>NC_072792.1:35705675-37028175 GCF_028583425.1 Eublepharis macularius | reverse complement strand
AATCATTCTGATGCTGTGACATCACTTCTGCCACCACCTCAGAAATGATGTCATTGTGTCAGGGTGATTCTCTTTGAGGGAATCCTAGCGTGTTACCCCAACATAATGATGTTGCTTCTGGGGGCTGCACCAGAAGTAACATTGCAGCACTGTAATGACACCTACTTATGTATCACCATCCCTTAACCACCCAGTGGTTGCCACCAGCACTGGGCTGGCTACCCCAGTCTGAACTCACATCATACTTATGTAGGTGAAAAAGCTAAGGCTCAGCTGCTGAGCTATCTCGATAAAGGTACTCAGAGAGGTATTGCATCACTCCTTTGCAATGAAAGTTCCCCTTTCCACCAGTCATATGATACAGATGGACATTTTGCTCCTGTAGTACAATTTTCTTGCTGAGCCTAACAACTGTAACTTCACCTCGAGACCTGCAGGTCTTTAGGAGCAGGAGCTGAAGGCAGAAAGTCTGACAAACCAGATGAATGTTCAGGACGGACTGTTTTTCCCCCAGCAGCATCACGGTGCTCCTAAATGAAAAGACTTTAACATGCCCCATGAATACTTTTGCACCAGTCGTAACTCTGCCTTGCACGCCACACTGGTGTTACAAAACAGTGTAGTATTTTCTCATGCTTGATTTATCAAAACACATAATCCACCACAGCCGGTGTGTTCTTCCTTTCAGAGGCATCCAATTGAGAGAGGCCACATTCTTTTTAGGGTATTGTGCTGTTGTTGGCTTGTTCAGTAAATCCTAGGGTG
The DNA here is from genome assembly GCF_028583425.1 of Eublepharis macularius. Taxonomy (NCBI): domain Eukaryota; kingdom Metazoa; phylum Chordata; class Lepidosauria; order Squamata; family Eublepharidae; genus Eublepharis; species Eublepharis macularius. The sequence goes on along the minus strand of NC_072792.1, from coordinate 37,027,410 downwards.
GAGGTGGGTGGAAATACCTTTTTTTCCCCTCAGGTTGACTGAATGGTACATCTAAAGTTTCTTGCTTTTCCAGTCTTTTTAAAGTTTAATAAAATCAAGAGCCTAAGGGGTGTGTGGGGGGGGGGGAGACACAACCAACTGGGCAAGGGCTCTGGCTCATACAGAAATCCTGATTGAAAGATTTATCTTCTGGAAAAAATCCATGTAGATAAAGTGGCTTGATAAGAGCGGATGGAATAGCATACAGTAGGAGAAACGGGTTTTTGTGAAATGCTATTCTTTTGTCCTTTGTATAAAATATTCTAAATAGCCTCAATGTGCATGTTAACTGGTGGGACATAAGAAACTTCAGATACAGACCCCACACATGCTTTTCTGATTGGCTCAGAGAAAAACATTCAGCGGAGCATGGAAAAAATGTCCACATAATGCATTCTTTCTTTATCACCTGAAGAACACCTGGATGAACAAAAAGAAACATGACAATCATACTGAACAGCACTGGATGCATCTGCAACACAAGATGAGACTCTGCAATTGTAAGCAGCCCTTAACCATGGTTAGGAGCTCAAGGGCGCCCTGTTGTTTCTTTCCCTTTCCTTCCTCATCCTTCCTGCCTTCTCGTGTTTGAGTTTCCCTTTGCCTCCCCAATGCAGAATAAACCAAGGTGTGTCGGCATTTTTGTCAACAAAGGCTGCACAACTGGATGTTGCATTGTCATTGCAATAATTTTCAGCTGAGAGCTAACATGATGTAGAGGTTAGATTAGGATCTGGGAAATCTAGGTTAGAATCCTTACTCTGCCATGGAAGCTTGCTAGGTGACCTTGGGCAAGTCACACACTCTCACCTACCTCACAAGGTTGTTGTGAGGATAAAATAGAAGAGAGGAGAATGGTGTAAGTTGCATTGGGTCCCACTGCGGGGAAAGGGGGATATAAATAACTGAAATAAATAAAATAAAACTGTTTTTTTGTGTGTTCCTATTGTTGTAGTAGCCTCAGTTTCAATCTAAAATGTGATGGGCAAATAGGGGAGGAGAGTACTAGAACATCAAAGCAGACTACAGTTGATGCTTTTTAATTAGGTTCTCTGAAAAGCTTTTGAACATCAACTTTTTTTCATGGGCACACCAATGCCAGTGAGCATTATTGCTGGAACACACCACCATCCACAGCTGAACCAATATTGAAGTGCCATGGCAAGAAGTAGATTTACAAACTAGAGTTTGAGCTAACTGTGGTTAGTGATGAAGCATAGACATATTTTACCATGGTTCTTTGAAATGAAAACGGATGAGTGTTTGTGCGTGTGTGCTGGGAGAAAGAAGGAGGGGGGGGGAGAATGGGACAAGCCACAAGTAGAGGGAGAAGGTGAGACAGCATGTGATATCATTGTTAATTTTCTAAGTATAATTAAGAAACTGGACAGCATTACATCTCCACTGGGCATTATAGCTTGTGTGGACAATCAGTTTATCAGACAATAAGATCGACATTCCAGTTAGTGATATAATAGTTGAATGCTTACTGTACTGATATAATGGGAAAGAAGTCATGCTCATGTGGAAACAATCTTGTAGGTTAAAAAAAACACACCCTGTACAGAAAAAAAAAAACCAGGGAAGGTGTACTCCAGTGCTAGAGTGGCGGGATTGAGGGGGCGGGCAGAATCTTTCAGTAACAGCTTTGAGAAACTCTAGGGAGAGCCAGTTTGGTGCAGTGGTTAAGAGCGCAGGGCTCTAATCTCGAGAACTGGGTTTGATTCCCCACTTGAAGCCAGCAGGGTGACCTTGGGTCAGTCACAGCTTCTCGGAGCTCTCTCAGCCCCACCCACCTCACAGGGTGATTATTGTTGTGGGGATAATAATGACATACTTTGTAAACTGCTCTGAGTGGGCATTAAGTTGTCCTGAAGGGTGATATATAAATCGGGAAAAAAACCCTACTGCCCTAGGAAGGGCTTACTTGCACAGCACTTGAATATGAATTGACTTGCGGTAAAGCAGTCAATCACTCACCCTTACACACAGAATTCAGTACAGCAATTTCATTCTTTCAACTGTTTTTCAGATTAAATGGGAGGGGAAAGCATTATAACATCAGTCCTCAACAATGTAGAGTTCGTTGAGACAAGACGACCTTCCAGGAACACCTACATGGTGCTGCCTGCCTCAGGACCTGCTTACATCTTTTAACTACACTCCTTCCATGCTGACTATGCTCAGTCCAAGATGGACTGTGTCCTGTGGCAGTTCTACTTTGGACCCAGGAAGCAGCAGCACAGGTCTGATAGGTGATAATGGGAGCAAGTCACACCTGTTGCCTCCTCTCCCATTGCCACTCTGCCAGTATGGTCAGTTAAGTGGTAAACTGGCCTTTACAGACAGGTGGTAGGTAGGATATTCACAGGCTGCAGTCCCAAAACTTAATCCCAACACTTCAAAACATTTTCCTGTGATGCTGGTCATCTGACAGCACCACAGGAGAATAAAAATGGGACTTAACTTTTGAGTAGACCTGCTTAGGACTGCTTTCTTAAATACTTTACATGTATATCTAATATTTCCTTCACCCTAACATTGCTCTTACAGGACTCACGTCAGAACACAGAAAATAAAGTATTTTATTTACCACAGGAAAGTTCCACACTGGAAGCATTTATATGATCTACAATTATAGCCATCTGTACTCAATGCAAAGGCAACCTCTAATTTTCTAGTTTATGTAATTGAATTTTTTAACTGCATAGCAAAAAGATATTTGCACTGTGAAATGAATTCTAATTATAAAGTAAGCAGACTGAATCATTTAAATAAGCAAGGAGTGTACTATTCTTAACTCTCTTCTTCTGAAAACAAAATCGACCCTTTTAGGCTTGAAGCCAATGTTTTACAAAGAAAATACTTTCTCTAATTAAAATTAGCTTGCTATTTGTTCAGGGATTTGGGGTCAAGTTACACTAACTAAGGATTTCAAAAGACAACCATATGTTGACAAAATCACCTCCCTTTATTGGAATGATATGTCATAATTCTTTTCATATTTAGCAATCTAACAAATTTTAACCACACCTTTCCTCCAAGGAGCAGAGGGTGGGTTACCTGATTCTCTCTTCCCCAGTTTATCCTCACAACAGCCCTGTGAAGTAGATTAGGCCAAAAGAGAGTGGCTAGTCCAAAGTAGACATGGAATTAGGCCTCCTACCACTCTAATCACTACCCCATATTGGATTACACATGTGTGTGGCTTATGGCAGTCCAGAAAGAAACTCCTTCTTCAGAATTTGGAAAACTCACCTTTTTTTTTAAAGAAAGAGCAAAATAAAAACACAGCATCAATATTTGTACTTGGATCCTATGACTGCATTCTGTACATGCTTTGCTTCGGTATGTTTGTGGGAGAGGGGGAAGAGGTAGCTGTGAATTTCCTGCACTGTGCAGGGGGATGGACTAGATGACCATGGAGATCCCTTCCAACCCTTTCATCAGCTTTTTCCACTGGTGAGGGGAGGAGGGCTCCACTTTGAGCACCCAAAAAAGACTATGCTGGAGACCATGTGAACTATGTAGATCAAAGCCATATGGGACAGGGGCTTGTAAGGAGGAGAAGTGGACGAGTCTGAGGGGGAAGCTGGCTAGATCTGACAATTAATGTGCTTATTTATAAATACATATAGCATTATTGAGGAGCAGGCTGCATTTCATAGCTAGTTCACATATTATGTGGAGGCAACCCCAAATTTCCCATTATGCCTCCAGTCCTTCCTCTTCCCAATTTACCCAGTTCATCCTCTCCCTTCCTGACCTTGTGACTCACCTGTGACAGAGTTGTGGCTCACTTTTGGATCCCGATCCACAGTTTGAGAACCACTGAAATAGGGTGGATGTTTAAGTGGATGGTATACCAGAAAGCTTTCTGGCATGGGTAGTTCCTTTGGAGGAGATACCTAAGAGATGTAGCTACTAGCAATAAGTGATGGCTTTGAAATCTGGGTCAGATTTGTTTGCATACAGAGAGAATAGGCTCAGAAATATTATAGTAACTCCCCTCCTAGTTTCCACTTTCATTTGGGAAATCCATCAAGATCTGCCTGATCTGGTGGCCTTGCTCACATGATATGGTGAATGGGAACAACTCCACTCCAATAGGTAATTTTGACAGCTAGGCTTTTTGTTGCTCTGAGTAACAGAAAATGCATTCATGAGGCAGGTAGCATTTTCTGACAGCTAGCAAATGAGTCACGGTCTGACAACTGTGGTCAAATGGCTGAAAGAAAACAAATCGATGGGGTTCATTCAACCCTGGCTGACTTGGTTAAGAGCCCAGGGGTTATATTGGATCCAGCACTGCTGTTAGAGAAGCAAGTAAATGCAGATGCAAAAACCTCAGATAAGTCTTGAAGATGGCCCCCTATCTTGGCACGACTGATCTGGCCACCTGAATTGATTCCATGGTAACATTGAGACTAAACTACTGAAATTACATAGGTCACCCCTCAAAGTCAACTTGGAAGGTCCCGCTGGAGCAGAATGCTGCTGCTTGGTTATTATCAGGACCTAGGTGGAGGCTGCATGTTGATCCTATTCTACAGTCACTCCATTGGCTACCTACCAATTACCGGGCTCAGTTCAAGCTTTTCACTATCCCATACAAGACCCTTCATGGCCTTGGCTCCTCATATCTGCAGGACGATTTCTCTCTCTATGCTCCACCATGGCAGCTTCGCTTATCGAAACAGGGACTTCTGCAGGTGTCACCCTGCAGTTCAGCTAAATCAAAAGTTGTCCATACATGCACATTCTCTGTGGTGCGCCCGTCTTATGGAATGGCCTGCTTGAAGAAGTCCCACTCTGATTTTCCACAAACTAAGAAAAATTGAATTATTCAGGAGGGCTGAATTATTCAGAACTGGCTCAGAGAGATCCTTTGGTGATAGGACAGGGACTGTAGACTATTGGCTGTTGATGTAGGTATGCTCCTAAAGGGCAGTGTCGGAGTCATTAAATATGTCATGTTTAATTACTTGCTCTTTGTTTCAGCAGTGCTTCACCTTTGTATTCAGATCTATGCTTGTTTTCGTATTTCTGCAGCCCACACTGTATTGAATTGTTCATTGAATGTCCTAGTTTTTGCTCATATTGATTTGCACTGTGTAGCCCACCTTGAGTCTCAGAAAGAAAGGCAGACAAGCAAGCAAGCAAGCAACCAACAAACCAATCTTTTCTGACAGGACACTGGCTTCAATAGATGGGAGTAAAAAAGTACTACCATGCACTATCTATGTTTTCTTACCTTGTTTGAATTTAAGTGCTATGAGTTTGAAAAACCCTGATCTACAGTGATGTCAAACCAGCCAGGCACATCTGTTCATGAATCTCCCATTGTCTGGTTTGCCCAGAGTCACTGGGTGCCAGCTGTTAGCATTATGAGAGAGGGAGAAAAGAAATAAACAGCTGCACTGTCTTTGAACTGGTCAAAGGGGAAACAGTTAATTCCCCATGGCTAGACACAAACATTCTGTCCCCCAGGACATGTGTACCGGTTGCTTTTCAGAGCTGACCCATTCTTTCTGAGCTCATACATTTCTAAATCAGCTCAAAAGCTCTGAATCTTACAGTGGTGAAGTTGGGAGTTTGCCTAGTGTCACATTGTCTTTTCTTGTGGCAGAATCTGGGGGTGATTCAGATTTTGGAAGTGTAAAAAAATGTATCAGTATTCCTTTACAACCCCCTTTTAAAGGAAAAAAAATGTACTACATTTGATTGACCCACATTAAGGCAAACAATAGGATGAAAGATGGTTAATAATTAGTCCGAGTGAATACATGTACCTACCTGATTCATTCACTGGGCGCTAGTCCCGCATGGCTGCTTTTGTTTTGTGTTCATTAAAATTCCCATCATGACATAAAATGCTGAACACTGGCTCTACATAAAAACAAAAGCAGAGCAAAAAAAAAAGGCAACACATTATCACTAATTTCAGTCCAAATGGTATAAATAAGGAAAGCAGATACCCCCAATACAGAATGCCACAGCTTTTCTGCTTTACTTCCTTCATTAACCCTTTCTATGGTGATATTTATAATGATATCTCACCCTAATCCTTAAAGGAGTCCCTTGGAGAATAACATTTCCTGTTTTCTACCTCATTTCTTTTAATGAAAGAAGACGTCTTGCTACAAAATTCTCTTTTACATGAGTTCAGGAAAGCCTCAAGCTGTGATCCTGAGCACAGTGACTTGGAAGCAAGTTTTTTGGAAATTAAGCAAATTTATGAATTAGCCCAGAAGGGAATTGAGGTTAGAGAAGTTCAGATTCTGGACTTGCATAAAAATATACCCTCATTCTTGTACAATTTTCCTGCCTAGGTAGGAAATGAACTTCTGATAAATTTGAACACAGTCCTACCATCTGGAATTGGTGTGGTAGTGTTTCATCTGTCTTTTAATAATATTTAGTGTCTTATACTTCAGAGATAATAGCCTGCTTTAAAACTGTTAATTTATCACACAGTACGCAATAAAAATGCATTTGTTAATGTTACCTATATTATTCCAGCCAACTATCATTTAATATTATCTTTGCTAACGTTCTTTATTATATATATCTAACATAGGTCTGTTTTGTATACTTTTACTACTTTTAATTTTTGCCTTCATATATCATGGCGGTGGAAAATGCCATCAAGTCATGGCTGACTTATGGTGACCCCTGGTGGGGCTTTCAAGGCAAGAGACTTAACAGAGGTCATTTGCTCTTGCTTGCCTCTGCATAGCAACCTTGGTCTTTGCTGGACATCTCCCATCCAATTACTAACCGAGGCTGACCCTGCTTAGCTTCTGAGTTCCGACAAGTTCTAGCTTACCTAGTCAGGGCTCATATATCATATATCTCTGTAATACTAGATTTTAGAAAATGCACTTGAATGTACTCCCCATAAGTGATTTTGGTTGAGATCACAGGTCTGTGTGAGAGGAAGTTTAACTCCCCACTCCTGCTCTTTTATTAGGGTTCCCAACATTGCCTCAGCAAATGCCAGGAAATTTGGGTGGCAGTTCCTGGAGAGGGTGCATTTTGGGAAGGATGTGATGTCACTTCAGGTGATGCTCTGAAAAAATTCCTAGAGTATGGAGAAACTGATTTTTTTCTCCCACTCTTCATTTCCTCATGAGCAGGAAACTGGGCTAGCAACAGGCAATTGCCTGCTCGAGAAAGGTAAACGGGATACCTATCCTTTTTTGTGATATAAATTAGTTCCATGGAACTAATTTTCCCCAGTAGGGAAAACATGGGGAGCTGCCTTTTTTGGTTGAAAGGTCATCTAAAAGTATGCTAAATAAACAAATGCTGTGCTTTTCTGGCTAGGATAAATAGCACTTCTAGGTTGTTGAGTTAGATGTAGTCTACAAGATACACTCACCGTAGGGAGTTCTCTGTTTTCATGTGACATAGTTGTTCATTTAGAAAGGTCATCCCCATGTGCTTTTGGCACAATAAGTTGTTAGCTTGTCATCTTAGGAATCCACATCAAGAACTATGTGATGGTCTCGCATGATATTTTAAACCCATGGCAATTAAAATGTTTGTATTATGCTCCCAGGAAAGTCTTTAAGAATCTGTTGAACACGGAGTTCTGATTCCAAACCATTTAAAAGGAGCAATCTCAGCAATCTGCTCAGCTCAGAGCAACGGAGGAAATGCCAGAGCACTGGGGCCAGGTCACTTGGATAGGAGAGCATTCTCCCCCCTGCCTCCCTCCACCAGCCACGTGAGTGGGACCAGGGCCCTTTTCACACTACTCACCTGCTCCCGGAACGTTGCGAAATATCATGCAGAAAACACGGAAGATAGCGTCTTCTCGCGAGAGTTTTGCGCGACATTGAGCAAAACTCTCGCGAGAAGACGCTATCTTCCATGTTTTCTGCACGATATTTCGCAACATTCCGGGAGCAGGTGAGTAGTGTGAAAAGGGCCCAGGAGGGGCAGCAGTAGAGGTGAGGGGATGGTAAGCTTAGTAAGCACTCATAATTTTTTTTACACAAAATTATCAGGATGAATACAAGTGTGACAATAGTTTCTGCTTTTTGTCTTCAATTCCAGTCCTTGACATTGTTCTGCACATTTACAATACTCTGTGCGTGCCACATGCTTTAAATATTTGACATCTCCTTGGAACACAAGTTGTGCATACGTGCTATACAAGTAGTTTGGAAGGCATCCTAAAGACATAATTCAAGCTTTATAATACCACCTGATGTTTGGTGTCATCCATAGTTTGTTGGTTGTAGAGCTTCATATGTTCAGCATCCACTGGAAAGAGTTAAGCATTCCCAAATAATGAAAAAGCATCTTCTCAAATGTCCATTAGTAACTGAGAAAGGTGGTGGAAGTTCTGATGTATGCTGGTGTATGCACAGTAAATATTGAAGGTCATCAAATGTCTTATGCCTTGGTTTTTAAAATTTTTTTTGTAGTTTTATTAAATGTCTTACGCCTTGTTGACAGATGTTAAGCCTTTAACAAGATATTCCTCTATTTGTTGAGTGTTTCCTAAGACTAAAGGTGGGCATGGACAGGAAAACAAACCAAAATTTCAAAGAGACGGGCTGGTTCGGTGTTCGCGAACCAGCAGGTTGTGTGATGCCCATTTTCCACAGACCCCACAACTTTTCGGTCGGTCCGTCGGTCTGTTGTCTGTGAATCCAGATATGGCAAGCAGCATTAGAGGGCTTTAACATTTAAATACCCCCCTTGCTCCAGCTGAGTGGCAGGCCTGCCAGTCATCTCAAGCAAAGGGGGGGGGGGTTAAAGCGCTCCCGGCATCACTGGCAAGTGGCACCGGGTGGGCTTTAACATTTAAATCCCCCCTTGCTCCAGCTGACTGGTGGCCATGGGCCCACAAACTGGTCTGCAAACTGGCACGAGTCCATGAAAAGTTCGTAGTCCATGGTCCATTAAATGCTACCGCCGACGGCCCATGGGTTTTCCCCAGTCCGTGCCCACCTCTACTTGTGAAGAGCATTTTCTTCTGCAAAACCAAATGGAAACTTTTCTGGTACTGCTTTCGAAGCTGATGGCTTGGTTCCTACCTTACTTGTGGCATCACAGCCTGTATGCTCCTGCCAGCCTCTCAACAGTTTTCTAACGCACTGGTCAGGTGAGTGGAGGAGTGGGGTGGTAGCCGGTCTCCTGCTCTATTATCTGAACTTGACTTCTAAAATGCAAGCAGTGGAGTAAGAGATAGCTAAAGCAAGTTGTGGCTGAGGCACAACTACTGTCTACAACCACCACTGGTGTCAAAGCAATCCCCCAAATGTAAACACACTGCAAGAGCCGACATTCAGAAAAGTTGAATGGCATTGCCAGGCAGAGATCTGGCCAAGTATATGCTGAGTTCTGACCGCTGTGAAAGTCTCATTTTAGTTTTAAATGTGATAGGCAGGGAGGGGAGGAAAGTACTGGAAGAGCAAAGCGGACTACTGCTGGTGCTTTCTAATTAGGTTCTTTGAATGCAGCCTTTGAACATCAACTTTTTTGTTGTTTTACACCCACTCACCCCCCACACACAACTCCCCACACTGAGGGGAAAGCTGTGCTGTTCTGTGTGGGTGAAGAGGAAGTCTAGCATAAATATTTTGGAGCCTGCCCAAATGATCTCTTGGCTGTCTTCATTTGCTGCAATTATTATATGAGTTGACCCATAAAACGTTTTGGCATCGTAACTTCAGTCCAAGAGAGAGAGAGTTTCCAGCTTGCCAATGCGCCCTGCGATGGAATCCCTCACTCTGCCTGGGAGGGATTTCCTCCGACTCAGATGTGAGTAATCATTTTGGAAGTAAGACGCTGGTATTCCCTCTGACTGACTGGGTTAACCTTGCCTTTCCTCATGAATCACATATGCCTCGAGTGTCACAGTGAGGCTGACGGAGGGGTACGCACCGTGCTAACATTGAGTTTCAATTATCCACTCGGTTTTGTTTATTTCACCCGCATTGAATCAGATCCCCTACAGCTTTCTGAGAAAGGATTACAGGAAGGGAAGGGTGAGCAAAATCTACCACTCCCTCCCCCCTCATAGCATTCTTACTAGATATAGCTTTTCAAAGTTAGGAATTCTTACCGTACTGAGTAAATCAGAATAGTAGATTGTATAGCCTTCAACAGGGAGTTTCCCCTGTGGCTGGTGACAGTTTGGAGAAAATTGTCCTCATCATGGCATTCATTCTCTAGAATCTTTCCTTGAAGTTTAGTTCACTACCTGTGGAGAGGGAGATTCATGACATGGAAACTTGTGAGTGGAAAGATGAACAATATCTCTACTCGAAGCCCTCCTCCAAAGGATTCTTAGTTCAAATCAGTATGGGAAATTCAGGCCTTATTTCAGGCCTTCTTTCTTTGGTCTGTTATTGTGGAAAGAAGGCATTCTTTCACTTCTTTCAGGCCTTCTTTCTTTGGTCTGTTATTGTGGAAGCCAATTAAAGTAATAGTAAAGACAGCCAGCATGCTCTAGTGGCTAGAGTGGTGGTCTAGGATGAGGAAACCTGCCTCCTCAGCATTTTCCCTCCTTCACCTACCTTTTATTCATCTATACCTGTATCTCAGCCAGTGCTAGAAATCTAAAACTTGGGTTCCTGGGCATTGTGAGTCTGATGTGGGGAAAGAGTGGGAACACTGTGCAGATCTATCAGGGTTTTTTCCCATTGTGGGAGTGGAATGCTTCTAGTCTAAACCAGTGATCTCCAACATGGAGGCCATGGACACTGTGGCAGTCACTGCCATTTATCCTTTCATTCTTCCACTAAACATCTCTCCCCCCAAATCCATCCTGGATTTCCTCACCAAAGTAGGAGGTGCTTCAGAGGAACCCAGGAGGTATCACCTTTATGTCTTAAAGGAAAACCCATCCAGAAACAACCACTTCTATCCTAGGAGGATACTTGCGTTGTGACCTCAGCATGTGGTGATTAGACTCATCAGCACTCCATGATATAATTTTGTTATTGCTCTGGCCCAAGAGCTGTTTGGTGGTGATGGTGCTCTCTCCCCATTCTTAACAGACTAAGCAAGATTGGGGACCCTGATCTAATGTGTATAGCTAAAAAAATTCTAAGGGAACCTCCCTACTGCCCCACACACACCATTTTCTGGCTGGCAAGTCTTCTGAACAAGTGGACTTTGCCGCACAGTTATTTCCCCCCATCAGTTCTACCTCCATACAGCTTCTATGTATTCCCTGAATTCTGCATGAATCGTCAAAATACCTCAGTTCAGTCTTCAGATCACTTCCGATACTCAAGTCAAGTCAAGTCAGCCTTTATTGGCATATATCAGCAATTCAAGTTATTAAAATACAGACACAAGAAGAGGAAAAAGCAATCTTAACTTAATTCTGAGATAACCTTTGATGCGACTTCAAAGCAGCATGGAGAAACTTAGCCACCATCTCAGTGATGTTGGGAAAAGAATCATTCAACAATCTATAAGCTTTGAGCGAATCAGGGCAGTACATCATACTAGCTAGAACAGATTTTAAATGTGTGTGACGTATATCAACATACAGATGACAATGCAGAAGAACGTGTAATTGACTCAACACAATTTTGTTTACATAGACACTATCTGGTTGAATAGGGTACCTTGTTAAATGTGCCATATAAAATGGCAGAAGGCATAGCGTTACACCAGGCCAGGGGAAATGCCCTATGCTGATGTGGAACCTGCAAGGAGGATAAATATGGAGCCATCCTCCCCACAGTGAGAGGGATCTTAAAGCTCTGATAGCCAGACGATATAACTTCTGGCACTCGATATTGAACATCCTATTCTTAATCTGTAGAAATACAGCATTTGATGTTAACATTGATAGCGAATCCCTAGAAATACCGAGTTCTGCATGATGAAAGACTGCATCTGCTGCAGAATTGATTCCCCCCCTGGGTTTTCTGCAGTTTTTCTCCCTGTGCATATACCCTGGCTGATTCCGCACACATTGGATATTGCACTTTCAATGCACTTTATCAATTGTTTGAGGTGGGTTTTTTTGTTCTGCACACAAAAAAATCCGTTCCAAATGATCTATAAAGAGGATTGGAAGTGCATTATCCAATGTGTGCGGAATCACTCCCTGATGGTATATATCCAGGTACATATATCCTGACAGTGAAGTTAAAATGTGGCTTTTTTGAGGTGCAGAACGCTTTCTCTAGTGTCAGCCCTGGCCTTGCCTTTCGCCCTTCCCTTTATCCTCCTGTACCCTGATTGGTTGAACAGCAATGTGTAACCACATCTCCCCCTCCTTTCTTCCTCCACCACTCTCTGCCCTCATCCTTAAAAAATAAATAAATCAGATGTTATCATTGTTGTTTATGTATTGTGTGTGCAAGCTAACCTCAGCAGTATGAAGTAAATAATCTTCTCACCCACACAAGCTATTTTGGATGACATTTTGTACAGGAGTGTCTATATTTCTATAGTCCCCACCCCTCAGATGTTTAAAAAAACAATAACTCTGCAATGTTGTTGTTTTAAAAACTTGCAATGCTGGGGGTGGGGGCTAACAGATAAACTTTGGAGAGAGCCCTGAATCCTGCTTAATATTTTAAAGTTTCCCTCCAGAATGCCTCAGCCAAGTAACACAGCCAAGTTTATGTGTTATGTGTGAATACTAAGTTTGGCAGTCATTGATGGACAAGTACAGGGCGAAGTAGAAGCTAACCAGAACCATCCCTAATATCTAAATGTTACAACGTTGTAACTCATGCACAAAAAACAAGCAAAAAAAAAAAACACTGATGAAACCACTGACATTGTCTTCCCCTAGAAAGTCTGCAGCAGAGATAGCTGCATTTTTCTAAGTACAGAAATAAAAACCAGAAACCACTTCAGTTTGACATGCTCAAGTGCAGAACTACAGAAGCCAAAAGTGGATCTGATCCTTGCGGGCTGAACACTCAGAAAATCCGCTGTAAGTGAGCATGCGGAAAAGCCAGCTGTTTTTATTTCTGTAAGTAGCTGTTGTAAATGTTGTTTTTAATATTTTGGTTGTTTTTTAAAATCTTTGTGTCAACTGTGTAGGGCTTGTTCCCCCAAAAGGTCATAAATAACAATCACAATACATCGATCCATTCCAAGAAAAAATGGTTCCCACCGACTCAAGTGAGAATTCCTAGAAACAGGTGTCGCTAGAGAGTTTTGTTTCTTCTCAAGTGAACCTGCTCGAAGCCAAGGGTGGTGACTGCATCCTAACAAAATATCAGCCCCTACGGAGTCGTTGCCTAGCTGCTCTTTCTCACATTTATGGGAACCTCTCCAGTGTAAGCAAGGCAACATTTTCATTCTATTATCAGAGTTTGCTTAAGGAACTGAAATGATCCAGGACTGAATCACATGGCCGTTTGCCGAGTCCCTGACTAGTGCCTAGCAAATTCTAAGAAATCTTTTATTCCAAGGTACTGCAAGCCTGTGGAATTTGGCTGACCACAGGAAGCAGTTGAGAGGTTTTCCAGCCTGACCATATCGGCCGTCTCACCACAAGAACTTCCTATTTTGGCTCAGTCCCTTCAATCAACTTGAGGTTGTGCCTCAAGATCAGCAGAGCTGCGATTCAGGAGAGCTCGTTGGCTCTCTGTTTGTGAAGTCGGCCCTCGCTCAACAAGCCTCTCTTTCTTGCATCAGAGCACCTCCTGTTTGCTTTATTAAACACGGGCTAATTTTCCAAAGGTGCATAAACGGCTTCCATTACAGCTGAATGCTTAAAAACATTGCAGACCCACTTACATTAAATATGGAAAACAGAGAGGCAATTGAAATAATGGGCGTGGGGGGGAATACCTTCTTCTGTGAATTAATAAGAGCCCGTTCAAAATTCACCTGGACAAGAGTCATAGCCCCATAGCTGAGAAAGCTGGGCTGCACACTCTTCCCCACTGAGCACAAGGCATTACATAAACTGTGTGTGCATATACTCTGAGGGAAAATACTCCATATATGTATGGGGAATCCCTCTTGGATGTAAATTCTCACTTAGCTCATAGAAGATAATTTATTTCATGCATTTTTTTAAAATCCTGATCTTCTTCTTTCTTCCCTTCTCCAATTTGCTTCCAGGCCCAATCCAAGGTGCAGATATTGACCTTTAAAGTCATAGGGTTGCCAGCCTCCAAGTGGTAGCTGGAGATCTCCTGGAATTACAACTGATCTCCAGGCAACAGAGATCCGTTCTCCCAGAGAAAATGGCTGCCATGAAGGGTGAACTCTACGGCATTATACCCCCACTGAGGCTCCTCCTCTTCCCTGTCCTCTCCAGGCTCCACCCCCCAAATCTCCAGGAATTTCTGAACCTGGACCTGGCAAGCCTACCATATACAGTTTGGGACAAGCATAGCTTAGGACCCTCTTCTTCAATATGCACCTATCCACTCCAGTCATCTTTGAAGGCCTTCTTTCAGGTGCCCCTACCACCTGAGACAGGTGGTAACCCAAGAAAGAACCTTTTCAGTTGTGGTGCTAAAACTCTGGAACTTCTTTCCCATGGAGATTCATCTCTCTCCCCCCCTCCCTCCCTCTCTCATTGTCTTCCATCAGCAGTTGAAGATTTTGTTTGCAATACCCCCAATAACTGTTATAGGCCTTCTTCCCTATTCTTGGTGTTGTGCATTTGTGTACATGAGTGTTTAAAGCTGCCCTATTGGCTTTTAAGCACCATGCTTTTTTAAACTCACTTTTGTATTTTATCTCCACCTACAGACAATCTATTATATTTAAATGTTTTATCAGCTGATTTTACTGATTATTGTTCTATTGTTGAGAATATTACTGCTGGAATTTCTTTTGTAATTTTTTTAAAAAACTAATATTAATAATTTGTAATTTTTACAAGATATCGTACAGATGGATACATGCACACAAACTTACAAATAGCACAAGAAGAGAAGAGGAAGGGGGAGTATAACAAAAAGAGATCAGAAGTCCTGGTCTCCCTGGACATAGGTATGTAATTGCCAGCTGCTTCTGGGAAATTTCTAGGGATGAAGACCTGATGACATCACATCTCCACCCCCAGTGACATACTAGGCATTCCACAAATCTTTATGGTAAAAACCACAGAGCTCACTGGAATTTCTAGAGCAGTGAGGGAGGAGGCTATGGTATCACTTTCAGGTTTTTGACCAGAAATGACATCATGGCATCAGTGACACAGTTTCATGAATAAATCAGTAGCAGGCATTTGGGTCCAGTGGCAGATTTCCCACAGCCTAGCACCTGGCAACCCTAAGTGTGTTATGTCGCACTGCAGAGCACAGAGTGAAAAAAAAGAGCCAATTCAAAGAGTACAAGTGACATTCTGAGCAGTTATACCCTTTTAAGTCAACTGAAGTAAATGCTCTTAGAGTAGAAGAAGCTAGCAACCAGTGGGAGGGTTGGGGGAGGGAACATGATGGGGAGTGGCATCTTGGGTGTGATGACATAACTTCTGGGGAAAGCTAGGATATTATAGCAGTTATCTCTAGCAATCATTGGAAACTCTATGATAAAACCATAGTGTTTCCAGTAATTCCTAGAGCTGCTTGCTGTCACTTCATATTTTCCCATGGATGTGATGTCATCATGCTGAGAACACCAGTGTTTTTAAAATTTTCCCTTCACCACTGCATGAAGCAGCAGTGCGCAATGGGAGCTCGAGGTAGAGGATCCTGTACCCAAACTAGTGCAATGACACCCTAGCTTAGAAGGGTGTAACTCTGCCAATCTGGTTTGGTGTAGACCATTCTCAACTGTTTATGGATTAGCAAAGGCAAATGAATGTGAATAGCATACAGGAGGAACAATTCTTTTTGTTCCTATTGAGTTCAAGGCTCATAGTGTCAAATCTGCACATGAATTCCAATTCAGCAGTTTCCACCAGAAGTTCCCATCCCTTGTTCTCCAGTTAATCAGGTCATGAGTACATGCGTATATCTGTCCAATGAGTATGCTGCTTCGTATGTCTGCTGACAAGGTGGGCTCCGGCTCTCCAAAGCTTATGCCACACTAAATGGCAAAGGTGTCAGAAGACTTTGGCTGCAGCGGACTAACATGGCTACTTCTGTGACATTTGGCTTGCCCAAGTCCTCTTGTGCTGATTCTTCATGGACGTTTTTCTCTGTTTCAGTTGTTTTGGTTCCCACACAACGTAGTCCTCCACTCCTGCATCAAGCTCTAACAGTTCGTTTTTTCAGATAAAAACTCTGCTTTTTTTTTTAAGTGAAAAAAACCCTCAGTCTTTCCCAGCATGGTGTTGTTAGGATGATGTTCTTCATGTGGCTGGAAGGGAAGATAGGCCTTGAGTCTGAATGGAAGGCAATGCCCCCTTCTCTCCTTCCACGGTGTTTTCACAAAGAACTGCTTTGGTATAATTGCTGACATCAAAACTTAGATTGTTGGAGCAGGTTGGTAGTGGAATCAGGTAATGTCGTGATGCTGTTACTATATTTTGACAATAACAGTGCAATTTAGATAAAAACAGTGCATTGATTTCAATGAGCTTAGGCTAAACTCGGTTTAGGATTGCACTATAAAAGTGGCAAGTTGCAATAATTACAATAATACAAGTGGCAAGTGTTTTTCTCTGCTCTCTTGATTAGCATTTGTAATGTTCCTGAAGCATTCTCTCCCTTTCCCTCAATCAAAAGGAGGTCAATTAATCTTTTCATTGTTCATGACTGCAATGGGACATCCAGTACCTTCCAGCCATTAGCACTATCCAAGGATTCAAGTACTGCTCTATTCTTGAATAGTGTTACGCATGTGGAGAATCATGATGGCAGAGGATGCAATCCACATCTAAGTGTAAAGGGGAAACCACAGCTAGCAAGAAGGAAAAAATGGATTATCCTGTGCCATGTGCAATCTCTTATGGAATCAGCCCTGGATAGTCCCTGGCTGAAGCAAAATTTGGCCCCACATCAAACCTGGTCATCACAACACACCAACATAAGTATTTACTGAAAATAAATCTGTGGCAGTAAATAAATCTCAAAAATGAAAAAAAATATATAGAATGGAGTTACAGTGGAAGCAATAGATGAATAAATCCCATTTAATGTTTGAATGCTACCACGGCGAGTTTAAGAAACAAATGCACCCTCTCTGTGTCTAATCCCCACATCACAGATTTATAATTCTGTCCTTCACTTATCATGAGAAGCTCTTCTCAAAAGTGAGTAAATGAGCACCATTGTGTAATTGTCCCATCCTACCAAAGATTTCTTAATCTCATATTAGCACAGATATACAATACTTTCTTCACAGACGATGAACAAACAATTTGATATGAGAGAAGTGTATGTTTCCACACTGGGAAAATATAAATACTGGACAGAAAAGGTGCTGATGTAAAATAAAAGTGGCATGCGCCCCTTAACCATATCACAATATTTTGGGGTTTCCTGAGCATTTGAACCCACTGTAGTATGGAAAGCCAAGCTACAAGAGACGAATTACACGAGGAGGAGCATGTGAAAGGAGTAGCAATGTTAGCCGGGAAGCTGAGTTTTAAAAGAGATCGGAAGGCTTTGTCAATTTCCCCTCTCTACAGGGCCAGGGAGATCCTTGCTCAGAAGGTTTGTTTATTTCCTCTTCTCCTCTTAGAAGGGGAGGTGAAATTGACAGAGACTTGGGGAGGCAAAGAGGAAATTAACAAACCCTCTGAGCAGCAATCTGCCTGACTCTGTAGAGAGGGGAAATTAACAAAGCCTTCCAATCTCTTTTAAAACTCAGTTTCTCGGCTAACATTGCAACTCCCTTCACATGCTCCTCCTTGTGTAATTCAACCCATGTAGCTTGGCTCTTAGTGATGACAAATTTGCGGAAGACAAGGAAGAAGAAAAGCACCCATGTCCTCTAACCTATTCCTTCTCATAAAAAGACTTCCCAAATGCATCAAGCTGCATGGTAGCTTGTTCAGCATGTGGACACTTTTGGCATTTTGGGAACATTGAGTTGGTGCCATTACAAAATGGCTGCCATGGGAAGGACTGATCACAAAATATTAGGAGTTTGTAAGCCAAGCATCCTCCTGTGATGGAGACAATTGTTTCTGAACGAGTGCTTTCTGAAGACACAAAGGTGATGCTTCCTGAGCCTTTTTGAAGCAATGCCTACCCTAATGAAATAGAGAAAATCTAAGATTTTCAAAATCCAGACTTTTAATGTCTTGGATCCTGTGAATAGGTTCCATGCATGCTAGGTAGTCTCCGCCATAGATCATGCTTTCTCTTGTGCCATTGAACAAATTCAATGGTTTTCAGTGCATCCATGTGCTATCTCAAGCAGAAGTGTGTTCTGTGGCAGAACTATCTAGTATGGATGGAACTTATTCATAGGAACCCAGCCTCCATGCTGTGAAAAAAAATTTACTGCAGAGTAAGGAAAGGCATTGGATCAGAACATTTTCAGGATGAGAAAAAATATTATTCTTCAAATATCTACCTATAAGAATTCAAAATGACCTTACACCCCATGGATTTAGAGCAGCAGATTACAACAACATAATTATGCCTTAATGTTCCAACAGTGGTATAGAGGAACTTAGGGCCCATCTGTATATTTTACATGGTAGAAAAATTTCTTCATATTTTTGGCTGATGTCTAGGAATCAGTGGGCTGAATGATCCCCCATCTGAAAAGGGTCACTGCACATTAAACAAAACAAAACAAAACGTAGCATGCTAGAGTCAAAAGTTAAACTTAGCCTTCTCCATGACAAGCTGTCTTTCTGTGTGCAGGGAGTTCTATGCACTCCTCACCCTGTCTGAAAGTGGAACACTCCCAAGAAAAGCATTTGCCATGCTGTTTTACCAAATAAATGAATTAACCTAAAGACTTATCCCATTAATTTCAATACACTTAGGTGCAAGTAACTTTTTTAAAAAATCACCAGTAGCAGACCATGTTTTGGAGTGGGGCTATAGCAAGGGGGGAGGGTCAACTTTTTCCTTGCCATTCTCCCATCCTCAGTAAGCCCCTTGGAGCTTTGCCCATAATAGTGAAACATTATAAATAGTAGAACTGCTAGGTTTGCAACTTACCTGGTTCTGTCAGGGGGGCAGCTGTTGATGCTCTCTATCCCTCACCCTTTCTCATTTTGGGGGAAATGGCATTGATCACCCTCTGGCTGTTCCAAAACAGAAAGTGATGTTATGATGCTCTAGGACTTTAAACAATCTCCATGGCTTTTATCATAGAGTTTTTTAAAAAAAATCCTAGTGTGTCATGATGTCACTTCCTGTTCTAAAACAGGAAATAATATCTTAGAAGTCTCCCCCCATGCTCCTGGGGATTAAGAACTAGAAGTGTGCAGAAAAAAAAATCATTTCAATTCTGATCTGAATTTCAGGGATACCATAAAAGTTCAGTATCTGTGAAATCTGGGTCCAATTCTCTAATCCAGTAGCATATGATTAAAGAATCCTGAATTTATCTGGCCACTATTTGCCATGGGGAAAATTATCTGGGGGCGGGGCCTGTGGGGCCATTTATCCAGCGAACTGCACCAAATTTGCAGGAAACCTGCTCCTTTCTCTCCACAAGATAGGGCACCAGAAAGTAAATTTCAATGCCATGGGACAGGTACAGAATTCTTTACCGTATAATGATCAAGGATCTGGACTCACATGATTCCTGGCCAATATGGTATGGCTGCCAATCTGATTTGTTGAGAGATGTCTTCCAAGTGTCAGTTACCCACAAACTCCTGCCACTGAGAATGGTGCACCATCTGGCTCTAGACCACGGTAGAGTAACCATCTGAGAATGGGATGGAGTTGGGTGGCTGGAGCCAGATGGAACTGCTTCTCTCCCCCCCCCCACCCGCATCTCTCTCACTTTCCCCTTATAAGAGAGAAGGTTCTTCCTGTCCTGAAAGCAGGGCCAGGATATCCCTCACTTCCTGCTTGCCTGTGTTTACATTAGGGCAAGGCTGCTGTGCTGGGGCACCTCTAGAGCTGCTTCCACAACGAAGTGGCACCTGACAAGTACTTACATTGCAAATCCCGCTGGGGTGTCTATCCTTGGGAAATGTGCAGGTACTTGAGATGCATTTTCACAGATTTTGACAGTGGCAAACCCTGAAAACTCACACTGGCAAAAACTTGCAGGTGTGCAGCACTAAAAGGCAACCGAAGTGATTTTTAAAAAAGGCGTTAAATAATGTTACACAGGAGAAGGAATCAAGAATTGTACCAGTCTCCCTCCCCCACCCGCCTGTACCTAGTGAAGCTATTTTTAAGCCCTGTAGAAAATTAATCCTCACCCAGCCATTTGAGCAAGAGCTGTAAAAATATTTTTGCTGAGGAAGGGTATCAGCATTTTAATCTTTTGTGCACTGATAAAAGAAGGGAGAGGGGAGCTCCTTTTCATGGCACAAAATGGAGGTGAAACAAAGTGCTCTTTGTTTGACGGAATATTGCACCTGCGTTAACTTTACTGCTGACATCCTTAGTTGAAATTTGATTTCCCCCCCTTTTCTCCCCCTCCCACCTTCATTATTTTTCATGCTGAGGAATGTACGGCACGCAAGCCATCCTTCTTGTCACTGACAAATTTCTTTCTTCAACTGTGAAAAAAGAATCGCCCTTCCTCACCTACACGGCCATCAGTGAGTCCTCTCAGCGGCGCACCTGTGCCTTGTAACAATATCCTGTGCTTTGCAGGGGCTTCATACCTCTCTGACAGACTTGGGAGATCAATTTCCTGCCATTCAAAACCTCAGGGCTATGGGTCTGATGGGTCTGGCTGGACGCGGGAAGGTCCTCTGCATCAAAACCAGGTACAGAGGGGAACCCAGAATTCCCACAGTGAAGACATTCCAGAGGAACCCTTGCGGCATGGTTAAATGATGTACCTGTTTTATATAGGGCTAGTACTTTTCTTACAGGGCAAATTACAGTGTGGAAAAACAGCCAGCCTGAAGACCCGGGTTCGAATTCCCATTCTGTTATGAAGCTTTTTGGGTGATCTTGGGCCAGCCATAGCATAGTGGTTAAATGGTTGGGTTGTGAATCAGCACTCTGCTGGTTAAAAGTCCACTACTGCTATGAGCTCAGTAAGTGGCATTGGGTAAGCTGTTCCTCTCAACCACAGCTCCCCGGTTGTATTGTGGGAATAATAACAACTCTGACTTTTTTCACCATTCAGTGGGGCACTAATTTGTCTAGAAGAGCAATATATAAGCACTGTCGTTGTCGTTGTTGTTATTCTCTCTTAGCCTACCCTATCGCACAGGGTTGATGTGAGGATAAAAGGGAGGAAGGAAGAACAATGTTGTAAGCCACATCAGGTCCCTGTGTGGGAGAAAAATAAGGTAAAATAACGAAATATAAATAAGTGTAAACGTACAGCCCAGTCATTCACTCCATCAGTGAGCCAAACTGAGTTCTTCTGGTTGTAGGATATTTAAATGACTGCCTCGTCCCGTACAAACCTGCTTTTCAGTGAAGATATGCTTCACAGGCCCTCTTGCATGTATTGCCCCTCCTGAAGTGGGCAGGGTCTTTTCAGCTGACTAGACAATCCAGTTTGGGGAGGGCATTCCTTGTCCAAGACCATCCACAGTCAAAGCAGCCCACACTGCCTGCACACTGTTTCTCCAATGGCACTGTATTGCTGGGTGCAACTAGAACTGCCACTGCCATGGCCACAGCTTATGCTTTGGGCACCACCTGCATGCCCTTCTCCAGGAGCACTAGGCAGCACATGAAGCTGGGGGCAGAGGTGACAAAGTAACACAAACAGGCTAGTGGAAGGGTGTGAGTGCAAGTATCGGAGGAGATGCACGAGTCGAGAGTCTGCAGCAGCGGGCCCCACCAGAAGCCACAGGCCTTGGCGGCTGCCCCACCTTACCATGTGCTGCTGACACCAGCCCTGCTTAGAAAGGAATTTGAAACTGAATTTTTTTCCCATATAAATTCAGTGCAAGTATATATGTACTCTTATTCTATAAAGGGAATGAGGCTGTAAAATAGTGGAATGGAGGTAGGGCTGCCGTTCACCCAGTGGGGGCGGAGGATCCCCTGCTCCCAGCCTCCCCCCCTGCCACCACCCACCTGGCCTGTGGGGGAAAAGTTGTGGGAATGGGCCTCCCAGGGCGCAGTCCTGGTGCGGTGTGACAACATCACTCCCAGGGGTGACATCATTGCCCAGGCCCCTGGAGTTCTCCTGGGCTTCGTGCTGGGCCAATTCACATCAAATGCAAAACCTGGGAGCACTTCTGGGGCCTGTACAATGTCACTCCTGGAAGTGATGTTATTGTGCCACGACCTTGGGCACGCTTTGCACTGAAGAGAAAATAGGGGTAAGTGCCAGGTCCCACTCTTCCTGCTTAGAGGGTAAAGGGACCTGGTAACCCTAAATGGAGGGCTCTTTTATAAAGGGAACAGGATTGTAGGGTATTCTACTGTTCACTCTATGTATTATTTTGGTCTTACTGCATCGTTTTCTGCTTCCGTAATTCCATTTTTTTGCAGTTTCTGTGTCTGATACTTTTGGTTGCATTCCAGTAAAAGGTAAAGGTAGTCCCCTGTGCAAGCACCGAATCATTACTGACCCTTGGGGGATGTCGCATCATGACATTTTCTTGGCAGACTTTTTACGGGGTGGTTTGCCATTGCCTTCCCCAGTCATCTACACTTTACAACTGATGACATTTTTGACACTCCAAAGACCTCTGTTAATAGCTACTTCGCATAGAGCCTCTCTAAATAAGACAAAGTACATGTGGAGGCTCAAGTGAAGAGAGGTGCAATGCTAGCCGGGAAGACAAATTCTAAGACAGATCAGAAGGCTTTGTCAATTTCCATCTCTACAGAGACAGCAAAGAAATCACTGCTCAGGGTGTTTGTTTATTTCCTCCCCGGCTCCCAGAAGGGGAGGCGAATCTGACAGAGCCTTCAGGGAGGTGGTGAGGAAATAAACTCCCTAAGCAGAGACCTTCTTTGCCGACTCTGTAGAGAGGGAAATTGACAAAGCCTTCCGGTCTGTCTTTTTAGAACTCGTCTTCCCGGCTAGCATTGCACCTCTCTTCACTTGAGTCTCTGCGTGTACTTTGTCTCGTTTAGAGAGTCTGAGTTGGTACCTTATGCCTTGAGTGTTTGCTTCTGAGAGATACCGGTGTAGGTCTTGGTTTATAATTCATTTTTAAGATCTAAGATAACACACATTTCTTAAGACTTCTGGCCTCCCCCACCATGCCCAGCCTGCGGATTCATTCCTTGATTTCCTTGCTCATTTTTTAAAATAAAGTTTTATTTGAAAAAGAAATAGAAATGACAATAGAAAGTGCATAGAAACATGCAAAATATAAATCATTTAAACATTTGTTTAAGCGAATATAACGTTTAAACTACAACAGAAAAATATATTTGAAATATGTGACAATACAACTTGCTTATAGAAAAGTTCTTTTCTCCCTCTCCTTGATTGCTTATACTCAAACTTTAATATCAATAGTTTTTAATCAGTTCTCTCTTCCATAATTTATACTCAACATTTTTAAGGTCTCTATGTTATAATTACTCTATTTCCATATTAACTACCCTCAGTTTTTCTTAGTTTTGAGTATCTCCCATAGTAAGAAGTAAGCAAAACTTTAAAAAGATCTGTGTGATCCATGAAAAAAAATTGAGCCTTTGTATAATAAATCCTTGTATAATTTAAGAACGTGTTAAAGGATTTGGGTCCCTGAAAAGTTGCACACTTTCTTGGAGGATGAAACTCCAACACGTTACTTATTAAAAATATAATATAGTTTATTGAATGAAACCAAGAGATGGGGCTTGTAGATCTCCCAGGATTACAACTGATCTCCAGACAACAGAGAATACTTCCCCTGGAGAAAATGTTTTGGAAGGTGGACTCTATGGCCTTATAATAATCACAATAAATGCACTTATATACCAGTGTTCTAGACAGATTAGTGCCCTACTCAGAGCAGTGAACAAAGTCACTGTTATTATCCCAACAAGCTGAGAGCTGAGGCTGAGAGGAATGGCTCACCCAAGGTCACCTATTGAGGTCATGGCAGTAGTGGGATTCCAACCAGCAGCATGCTGATTCGCAGCCCATCCACTTAACTATTATTCTACAGGAGCTGTTATACCCCGCTGAGGTATCTCCCCTCCCCAGGCTCCACCCCCAAATACCCAGTAATTTCCCAACCTAAGAGTTGGCAAACCTATTCTGGACACATTCTGGGAACCAAATTCAGGGTGGCCTAGGACAGGACATGACCCAGGGACCATTATGTCCTTCAACTCCTTTGTCTTGGCAACTTGATAAAGTCAATGTCTATTTGTCACACAAGTGATACTGGAACATATGTAACAGGGGTTTGTTGCTGTCATCATAATCCACTCCAGATTTTTTATTCCAGTCCATGAACCAAAACATTTTGGAAATGGATCCAAACGGTCTGCTGTTCATCCCTAGTAGAGTACGAACTTTTAAAACTTCATAATATGTAAGGAAATGTGAATACACTTTGAATACATCTATTCTAGAGCAGGTATCTTCAGAGAGTTCATCTCTGAATATTAGGACTGCCACATTTATCTTGGGTCAGAAGGTGAAGCATCCTGGGGCTATCACGTGGAAGTTCTGTTCTCTATTCCTATGTCCGCTTCAGGAGCTGAGGAGGGGTGAATGCAGGACCATTTACCCCAAGGACCATTGTATGTTGCTTGCTACCTTGTTGAATGCTGGCTGGCCAATAAAGACATAGGACCCAGCATGAGGAACATAGTTCTTGCATTTTCTAAGGTCATACAGGCAGTACAGTCTCAATCATTCCTTCTGTGGTGGCAGTTTTAACACATGAGCTTGAAAAAAGTGATCTGTGAAAGTCCTTTTATTTGAGAAAAGCAGAAAGCTCAAAATAAACAAAAACCCACAAAGAAACAGATACACAGAGAGATATACAAAGTTTCACAGATGTGAACCCACAGCTTTATCAGCCTAGGAAGCTGTGATGAGTTGCGAGTGCCATACACATTTTCAGTGCACGTTAAATACCTTTACAGACAAAAGGACTCTGATAAACCACATCGTTACTTTACTTCTGAGCTCAGATCAAACCTGCAAGTTAATTGTTCCTGATTTTATCTAACCCCACTGGCTGTTTGATGAGTATCTCTGTGTCTCTTGTTTAGAACAGAACATGAGATTTGCAGCCTCTGGTGTCATATGTGACAAGCATTTTACAGGACAAAGAACGTGCTACAAAGAAAAAGAAACACGTCGTAAGAAACTGGCCACATCTCTTCTCTCCAGGAAACCCAGGGAACTGTAGTTCTATAAGAAGGGCTAGAGATCCCTCAACATAATTCTCAGCACCTTACAATTATAATACCTAGAACTGGCATTAACCTACCTCCTCTACCACTCTTTTCTTAATTTCTCTGGTAGCAGGGGAAGAGACGCTGCAGAGACAGGTTAACTGTAAAAGGACTAAAAATATAAGGGATGTATGTAAGCAGAGCCTCTTTCAGCCATGTTTTCAGCACAACTACCTCACATACTAGGAGAGCGTACTCCACATAATAATCTGCACAATTGCCATTTTGTCTGAATAGAGCAATACGTTTATATTAGGGTTCTCAGCACTTCATTAGTAAATGCTAGAAAACTTTGAGGGCGGTGCTTTGGAGTGAGGGGTGAAGCTTGGAAAGGGTGTGAGGTCGCTTCTGGATGATGCTGTAGGAATTTCCTCTAATCTCTATTTTAAAGATCATAAAGACATGGGGAAATTCCTAGATCATTACTATAGAGGCCATTTCCAGCCATTTTTTCTCCCGTTCCTGGGGATGTCATTTGTCTCCTATCAGTGGGAGAACCTATGCTGCTGGCACTCTCCTGCCTCCCTGCAAACACTCACTTGAGTGATATGAAAAAATATAGGAGGGAAAATTGTGACATGGTGATCTCTCTTCTGATGTGATATTGACAGGCTGAGTGACATTTTAAGGACCCCACCCCCAATCTTCATGGTTTTTACCATAGATAATGGGAAACTCATAAGGTCTCATGACACAATGACATTGCTTCCAGGTTACCACCTGCATGTGATGTGGTAACAATGAGAAACACCAATTTGTCAGTTTCTACCTCCCTGCTTCCCTCTGATTGCCAGCAAAAGGTTGGCAAGGGGCTGGCAATGCTACCTGCTTCACAATTTCTCAAGGGTAGGGGACTGGAACTGAAGGTGGGGATTTATACCACATGGGCAGACAAATGGCAGGCCCTAATGCAGAAGTCTTCAACCTTTTTGAGATGTCTTTGGAAATCTGATACAACGTGGTGGTCACAAGTAAAAAATCACTACTGAAGGAGGTGGAGCCAAATGTCAGGGAGTGATGTTATGCGTAGCTTTGATTGTACCTCTTCAGCATTTCAGGCAGAAGCTCTGTTTAACACGATGCTTTAAAAATTAACTAATTCTTTTTAAAAGATTCTTTGCAAATATACAAGTGTATATGAGCTAGCTAAAAAAAAACTCATCTGGCAGTATCTGTCAGATCTCCAGTGGCCAATCAGAAGATTTTCTGGCCCCACTGTCAGGCTATGGATGACAGGCTATGGCAGACAGACCCCTGTACCATCACAGCAAGAATCCAGGCTCTTGGTTAAAGGCTTTATTCAGGAATCAGATCATTTCCACAGATATGTCCATAGAATTACTCAGAAGCAAGGTAAGCAACTAAGCAGTAAGAACAGGTTGACAGGAATGGCAACACATGGGAAAACCTTTCCTCTTAACTCACACATTTACTCCTTCCCCCTCCCATCAGCAAAATAGGACGTTTGATGCGAACTTGTCCTGAGAACGTCTCACAAATTTGTACTATCAAGTCTAGACACTGAGAAAGCAGGAGATCAAAGCTGAAACATAACAGTGCATGGGAGTGAGCAGTGTACAAGGTCAGAAGCACTGAGAGCTTCTACAGTCCGTTAGATGAGACACCTGCAGCTTCAATAAGCCTGTGAAAGCAAAACAGTTATGGCACTGGCAATATGACATCAAGTCATAGCATGAAACATTGGTTCAGAACAACAGGGCCGTTTCCAGATGGTTTACTTGCCCCCAGAACGTTGCGCCACGTTGCGGGGAAAACGTGAAATAGTTTTGCACGACATCACGCAAAACTCGCGTGAGAAAACGCGATATTTTGTGTTTTCCTCGCAACATGGCGCGACGTTCCGGGGGCAGGTAAGCCGTCTGGAAACGGCCCCGGTCAGCATCAAGCAATGGCATGGATGGGGCACAGACATGACACCCACTCACTTTCTAAAAACACTTGATGGGCTCCGGGAAAGGTACCAATTGTCACCACTTTGGATACCCCTGTCCTAGTATATATTCTGGCTTTTGTATGTGTGAATATCCCTGAATTAGAGAAATGTGGCTCAATTTAGAAAGAAAGCTGTGAACCCACAGCTTTATCAGCCTAGATAGCTAATGAGTTGCGAGTGCCATACACATTTTCAGTGCACGTTAAATACCTTTACAGACAAAAGGAAAATCTGAGGGCCAAGCTACAAGTGACAAATGACACTTGAACGGCAAGTGTATTTCTCCCTGTTCACTTGCCCTCCACTCAATCCACTTGCCAGGCAAGTGTCTTTCGTCATGTGTAGCTTGGCCCACAGGTAATGTGCTTGCCCAGTGCAAGTGATAGGAAGCCAGAAGCATAATGATATGAAAAGTTTACCTGGCTGGTAGGGGGGCGTAATTCCTGGGGCATGCCTCCGGGTGGCGTGGCGCAACTCTGGGTGGCATGGTGCTTTGCTGCACTCACAGAGGCCCAATTTGGACTGAATCACGCCCCTCAGCGAGCCCAATTCGGCCCCCTGGTGACTGTGGGAGCACTTGCAGGCTGCTCCTTAACCTGCGCAATGATTTCACTTCCCAGAAGTGAACTCATCGCTCATGCTGTGTGTGTGCATGAAGAAGAACACAGCGAGATAAGTACTGGGCCCCTGATATCCTGCTGGGGGAGTCAGGGGACCTGGCAATCTTACAGAGGACAGATTAAAAACATGGGGAAAATATTCATTCTCAAACAGGTACCATTGATTAGAAAAATGGAGGATTACAACAAGTGCATGTCAGAGAGAATGCATCTAATCAAAGCTGACAGGAAGGCTGAAAATGTGATTGTTCTTCACTATGATTTTGGCTTTCTTTTGTTTTCAGCTGGTTCTTTCCTATTATTGTGGCGGTCTCCTCTCTTAAAAATGAAAATTTCATTTTCAGAAGGGAAAAGGACTTTGGGGGAATTAAAATACAATCCATAGATACTTAGCCTTATGTTAATCTGCTGTGAAGAACTTTACGTTCTGAAACTATAGGCAACTCAGGCATGTTACAAGTTTTCTACAATCTGCTTGAGATTAGGCCTAAAAATAAACTAAGTGAAAGGAATGTTTTTGTGTTGAGATATTAGGACCAGCTTGAGCTGGAGACCATCTTGGCAACCGCGAGTGGACCTCCCTGAGGTTTAAGGAACTGCGAGCTCCATTTCAAATCCTTTCGGAAATTGCCATTTTGATAGAATAACATTGCAGGCAACCTCTCAAATTTAGCATGTTTGTTTCATGCTCTGCCAGTCAACTGCTGGAACAATGACAGAACCTCTTGGGCAGGTCACGGCTTAGGAAATCATGGAACAATAGATTCAGATTGTAATAAAGATGCTTTCTCCCTTTTAAATGGAAATGGTATATCTTTTTCTTTGGAAGAAAATGTTTACAGGCATTTTGTACATGTCTTTACTGGGAAACCCATTTTGCGTCCAATATGGATATCGTGTTCTTCAGTTTAAGAATAGCAACATTCCAATAAGAAAACTTCATTGTTTTTGCCAAGTGGAGTAAAAATATTTCCATTGTTGGATTTCCTGCTGAGTCTACAAATCCAAACTGGGAATTCAGATTGATTTTTTGGGAAGTAGGACATGTCAGAGTGGTTCTTCAAACAGGTGATCTGGGGCAATTTACAGGTTAAGTTTACTTAGGGCTTAAATTGACTGAAAGAAAAACTAATTTTTTAAGTCACTATATTTGTGAAGGCCAAATTAAATTAGTCGGGGCATATTTTAATTGGTAAGAATATGAGTTAAGGGCATGCATGTTTCTTTCTGGAAGGCAGATGTCTGGGATTGCCAAGCATGGTTTGGCAACCAGCGAGAGTCTGGTGGGGCAGGCACATGGGGGCTCCATTAGCTATATTGTGATATCACCTCCAAGGAAAACATGGAAGTGACATCACACCTGTCTAGGAATTACTGGAAACTCCATGGAAAAACCATAGAGTTTCAGACAATTTCTAAAGAGGTCTGACATCACACTGTTGACCTGATGGCAATTTAAATTTTTTTCCCCCTTCCACTGTTCCAAGCAACCCTACATGGGCAATTTATTTATTTAGACGCATGCACTTTTCTCCTCAGTGGGGACCCAAAGCAGCTCACACCATTGTTCTTCCCAGAATAATTTTAATCAGATGACAGGCCTGCTTTTGAGAAGCAGTGTCCTTTCAGCAACCTCCCAGCCACGTGGCAGCCACTTATCCATAAACAGCTCCTACATGGCTGAGAGGGTGGCCACCACATAGCAAGTAGTGCTTTCCCACAGAACTTTCAGCATTCTGTGGGAAAGATCCCCTGATCAGGTCTCACGATCAGGTCACTGGAGCCGCATACAGAGATAACAGAACCAAGAACATAGGCAAGATTTTTTGTTTGTTGCTTTTGCTATAAGGTGTGCTCTACTGGAGCCTTTGCTCCAGCTCTTTATTTAGAAATACGTGGAGACTTTAGGGGGGGGGGTAGCACCTGTGGAGAGCAGAGTCTGGGGAGGAGCAAGAGCTCAGGGGGCATAATGCCTTAAAATCCACCCTCCAAAGCAGGGGAACTGATCTCTGTTACCTGGAGATCTGATGTGATTCTGGGAGATCTCCATGTTGGCAAGCCTACACACTTGTCTCCAGAGGGAAAGCTTTTTAAAAATGTTGTTGATCCCTCCTTGTTCAAGAAGATTGTCCAGTTTCTGTTTTCTGCTGACTTTTCCTCTGCCTCCTTTGTTTTTGGAATAAAGGTATTACTAAACCCTTAGGAAACCAAGAGTAAATTTGGAGGACTATTGAATTAGTGAAATCTTTCTAGTAAAACCATAAAACAATCTATAGTTAGAACCTGCCACAAAGCAGTCATAGATAACAGAACTGCAGCTGGCATAGATAGCAGCCTGAACAGCCCAGAGAAGCTCAAGTTTGTAGGTGCTTATAAGCTAAGCAGGGTCAGCCCTGGTTGTTGCTTGGATGGGAGCCCACCAAGGAAGGCCAGGGTCACTACACAGAGGCAGGCAATGGCAAACTGACTTCTGCTCATCTCTTGCCTTGAAAACCCCAGCAAGGGTCCCCATAAGTGAGTTGTGACTTGGCGGCTCTTTATTATTAGCCGACATCAATGTGGAAGAATACATAAGAGCTTTGCTAACTTCCTAAAATTCAAAAAAGAAACATTTTGAAGGATCTTTTAGGGTGGTGCTGTTTTCTCTGCCTCAGTAGTCCATCTGCAGAATGGGGATAATGGTACTAACATACCTTACAGGCTTGTTGTACAGATTACAACATTTTGAAATTACCGTAAAATGATATATGTATATTTTTAAAAGTTCAGACTTAAATTAGCAACTGTTAGGTAAGCACTTGCCCACTTAACTCCTTCCTTCCTTTTTGCAGAATTTCCAGCCTGTTCACATGAACTTGGAGGAGGTTATTTGTCACAGATCATTGAGTTGGAAGTGATCGGGTGACAGGATGCCATAGAGTGACTTGAAAGAACAGCCACCTGAAGGCAAGCTAAAGAAATCCCTGGATGAATCTCCCAACCAGTTATTATTGCTAAATAGCAGCAGCACCCTTGATTTGGATTGTGGCTGTTGGGGGAGTACATGTTTAATCCTTGCTGTTTTCCCAACTTTAGTGGCACCCAAGGAAGCTCACTGCCCCATTGGGTGACTTGCCTTCTCCAATGAGACAGAAAGCAGGCGGTGGTGGAATCTGAGATAAAGAAATTGATATAGGGGAGAGTTTAAACCTCATGTGCCAGAACCACAATATGAATCAGGACCCTTCACAGTTGCTATTTCACAATTTAAAAAACCCAGGAGCTCTTTTCAGGGGTCTTGAGTGCCTCATCTACTTGGCCATAATAGCCTTACTGCTCAGACACATCAAGGGCAGAATGGCACGTTGTGCACTTCTAGGGCTATTTCCCCCTAGCGTTTAGCAATGATGACAAGCAGAATGCAGTTGGATCTGCAATATAGCTTGGGAGGGGGGGTGTTAACTCTTTCCTCCTATGCTCTTTTCTTACCAAAATCACCACCCTAAAAATGGGCACAAACCGAATTATGAACCAAAGTTTGTCATGAACTGGGCCAGTTCATGGTTTGCGAACTAGCAGTTCGTGGGAGCTCATTTCTTATGAACCATGATGAATTTTAGCCTGGTTCATTTGGTTCATATTTCGGTTCATCACTGCAGACAACCTGGCGCTGATCAATCAGTTTCCTAGGCAACAAGGGGGATGGGCTCTCTGCAGACCCTCTGCTGACCCAGAAGTGATGTTTTCACAAATCGAATAAACTGGTTTACGAACCAGGGCAAGTTAATTAAAGTTCATGGTTCATGGTTCGTGAACCACGACAAACCATGAAATGAATGAACTGCCATTTGGGGGGGGGGGGTTGCCCACCTCTACACCACCCTTAAGCTTTGCAGGACTCTATGTTATCCCCCTCCCAGTGAGGGAAAAGACAATTTAGGGGTAGTAAAACTTAGAAGTGGTGACTTGGGGCAGGAAAATGGTGCCCAGAGGGAATTTCAGCAGGTGTCATTTTAAATAGCCCAGCACAGGGTAAGGCAAGCAAAAGATGTACTTATTTATTTACTTACTTCATTTATCACACACACACCCTTCTTTCTGAGACTCAAGGCAGATTACAGAACAGTTAAATAAGATAAAATTCCAAAGACCAGTTAAATGCAAACAATAAACAAGAGAATGAAACTAGAAAATTCCATGAGTGAGCAATGAAATAGTAATAGTGTAATATATGCAATAGACAGCATATTGCAACTAGTAAATATTGCAGTATCAAGGAGCAGATTGTCCAGTTTGAGCTGCTTCTAAGCAGTTCAGGCCAATTTTGATGGGTTACATTTCATGCTTACAGAGTACCCATTAACCCCTCCAACATGTTGCTGCAGCTTTGTTGCAATCCTGGGGTTGCCAGTTGTGGAGTGGGAAATTCCTGGAGATTTGGGGGGGGAGGTGGAGCTTGTGGAAGGGAGGGCTTGAGGAGGGGGGGCTCAGCAGGGTATAAATGACATCATAGGGTTCAACTACCAAAACAGTCATTTTCTCCAAGGGAACTGATCTCTGTCATCTGGAGATCAGTTGTAATTCTGGGAGATCTCAGCCACCAGCGAGAGGCGGACAATCATAGTAGCATTTTTCTGACTTCAAAAATGTCTCCTCCTTGTTTTAGATACGAACTTAAAGAATAAATATAAACCTATTTCCTAAAGATACACAAGATGGGGCCCAGGAATGTGTGGAGCATCTACAAATGCAATGCGTTCGAGTAACATTTATGGGAGGCTTTTATTTATTTATTTACCTAAGACATTACAGCCCTTCCTCCATGAGCTATTACCTATTATTAAATAGACTGGCTTGGCATGATTGCTTTGTTGCTACGATCGATGCAGGAGTCATTTTGGAAATGTTCTCTTTTGGAATAGAATAGCGGTTTTGTGAGTGTGATTAACTACTTGTACTTTGTATTTATATAATCTGGAATGTTTACTTACGTGAATGTATTTTGTAGTGTGATAACTGCCGGAAGAAGGATTACGGAAATGGGAAGGCAATACTGGTACCCCCCGTTGCAGTTACACCTCTACCATGGAACATTTCCTCTTTCGAATGAATTGGACATTTCCTCACTAAGACGTTTGTCTCACATTGACTTGTCTTTCTTGTAACTCGAGGCATTGGCACTTTGTATTGGAAGCACTGGTCACTTTATGTCTATGTTTACTGTTATCGAGCTCATTGTATTATCCATTCATAAGACGTTCTTAAATGATATGTGATGTATATGATATACGTGTATGAGGTTGCCTCTGAGTTCTTTTGCGCATCCATATGATACATACATAATTTGTAAATGATTGTACTACAAGCCTGTTGACTGGGAATGTTTATTGATACATTTAGATATACTGTTTCACTACATATATATTGATATACATTGTAGTAAGTTTTTCATGGTGCTTGTGCTTCTTTCTACTTCCTCCATGAATGGCAAACACTTTCCTCATTTTATCCTCAACACAACAGCCCTGTGAGGTAGGTTAGGCTAAGAAAGAGAGTTGACTAGCTCAAGGTCACCCAACGCACATCACGACAGAGTGGGGATTTGAACCAGGAGCACCCAGATCCTCGTCTGACTGTCTAACTATGACAAGGTCTATGAGGTTACCAAAGGAAAGAGAAATACTGAAGAACTTTTCCTGGTACCCTGAGGAGAGATATCACTGACAATTTAGCTTAAGAGAGCCAAAATATATCACACATTTATTCCATCATAAAAACTCAACGGAGATTCAACAGGAGCCCCAGGAAGGATCCCAGGGCCAGATCTGCAGTTACGCCACCCAAGGACCTGCCTGGAGCAGCATAACACGGTTGGTGCTACTGCTCCACACAGGGGTTTGTTGCAAAAATTTGGGGTGTGTGTGTGTGAACCCTCCTTCTCTCTCTCTCCTGCTGGGTCTCCCCGCCCCCCCCCCAGTGCCTCGGTCCGTTTGTTCTGGAGAGCCACTTACCAAGGCTTGTGAGGTAACCCTTAGTCTAGCCCCGCTTTCCCTCTTGCTAGTCTGTCTTAGTGACGTGAATTATCACCTTTGTACAGAGAAAATCTTAACTCGTCTCAGGGTTTATTTTGACTGATAGAATGTTACATTGGAATGTTGCATTTAAAATGTTAAGACCAGATGCCACTAGATCTGTCTGCCCTTAGATGTTACAAATATAGAGCAAGACCGTTAATAGTTACAGAAATACAAGCATGCAGTTTACAATGTTATAATCTATGGACCTTATGATAGAGAGAACTAAAAGAATACTTATCCTTAATAATATAAAAACCCTAAGCAAACTTACTGTAAGTCTATAACAGAAATCCTTACACAATCCTAAGTACTTAATCCTTAACCTATACTTAAATTAATTCTTAACCGAAGAGCAAATAGCGCCTTAAAGCCTTATAACAAAGTTACTAACCCCACAGAAGTCTTCTGCCTTACCTCCTGGAAAACCCCTGGACCAACTTGGGTCTCTTGTGGGTTCCAAAGAGGAAGCTTAATGGCCACCAGTTGGCAGACACAAAACCCTTGTGTCTTCCCAAGGTGTGGTGAGGACTAGTTCCTTGGTCACTCTTTTTATAGAGTAGTCCTCAGCTTTCTGATTGGTCAGTGGCCCTGTGACACAGCTGATTGGTCAGTGGCACCCTGACATGGGTGGTTCCATGACCCTGCTGACACAGGTAGTCACATGAACCTGTTCGCCTATGGGGTTGAACCAGTTCTGTGGCTCTTCAGGTGTTCCTTGTCCTTGGCCCTAGAATAGCCTTTGTCTTGAGCCAGTCTCTACCCACGTGACTTTCACTGTATGGATGCTCTTTCTGAAGAGTTAGCATGATTCAGCATAACTCATGAAGCCTAAAAAAACTGTCTTGCTCTGATTGGCTAAAGAGGTCAGAGGGGAACTTTAACCCTTATATCATGGCTTGGGCCTATTTCTGTCAGTCTTATGTGTCAAAGCTGAATACCTTTCCTCAATTTAATGCTCTTTTATGGCCCATGCCTGGTTTGTGTCAAGGGGGGGGGGGCTGCTTCAAACTTCTGCCAGCTCCCACATAACACAAGTGTACATGAACCGAAGTGAGAGCTTTTGGAAGTTGCTTTTTAGGCCAGAGCTGGTTCTTTGTTATGGGTTTGGGTTCAGATCAATCCAAACTCTAAAATTCTGACCACAGGGTTCAGCTCACACCAGTCATCAACAGCATGTGATCGGTTTGGGTAATGGGCCCAGGAGGTCATGGAAACTTATTGCTTGAGGTGACAAGCTCTCTTGAATAAAGATGGGCACGAACCACAAAAAAAATGAACCATGACGTTTGTGGTTCATGGTTTTTCATGAACCAGGAACCATGAACTGGCACGAACTAGGGCCTGTTTATGAACCAGTTCGTGGTTCATGGTTTGTGGGATTTAAATGCCCCTTTCCAGCCGCTTAGCAGCAGCAGGGAAAAGTGCATTTGACAGTTTAAAGGGCCCTTTCCTGCCTTGCAAGTGGCAGGTCCTTTTAAACTATCAGCTGGCAGGTGGCAGGGGGATCACCTCCTCACCACCTGCCAGCTGATAGTTTAAATGGACCTACAGCTTGCAAGTGGCAGGGCCCTTTAAACTGCCCAAATTCCAGCCCCCAGC
Organism: Eublepharis macularius; assembly: GCF_028583425.1. Classification (NCBI taxonomy): domain Eukaryota; kingdom Metazoa; phylum Chordata; class Lepidosauria; order Squamata; family Eublepharidae; genus Eublepharis; species Eublepharis macularius. The sequence continues at coordinate 36,991,811 of NC_072792.1, read as the reverse complement.
CCCAGCCCTACACTTACCTTGCCCTGCAGGCCCGCAGCATCCTCCCCCTCCTCCTGTGAGGGGCGGGAAGGCCCACACAGTGGTGGAAGAGGCCAAAAACAGCTTTCCTGCCACTCACAGGAGCAGATGGAGGATGCTGCGGGCCCACAGGGCAAGGTAAGTATGGGGCTGAGGCTGGGGTTGGGGCTGTGGGGTGGGGCTGGGGGTGGGGTTTGGGCAGTTTAAAGGGCCCTGCCACTTGCAAGTGGCAGGGGGGATCTCCCCCTTGCCACCTGATAGTTTAAAAGGACCTGTGGCTTGCAAGCCACAGGAGAAGTTTATATGGCCATTCCACTGGTTTGCAAACCACGAACCGGCCTGGTTCATGCAGTTTTTTTGGGTTGTAATTCGATTTGTGCCCATCTCTACTCTTGAAGCCCACCTGGAGGATCCAATCCAGGCTCTGATGCCAGACCAGCATAGCTTCAGCAAGGTACTGACATCATGTACCTAACCAGAGTTTTCCAACTTGGTAGCCATGAGCACAAGGTGCCTGCATTCACTTTTCTTGGCACTTACCAAGAGTTTTTAGACAGTGGGCAGAGCCAGATGGGCCTCCCCCCACCCCAATCTGACTGGCCATTAGAGATCTGATTGGCTGTGGAATTTTTTAAAATGTTGCTTCAGCAGTAGCTGCCACCACAACGTAAGGGCCTTCACTGTAGGACAGAAGAGAAGCTGTATGTATGCAAGAATTTTTTAAAACAGGATGTTAATTTTAAAAGACATCCTGTCAAACAGTGCTTCTGCCTGAAATGGTGAAGAGCATGACTTCATTCCCAGAGATTTCATGGTTGGCTCCACCTCTTGTGGCTGCCATTTTTTGGTTGCACCCACCCTCCAGTTTCAGAATTCCAAAAGTACCTACAGGATCAAAAAAGTTCGGGACCCCTGCCTTAGACCATGCCCTGTCCGAATACCTTTCAGAGAAATCGAATTAGCCTTATCAAAGCTCTTCTATTGTTTGTTCAAATTCTTCAGGTCTTTTGCCTAGGAAGGAATCCCCAAATTCCATGAAGAAATTACAGTTCTAGATAGAACGGCATATGAGAGCAGGTGGATCATACCTCTCTGCCTGCAACAATTGCCTCCCTGTCTGAAAGTAAAGAGCTTTCTTTTCCTGCTCTGGAGCAGAGAGGGTGTTGGAAAAGTACTGAGAGTACCTTGCATCATGACAGAGTCCTTAAGGACCGAAACTTGCAGCCTCTTGAGAGTTTTTGAGACATTTACTTTCCACTTGTTTTAACCTAAACTTGAAGTATTTGGGAGCTCTTTGGCTTTCTGCTGTTAGGTCATGCTTATTCCTCCCCTCCTCCCCAATGGTAACAGTTGTAAAGTGCAAACTCAAAAGGAGCGGTGAGGAGTTCGGCTTCTGAAAATTAACATTTTAGATCGACCAAGGTCTTAATCATGGAATTATTCAGTTTTATGTATGAAGCTTATGAGGATGCTGTAACATGTTAATAATCTCATCCCTCCATGAGTTATGAAAGAAAGATATTTATTTCTGAGTGATAGAAATGGGTGGTATCACAGCAATGCAATGACAGCCCATACTGGGGCCTCCTGGAGGTAAACTGCATTTGCATTTGCTCCCCCCACCCCGTCTTGAATGCTGACACGATGCTTCACGTACGGCACGCCACAAACTAACTCCTCTGCCTGTGGTCCAGTTCCCACTTCTGCTGAAAGTTGCGTCTGTGCCGAGCAAGAGAAGGAGTACTGGATTGTCCCAGGAAAGCCCTTATGTGAAGTAAACTGCCTGGCTGTAGCATAGGCTGAACATGCTGGAGGGGGAAGTTCTGCTTGGATCCTTTGTGGTTCTGCTCCACAATCTGTTCTGTGTATTAAGTTGAAAGTCTCTTATTTGACAGGCATCTGTTCTAGGTGATCCAAGAATCGATCAAAAGATTAGCAAAAAGAAGGAGAGGTCCCGCAACAACTTGCAGGGGGCATCTCATTTCCCCCTTCCTTACTTTCCCCTCTTCCCCTTTACTGAACGACCCCATAAACATCTCCCTTCTTCCAGCTTCCTTTTCTTCCTCTCACCTACCAGCCAATCTTCCTTTATGTGCTTCCCTGTCTTCAACTTGCTAGCTCCCACAACAACTTTTACCTGGGAAAGCTATTGCATAGTTGCATAGTAGGGAACCTGCAGGGACTTGCTGGGGTACTTTATCCCCCCCCCCCAGTATCTCCTTCTCCACATTATTTTCTCTTTCCATCCTCCTGGCATCTCCCTTTCCCTATTTCCTTCTCTCCTTACTAACCACCTACCAACCTACCTTTTATCTGCGCCCCATCTTCGCTATATTTATTATTTCATTTCTACCTTGTGTTTCTTCATAATGAATCAAAGCAGCTTACTTCATTCTCCTTCCTCCATTTTATCCTCACATTTATCCTGTGAGGTAGGTTAGGCTGAGAATGTGTAACTGGCCCAAAGATACCCAGTGAGTTTCCATGGCAGAGTGGTGATTTGAACCTGGGTCTCCCTGATCCAAAAAGAAACTCTAATCATTGAATCACACTGCCTTTTGTGGGGTGGCTGTTTGTAACAGTAGCCTGCAGCCAGGCCTGATTAAGTCATTCAAACCAAGTGGTAGCAAATCACCCATGATTTTTGCTGACCTTTGCCTTGATGAGTCCTCCTTCAATGGCCAAAACAGCCCTGGAAAGGGCCCTGCTCCCTCACCCTGCCATCTACTGACAGAAGCCAAGGCTTGAAGGCTAGCATACTGTTGTGGTTACCTAGCAATGGCCACTTGGGGCATCCATTTCTTAAAGCTGCAAGTACTGCTTCTATCATTTAGAGGGTTAACCCCACAATGTTTTTTTTTTTTTACATTTTAGATTTTTCTGCAAACCTGGGACTTTAGTCAGGTTTGTAGAGAGACCTGTGTTGTCTCTCCATGGCCCCAGTCTCTGGATTTAAGTATCCAAAGATTTGGCCATGTTGAGAATATAGCATGCACAGTTTAGCATGCACAGTTTTAATACACTATTTTTGTGACTTTGGAATTTTTTTGCCTCAAGTTCAAAAGAACAAACCTCTCTGTTAAAAAATTGAATGTTTATCTGTACGGTAAATTTGACTGTGTACCTTTTATAGTGGCCTATGTATTTTATTGACACCTGAAATTGAACTACTGTGATTAGTGATAATATTTATAGTTTTTATGTGTTTAAGCCTGTCTTTATTGATATTTAGCTGCCCTGAGCCTGTTTGTGGGGAGGGTGGGATATAAATCTAATAAAATAAAATAAACTATTTTTTTTGTATTATTTTCAATTTTGGCTTTACCTAAACCACCACCACCACCACCACTACCCAGGGCAAAAATCACACTAAAGATGCATAACATTGGTTGTGGGAACAGGTCTATTTTTTCTCTCCCGTCAGATAAGAGGCCCTTGTTTCCTTAAAAAAAAAAAAACTCAATGGCAGCTGTTTTGGCAGCTGCAAAGGAGGGTAAACAAAATACCATTTTCAAGTTTCCACATATTTATCATATTACAGACATCCAGGGAATGAATCCATAAAACTAAAAGTGGGATTTTGCTCTCTTAAGTAGGTGAAATATTGAAATAACCAAATCCTGAAAAGCAGAAGAGTTCTAACAATGAAACTGCAACACTTAGGCTCAGGGAAAACACATTTCAGGGGGGTGGGTAAATAAAAAGAATGTTTTCGGGGGTGGGGGGAGAAACACTTGTGGTAACTGTATAAAGCAGACCTCTATCACTGTGGGTCTGATTAGACGATACATTAAATGTGAGTTGAGAGAAACTGACTTGTGTTTAACATGTGACCCAATGCTTAACTTAAAATAGGAAGGGGGACACAATTCAAATACTAAGCTGTGTGGAGGCAGGAGGAGCATTTTCATTCCCTACCTTCCACCCCATGCTCTTTCGCAAGCAGTAAGGATTCATGAGTAGAGGGCTATTTGTCTTACTGCCTGTTCCATGTGTCTCCCAGGCAGACACATGGAACTGGCAGTAAGACAAACAGCCCTCTCCTCACAGCCCACTTCTACTAGCAGAAGCACATGGGGTGGAAAGGAGAGAATGATAATACTCCTCCTGCATTCGTGCAAGCTCAAGAACTGATTTGCCCTAACACCACTATTTTTCAGTTGAGCATTGGGTCATATGTTAAATATGAGTTGGATTTAGAGACAGGCATGAATTGAATTACAATCCCAAAAAACGCACAAACCAGGCCGGTTCGTGGTTCGTGAACCAGTGGTTCGTGGAAGTTCGTTTCCATGAACTTCCGCGAACTGGTCTACTGGTTCGTTTGGGTCATAAAGGGGCAGTTTAAATGGCCATTTGCCCAGGGAAATGGCCATATAAACTTTTCCTGCAGCTTGCAAGTGGCAGGTTCCTTTAAAATATCAGTGGCAGGCGGCAGGGGGGGAATCCCCCTTGCCACCTGCCAGCTGATAGTTTAAAGGGACCTGCAGCTTGTAAGCCACAGGGCCCTTTAAACTGTCCAAACCCCACCCCACCCCAGCCCCACCCCCAGCCCCACCCCACCCCCCAGCCCCACACTTACCTTGCCATGCAGGCCTGCGGAATCCTCCCCTCTTCCCACAAGGGGCAGGAAGGCCATTTTTGGCCTCTTGGGCCACTGCGTGGGCCTGCAAAGTGGCAGAGGAGGCTGAAAATGACCTTTCCGCTATGGCGGCCATTTGAGGGGCAGGAAGGCCATTTTCATCCTCCTCTGCCACCCTGAGGGCCCATGCAGCAGCAGAAGAGGCCAAAAATGGCCTTCCCACCCCTTGCTGGAGGAGTTGGAGGAAGCCGCAGGCCCACAGGGCAAGGTAAGTGTGGGGCTGGGGCTGGGGGCTGGGGTTTGGGCAATTTAAAGGGCCTTGCCACTTCCAAGAGGCAGGTCCCTTTAAACTATCAACTGGCAGGTGGCAAAGGGGGGATCCCCCCCTGCCGCCTGCCAGCTGATAGTTTAAAGGGACTTGCCACTTGCAAGCCAGGAAAGGGCCCTTTAAACTGTCAAATGCTCCTTTCCCTGCTGCTGCTAAGTGGCTGGAAAAAGGAATATAAACCCCGCGAACCACAAACTATGAACTGGTTCGTAAACTTGCCCCAGTTCGTGCCAGTTCGTGGTTCCTGGTTCGTGAAAACCCACGAACCATGAATCTCATGGTTTAGTTTTTTTTTGTGGTTCGTGCCCATCTCTAGTTGGATTGGAGTTTCCCTCCAATCCAATTTGTGTTTAACGTATCGTCTAATCAGACCCTAAGTCAAACTAAGTCTAACTCAGCGCCACAGCCAGATATTCAAGAGACACTTGAATCAGGTCTCACTATTAGGCATAGTGACATTATTCTCTTCTGAGAGCAAATTTTAAGGTTCCCTTTGTTAAAAAGCATCAAATTACCTGTTAATGTATACTTTTTATCACAATAAAGGTGCCACTTGGATTATTTCAGTCAGACACCATTATATCTTGGACTGTCTTGAGATAACTTCTCCCCCACCCTGAAATTTTACTGTCCCCAGCTGGTCGCAAAACCAGGAGGATTATAGAGGGCCTGATGTAGATTGTGTTTGGCTGGGCATATCATAAGATTTGCAGGCTGGGTTTCAAACTAGAAAGAGATAGGTGACTCTCTGACATTGCAACCTTAGCTCAGATTTTGTAATTGTAATACAATTCATGATTTTAATCCTCTAATTCCTGTATTATTTTGTTGTTAGTCACAGTGACTAAGGATGAATTCACATGCTCCAACTTTTGAGCAGACAATGATTCACCAGAGATCAATCCCTGAATTCATCCAGTAATATTGAACATCACTGCATAATGCTACTTCAATAAAAATATAAAATATGGAACATTTCAAGAAAAGGGGAAAGGGTCTTTTAAAAAATGAACTAAAATGAAACCTAAAAATAAGAGTTCTTTAACAAGAGAATCTTTATCATTTATGCCTATTTGAATTATTTTTATTTTAGATGATTTATTCTGTATTCCCACTTAAAAAAAATAAACTAGTCTGCTTTTCCTGTAAGGACACTCAAAGCCCACCCCCCATTCAACCACTGGAGTCTTTCACCAGTAACAGTTTTGGTTCCTAAGATTTTTGCAGACATTGCCTGCACACTTTCAAGCATATCTTGGGGGAGGGGTCCCCGGATGAGGGACTGTGGCTCAGTGGTTAGTAGAGTATCTGCTCTGCATGTGAAAGGTCAATGGCAGTGCGATCCTAAAAAGAGTTACTCCAATCTATCCCACTTAAATCAGCAGGAGGCTTAGTCTGGCGTAACTCTTCTTAGGATTAAACTGTTAGGGTTGCCTGTCCTACCTCTTTGGAAGGAGTTCTCTTGCTGACCGCCATTGTTGGTTCTGTGCAGCAACAAGAAAAATAAAAACAAAAATGTTGCTGGCCTTTGGGCCAAAATGTCATTTCCAGGTACAACCCAGAAGTAACAACAGGTAGCTCTAGGAATCTTCAGCATGTTCCTACTCCCTGAACCCTCCTGCTGGTTGCCAGGCTTGGTATGGTGAACCCTCGGCATCTCCGGATAATAGGAGCAGGTGGTAGGTGACATAAAATACCTCAGCCTGAGCTCCTGGAGTACTGCTGCCGGTCAGAGTAGATAATACTGACTAGGGTTACCAACCCCTGGCTGGCAAATGGTGGAAGGCTCAGAAAGAGGAGAGATGGAGCCTAGGGTTGCCCGGTCCTCTTACTGTCTCGGCAGGAGGCTGGGGACTTGGCACTTAGCTGTCTTGTGGCCCCAGCACAATTGGCCCACTTCAAGGTGACATAATCGTGTGGGTGCAGGAGCACATGTGCACTTTGCAACAGGCTGATTTGGGCCTCAAATGGGCCCAAATCAGCCCGTTTGGAGCCCAAATCAGCCCGCTGCAAAGTGTGCATGTGTTCTCGGGGCGGTGCAATGACATTACTCCCGAGAGTGATGTTGCACCACCTCTGGGAATGTGCCCAGGAGGCCTGTTCCTGTGCCGTTCTCCCCCACCAGCCAGGTGAGTGGTGGCAGGGTGGTGATGGAGGGTGAAAGCAAGGGATCCTCCACCCCCACTGGGGGAATGGGATCCCTAATGGAGACAGATATTAAAAACCATAGAGATCGGAAGGATTCCTAGAGCATTGCACAATGCAGTGATGTTACTTCTGTTTTTTCAAGCAGAAATGACATTCCAGCATCATGTGATATTGTTCTCCCAGTTCCCCCCAGCACCACTAGGTAGTGATGGGGACACAGAACTGCCAGTAGGTGTTCCCTCACTGGTGGTGGGCAAACCACAACCCTAATACTGACTTTAGTAGACAAATGGTCTGACACAATTCTCAAGTTAAAATGGATGAATGTACTATCTAGCTGTCTACACATGATGGCCTTGCCACATATTGACTGAATGAGAGAACATGGGGGAGAGAGTGAAGACAAGCATTTGGACTCTTATCCCCACCTTTTTTTCTGATCTCTGGACTGATGTGGACACATAGAAGACACTGCCGCCCTGTGACTGGGGAGGCTGCTTTCTGAACACTGCTGCTCATGCAGAGGGAAGGAAGGGCTGCCTCCTTCCATTTGTCCCTGAGCTCCAGCCATAGTCTTCAAGCAGCAATCTGCTGGCAAGCCCACCTCTTGGGATGGCCCGTCTGGCACCAACCAATGCTCAGGCCTATTCCGTTGTGTTCCCTGTTCTGTGGAATGAGCTCCCTGAAGAGATGAGGGAAAACTCCCGCCCTGGAGATCTTCAGAAGGTCTTGTCAGGCCTGCCTGGTTGCCGGGGCCTTTGAGGGTGTTTGAATGACAGGCAGCTTTTCAGGAGGGGAGGGATTGGGTCTCGTTATTTAATTTTGATTTTAACTGTCAGTGTTTTAATCTATTATTGTAAGCCACCTTGAATCACAAGAAAAGATGGGGTTAAAATGTTTTAATAAATAAATAACGACACATAGACAGTTCCTCTGTGCCATTTTCACACAGATGTAGCGGGCAGGGCCAGCAATCCTTCACCCAATGTGTTCAGTCAGTCCATGGAGGGGCTTTTGCATACAGTATGCACTTGATTTTTCTTTATTCATATATCGAGTAATAATAATAATTTATTTATTTGGAAAATTTCTATTCCTCCTCTCCAAGGAACCTGCTCAAGGTGGCTTCTTGTGTTATATTCAAAATAGAGACAGCAGACCATGTGATTTTAAACCTCTCCCTTAGCTGGGTACTTGTCCCCAGTTTTATTTGTAAATCGAACATATATTGGCATTTCCTTACAAATAAATTATACACACATATATGCAGGGTGTATATGCCTTCACTATAACATGTGAATAGTGTTACTATAAGGCAGCTTCATGCGTTCAACAGAAATTTCATTGGAACCATGAGGGCTAGAAACTTTGGGTTTTTTAAAATGAAATGGGAGATTCCCTAGAACTGAATGGCCAGTGTCATTTTATGGCCTGTGTGAACTGGACATGGAAAGTCAAGGGAAGTATTTATGAAAACATATATGTAAGATCCAGGTGCCAAGAGTGATCAGTCACCCTCTAACCCTTGCCCTACTGCAAATTCTATTGTATATGTGGGATTGGGACAGGTCCCCGTTTAACCATGATGCTTGGTGGGTGACCTTAGGCCACTCACAAAGCCCAATTTATTTTACAAGGCTTTTGTGAAGCTACAATGGGATAATTCATGGGATGCTACCCAGAGGCAAAATAGAATGCACATATGATTATGGGGATTGTAGAAGCATATTGCCTTTGATTTATCTCTCTTTTTTAATGCAATGGGATTTAGGAAACCTCCATCAAAAACATTTTAAGCTAAGATTTTTGATCTGACTCAGTCTTGTGTACTTATTGGAACACAGGAAGATCTTCTCTACCTCATCGTGTCAAGTCTGGTGACTGATTGTCAACTTTAAGGAAAACCAGAATCTATTTTTTCCTCTCCTCTTACCTCTCTATTCCCACTTCCTCCATCCCACACCAGAATACTTAAAGGCTGGCTCCTACACCACTGTTCCTTTGTGGCCGCATCTCCCATCCCGGCAATAAAGTCTCTGCCAACGTGTTCTAAAATTACATAGTTTATGTCTGAGTGGAACACTATTCGGTGCTGAAGCTTTACTGCCTGAGTGGTCAGTCTGTTCATACTTTCCTGTGAGTTGTACTGTTTCTTGGTCATCATGGCTCCTGCCAACGAAAACATCTCATCTTATAAACACAGCTCGTAGAATTTTACTGGGCTGAGGGTGGTGATGGCAGCAAAAGCTAGCCTTTTGCCGTTTCAGAGCTACCCACGGATAGGTTTCCTCAAATCCTAACGGAGTGAGTCATAGTAGGACTCTGCTATTAATGACTCAGAAATGTTCCCACAGTTTATTAAACAATTTCGTGAAGTTTGATTCGGTAGATGTTCGACTGCAAGGAATTCCGTCCCTGATGTCTACCAGAAGGAGCTTCGTTTTACCAATAAGGTGCCTCAGTCAGCACTGGCCTTTCAAAATTTCGTTTTGTAGCTATTACTATTTCAAGGTAAAAGTCAGGAATGTCTCAAATGAACAACTGCATTAACGTTATCTTTATGTGAAAATGATAGATATAGCTGGGTCGAAAGAAAACCAGATGTTTGCAGAGGGTGCAAGTAACGATTAAGCAAGTCGCTTGTTTAATCCTCCGTGTACTTCGTTTTGTCTGGTGTAGCCCTGCTTGCTGGGTTTCTAGCACAGGGATTCTCCAGGTCTAGATTTGAATACGGTACGATTCTGCTGAGGTTATTTTCCCAGGAAAATGATTCTATTTCCCCATATACACAGTTCAATTGTGCACGGCACTGACTTGGGTGATAGTTAAATAACAGAAAGTGAATGTGGAATATAAATGCAATATTGAAAACATAAAAAAAACACCACCTTCACAAGTGATTTCCTTAAACGCCTGCTCAATAAAAAATCACCACTTACTATGAAATTACATTAACTCACATGTATTCTGTGGCTGTAACAAATCTATAACAGCAGTCAAATTTATTTCATAAACGGGGACTATTTCAACCTCTACAGCCTGGCTTTTTAGTTAACTCATAAAAAGTGACAGAGCCGACAGTACTTTAAGAGGACCACTGTGAAACAGAAAGTCTCTCTCAAACAGGCATGAGAGGCAAATGACAGGTGAATCGTGATAAAATTAAATAGCGTGGAAACTCCTTCAGCTGTGGAGCAGCTTTCAATTGTCGGGCAGCACTGTAGGTGGGGGAATCACATATTTCACTGACTGCCTTTAGAAAACACTTGGCACATACAAAACTGGTTATCAGGTGGGGGAAAAAGTGAAAATTCAGAATTCCTGTCTTCTTAATGTACTCATTTTGCATATGCAGGAAGTATTTTATATGGGGGGGAACATTCAAACTCTACCACCTGCAGTCTAGCCCAATAAAAGCAATACCAGGTTACCGTTCCAACGGTATTTAGGTCAATTTATTACTCCACCAGACCTTAGACACTAGCTTTATATAGAATACAACATGACTTGGGTAGCAAGGGTTTCCTAATCAACCGAACATGTGTATCCCAGCTAACACAGGGAATACACATAGGAATCAAGTTCCTATATGTGGCTGTTCCACTTAAGAGTTGCCAACCCAGCTCCTACAGCAGCAGGAGCATTAGGGGAGAGAAGAGACTGACAAAAAAGCATTGTGCAAAGCTGTGCTCTCATTTCTGGCTAGGAACCTGGAAGTGATGTCATTGTGACATGCGATGCTCTAGGATTTCCCCAAATCTCTATGGTAAAAACCTTAGAAATTAGGAAAATTCCTAGTGTTGAGCAACACAGCAACATCTCTTCCAGGTTCTAGCCAGAAGTGATGATGCCAGGTTGCACTATGCTGTCCCCATAACCCCCCCTCCACTCTATTGAATGTCAGTGGGGCATAGGGAGTACCAGCAGGGGGTTGCCAACTCATAGCATGCAAATAGCAACTCTACTTCTAGACTAGGCACAGCATTCAGCAAGGATCTCCTCTAATCACGAGCAAATGATGGCCTCCTTTGGCCCAAGAGGTGACTCGTATTGTTAGAACAGATACCACTGAATGTAATTCTTTGGATATAAATTTACACACAAACACATACAGACTACTGCAAGTAGGACTTCCTGTCCCAGAAAATTCCACACAAACCCATACAAGACAAGTTTATTTAAATGTCTGCTATTTCTTCTAGTTAAGGAAAAATATGTTCCCTTCTTACCTAATATGAGGTGCTTCCTCTCTGAACACACAGCCTCGAAAGCTACAGGCCTGTTCAAGTTGTTAATTGAGGGCAGAATTCACTCCACTCTTTCTAAGATCTGTTTCTTTGAGGAACCCCAGGGAATAAATTACTACTCACAGGTATTTGTAGCACTTAGTTGCTTTCGTGTAAAAAGCTGAATACAATATTGTCCTGTGTAAATCTCCTAGGATTAGCACTTTGATTAAACTTGAGACCTGAAATTCTTGCCCAGGAGGAATGGAGGAAAAGAGATTTGCTTTAATCTGCCTGCACCGTAGACATGCTTGAGGAGAGAACTATTGTTGCCTGTTGGATTGGACAAGCCCAAACTCTGAAGGCTGAAGCCCTTTGAAATAATCACGGAAACGACTACCTTGAAAGTAGAGATGTGCAACCCCAACCATCCCCCCCCACACACACACCATTTTGTTTCATTTTCTTAGGCTTTGTAATTTTTTGTTACATGTATTGTAACAAAATGTAGCTGGCAACCCAACACTATAGCAGGAGTAAGGTAAAAATAAAGGTATTCCCCTGTGCAAGCAGCTTGTACTGACCCACAGGGGGACATCGCATCACAACGTTTTCTTGGCAGACTTTTTGTTACGGGGTGGTTTGCCATCACCTTCCCCAGTCATCTACACTTTACCCCCAGGAAACAGGGGTCTCATTTTACCAACCTCGGAAGGATGGAAGGCTGAGGGCCAAGCTACAAGTGACGAATGACACTTGAACAGCAAGTGGATTGAGTGGAGGGCAAGTGAACAGGGAGAAATACACTTGCTGTTCAAGTGTCATTTGTCACTTGTAGCTTGGCCCTGAGTCAACCTTGAGGTAGCTATTTGAACCCGGCTTCCGCCAGGATCGAACTCAGGTCGTGACTTGAGCAGAGCTTGGGCTGCAGTACTGCAGCTTACCACTCTGTACCACAGGGCTCCGTAGCAGGATACCTATGTGGAATCTATGCTAAATAGGCCCTTTTCAAAGCAAGTTTCCCCCACAGTACCCTCAGGACTGCTGCAGATCTGGAAAATGACATGGGCGAGGGGGGAGCTGTAGTTCCTTCTTCACATGTGCCACAGTCATAATCTTAATTGAGCACTGTGAATGCAGGAATGGAGGAGAACCGGCAACTCGTGTGTGACTCTCACATCAGGACACAGAGGGGACTCCAGATCCAACCTGTATTTTCCTTAATATGTGGATTCAGCATTCAGGCTTATATAGTACACATGGACAGCCAGTGTTAACATAATTCTGCAACATAATTAGTGATAGATGCTATGCACATTATATTTAATTGCTATTGGAAAATGCACACAAACTAGAAATGACATTTCTGCAGTTGAGGGTCAAAGGGCAGACTTTTGAGAACGACAACAGAGATCAGAGGTCAACATGGCTTACTTGAGAAGAGGCACCTCCATCCATAAGTTAGCAACCAAGGATACCATAAACTAAATAGAATCAGAAAAGGTTTATTGCGTGTGGCCAAAGGTCATCACAATTGACCAATTAAAACACACAAGTAAAAAATGAACAGAGCAACAAATGACACAATTATAGTGCTAAAAGCATTAAACAGGGATATCATACCTTTGCAATACCAACTGTCAAAATCTGTGCCATGGGACAAGGGAGCAGGGGTCTGGTAGTGTTCATATCTGTTGACCTTGATATATAGACTTTGGAAGGTGGGCCTCAAGACTATATTCAGGTCCTTCTGATCCAAGGCCAACATATTGGATCTCTCCGTTGCATTAATGAATGTATTCCACCTAAATTCTTAAAGCCCCAGAGCACAGAAAATGATTGGAATTTTCTAGCCACCCCTCTTGATACTTCAGTTTTATGATTTTCCAACTCTCACCTTGTGTTTCAGCACCAGAATAGGACCGGCTTTTATGGTTTCTCGGTCCACATTAATAACCAGGATGCCAAACAAGCTTGTTTCCTCTACTGGTCATCACATGATGTAGTTATAAATAAGCCAGGCTTAAGATTCTTAGAACTGCTGTCTCTCATTCAGTTCTCCACGGCACAAGGTCTGATATCTCTGGTGGTACATTTACATTCTTATCCACCTGAGGAGCCAGCACCATTAACTACATGGCAGTATCATCCTCACTCCTGCCCCACACCCTTTGTTTTGAGGTTGGCAACAGGACCAAGAGTCTCTCTATACAAGACATCTTACACGGGGACGCTCAAGTGACTAAGGGCCAAGCTACACATGACGAATGACACTTGAACAGCAAGTGGATTGAGTGGAGAGCAAGTGAACAGGGAGAAATACACTTGCTGTTCAAGTGTCATTCGTCATGGGTAGCTTGGCCCTTAATTTCTGTGTGGTCTTCTATTCAAGTTACTCTGTCTCCATGGCAGTGCATGTGTGTCCACAATGGGAAAACAAGTCTTAAGATCTTTCACTTGAGCATCCCCGTGTAAGATGTCTTGCTTACAGAGACTGATAATAAGGCTTCTGTTTGGATTTGTGGGCAATGTCTTAGCCCTATTGGGTTTAGTTAAGGCGCATTAACAAAACAAACTGCATGCAGAAAGCTCTCATCCAAGTCAGAGAACCAATAACTGTTTGCTTATCTAAATAAATATATTTACATAAGTTTAGTGGAGAGAAAGAACAAATAACTGATCTAACTAGCTAGGATGGCTTTAGATTGAAAGTAGGCCATCTCTCTCAGGAGGAGATGCCATGCTGCCTTTCCTGGTGCATGCAGGGAAGAAGAAAGAGAGGAGGGGGAAAGAAGCAAAGGAAGGAAGTTCCCCTGGCAGGAAGGAGACTGACAGCAGCCTATCTATCTAACTGACTCTATGGTTGTTGCCTTCCTTCTTCTCTGCTGGCAGTAAAGTCCTGAGCAAGAAACATCGCCAGTCCCTTCTTCTAACAAGCCCTGCCCATCATCCCTTGTTGTAAGGAGAATCAAGCAGTTCACACAGCTATGCTCCAGCTTAGTTCAGTTTCTGGTGAAGAATTGGCCTCTAGTCTCTATGCCAAGAACTAACGCAGGATGGCTCTGATGTAACCCAGCTCCTCAAACCTCTGCTCTATCAACAGTGCTCCTAATATTACAACTTATCTTGGCAGAGGGTGGTCTGATCAGAAATGTAAAACTGCCAGGAAAGAGCTAGCACGCTATAATAGACATATTCATCACCATAAGAAAGGAATGTCTATAGGCCATCTCATCTCTTTAAGGTCAGCTTATAAGAAGCTCTTTAGGCAGAAGAAGCTTGACTTCGCTAAATTGCAATGGCAGGAACAAGGTCTGGCAGCCCAGGGGAAGAGGGAGGTCTGGAAACTTGTTTCCTTCAGTTTAGGTAGATACCACCCCTTCCCTTTATTGGAAGCTCAGATATCTGCAAAACACTGGAATGTTCACCACAGCCAGGTATTCACCCCATCCTACCCCCCTCCCATTCTGGAGAAGGAGACAATGAGCAGCCACCACTTTTAGATATGTTTACCTCACTACAAGGGCCTTCCGTCTCTGAGCCAAGCTACAAGTGACGCCTGACACAGGTTGGACACTTGTCAGCTTCCCTCAAGTTTTGATGGGAAATGTAGGCATCCTGGTCTTGCAGCTGTAATGGAGAGCCAAGCTGTAAAACCAGGATGCCTACATTTCCCATCAAATGTTGAGGGAAGCTGACAAGTGTCCAACCTGTGTAAGGTGTCACTTGTAGCTTGGCTCTCAGTGTCTGAAATAAGAGGCCTCATCCCCTCTCTCTTCTCTGGTAAGTTCCTGGCAAGCACCTGATCCTTCCTGCATTGCTAAAATCTTTTCCTGATGGGAGGGCTCACATTTTAGTTGTTTACCTAGATCAATCTAACCAATGTTTTTCCCTCAGGGAGGAAACTGCCCGTATTGTAGTACCAGTATTTTAAAAGGGTTGCAAATCAGTTTCCCCAAACTATTGACCAATTAGCTTACTGGACATAGCCTCCAAATTGCACGGCGATACAATCATGTTTCCACCCTGAGCAAGCAGGGTTCAGGAAAGGGGTAAGCTCTATTCATTACTGCCTGACTCTTTACCAGCTGGCTAGACAGAGTATTAAGGGCCCTAGTTAGACCCTTTGCAGCATTTGTGGGACTAACTGTGGCCTTCGACTCAGTAGATTGGAATCAACTGTGGGTGACACTAGCAGGTACTAACAGGGCTTTTTTTCCAGCAGGAACGCGGTGGAACGGAGTTCCGGAACCTCTTGAAAATGGTCACATGCCATGGCATGGAGAGCAATCTAAACTCCCCTCTGTCTGGAGATCAGGGGGCGGGGCCACCAGCCATGTGACCATTTTCTCCGAGAGCAACCCACTGAGTTCCACCACCTCTTTTCCCAGAAAAAAGCCCTGGGTACTAATATGGATAAACACCTATTGTTCCTGATTCAGGAATTTCATTCCATAAACTAAATATACACCATCTTTCCTGATAATTCGTAAAAAAAAGAAGAAGAAGAAGCATTTTCCAAGAAAATGTACAGGTCTGCACGAGTAACAGTGTACTCCAAAGCAGAGTTACGCCCTTCTAAGCCTCTAGATTTAGAATGGAGTAACTATTTAAGGCTGCAATATAAAAGTTGTAAATTTGAAGTTGACGCATTTTTAAAACCATAAAGACCTCTTCAGCGCAGACACATAGCTAAATAGAATTGGCTCCTAGTTTAATTGCACCGCCTGTTTTCCCCCCTAAATTGTTGGATTTTTTTCTAAGGGCAGATTTAAACATTGTTGCCCCTCTTCCGTTACGGTCAAGGGTGAGCACTAAAGGGTTAAACCAAGGACTTCTCAAAAAGGAGGCATTTGAAGGAAAAGAGCATGTAGGAGTTCTTCCTGGGAAGGATCTGTAAACATTCTAATTAGCTGCCATCCTCTGAGTCAGGGCGTATTTTGGACGTGGCCTTCAATGCCGCACAAGTTACCTCATGCCTATCGAGCCATATGGTCCACAGCATAAATAACAATCATTATTGTGAAGTTCCCACTTATTGCTTCCTTTCTCACTGCTAGTTCCTTGTGTGGAGTATATTTTTACAGCGGCCATAGGAAGCCTTACTCATCAGCATGACTAGTGACACGAACCACTCAGTTATTATCCGGCAAACATGCCGAGGGCCTCTTGACTAAACCAGCTGTCAGCGTTAGCAGGAACCACTCCTTTGGGAAAGGAATGAGGATCTTTTTCCCCCCTCCCCTGTTAAATCAGAGCCTAGTCAGTAAAAGTTATTAATGGAAAAAGTTTGACTGCAACCATGCATTCAGTCAGAACAGGTGTGGAAAGCTGGGTTTTTAGAGATTTTTTTTAAAAAACTCTCTTTGGCAAATGACCTAAATCGCACAGAAAAAGCACCATTAAATGTCTGCATGTCTGCTCCGAGTTGTTTTTTCATCAATGCCCTCTTTGCATTATGAGATGACTGTCCAGAGGGGTATAAAAGTATATTGGGAAAAATAACCTTTTTTTTTTGGCTTCCTTCAAATCTATGGGTTGGTTCCAGCCAGGTTTTCTGCTGAAGAGGGGAATCCCCTTTGACCACAAAAAGACTATAATGGGAATCATGGGACCAGAGGGAAAAAAGTCATGTGGGACAGGGGTTTTGGTAAGGAGGGGGAACTGGACAAGGTGGAGCAAAACGTTTGTTTGAATTCTATACTGATCTGCCACTCACTCACCTTGTCTGTGAGTAAACAAGAGGCAGTGGGGATCTATGTATGAGGAGGTATGAACAAACTAGTAGAGAAACTCCAGCCCATTCCTTTTATCATTTTGGTAGCTTTCTGCCACCACTCAGACTTGTCTGCCCTTCAACCTTCACCTTTGTTGTCTGTGAGCCGAACTAAACGTGACAAGTTACCAGAGTTCAACATGTGTCTGCTTACCTCAAGATCTGATGGGAAGTGTAGGAAGTATAGGCGTCCTTGCAACTTTAAGTTTAACTTTTACAGAGTGGCAGGGAGGGAAGTGCAGGTGTGGGGTTCTTGCTGGGTGCCCCCATTCCCCTCTGCTGGGTGTGTGTGGGGGTTCAGGGCTCTTCTCCTGCCCCCCCTTCCCTGCACAGCAGATAGGGCACCTGGGTGCTGCTAGCTGCTAGCGCGGTGTCGGGCGGGGGTTGGGTGAAGAAGTCAGCAGACAGGGTGCCTGGAGCATCGCTGCATCTCTCCCCCACTCGCCAGGCACCTACTCAAAGCTGCACGGCCCGGAGTTGCATAGCCTGGCGTTGCTCTGCCTTTCCCCCCACTGGCCCAGAGTGTTGCTTTATCTCCCCCCTGCCCGGCCCCCTGTGGTGCGGCACGGCTTCGGGCAGGAGCCAGGCAAGTGTGTGGGGGGGAGATGCAGCGACGCTCCAGGTGCCTTCCCCCCTGCTCATCCAGAGCATCGCTGCATTCCCCCCCACTCGCCCGGCCCCCACCCGAAGCTGCGCTAGCAGCTAGCAGTGGCCAGGCGCCCTGTCTGCTGTGCGGGGAAGGGGGGGCAGGAGAGGGGCCCTGAAACCCCACACACACACCCAGAGGAGGGGAAGGAGGTGCCCAGCAAGAGCCCCACGCCTTCACTTCCCTCCCTGCCGCTCTGTAAACATTAAACTTAAAGCTGCAAGGACGCCTACACTTCCTACGCTTCACATCAAACCTTGAGGTAAGCAGACACGTGTCGAACTCTAGTATCTTGTCATGTTTAGTTTGGTGGCTACCTAGGTTTGTGCATATAGGGTTACCCAATCCTCCCTCCCCTGACTGCTAGGACAGTAGCAGACCAGGTCAGTGATTTATTCAGTCAGTCAGCAGCTCTTATCATTCCCACTCATTCTCCTTATAGGAAAGGTGGAGTCCAAACCCATACACTAGCTCCAGAGATGTCCCCTTTCTTCTGCCTTTTAGACAGAATCCTTCTTTGTAAGTATACTTGGATTACCATACTTTTCTCTCCCAATACAGAAGCACATTTTTTTCCATTCATCATTTAGAACAAGGAAATGAAAATGGATAAGTGGCTCGAAGGAATCCTGCTGGCCTCTTCAGTACCTTCCCCTTGCCTTTCTTGGCTACTCAGGGCTAGCTGGAAGGAACTGACAATCTATATGTTGGATAGTGTTGATGTTTCTTTAGATGATGGGAGAGTGACAGAGCCAGACCGTCCATTAGGTACACTTAGGCAATTGCCTAGGAAGCCAGAGATGGAGGGGCGGCCACCAGCCCTGTCACCCTGCCCTGCCTCTCCAGCCCATCCATGGCAATGGAGTCTACACTGGTAAGAGGCAGCCTCCGCCCCATATATATATCCATATATTATGGATATAATAATACTGATAACAACAACACTAATAACAGTGTGCTTCTATACAGCTCTTCTAGACAGATCAGTGGCTAGTCTACAATTCCTGCAATCAGGGATTGAAGAATGGGGCTGTTCTTTCCTCGAAGGAGCAAGTCTGCAGCTGGAAAGGGCTACTAGGACCAGGAACAGATCCTGTCTGTATTTCACAGCCATTTGCAACGGGTTTGGTACTCTATGTTTAGTTCACATCTGAGCAAAATTGCTGTAATGTACTCTACAGGGGACTGCCTCTGAAGAAGAGAGTGCAGTGTGAAGACAATATCGCTGGTGACTCTGCTGCTTCTGAGCTCATTTAAAAATGCTGGCTATTATTCTGCAAGTTTTCAAAAACTTAGGGCCAAGGTATCTGTAAGACTGACCTATACATCTGTCAGTTAGGATAATCCATCCCCCTTTTTCTTGTTTTCTGAGATGAGGAGCATCAGCACGAAGAGCAGGACTTTCTCAGTTGTGGCACCCTAGAAGTGAAACCCTCTCCACATGGCTATTCACCAGGTGCTGAGTTTTTGCCATCAGGTGAAAACATATCTGCTTGATCCTTGGGTTGATTTACCCACCCCCACCCCCCATCAACGCAACTGATTTTATGTTTTTGTTACTTCTGTGGATGTTATTTTCTGATGCTGTTAATTTGTTATGTTGAAGATGTATTGGGATTTGGATATGATTTTAGTTGTAAGCCACCCTGAAAATCATCAGATTCAGGTGTTGGGTTGAAAAGTTCAGATAAGTAAATATTCAGTTATGCACTAGTCACCTAAAAAGACTCATACACAAAATCTTTGCTTTTGGTCTTTTTCTTGTGAGTTGGCTTCTAGTATGAATTTCTGTTGCTCAATTATGGTTCGGTCTGTCTTCCGGAAACTTCTCTCCGTATCTATGACTGCATGTGTTTTCAGTTAATTATATTTGTTCCTGATTATTTTTGTTATGGCTGCAGGGAAAGGAAGAGGCCTTGCTATCTCTAAAATAGGAAATGAATAATTCTCTCAACCTCCCCCCTCCTCCACACTGATTCAACTTTTGATTCATTAATGTTCTATCTTGGGCTACAGAACTGCAGGAGGGATCTTCAGAACTACAGGCAAAAAACCAAACTATTTCAGTACTGTTTTTGCCTGATGTCCTGTTATAACCTTGAAAAGCCTTATTTTCAAGATGATTAATAATTCCTTTCTTCCCATGGGAATAAAATGCTTTGGAACACTAGGGATGGATTATTTCAAACATGCAGAAGTCTTATTAAAAGGGGGCCTGAACCTTGCTGCTTATGAGAAAGCCTGTACAGAGTGCATCTGCTTATAGAATACTGATCCAACCATGCTTTCTAAAGTCTCCATGCTTCTTTTAAGTAGATGAAATGTTGCAAACTGTGGCCCCTATCCTCTGAACTATTCAAAAAGGCTTTTTACTCAAATGAGAGGGCTGTATTGTAGGGATGGGGTCTCAGATGCTTCGCTAATGAGTTAGGGACCATAGACTTCATCACTATATTGCCTTACATATTATCTGTTGCTTTAAATATGTACTCCTATGTACTACTACCTGTACTCCAAGTTGTCTAATGTTAGTCCTAGAATTGATTATATTCTGCTTCAGTATTTTTTCTACTCTGTATTGGATTCTTGCTAATACTAGATCTTTTTAACTTGTATCTATTTACCCTATGGCATTGTTTATGGAAATGTCCTTGCTACTGTATTGAAATGTACTAATCTCGTACTATGTAATCCACCTTGAGTCTCAGTGAGAAAAGAAGACTATAAATGACATAAATAAATAAATACCTTTGATAAGAAATGTGAAGCTTTGTATTGTATTTGTATCATGACCAACTCTGGATCCAGATTAAAAGGCCACTAGATTCTCAACCAAGAATACCTCAAGTGGATTAGTTTTAGGTGGGTAGCTGTGTTCGTCTGTAGTAGGACAGCAGGAGTTGGGTCCAGTGGTACGTTAGAGACCAACAAGATTTTCAGAGTGCAAGCTTTGGAGAGTCAGAGCTCCCTTCTTCAGACACAAGAGGAATGGAGATCCTTGAGCCTTTATATCCCAGTCAGAGGTGAGTGGGGTATTAAAAGGGAGGATATCAAGATGTAAAAGTATAATGCAGTTTGATTAGATGGGAGGAGTGAAGCAAAAAAATATGTCAGGATGTAAAGGTACAATGCAACTAGGAGCGGAACTACAAGTGACAAAAGGCACAGGTTGGATACTTGTCAGCTTCCCTCAAGTTTTGATGGGAAATGTAGGCAGCTTGGCGGAATGTTGGACAAGTGACAGTTGAAAAGTCCATTGGACAGCAGTCAGAGAGCCAGGGTGCAAGACTAGGATGCCTACATTTCCCATCAAAACTTGAGGGAAGTTGACAAGTGTCCAATCTGTGCCTTTTGTCACTTGTAGTTCTGCTCTAGATTAGAGCAGAAATTAGCATCTGTAATGAGATAAGAGACTTGTCTTGAAAGCCCTTGCAGGGGTCACCATAAATCAGTTGTGACTTGATGGCACTTCATATACTGTGAGATAAGAATCCTAAGTCTCACCCCACCCACCTCTGGCTAGGATATAAAGGCTCAGGGATCTCCATTCTTACTTGTATTTGAAGAAGGGAGTTCTGATGGTTGAAAGCTTACACTCTGAAAATCTTATTGGTCTCAAGTGCCACTGGACTCAAATCCTATTGTTCAAGTAGATTAGTCACCTCTCTCTCGCTACAAAATGGGAGGTCTATAATTATTTATACCAAAGACAACATCTTTAAAAAGGAACCTGACTGTTGCTTTTTCAGCACACTTTTTTCTAATGAGCAAGCCAACATCCATTGGGTCAGACTTCCATTGTCCTATGAACCTCAATGTGCACAATTCAAGAGAAGAAACAGCTGGCCTCATATTCGCATCTTCAAGATGAATTAACTAAAAGTTATCCACATGCAACTGAAAAACTGAGAACTCAAGAACATTCTGTGGGTCATTAATATGCATTCTAAGCAAAGTTGCCAACTCCGAGCTAGAAAATTCCGGGCGATTTGGGGACAGATCCTGGGAAGGGAGCTCAGCGAGGATGTGATGTCATAGAGTCTACCCTCCAAAACTGTTATTTTTTCCAGGAGATCGTTGTAATCTGGAGATCACTTGTAATTCCGGGAAAACTCCAGGCCCTAACTGGAAGTTGACAACTCTAGTTCTAAGTTAGCTTGGATGCAAGCAATTTTATCTGCAAAGTGCTTAGCAAATTGGCCACAACGTGTTGCTAAAGCTTCTGTCGTTTGTTTCTGGGAGCAAAGATGCCCTTACAGATGAAATAGTATTGTCACATGGCACTATGTGGACGCAGTGGTGGTGATGGTGTTCCTTCGCTGTTGCTGTCACTGCCTCCGAACAGGCAATGTGCAGCTGGCCCAAGTTTTCTTCCGCTATCGCTCTCATTGTGTTTGCTAACATTTCTGTTCCCGCAGTTCAGCTGCAAATTAAGGAACCAAAGGAAATCCACCGGCCCAAGGGGGAGGATGCTTGGGCCCCGTTGTGCCAATACAATAGTACCTGATTTGAGCGGCCCTCTAGATATGTAGCACTACTGCCTGCCACAACAGCTGGAAAGCCCCTCAAGGTGGCCAGGAAACTCTCTGACCGTCTTTCTCTGAGGGCAGACCATTCTAATTAGTCTACCACCCATTTGGTGGGAAGATCTTCCGGATACAAGCAAATGGTAGTAGGCTGTAATGACTTCCTGTGTAATTTTGCGAGAGCTTTTTTGTTATGTCAACAAACTCCGGCTGTGAGGCAGGAGGCAGCGAAACAATCCCTGCTCACAGGAAGAGTCAGTAAAATCTCTGTGCATTATTTATGGAATTACTGTCAAACCGACCTGCTCCCAAAGGTACCTTTAATTTACCATCTGGTGACCCTCCAGTCTCTGCTCAGCTTCCCCATCGCCAGCTGTTCATAGGGCCACGGGGAAGGGGAAAGGTGCACCGGAAGAGTCGCATCCTTGGTCTCCCCAGCTTGTAGATTAACCCTCAAGATGCTGGTCTGTAAATCCTTGCAGTCAAGTGAAAAAGCTTCATTGGCTGCCCCCAGTTAAAGCTCATCCTTATAAACGTCAATAGAAACAGTTTACTTGCACCCCAGGAAAATAAATTATAAGCCTTTAGCCTGCTGGGTACTTTTGCTTAGTAGAAATTCTTAAGCTTTAAAAAAAATTTTTTTGCAAGCAGCTCTAAATAAGGGGTCATATTTTTCATTGACAGAGACCGCTGATGTGGTGATTTCCATATTACTGTCTTGCAATGCATTTCAGACCAGCCCACACTAACATAAAATTAGAGAAATAACAGAGACACTTACATGGCAGGTTTCCCCTACATCTTTCTGTTAAGTGAAGGCCCCCTCTGAGTCATAGAGAAACTTTTAAGGCAACAGTCCTACATGCATTCAACTTGTTGCAGCTTTGTTCTAAGCAAAAAAAGGATAGGATCAGGCTGTTTGAGATCGGTATACCTTTGCAAGTCTACGGATGCTTGCAAACGCAAGACCTATCAGGACATGACCAGTACAAGCCTATCTTGCCCATGTGACATAGTGGTTAGAGTGTTAGAATTAGGACCTGGAGATCTAAGTTCAAACCCACACTCTGCCATCAAGCTGGCACTGGGCCAGCTACTGTTGCTGCTCCTGACCTACCTCACAGGGTTATTGTGGGGAGAAGATTTTTACTTGGAAGTAAGTGTAAATAAATAGCATTGTAGCCTTATTCTTCGAGAAAGAGGTCTCAGGTTACTGTCTTCATGATTATATCCGTATGGATCCAACCGCTATCCTACAATTCCAGTGATCAAAGTTCATTTAAATATTTATACCCATCTGGGCTCAAGTTTGAAACCTTCCTTTCCATTGGAGGAAGAGCCACTTAAGATGGAAGATGGTTCCTTAAACTGCAGGAAGACTACTTGAAGGATGGTTGGATCCACCCCATTGCTGGGGACTTTGACTCAAGGTGAGGCAACAATATTGGGCAGAGTTCAGCAGGTGGAAAAATTGCAGTCTGATATTGCAAAAAGATGTCCTCCCCTTGTATCCTTCACCAACAAGTAGAGTTTACAACAACCTGAAGAAAAAAAATGTTCTGTCCTTTTAATAAAAACTTAATGTGTGGAAATTGGCAGATGATTTTTTTACTGCATGAAGGCAAATAGCATCACCTAGTAAATAACATCCCATTAAGCCTCTATTATGGGGAAAATATGTTTTTTCCAGGTTGTTGGCAGCCCTACCAGCCGGCTATCTAAAGTAAGGGAAGGTAGCTTATCTGGGAATTTCAAAAGAGTCTATGCCAGTGAATTTGCCCTCTGATGTCCCCCGATTCCTCAGGCTGCAGGTTGAACCCCTTATACCCGTGTTTCCCAACCTTTTTTCCATGGAGGAACCCCTTAATTAATTTTTCAAATCCTGAGGAACTGCTATCTATGAAAATGTTTACAGGTCAGAAACAGTTGACAGTGGGGAGCACAATTCAATTACTGCTAAATTATAGTCAAGAAAATTTATTTCTAAAGAGCTGCTATATGTCAGCTTACATCATCTTAATAACTGTGATATTTTGAAGGATATTTGGAATTATTTATGGTATTTCAAAAAAAGTATTTATTCCATGATTTCTCACAGAACCCCTGAAGATGTCTTGCGGAGCCCTATGGGTCCACAGAACTTGGCTGGGAAACATTCCTCCTCCCACCATCAGACTTGTGACTTTGTGTACCAGTGCCTGTTATATAGGCGATATAGTTACCCAGTCAGAACCATTTTCCCCAACGTGCAGTGATGAATCCTCAAGCAATCAAATTGTAGAAAAGATGGAACTTAACAGTTTATTGAGGTAGATTCTAATCCCAGCAATATTTTGGAGTAGAAAGAAAAGGAGTCCTGGTCTAAAGAATCATTTTCCCTATTACCACAGCCACCTGGCACAGCGTTGAGACTGGATGTGGCTGTGTGGATTAGGTCTTCATGGCAAAAACTCTGAAAAGTACATCCTTCCCCTTTGGAAGGCCATGACTCAAGAACGAGAGAATTTCTCAAAGAAAACAGAGAGGAGTATTTAGGAGGCCTTCCCACCTTAGATAAAGAGAAGCAGTTTATTTATCAAGAGAGTAACAAACACACCCAGAGAGATGTGCAACCCTCCCTTACAACGTCCATGGCATGCTGAGTCACCTGTTCCCTCACCAGAAGTGGCACTAAATGTGGGTGAGGTGGTGTGAGAAGCTCCACCTTCCCCAAACCTACTTTGGATACCATTTTTTTTAGGAAAGAGGTGTGAGGAAACATGTAGCAGGGATGGGAAAAACCAAAGGGGATTTTTGTGGGTCAGTGTTATGTGGAATCCCCCGAAAGAACCACTGTAATGTAGAAGACAAGGAGGGGAAAAAGCCATACTCCAAGCGTGCTAGATCCTGTACAGCAACTGCCTTATATATATATATATAAGGCAGTTATATATATTGTTATATATATACTGTACTTCTGGAATTTCCCCCCTTCTGCAGCAGACCCAAACATCCCACCCCCTCCCAATTACTGTTCCAAGAAGAAAGGTGACCCTAAGGAGCAAGAATTCATGAGGCATTTCAGTCTGCCACAGGAGATGGGTAATAAAGTTCCACGAGTAGAAATCCTTCCACCACTAGAAAATCCGAGTCAGAATATTTATTTAGCAGGAAAATGGCTCAAAGGGGGAGAGATCTGAGAAGGTACTCTCTGCTGCCTTCAATTTCAGGTAGGTGGCCATACTAGTCTGCAATAGAACAGCAGGATTGGAGTCCAGTATCTGAAGAAGGGAGCTTTGACTCTCAAAAGCTTATACCCTGAAAATGTTGCTCTCTAAGGTGCTACTGGACTCACATTCCGCTGCCTTCAAGTATCTCTTTTTCAATTCACAGAATTTCCTGCATTTACACACACAAATACATGGGGTGGTGGATCAGTTTAAATTTTGGCCCTGCCCTTTGCCACAGCTGAATATCCTGAAGGTGGAGTGTTGACAATGTATAGAGGTCTGCTTTTAAGACACCAGTGTCAGCCTCTGCTTTCCTCTCCTCTTTCACAAATTAGAGGCAGAGGGAGAGATTGCTTTTAAAGGTATTAAATGGACACAGGTGGGACCATAAAGCTAAGTGCCTCCACATGGAACATCTGCAGTGTTCTCTAATTCCTGTTATCTTTACAAGAAAGCTGGAGCTTTTTTTAACTCCTTTGTTTCCAGCTTGACTTCCCCTACCATTTGTTCTGCTGTGATGATGTTCATCCCTTAGTCTTTTGTTCCATAAAATCACAATGGATCATTGTGAAGTGCTTGGCACATGGACTAGAATTAGAAGGGGGGAGGCTGCACTACATGAAGTGTGTCAGGCAGCTGCAAAATGGTGTGTGTTTTGTAGAGAAGAGGAAATAAGGGTTTTTGAAGTGTCTTCTGAATTATAGCAGCTTTACACATTGCCATTAAGGTTTTACATCCCTCGCAGGAAAGCAAGAAAAGGTTCTAACGCACAAAGCTGCAGCTTATCATAGGCTGCCCTGAAGTGACTTTCCGTTTGTGAAATTTTAATGCTGAGAAGAGAGCTTCAATATTTTCCCCTTCAGTTTTACGGACCTCATTCCGAGGAATAATTTTTAGGTAGGAAAGTTAATATTGCCAGTTTCTAAAGATGCAGCCTAGTTTTTGGTTAAGTCACTACACCCTAAAATAGTACCCCAAATGTCAATGTCAGTCTTTAGATGTTAAAACAGGCGTTCAAAATATACACTCCCAGATTCCAAATATATTCCAGTTATGGGTCACAGGAGGAAGTTTAACTCCCATTCACTCTTGAGCAAACTAAAGGGTGAAACTGCATGCTACAGGGCTTTTTTTCTGGGAAAAGAGGTGGTGGAACTCAATGGGTTGCTCTTGGAGAAAATGGAAACATGGCTGGTGGCCCCGCCCCCTGATCTCCAGACAGAGGGGAGTTTAGATTGCCCTCCATGCCACGGTGCGGAGGGCAATCTAAACTCCCCTCTGTCTGGAGATCAGGGGGCGGGGCCACCGGCCATGTGACCATTTTCAAGCGGTTCCAGAACTCAATTCCTCTGCGTTCCAGCTGGGAAAAGCCCTGCTATTGCAAATGTGTGGGCTGGATCCGATTTGCTTTTTTGCTGTTGAAAGTAGGTGGAGGGTTCTCCTTTGGACCTCTGCCCCCAAGTCATGGGACTGACACAGACAAAAACCATATGGGATGATTGTAAGAAGGAGGAGAAGTGGGCAAAATGGAGTGGGAAAGGTGGCTGGATCCAACCCTGTGGTTGCTAGCTGATGTCTTCTTAATTTCTGCAGTAAACCTTAGTTGTGGAGGAAAGTGATATGTTTCCAGTACTTCAGTCCTCCCAGCTCAACTCAACCCAAATGCTGCTCCTGGGTTTGAAATGGGGACAGAATCACAGGGCAGAATTCTATAATCCATTGCTTCACCTTAGCTCCCAGCAGGGAGGCCACTGCTGTTGAAGTAAGTACAGCAAGATACCAGGGCGAGCCTACTGTGCTAGACCTACTTTGTTCTATGCTTTGTTATCAATACTATTCAAATGTGTGTGGAATGGTCTGAAGAAACTGGAGTGATGAGTGGGGTAAAAGCAGAAGAGGAGGCAGAGGAGGGGTGATAATGGAAACTGGATTGAGAAGAATGAAGGGACTAGAGCTTTCCATATGGCTCCCTTGCTCGCCAAACCTGGCAGGCCTTTAACCCGTAAATAACATTAAAAACTGATGTTGTTTACCTTCAGTCAAACTCTCATCCATGATTTACAGTGCAATCCCACATAGAGGGACACTCAATGGGCTTAGAAGACTAGAATAACTTTACATAACAAAATGCCCACAAAACTCTTCTTGTTTTCTCCATTTTATTTTTGTCTATAAAACTCTCTTCTTGTTTTCTCCATTTTATTTTTGTTGTTCTTTCCCCAGAAACGGCTATGTAACAAATTGGTAGCTGATAAGTTATTAGTAAAAAATACCCTGAGCCTTGGTAAATGGAAGAAAAGAAGGGAGGAAGGGAGAGAGCGAAAGAAAGAAAGAAAGAAAGAAAGAAAGAAAGAAAGAAAGAAAGAAAGAAAGAAAGAAAGAAAAAGAAAGAAAGAAAGACCAGGAAACCTGCCAATGCCACAGAAGTCATTCAGCCTGGCTGGATGTTTGAAATCCCAGTGCACCCTTAGGGATAGAAGGCCATGTACCAAAGTGTAGTTTTCATATTAACATTGAGAAAGACATCCACACATACCAGTGTACCACAAGATCTAGATGGATGAAAACCTACAAATTGCTTTAATTCCCCCTTTCACTGAACTTTCCTTTCTAGGATGCTGGCTATTCAGAAGCGAGTTGCCCCCTGAAAGGACTTCAGTATAAGCTGGAAATTAATCAGTTTCAAGGAAATGCAGCTGGACAGGCATAAATCTCCAAGCATCCAGAGCAAGCAGCGCACACTCTCCCTTTCTGCTCGTTTGCCTGCCTCTGAAGGGCACCAGTGCTTTCAATGGCTCTTTAATCCTTGCATTGCCCGTTGCCCTGGTGATTTATAAATGTGCAGGATTCAATCTGCTAGTTGTGGCTTCTGTTTTTGGTTGATCTCATGATCGGAGTTACTCCAGGCTGGTGATTCTGCAGCTTCTATAGCTACTAACATTTGGCATAGACAGATGGGGCAGTGCTTATTGCAAAGAAGAAGGGACTCTATTATAACATGCTGTATTTGTCTGATTAATATAATTATCTTAATCTCAAGATGTAGAGTGTATGTAACATTTTATGCCACTTTTGGCACTCTGGTCTTCCAGTCACATTTGATTCCCAATAACCACAACTCTGCATGGTAGTTTGGGCTTAGGGCAAATGACTAGCTGAAAGATTGCCAGTGAGCTGTGTGATAATCTGAATCCGGCTCTCTTTGGTTTTAGGGCCTATTCAGATGTGAGATATTTTATATGTGTACATTAGATCTGGGAAGCTAACCAGGGTTGGCCCTGGTTAATAATTGAATGGGAGACCTCCAATGAAAACCAGGGTTGCAGAGGCAGGCAATGATGAACCACCTTTGTTAGTCTCTAGCAGTGGAGTACCAGATCAGATACAAGGTTCTGGTATTGACCTATAAGGCCCTGTGTGGACTGGGACCAGCGTATCTATGGGACCAGCATATCTACAGGATCGTCTCTCCCCATATATTCCCCGGAGAACATTCCAATCAGGGGACAAACAGCTGTTGGTGGTCCCTGGCCCCAAGGAGGCCCGCCTAGCCTCAACTAGAGCCAGGGCCTTTTGGGTCCTGGCTCCCACGTGGTGGAACACTCTGCTGAAATCAGGGCTCAGCAGGACCTACTATCCTTCCGCCAGGCCTGCAAGACTGAGTTGTTCTGCCAGGCATATGGCTGAGGCTGGGCCTCCACCAGCCTGAAAAAAGGAGTGTATAAAATCTTAACCCTCCCTGTAAAGGCTGTCCACCATCCTGTTTTAAATGTGTATTAATAGAAATACACTGCTGTTTAATGATGTTTTAATGTAGACAAATTTTTATTGTATTTTAATATGTTGTTATCCACCCGGAGCCTGCTTGCGGGGAGGGCGGAATAGAAATTTGAAATAAATAAATAAATAAATAAATAAATAAATAAATAAATAAATAAATAAATAAATAAATAAATAAATAAAATGAAAATCCCACCAGGGGTTGCCATAAATCAGCCATGATTTAACGGCACTCTCCACCACCACCACACCTACATGTTACTCTAATAGCCAAGCTACAAGAGACAAATAACATGAGGAAGGGCATGTGAAGTGGGGGGAGATGTCGCACCATGGTAGAATTTTCTTGGTAGACTTTTGTTACGGTGTGGTTTGCTATTGCCTTCCCCAGTCATCTACACTTTACCCCAGGAAACTGGGAACTCATTTAGCCTGGAAGCTGAGTTTTAAAAGAGATTGGAAGGTTTTATCAATTTCCCCTCTCTACAGAGCCAGGGAGATTGCTGCTCAGAAAGTTTGTTAATTTCCTCTTTGCCTCCAGAAGGCTCTGTCAGTTTCACTTCCCCTTTTAAGAGGCAAAGAAGAAATAAACAAACCTTCTTAGCAGGGATCTCCCTGGCTCTGTAGAGAGGGGAAATGGACAAAGCCTTCTGATCTCTTTTAAAACTCAGCTTCCCAGCTAATATTGCAAATTTGTGACTCCCTTCACATGCTCCTCCTCATGTAATTTGTCTCTTGTATCTTAGCTCAAGGTGTCAAGCCTATCTGGTTAATCCTAAATATGTTGCTGTCCTGAAATGTTTGCACATTGTCAAATAATGCCAAGAGGGCAAAATTCTGTCCTAGAGAGCACTTAGTAGTGGTTAAAGAAATTTTGGCTGCGTTTAATGGTTTTCATGCTCTTTTAACTGTGTGTATTGGTTTTAATTTTTAATTTAAAATGTATTTAAAATAAGTTATGTACTCAGCTTTCTTCCGGGCATCTCAAGACCCAAGGTGGGTATTCATTTGAACTATGTTTATTAATTGTGTATTGGCTTCAATTTGTTGGATGTTTATGATTTTTGTTAGCTGCTTTGATTGTTTTGTAAGGCAAGGTGGGATGTAAATATTTTCAATCAAATTTACTGAAGTGCTGGTGCAGCCACCAGTACTTTAGTGTTTTAAGAAATATTAAAAGGACACTGATATTCTCAAGCAGCTGAATTTTATAACTAATATCACTTTCTGTGGCTTCTCTGCACAACACAGGACTTGTAGCAAGCACCAGCCCTGCACATCATGCTTCCAAAGATGTTTATAGTTGAAATTTGGCAGGTTTCATGGAGAAGGCAGCACTACTCTTGTGCAAGCAGACATGCAAAAATGCTTTTCATGCCAAACATCAGCCATAAATTCAAGATGGTATTTTCAGTAGATAGGTTTGTGAGAATGTCACTTCTGGGGCAGGAAAAGGTCTGGAGAAAGCCCATCCAACCCCTCCATTGCCTAGGAAACTGATTGATCGGCGCCACGTAGTCTGCAATGACAAACCAAAAAACGAACCTAACGAACCAGGCTAAAAATCATAGCAGTTTGTCACGGCTCGTCAGAAATGCCCTCCGATGAACCGCCAGTTTGCGAATAGACAAACAGCCCAGTTCGTGATGAACTTTGGTTTGTATTTCAGTTCATGCCCATCTCTAGTGCCAATCGAATGATCAGATATCATGGGGTGAAAAGAGATCAGTGGTAGAGAGTGAACATCTTGCAGGCAGGACATTGCAGGTTCTTCAGGTATTGCATCTCCCAGAAGGGATCAAATAGCAGTGCTTGGGAAGACATCTGCCTGAGCAGATCATACAAGATGGGCCAGTAGCCTGACTCAAGTTGCTTCCTCACAAGGCTGATTCCTCATTTTGCAAAGGGGAATCTGCAGTGAGATTTTCCCCTTGTACACATATCCCCCTCCATCAGACAACTTTGGCCTTTGAAAAGTAGTCAGGGTTTGCCATGTCCCCCAGGGCCCAAACCGGAGGGCAGGGGGTACTTAACCCTTGCATCCGCCTATCATGCTGGAAAATGACATCATCTTCTGGCATGAGAGCAATGGGAAAATGTCAATTTCATGTTTGGAGGTGATTATTAGTGAATCGGCCCCCAGCATGACCCGTAGCTTCCCAATTGCACTAGGAAGTGTCATTTTCTGGTATGATGGGGAACCACATGCATGATTTGCATGCATGCCCCTCCCACCAGGTGAGCAGAATTAGGAGGTGGGTAGGAGCTGGGGATCCTCCAACCCCAGAAGAGGAAGGGCAGCCCTAGTAGTAAATGTATTGTTAGAGAGTTAAAACACTATAGTGATATAACTACTACTGAGTTTTTAAACATCAGCAAAAAGCCTGCAGGTGATGATGGGGGTGGCAGGAGTGTGGGAAAATGTGGAGCAAATTGGGTGGGGAGATGCAAAAATCCATATCTTCCCATCCATATGTATTTCAAACCCAGTTTGAGTGTGATCTTTCTGGGAAGATAATACCAAAGTAGTCAAAGCTGGGGATAAACCAGAAAGAAGGAGGGTGACCACACATTATTGTCCTAAATCTTGCCACCCACAAATGCTGCAGTTGGGGGGGGGGAGTGACAGAGAGCAAGAACTGAAAACAATCACAATCTAACTTACCTCCCAATCTTGTGTTTTGTTAGCTGTCACTATGTTTTATGTACTTATTAAACAAACAAAAATCACTATGTGAAACTGAAATGGTACCATTATCCCACAAATGACTGGAAATCAATCGATCACCTTTTGGAAGCCACTGCGGGACAGAGAGGATTCAGTTCCTTAGCCACATTGTGCCCAACAAGTAACTATCTTGTTGGAGTTCACTCACCCGCTTAATTGTGCCCCAAGGGGAAAAGATATCATGTACTCCCCGCCCCCCGCCCCGAATAGGCTTCCAACAAGACCTTTGCCCTCTTACAGGAACATCCAAACAAAAATGAAGGACAACTCCATATTGTATTAGTTTACTTTCTCCAGATGCACAGCTGAGGCTAGCGGTAAACCTGTCCTAGACAGCTTAGAGGCCACTGGAATGCAGGCCAACTGTGGCACACCAGTCCATTTTGTTTGGTACCCAGGGCGAAATCTCCACCCGCCCTAGCAACCGAGGCACTGCCACAGTATGGGGGGGCAGTGGCATGGGAGAAGACAATAAGCACGGCTTATGCCCGTCATCATCTCCCAGGCCTGTACAACCTTTGGCCAAGTCCAGAACAAATCCTTGAGATGCTAGCAGCACGTCTGGGACTTGGCTTGCTCCAAGCATGTCTGGCTAAATACAACCCCCATCTCCTACTCCAGGCATACCAACAGATAGACAGTGTATTTTTTCCGAACTTGGGCCAAAATGCTTTCCTAGTCATGGGTTAGAATATGGGTCTTCAACCTTGTTGAGCCCATGGGAACTTTTTGTCTCCTTGGACTGTAGATGCCAGAGACTGAAACAAGGGTCTTCTGCATGTACCGCAGGTGCCATACCACTAAATCACAGCCACTCCCCAAAGCTGAACTGCTGAACCTGATACCAAATCTGAGTTGCTGCTGCACCACTTCAGAAGTCTAAAAGATCGGGTAAGGTTGCCGTTAAAGTACATTCTGTGTCCTTGGATCACAGAGAAGCAAAGGAGATAGAATTAAATTCCAGTAATAGTTCTCATTTTTGCAAGTTACAAGTGGTCCTTAACTCTCCAGTCTGGACAGTACTTCAGTATTGGCTCCTGGGTTATGAATGGGTCAGTGGCTCTTTTGAAGAGCTGATTCAAAGATATTCTTATGCAGTCTACAGGCATTCGTGGAAATATGAAAAGAACAAATGATTTTACTATCTGCATGTGATGCAAGATAAGGAAGGTGCCTAAAGGCCATGGAGGTAGTAGGGACAGGCTTAATAGTGCTTTAGAAGAGAGAATTTCATCAGCTGCAGCTTTTCTCTCCTCTGCAGCAGGAGCGAAGCCTGCAAAAAATTCTCTCCTCTGCGAATGTGTGAAAGATGTTGGGAGCTCTGCGGCTTTCTTTGCAGCTGGCCGCCTTAGAAGGATGGCAGAGCCCTGATGACCTTTGCTGACCCAAACTTGGTGCTGATGCAAAGAGAGTGGAGCTACTCTCAGTGGTCCTGAGGGTGAGATGCAAAGCACTCTGGGCAGTGGGCCCTCACAGATTGCGCTGCCAAAATGGGGGATGCCAGGGAACCCAGACCTTCAGCACAGCACAGCATCCAGGTGGGGCAGGACACGGGACTGAGCACCTGCTTGGCATGCAGAAGGGCCCAGGTTCAATCCCTGAACTCTTCAGTTTAAAAATGGATCTGATAGATGATGGGACTACTGGTCCTCCAGTGAAAAGGATCAGGTAGTACTAGTAAGTAATATGAAACAACTGTTCCTGAGATTGTGGAGAGTGTCTGTCTGCCAGTCAGAATAAACAATATTGTAGACCAAGGGTTGACTCTGTTATTGTTATCATTATTTAACATCAACAACAACAACTTCACTTATACCCCACCTTTCTACTCAACAGTGACCCCAAGTGGCTTACATGTTCTCCTCTCCTCCATTTTATCTCCAGAACAACCTTGTGAGGTGGGTCAGGCTGAGAGAGTGTGACTGGCCCAAGGTCACCCAGTGAGCTTCTATGGTAGAGTGAGGATTTTAACCTAGGGCCCCCGGATCCTAGTCCTATGCTGTAACCACTACATGACACTGGTGGTCATAAAATAGCTTAATGTATTCAGGCATTAGGTAATTAAAACATATTTTTGTCTTATTTGGCACAGTCCGAAGAACTGTTGTTGGCCTTCCTCCCTGCTTTTGATGTTGTGTGTTTAATTGTTTATTTATAATCTGCCTTTCTCACTGAGACTCAAGGCACATTACATAGTACGAGCTTAGTATAATCAGTATCAAGTACATTTCTATACAGTATATTAAGTACATTTCCATACAGTATCGAGTACATTTCCAAACAGTGTCAAGGACATTTCCATAAACAGTGCCATAGGGTAAACAGATACAAGTTTTAGAAGACATAGCGTTAGCAAGAATTCAGTACAAAGTAGAAGAAAATACTGGGAAAGAACATAACTTCTAGGACTGAAATTAGACAACATAAAACACAGGTAGTACATAGGAATACATATTTAAAGCAACAGATAATATGTAAGGCAACATAGTGGTGAGGTCTATGTTCCCTAACTCATTAGCGAAGCATCTGAGACGCCCTCCCTACAATACAGCCCTCCCATTCGAATAAAAAGCCTTTTTGAATAATTCAGTTTTGCATCATTTGCGGAAAGCCAGGAGAGTGGGGTCTCTGTGTTTTTATATTTTGATTTTTTTATTATATATATAATTATTGTATATATTATTTAAAATGCTGTCTTCACGTTCAAATGTTTTAACATTTTAATGTTTGCTGCCAGGGGGACCCTCTGCACATGCAAGGGGGCTTGTAGGAGGAGTGAAGGTAGCATAGTGCAGTGGTTAGGTGTTAGACTAGGGTTATGGGAGGTGCAGGTTCAAATCCCCACTCTGCCATGGAAGTTTGTTGGCTGACCTTGGGCCAGTCACTTTCTCTCAGTCCAATCTACCTCACAGGGTTGTTGTAAAGATAAAATAGAGAATGGGAGAATCATGCACACTGCCCCGTGGTCTTTGAAAGAAGGGAAGAATTCAAAAGTATTAAATAAATACAATCTTACATAGTTGCGGGGGAGAGGGAAACCTGTAGTGGAAGACGATTTTGTACTTTATATTGATTAATCAATCTGCTAAAAAGACAGCTAATTGATCAGCTAAAAAACTAATTGGCTGACAACTTCAACAGTGCAACCTTGTGCAGTGTTACGCCAGTCTAAGCCCACTGAAAATAAAAAGGTATAAACTAGAATACCACTCTACAAGGGGTACGGAGGGTCCACTCACGCTGGTTGCCCTGAAAAAGGCACAGTATTTTATCTGTTTTTATGACTGATTTTAAGGTACATTTTAATCAATGTTGTACCTCGTCCTGAGCCTGCTTGCGGGGAGGGCGGGTTAAAAATAAATAAATAAATAAATAAATAAATAAATAAATAAATAAATAAATAAATAAATAAATAAATAAATAAATAAATAAATATCTTTGCATAGGTTTTCACTGTAAGTCAAACATAGGGATGTGCATTTCGGCTTTCTGAAAGCCGAAAGAAAGCCGAAACAAAAGTGTTTCGGCTTCTTTCAGGTTAGCCGAAACGTTGCGGGCTAAGCCGAAACGTTTCGGCTAGCCGAAAGAAAAAAAGCCAAAACGTTTCGGCTTTAGGCTTTTTCAATGGGAAAATGCCTCCGGCGTCTTCCCGGACGTCTGCGGGAGGCATTTTCCCACCGAATCAGGCCACAATTGGTGGGGACCTTCCTCTAACCCCTCTCTACAAACCCCCCAAGTTTCAGACCGATTGGACTTTGAGGGGCCATGTTATGGCCCCCCAAAGCAGGTCCCCCTATCCTCCCATAAGAAAGCGAAGGAGCAGCATATTGTTAGCATGCTGCTGCTCATCTTCTTCATTATTTCCTATGGGGAAAAATGAAGAAGCAGGCTTCCTTTGCCAGGGGTGGCATTTTGCATGCAAAATGCCCCCTCACCCTCAGGGGCCCTTCTCCCACCCCTCCTCCCACCCCCCACCAAGGCTCAGCCTGCTCCCACTTGGGGGGGCCATTTCATGGCCTCCCCAAGTAGGCGCTCTAATCTCATTCTCTACCACTGACAGCTGGGGGAGGCTTGTCTTGCCAGGGGTGGCATTTTGCATGCAAAATGCCCCCCAACCCTCTGGGGCCCTTCTCCCACCCCCCACCAAGGCTCAGACTGCTCCCACTTGGGGGGGCCATTTCATGGCCTCCCCAAGTAGGTGCTCTCATCTCTACCACTGACAGCTGGGGGAGGCTTGTCTTGCCAGGGGTGGCATTTTGCATGCAAAATGCCCCCCAGCCCTCTGGGGCCCTTCTCCCACCCTTCCTCCCACCCCCCACCAAGGCTCAGACTGCTCCCACTTGGGGGGGCCATTTCATGGCCTCCCCAAGTAGGTGCTCTCAGCCCCCAAAGTCCACCCCCTACAGCCCCACACAAACCCAATTCCCCCCCAGCTGCCACACACAGACCCAAATCCCCACATTAGCCCCTCACAGACCCAAATCCACCCCCAGCAGCCCCACACCCATAACCCCAGGAACAGGCTGGCAAAGGCCAGCCCTCTCCCTTTGTTCCCTATGCTGGGAACTTCTAAGCTCTCTTTCCCTGGGCAATTCTGCACAGCCCAGGGGTGCCACAATGGTGGGCACACTTCTGAGTGCCAGCTGGTCCCTGTGAAAGAGCACCTGAACCACAGACACCCTCCCTCAAATTCCCCCACCACCTACAGAGATGGCTGGCCAGCCAGCCCCATTGTTCCCTATGATGGGAACCAACTGCACAACAAAGAATAAAACAAGAACAACACAAAATAAAGTTTTTAAAGAATTATTTTCTCCCTTCCAAAGTACAAGTAGGCAAAGCATAATGACACATTACACCAGCAGTCCCCCACACAGAAAAATAACACAACTCACTTAACATCAGAGAATCACAAAGCACGATTCCTGTCAAAAACACTTTATTTCTTGAACAGCTTTAAGTTACACAGCAGGGGGGGAACACCAAAGGGCATGGAAGCAGTATCTTACACAAAAATAACACAACTCACTTCACATTAAAGAATCACCCCAAAAAATTGTTGTCAAAAGCACTTTATTTCTGTAACTGCTTTAGGTTACACAGTAGGAAGGCACAACAGAGCAGGAAAGCAGTGTACTACACAAAAATAACACAACTCACTTCACATCAGAGAATCACACAAACACAATTGCTGTCAAAAACGGTGAAGTGGGTTGTATTATTTTTTGTAGTATATTGCTATCATGCCCTGTTGTGCCCTCCTACTGTGTAACCTAAAGCTGTTCAAGAAATAAAGTGTTTTTGCCAGGAATTGTGTTTTTGTGATTCTCTGATGTTAAGTGAGTTGTGTTATTTTTGTGTAAGATAGTGCTGCCATGCACTTTGGTGTTCCCCCCTGCTGTGTAACCTAAAGCTGTTCAAGAAATAAAGTGTTTTTGACAGGAATCGTGCTTTGTGATTCTCTGATGTTAAGTGAGTTGTGTTATTTTTCTGTGTGGGGGACTGCTGGTGTAATGTGTCATAATGCTTTGCCTACTTGTACTTTGGAAGGGAGAAAATAATTCTTTAAAAACTTTATTTTGTGTTGTTCTTGTTTTATTCTTTGTTGTGCAGTTGGTTCCCATCATAGGGAACAATGGGGCTGGCTGGCCAGCCATCTCTGTAGGTGGTGGGGGAATTTGAGGGAGGGTGTCTGTGGTTCAGGTGCTCTTTCACAGGGACCAGCTGGCACTCAGAAGTGTGCCCACCATTGTGGCACCCCTGGGCTGTGCAGAATTGCCCAGGGAAAGAGAGTTTAGACGTTCCCAGCATAGGGAACAAAGGGAGAGGGCTGGCCTTTGCCAGCCTGTTCCTGGGGTTATGGGTGTGGGGCAGGTGGGGGTGGATTTGGGTCTGTGAGGGGCTAATGTGGGGATTTGGGTCTGTGTGTGGCAGCTGGGGGGGAATTGGGTTTGTGTGGGGCTGTAAGGGGTGGACTTTAGGGGCTGAGAGGACCTACTTGGGGAGGCCATGAAATGGCCCCCCCAAGTGGGAGCAGTCTGAGCCTTGGTGGGGGGTGGGAGGAAGGGTGGGAGAAGGGCCCCAGAGGGCTGGGGGGCATTTTGCATGCAAAATGCCACCCCTGGCAAGACAAGCCTCCCCCAGCTGTCAGTGGTAGAGAAAAGAGCACCTACTTGGGGAGGCCATGAAATGGCCCCCCCAAGTGGGAGCAGTCTGAGCCTTGGTGGGGGGTGGGAGGAAGGGTGGGAGAAGGGTCCCAGAGGGCTGGGGGGCATTTTGCATGCAAAATGCCACCCCTGGCAAGACAAGCCTCCCCCAGCTGTCAGTGGTAGAGATTAGAGCACCTACTTGGGGAGGCCATGAAATGGCCCCCCCAAGTGGGAGAAGGCTGAGCCTTAGTGGGGGTGGGAGGAGGGGTGGGAGAAGGGCCCCTGAGGGCTGGGGGGCATTTTGCATGCAAAATGCCACCCCTGGCAAGACAAGCCTCCCCCAGCTGTCAGTGGTAGAGATGAGAGCAGAGCACCTACTTGGGTAGGCCATGAAATGCCCCCCCCAAGTGGAAGCAGGCTGAGCCTTGGTGGGGGGTGGGAGGAAGGGTGGGAGAAGGGCCCCTGAGGGGAAGGGGGCATTTTGCATGCAAAATGCCACCTCTGGCAAAGGAAGCCTGCTTCTTCATTTTCCCCCATAGGAAATAATGAAGAAGATGAGCAGCAGCATGCTAACAATATGCTGCTCCTTCGCTTTCTTATGGGAGGATAGGGGGACCTGCTTTGGGGGGCCATAACATGGCTCCCCAAAGTTCAATCGGTCTGAAACTTGGGGGGTTTGTAGAGAGGGGTTAGAGGAAGGTTCCCACCAATTTTGGTCTGATTCGGTGGGAAAATGCCTCCCCCAGACGTCCGGGAAGACGCTGGAGGCATTTTCCCATTGAAAAAGCCTAAAGCCTAAAGCCGAAAGTAAGCCGAAAGCCGAAAGCCGAAACGGCTGGCCGTTTCAGCTTTCGGCTTATATGAAAGAGAATCCTCTTTCGGCTTTCTGCTTTCGGCTTTAGCCGAAAATTTTTGGCTTGCACAACACATTTTTCATTCCCTGGATTCCCAATATGTTTTTTATATATATATATATATATATATATATATATATATATATATATATATATATATATCCTGTTGGATGACTTTCCTGCACCAGTGTCCAGCTGAAGACTTTTAGAAAAGGGGAACATGAATGACCTGCCAAGATTTTATTTCATTAACGTAATTATTTATACTTTACTTTTCATATGAAGGGTTGAATCCCACAAGCTGTCTAGTGAAAAAGTGAACCGGGATCCCCTTTGACCTCCTATAGTAAAGAGTCCAGTAGCACCTTTAAGACTAGCCAACTTTGCTGTAGCATAAGCTTTTGAGCTTTGACCACCTAAAAGGCTATGCTGGATGAACTTAATCCATGTGGGTTAGGGGGTGTATAAGGAGGAGAACTGGGTGAAACAGCAAAAAATCTGGCTGGATCTAACCCGTTCTGTCCAAAGCAGCTGTAGATGCAACTAAGTCTATGTTAAGACCACTACACTTCAAAACAGCAAAAGGCTAGGTTAGGGATATTAATAATATCTGTCACTTAACGGCTGTCCTAATTTGTTCTCTGTTCCCTGGATTTCCTATGAGTCACTCTCCTGCCTTAAAATAGCTGCAAATGTATTGTCAGAAAGGCAAGACCTGTGAACTGTGAGAGAATGCGGTGGAGCTAGATGTGAGCATTGTCCTTCAGACAGCTTTGTCGAGTCTATTTTGGGAGTTGTGCTGTGACTTGAATGTATCACACCCACCAGATTACATTCAGTGTAAAAACACCTACTCTGGTAAAGTGGCCTCCTTCTTGAGATATTGAAGGAGACAGCTTACAGCTGAAAAGATGAAAGCTATACCAGCCCGCACGAAAGATTTAAGATCTGGGAGACGCGGGTGCAAATCTTCTGCCATGGAAGCTCTGCTGGGAGACCTTGGGCCACTATCTCCTAGCCTAACCTACCTTATAGTAGGATAAAACCAGAAGGAGGGGAGAATGATATTGTATATCAGTTTGGGTCGCAATTGGGGAGAAAATTGGGGTGTAAAGAGCTAAATAAATCTATCTTTCTGCTTTCCCCTCAGATGTTCACTCCAGTATGATTAGACGTCCTTGTGAAATTCCTAAAACAAATGCCATGTGATACCTTTTATTGAAACAACCAGAATGACACAAAGGAGTGTGACAAAAAGGCAGAACATAGAGAACATCTAGATTCATCTTACTCTTATTGTCTCGTTTCCAAACATTGCTGTATGTTATAAGACTGGTGAAGACAGACTTGATTTATAACTAGGGTTTCCAGGTCCCTATAAAGCTCCCAGTGCCTACGCAATGAAGTCACTTCCGGGATTGATGTCATCACACCGGCCATGACATTAGCAGACATGATACCATGAGCTTGCTCCTGTGCTTTGTGTGGAGCAAATCTAGCCCGTTTGAGACTAAACTTGGCTCTAGTGAAGCACAGGAGCACGCCCGCGGCCAGCTCAATGACATCACTTCAGGAAGTGACATTGTCACGTCTCGCTGGGAGCATGCCCAGTGCATGCTTTCCTGGGTTGCCTGCCAGTAGTGGGCAGTCTCCAGGGGGCTTGCCACCTTCTGCCAATTGTCAGCAATCAGCGGGTGATGGGGCAACCCCCCTGGGAAGCCTATTTATAACCTGGTTGTCTTGCTTGTTTATTTATTTAAACCATTTCTGAACTACTTTTCTCCCACATGGGACCCCCCCCCCAAAGGTATAGAAGAGGGAGGGACCGCTCACTGAGCTGTCCCAACTTTGTTAATATTTACCTCCAGCTTGTAAACTTGACCTCTGTACTCCCCTGGACCAAACCTTCAAAACCAATTAATATTTCATCAGTGGTTCAGAAAACGAGAGCACATTTCTGAAGAAAGATACACAGAACTTAATGATTTTTCGTTAGTGTGCAAGTTTCATGGCCTTGGAATTGTGTTTTGTCACTCAGAGTGGGTTGCCCACTTTTTACCAGCCCTGTTTATCCTGGCCCTGCCTTTAATGGCAGCCTTGAATGTAGAAATATAACTGGCGGAACTTATCCTGCCCTGATGCAATAGCAACAGCCTAACTTGTTAAAATGTTGCATATCATCAAAGGCATCTTGTTATACATTTTCACTGCAATGTCACCCTAGGCACAATTTTAGTGCTATACTGATACCAGAAACCATCTTCTCAGGAATACCAAAGGCACCAAACACTGGCCAATAAACACACAATTTTTTGCTAAAGACTTGTAACTAAACTACAGCCATTTCCCTTTAAACAACACTGCACGCTCTCTTGACACTGAAACCCCTTCTTAAACTTTCTGTATTTTCCATCAGCATCAATTGATTTGCTCACTGAGCAGACAGTTACGGAATCCTTTCTGTTTTGGGTCCAGATTTTTCCCTGAAGAGTTCTGTAGCTTTAAGGGTATCATTCCAGAACCAAAGCACACCCACATATTTGTTCTCTCTCTCTCTCTCTCTCTGCACAGCAAGTGCCAAGCAGAGACATCCACTATAGCCTCTGGGACACGCTGGTCTTTGCTACACAGCAACGAAGAAAGAAAGAAGGAATGAAAGAAAGAACAGGAGGGGAGTGGGGTGGGGGGAGAGAAGAAAAATGTTCCAGGGGATGAGTCACTTCCTCACAATAATGCTGAGATGCTTATTTATTGCCCTTTTGCTGATATGAGGGCCAGCTCCTTTTCTCAGCCGGAATTCAGGATGCTGCCCCCCACCCCAAGCTTCCCATTAATCATTGCCGGACTGTTACCAAGTGTTCACGAAGTGGGAGTCAGGCTTGCGCTGTCTGCAGCGCCATGAAATCACCTTGTACGAAGACTTTTTTTTAAAAAAAAAAATGAGTGTTGGGTTTATTTGTAACTAAACGACTTCCTCTGTTATATGATAAGCTCAAATATTTGCTACTGATAGTCTGAGAGTGTCACATTTATTATCTCTCCCTGCCCACCCCCATTGCCTAGGTCCTCTTCTGCAACAGGCATTGGTTAACCCCTTGCACGGCCACAGTACGATAAGAAACGCTTCAAGGTTTTGGTTCACATATTGTGGGATGAGTTTAGGACTGGCTATGCTGAATGAGAAGCAGTTGCAGGGGGGTGGGGGGGGAGGTGCTACACATTCTGGTGGTTTCCACATGGAAGATTTTCTCCAAGTCAGCTCTCAAGCTGCACCATCCACACATTGAGAGCCAGTTTGGTGTAGTGGTTAAGAGTGTGGGACTCTAATCTGGAGAACCGGGTTTGATTCCCCACTACCTCCACTTGAAGCCAGCTGGGTGACCTTGGGCTAGCCACAGTTCTCTGGAGCTCTCTCAGCCTCGCCTGCCTCACAGGGTGTTTTGTTGTGGGGATAATAGTAACATACTCTGTAAACTGCTCTGAGTGGGTGTTAAGTCATCCTGAAGGGCGGTATATAAATTGAATGTTGTTGTTGTTGTTGTTGTCCTACTTCCATTTTTCTGCTGCCTTCTGCTGTTTCCCTTCCTTTGCTCAGATGTTTCCGGAACCTTCTTTGATAGAACATTTTCAGAAAAATCAGCATCGAAGGGGGTCAGCTCACATTTGGCTAGGAAGGTGCAGGTTTCAGAAGCTCTTCTCCCACACCTGATGCCCTTTCCCCTGCCCATCTGCTTATGTCTGCCTTTCTTTGATCTGATGAGGGCTAAATATGCTACAACAGAGATGTTGAGAGCAGTTGAGACTCAGATCAGGGAGGGGGTGGAAATCCATCTGTTCAGGCCCTTGAGTGTTTAGAAAATCCTGCAGATGGAGAGTTGGAGGAGTAGGGTGAGATTTTCTAATTCTCCCCTCCCCCCCAAAGTCCTCGCAGACCCTCACGTGTCACTAAATCTGCTCTCAAACTGGCCATCCAATGACCAAAGCTGAAGAACTGGGTGAACCAGAGATAAGGATTTCTACTTGCTTGAGAAACTTCTAAGTAGGCAGAAAGATGTGACGAGAATGCCTACACTCACATGCTGCATCTTGCTAGGGAGAAGGGGAACAAATCTTCTCGATCCAGGAGACCAAGGTTTACAAGTACGTCATGCTATGAAAATGGATCATCTCGCAAGTTCTGTGACAGTCGGTGCAAAAAGGGCCTCAATGTTAGGTATAGTTAAGGCATAACATACAATATCCACCAGCTGCAATCCAGCTCATGCTTAACCTCCTTGAAATTAATGGGCTTGTGAGGCTTCTCCCTCACCAGTTCTTCATCCAACTATCTGCTATTCTGCCAGCTGCCCAAGACAGAAGTCCTCAGTCAGGGTAGGGGGCTGTACCACCTTGTTCCTTCTCCTGCCCAGGAAATGACAGCACACCTCAGCTGCTTCTGCCTGTGCTTCCTCCTTGACCCTCACAAGAACCTGCTTTTAAAGGATTTATGTTTTCTCACCTCCCCGGGGTTCTTTTCAATACCCACCCAGCTTCCCTGAGTGGCCCTTCTCCCAGCCTATCCAGTGGGAGTGCTGGAGAGACCCTGCAGTCTCCCAGCCCCTCCCACTCCATCTCAGCCCAGGGCGAGGCATTTGCACTGCCCTGCCTGGCTTGTCCCTGCTGCTTCTGAAGCTTATCTAACAGCT
Organism: Eublepharis macularius; assembly: GCF_028583425.1. Taxonomy (NCBI): domain Eukaryota; kingdom Metazoa; phylum Chordata; class Lepidosauria; order Squamata; family Eublepharidae; genus Eublepharis; species Eublepharis macularius. The sequence goes on along the minus strand of NC_072792.1, from coordinate 36,948,156 downwards.
CCCTTGGTGGTCTGGGGCCTGTGCTTACCCTGCCAGGCTGCCAATGACCTTCTGTGGTCCTGGCTAAAACTGAGCTGCCTAGGCTACTGCAGGAGGAAGGCGAGTTGGGGGCATGGCTGGCGATTGTTTCCCAGGGTTGGGCATGGGCGTCTGCAGCTGCTGTTCCAATTGGGAAGGTGGCCTGGGGCTCTCTGTCTGCAGCAGAGCAGAGAGAGAAGGACATAGGGTAGCCAGGTAGGAGATTGGGGGGTGGGGGGTTGGAGTCTGGGAAGGATAGGGTTTGAGAAGGGGAGGGACCTCAGCAGAGTATAATGCCATAGAGTCCACCTTTCAAGGCAGCCATTTTCTCCAGGGAACTGCTCTCCAGCCATCACTTAGGGGTTAGCAACTGTAGGAGGCACTGCAGGACTAGGGTGAGGGTTGAAAGGAGGGCAGTGTTGCCAAACAGAGCTTGTGTGTGCTCAAATCTGTGATGGGTTGCAGGAAAAGTGATACCCACTGGTTCAGCCCAGATACTGTTCTCCAGTCATGAACAAGAGCCAATTTTTTGACAAATAGTTCAATTGTTTGTTGACCCATTCCTGACTATTTGGCAGGTTGCTTCACTGTATTCTTTCCTAACCATGCAGTAAAGCGCAATTGGCTTTTTGTGCACGGGCATGCCTATGCAGCCTGATTGAGTTATGCTGCCATGTCTTTACCATTCCACTCAGCAGGTAATTGTGTAAACAGAGAATAAAATTAGTCACCAATTACATAAATCAGTCATAAATAAATACTGTATTTTAATAAAATCTTGTTGTTCGGTGTTCCTAGTGACAGTAATAACTGACAATTGATTTGAACTGTCTGCATCTCTGTGCATGTGTTGTTTTGGAATAACCAAAGCAAACCTGTTCAGTAGATGTTCGGGACTGTTCAACATGAACTGAACAGACTAAGCGATTAGCTGACATCGGATACACGCCTTCAAACACTGTAAGTTCAACTGTCAAACATGTTTGTGGTGAAATTCACAGCACCTCTGTGATGGCCCCTCCCTGAGGAAGTCAGGAGATCCCCCACTCTCCTAACTTTCCACAAATGATATATGCGTAATCGTATAACCCCTCCCCCCTTTTTAAACTTTTTAAAACAGTCCTTGAGCTATTACGATAAAGGGAATCATACTGCAGTGCTTGCTACACTGGATCACTTAGCAATCAAACTGTCAATCACAATGGGCCCTAGCAGCACTCCCTCCCCCATGCCTCCCCTGGCATCAATCAAAGAGGGGATTGGGGAAGAGATCAGGAGCTCCTCTTCCTCTGGCCCCTTGGCCGCTGCTCAGCTTCTGCATGGCCCTCCCAAGGCCCTGCAGAGGCAGCGGCGAGTCCTGCCCTCGGCTGCTGCAGGACCTTGGGATGGCCTTGCCGCCATGCTGAGCCTTTCCATGTCACTAGAAGCCCGAGAAGGCAGCAGGGAGGCAAACCGTTTTGTCCCCGACTCACTTCTTATTGCTGCGTACTATGCCTACATGAGGATAAGGAGTGAGCGGTCGGTTACATGGTTTGCCTTTTATATAGTAAGATATGGATTCGTGCGATTGCGCTTCTCTACTGTTCGCATATTTATGAAACACTTTTGCATTTAAAACTTTGAGTGGGAAATCAATAGTAGAGAATGTTGTACTACAGAAGCTGAAAAGATGGGGCAATGGTATAGTGCAATCCTGCATGTGCTCACAAAAAAAAAAAAGTAAAGTTGGGTGGGAATGCGCCAATGTCATTTTCTGTTTGGGGACCTTTATTCACAACAAACATCCACAAAACATGCATGAGGACGAAAGGTGAATTCTTGAAGCGGATTGGGAAGACATGGCTTTGGGACAGGGAAAACCTGAAAAAAATGAAGCATGTGGAAGCGACCACTGTGTAATCCTTGAGACTGTGTCATTTATAGTCTGCCTTGAGACTCAGTGAGAAAAGCAGACTATAAAAAAAATAAGTAAGTAAGTAAAAAAATAAGTTAAAAAAGTAAGTAAAAAAATAGTATTAATTATTTCCATTTCTTAATGCCCACAAAGAAGGGGCTCTCTCAAATGGCTTTCGAATATCTTCCTTGCTGCCCCTTTTCTCAGAACTGCCTCACTGAACACTTCTGGACTGCAGCTTTCCTCATTTGCTGCCAACCCTGTCTTCAAAACCTACTTTTTCTGTGAAGTCTTGGCCACAACTCCTTAGTAGAGATGGGCACAAAATGGGGAAAAAATGAACCCTGAGTTTCGTGGTTCGTTGCGTTCCAAGAACCACAAACCATGAACTTTCACAAAATTGTCCTGTTTTGCGAAACAATTCGTTAGATTCGTGATTCGTCAGATCCCAGGGGCCCTACTTCAGCAGGCCCTACTTCAGCAGGCTCTTCTCCAACCACCCTCCAAGTTCGGTGAAGATTGCAATACGTTAAGCAGGAGACTGCCTATCAAGGTTAGGTGGGCTAGAGCCCACTAGAGCACAGATTATGCTGAAGATATTTATTCTTTACAGTTCTTCATCCTTTGGAAAGCGAGAGTATGAAAATGTCTATTTTCCTAATGCAATCTTATGATTTGAGTTTTCTCTTGGCTGATTTGTAAAAGCAAGCTAGATGATAACATTTCTTTTCTTCAAGAGAAGTCTTGGTCCCCCAAACTTAGTCATTTCTAGATTTTTATGTTTCCATGCTAAACCTGCACGTTAAGATGACAGCCAGAAGAAGCAAGCAATACAGATCCCTATTCTCTTTGTGATATGGTGTTTGGGAACACAAACATAATCTTAGCCTGGGAACGTTCCTATGGGGAGTTTTCTCTGCATTCTCATCTAAAACTGAAAGGCATGCTTCATTGTGCCACGGTGCATTGTTGTGCTTGTGTCATCTCAAAGGTATTCCAGGTGTGCTCCTGCAACTCATATAATTAAGCCCCCTACACTTAGGGAGTAGCTCTACATGACTTAATTCATGCTATTTTCTTTTAAATTACGATGGGAAGGTTATCCATCTGTACGGCTGTATGGCAGGAGTGTACAATTTCCTGTTTGATTCTTCAACAATGGATGCTATCTTCTGCTATTAAAGACATCAAATTCCTCCGGGGCGGGGGACATTTCCAGGCTACTACAATAGGCTCACTCGTCATGGTAAAACTCTACAGGTGTTAAGTCAACTCTGAGTTGGCCTTAGAGGTTCCTCATTCATCTCCTTAGGGCCTTATTGATTTCACCCCTTTTGTCCTTTCGGTTAGAAAAGGATTAAGAATGAGAGAACCGTTAAGGCAGAAATTCTCCTCAGCTCCCCTTTATTGGACACTTATATGATATGTGGGGAATGGCTGGGTTGTGTCTGTGTGTCAAAGCTTGCTGATTTGTCCTGTTCCTGAACACTAAAGAAGTGCAATCAAGGGAACAAATAAACCATTTTTGGCCAACTAAACAACAGTAGAATGACTGCAGGTGGCGTCTCAATAACGGTAGGTTGTTTGCGTGACTAGAAAGGTCTTGTGGTGGCAGATCTTTCCTAGCCCTCCCCTTCCCAGAAGAACCCCATGTGTCCCTGCCAAAGAAATTGATTGGGGTCATTGGAACCCACAGTAAAAAACACTTAGGGTTGGGGGGGGTGTCCTAAAGTGAGAAGGCAGAATCAGGGGAAATGATCTCCACCCTGCAAGTTGCATCAATGGATCTCCGGTGTCCTTTCTCCACACAGCTTTCCACTGACACATGACTTAGATGAGAGTATTTCTGTCCCTTTATTCACCACAGCCCCCTTGGTCAGTGGCTTTCCGTGACCCCAGAAAAGCTTTCCCAAGCACTGAAAAGGGATGTCATGAGAAGAATGCTTGGAGCTGATCTCTACAATGTGCAGAGTTAGGAGGGGGACTGATGAGGTGACAAAGTTTCAATCTGCACCCGTTCAGGCTGCAGGCGTGAGACAGGAATGATCACCACCAGATCCCGCCCCCCAAACCCCCAAGCCCATGATGGGTTTTAGAGAGTGTTCCTATTCCATTTGTGATAGAGTTGTTCTCTGTTGCCCAGGAGGGTCAGACCATGAATGAAATCAAAAGAGTTTTTGGCTAAACATTAAGAACTTCCTTACAGTTGGTGTGGTTCTTCAGTGGAACAGGCTTTCTCAGGAGGTGGTAGACTCTCTTTCTTTGGAGGTTTTTATGCAGAGGCTAGATGGCCATCTGCCAACCATGCTGATTCTATGAATCAGTATGGACTTAGGCAGAACATAAGAGGGAGAGCAGAAGGAATGAACTAGCGCTTGGCTCTCGTGGCCATTTCTTATGTGCCCACGCTAATGCCAATCATCAGTTGGAGGTCAGGAAGAAATTTTCCTCCAGGCTATATTGTTCAGGGATCCTGCAGGGATTTTTGGCTTCCACTGGGCAGGGGTCAGTGGGGGAGGTGGGGGCCAGCTGTGAATTTCTTGCATTGTGCAGGGTGTTGGACTAGATGACCCTTGAGATCCCTTCCAGCTCTATGATTCGGTGATTGTCTATGATTCTGGGTCTAGCAGGCCAAGGTTGCATCGAACTTTATATGCAAATATCCGTACCACTGCTGGGTCAGATTTCCAAAGATGAGTCACATTTGAGGGCAGCTTTTATACAAGCACCTCAGGAGCATGCAGGGTCACTGATGCTCTCTCGCCCAGACCATGTTCATAAAGTTAAGCAGATGACTGCTGCAACGCACACGCAAGTTTGAGTTGCCAGGACTGTGTATGCGCCCCATGCAAAGGCGGTCAAAAAAATGGCACCTGCAGCAACACGGTTCCATCTCGGCAGGCATCCACTAGGTGTGATCCATCCTAAGGTATGTACTTGCAATCCAATGGATTTAAGTGGAGGAAAATCAAGGGTGTTGTTCACCTCTGCCATAAAAATCAAGAGGACGTGTTTCACTTCAGAAGGATTGGGCCTTCTGCATTTTGCAGCAGTAAATTACTGTATGTTTTCCCATCTGATACCTCCTACATCCAATTACTGTCATGACCCAGTCATGCATTGTACAAACATGTCATCTTTCCCTCCCTCTTTTTAATCTCCCCCTTTCCATGTCTGTGGCTTGTCCTCTTGGGACCCTAGCCTCTCCTTCTGGATCTCATTCACCATTTTAGTAATCTATTCCATCATGCTGATTTTTTTTTTCAAGTCAGTTGTTTCCCAAGGCTTGTTCATATGTTTGGGTGAGAAGTAAATTATTCCATGGTAACTGATCATTGTGATACACACATCATGTTGCTGGTAGAAGATGAATACCAAATGATCGTAATAAGCAACCCAATCCGTTTCTCCTCTTAATTTAAGGACTCTGATATTCAAATTATTTTTTCCCCAAACGAAGCACATTGGCTTCTGCCTTCTCCGGATCTCTTTCCAACATTTCAAGAACCCACAACAATCTGGTGGTCATTAATATAGTTGCTGTAAAACAGTTCCATTCCCAGATACAAATATTTGGGTATATCATCACAAAATCTACTGTGTGGTCCATCTGCCCTTGCTGTCCCTTTCCCTTAGACCTTCCCCACAGATTTTTCTATTCTGTTTTCTACAGGCTGAACTGGATTGTTGGCAGACGACCGCAGTCCGGGAACACAGATGGCTTCTGGGGAACTAAAAAATGGTGGGTGGAGGCCGTGACAGAGAAAGATGGGCCCTTAATTTATGAGGAAAGTTCCTGGTGGGTCACCAGCCTGGAAGGCAACTAGTAGCCAGGAGCAAGCTGAAGAAAGCAGCCTATGAAGAACTCACCATACAGGAGTGACTCAGCTCTGATTCCTGCAGGGCTGTTTGAACGTTCTGTTTTAGTAGATAAGTCTTCAGCTGCTGGTGGAAGACAATGATCGGGGCAACAGATGAACGCATTGCCAGGATCCAGGTGGGGCCTGGAGATCTCCTGGAATGGATGTCTAGACTTTTCTCTTGAGAAAATGGCTGCTTTGGAGGGTGGACTCTATGGCATTATTATTGAAATGCAAGCAACTCAGAATGCCTGGACGCTGAGCAGAGGCACTATTTTCTTTTGTTTTCTAGGACCAGACTGTGTATATGAAGCCTCTCTTTGTCTGATCTGGAAGCTTCTCTCTGACTCCTCCTTCTCTTTCTGTGCCCTTTGTTCTCTCTCTCCTCGTGGTTTCGGAAGAAGCAAGACAGTTCTGCAGATCTTTCCTGTGTAGGCCTGAACTGGCTCACCAGCTGCAGCTGGTGAAAGGTACTCTTGGCCACCACACCTACTTGCTTATCTAGCAGGAGGCCTGGGTACAGCAGCATTCGCCAAGCTACAAGCCTGCTCCTTTAGGAGGAGTTTGAATGTCATGTGCCTTTCGAAGTTCTCAGCATCCCTGGTCTTTCTTTAATGTCATGTATTCCTGGCTGCATCACACCTCTTTGGATACTGTACTATCATTAAGCTGTAGCAACCATTGACCTCCACAACTGTCTTGTCCTCAGAGGAAAATCCAGTTGCAAATGATTGCTATTGCACTACAATCACGCAATACCCAAACTATATGTGGCTGTAGCCCACATCTAACTGCACAGAGACAAATATATCCTTCCTTGTTTTTATCTGTTCATAATGGGTTGGATCCAGCCACTCTGCTCAACAAAGCAGAGTTGCCAGGTCCCCCCTAATAAAAACCGGGGTGGGGGAGCACTTAACCTATTCTTCTCCACATTGCCGCCATGTAAACTAACTCACAAGCCAGATATTGAAAGAAAAAAGAAATTGGCAGGATTTCTGCCTGTCTCTGGGTGAGGCACCGTTTCTATGTTTATGCAGGAAGATCTCCAACTCTCCTTGTCTTCTAAAGGAGCCTTCACAAGTTCCCTTTAGTCACCCATTAACTTTGATTACTGCCTCAGGCCTTTACAGCTTAGGAGGACCCACCAAGCCAAACACATGAGACACTCCTATGGTAAACTGGGAAGTATTTATTTAGTTACAAAAATTTGAGGAATGATCTAGGAAAAGTAGTACATGTGCCTTCAACAACACACATAGCACACACACAAACAAAATACAGACACATATAGATGTATAGATATATATGGCTTTTTGCCTCGCTATTTGGTCTAGGTCTAGCACCTGTGTCCATGAGATGATGCATTACTGCTGGGAAATTCTCTAAGACGCAACTCCAGCCAGGTGTTGTGGTCTGCCAATTCCTTGAACGGATTGCCAGTTGTAGGAATACAAAAATCCTGGTGCCCATCCAGAGCCCAGAGGCAAATAGCAAAGGTATAGCCTGCCAGGCCTAGAGCTGGTTCAAGGGGTGGGGTCCAATGCATAATCTATCTGTTCACCTGTTGCATGTTCCTACTCGTCGTCTTCCGTCAAGCAATACCATTTACCCATCATATCAGAGTCCAAAGATCTCAGTCAGAAAACAGAGTAATCAACCGGCATGAAGATAACTCGAGTGACTGAGCCAAGCCACAGCTATCTGGGTCACATCACATAAATATGCATTAAATGTTCAGGGAAAAAGGCATGCAGAGAACATGCCAGAAGACATTTACTCACAGAAGGAACTGAAGACATTTACTCACAGAAGGACTGAAACTGAGTCTAACTGTACAGCCAATGAATGGCAGACAGTTGAAACAGCAGATAACTAAACAAAGTGAGCTAAGGGCCAAGCTACACATGACGAATGACACTTGAACAGCAAGTGTATTTCTCCCTGGTCACTTGCTCTCCACTAAATCCACTTGCTGTTCAAGTGTCATTCATCATGTGTAGCTTGGCCCTAAGACCCAGTCCAGGCACACACATGTATGTTATAGCCAAACGGTCAAGCTGTATGTATCCATTTCATAGGCTATGGCTGCAATCCTAATAGTGCTGGCCTGGGAGTAAGCCCATTGAAGAGAATGGGGCTCACTTCTAAGTAGACCTGAGTAGACCTGCTTAGGATCACTCCTTCAGTCCATTAATGAATCTGTGGTTAAAAACTCGAACACAAGTTGCTCTTCTTTCACTATAGATTCCTTTAAATATAACCATGCATATCATCACAGACAAGGCACAAAACACAATTCTTCTACATATCTATATCTTTATCTATCTTTACAGGATTGCAAGCCCTTACATGCTGTGTGTTACATGCTGTTAAGTTGCTTTCAATTTATGGTCATAGATCCAGAGGAATTAGCTATGTAGTTGCAAAATAGTAAAAAGTTCAATAGCACCTTTAAGACTAACCAACTTTACTGAGGCATAAGCTTTCGAGAACCACAGCTCTCTTCATCAGATGCATCAGGCGAAGAGAGCTGTGGTTCTCAAAAGTTTATGCCTCAATAAAGTTGCTTAGTCTTAAAGGTGTGACTGAACTTTTTACTATTTTTCAATTTACGGCAACACTATGGCCGTTTCCAGATGGCTTACCTGCACCCACAACGTCGCACCACGTTGCGGGGAAAACGCGAAATATCGCGTTTTCTCGCCCGAGTTTTGCACGACATTGCGCGAGAAAATGCGATATTTTGCGTTTTCCCCACAACGTGGCACGACGTTGCGGGTGCAGGTAAGCCATCTGGAAACGGCCTATGAATGACAGATCAGCAAAATGTTCTATCACTGACACCTTTCATCCACTGCAGACTGAAGGCCATGGCTGCCTTTATGGAGTCAAGCCATCTCATGTTGGGTCTTCTTCTCCTTTTCCTCCTGCCTCCCACTTTTCCTTGCATCATTGTCTTTTCCAGTGAGTCTTGAGGAGAAAAGGGCTGCTTCCACACACGTTGGATAATCCACTTTCAATACTCTTTAGTGAAGATTTGAAACTGATTTTCCATGTGTGGAATAAAAAATCCACTTCTAAAGGATTACGAAAGTGCATTGAAAGTGCATTATTCAACATGTGTGGAAATGGCCAAGGAGAGATGATGGAATCCATGTGACAGAAATGGATTGTGACTGACTTCCTAGAAAAAGAGATGTGGTTTAAGTGCACTCTTGGTGGGCTGAAGAAAGGCGTCTTCTCCCAACTCTTTGCCCCCACAATCCTACCAGCAAGTCTGCAGCTTCTTACTGCCTTAGTTTGCTGCAGCTGCTCACCTGTTAGGCAGGACAGGCCCAGAGGCAGCAGGCAAGGCCAGCCCAACTCATTTTGCTGCCCCAGTCCATGAAAGTAGATGTTCCTCCCCTCTCATTCCCCTGCTGCCAAGATGTAAGTTGGTCCACCTTGGAGCCTGGTGGCAATGATCTCTCTCTCTCTCTCTCTCTCTCTCTCTCTCTCTCTCTGTGTGTGTGTGTGGCTGCTCCTATTGACTCTGGCAACAATGGCACAAGTAGGGCAGGAGTTGGGACAAGCAGCAGTGGCACAAATGGTGGGTTGGAACAGGATGTCAGACACAAATCATTCCCATTGCCTCCTTTCTATGGTGCCCACTGCATCTGCTTGAGTGTCTTGGGTGGTGAACTGTCCCAGCTACCATAAATAAAGACAGAGAGAGAGAGAGAGAGAGAGCAAGCATAGGGAGGGATACAGAGGCCATTTCAAATTGCATGTGGGTGCGCACACATACACATACACGTATCTTCTTTTTCTGTCTCTCTCCTGCACAATATGCACATGCATGCATAGTACATGTGTATGCAAAGAAACACAATTCACATAATTATAATTCAAAATAAATTAATATATGTGAAAATGTTTTTTTTTCTCATGTATCTGGCTACAGTTCAAAACCCCTACAATTTTTTTAAAAGCAACAGTTTTGTTGCCAGTCAGTTGGCAACTCCCATATTTTCTCAGCCCTTGGGCAGAGAGTAAAAACAGAAATTCTGCAGAGTTTCTGATGGGTCATCTTATGTGATCGTTGGGCTGGGGTTGGCTTGGTGGGCCATACCTGGAGTATAGTTTTACACACTCAGTCTAGCAAATTCACAGGTTTCTTTTTATACCACCTGCCTATAATGATGAGGAGGAGTTTGAGTTATATACAAGGCATTTTTTTTACCATCCCTATTTTTAACTTCTACCCATGTCAGTGTTCCAAAATGATAATGCCTTTTCCTAAGAAATATCCTGGGTTCAGAGGAACGCTGAAAAACAACACCTCCACCCCAACTCTCTGGAGGGTTTGGATACACATTCAATATTATTGAAAGAACTTTTCTGTCATCAGTTTATTTACATTGGCAATTAGGTTTGATAGACATATCTGAAAGTTTCTCACACTGATATCGGTATTGGAACTCACTTTGCCAAATTTAAAGTTTGCTTTGGAAATATCTTTGGCCTTTTTTTAATTCATAACGGGGGAAATGATTTCCTATTGCAGTAAACTTGTTTGGGTGTTCAGAGTATCAAAGGTTTGCCAAAATGGATCATTTGTTGTAAGACAAAACCTTCGATAATGCCAAATATGGCATTACTGGACTCCAAATGTTCACGTTTCTGACAAAAACATAGACGTGAATGGTATGATCTAACTAAAGTTAAACACTTCCAAGTCCCACCGATTTTAGTGGTTTGTATGTGATCTGAACTTCTAATGGCTTGCTTGCTTTCCTCTGTCTCTAATACCTGATAACAAATAAATCTTTCATTTACTTGCCTGGGGCATGGTATTACTTGCCCCCAACCCCCAGATCTTGAGGAACTGAGGAACAGAAGAAAAAAAAATGTATCCATATAGTGACACTCTAGAAATTTCCCCTCAGCTCTGTGGTAAAGAACATAGAAACTACATCCTCCCCAAACCCTGCCCCTCCCAGGTGCTGCTCCTCCCAGTCTTCAGGCAGTTGCCAAAGCAATGTTGGGAATTCTAATCACTTTGTTTTGAAGCCCTCTCAGTTTCAACGGTGGTTTCCCAGAGTGAGAGTTTTGAAAAAGGAACTCCACAAGCCAGTTGGCAAATGTAACGAATGGCCTTTCATGTCTAAGCGTTATTTCTCAGGGCCAGATATAAATCTGTCAAATACACAAATAAACACATTGCCATCCTGGCGAATGGGCCTGCAGCCCACAAAAGACCTCATACCCCACTTCCTCACAGAATCAATAGCACAGAGCAATGCCAGGGGATGGGCCTCCATAAGTGCAAATGGGAGTTGGCCCCTCCAAGAAAAAGAAAAATGCATTTAAATACTTAATTGTATTCAATTACTCAAGTAAAGATTCGGTGTGACCTAGGTGAAGTCACTGGCCAGTTCATCCTGGTTTTCCTCTGGCCATGGAATCGCATGGCTTCTCTCTCATGTCTGAGTCTCCAGTTCCAAGCTGGTTTTTCACCCAGGCTTCTCTGAGGTTGTCAGGGCAAGGGGGAGGGGACTACAGACTAGAGGCAACAGGCAAGATTGACTTGCATTAGTTCTCAGCACAGAGAAGGCCTATTGGCTTGTTTCACTTTTTTGATCCTTTTTCTTGGGGAATTCTTAAAACTTTCAGCCAATGGCTGCTGAGGCTGCCAGCAGTTGTGAGTCAATTTCTAGCCAAGCACATAAGTGAGCCTTGAGTAGGGCAGGCCATTTTTGGATAACACTTCCTTCCAATTGACTGACTTTTCTCTATTAGGGCAGGGCCAGAGAGTGGAACCAATTGCTATATTAGGTAGAAAAGGCACAATTCTAAAGAGCAGATTCTCCCTTCCCTTTGAAAGAGGCCTGATTCTTAGTCTGGCGGGACTAGGTGGAATAGGGAAAGGCAGGCCCAGTTGTAATGTATTGATTGATAGTAAAAATGAGTCGGTATCTTTTATACAAATAGCCAAGTGGCCTTGATCTGAGGATACTTAAATCTGGAGACTGGAGCCATGAATGGACAAGACAGATCTTCCCATACACCTCAAAAATTCCCCAGGTGTGCAGAAAAATCTGAAATATGAAAAAAAAACCATGGGAGTGAGGTGATTTAAAAAAAACCCAAATGATAAAAAGAACACCTGTAACTTTAACCAGATGCCCTTGATGGCTGTTGCTAGGCAGCCATCACAGATTAGCCATTATTCCAGATTTGATTTCTGTTGGGAAAAGGGAAGGGGAGAAGCAGGGCCCTTTCCAGAGCTGTTTTGGCCTTTGAGGGAGGATTCATTGGGCCATGCCCAGAAGCAACCACTGGGCAACTTGATACCATGAGAGACTAACCCAAGCCCATCTACTTTGCTGCTGTTCAACAGCAGATCCCCCCCCCTACACACACACACAAAAGTCAAGATAATGTAGTGGTTACAGTCTCAGAGTAGGATCCAAAAGACCTACAATGGTTGGTGTGGATTTTCCGGGCTGTATAGCCGTGGTCTTGGCGTTGTAGTTCCTGATGTTTCGCCAGCAGCTGCGGCTGGCATCTTCAGAGGTGTAGCACCAAAAGACAGAGATCTCTCAGTGTCACAGTGTGGAAAAGAAGTTGGCAGGTAATTTATATCTTCTCAGGAAGGTAGGGTTGGGCTAAGTCATCCTGTAAGAGTTTCCCAGGGTGTGGAATGCTAATGGAGGGAGGCTTCACTGTATCCTGAGGAGGTTCTTTTGCATATGGATTGGTGCTTGATATGCTAATCTTCTCTGCAGGGCTATTGTAAGATGTAGAGTATTTTGTTAGCCTGGTGTTTTTCAGGACTGGAAACCATGCTCTATTCATTCGTAAGGTCTCTTCTTTCCTATTGAAATTGTGCTTATGCTTATGAATTTCAATGGCTTCCCTGTGCAATCTGACAAAGTAGTTGGAAGTGTTGTCCAGTATTTTGGTGTCCCGGAATAAGATACTGTGTCCTGTTTGAGTTAGGCTATGTTCAGCCACTGCTGATTTTTCCGGATGGCCAAGTCTGCAGTGTCTTTCGTGTTCTTTTATTCTTGTCTGGATGCTACGCTGTGTGGTCCCGATGTAAACTTGTCCGCAGCTGCAGGGTATGCGGTATACTCCTGCAGAGGTGAGGGGGTCTCTACTGTCTTTTGCTGATTGTAGCATCTGTTGTATTTTTCGGGTGGGTCTGAATACTGCTTGAAGGTTGTGCTTTTTCATAAGCTTTCCCATCTGATCAGTGATTCCTTTGATATATGACAAAAACATTTTTCCTGTGGGAGACTGTTTTCCTTAGTTGTTTGATTTATACTTGGTCTAATTGCTCTTCTGATTTCATTTCTGGAGTAGCCATTTGTTTGAAGTGCGTGGTTTAGATTATTAGTTTCCTCGCTGAGGAAGCATTTTGAAAAAACATTGAAAAAACAGCTCTAGAATCAGCACCCCACAAACCTACAGTCTGGTTCCGGTTCGTAGATGATACCTTTATCATTTGGAGCCACGGTGAGAAAGAATTGATGGAGTTTTTAAACCACCTCAACAATATCCACCTGAACATACAATTTACCATGGAGAAAGAAACAGGGGGAAACTTCCATTTCTAGATACCTTGGTCATCCAGAAAGCAAACTTTCAGTTAGGTTACAAGGTCTACAGGAAACCAACTCACACAGATCGGTACTTACACAAAAACTTCAATCACCACCCTCGACAGAAAAGAGGCATAATAAAAGCATTAGTAGACCGTGCAAGACGGATATGTGAACTGCACTTTCTCAACAGGGGAAGTGTCACTAAAGGGCTTTGGTTTGGCATACAGTGGTTATCCAAATGTGTGTGCACACACAAGAAAACTGCATGCGTGTTGAACATATGCACTTGTCATAATGCATGCTATTCGTTGGTTTCACCAACTCCAAATGTCACTAGTCAACACTGAGTAGTGCCCTTTGCACTGCCATTTTGACAGCATGTACCACCAGTGTATGCCACCAACCCCACCACCTACCATATCAAGCCATTTTGATTGGTTAGTTGGTTGGTTGCTGCTTGGCCCTGGTCAGCTGTTTCTGTGTTAGCTTTTTAACCATAATGCAACAGAACATTTTTTTGGCACACCATGAACTTAAATGCACCCATTCAGGTTTCCAGCACTGGCTTGGGCAACTCCTGGAGATTTGAGAGTGGTGCCTGGGAAGGGCAGAGTTTGGGGAGAGGAGGGAGCCTCCTGGGGACGTGATGCCATGGAGTCCATCCTCTGAAGTTGCCAAGTCCTCCAGGGGAATGGATAGGGTTGCCAACTCTGGGTTCGGAAATTCCTGGAAATTTGAGGACAGAGCTTGGGGACTGTAAAGTTTAGGGAGGGAAATGAGCTCAGCAGGGGTGTGATGCAATAGAGTTCACTCCCTGAAGCTGCCATTTTTTCCCAGGGGAACCGATATTTATAGTCTAGAGACAGTTGTAATTCCGAGATATCTCCAGGCCGCACCTGGAGGTTGGCAACTCAGGGAACTGACCTCTATTGCTTGAGGATCCATTGTAATTCTGAAAGTCCTCCTAAGCATACTTTGCACTTTTAATGTGCTCAGTTCTTTATAATGTTCTTTCACAGAGCTTATGACAGTAAACGAAGGCTTAAAGTTTGGATTGCCTGGTAGGGACTGGAGTTCTCCTGGAATTACAACTGATCTCCAGAATACAGAGATCAGTTCCATGGAAGAAATGGAAGCTTCAGAGGGTAAACTCTACGGAATGACATCACCACTAAGCTCTCTTCCCTGCTAAAACTCCACCTGTGGAAATTTCACCACCAAATCTCCAGGAATTTCCCAAGCCATAGTTGGAAACCCTACCTAGAGGTAGGTCTGTGATGATGTCCACACATTGATTCTGTAGCTGAGCTGAGTGTTAAAGCCAGAAATCCAAGTCCAGCTCTCTATCAACCGTTCCCCCACTGTGGCTTGCCTCGCCTCCCTCCCTCCCTCCCTGCCTCATGGTCTTGAAAACAGGCACACATGGTAGCCCTTTGTGTAATAAAATCTATAACTTACTATATAATGAGTTCAAGTGCTCCCAAGAAAACATTTGAGTTTTGTGTGTATGTGTGTAATGGAAGGTGGGGACTTGCACTTTAAATTTCCAAAAACTTCAGGTTTGGAGGTAGTCAAATGATTGCGAATATTTGCACAGGCTTGATTTAATAGTGGCTTTTGCTTAATACAGTCCAGTTGTTGTATTTCTTTATTTCTGACTTCTTTATTGCATGCACCTGTTTCAATGAGCTGCTAGCCATTCCTAGACTCCCAAACTTCTGATTGGCCTGAGGCCAAGATTGGCCTCTTGTTCCCACACTAAACATGAGTTTGGCCCTCCAATGAGACAGTTTGAAAAACTCTGATAGTTCAAAACCCTCTCTTTGGCTTTTGACAATAAGCTCGGCCTTTTTTTTGTCTTAAATTCTACTTGCTGTGCAATAAATGGTGGTGGTTGGGGTTTTTTTTGTAACGGCTGGGTAGTTGAATCCTTGAGTTCATATCAAGTTCAGGAGAATTTTTGCCCGGTTTTAGATTTCATTATAACCCATTCATACCATTCTATAGTAATCCTGTTTGCTTAGTTCCATAATAAAAGCAGTCAGATCCAGTGTCGTCCACAAACAAAATAACTAAACAACAAGGACATTATATATGTATTTGAATGTCAGAATGGAGGCACCTTCCTAACAGCAAGTCATTTGTTGAAATCCTTGCTCTCTTTTGCATAAACAAAAGTGAGCACTGTGTTAGTGGCATCTATATCATTCAAATTCCTTTTAGGAAGAGGTAGACATTGTCTAGAATTTCCCTACCAAGGGATGGCAAAGTCATGTTTACTGAAGTCATGGGAGGATATTCCAGAGTTCTCTTCCACTCTGCATTCTAGAGAAGCTATCTTCTTTGGTGGACAAAAGGGGTTGACTGGTGTGAGATAAACAAATAGTCCAGGGTGGGGGCAATACTTGGGACTCTGTGTTAGACATGGGCATGAACAGAAAAAAAAAAACGAACATGGTGTTCATTGTTCGTTGCCATCCACGAACAACAAACAATGAACATTGACGAACATGACCTGTTCACGAACATGTTCATTGTTTGTGGGGCCAGCAGGCCCTCCTCCAGCCATCAAGATCCCTAACACACCACTCCCAGAAACCCTACCTGAGCAGGCAGCAGGAAATGTACCAATAATAAATAATAGCTTGTCCCAGAGCCTGGCAGCAGCCCTGGAACTTGAAGAGGTAGATCCCTATCCCACCACACACAAAGAAAATTCAAGCTCCAATGCACTCTCCCTGTCTCCCTCTCAAAATGCCAACAGCAACTGTCTTTCCCTCACTGTTTGCAAAACCAGAGCTGGGAGCCCCCCTCCCCCCTGGCCTTTGCTTCCTTGTAACAAATTTGGAGCCCCACACTTGAAAGGAAGACCTGCCTATCAAGCTAAATTGGGCTTAGATTGGGGTTTCCAGGGCAACAGCAGGAGTTCAGACAGAGTTCAGGCAGTCCCTGCCTCCAGTAGCCAAGAGAATTGATTTCAGGTGCCAGATTGTCTGGCTTGACAAACAGCAATGAAGGAGGCTTGCAACAACCACCTGTTTGTTGAGAATGGGGCCTCACAAACAGCTTGTTCACGAACAGCTGATTGGGCTGTTCCTATTGCTCTTCGTGCCCATCTCTACTCTGTGTATCTATTGGGGTTATGCAGGACAAAAATACAGAATGTGATACTCAAAGCAGTAACCAGCTTCTGAAAAAAGGCAGCTTTCATAAAGCAAGTGTCTAGCACTTATGGCTACAGAAATATGCTTTCCAAGTCTCAGAGTAACAAAATCTTACAAGTTCAAGGAGCCATTGAGTGAACTTCAACAGTAAGTAGTCCCTGATATCCTGCATGGCACAACTTAGAATAAATACTCAAAACGAAAAAATAATAATTAAAATACTACTGCTGGTAGCCAAATGTTGTATCCGATAGATCTATAAGGGCTCTTATATGTTCTAAAGCAAGGGTAGGCAGCCTTTTTGGCCCAATTATTGAAAAATGCAATGTCTACCTGTGAAGATGCTTGGGTGCCACCAAAAAAAAAATGTGGTATTTGGGAGGGGGGAGATGAGGCTTGCCCTTGGTCAAACATGCTTGGAGCAAACCAAGCTGCCAGTGTCTCAGGATTTGCCTTAGACTTGGCTGGTGGCCATTGCCTTCCCCTGTACCACTGACCCCAGGATTGCTGCCAGAATCCCAGTTGCTTGGACAATAATCTGGTCCTGGATGCCGAGCAAAGTAGTCTGATGTGCTGCTGTCAAAAGCCATCATCTTAATTTCTCTTGGAGAGCAAAATCGCAGGATTCTTTTGCATCCCTTCTTGTCCATCAGGTATCCCTCGCTATGTTCGTCCTCATTTCCTATCAGGATTAACAATGTGAATCCTTATGGAGACTAGATCGATTATTATGGAAGTCTTGAATGGGAGAGAGCCAGAGGAGTTAGCCACGTTAGTCTGTAGCTGCAAAATAGCAGAGTCTAGTAGCACCTTTAAGACTAACCAACTTTATTGTAGAATAAGCTTTCAAGAACCACAGCTCTTTTCGTCTCTTCCTGCATCTGACAAAGAGAGCCGTAGTTCTCGAAAGCTGATACTACAATAAAGTTGGTTAGTCTTAAAGGTGCTACTGAACTCTTTACTATTTTGAATGGGAGAGTGGGAGATGGATAGCCAGCTCCCCTGGCCAGCTCTTTTTCTCTCCCTATGAAACTAAGCTTTCCAACTTGATATGCCCCCTGTTCAGGGTCAAACAAAGAAATACACACATTAAGTCCAAACTTTTCTGTTAATCCATATGCTGATTGCAGGCCTGTTTGTCAGAAGAGATGTACAACCTGCTACTGCTAAACATCCCCCCCATAAGATCAGGGATCAAATTACTGTCTGTTTAAATAATCCAAAACCTAGATTAGAATTTGAAAGACTCCCCCCTCCTCTAAGTGAAGACATTACTCAATGAACCCTCCTCCTGCATGTATTACAACACAGTTGCTTCCTATCTCAGGTATGCCAGAGCAAATTTATGATGCAATGGGAATAGATACTTGGCAGTCAGGTGTAGGTAGATACAATGGCTTATACATTAGAAATACTGGTCAAAGGGATTGGGCAATTGCTGGAATTTATTTTAGATTAAGTGTTTTGTGTTTTTTAGGACTTTTTCTGCAAATAAATACTCGAGCAGGACTAGGAACACACCACAGCTGGAGGCCCCTTTTGGTAGCGTCTCTGTCCATTTTGTTCTGCATTTTGTTGGGAAGGAAGATTGATTACCGCACTGGTTCTTAATGGGGGCAACTCTTAGGGCACCCTCTGCGTTGGTGGACTGGCATAGATAATCAATTGAGGAAGTCAAGTCAGTTTCAATGTTATATCCAGGATGATTGAGAAGGATCAGGCTAATCAGCTTCTTCCAAAAATACTTGCATTTGAGAAGCTGCTGCTTTTTCAAGGACCTTGCTTAAGAAAGGCAGATTTGATACTGGCCAGAACTCATTCACATCTGTTCCATCTATTCTTTTTTAAAAAGAGGACTTACTACTGCCTATTTTAAGACAAAAGGTACTACACGACATATCACTAACAGTCTTGATCAGCCTTTCAAATAGCCTGCTTCTGGCAGATTTTACTAACCTAAATGGACTCCTTTCTAATATTCTGTTGGTAGACTCCAAATCTGTATTTCTAAATCTTAATTTTGCATCAAGTGAAAGATATCCATTGAAACCTAACAAATGGAATCCTCAGGAACACTCAACATCTCATAACTAAGGTAGACTCCAAGTCAGATCGGATGCAAGTGATTTTATCCACAAATTGTTTAGCAAATTGGTCACAGCAAGTGATCAAGATATCTGCTATTTCCTCCCAGGGGCCAAGATATAACATGCCTCTTACAACTTGGAGCTGTATCAAGCCAATCAGCAACAAAAGTCTTGCAAATCTCAACAGACAGAGCCAGAACAGGCAAAAAAAGAAAAAGCACAAATCAGAGAAAACTAATCTAATCAACCAAAGGGCTTGGCAAAAACAGTATTTGCCTGGTGCCAAGAAGACACCACTAGAACCTCATATAGGAGGATATTCCAAAGGCATGCATTGTGCCACAACTGAAATTGCAATTCTAAACACTCTCCACTGAAATCAATGAGCTTAGAAAAGTTGAACTCTGCTTCAGAATGTGAGGAGGTCTAGAGGAAAGCCTTCAAGGAAGTCCATCATGGCTGAACAGGTTCATATGGCAGCAAGCAACCTTTCTTAAGCCCTAGGGCAAGACTCTTTAGGACTTTATATATGGCACTCTGAATTGCCCCTGGAAACAAACTGAAAGTCAATGTCATTCTTTTGACACAGGGTTGATACGGTCATTGTGGCTGTGCAGGGCTGCCCTCAGGGTTTCGGCCCTCTAAATGAACTAAAATTTATGCACCCTCTTCCATTCAATATTGAACAAATTAGCCTATATGAATCGGCTGTTCCTATTAGAGATGGGCATGAACCAGAAAAAAAAGAACCATGTGGTTCGTGGTTTGTCAAATTTCACGATGCACAAATCACAAACTTTCATGAACCTGCCCCCGGTTCGTGAACTGGTTTGTTTGGTTCATGAAAATGTCACACCCAGGTCAGAAAATTGTATCTTCCGGGTCAGCAGAAGGTCACTTCCTGGCCAACAGGAGGTCACTTCCTGGTCAGCAGAAGGTCTGCAGGAAGTCCATCCCCTGTTGCCTAGGAAACTGATTGATCGGCACCAGGTTGTCTGCAGTGATGAACCAAAAAACAAATCAAATGAACCAGCCTAAAGTTCGTGGTGGTTCATCAGAAATGGGATCTGATGAACCACTGGTTCGCGAACCACAAACCGGCCTAGTTTGTCATGAATTTTGGTTCGTATTTTGGTTTATGCCCATCTCTAGTCCCTAACAACAGTTTTCTTCCATCATTTTGGCCCAACTGACATTTCTCAGATGTCTTCAAAGACTGTCCCATGTACAGTGCATTATAGTAATCATCAGAGCGTGGAAAACCACAACAAGATCATTCCTTTACAAGAAGGGGCTTGGGATTCCAATAGTTTTGCCATGAACACAATCGACTGTTGAAGTGACCATATTTGAAGATGGCAATCAGATGCAAGCCAATCACTTGGCAAAATGGGTTCTTTTGAGCAGCTATCAGTGACTGCTGCTGAAACGGTTTGCATTGAGTTTTCCCAAAGGATGTGTAAAGGATGTGTAAAGATGCTACCAATTCAAACTGATAAGTGGCCATGTTTTGTCTGATTCTCCCATCATATTCACTACCCAGGGGACTAAAATGCTTAGTTGAACAATCTGGAGGAGAAGGTTAACCACTGTACCTTCCGTTTCTGTTCTTTGTACATGTGGACTGAACAGGGGCTTTAATGTGGGTCACAGAGATCAGACTAGCCCTGCTGAAAATGTAAAGTATATTAAGAAAATAAAAAGTACTCACAGAACATGTAAACACAACATACACAGCAAGAGTAAAAAGAAATATGAGTAAATTGTAATAATTTAACCCTAATAATGCTCCTATCCTTACAGATGGTAATTAGAGATTGGGAATATAATTCTTGAAGTTATAAGCAATTCATCCATTGGTTTCAGTTTTTAAAAGTCATCCTCTGTTGAGTTCAATACCATGTACTCATGTTTACTTCTTGGAGTTAAGATGGAATCCAGGTGCAAGAATGGCTGACAGCAGCAGAGAGATGAACCCTCAGAGGTAAGAGAGCTTGTAGCTAAGAACTTTAGAACCTCCTCAGTGTGCTCAGGGGTTTATTATCGCCTCCTTGATACCCATCCCAGCAGACCCTCTGTTTTTTCCTGCTTTTATTTTTTTTTACTTTTTATCTTTGAAAATTGTTGGTTTTGTACAAAGTTAAGCACAACAATACAAAAATATAACACAAAAGCAAAAATAAATTAAAAGTAACAAACAGTTAAGTATATACACAGATAGGAGTGACTATAGGAGATACATTACTGAAGTATCCGCAAACCGAATTTTGGAGGGTAGTCCATATCTTGAGGTAGTCTCTCAAAAACTGAAAGGATCGACTGGATACGGTTTGCATGGTTTTATATCCTGGAACAACACAAGTCCTGGAATATACATACAATACAACAGTGCATAAATATTCAAACTTATATTTGTGTGAAGTGCCAAGTGCAAGTGAATAAGTAAATAATCAATAAATACAATTTCATAAATAAATAAATATGTAAACGAGATTCTGTCCGAGTCCGAGTCTTATTTTACAGAAATCCTTTATCAATCATAAAGTTCACAAA
Source organism: Eublepharis macularius (assembly GCF_028583425.1). Taxonomy (NCBI): domain Eukaryota; kingdom Metazoa; phylum Chordata; class Lepidosauria; order Squamata; family Eublepharidae; genus Eublepharis; species Eublepharis macularius. Next base: position 36,926,985 of record NC_072792.1, on the reverse strand, counting down.
CATATGAGCGAGGGTCAAGAGGGTGACTTCCAGTCCAAAGCAGATGGTAACTGGGCGTGCCGACGGGCTTATGCGTGCATGTTAAACATTCCCATTTCGCATCTTCTTCCAGGGCACAATTTATTGGACTGAAATAAAAAATATCTAAATAGTACATTAAAAACATTATTGCAATCTCATTACTCACAAGTCACCAATAGCATGAATCTCCTCTGTTCTTCCTCAAACCACATGCATTTGAATTTTCAAAAAGGACAGTCACAAGCCAATTGGTTGACTCTCATAAATATGCTCTCAGAGCCCAGCCCGTGGTCCCCTTAAAGGGCCATAGTTTCTATTTACATCCCAGAGGATTTAAGAACGACTTTTGGCAGGAAGAGCCATGTGTAATGAAACGAATGCAACACGATGAAAATTATAGTCTTATACTTGGTTACATAATATCACAATAGTAATCCCATATATATGTAGTATTCTCAGTTAGCTCCTAGGTCCCCAAAAAACAGGAATAATCAATTTCATTGTTGAGCCCAGACGGGGCAAGACTCCCAAGTTTGAAAATCCATTTCATTTCTAATTGTAATAACCTCTTAGGGGCATCTAAGGTAGGTGGCTCTATAATCATATCTACTACCGAGATCTTAAATTCGTTCAAACTGTGGTGACATTCCCAATAAAGGGCGACTAATGGTGCCTCACTGACCTTGTGCCTGATTCTAGAAATGTGTTCCTGCATCCTGATTTTAAGGGCACGGGTGGTGCTACCCACATAATATAAGGGGAAGCTACACCTAACAACATATACCACGTAAGGGGTCTTGCAAGTTGAAAAGCGTTTTGGGCGCCCCAGTCTCGTGGGCACTATCTCCTCTAATTTCACCATGTAGGGACATATATTGCAGCCCCCACAAGAAAAATGACCCGTGGGAGTCCTGACTGTAGGATTGGTGGGCTCACTATATTTGAATTCCGAATTGGTCAATATGTCTTTTAAACAAAGGGTGCGCTGAAAGCCGATGGCAGGGCTCTCCTCGCACCCAGCAATATCTTGGACCAAATGCCAGTGCCTACAAATAATTCTCCCGATTGGAGTGGCTTTTATATTCTCCCGATTGGAGTGGTTGTATATCCTGGCTAAGCATATAATCCAGAACTGGTAGCCAATCTTCCCAGAAGTTTGATTGGAGACTTACTGAATCTGCTTGTTTAAGATGATAAGTTATTTTCTCCGTGAAAAAATAGTCCCAGATTTTGTTATGCCACATTGTGATGGAAGGGGGCTTGGGGGATTTACACAGGGTAGCTATAGTAGCCTTGGCTGTGGCTAATAGTGAAGCTATTAAATCCCTTGGCCCTCCTGGAAGCTCCTGATCTGACCAAAGATTGAGCAGAACTAGTTCAGGTTTTAGGGGACTTTCACATCCTGTGATTTGTTTGATGCATTTAACTACAGTTGACCAGAACTTCTCAATGACTTTACAAGTCCACCAGCAGTGAAAAAAGGAATCTGTTTTCCCATATAGCTTCCAACACTTTGGGGAATTGAATTTGTTTATATAGTGGAGGTTTTTTGGGGGGGGGGAGTAAAGTACCATCTTGTCAATAATTTAATTGATTGGATTTTGATGTTTATGGACCTGGATTTGAAAATGGTCAAGTTCCAAATGTTGGACAATTGCGATTCAGAAACAGAGATGTTGCAATTTGCTTCCCAAGCTGTCTGGTAGGGAAATGGTTTGGATTTTGAATCTGAGAGCAATATTTTGTAAATTTTGGAGAGAAAACCTTTGCTTTTGTTGTTTTCAAGCTTTAAAAGATTTTCAAACTCAGTTGTTGTTCTAGCCATTGCACCTTTCATAGTGAGCTGATTAAATTAAGTGATTTATCTGAAGGGATTAGAAGCACAGTAGCTTGTTGTCTAACTTAGTTTTAATTTTTTGCTTGGATAGGAGGGCTCCATTTTTTGATAAGTCAATTATTCTGGTTAAATTATTACATCTCCAAATCTTAAATGAGTCTTGGTGCATGGCTGACCCGCAAAAGGTGAGAGCGGAGATATAGGTGCTTTTGTGTCCTCTCTATCCCTTGTCCTCCTGAAGCTCCCTTGGAGGTCTGACCATGAATTTAGGTGGGACATTGGCTGCTTACTGTCCTTCTCCTGGATATATTTCTACAGTACTGAATGGCTCTGTGGAAGTCATTCTCATTCCTCCTTCTCTTCTCTCCTCCACTTCTCACTAGCCAGCAAAAAGATATTTTATGAACTCTGAGCTCGTACAGAGTGCAGACCCACTTTTGAGCTGTGAACTTTGGCACTAATTCTGGGGTGTAAGGAGTTGTACCACAGTTTGAAAGAAGACAGGTGTTGGAGTCTGGCATTGCTCTGATCCCATGGTGTCTGGCAGAAAGCTCGCTTCCTCAGTATGTGGGAACAAGCTGCCATTATGTTTTGAAGCAGGAAAGACACTCCACTTGCTTGCTGCCAATTTTTTCCAATTCCTCTTGAAATATATCATAGCGAAAATTAGAGATGGGCACGAACCGAAATACAAACCAAAATTAAGCACAAACCAGGCCTGTTCATGGTTCGCGAACCATGATTCGTCAGATCCCATTTCTGACGAACCGCCATGAACTTTAGGCTGGTTCATTTGGTTCATTTTTTTGGTTTGTCACTGCAGACAGCCTGGTGCCAATCAAGCAGTTTCCTAGGCAATAGGGCATGGACCTCCTGCAGACCTTCTTCTGACCTGGAAGTGAACTTCTGCTGTCCCGGAAGTGACCTTCTGCTGACCTGGAAGTGATGATTTTCTGACCTGGATGTGACGTTTTCACAAACCAAATGAACCGGTTCATGAACCAGGGGCAGGTTCGTGAAAGTTCATGGTTCATGGTTCGTGAAATTTGATGAACCACCAACTGCCTGGTTCGGTTCCCCCCCCCCATTTGTACCCATCTCTAGTGAAAATAGATTCGAAGCTGTGACCTGGTGAATCCTTGTAAAAAAAAAATGAACCTCCACGGCTGCCTTTTGAAGGAATTCCTTTATCCTGGGGAAGTAGGATTTTTATGGCTTTACTGAGCCTAGGCTGTTCAGCAGTAGAAAACGAGTTGTTCTTGGGACGGTTCTGTAGGCAATTCCTTTCCAAGATATAATCAGAAAAGAAGCTGTATTCTTTCCAGAATATACACAGTTTAGATACAGCCCTTCCTGAAAGGAAATACTCTTCAGTAATTATTACTCAAAGAGCAAATCTTTGGCCTTCCTGGAACAAGGACCTACTGGAAAAAAATACAATATTAAGTTTGCTGGTATTAATGTATAAAATGGGGTTGGGGGGGGTATGGTATAAGAATATGCTTGCTGACATTTCAAGATAAAAACAGTGAACGGTGCTGTGTGCCAAGGTGCAATGCACGCAATGCTGTCCTCAGCAGGGTTATGTTCTTCTAAGTCAATTGACATCTACTGATTCAGAAAGTTGTGTCCTCTTAGGATGGCACTGAAGCATTCTTACACCTGAAGGAATACCAATTTTACCTGATGACTCGTACATATTTGTAAGGAAACTTTACCTGCTGCATTTTTTTTCTACTTTAGAAAACTTCAATAACTTTAGTGCTCTGGACACTTTTCAGTCTCGATTCAGACCGGGTCATGGGACAGAGATGGCTCTAGAAGCTTGAGTGGCTGATCTCTGTCTGAATATTGACAAAGATCATGACTCCTTATTGCTTCTCCTGAATCTATCTGCAGCCTTTGACACAGTAGACTATGCCATCCTGTTGAGGTGACTAGAGACTGAGCATCAAAGGATGTGCCTTGGACTGGTTTAAATTGTTCCTCATGGAATGGACTCAAAGAGCTGATGTCAGAGATCAGCTATCTCCAGAATGGGAATTATCTTGTGGGGTCCCATAGGGCACAATCTTATCTCCCGTGTTATTCAACCCCTTTATAAAGCCTTTAGGAGAACTCATTCACATCTATAGAGTGGGATGTCATTAATATGCAGGTGACAGCCAACACTCTATATCTCACTATCCACATCCCCACAGTATTCAGTAGAAATCTTGGGTCGCTGCCTGATAGCTGTGGTGAAATGGCTGAAAATAAGCAAACTGAAATTAAACCCAGACAAGACTGACGTGATGCTTCTTGGGAAGAAAAAGATCTTGAAGGACATTGTAATCCCAATTTTCAATGGAGTTTGTCTATCCATTGCAGAGCCAGTTAAGAGTCTAGGGATTATACTGGATCCGGTGTTACTACTAGAAAAACAAATTAAGCCAGGAGCAAAAAATGCTTTCTACTCCAGCCTGGAAGTTGGCTTCCTACCTCAACATGGCCAATTTGACCTCCTGGAATCATGCTATGGTAACATCAAGACTTGACTATAGTAATGCACTGTACATAGCTCTCCCGTCTCAATTAACTAGGGGACTCCAGTTGGTGCAAAACCCTGCAGCTTGGATGTTATCAGGAGCGCGCAGGAGTATGAATATCACTCCCATCCTGCAGTCACTCCATTGGCTACCTATCAGTTACCATGCTCAGTTCAAGGTATTGGTAATTATATATAAAGCTCTTCACAGCCTTGGCCCATCATACCTACGGGATCGCCTCCCTCCCTATGTCTCTCCATGGCAGCTTTGCTCATCTGAACAGGGTCTCTTGCAGGTGCCACCCTGTGCATGGGCAAAATCAACAGCTGCCTGTACATGTGCATTCCCTGTGGTGGCCTCTGCCCTACAGCATGGCCTCCCTGAAGAGGTCAGGAGAGCCCCCTCTCTCCTGGTTTTCTTCAAATGATACAAAACTGAATTATTCAAGAGGGCTGTACTGTAGGGTGGTGGTCTTAAAGAGATTCTTCACTAAAGAAATAGGGACCATAGACTTCACACTATGTTGCCTTACGTCCTATCTGCTGCTATAAGCATGTGCTTCTATGTGCTACCTGTTGCTTTAAGTATGATCTTACTGGGTAGTTCTATGTTGTCTAATGTCTGTCCTAGAACTGCTTATGCTCTGTTTCAGCATTTCTTCAGCTCTGTATTGGATTCTTGCTAGTCCTATGTCTTTGTAAACTTGCATTTAATTGCCCTATGGCATTTTTCATTGAAGTGTCCTTGATATTAACTGTACTAATCTCACACTACGTAAACCACCTTGAGTCTCAGTGAGAAAGGAGGACTATAAATAGCACAAGCAAACAAACAAAGGAACGAATGAACAAACAAACAAACAAATCTTTCACTGGTTTTACGAACAGGAGGTTGAATCCAACCAGCTTCTCCTCTGGTGAAAAAGAGAGGAGAGGTTCCCTTTGACTACCCCAAAAAGGCTACATTGGGGATCATGGAAACTGCATGGACAAAATCATGGTGGGGGAAGGCTGTAGTAAGGAGGAGAATTCAGTGATACGGTGCAAAAAAGCTGGCAGGATCCAACCCAGATTGTTTAAATAGACGATGACAGTTTCCTTTAAAAAAACCTAAGTGTGCTTGCCCTCAAAAGTGGATTTCATGACAGTACTGGTGGAACTTATTTCATAACAGCTGCAACTCAAATACATTCAACCATGTTTACTATCTGGACAAGTGGCTATGGGGCAGGGTGGTGGCAAACTAGGATTTTGCATTTAGACACCCAGGAAAGAGATATGCGACATGATTCAAAAGCAAAGGTTTGTTCTTTGGATTAAATTTATATCACAGGGCTCAGCCAGAGCATCTCAGCATACTGCAGAGCATCCTGGAGCATGTTCTAACCAAGGGTGCCTTTTGAGTAATTCAAGGTGTGGTTAGACCTCAGCATCATCTATGGGGGAGATTACGAGGCCCCAAAACCTCTGGAAAAGGTCCCCACTCCTGATAGATGCTGGAGGAAAGGAGGTGCTGCTGTACTTCTCGCCAGCAAAACTGGATGCTGTCTTGTCTCGCTTGCCCTTGAAGCCCTGTTTGGTTGTGTGTGTATAAAGTATTAACTTAATTTAAAACTTGCCTTTCTCCTAAACAGGGACTCCAAATAGCTTACATTGTTTTGAGCTCCATTTTATCCTAGCAACAACCCTGTGAGGTAAGTTAGGCTGAGAGTGTGCGCCTAGGCCAAGGTCACTCAGCGAGCTTCCATGGCAGAATGCAAAAAGTTTTAGTATTAGATCGTACATATAATGGTATTCTACCTCAACAGTGTTTGATAAATAAAATGCTTTGGTAAACAATATCTAACTATTGCCAGCTTGTGTGATTTCATATTTGAAGTCTGACAAAGCAAAACTACCAAGAAGTGTCATTAGACTATCCAGCACTAGAGATGGCCACGGACAGCAATACGAACTTAAAAAAGCCACGAACAGCCCAATCTGCTGTTCACGAACAAGCTGTTCGTGAGGCCCCATTCTAAACGAACAGGTGGTCGTTGCAAGCCTCATTGCTGTCCATTGTTGTTCATCAAGCCAGACTGTCTAGCACCTGCAATCAATTCCCTTGGCAACTGGAGGCAGGGACTGCCTGAACTCTGTCTGAACTCCTGCTGTTGCCCTGGAAACCCCAATCTAAGATCAATTTAGCTTGATAGGCAGGTCTTCCTTTCAGGTGTGGAGCTCCAAATTCCTTACAAGGAAGCAAAGAGCAAGGGGGCTCCCAGCTCTGGTTTTGCAAACAGTGAGGGAGAGACAGTTGTTGTTGGCATTTTAAGAGGGAGAGTGCATTGGAGCTTGAATTTTCTTTGTGTATGGTGGGATAGGGATCTACCTCTTCAAGTTCCAGGGCTGCTGCCAGGCTCTGGGACCAAGCTATAATTTATTATTGGTACATTACCTGCTGCCTGCTCAGGTACGGTTTCTGGTAGTGGTGTGGTAGGGATTTTGATGGCTGGAGGAGAGCCTGCTGGCCCTCACAAACAATGAACAACGAACATGTTTGTGACATGATCATGTTTGTCAGTGTTCATTATTCGTGAATGGCAATGAACAATGAACACCATGTTTGGTTTTTTTTCTGTTCATGCCCATGTCTATCCAGCACTAGAAATTCATCAGATGGAAATGAAAAAGAAAAAGAAAAAAAACCTTCTTGTGACAGAACAGTGGAAGTTTACCTGGTAGGTGGTTAAGCAGGAAACAAATTGCAGCTCAGGAAAATCCAGTTTCTATAGGATGTTGGCTTCATAGATAGGAAGGTTTGATGCCCTTTTCAGCATAGAATAGATGTGGAATTGAAGCATGTATATACAGACTTGGCTTGCAGTTTTGTGATGGCCTAATACTTGACAGAAAGTATACATTTTTCAAACCTGTGCAGATGTTGACTCTTCCTCAGTGGTGTCCATTTCCCCCTGTGGAGGTACATGCTCTGGAATCCTTTGTGGCCTCCGCTTGGAGGCAAAATCAAAGACGGTGAAGGCACTGCCTTTCAGAACTGATGAAAGTGGAAGATTGCATGGAGCCGCTGGGTCCTCTTGAGCTGTTTCTTGCAGGCCATGATAGGTTACCAATAACGCCAATGCTTGGGGCTCTGAATTACTGAACTAATAAACCTTAAATACAATACATATGGCAAAACAGATGCTTTGTGATTTAATCTGTACAAATGATCTACAAAAACAAATACAAAAGAAACGGAGCATTCTTCCATGTTTTCCTCCCTCCCAATCTTTTCCTGTTGAGTGTTTCACATACAAACTGTCTATTTCTAGTTTTTCATTATGGCTTACATTTTCACTACTGGTTTTCTTTCCATGTAGAATTCCAGATGTTGTTGCCAATTCATGGTAAAATGTGTGTGGTGGTGGTGGTGTGTTTGAAATCACATTTTTTGCTTCCTGGCTGGTAACTTCCTTTGGGTAAATATGATTTTTCTGCAGGATTTCGACCCTTGAGCCATCATTTTGTGTTGTGGTAAGAATCCTGGAAAATATTTTTTTTTAGTATGTAAAATTGGCTTATACACCTAAAAGACTACTGAATATTCGTACATTTACAGAAGCTTTCAAGAAAAGCAATCAGGAAGTAGTGAAGAGACTGAATGGATGAAACAAATTACAGCAGAAATTCATTCGGATTGACCTTTGTAGTGACCAGCAAAGATTTTCTAAATGTTCTTGCTTGATGTAGTTCCTGATGAATGTGAAATAATACAAAAAATTAAGAAGAACTGGGTAGATATGGGCACAAACCAAAATACAAACCAAAATTAAGCACAAACCAGGCCGATTCGTGGTTCGCGAACCATGGTTCATCAGATCCCATTTCTGACAAACTGCCACAAACTTTAGGCTGGTTCATTTTGATTAGATTTTTGGTTCGTCACTGCAGACAGCCTCGTGCCAATCAATCAGTTTCCTGGGCAACAAGGAATGGACTTCCTGCAGACCTGGAAGTGAACTTCTGCAGGCCCGGAAGTGACCTCCTGCTGACCCAGAAGTGATGATTTTCTGACCTGGATGTGACATTTTCACGAACCAAATGAACCAGTTCACAAACCAGGGGCAGGTTCATGAAAGTTTGTGGTTTGTGGCTCGTGAAATTTGACGAACCATGAACCATATGGTTCGTTTTTTCCCGGTTCGTGCCCATCTCTAGAACTGGGCATAGAGATGGAAGAAGATGATCAATAAAATGAGCAGCAATACTTCTGTTTTCCTTTCAAATGAGTTAGTGGAGTGAAAGTTTGGTGAATTATGGAGTCCGTGTATTGTACCTGGCACTTTACCAAATTTTAAAAGCAAATTAAATAGATCACTGCCCCCAAGAAGTAATCTAATAATCTAAAACAGAGGGTTCCAATCCTGTTGAGGTAGTGGGTACTTCTGGAATATTTAGAACAAGGAATGTGCCACATGGGGTTGCTAAGTCTCCCTCTGGCAACCCTTTGACCCCTCCTCCCCCACTGCCACTTGGGTGAGGGGAAATGGGGAAAAAACATCATTACAATGATAGCACTTACAAATCTGGAAATGATGTCATGCCACTGTAGGATTCAGTGGAAACTCTATGATAAAACTTCAGAGTTTCTGCTGAATCCTAGAGCAGTGTGATCTTACTTCCAGGTTCAGTCTGGAATTGACGTCATGCCATTGCCACAATGGTGCCTCCATGTCCATGTTAGGTATCAGCTGCCAGCTGGCGTCCCATTGCCATAGGGGTTAGGGTCAATCACAAAATATTGAGAGGTTGCAATCGTTCTGCGATTGAGGCAGCTGTTTCTAGATGTGTGCTCCCTACAGACAGAAAGATGATGCCTTTGGGGTTCTTCTGAAGCTCTCCTGTTTCAAGGAGGTGAAGAAAAGCCAGGAACAGTTGTTCTTTTTTTGAAGGGAGTGCTTTGAGAAAGAAAGAAATAGGTGCCAGGAAGTGCTTTGGCAAGCACATTGGTGCTCATGGTTACCAAGATGGGAATCACCAATCTAAAACTTATAACAAGGAACACTGTGAGTTCATCATGGACTGGTCATGTACCATTTACAATCTATTACATTTTTGACTGCATGTGCTGCTTTTGCACCAGTGCAATTGGGTGCATGCAGGGCTCATTTCGATGGTGAACATGCAGGAACGCAGTTCCGGCAGTTCCCCAAAGAGGTCACATGTCAGGTGGCCCCACCCGACTCTCGGCAATTTTGGGCCTGTTTCAGCCCGGATCAGGGCCGAAGCGGCCCGGATCGGGCCTCTGACAGGTGGTAGATCACTCTCTCACTCAGCAGCAGCCCGATCCTGACTATTTGGGGCCCTTTTTTGGCCATTTTCAGCCCCTTTTTGCCATTTTGGGCCCAATTTCAGCCCTGAATGGCCAGGATTGGGTCCAAACAGCCAGGATAGGTGATGTCAGGGGGTGTGGCATATGCAAATCAGTTATGCTACCAACACACTTCCAGTGCTGTCAAGGGGCGTGGCATATGCTAATGAGTTCCTCCAGCTCTTTTGCTACGAAATGACCCCTGGGTGCATGATTCAGTCAACAACATTCATCATGTTGGTGCATCTTTGGAATTTATAGGAATTTATAGGAATTGCATTCCCCAAGCAGCTCCACAAGAAGATGAGGGAGGGGCTGTGGCTCAGTGGTAGAGCATCTGATTTGCATGCAGAAGGTCCCAGGTTCAACCCCTGTCATCTCCCAGTAAAAGGATCAGGTGAGGTGAAAGACTTCTTCCTAAGAACTTGCTGCTAAGCTGGGTAGACAGTATTCACTTTGGGAGACTGATTTAGTATAAGGCAGTTTCCTGTGTTGAAGGTTTCAGCATTTTGCAGTTGAACATGCTTGACAAAGTACTCAGTCAAATCTGGATTATCAGAGAGCCAAGCCATGCAGCTTCCCTACACGCCACATCTGGCAGGACTGGGAGAATCTACGGATTTGTTTCTAACATGAAACAAAGATGACTGAAGAGGAATGGAGAAAAAGGAAAGGATCAAGAACACATACTGGCAAAGAATGTAAATCCAGTTCCAGTCATTTCAATTTTTTTTTTGTTAGTGCTTCAGGGTGCTGGTTGCCGTTAGATCACTAACTGAGATCTGTACCCTTGGGGGGGGGGGGAAATGTTCAGGGCTTTTTTTGAGGCAGGGGAGATCAAATTGCGATCCAAACCATTTTTTTAAAAAGAGGGAACAATGTTTTGCAGTTTCCAGCATGTGGATTAGATATTTTCGGAAAGTTCAAGCAACTGGCTTAAAAATGAACAAGAACAAACGCATGAATCAAGTAGGCTTTGGCAAGACGGAGGCAAAATCTGGGAAACAAACCCAAACCTGCAAACAGCCCCTTTTCCTCTCTGCCAGATGCGGCCCTCCTGGAGCTGCAGCCTCTTCAGTCTGCATGAGGGACTTGAATTACTGCGAGCCGCCTTGGGCTGGGAGTAAAAATACAAGAAATAACAAATGCACAATCACCAACGACACAACGCTGTTTCCTCTCACAAGGCTTCCACCACCAGTCGCAGCCATTCGGTTTCAGCACTCCTCTTGACTTATGGACAGTGACAAATGAAACACCCAGCAGTAAAACAAATAGACCTTCTCTGTGTTTAGAAAGGATCTGCCACCTCCACATGTATCTTAGTCCTGAGGAATTTTGACACTCCTTTGCAAATTAGGTAGGGATTTGTGAAAGCAGGGGGTCTGCTTTGCTGCAGGGGCGGTGGTGGCGGGGGGGGGGGGTGGGGTGGGGGGGGGGTTGTCCGGCTTTAGGACTCTGGCAGGGGTTCAAGATCAAAGTATTGCTTTGAACCCGCTTGCTAGCCGTGCAAAATAAACACAATCCACCTTGCGACGAAAAAGAATGCACAGAAAAAAGACCCAAGAATCTTTAAAAGGACCTTCTGCAGACACTTTGCATCAGACTGCTGTTGAAATTGGAGAGGAACACCACGCACATCCCAAAGACAGATAAACCTCTTCACGAGTCAACAATTTCTTGATTTGCTTTTCCTTTAGATCTCCCCCCCCTACTTTCCCCCCCTTTCCCTGATCACAATGGTAGCAGTCAGAGCCGCTGAAAGTGAGGGGGGCATCCTAATGTTGCCACAAAATGTTTTCTGGGCTAATTATTTGCCAGTACAACCATTCACTTCCTGTGGGGGATTGGTGCTAAATCCTATTATTAGTCCTGCTCTGCATTTGCTATTGTCTGTGACTGGAAGCTCAAAGGCTACAGTCTGCCTTTTATCACAAAACATGTGAATGAGGGGGTTGACCTACTGTTTGAGCACTTCCCCTTTGAGGCTTTTGTGGAAGCAACTAAGCTGCTTTCTATAAATCACAAATGTTGAAATGAACTTTTACTCTTTTTTGTGGGAGGGGTTGCAATAGGATAGGTGGTGTATGGACATTTTTAAAAAGTGAACTGTTTGTTCTTCTGCTGTAAGATACGAGCACGTATCTAATCCTTTAATTCAACACAATTCGCCAAAACTCCTGGCCCATCCATAAAAGACTTGCTCAAAGATTTCAGTTTTCCTTCACCCACGATGTACAACCACATTTTCAACGGTATGACATTTTGAACCTGGCCATTTGGTAAATAAGAAGTTACTTGTTCAAAAGCGAATGAGCCACTTGTACCCAGCTCAGAGCAGAAACTTTTAGAATTATTAAGGGCAGATTGCTACTCTCCCACTCCAGATGTGTTCTGTATAAAACACAAGATATATGGAGATTTTCCAGTACGATTCTCCTCATAGCAGTGCCAATATGGTGCAGCGACCCACGTACTGACTCAGAATGTAGCAGGCCTGTGTTTGAATCCCCAGTCAGCAATGAAAGTCACTTGGACAATTCATTTTCTCTTAGCCTAACCTACCTCACAGGGTTGTCGTAAGGATAAACTGAAGGAAGGGAAACCTACATATGTTGCTCTGAGCTCTTTGAAGGAAGAGTCGGATAAAGAAAAAATAGAGAGTTCAACATGATTGGGAAAATAACTCCTTATGTCATTCAACCACGTCCTGAACTTGTTTTTCTTAATCTGTGGGGAAATGAGGACATTTCCGTAATCCAAAAAGATCTGATTTCAATTATGATTAGTGCGGCCAAAGCCATAATCACAAAATCATGGAAATCCAAAGTCCCACTCACAACACAGCCTTGGATTAATAAAATATGGGAATTTCTCACAATAATAATAATAATAATAACAACATTCGATTTATATACTGCCCTTCAGGACAAAATGCCCACTCAGAGCGGTTTACGAAGTATACCATTATTATCCCCACAACAAAACACCCTGAGAAGTGGGTGGGGCTGAGAGAGCTAGAAGCTGTGACTGACCCAAGGTCACCCAACTGGCTTCAAGTGGAGGAATGAGAAACCGGGCTCTCTAGATTAGAGTCCTGCCACTCTTAACCACTACACCAAACAGGCTTTCAATGGAGAAAGTCACAGACCGCACCTGAACCGCTGAGAACCAGAACTTCCAATCCAATTTCTATGAGAAATGGTGGACTTTTCTGGACTACTTGGAAAAGCAAAACAAATACTTGAAGTCAATACCTGACAATCTCAAAGTTATAGCAATCTATTAAATTTTATGTTCCTTCATTGGTTTTTACCACGTATATTGTAAATACTGCCAAGGCAATTGATACACTGTTTCGAGCTTATGTTTATATTCATACTGTTTATATAGTTATATGGTTATATATTTATGTTTTTTTTTCACTATTATATATTGTTAAAAATTTTCCAAAAATAAAAGATTAAAAAAAGAAAAAAGAAAAAAAAGAGAGAGAAAAATATCTGCTCACTCTTGATTTTTTCCCTTGTGAGCGTGCATTCTATGAGCCTTAAGCTTCACTGGACATTCTTCAGATTAGGGTTGTCAGAGCCTGCAGGGGCCAAACTGGGGAGACGGGAGACAAGGGCAGTGGGGTACTCACCTCCCACGTACTCCTGCACTCCCCCATTGCACCAGAAGAGTTGGAGCTGCAAGTAGTGCTCAAGCCAGGTTCACTAAAAATCACCTGATTTTTAATTAATCTGTCTTCAGCGCTACATGCAGCTCCTCCGTCGCTCAGCGCAAACAGGGGAGTGCAGCAGCACACACATGCATCTCCCACATTCCTCTCCCCCACGCAATGGCTGGGTGAGTGGGGCTGGAGGGCTGCAGGTGGGGTGTCCTGCCCATGGCAGAGAGGTGGCAAGCCTACTTCAGAGTAAAAAGGCAAGCTAGAAATCTACTATATTATTATTATCATGCAAATTAATGTGGATTCTTCCCTAGGTATTCTTCCATGGAGGAAAACATGCCTGGAATAATTTAAATTCCCAAGGCATTAAGTCCTGAGATCAGAGATTGTCTAGTATGCACAGATATCATCCATAGGATCCAAGCCAATAAGCTTTGATCAGAAGAAAAAAGAATATGCAATGATAATAATGATTCCACTCAATTATTCTATAAATAAACAGTTCCCAGTCTTATTCATGATTTTTATTAAAGGTAAACTAATAGGAAAATAGCAAATAAAATTATTCTTCCCTGTTCTAGAGGCCACAATTGTTTTGAAGGGAAGGTTATTTTGGTGTTGCTGCTTTAAGGACACTCATCGGTCAGTGAAACAGACTATGACTTAGCGAGTTAAAACTTTTCTTTCAAAGGGCAGCACTTTGATATAAGTAGAAAAAGAGCTGCAGGTACTCATTAGCATAACTCATTAGCACAACTCATTTGCATATGTCACACTCCTTGACATCAGCGGAAGTGTGTCATTAGCATAACTGATTTGCATATGCCCTACCCCCTGACATCACTTATCCTGGCTGTTTTGGACCCAATCCTGGCCATTCAGGGCTGAAATTGGGCCTAAAATGGCAAAAAGAGGCTGAAAATGGCTGAAAAGGGGCCCAAAATTTTCAGGATTGGGATGCTGCTGAGCAGGAGAATGATCCACTACCCGTCAGAGGCCCAATTCTGGCCATTTTGGGACCAATTCTGGATGTTTTGGGCCTGATCCTGGCCATTTTGTGCCCGAATTGGGCCATTTCGTCCCCAATCCAGGCCGAAACAGGCCCAAAATGGCCAAAAATCAGGTGGGCGGGGCCACCTGACATGTGACCTTTTTGGAGAACTACTGGAACTGTGTTCCTGTGTGTTCCCCCTCAAAATGAGCCCTGAGTCTAGTTCTTCTTATGCAGTTACTGAGCTTGTTCATTGGTTTCCTTGATGCCAGAAATACCAGACGCTACCACATGAGGGCACATTCAAAAGGTTCCCCATGAATGAATGAATGAAAGTGGGGGAAGCCATCTTCTGGTGGCTGGCACAATGTAAAAAAGACAAGGGTAGAATTAGACCTGAGTTTTGGGCCACCTATGATGTCATGATGACACCACTGCTGGAACTGAAGTGGTGCACTGGTGTGATGCTGGTGCACCCCCATTTCCCCTCACTGGCTTTGGAAACACCAGTGGGGAACCCCGGTAAGCAGGGTGGGAGGCCATTGCACTGGCCAACGAGTTAGTGTGCCAGTGCCTGGGCAGGTCTCTTCTGCCTGAGCAGGACTTCTGCTGCCACTGGCAAGCAGGGGGAAGTGGGTTTGATTGTGTTGTTTGTTGGAATTGGGGGAGCTTTTGCTGGCTACGGGAGTTCGTATCGGCTCATTTAAGGTTAGCTCAGTCAGTGCATTAACTTCCTGTTTTGCACAGTATGAATTCAATCGATAAAAGCACAGTCGGAGACAAGCTGTAGTGTGTTTTCTTCTTTCAGATTTATTTGGCAAATAAGTAGCGTAGGATCCCTCCCATCTGCCACTGCTTGAAGGCATTCCCCAAAGGCAATCTGTCATACATGTTATTAATTCCGTTGCATAGAATATTTCATTTGGAGCAACACCATTGGGGGAACGTTCTCAGATTTTTACCATATGTAGTTTTGTTCATACATGCCACCCAGTCCCATAATCCAGAGTTCCCCTTTCCTGGTAAAGGTGTATTTTTCTCTGCCATCGTTCCAAACCTTTTGCTTCTAGTGTTATTGAGTTATGGAGATAGAAGGTGCAGGATGAGACATGATCTTATTATTCAATACTTTTTGCTCTTATAAGAAATGCATGTTGATGCAGATGGGAAAACATTTTCAACAACAGTAACAATGCAATATAAAAGTTCTTTACTGCAATAACAACTCTTTCAGTTACTAAAGAATAACACCAAGAGAGTCAAACAGAGCAGTAGCCTCAGCAACGACTCAAATTAGCCGGCAGGCCATTGCTGGTGTTATTTCTTTCTCCTCACAAAGTATTCATGGCACCTTTCTTTGTATTTTAACTTTATATACCACTTTCTAGTGAGAAAGGCCATTGTAGTGTTTTACAAAAACTGTAAAATACAAAATATTAGAATTAGCAACAGAAGTATATCAATCTAAAGGCCTTCATCTGTTAAAACTCAAGTCCCCTGATTAAGCAAGGGAGATCTCTCTGAGGAAACAGTGACATACTTTAGAGGTCAGTGATATATCTTCAGAGGTCCTTTCCTGTGTGGCTCCAGTGAAGGAAGTACAGCGTTGCCGGACTCCTAGAGTGCTCTGAATATAAAGAGGCACCCCTAGTATTCCAGGATTCCTAGAGCAGGCTAAAAACACTTCCGAGTTTTCCCCATGAAGATTTCATTTTTTTCTCCTGCCAACTGCCCCCTCCCCATCTACCTGCCCTCCAACTCGTGCCACTTTAACATTAGAGTTTCCTGTGATATGTAGAGCTGACTGACATCATGTCTGGGTTTTCCCCAAATATGATATAACACTGTTGCTCTGAGGGGGATTTTTAATCTTTTTTTCTCTCACACAGGTTGCTGGACTGGCAGCAGGAAACAGGAATTAGGCCAGGAAATGCCCCACCCCCACCGGGAACCTGGCATGTCTGGGAGGTATGGTGGTGGAGAGTGCCCACAAGTCATAGCTGACTTATAGCGACCCCTGGTGGGGTTTTCAAGGCATTGCCTTTGCCTGCCTCTGCAACCCTGGTCTTCATTGGAGGTCTCCCATCTAATTACTAACCAAGGCCGACCCTGCTTGGTTTCTGAGATCTGATAAGTTCACGCTCACCTCGGCTACCCAGGTCAGGGCTCTAGGAGGTATACTGAGTGCCCAAAAGAGAGACAGCAGAATTTTTGTCTAATGGCACCTTAGAGACCAACAAGATTTTCAGCGTGTAAGCTTTCAAGAGTCAGTGCTCCTTTCTTCAGACACTGTAGCTCTGACTCTCGAAAGCTTACACACTGAACATCTTGGTCTCTAAGGGGCCCCTGGATGAAAACCCTGCTGTTGTACTGCAGACCAGCACGGCTACTCACTTTATGCACAAGAGAGGGACTTTTTGATAGCAGCACTTCGAATCTCTTGCCTAGGGAGATCCATCCAGCCCTGTCTTTGATTATTTTCAAGCAATTGTCAAAATGCTAACCTTTTCAAAAGGGCTTTTGGAATTTAAATGTTAGTGGCTTTGTTTCAAATGATGTCTGTTTGACCCAGGGATTCATGCTTTCCTGCAGCTGCTATTGGTTGTTCTTTTGGCTGTTTTATAGACTGTACAGTTTATGGCTTGGATCCACTGGAGGAGTTCAGCAGATGGTGTATATGGTGGACAGTAGAAATGATTTAACTAAATTAAGTGGTTAAATTTCATGTGTTGGAATCATGGCTATAGATGCACATCCAAGTTCTAATTCACATCAGACTCCTGCCTATTCTCTTACACTCCATTGATTTGCTTGGATGCAACTAGTTGTGCGTAATGAAAGCTGAACCATGACTTATAATTAGTTAATTAATTAATTACATGTATTTGTTTATACTTGGTTTTCCTCTCCAAGCAGCACTCAAAGCAACTTACAACACTGTTCTTCCCTCCTCCATTATGTCCTCACAGCAACCCTTTGAAGTAGGTTAGGCTGAGTATGTGTGACTACCCCAAAATGACCCAGTGAGTTTCCATGGCAGAGTAGGAATTCAAACCTGGGTCTCCTATATCCTAGCCCCAGACTCTATCCACTACACTCTGGCCCTGTGGCACAGAGTGGTAAGCTGCAGTACTGCAGCCCAAGCTCTGCTCATGACCTGAGTTCAATCCCAGCAGAAGCCAGGTTCAAGTAGCCGGATCAAGGTTGAATCAGCCTTCCATCCTTCCGAGGTTGGTAAAATGAGTTACCAGGTTCCTGGGAGTAAAGTGTAGATGGCTGGGGAAGGCAATGGCAAACCATCCTGTAAAAAGTCCACCAAGAAAACGTTGTGATGCTATGTCCCCCCTGAGTCAGTACACAGTGCACAGGGGACTACCTTTACCTTAACCTATAGATCTATAGATGCAGCAACCACCAAAAACAAAATCATTACAAAGATTTTGTGAAATAAAAACATTTTACAAAATGGTGGAAGAGTACCAACCTGACAAATCTCTTAGATGGGAATTCTGTACTACAGGTACTAATATGGACAAAGTTTTATACCACATGCTCAAGTAAAAGCCTACCCATGTTTGATATGTGTGTTTTTAAAGTGCTGTCAATTCATAGCCAATTTATGGGGACCCCTTAGTGTTTTCAAGGCAAGAGGTGAACAGAGATTCTTTGCCCGTGCCTGCCTTTATGCAGCAACCCTGAACTTCCTTGGTGGTCTCCCAACCAAGTACTAGCTGAGGCTGACCTTAATTAGCTTCCAAGATCTGATGAGATCTGGCTAGCTTAGGGTTGCCAGTCCTCCGCTGGGGGCAGGGGATCCCCCACTTCCACCCTCCACCCCCGCCTCCGCTTACTTGGCCAGCAGGGGAAGCACAGGCCTCCCAGGGGCTTGCTCCTGGACAGTGTGGCATGTTCCCATGGGCCCAATCCTGGCCTGAATCAGCCCAAATTAGGCTGGATTGGGCCCAGATTGACCCAGATCAGGCCGCTGTGGAGTGGAGGAGCATTCCCATGCTCCACAGTGGTACGAATCGGGCTGATTGAGGCCCGAATTGGCCTGGATCAAACTCAAATTAGCCCATATCTGTCCAGATCTGGCCACTGCAGAACAGATTGGGCTGCTGCAGAGAACTGCAGCTCAATTCAGGCCAAATTCAACCCAATTCAGGCTGAATCAGGTCCAATTCAGCCCTCCCGCAGAGCACAGGAGTGTTCCAAGGGTGGCCATGGCCAACGTGATGATGTCACTTTCCAGAAGTGACATCATTGCGTGGGCCTGGGAGCGCACGAGTGCAAGAGGGTAGGTGCCAAGTCCCCCACCTCCTGCTGGGAGGACAGGAGGACTTAGCAACCCTAGGTCAAGACAAGAGCCTCTTTAGATGATTTAAATGATCTTGAAGGCTGCTGGCTGATTGAGGGCCAATTATTCTTTTGCAACCTAAGCTACTTTACAGGGTGTTTGTTATGAAGAGAAATGAAGTAGGGGAGAATGTATTGGGCCCCCCCTTTGCCATGAAAAGTTGGGTCCAGTAGTTTAATATAGGAATAATAAATAACTCTAGGCAGTTCATACGGAAGAATCTTGCTTTCATTACAAAAACAGTTTGATGTGCAAGCTATTAAAGCAACTATTTGACAGTCTGCGCATCAGGTTTTCAAAAGTAGCCCAGTTAAAATACTTCTACTGTTTCACAACAGATTTGACGGGAGGAAGTTTTTAATTGCAATGTTTCGAAAGAAATAATTAACCAGTAGCATCCCTCCCCCCTTTTCAGAGCAGTGATTAATGGTGGTGTTATAGGTCTAAACGTGCACTCACAAAGATGCATTCATAGAGATGTGACAACAGAGAATAAATGTGTTAACATTTCAGATATTGTAGTAATATGTAGTCCGAACAGGATATCCTTCTTAGTGCCAACTTTTCAACAAATATTTATGCTCAAACAGGAAAGACAACTCCTATGATTTGTAGTATGAAGCAAAATTGAAAACTGTAATTTAATAAATGCCACTTTTACAGAAAGAAAGAGAATTCTAACCTGCGGGGAAATGTTTGCGAAATTGGCTTCAAGCATGTTTAGGACTTCCTGTCATCTAAGCCTGTTAATTAGCAGTATTGTGGAATGCTGAGCGAACTCACTTCCTGTCTTCTGTATATTAGGAAGCAAGCAGGGCAGTGTAATCTAATTGATATGCTTATCAAAAAAATGGCCAGTGCCAGAGTTACTAAGGTTGCCAGGTCCCCTGGAGTCCAACCAGGGGGACGGGGATGGGGTCATGAGTGTAGGGTTGCCAGCCTCCAGGTGGTGGATGGAGATCTCCAGGTCATAGAGATCAGTTCCCCTGGAATATGGACTGTATAGCAGAGTACCCTAGTGATGTCCCTTATCTTCCAAAACCCTGCCCTCTCCAGGCTCCACTCCCTAAATCTCCAGGAATTTTCCGACCAGGATCTGGCAACCCTACATGAGGGGCACAGGGGTAACTTATCTCATGCCAGGAATGATGTCATTCCTTGTGTGACAATGAAAGGAAGGCCCTCAAAGGCTGCAACATGCTCCAGAGCTCCTGGACCCATTTCCTGTGCCAGGTTAGTGGTGGCAGGGGGTTGAGGCCAGGAGCAGGGAATTGCCCGTTCCCACCAGAGGACTGGTAACCCTACGAGTTTCACTTTTTAAAAGCCCATTGACTGAAATGCACATAGAAGGGGCGTAACTGTGTTTAGGATAACACTGTTGTTAGTACACAGCATGCAAACAAGGACTGGAAGCAGGATGGGATAAGATTCTACACCCTCCCCTCCCAGAAATCCAATCAGTGTTTTATCTCATGTTTAGAGAATCAGGAACATCACCAAGAATGCAGTCCTAAGCCGAGTTGTACCCTTCTAAACCCCCTGATGAGTGTAATTTCGCTTAGGATTCCATTTCTAGTGACGTCAGTCATCTTATCGGGATGATCAGGATCCAGATTTGAAAATACTCTGGCCAAGGTCTGAAGAGACCAGTGTGCACCTATATGAATGGCACAGAGGTATCCCCCGATGCCTTTCATGTAGGAATTTATAACAGATGAATTACCCTTTGTATCTAGTTGTGTAGCCGTTCCATGCTTGTGGTAGACTGGTTGGACCAGCTCCTCTCAAGCACCTAGCCCACAGCAACTTCACAATAGGCTGGTACTATGATATATTTAAATGCCACGAGGGTGCAATTACAGTGTTACCAAAGTTAATGGATGAATGGCCAGCGACCTTAATGGTGATGCAAACTGCTAAACAGCCCCAAGACATGATGTCAGCTCAATTCTTCCAGGCATTTACAAGACCTTGAGGTTTAACTGCCTTCACTAAAGTCTAGTCTAACTGTCGCTCTGCCAAGAGGGCCCAAAAGTTTGCGCTGTTATTTCTGTATATATGCAGCATGAGCTTTGTGTGTAGCCAATACCTATCACTCTACAGGTGCTGATTAAATATTAAACCATAGCAACCTGGTCACATTATATAAAGTTGTGTTATCATTGTTTATTACTTGGCTGTCAGTGTGGTGTGGGGGTTAGAGAGGAAGAAAAGTGGAATATGGATGTCATACGTAATATGTAGAGGAGATCGGGAATTATAGAATGTCTGGCAGGTATTTAAACAACTAAGAAGGGGTAGGGTAAGTCATCAATAAATGCAAAACAGATAAAGTGGTAGCTGAAGCAGTCAGAGCATAATTATGGGAAGCCCCAACCTTTCACCTGGAAGAGCTCCTTCCTTATAACCTGAGATGTAAGTGAACTGGTTGTACTTGTTACTAAGGAAAAGGTACTTCTAGTATATTCAGAAGTAATATTTTCTTCATGGTTATATTTTGTGTTCCAGTTGTAAGCCCTGTCAATGGAAAGAAGGTCAGGGTTTAGCCCTGTTTAACCCTAGTTTTACTTCCTGCAAAGCAAATATCTTTTCATTAAGCATTGGAGATATTTATATATGTATCTATAAAACATACAGCACTGTCAGACAATTGGTTTATCTAACCCAGATTGCTTTATCTAGCTAGCAGCAGCTTTCAGTTCTGCTATCTAAGACCCCTTTGACTGGCAACACCAAGGATTGACTTGGGGACCTTCCACAAAACGTGTGCTCTGCCACTGAGCTACACAGACCCATGGAAGCACATCTCCATGTTTTTACACTGTGCCACTGGGTGGGTTTATCTGTTGATGAGGGTGTCCAGCCCTTCAGGAATTCTAGCTACATTTGAAAAGACTTTAGCCTCCTTAGCTAGAGAGATCCTTCTTAATTAGCATCAGGAAATGTTTTCTCTGTTCAAGAAAAAAACAGAGCTAGATGACCCGATTTCCATAACATTTTGCCTTTCCCCCTTCTCCGGAATGTATGCTCTCTCGTCTCTCCCAGGGAATGTTTTTGCATTGAAATGGATGATGTAAATGAAGGAGTGCCTTGCTGTCTGGTTTTAGTTACAATGTCTGTTTGTTGACATCTCACGTGAAGGCCTGCTGTGTCTCTGGCTCTGTCTCCTTCGTTTCCCCTCTAATTAGGCTTTGCCCTCAATTAAGTTAATGATGCAACTTTTTCCTATAGATCATTTGCCCCTTCACTCAATTAGCAGAATACTGAAGGGCGCATCCCTCTTTGGCTTAGAGTCGCTTGCCCGAGGGCACAGTCTGTTCAGTACAGAGAGGTATTTAGAGGGGGGAAAGGAACTGTTGACTGAGAAATCCATAGCCCTAAATAATTGGGGACAAGGGGAAATCTGATGTAGATAAAGGCTTGGATCACATTCCCGCCCATAACCAAGACACATGGGTGACAAGTGGTGCAAAGGTCTTTGTGCTCCAAAATGACTTCAGAAATGAGGTTGATGCTCCTGCTCTCAACTCTCTCCCCAGAGTGGTACTTGGGCATATGGAGTTACCTTATACTGAACCAGACCATTGTTCTCTTTACTATCTACACTAACTGGCCGTGGTTCTCCAGGGTCTCCAGCAAAGGTCTTTCACATCACCTACCACCCGATTCTTTTAACTAGAGATGCTGGGGATTGAACCTGGAACCTTCTGCATGCAAAGAAGATGCTCTATCAATAAGCCACATCTCCTCTGCATGCCCCTGAATTCACACAGGGCCTCCCTATGCCATGCCATGAGTGGGGGTGTGCTGTTGATTGCTCCACAATAACAGACGACCCTCCAAGTCATAGTCTTCCGTAGTTTGGAGGCTGAACCAGGGCTAACTTGAACATGCCATGGACTCCTATGAATATGCCTAAAGGGAATATTCAGGACAATACTATTGTGTGGGGCCAGCAAAGCAGACTCAGTCTGAGAGACCTCTGTGCTTAACCAGGGGCTATTTACAGGCGTGAATCCTCTGCATATGCCATGTGTTGGCCACATATGCAAAGTGGTGAACAGGATCAGACCTCCTAGCCCGGCCCCTCCATTAGGTGCGGATGTTGGCACAGGCTGCGTGCATACGAACTGTATGCCCTCTATCCAGCCACTTGGGAAGGAGCCAATGTGGCATAGTGGTTAAAGTGTTGGAGTAGGGCTGGGAAGTCCTGGGTTGAAATACCCTCTCTGCCATGGAGTTCCCTGGGTGACATTGGTCAAGTTGCTCTCTCACAGCCAAACAACAAAAACATCTGCTCTTGTATACCAAGCCCACTCAGAGTGGTGTTATTATTATCCGCACAATACAGCTGGGCACCTGGGGCTGAGAGGAGTGGCTTACCCAAGGCCACCTGACAGGTTGTGGGTATAGTGAGATTTGAACCAGCAGAGTGCTGATTTGCAACCCAACCACTTAACAGCTATGTTCCAGCAGCTCCTATCCGTACTTTCCCAGATTATTTTGAAATAAAATCCTGTAGACCACACTGAGCTCCTTGGAAGAAACATGGAATAAAAACACAGGTGATAGATGGCATCCTTGCAAAACAATGTTCTCTATCTAGGGTTGCCAGTTCTTGGTTAGGAAATTACTGGAGATTTTGGGCTGCCGCCTGGGAGGGACCTCAACAGAACATAATACCATAGAGTCTACCTCCAAAGCTGTCATTTCCCCCAAGGGAATTGATCTCTGTAGCCTGGAGATCAGTGGTAATTCTGGGAGAGCTTCAGCCACCAAGGTAGGGTTGTCAACCCTATCTTGATCATGTTTGTTTGTGTTTATGTTTGTAAGCTCTGCCCTGACATGGGTCTAAATACATGTAGTGGGGGTAGGGCTGTCGATACGGTCTTGGATCTAACCAATTTTTCCACTGCTGAAAATAGGTGGAAGAGGCCTCCTTTGGCCACTTAAAGATGCTATGCTGGGAGATCATGAGATTCACATGGACAAAAGCCATATGGAATGAAGGCCTTTGTAAGGAGGAGAATCGGGCAGGACTGAACAGGAAAGGTGGCTTCATCCAACTCAAGCTGTGTAGGCTATCCATGTATGTCATTATCTTGGTTGTTCTTAAAGAAGCCCTTTAAAGGTTGCTGGACTGAAATTGAAAACAGATCTAGTGACTTTATAATTAATGGGACAGTTGAAGCAAGAACTTGATAACTTGCCCTTTTGGCCAGTCCATTACACAAACTCTTAAATTGTGGGATCTGGAAACCCAAAATTATGTCGCTTCTGGCAAGGAACAGATCCTTTTGTTTTCAGATAATATGATAGTAACAGAGTCCAACGAAACCCAGGACATAAATTTTCTTCCCCCTTATCACAGAAAGAAACTTTTTTTTTCACATCAGGATTATTCTAAAATAATTTGATTGGTTTGGACAGGATGTTGATGTTCCTAATGTTGAAAGTCAGCCAGTTTGCTGCATTATACTCAACTTTCCAGCTGTGTACCCTCTATCCAACTTTCCACCATACTTATTCGTTCACATTTTAGGATAACTTGCCAATTACTTCACTAATGTTTGACATGTATTGTTTCCAGCATCCAAGCCATTCAGACTGTCTTTGGCAACAGATTGTATTCTGCACAGGTAGCTAGACTTTTGATAGAGCTTGTATAACCTTCATATTTAACGGAGACAAGTGGCGAATCTGTTTCTTGTTGATACCGTATATGAAGATTCCATCCTATCGGTGGCAGTAGAGGAGAATGCAGTAGAGTTAACAATGACCAATGAGCCCCTGGGGTTTTTTCCCCAACATCTTCTCTGGAAGTGTTGGCAACTTTACTACAAAGTATCCTCACATTGGTTTATTGCAGATCTGCAGCACACACAAAGCAAATTTATTAGCTATTGTGTATTATAAAATTATCCACTAAGCAAAATTATATCCCAGGATTTCAAAGGGGGAGCTCCTCCCACAGATCCTCCAAATCTTAACTTCTATGCATACAAAAACATTTTTCTTATCCTGTTCCGTGGAGTCTGGATTAGCAATTGATGCACTCTCAGGTACAGGATTAATGGATGCTATGAGCACATCAACATAAAAAGACCAAATAGAAACAAATCCACTTCACCTCACTCAAAGGGCCAAGCTACAAGTGATGAATGACACATGAATGGCAAGTGAACAGACTCACATGCGTTCCTCCCTGTTCACTTGCGCTCCACCTGGTGTTGAATACAGGAAGGGTGGTGAGAGGTGGTATGGAACTCTCCTGAGGGACTTGTGGTTAAAAAGTTATAAAGTACCAGGGCTCATTTTGAGGGGGAACATGCAGGAACGCAATTCTGGTAGTTCTCCAAAGTGGTCACATGTCAGGTGGCCCTGCCCACCTGATTTTTGGCCATTTGGGGCCCGTTTTGGCCTGGATTGGGCCCCAAACGGCCAGGATCGGGCCTAAAACAGCCAGGATTGGTCCCAAAACAGGATTGGGCCTCTGATGGGTGGTGGATCACTCTCCCACTCAGTAGCGGCCCAATTTTGACCATTTTGGGCCCCTTTTTAGCCATTTTCAGCACCTTTTTGCCATTTTGGGCCCAATTTCTGCCCTGAATGGCCAGGATTGGGTTGAAAATAGCCAGGATAGGTGAGGTCAGGGGGTGTGGCATATGCAAATCAATTATGCTAATGACACACTTCCGGTGATGTCAAGGGTACAGATGGGCATGATCCGCATTACGATCGAAAAAACCCCACGATAATGGCAATCACGTGATCGGGACCCGGCGGATTGTGCTCGGGCATGGCCAATGATCCAGCAGTCGGGAGCGGGGCTGGATCGGGGCTTGATTGGGGCGATCGTGCTCGGATCGGGAAGCCAGACACTCAGGCGCCAGCAATCTATTGCCAGGGGAATGCCTGAGCTGTGTTTGCCCTCCTTCTGTCGCCCTGGAATGGAGGCCCAGCTTGCCTTGATCAGCAGGGCTTCCTTCCAACCACAGAGCAGCAAAGCAGTCACCAGCTGGGAGAAGACACCCAAGGGAGGGAGGGGGAAGGGGGTGTTCTGTAGCCATGGGCACTCCAATCTCATCCCTGCAAACCCTGATAGGCAGCTCTGATGGCAAAACACAGACAGCCAAACACAAACACAGATGCCACCGGCATCAGCCACCGTTCCTGTATCGCTGGGAACAGCAGGGCGCCCCTCCGCTTTTGCCTCCATGATCCACGGATCAGAAACGGGAGATGATCGGTGTGGATCATTAATTCGGGATCGTCACTTGATCGGTATTTTTTTTTTGGATCGTGCCCACCTCTAGTCAAGGGACATGGTATACATTATTGAGTTATGCTAATGAATTCCTGCAGCTCTTTTTCTACAAAATGATCCCTGTAAAGTACCATAAAAGAAAAAGGCCTGGATCAGGGGTTGTAATAGATGTACATAGCCTCTTTACCTCTTTGGAGAAAGGATGGGATTAATAGGTACTAAATAAAATAAATGTTGGACTCTCATCATATTATCTGGAAACAAAAAGGCATGTTGGTTCTAGAAGTGACATTTTTCTCATTGTTATTGTTGCTGGGCTGATCTAATCCACTAAAAAGGTTTCTTCCTGTTCCAGCTATGGAGCTCCATAAGCGTAGCAGGGTTAGGCGAACACAATCCAGCCTCTTTATCTACATCACTCGCTGGGTCAGGAACCCTGGGTGTAAATATGATATACAGATTGGAATATACATGCAGGTGTGGATTCTATCTATCTGTACTCCACTGCTTATCATAGGGTGCATGCTCGGACACGCACTCCCATTGATATTCTGGCACATATATGAATACTTTTTTAAAGTACAGCCAGAGCTGGATGTGGGAATTTATATGAAGAATCAAAGAGTGTTATCAATGCTCATACCCCGCCCCCCAAATTACTAATTACTGCAATGTTGCCAGGCTATAACTAAAGGCAACGATGCCAAGACGCGGATGATTATTCATCGTGTTCAGGGAAAGTCTTGAAAATGACCTTTGACCTTTATCTCTCTGTTTATGCCATAATCGTTCCTATAATTTCCATGTGGATATGCACATTCCAAGGATTTAGAGCCAATAATTGTGCAAGATGTTATTTGTACTTTAAATAAAACCCTGGGATGATGTATCTAGGGATTTATTCAATACAAACGCATAATCAGTCATGTTAATGTTGTTTTGATCTTTGACGCAGAGCATCACATACGAGAATCTGAAACATTATGAGTGTCTTCACTTTTTTTTTCTCGCCCATCTCTCATTAACTGCAAAATCAGTGGAGCAGAAAACACATCTCCTTAAATCTTGGACAGCACTGCTTACAGATACATTTAACAGAGACCAGACAACCCAAAATCCATCATTCCATCTAATGGCAATCTTGATAGTTACTATGTAAGTGGAGGAATAAGGTAGATTCATCCATAGACTATGCAGGGTTTCTGCCTACTTGGGATTCCCATGATATTCAGAAAACATTAGATGCAAATGAGAAATAATATTTTGCCCCACTCTAAAAGAAGACCTGAGAGCTTGTTGAGCATTAGGCACGCTCGTTACCCTTAATGAGTCACGAAATGTCATGGTTTAAGAATCAGTTCAAGAAAACAAGAATAAAGAAAATAGAGTGGGAAGGAGAAACTGGCCTGCTTGAGCCTCCTAACTTCAATATCTTTGAAGGGACATGACACTCAGGTTATTTGTACTGAGACATGCGTCAGCTAGTATCTCTGAGACCAGGTTCAAATCGTCCTTTGCCATGGAAGGTCACTGGGTGACATACTTTCAGCCTAACCTACCTCACAGGATTGTTGTAAGGAAAAAAATGGAGGAGAGGAGAATGATGTAAGTGGCTTCAGTTCCCCATTGGGGAGAAAGGTGGAATGTTAATAGAGTAAATTCATAAAAATGACTATTCCCCCCCCAATACCCCTACTTCCCTTCCTCTGTCCAGGAAGCTTTGAGTTTTCAAAGAGGTCTAAATACTATCAAATAAACAGAGGGCCAAGCTACAAGCGACGAATGACACTTGAACAGCAAATGTATTTCTCCCTGTTCACTTGCCCTCCACTCAATCCACTTGCCATTCAAGTGTCATTCGTCATGTGTAGCTTGGCCCAGAGTCTGGCAGGAGGATTCATTAAGACTGAAAGAAAGGGCATTTCTCCCATTCCTACTAGCAAGGATTAAGCTAGAAATGTGGCAGAGGACAGCAGCCATTTGGCGCAAGCAGTGAGGAAAGGGTAGTCTGTGGGCATCCACAGAATTTCACACATTCTCCACATAGCCTTAAAGGGCCTAAACATGGGAGTAGAAGCTGAGAGGAGAAGGAAGATGGCAGGTCACTTTAACTGCTGAGTGAAGGTGAATTGGACCTTTTTTCTGCATTGCCTTGCTGAACTCTACCCAGTCCCCTTACCCTACAAGGTGGTGGTGGGGGGAGAACACCTGGCACTGACCTATAGGATGACCTCGCATGCGCACTCCCAGCACAGCACGATGATATCACTTCCAGGAGTGACATCATTGCACAGGCCCTGGGAGTGCTTCCCGGCTTTGCATGGGGCTGATTTGGGCCCCAAACAGGTTGATTCTTTAAGAATCGACCTGGAGCAAAGCCCAGGAGCACTCCTGGGGCCTGTGCAATGATGTGACCCCTGGGAGTGACCGCGTCACAACACGCCAGGAGCGCACCCTGAAAGGCCCGTCCCCGTGCCTTGCTGTTCCCCCCTCCTGCTGGCCGGGTGAGTGGTGGTGGGGAGCGGAGGCTGGGAGTGGGAGATCCTCCACCCCCACCAGGGGACCAGCAATCTAGTGATGGGGCAGGAGAAAGCCACCCCAATATGGCCAGGCAATGCAAAACCCAAAGCCAGCATGGTGTAGTGGCTAGGGAACTGGACTAAGATCTAGATGCCCGGGTTCAAATCCTCACTCTGCCACGCAAGCTTGCTGGGTCAGTCATTGCATCTCAGCCTAACCTGCCCCACTGGGTTGTTGTGAAGATATAATGGAGGAGTGCCGATCCCCCAGTATGACAGTGTTACTGTCAAATTGTATCCAATGCAGTTTCCATTGCGATACTATCTCACCCTGCTATTCCCAAATTTGGGGTCTGAGCATTACCAGTGCTTGGCTCTCACACCTGTACAAAGCTACCACCAAATTCCATCAAGGCTCCCCTAACATCATGTAGAACCATCTCAGATAGTATCTACAGCAAATCACACAAGGCTGGTGGGCAAAGTCCTCAGAATTTTTGATAGGCCAACAGAGGTCAGGTTCCCACTGAAATAGTCTGGATTCTGGAATGTGGCTCAAGATGGGGCTCACAAAATTGAATTGTCTGCTATCAAAGCAATCCCATGTACACAGATCTGAGGGAGAAGCTATTCTACAATATCTTATTCCTTGCATGCCAAGGATTTTTTTTTTTAAGGTACAGGATTTTTCTATAGATGGAAACTTTCAGTCATTCAAGCCCCCACTTGCAGTCTGCAGCGATACTGCCCAGGTATTGATTCACCATCTCATGGAGAACAAGGCCAGAGTCTGCAAGCTATTATTAGTATAAAAGTTTTTTTTTTTAAAAAAAAGCCGTCTAATAGTACATTGTTCCTCCAGAATAATAATCATGTAACCAACCTTGGATGTAAGTCATGTGGAATATTACAAAAAAGGAATTGTATATCGGCCAAAGTCTCTCTCAATGAATCCCTACATAAGCCTCGCTGTCTTATCGTGTTTGTTCCTGTTAGCAATTTTTATGAATCAGCACCGGAACAAACAGTCAAGGGGAAGAGATAATTCAAATGAAAGCATGAAATGTTTTATGTGCAGATAACCAATCATTGCTAAATAACAGGCCCAGGTTTCGACTATCAAATAAAACAATGTTCTGCCTCCCCCCTCCACCACCCCTGGGGCAACAAGTCTCGTTTATAGCTACAGATTCTTGGGACAAACCTAAGGAATAGCTTGGGGGCAAGAGAGACAATAAGAGATGGTAACAACAGAGCAGGCCTTTGTGTTTATTTGCAAGTGCAATGACCTGATTAGTATGGCTTAGATCTCAAGATTCCCTGAAGGCACTTCTGCTCTAAGGATGGCCGATTGGATCCCCTCCTGCAGAATGCAGTCCTGCACACACACACACCAGCACATGATACACAGTACAGGAGACTATAGCAGAAGAGAAAAGAACTAAGGTTGCCGACTCCAGGTTGGGAAATTCCTGGAGATTTGGGGGCTGAGCCTTCAGATGGTGGGGTTTGGGGAAGCAAGGTATAATGCTATAGAATCCACCCTCCAAAGCAAACATTTATTCCTGGAGCACTCTTGTAAGTCCAGAAAAACCTCTATACCCCCCACTTGGAGGTTGGCAACCATATCTGCAGCACTCCAGTGCCTGTGTGCAAGGGCCTTTTGCTCATGCACAGTATTGCTTTTGAGGATCCCTAACAAATAAGACTTTTCTCACATTATGGCATGCAAACACATGCAGAGTTCCTGTGCAGAAGAATAATGATGAATGATACACAGAGATGACTACCGGCATAGACCCCAAACCTGTCAGATTTCAGGAGTGCCATCCTCAGCAATTACTCCCCTCTAAGCCCGTTAGGGTTGCCAGGTCTCAGTTGGGAAATTCCTGGAGATTTGGGAGGTGGAGCCTGGAGAGGGTGGGGTTTGTGGAGGTGAGGGGCCTCAGAATGGTACAGTGCCTCCAAAGCAGCCATTTTCTCCAGGGGAACTGATCTCTATCACCTGGAGATCAATTGTAATTCCAGGAGATCTCAAGCCACCACCTGGAGGCTGGCAACCTTAAAACCCACTGATACCATTGGGCTTCGACCGGAGTAATTCTGCCTTGGATTGTGCTGCGAGCCTTGCTGGGGAACCAATCAGGAGCCATTGTTCATTCACAGATGACATGCGAGTGGACATGGTCGCTTAGACAGCCTTCTCAATTGCACTATAAAAAGGTTTGCTGCAGGAGAGATCAAAACAGGCTGCTCTTGCCAATCCCCTGGGGTTGCCTCCATGGTGATCCTTGCCCATGCAACCCTAACAGATGGTGGATGCAGTCAAAGTGCAACCAAGAAAACAGGTTCTGCATGCCTGCAGAGGAGGAGGAGGAGGAGGAGGTGATATAACCACGATCAGGAGATATAGAGGCGCATGACAATTTATCTGTATGTGATTGTTTTCACTTTTCACTGGCAAGCGCATGTGCTAGCCCATTGTGTGTGGGGAGGGTGTGGTGTGCGGAAGGAAGAAACAGGGTTTGCCAAATGGCAAAGAAAATAATTGATTAGAGTGTTTATTTCTAGTGCAGAGAGGGTGTATCTTCAAGGAAGTGTAAAAACATGATCCAGTGTTGAACACAAATAGGCTTTGCTCCAGAATCAACAGTTGAATTCTCCTTGTTTAGGATCTGAGCAATGTTCACGATTTTATTTCAGTCCCGTGATGTTCAGTTATTATTTTATTTCTGTTGTCTATGTTTGAGCAGTTTTACAATGTTTCAGTTTCTAAGAAGACGTTTGGTTTCATAATGTCAGGGCTTTTTTTCAGGGGGAACGCAGTGGAACGGAGTCCCGGAACCTCTTGAAAATGGTCACATGGCTGGTGGCGCCGCCCCCTGATCTCCAGACAGGGGAGTTTAGACTGCCCTCTGTGCCACTTCATTTTCTCCGAGGGCAACCCACTGAGTTCCACCACCTCTTTTCCCAGAATAAAAGCCCTGCATAATGTGAAATGATTTTGTGAGAAACCATGAAATCTATGACCAAAGATATGGCCTTGGCAAAGTTATGTGTTGATCAGTGGCACAGATTGCAAACACTTCATTTAGAGAGGCAGTGTGGTGTAGTGGTTGGAGTGTGGTGTAGTGGTTAGACTAGGGTCTGGGAGACCCAGGTTTGAATCCTTGTTATATCATGGAAGCTCACTTGGTGACCTTGGGCCAGTTACACACTCTCAGCCTAACCCTCCTCACAGGGTTGTTGTGAGGATTAAATAGCAGAGAGGAAAATTATGTAAGCTGCTTTGCATCCCAATGTGGGGAATTGCAGGATATAAGTGAAGTAAATAAATAAATGAAATTATAGCCCCCATCAAGAGGACAGTTGGACTGTACCACTGCTGAATGTGTGTGTGGGAGAAGATGTATGTTTGAATGCTTGCTCACCAGGGCTCATTTCGAGGGGGAACGTGCAGGAACGCAGTTCCGGCAGTTCCCCAAAGAGGTCACATGTCAGGTGGCCCCGCCCAGCTGACTCTCAGCCATTTTGGGCCCATTTCAGCCTAGATTGGGGCCAAAACGGCCCGGATTGGGCCTCTGGCGGGTGGTGGATCACTCTCCCACTCAGCAGCGGCCTGATCCTGACCATTTTTTGCCCCTTTTTGGCAGCCCCTTTTTGCCATTTTGGCCCTGAATGGCCAGGATTGGGTCCAAAACAGCCAGGATAGGTGATGTTAGGGGGTGGGGCATATGCAAATCAGTTATGCTAATGACACACTCCCAGTGGTGGCAAGAGTCGTGGCATATGCGAATGAGTTATGCTACTGCGTTATGCTAATGAGTTCCTCCAGATCTTTTTCTACGAAATGACCCCTGTTGCTCACATTTTAAAAATAACGCCTTCTTTGTGTATGGCATGTTGTTAAGGAGACCAAACTACGTTTTCTCCTCCTTCCACATTTTCTATATGAAGAAAGATTGTTGTATGTGGAAAGGGGATATTTAGACATAGAATCCCTCCATCTGGACTGAAGACAGCCTGCCCCTAAGCTCCTCCTCCATGTACCACGCCAGCAGCTAAGGGCTTGGTTGCGTCTGCTCAGCACCGAGGGTATCCCCTCCGCAACCCAACCAGCTTCTTAGTCCAGTGATGAGCTTGCTTGGCAACAGCCCTTCCTCCTTGGATGCCTCAGGATTCTTGCCAATCAGCCCATATTTAACCATTAGCCCACAGCAAACCATAGAAGAGAAAGGGTTTAAACATGCTTCATACTGATCTCCAAAGCTGGCTTGGGAGAGGAATTAGAAAAGCAAGTCAAAAATCCTCCTCTTTTTTACTCTTAGCTAAGTATCATTGCTTTCCTTCTTCCATTCCCTAAAGATTTTGATTCTGAAACAAAATAAATCTTTTTCAGCCCTCCTCTTCCTTCCTTTCTTGCCGATCCGTCTCCCTGCTTCGCCGATTAGGTGTTCTCGCTGTATCCCCTAAGTGTTTTTTTTTATTATTATTATTCTGAAACAAAATAGATCTTTTGTAGCTCTCTCACCCCCTTTTCTTTCTTGCCATTCCACCACATTCCCCAACCTTGATTTCTCTCAAAAATAACATAAAAGGTTGGGGAGAAAGATGTGATCAAGGCAAGGTAATTCACACTTTCTGTCTCCTGAGATGCAAAGGGGGGTTAGATGGGAAGCTGTCGTTATGGGGAGGAAGTTACAGCAGAAGGAGTGTTGTGACCAGCTTTTGACTTAAAAAAATATTTGCAAGAATGAATTTCTATGGTATATGCTGAATAAACTGAATAAAATGTGTGATTAAATGAGCTCTTTTGTCCTGGTGCCTTTTCCTTTGGGGAACAGCTGAAGCTGCATAACTCTGGTTAGCTGCAAGAGGGATTGAGAAAAGGCAGAGAGAGCTCAGCCATGTACTGGAATTTTGAATGCTGCCCGAACATCTAGGTTTGTCTGCTGCTCTGCACAGTCAGCTCTGCATCCAAGAGGCTAAATGGGACTATGCTATTGAACAAGCTGAGATTTCTGGATGTGGACAAAATGAGAAGCCACCATTAATCATAAATGCCGCTAACAAGCCAAGTAAAAACTGCAGCTTAGAGCTAAACTACAAGAAACAAATTACACGAAGATGCTCACCTCCTTCTAGAAGGGGAGGTGAAACTGACAGAGCCTTGGAGAGGTGAAGAGGAAATTAACAAACCCTTTGAGGAGCGATCTTTGCTGGCTCTGTAGAGAGGGAAATTGACAAAACTTTCTGAGCTGTCTTTTAAAACTTAGGGCCAAGCTACACATGACGAATGACACTTGAACGGCAAGTGGATTGAGTGGAGGGCAAGTGAACAGGGAGAAATACACTTGCTGTTCAAGTGTCATTCGTCATGTGTAGCTTGGCCCTCAGAGCCAAGCTACAAGTGACGCCTTACACAGGTTGGACACTTGTCAGTTTCCCTCAAGTTTTGATGGGAAATGTAGGCGTCCTGGTTTTACAGCTTGGCTCTCAGCTTCCCGGCTAATATTGCGACTCCCTTCACGTGAGCATCTTCATGTAATTCGTCTCTTGTAGTTTAGCTCTTAGACACCTCATTTTGCACCTACCAACAACCAGTTTCATGACCATTAGGACTTGAAACACATGTGTGTATATGAAATCTATTTATTTATTTATGCCTTTTATAGTCCGCCTTTCTCCCTAAGATTCTCCCTAATCATTACATTGTGTGAGATTAGTACAATCCATACCAAGGACATTTCCGTAAACAATGCATTTCCAGTCTAATCTATCTCACAAGGTTGTTGTGAAGATAAAATGGAGGAGGAAATAACTGTGTGTTTTTTTGAACTCTGAGGAAAGAGGGGAAGATACAAATAAATATATATATATATATGAACCATCAACATGTAGAACAAGCCAGTCCAGTGGTGCGCTTACATGTGTGAACCATCTGTATTGCTCTCCATTTTGTGGAACACCATGGAAGGAAGCTTTGGCACTAGCTAAGGTGTTGAATAATATGAAAATCACCTCAGAGTTGGGGTTGTGCCTATTTTTATAACTAATCCATAAGAATTTTGTGCTGAAAAAGCAAAGAAAGAGTTTGACTTAAAAAAAACCCAACCACTGAGGCATATTGTAACTCCCTTGATAGGAGGCTGTAAATTGGGAACCTGCAGGGTTATCCCCCCCCCTCCTTATTTGGCGTGGAAAAAGCTTTGTCAATGTATAGTGTGCCTGATTTGTTTCTCATTTCTTCAAACTATTTGAGACCGGTAAGTAATCTGTACCGACTTAAATCCTGTGTTACGTGGGAGACTCATGTTACAAGCACCCCCAAGGTCCTGAAAGGTCTTGTCTCTGCTGTACTTCAGAACAAGTAAGGAATTACCATGCTAAAACAGACTCATAAAGCTTAGTGGCTTAAGTTAAATCCTGACATTATTTGAAGGATGGTGGAGAGGAGGATTGCTGTCAGTTTCAGTACGCCCATTGGCTTCCTCTAGCTTTCTGAAATTATATTTACTCCCCTTTAGCGTCTACAGCATGTTGGACTCAGCACTTTACTGCCTGACAAAACAACACAAAATGTAGAATCCCTTGTTTTCAGCTGAGGCTCAAACAGGGACCACCACAGAAAGAAGTCCTGTGCTGTCCTTCTTTTCTGTCTCTGCCAGTAGCATCTAGAAAATGTGTGATATGAAGTCATCCAGCTGTATACTTCCATACCCCCACAAACAGCACCCAAGGAAATGGAGAGGGGGGATTTCCATCATGGTCATAGTCTTAAGATGGTTGCAAAGAACTAGGTGTTACTGGTGGATAAAGGAAGAACATGATATATAAATTGTTATGTAGGCCCCAGAAGCCTAATTAAAGGATTCCATGTTTGGTCCGTTAGCAGAGTCTATAGTTTGGTATAGGAAGGGTGATTAAAGGTGGTTCTGAGCTGGTTCTGATGGCTGGTGTGTGTGCAGGAGAGGAAATAACAAAAGCATACACTTGCTTTATATTTAGAAATCAGAGTTCTTTATTGTAGGAACTCCATACTCTGATAGGAAAGGTGGAGAGAGAGATCCTAACTACCTATCTAGTCTAAGGATGGACATGGATGCCAGGACAAGGCCTGCATCCATGCTGCCAAGATGGAGGGAGGAGAAGGAGAAGGGTGCTCCCTGGGACAATGCCAGGAAGAGAAGAGGTGAGAAGGAGGAAGTCAGGAGGAGGAAATCCTAAGAATAGCAATCTACAGATCAAAGGACAGTCAGAGCAGTAAACAGCAAAACAGAGTGCCCTGACCTCTCTATCTTTCTAACTCTTTGGTGTGTCCCCCTCTGAAACCTGAGGAAAGGAACAGCGCTGAATCCTCCTCTTCCAACAGAGAGCGGAACTACAAGTGACAAAAGGCACAGATTGGACACTTGTCAGCTTCCCTCAAGTTTTGATGGGAAATGTAGGCAGCTTAGCGGAATGTTGGACAAGTGACAGTTGAAAAGTCCATTGGACAGCAGTCGGAGAGCCAAGCTGCAAGACCAGGATGCCTACATTTCCCATCAAAACTTGAGGGAAGCTGACAAGTGTCCAACCTGTGCCTTTTGTCACTTGTAGTTCTGCTCAGAGCAGTCATGGGATCACAGTTTTAAACCTCAGCCTCATGTCTCCTCTAATGGGTAAAATCTTGTGAAAAATTTCCACCAATGGCAGCAGGGCAATTTCCATCATTTGTCTCCCCTGCTGCAGACCTCTATCTTCTCCTCGTGTTTTTCATGGGGCCCCCTGTCCCCTAGGACCAGCATTTAAGGAATAATTTTAAGCTGCCCTATGGAGGGGGATACGAGGAAGCCCTGTTCTGTTGACAGTAATCTCTTCAGTCTGTGGAGATTTACCACAGGATCCAACCCAATGCTACTTCTTGCCTCAGGATTCATTTTCTTTTGTGTGATAGTAAAAGAGCGAGCTGGACTGCTAATATTCCAGTCAAGCAAGTATTTATGTAAAGGCATTTATGTTTCACTTTTCTCCAAAAAACTCTCCCTCAAAAGTCCAAGGTGAACATGAATAAAATATAGTGGTTCACACAGGAGCTTCCTTCTGCCGTATATAAGCACACATTAAATTGTGGGAGAAGGATCTCGCTACCTGGGTATTGCGCATCGTAGACAAAGGACAAAACACATGGACCTAATGAATCGCAAATAGCTAGTGATCTACCATTGAGTGGAAGGGGAACAGATGGCAACAAAGCAAGGGAAAAGTGAAAACAGCCGGGCCTTTTCTCCCCACGTACATGGTAAATATTTGTTTGGCTCTTGTCCTTCCGATATCACAGCTGTGTGAGGAAGTAGCTTGTGAGAATTATTGACAGAAAATTAGTGGCGGAAAGACTCTTGTAAAGCAAGATCAGAAAGGAACAAGGTGCGTCATATCTCAAGGGGCTCATGTGTTCCCTTTGACACAAAATGAAGAACTTAGAAGCTCCATCCACAAAAAAAGATCAGGACAAGTCTGAGTCAGTAGAAAGGGTGAGGGAGAGATAAGGCCAGAGCTTCAGGTGCCTCGAAGTCTGAAGCCTAGAGAGTCACCAAGCAAAGAAAGAAGGTAGAGTGGAGGCTGAGAGAGATTCCAAACCTTTTTTGAAGCTTCTTCCCAATGAACCAGCACTTTCCCCTCAAAATACACATACCTTCTATGTGATTCTCTCCTACTATAACAATTTTTTCCCTGCCTTTTGGTGCAAAGAGCCCACATGCGGGACTTGATTCTGTTCCTGCCACTCGCCTTCTTTTTATTTTTCTTTGTGTAATCTTATCTACTCTGTCTTCCTGCATAGGATCCTTCGTTTATCCAATTCAGTGTCGTTGTTTACCCTCTGTAAGGAATTGGATCTGCACCTGATAGAATCTCAGGCCTGGATCACTACGATTAAATTCTGGCTCCGTCTTCATTTTCGATCCTCCCCTACTAGCCTAATGGCTCAACTTCTAACTGATCCCTTTATCTCAGATTGGTCACAGGCTGTAGTGGAAAAGATTGGTTCCTTAGGAATCAACTTGGAGCCTTTATATAATAGTGGTGAGGTGGCAATTCTGCAGCTGGTGAAGAGGAGAATTTGGGATATTGAGGCGCAGACTATTAATGCCGGCAGCTCCGGAGTCTGCTCCCCTCATTCACTGTCCCTCTATTCCTCGCACACCACCATGGCGGCGTATATTGCTGATCTGATAAACCCAGTGTTTAGGAGGGCTTTTATGTTAGCGAGGTTCAATCTCTTCCCCTCAGCAGTGGTCACAGGCAGATACGGGGGTATTCCGTATAGGGATAGGCTGTGTGACTGTACTCTGAGGGAACCCGATTCAATCTCACATATTCTTTTTCGCTGCCCCAAATGTTCTGTTATGCGCAGCTTATTGATTCGTCCTCTTTTTCCTGTGCAGAGGGATTTTTTGGATAAGGATCTAAAATTTTTCTTAGCTGACAAGTGTCCAGCAATAACTCTATCCATTGCTGAATTCCTGGCTTATGTGTGGAAGTCAAGGGTAACATTTTATAAAGCCCCCTATGACTGTGCTGTATCCTGAGATAATTTTGCTGTCTGGGGACCCGATTGTGCTGCCCTATGAATTTATTCCACAACATTTCTCCTGTTTCGTCTGTATTATTTATGCCAATAAAGGTTGCTGTGTGTGTGCGCGTAATCTTCTGCTGCTTGTCTGGAAAGAAATGAGATTTCCATCTATTGATTATCCTTCACACTAGCCCTGTTCATAAGTTACAGTGATTGTGCGTACAGACTACAAGTCTCTCTACACAAGACATCTTACACAGGAATGCTCAAGTGACTTAGTTTCTGCGTGGTCTTATATTCAAGGGTACTCTGTCTCCCTAGCAATGCATGTGTACCCACAATGGGAGAACAAGTGTAAGATCTTTCACTTGAGTGTCCCAGTGTAAGATGTTTTGTGTAGAGAGACTTTCTATGTACATGTATACATGTACTTGTAAGAAAGAGCCAATGTATGTTCACTGGACAAATGTAACTGGGGACCGCTACCTGGATAAATGTGCAATTTCAATCACACGGTCAGCTTTACATGTGTGCTGTGCATGCAACATGAGAATTACTCAATGCATGTATATAGAAAATTCAAGAGTACACTGTACACAGACTATACTTGTGTTCACTGTAACTTGTGAACAGGGCTACTAAGCATCATGCTTGAGAGCCCTCCTCCAGGCTCCAGTGACTGACATTGAGTGATTTCCCAGAGGCCTTGATCATGCTGCCCTTTTCCAAGTTGTGACAGGATATATGAATGAGCTAGTGTCAAGGAGGGAATGTGGTTGTGAGAAGCTGTTAGAAGCAGTAACGAACAAACAAGGCTACTTTCATGATGTGAGATACCAGGGTATAGGGCTGCCAATTCCTCAGCCTTTGCCTCTCATCACCACTTAGCTTCTGGGCCAGCACACAGCAGGTGCGCTCCTGCTGGGTGTGATGACATCACTTCCAGAAGTGATGTCATCATGCCCGGAGGCAAGCATGCTCCCACACTTCAAAGGGGCCCAATTTGGACCCTATGAAGCACGGCAGCATGTCTACTGCCAGCCGTGATGACATCACTTCCAGAAGTGACATCATCACACCCCCTCCTCAACAGTGATTGCCAGATGCCCCCCTTTCACTGGGAGGGTAATAGGACCTGGAAACCCTACCAGGCAAGCTAGCAGATGCACAAAACAAGGCCTGGCAAGAAACAGAAAGTCTGTCAAGGATCCAGAAACAGTAAAAGTTCACCTTAGCACTGACCAATCAAAAGCTTTCATTTGGGTTGGACATCAATCCCCTTGGCAACCAGAGGCAGGGACTGAACTCTGTCTGAACTCCTTCTGGCTTTCCTTCTGGCTTTAACCCTTCAAAGTACTTCCAGCAGAAAGTCCCATTTTTGCCACTGTGAAGAGAAAATGACAGCAAAGGGAGGGACCATGGATCATGCCTTTCCTGGGGTGCAATCTCTCTGAAACTTGGGGGGCCTTCAGAGGACAGTGAGGACTATGTCCCCTGCAAATTTGGTGGGTATTGGACATTGGGAAGATCAGTTTGTAACCCCTCAAACTAGCTGCCAGCAGAAACTGCTGTTTTTGCCAGGACAGGGCCCTTTAAACTATCAGCTGGCAGGTGGCAGGGGGGAATCTGCCGCCTGCCAGCTGATAGTTTAAAGGGATCTTTAAAGGGCCAGGTAAGTGGGATTGAGGGGAGGGGGGGCTAAGTGGAGGGGGTTGGGGTTGGTTCTGGCCCCCACGAACAACAAACAACAAACATGTCCAGGAACAGTTCATGTTCGTCCATGTTCGTTGTTCGTTGTTCGTGGATGGCAACAAATGACGAACAGGATGTTCGGGGGGGGGGTTCCGTTTGTGCCCATGTCTAGTAGTGATTTGACCTAAGTGTTCATGTGTGTTTCCTTTTGCAGAAGCTTTTCAAAACAAATTTTTTAACATCCACCAGTCCTGATGGAAATAATCATGTGTTAAAGTGAAGATAAGCAAATCTAGGCTGCAATCTTAAAGACACTTTACTAGGAGTAAGCCTCATTGAATATTTTGAGACTTCTAAGCAGACTTACTTAAGATTCCAACCTAGTGAATCCAATTCTTGAGGACATTTTTTTGGAAATAAGTCTCACCGAGAAGTAAACAGGGTTAGAAAGGAAGTAGCTGGAAGACCTAAAGAATGAAAGCTTGCATTGATTAAAAGCCAATTAAAGAATATATTTGGTGTAATTGGTTTCAGTGATGTACAGTAATTATAGTAACCCATTACAGAAATATCCAAAAATGGTTTTGCAGAAGGAAGGCAAGATTTTTGGCAGCCAAATTGGCTCTTCTCATGGTTGGACTGGCAAAGGAAAACACAGATCAGTCCAAATTGGACATCAAGCTTCACTTTGCACAGTTTTTAAAAAAACCATTATTAGACCATTACTGAAATATAAAAAGCTTTTTAAAAGTCATACACCTTATTAAAGATCAGGCTTCTCTCCATGCTCTCATAATTCAGGGCCATTTCACATGATCATTCATCAGCACATGGGAGACACAGCTGGGAACGTGAAATTTAATTCTAGTTAAAGTTGAGGGTTAAAAGCTAATCGGTTCTGAGTTTACCACATAGGGTCTTCCTTGACATAGCCTGTTTATTACAGGCTGATACCAGCACAGATAGGCTTTTGTGCAGCTACCATGCATTCATTCTTCTTCTACACTGAACTTCTATTGAGTGTATATACCTAATATTACCTACTTCATCTGCTCCCCAGCGCTTCAAGAGGTGCTCTACCTGTACTGTTGCCAGACTGAGTCGCAAAACCATAGAGTTTCTGGCAATTCCTGGAGCTACCCTATGTCACTTCCAGGTTATGTGGAAGTGACATGGTAATGTTGCTGATTTTTAACATTTTTCTCCTACCACTGTTTAGAGTGACTGTGGGGAAACGAGGTTGCTGGCAGTAGGCCTCTTGACATAATGGGAGGTGTGGCAGCTCTAGCTACTCAATGTCCCAGATGAAACCAGGGGTTTTGTCTGGGAACCTTGAGTATGTAAAATGTGTTGCTCTATCACTGAGCTATGCTCCCTTTCCTTCAAACTTGACATATAAAAATAAATAGTGCTTTGTTTCATCCGTTAGGAGTATTACACTAACTGATGTAGGTTGCAATCATATGCATGCTTTCCTGGGAATAAGCCCCATTGAGCTTACTTCTGCATGGATAGCTTTGGATTGGTCAACCATGAACCAGTTTCAATCCTCATTAACAATCCTGAGTCTAAGTTAATCATCTTTAAGAACTGTACTTCAAGAAAATTGCAATCCTAAACAGAGCTACACCCTTCTAAGTTCTAAGCCCAAACTAGCCCAATCTCTTCAGATCTCAGAAGCTAAGCAGGGTCAGCTTTGGTTAGCATCTGGTTAGCATCACACAGGACACTAAAGTCTAAATGAGAGCCCTATTAAGTCAAAGTCTTATAGCCCAGCCATATGTGTTTACTCATACATAAGCCTCACTGTGTTTCATAGGGCCTGTCCTAAATAAGGAGCTAACAATATAAGTAAACATGTATAAAAGAATCCCAATGGCCCTTTTATTTTAAAATATGTGACTTTTGA
Source organism: Eublepharis macularius (assembly GCF_028583425.1). Classification (NCBI taxonomy): domain Eukaryota; kingdom Metazoa; phylum Chordata; class Lepidosauria; order Squamata; family Eublepharidae; genus Eublepharis; species Eublepharis macularius. The sequence continues at coordinate 36,885,283 of NC_072792.1, read as the reverse complement.
TGTCCCCCTTCAGCTGAATAGGTTTGTCAACACTACTTTGGCAAATGCTAGGAGATTTTTGAGAGTGGTGCCTGGGGAGTGTGGAATTTGAAGAGGATGTGACATCACTTCAAGACAACACTCTAGGAATTTCCCCTAATCTTTATGGTAAACATTACAGAGACAATGAGAAATCCCTAGAGCATCACTGTGGAGGCTATTTTTTCCTCCTGCTCATCAATTTCTTAGAGGCAGGGGATTGGGGCTAAAGCTAGGCAAATAGCAAGCCTACATCTGAATTTATTAATATATTTAAAACATTTATATGCCATCTTTCCACTAAAATAGGACCCCCAAAGGCAGCAAACAACATATATTATTAAAATAACATTTGAATTGCATATATAAATACAATTAAAATATATAGATTTCTAAATGAACAAACACAACAAGGGAGGAGACAAAGTCCGAGTTTATGAGGGTTACACCAAACAAAACAAAAATATCTTTAGCCTCAGGCAGAAGACAATGAGGGAGGGAGACAGACAAATCACCCTCAGAGGGGCAGATTTCCAAAATCTCTGTCTTTTAAAACAATGCTTCCTGGCTTTACTTTACTTTACTTTACTTTAATTGAATTTTTATACCGCCCATCTCCCGAAGGACTCAGGGCGGTGTACAGCAAAGATAAAACATACAAATATAAAACAATAAGAATATAAAATATAAACATATTAAATAATTTAACTCAGAAACAGGACAACTCAATTAAAACACATTTAGGCCAGCCCCGTTTGTCGGAATAATAGCGTCTTAAGGGCATGGTGAAAGGTGTGTAGGTCAGGGACCATACGTATCTCCGGGGGCAATTCATTCCAGAGGGCAGGCGCCCTGACAGAGAAGGCTCATATTGCGTCTAATATTGGCTAATATTGGCTAATATTGCTAATATTGCATCTAATATTGCGTCTAATATTGGCTAATATTGCGTCTCCCTACATTTGAGCTTCCTCGTGTAAGATGCCTCATGTAGAGAGACTCTCAGTGAGAAAGGCAGACTGTAAATAATGTAAATAAATAAATAATGATGGTAGCTGGCTGCAGCAGGCTTCTGTAGGCCAGAACCCAACAGGCCCCTGACTATCCAGAAGAAATCTGCAGGTCTGCACTGTATGCTTGCAATGGTGCAGAGAAATACTGTTTCTTTGCCACCACCACCACCATCATCAAGAGCCCTAATGAGCTCTAGCCTGCGCCTTGTTGGATTCCTCCCAAGTCCTTCTCCACAATCGCTCATGTCATCTTCCCTGTTTTTTCTTCATCCACAGGCCCTCAGTAAACCAAAGGGCTGCCTGGATTCATAGACAGGAGAGAGAGTACCTAGAAGGAATTGTGTCAATTTCCTGACTCATTTCCTCATCCCAGATATCAACCAGGGTATTGATAGAAGCACCAACCATATCAATAGGAAAATTCCCCAATGCCATTTGAAAACCAGTTGAATCCATCAGGCTATGGGTCAGACCATCTTAAGTGATCCCCCGCCCTTGAGGAGTTGTGGCACCCCTGTGGAACGGCCTGCCTCAGGAGGTAAGGAAAGCCCCCACCCTCCTGGCTTTCCGCAAACAATGCAAAACTGAATTATTCAAAAAGGCCTTTTTCTTAGCTAAGAGGGCGGTATTGTAGGAAAGGGATCCCAGATGTTTCACTAATGAGTTAGAACTTAGAAGCCATAGATTTCACCATTATGTTGCCTTACATATTATCTGTTGCTTTAAATATGTACTCATATCCTACCTGTGCTTTATGTTGTTCAATGTAAGACCTAGAATTGATTAAGTTCTGTTTCAGCAATTCCTCAACCTCATACTGGATCCTTGCTAATACTATATCTTTGTAAACTTGTATTCATTTACCCTATGACATTGTTTATGGAAATGCTCATGACACTGTATGGAAATGCCTGCCCTTGTCCTTGCCACTGATTGTACTAATCCCATACTATGTAATCCACCTTGAGCCTCAGTGAGAAAGGTGGAATATAAATGACATAAAATAAATAAAAATGCAAGTCTAAACCTGAGCAAGTCTTTAACCCGCCTATGTTCAGATCGCCTTCCTCCTGTGCAGAGAGAAACACCAGATCAACAGTGTGCCATGCACAGTGTGCGGAGCCTCTTATTGCCTGAAGCAGGCTCACGGTTGTCGTGGAGGCACTGAAATCCTGACCTGCTCCTGACAAGGTAGCCTCAGGAAATTTCACCATGTACCCCAGCAAGGCTCATGAAACTCCTGTTATTATTGTCTGTGCTACTAATTTTCCCTCCAGAAAGAATCTGCTATGGCAATATTGGAAATCACCCCTAGGTTCCATTAAATCATGTACTAAATCTGAATTGGCTCATGCGATTGTATTGGGAGAAATAAAAGGACAATAAGCCCTGCCCTAGGATTTCTAGCCCCACAAACGATCAACGTATAAATGCAAGAATCAAAAGCAGATTTTGCACAGAAAGGATAACAGAGAACTCAGCTGCGGCTCTGTTTTCTTGCACTTTCCGGATTCAAGCTATCTACGGCCAATCTAATGACTCATTGAAGTGTGTGAGAGCGAGTGTGTCTATAGAATAGTCTGTAACTGTCCCTTGGCTCTGGGCTTTTATGTTTGTTCCTAAGGCTTCTATACACTCTTGTTTTTGCTGTAAAACAACAAAACACACTATTTTGGGGTTGCTGGTCATGATTCCAGGAATGGGAACCCGGCTCCGAAGTACAACAGGCCTTACATAGTAACGGCCTGGCAGTCATTCAGAAATACTTTAACGAAAAAGAAAGGGGGGGGGGTTGAGAGAAAGAAGGAAAGTGGAATAGAGATACAGGAGGTGAGTTGCTGGCAATCAAAGAGAGAAGCTGTGTGGGTGTGTACATCTATATAAATAAATATATATACACACACATAACATGAAACACAGAAGAAAGGGGGGAAATTCTGCTTTTCAGTTTGGCTTGCCAGTGGGAAAGCAGTGCAAGTTTGCCACTAAGTATCATGAATACTAAAGGGCACTGCTTCAATGAAAGCTCTTCTCTTCCAAAACGTGCCTGTGTAGATGGGAACATTTTAGGCCCTGTGTTGCCAAGCTCTTTTGTTTGCAGTCTTTTGGAAATTAACTCTGCCATGGTGGATGGAGGAACAGCTCGCAAGCTGTGAAAGTAGAGCAATGCTCCTTGTTGGACTAGGATTTTAATGGTCTAAGTCAGCAAAACCTGCATTTTCTCAGGTAACCAGTACTCCAGATTTGGCCAGACTCCTTTCATTCCGCCTGAGCCTCCTCAGGTTTTCAGCCAGAATCACCAAATTGCTGTATTCTGCCTCAAGTAACAACATTCCACCCCAGCCTACTAAGTCCTGCTTTGTATCACAAAAAGCTACTACTTCTGAAATACAAAGATGGACACATTGGGTTGGATCCAGCCAACTTTTGCCTGGTTCTCCTTCTTACTGTACCCCACCCCCCATCCCATATGGGTTTTGTTCATCCAGGTTCCAAGACCCCCAGCATGGCCTTTAGGGTAGTTAAATGGGAACCCTTCTGTCTTTTTCACCAGTAGAAAAGCTGGTTGGATGCAACCCATCCCCACCCGCAGTCAACTGATCATAATTCAATCAAAAGTCCAGAACTTTTAGGTTTTGCTCATTCCACTGGAAGAGTGATGCTTATTCCCTCTCCTTTAAGTCAACAGAACCTAAACTTGGCTGGACTGTACCCATTATCTTTTGAAAGTCGTGCCATTCAGCGGACCTTGGAGTCTGCATGTAATTGGCTGTCACAGTTTTATCAGCAGAGAAGGTCACGCTGAAGCCATACTATGCCCGTCTCAATTCTGGCTACTTGTTGTGATTTATTGTTTAAATGGATTGTGGTTTTTTTCCCCCTGAACACAGCACTTTTGTCTTGTTTGCAGTTTCCTTGGCAAGATAAGAAGGGACAATTTGGGGGGGGGGCAATGGTTTTAAGAAGCTATCTCAGTCAATAGATCCTCAGGCCCGATTAATATAGATATGTCTCTTTTTTGTGCACTACAGTAGTGGGCTATCACTAAGAGTGTCTCCAGAATATTGGAGTGTCTCCAGAATACTGCTTTCTCAAATGATCAGCAGTAGCACGCGGTGCAGTTTTTTGCTGGACCATACCACTGTAGACTATATAGAGGATAGAACTGCATGCCTGAATCCCACCCCAATCCCTGTAAAAAATACGCTGCACTTAGAAAGCTAGTGGATCAGGGAGATGGATTCTAGGCTAGCCTTGTTTCAGATATGCTTACTTTCTACGAGTTGGGAACTTTGTAGGCAGGGCAACATTTCAACACCTGCTCATGCACCTGCAGCCTGAAGTGATACAGTCCAACGAGAGCCACGCTATAGTACTCAGGAACGCTCTCCTGAGCCTAGTTCAGATATACTAGTATTTTAGCCCCCAGTGGTTCCATTTTCCTGCTGGACTGCCGCAGAACCAATGTGCAGTCTGTCAGCAGGTATTGCAATGTCGTTATATAAAAACGAGGTGTACTCATATTTAGAATACTGCAGTTTTACCTACTCCATCTAAACAAGACATTATAGAACAGGGCAGCCAAAAGGATCAGGGAGTTAGAACATCTTCTTAGCAAGGAAAAGCATAAGAGACTAACATTTTGCAAGGGATAATACTGTGGTTTATAAAATTATGAACACTACGGAGAAAATGGTGGTGGTGGGAAATGCTGTCAAGTCATAGCTGACTTATGGCGACCCCTGTAGGGGTTTTCAAGACAAAAGACTAACAGAGGTGGTTTGCCATTGTCTGCCTCTGCAACCCTAGTCTTCTTTGGAGTTCTCCCATTCAATTACTAGCCAAGGAAGATGCTGCTTAGCTTCCAAGATCTGATGAGATTGGGTTTCCCTGAGCTACCCAGTTCACAGCATGGAGAAAGTAAGTAAAAAATATTCAGACTTGTAGTGTCAACCTACATGGAGTTGTACTTTTGAATGTGTAACTCTGCTTAAGATGGTACAGCTTCTCAGAACACTAGAACCCAAATTCATCCAAGGAAAGCGATGAACAGTATGTTCAAAACAAGCAAAAGGAAGCATTTTCTCATACAATATAAATCAATGTATTGTCGAAGGCTTTCACGGCCGGAGAACGATGGTTGTTGGGGGTTTTCCGGGCTGTCTTGCCGTGGTCTTGGCATTGTAGTTCCTGACGTTTCGCCAGCAGCTGTGGCTGGCATCTTCAGAGGTGTAGCACTGTGACACTGAGAGATCTCTGTCTTTTGGTGCTACACCTCTGAAGATGCCAGCCACAGCTGCTGGCGAAACGTCAGGAACTACAATGCCAAGACCACGGCAAGACAGCCCGGAAAACCCCCAACAACCATCAATATAAATCAACTTGTCAAATTAATTGACATAAAGAGTAATGATGACTAGTAGCATGTGTGGCATTTTTAAAGGATTGGACAAGTCTGCAAAGACCTGTCAGTCACTATTTGGCTACATTAGCTAAAAATGGGACCTCCATATCTGGAGGTCAACAAGGAATCACCCATCAGGACTTGGACAGGGATTTGTTATGGCAAGCCATAGAGGATGACAACTGGACTCTTTGGTCTCATCCAGTCAGGCAATTGTTGGGTTGTTCATTTGTTTAAAAGCAAACAGATGGTATAAATTCTTAAAGCTTCCAGGTTTTCCTATATATCAGTGGTGTCCTGAGACCCAACAAGATGTGCCAGGGACTCTACAGTTAGTTACAATTCATTTGGAATCACCTAAGAGAAAGAGTTTGACAGTCAAAAAGAAAACACAAAGTTGTGGGTGATGCACACTTCTCAACATTTCTTGTTCCCGTTCTGTTTTTGCATAACCCCCGTAAGAGAAATCAAATGGCCGTTGTACAGTAGTGTAATGTTGCTGCCGTGGAGATTAACATGCAAACTGTACACAAAGAGTTTATATGTAACAAAGTCAAAGCTATCAAGCTATCTGTGGCTTGTCCCATGTGACTGCTGGAAACACAAACTATTTCCCCTTTTCCCAACACGTATCTGTCAGCTGTCCCACATATCAAGCCAGTTACCATATTTTACAAACACTATTTTCTTCATGTCATTTAACTGTACAGTATACTTATGATTCTTTAGCCATAAAACCATATACCAATGGCTTGAATTCAAATCCCAAAAACCTTAATTACACTTTAAAAACCAATGTTCTCATTCATCTTAAAGCAAGTATTATGTGAGCTAATCTGGAAGTTAGGTCTGAGGGGACTGTTTTTATAGGACCACAGCTACTTGGGGGCAGCGGTGTCAGTTTCTATTCTAAGAAAACTTCCCTGAGCCAAGTGGAAGGAGAGTTTTGATGTCTTTCTTCCTCCAGCACAAATATTTTTCAATAACTGTTTTTTTTTAAAAAAATCATAATATAACACTTTTCTGAATACCCTCTTTCACACCAAAAATGTGTTGGGCATGTTTGACATTATAATGAAGGTACTTGCGCAGGAGAATCAGTGAGTGGGAAGGAAATGTGCCAAACCCTTCCCACACTCACCAAATGCTCTTCTGTTTGAAGAAAGACGCTATCAGCAATCACCAACGAACCTGCTAAAGTCGAAGAATATTCAGGAAGCCATCTTGGTGTCAAACTACCTCAGAAATAACCTGTTAATGCAAATGTGTATCTGTCATGTATGCCTGCCTGCATACCTCCCATTAATGTGTTTTGCATTTTGTGCTGATCATAAATGTTTGCTGAGGTTGTATTCTGTATGCTGTATTGATCATCTGAGAGTGTGTAAACTGCTAACATGAAATGTACTGAGCCGGTGGGGGTTGTCCGTTATCGGTTGAAGGTAATTTACTTTCACTTCTACAGTAAGTGTCCTCGGATGCATGCTATGGGCACCATATCTTTTCTTAAGGACTGAGATGATTTCATTCTGTCCTATGTCTAGCCTAAACTAATCAGTTCTCATGCAGCTCTTTGGGGTTTTCGTGCCAGAATGTTAATGGACAAAAAGGGCGGGAAGTTTCCCTGAAATTAACACTATCCCATTTTGAACAGTCACTTCTGCATTCGTATAGATCACTTGGACTGTATAGATCTCTAATAAAAGTTACTTCAACCAATGCACCTGAGTGCTTGCTGTGAGGGACTTGGGGATCTACCTGCCAAGGACTGACAGTATCTTTTTTTTTAAAGGTGGATAGTCTGGGGCAAGTAGCTACCTACCCTTTCCGGAGTATTCAGGATACAAACAAGCAGAGACAAGTTTGTGTTCTGATATGTCCAACTCAGGACACTTGTTCACACATACTCTTTTTAAAGATAAACACAAATTGGTTTAATACTCACTCCCTCTTCACCGAGAAACTCTGAGAACTGTAGCTATCTGAGGGAAGAAGGCTAGTGAATGCTAATATAGAATTTTTGGTACCTTACCATACTATAATTGGGGTGAGGAGGAGTCAATTGGCAGTTCAAACCTGATACAAGTTTATAATGCAGACATGCCACTGGGTAGAACCTGTAAGCTGGGCATAGAAGTAAGCACTCCTGAGGAATAGTTGCATAGAGGCTGGTTCTCATTTGTAGCAGGCCCCAAGGATAAGGATGTGTCCTGGGGACCAAGGTCAAGATAATCCAAACTATGGCATTCCCCATTACTATGTGTGGGTGTGGAAGTTGGATAGTGAAGAAAGCTGATGGGAAGAAAATTGATTCATTTGGAATGTGGGGATGGAGGAGAGTTTTGCGGATTCCATGGACAGCAAAAAGACAAATAAGTGGGTTCTAGATCAAATTAAGCCTGAATTCTCCCTAGAAGATAAATTACGAAGCTGAGACTATTGTACTTTGGCCACATCATGAGAAAACAAGACTCAATGGAACAGACAATAAAACCAGGAAAAGTAGAAGGCAGTAGGGAAAATGAGATGGTCTGACTCAATAAACAAAGCCACATCCTCCAGTTTTCAAGTGCTGAGCAAGTCTGTTAATGATAGGATATTTTGGATGTCTTTCATTCACAGGGTCACCAGAAGTTGGAAGCAACTTGACAGTACATAACACATACACACACACCACCGCAGGCCTCATGACTAGAGATGGGCACGATCCGCATTACGATCGAAAACCCCCCACCATAATGGCGATCGCGCAATCGTGAATCGGCGGATCGTGATCGTCCACGGCCAACGATCCAGAGATCGGGAGAGGCCTGGATCATTGCGTTCGGGCTCGGATCAGGGATCCAGACACTCAGGGCCAAGCTACAAGTGACGAATGACACTTGAATGGCAAGTGTATTTCTCCCTGTTCACTTGCCCTCCACTCAATCCACTTGCCATTCAAGTGTCATTCGTCACTTGCAGCTTGGCCCTCAGATGCCAGCAATTGATTCCCCTGGCAACGGAGCCAGGGGAAAGCCTGAGCTGAGTTTGCCCTCCTTCTGTCACCCTGGAAATCCGAATGGAAGCCCAGCTTTCCTTGATCAGCAGGGCTTCCTTCCAACCACGGAGCAGCAAAGCAGTCACCAGTTGGGAGAAGACACCCAGGGAAAGGAGGGGGAAGGGGGTGTTCTGTAGCCATGGGCACTCCAATCTCATCCCTGCAAACGTTGATAGGCAGCTCTGATGGCCAAACACAGACCTCCTGTGTTGCTGAATGGACCTGAGGGGAGACGGCTCATTGCCGCCTCCCCGTGCCCGCCAGGCCCGGCGGCCACCGCCACCACCCACCATTCATGTATCGCTGGGAATACCAGCGTGCTCCAGTTCAGCCTGGTGGGCGGGCACATGGGGGGTGCTGCCAGCAAGTGGCCAGACCCCCCGCCCCCTGAGGGGAAGCGGCTCATCACCGTCTCCCCGTGCTCGCTGGGCCTGGCGGCCGCTGCCACCACCCACCTTCCCACATAGCTGGGAATAGCAGCACGCCCCACTTTGGCATCCACGATCCACGATCGGGAACAGGAGATGATTGGTGTGGATCGTTAATTCAGGATCGTCGCTGGCACCGATCCATGATCAGCTGGATCGTTAATTTTTTTGGATCATGCCCATCTCTACTCATGACCAAGCAGCACTTATGAAAAGGTGCCATTTCTGAGAACCTCAACCTCAATCCATTATAAAACACTACTGCGGCAATTTCAGTAAAGGCACAAAAATACAAAGGCTGCCATAGTCATGCGAATGGCTGTCATGGACGTATGCAGTATGATCCACTGTGCTAGTGTAGGTTTTCCCATGGCTTCCTTTTGAGAATTCCCTCCCTGAAGTTTATTAGATCTGCCACAGTTTGAGCACGTTCCTTCTCAATCTTGACACCAGTTCTTTGGGACAGTCTATCAGAGGCCAAGGAGATCTCTAACCTTAGCATAGTTTTGGAAACACTGCGAATCCTCCTTGTTCAAGAGGGCCAGAGAAAGCATTGACTAATTGATGAGGTTTATGTGGGGGAAAACATGTAGTAGAGATAACATTATGACTTCTTGTAGGTTTTGTATTCATGGCTTTATTTATTTATTTGTTTGTCTATGTCATTCATAGTCCACCTTTTTCACTGAGAGTCTCTCTAAACGAGATGCATTACACAGGGATGCTCAAGTGAAGGGAATACCTTAGCTGGGAATTGTAGTGTAAAAAGGCAGATTGGAAGGCTCTGTCAGTTCCACCTCTTTAGAGCCAGCATGGTTTCTTTATGGAGAGGTTTCACTTCTGTACAAAGAGCCGAAGCTCCTCGGAGGGTTTGTTAGTTTCCCCTTCTCTTCCCCAAAGTCTTTGTTAATTTCACCTCCCAGTCGGGGAGGCAGAGAAGAAATAAACATACCCTCCTAGGAGCAATCTCTGGCTCTTTGTAGAGAGGTAAAACTGATGAAACTTTCAGCTCCGTCTTTTAAACTCCTACATGTCCTGCCTAACATTGTGTCTTCTTTCACTTGAGCATCCTCGCGAAAGAGGTCTTGTCTAGAGAGACTCTTAGAGCCAAGCTACAAGTGACGCCTTACACAGGTTGGACACTTGTCAGCTTCCCTCAAGTTTTGATGGGAAATGTAGGCGTCCTGGTTTTACAGCTTGGCTCTCCATTACAGCTGCAAGACCAGGATGCCTACATTTCCCATCAAAACTTGAGGGAAGCTGACAAGTGTCCAACCTGTGTCAGGCGTCACTTGTAGCTTAGCTCTCAGACTCCAGGTGGATCACACAGTGTGAGATTAGTACAGTCAGTATCAGGAACATTTCCATAAACAATGCCATAGGGTAAATAGAGACAAGTTCACAAAGACATCGCATTAGGTTAAAAGGATGATTTCCCACGAATTTGTTCTGCTAAGGGAAGCACCTGTCTCTGGTGCCAGGTGCCTTCCTGTGATGCAAGAGGCTCTTCAGAAGTACCCATTGAATCGGGGAAAGACATCTTGTACTGGAGGGAGGGGCTATTCTTAGTGGAATAAATCTATAGGATCCAACCCTGTGTATTTATAGTGTTTTAATTTGTCTGTGTGGTGGTGTTCACACTGGCATTTCTAGATCTTCTTGAACCACTGGTTGATTAAAGTAACAAATGCCTTAACGTGGAGGCAAGAGATCTCGCAACAGATCTCAGCACCCTGAGAAATCTGCGAGTTTAGCAGTGGACTCAAGCACTCATGTGGAGGCTGCATGAAGCCGCCCTGAACCACCCTGTTGGTCTGAAATATTAAGCATAGAAACCCTTTGCCTAGATTCCCAGAACATTACCACCAGAGATCCTACTGTTGTCGATCTTCTCTATGTCAGAGATATTCACAGGTTATAATTAATACATCTGAATTAAACTCTGATTTAGTACATTTGGAGATGTGTGTATGTGTATAGATTAGGTTGGATCAAGCCAATGGTCTTGCTCACTTTCATTGAATTCTCATCCTCACTCAGTGGGTTGCCCTCGGAGAAAATGAAGCGGCGCAGAGGGCAGTCTAAACTCCCCTCTGTCTGGAGATCAGGGGGCGGGGCCACCGGCCATGTGACCATTTTCAAGAGGTTCCGGACGGAACTCCGTTCCACTGCATTCCTGCTGAATAAAAGCCCTGCTTCAGCCACTGTCCCACCAAGCTTTTGTCCAGGCAGGTCTCATGACCCCTAGCATCCCCTTTGGAGGTGGTTGAAAGAAACTCCGCCACCTGTTTTCACTGTCTTCTGCTAAGACTTTGTTCAAGGAACAAAAAGTTCCACCAATGCAGAAGAATTTTTTTTCCTAAAGGAGAAAGTCTTCTGCCGATGGGGAAAACAGGGTGCAGTGGCTAAAGTGACGGACTAGGATCTGAGAGACCCAGGTTCAATTCCCCACTGTGCCACGGAAGCTTGCTGGGGGACCATTGGGCTGCTTGCAGTGTCTCGGCCTAACCTACTTCAGAGGGTTGTTGTGGGGGAAAACGGAGGAGAGGAGAAGGATGTAAGCCACATTGGGACTCCATTGGGAAGAAAGACAAGATATAAATGAAGTAAAGTTTAAAAATGTTGAATGAAGTCTGTTGGAGGAAGAGTTGGCTGAAGTGTTTGTCCGTATATGTATATGTATGTGTGTGTGTGTATGTAATGTAGATGATGATGATGATGATGATGTGTGTGTGTGTGTGAGAGAGAGAGAGAGAGAGAGAGAGAGAGATTGAGATTTTGGGGGTATGGAGGGATATCTCGGGCCACTTCAACCCAGACCTGTTCTGCTCTGCTTATTTTCTTTGATTCTCCCCATCCCAACTTAGCACGTACGTTTTCATACATTTTCATCCAAGCAGCGCTGTCCAGGGACGCCCCCCCTCCCCTGCCACCACTTCTTCGCTCCTTTTGCCAAACTCTTTTCAACTTCAGGAAAGGGGTTCTGAGGAGGGGAGGCTACCTGAGGCTGTGAGTTATCAACTGATACAGCTGGAGTGTATAAAAAACAAAGCGACAAACAGCTTCCCTCCCTCCCAGCCTCCGCACATTTCTGCCACCACCCCCGCCCCATCCCAACAGGCAGGACAGCAGGCACCGCCGCTCAGGCCGCGGAGCTGTTTGATTGCTTAAGCCTGCGGGTCACACAATAGAACCAGAAAGAATGGCGGTTTCCTTCCTTCCTGTTGAGTGTTCTGCCTGAGTGAATAAATTGAATAGCACTTCGCTTCACAGCAACGCTGGGCTCTAGCACAGGCGAAAACCAACAAAGAGCCATTCTAGGGCACTTCTAACTGTACCTAAGCCAAGCCACTGAGCTGTGGAATCATCCGGGCAGGGGGAGGAACGCAGCCAAATGCAGACATTGCTGGAGAGAGGGAGGGCAGCGGGCGGGCGGGAAGCGACACAAAGGCACAGTAAACATCCAGGTTATTGTTTTTGATGTCAGAGGGGTGGCTTTTCTTCTTAGCCACTCACCCACCACCCACATTTCTGGATTTTTTTTAAAAACACACACACACACACACACAACCCTAATACCCTTTTGGTGGAACTATTCACTTTAATTTGATAGAATCTGTATTAAACGATTTTGTGTGCAAAGCACTGGGGAAGGGGGGGGTACATAAAAACGGAAGGGTACAATCCCTCCAAAGTAATGTTTATTCGTTTCGGTGGGAGAAGTTGCAGTGTATGTTGAACTGTCCTTCTGGGATAAGGTGGATTTCAACCAAGGTCCTCGTTGCTGGATTGTGCCTTTAAAATGCCATCCTAAATCCATTTAATTAGGTTAATGGTTTAGAAGGCTATAACTCTTCTTAGGATTGTGCTGTGAGTAACCACCACGAGAGGTTTATTTACATTTTGCATTTCAAAACTTAGAAAGGGGCTTTGGAACCTATTGCAATTGCATTTTGTGCATGACACAAGCAAGGAAGCAAACGGCACAGAAGTTGCAGCACAGCATCCTTGGACTTGGCAATGGGGGGGGGGGGCAGATGCCGCTGCGGCCTCCTTCCTCTCCTTTCCATCTCCCTTAGTTCTCTCCTCTGCCTTGCTGGCTCCCTCTTCAACTTCATATAGATATAGTTTTATAGTGCAATCCTAAACAGTGACACAACCTTCTAAGCTTATGGATCTCAATGGACTTACAAGCATGCAAGTGCTAGAGTTAGAGATCCTCTACCCCAGCCTCCCACACAAGGTAGGAAGTCCAAAGTTAAGAGCTATCCCATGTCAGCTTGAAAACCTCCAGCAACAGAGAATCTGCTTCCCCCCACCCACCCCAGCATCTGATTCCTTTATCAGACCTTTCTTACCATATGGAAGTTTCTCCTACTGCTCAACCAAAATCTGCTCTCTTGTAAGTTAAATCCACTTCAGTAATCATGCCCTCTGATTTGGTGATTGGTGTTTAGTCCCTTGTCACCAAATCAAGATTTTAAGTGACCGTTAGTCCTGGATTCACCAACCTTGGTTTGGAAATTAATGCTTACTAAACAAAGGTTGCCATTTTGGATGTTGTAAAAACTACAAGAGTAACCCCCAAGCAACCAACATCAAGAAAGCCTAAAATAAGGCAGTGGGCCAGACCGAAAGAAGTGGAAAAACTATATAGGATTATATTATTTAGATCTAAATGGACTGTGCATTATAAGTCTTATAAGGTGCAAGCGCTACATTAACTTATAAATTTTTTTTACAATAACATGTAAATATAAAAATACAAATTTATACAGAAGTATAAGTTGTCAGCGGCAAGTAACAATGCATATGCAATGAAGAAACAGGTGCATTCAAAGGAGCAATGGTGAAACACTGGGTCACAAGTTAGCAAGTAACTTGTTTCGCTGAACCTTCCTCAGGAGTTGCACCAAACAATACACCTGAGATAAAGACAGAACTGCTGTAAGATTCTTTAGTGGTACATCAAGCACCTGGAGGCAACGGCCAGCAGCCGTTATAAGTTAATGTAGCACTTGCACCTTATAAGACTTCTAAGACATCCTATGTATTTTTTCCACTTTCTTTGGTCAGGCATTTTGGATGCTGTAGCAAACCATGAGCTGATTCCGCACACGTTGGATAATGCACTTTCAATGCACTTTTAGCAATCGTTTGGAAGAGGATTTTTTGTTTCACACACGAAAAATTCAGTTCCAAATGATCTCTAAAGAGGATTGGAAGTGCATTATCCAACGTGTGCGGAATCAGCTCATGATTAAGGAAAAGTGCATACAAGAGGAAGAAAGAGTCCCTGAGCCTGCAGGGGGAATCCTGATGGCTACCCCAAGGGGGATTGTTGTTTGAATTCTTGTGTAAGCATTCTGCCCCCTCATCCCTGCACTGCTTCTGTGCGTTTCAAGGCAGCTTGATTTACAGAAACCAAGCACCAAAGGTTTTTTTTCCTGCATAGAGTTAAGCATGATCACTTTCCCACATCTTTGGACCAAATTGGTCTTACAGTCGCAAGAGAAGAGGGAAGCCCCGATGCTCAGAGAGGGGCAGGGGCATAAGACACATTGTTGTATATTTTGCTAAAAGAAAAATCAAACTTACACAATAAGAGAAACTGCACCTTTTATGAATTATGAAAATTCAGCACATTTTTTTGCTATTTTTCATTATTTTCTCTGCTTCTGCTAGTCATAGGAGGAATCACCCATACAGCATAATAATGGCATAATAATGTGGACTAGAAACTTGGTGATTTCCCCCCCCCCCCCTTCAGTAATTGTGCAAGATCATAGTATACACAATGTCTTGGTAACAACATGTCAAAACAGAACACTTGTTGTATCGAGGGGCAACTGTTGAAAACTGTACTCCTGTTCTGAATACTTCAGTTGTTACCAAAACATTTATGTCGACATGTTATCTTCATGTGCAGTTTTGCCATTGAGAGTCTGCATGGCTTTGCTCTGTGCTTCAGGCGGTCACTGATAAGGACCTGGAGATACAAAGCATGGTGCTGAAGCCTCTTCTAGAAATTACGGAGTATGGAGACAGTACCATGGAAATATCTTTAAAGCAATAGTAAAGTGCTGTTCTCAAGATGCCATTAACATAGGTTACATCTTGTAATCAACATGCTGTTAAAAAGGAGCCCTTATTTATCCATGGTCATTGCACATACCTCATAAAAGGGGGGCAGGCATTGCCACCAGCTTCGTCACTGATACCAGCTGGGTGAAAGAGGTGGGCATTGCTTCATGCTCCATGCCTGATTCCAGCTGGGTGAAGGGGGGTGGGCATTGCCACCTTCTCCTCACCTGATTCTGGCCAGGTGAAGGGCGGGCAGGCATTGCAACCTGCTCCATGCCTGATTCTGGCAGGGTGAATTGGGGGCAGGCATTATCACCTGCTCTGCTACTGATTCCAGCTGGGTGAAGGAGGTGGGTATTGCCTTGTGCTACGTGCCTGATTCCAGCTGAGTGAAGGGGGTGTGGGCATTGCAATGCTTGCCCGCCCTTCACCTGGACAGGATCAGGCATTGCAACCTGCTCCATGCCTGAGTTTGGCAGGGTGAAGGGAGGTCAGACCTTACCACCTGCTCCACTCCTGATCCTGGGTGGGTGAAGGGAGTGCAGGCACTACCTCCTGCTCCACTCCTGATCCTGGGCAGGTGAAACTAGGGTGGGCATTACTCCTTTTCCGCATCTCATCCATCCAGGTGAAAGTGGGGGATTGGGCATTGCTGCCTGCTCTGCTCCTGATGCTGACCAGATGAAGGGGGGCAGGCATTGCTGACTGCTCCTCTCATGATTGCAGCTAGGTGAAGCATTGCCACTTGCTCCATGCCTGATCCCACCTGGGTGGAGGTTGGGGGCAGGCATCGCCCCCTGCTCCGTGCCTGATCTCAGCTGGGTGAAGCTGGTGGGTGGGCATTGCCACCTGCTCCGCTCCTCATCCCAGCCGGTTGAAGAGGAGGCTGGCTTCACCACCTGCTGTGTTTTTGATCCCGGCTGGGTAAAGGCTGGGGGGGGGGCATCATCACCTGCTCCGCTCCTGATCCCAGCTGGTTGAAGGTGGGGGACAGGCATTGTTACTTGCTCCGCACCTGATTCTGGCTTGGGCTTTCCGCCACAGTGCATTCTCTGGCGGCATGCGTTAGAATTTACTGCCGCCCAGACCGGGTCTCCGAATCAATGTTTTCCCCGTGGTTTTGCCGTAGCAGTTACTCCTGAGGAAGCTTTTGTGAAATCTGTGCTTCAGCCGGCTCCAGATAGGGTGAAAAGGTTCGCCTTGCCAGTCTCAACCTTGCGGCTTTTCTACCATCTGGAGGAGACATCTTAAGATAATTGTTGGAAGAAACGACAACGGAGACAGGACATGGACATTAACCTTATAGTTCCCGGATGTTCCAGTAGAATGTATTTAAACTGTACATGAATCGTTGCTGCTATATTGCTTTTATGAAGAGTTAGCTACTTATTATATTTATTACACTTAATGTATTGCACTAACCTTGTTTATAGCACTTGCACTTTAAAAACTGAAAATTTATAAAAAATTATTTAAGTGGATGATTGATATTGTTGAATGCTTCCCGTGGGTTAGTCCCAACATTCTTGCCAATTTCTAAGGAAGCAGCCATTTGTTGATTGCAGTGTTTTTGATCCCAGCTGGGTAAAGGCTGGGGGGGGGGGCATCATCACCTGCTCCGCTCCTGATCCCAGCTGGCTGAAGGTGGGGGACAGGCATTGTTACTTGCTCCGCACCTGATTCTGGCTTGGGCTTTCCGCCACAGTGCATTCTCTGGAAGGATGGGCTGCCTCATCTGGGCTTCCCTCCACGGCAGCGCCATCTGGAGGCACACTAGGGTAGTAAGTGAGTTGTCAGGAACACACTTACTCTTTTATATAGTAGGATACTGTATTTTTTAAAATCATCAGTCTGGCCTGGTCTACTCAAGCAGCAGAATGAAATGGTGTAACCACTATAAGATACTGTTGGGGAGAGCTATATTTTCAATGCTGCCCATGTAAAAATGCAAGCAAATTAAAAATTAGTACATCAGGGTAAAAAGTTCTAACCTTCACATGCTGTGCTAGTTTCCCACTTGTTGCTGTAGGGCGACTTTCAAAGCAAAATCCCTCCCCAGCTGTTTGATGATGTGGTACAGTCAATTTTATCACTTCAGTGCTCTGGCATCTCATTGCCACCTTATACATTGAAAACAGGAAGACCCAAAATGAGATGGTCTGACTCAATAAAGGAAGCCCCGTCCTCCAGTTTGCAGGATCTGAGCAAGTCTGTCAATGATAGGATATTTTGGAGGTCTCTCATTCATAGGATTGCCATAGGTCAGAGGCAATTTGACAGCACATAACATACACACACCGCATATCTAGAACTGGCCTATTTCCCAAATGAATGTTGTTTTCCATCGTCAGTGAACCTGCAGTGGGAAGATTTCATGTTGCCCCATAAATGTGGTTCCTCCATACACATTCTACCAGAGAAGTGGGGTCAAGGAGGGGTTCCCAGCTAACTCTAATTTGATTGAGGTTTCCAAGTTAGGAACTGATCGGGTTGCCAACCTCCATATGGGTCCTGTAGCACCTTTAGGACTAACCAACTTTGTTGTAGCATAAGCTTTTGAAAACCACAACTCTCTTTGTCAGATGAAGAAGAGAGCTGTGGTTCTCAAAAGCTTATGCTGCAACAAAGTTGGTTAGTCGTAAAGGTGCTACTGGACTCCTTAATATTTTGCAACTACAGACTAACACTGCTAACTCCTCTGGACATATGGGTCCTGAAGTTCTTCTGGAACCGCAACTGATCTCCAGACTACAGACATCAGTTTCCCCAGAGGAAATGGAAACTTGGAGGGCAAACTCTATGGCATCATATTCCTGCTGAGCTCCCCAAATTCTGATGTCCCCAGGCATTGCCACCCCGCCAATCACTGAGTATTTTCCAAGCCAGAGTTGGCAGGCATAGAAGGCTCTATCGATTGAACATCTTTCTAGGTTGCCTTTCACCTAGCACCAAAATTACCCTATGTATGCAACAATGTAAGTTAAAACAATATATTATAACTCAAATGTATAAAACCAGAAATACAAACCGGCAAAAAATGATGTAAAAAATCACAACTGCGCCTTCATGCAAACAATGCTTCTCTGGTTTCCACAGAATTTTAGAAGAAGTTCCTCCAAACATTCTCTTCAAACGTTTGGTTCTACAAGCCTCTGTGGAATAGCAGTAAGTTAAGAGTGTTCCTGATTTCACTTGGGAGGCTGCTCCATTCCCTTACAGCCAAGCTACAAGTGATGCCTGACACAGGTTGGACACTTGTCAGCTTCCCTCAAGTTTTGATGGGAAATGTAGGCATCCTGGTCTTGCAGCTGTAATGGAGAGCCAAGCTGTAAAACCAGATTGCCTACATTTCCCATCAAAACTTGAGGTAAGTTGACAAGTGTCCAACCTGTGTAAGGCATCACTTGTAGCTTGGCTCTTATACACAGTCCTGGCCCAATGCACCTTGGGAAGAAGAGAGGCTGACAACAGGAGCTGGCCAGATGAATGAAGCTACTGCAGGATCCATGCAATAACAGGGTTTTTTTTAAAAAAAAAATAACTCTTGGACTCCATTCAAATGAACAGCCCGATTTTGTGTGTGTTTATTCAGCACTAAGGTATCTGGTTCATACTGGGACACTCTCTGTGTAAGTGAGAATGCATGAGATGGGGTGGCACTGGACAGAATCTGCAGGATCCGGATTCAAATCCTCCTCGCTCTGCCATAGAATCTCCCTGGATGACCTTGGACTAGTCACTCCCTCTCTCAGCCTAACCATCCTCACAAGTTTGTTGTTCAGATAAAACCAACGAGGGGAGAATCATGTCGCAAGGTGCTTTGGGTTCTTATTGGAGAGATAAGTAAGGTATAAATATAAATAAATAAGGTTGACACTGACAGCATTGTTTACTCCTCGCGCTTTAAATTGTGTTTTGTGCCATATTTAAATACAGTTTTATTATATCTGGCTCCTTGAGAACCTTTTTGGATTGAAAGATGATCTGAGCACATGGCTAAACAAACAAAGGAAGAGGATTTCAGCCTCCGGCAGGAAAGCCCGAGACAACCAAATGCAACAGAGAAGAGAGCTGCTACATCTTTAATCGTTGTGTTGAGGAGAGAATTTTAGCGAATGCTGCTTTTCTCATCTTGGCAATGCTGAGATATGACAAAGAGCACCTCCACAACGGTTAAAGGCTCTGGTGTTCTGCCATCCATTGCATCAGATCAAGCCCCAGAAATCTGAATAAGCTTATACTAAACACACCAAGTCTTTCCTATGTATTGGCCAGCTGTTTCCTCTTTAAAAGTTCTGTCTAACTTCTATAGGTATTTTTGATAGGCATACTGATTCCTCCCCTGACCCTATAATTTCAAAGTCACTGTCCAACTTTCCATTTATTTTAAAAAAATCTCTTCCAAGTTCAGTTTATCAGATTTACATTTTTGCTTTAAAATGTGTGTGGTAAGTGCCATCAAGTCACAGGCAACTTATGCCAACCCCATAGGGTTTTCCAGACAAGAGACTAATAGAGGTGGTTTGCCTCTGCATTGTGGACCTTGGTCTTCCTTCGTAGTACTAACCAGGGATCAACTTGCTTAGCTTCTGCGAGTCTACACGAGACGCCTCAGTGCATGTTCATCAAGTGTAGGGAGACGCAATGTTAGCCAGGAAGGGTAGTTTAAAAAGAAAGAGCTGGTGGAGATCACTCTTCAGAGGGTTTGTTAATTTCATCTTTGCCTCCCCAAAGGCTCTGTCAATTTCACCTGCACAGTCTAAAACTGTGTAGGATCGCAACCAGAGGGCAGCCAGGAATGGAAATGGGCTGGAGCTGCCTTCCTGAGCTGGGACTAGACTGGGAGAGGTTATAATGGGCTAAAGATTTCCCTTCTGGCATTTCACAGCCCCTTCACACAGCTCCAGTGTATAGCAAAGCCTTTGCCCTGCTGCTGGCTTTGTCTTTTTAAACTAATCTCCCCGGCTACCATTACAACTCCCAACACGTGTTCTTCACGTGTCAGATAGAGAGACTCTCAGATCTGATGAGCTCAGACTAGCCCGGAGCATGCAGGTCAGGGCTGAATGTGTGTCTTTGTGTGTCTGTATTGATGCATATTTATGTGTGTGTGTGTGTCCACAGGGTGTCATTTTCCATATTGTGAAGAGGCCTTCATGCTAACTTCAGGGTTAAAATGCAGCCTGACTTTTCCTCCAATTCCGGACCCTCCACCCAGCCCCATTCCCCAGGCAGCACCTTCACTACCCCCACCCCTTGGGTGATTTCCTCCTCGCAGACTCCCCCCCCCCCAAGCAAGGTCATCTCCATTGTCACACAAATGCAAACCAAGCAGCCTAAGCCGCTTTCTAGGAATACCAATTAGGGGCAGGTAGTCCAAGAGGCTTAGAAAGCTGAAGCCGCCAAGTTCACAATTAAAAGGATGAATGGTCCACCGGACTGAAAGCGGGGTAAAGTGTTCCGCTTTTGTCATTTAAAATGACATCTTTAACTCTTAGCCATGGCTTGTCCTTCACCCCCCCCCCCAAAAAAAATGATGGTGATGAATTGCAATTAAGACGTGGAGGCGACATATACATTGCATTTAGTGGCAAGGGAAAGAGAGGGAAAAGAGGGCAGACTGGGACAGAGAGGAAATATGACAGTGACCAGATTATTGGGGGGGGGGGGATTATGATTTACTTTCTGCTCATCGTAAGAATCCCAGGCGGCAGGCAACAGTGAACGGTCTTACGGCTGTGATTGTTTCAACAGGACAAGGGCCCTTCTGTAAATAGCAGAAGGAATGATGTCACCAAAGCAGCTGGAGAAAAGTTTCTAGCGTGATCACATCTCCTGCTGTCCGAGCCGCCTGGCTGTGACTCTCTTTCATCACGTTTACTGCTGGCCTGTGGGACTGAATGATCAGTACGTTCCTGTTCTGGATATTGATTTTGTACCTATTTGTACCTAATTGATTTCGTACCTAATTTTGGAATATGAGCAAGAGCTCGAGCGCTGTTGGATGTGAGTGCCAGGGTGGTGCAGCAGTTAGCGTGTTGGAGTAGGATCTGGTGGATGTAGGTCTGAATCCTTACTCTGACATGGGAGCTCACTGCGTGACTGTGAGCCTGTGACTCTCTCTCTAACCTACCTCAGAGGGCTGTTGTGTAAAATGGAGGACAGAATGGTGCTGTCAGCTGCTATGAGTTTCCCAATGAGGATAAAAGCAGGCTATAAGTATCGGAACAGAAAATAAAAATTTAACTGCATTGCAAGGGTGAAATTCAGGTGGGCTCGGTCTACCCAGTCATTATCACCTTGTGGTCTTATTTTTCATTTAACCTTTTGCTTCTGTTAGAGTAACAGAAAACAATAGTAGTACTTAGAAAATTAAATTTAAAAAGTATTTTATTCAAAAGATTTTACTCTCACACACAATTGAATGGATTATAGTCATTCCTTCTATATATATTTTAGTTCTTTTATGCTAGTGGCCCATTGTATTAATCTTGATTATGTTAGATTAGATATAAACACATACACGTGAAGCTGCCATAGACCATTGGTCCATCGGGATCAGTATCGTCAATTCAGACTAGCAGCAGCTCTACAGGGTCTCAGGCAGAAGTCCTTTACATCACCTACTAGCTAATCCTTTTAACTGTAGAGATGACAGGGGTGGAATCTGGGACTTTTTGATTGCAAAGTAGATGAACTGCCACTGAGAGCTAAACTACAAGAGATGAATTACACCAGGATGCTCACATGAAGAGAGTGGCAAGTAGGTTAGCCGGGAAGCTGAGTTTTAAAAGACAGTTTGGAAGGCTTTGTCAATTCCCCCTCTCTACAGAGCCTGCGAAGATCTCTCCTCAGAGGTTTGTTTATTTCCTCTTCGGGGAGGCGAAACTGACAGAGCCTTTGAGAGGAGAAGAGGAAATTAACAAAGCCTCTGAGGAGAGATCTTCGCAGGCTGTATAGAGAGGGGAAATTGACAAAGCCTTCCAATTTGTCTTTTAAAACTCAGCTTCCTGGCTAACATTGCGACTCCCTTCACATGTACATCCTCGTGTAATTTGTCTCTTGTCACTTCGCTCTGAGCCTTGGCCCCTCCCCATTGGATAGCAGTATCCTCAGTTCTGTGGGGGGGGTCTATCTTAGAGTGAGAATTCTGCCTCTTTCGGGTTGTAGGTTAAGCCTCACAGGTAACTTGATCCTGTGAACTTGAATGTACATTGAAATAATTCTTATATATTAACTGTGTTTGCCTTTGAGCTACACAACATTTTTCCTGTCAATGTTCTGGAGGTCAGCAGCAGCCATGGTGATGTTGGCTACTTATTATTTACCATGAATTTGTTGTCGAAGGAAGGAAGGAAGGAAGGAAGGAAGGAAGGAAGGAAGGAAGAGAAAGAAAGAAAATGCTGATGCCTAGCTCATATCTTCCAAGAGTTTTAGGCAAGCCACAGTCAGGCATAGATTGTTCCTGAAGTTAGATATCAGTTTCTACCATCTCTGATGTGCATATCATTTCAGTTGGCAGCATGACCTTCTCATGAGCAGCAGAGAGCAGCTGAAAACAATAGGCTGGACCTGTACACCTCTACCTTTATGGAAGCCTCATCTGGCAATGAGCCTCAAGGATCAGAAGTGGAAATACGCAATCCTTCCTTCCAACATTTCACAGATGAAAATAGGGATGTAACCGTCTATTTTCATAACAAGGATCCATGCCAGAAACCCACCTTCGCTCCGTTATTACATTGCTGAAGGAACTGCTGTGCTTCAAGAGCCTGCCCTCTCTTCATGTAAAAGCCGAGATACTGTTGACTTCATTGGTTAAAGGGATATTAGAGCCACATAAAACCATTTAAAATACTTACCAGCTTCTGTTAAGTAGAGCTCTCACGCAGCCTCCCTTTAGCTTTTGCAGGTTGGTTGTATCCTGTCTCCTTAGGTCATGACCTGGGCCTGTAGTCCATCACAGTTGCTAGGTATGAAAGTGAAGGCCTTAGTGTCATGCGCACAGATGGATGCGCATGCATACTAGGAACAAGGTGAACCGATGCTGTGGGCACCTGGGAATCCTAGCCGGGCCCCTCAAGACCTCTGGGTCCCAGTAAAAAGTATCCTTTTTCTGTCTTTGTATAGCTTAGGGTTACCATCTCTGGGGTGGGAAATTCCTACAGATTTATGGGTACAGCCTGAGAGAGGAGGGTGTAAGGAAGGATGGGCATCAGTGGGTTATAATTCCATACTGTCCATGGACCAAGGCAGTCATTTTCTCAAAGTCATTTTCTTTGTAATCTCGAGATCTCCAGGACCCACCTGGAGATTGGCAACTCTCATACTGCCACATCTCCCCCACCTTTCTAATGTCATTCAGGTGGGAGATGGTATTTGCTTGAAGCATTGAGGAAAGAAGATTCTCAGCCCTAGGGGTGTCTAGGGGACAGCTGATGTGTGAGCTGTTCCAAAGGAACTGAATGGCTGTTCTTCTTCAAACACTAGTTGGATGGAACAGCCCTTTGATAAATGGTTACCTACAGGAGCAATCTTTGCTGGCTCTGTAGAGAGGGGAAATTGACAAAGCCTTCTGATCTGTCTTTTAAAACTCAGCTTCCCCAGCGAACATCTTGTCACTTAGCTCTGAGCCTTGGCCCCTCCCTATTTGATAGCAGTGTCCTCAGATCTGTGGGGGTCTACCTTAGACTGAGAATTCTATGTCTGCAAGGTTGTAGGTTAAGTCTCACAGGTAACGTTATCCTCTGAACTTGAATGTACATTGTACAGGGCTGGCACAAGACTTTTGGGCACTTTGGCCTATATCATCCAAGACACACCCCAACCTCCCCCACCATGCATGAGGAGACAGGGAGATTTGCCCTCCCTCTTCCCCCCTTGCACCATGACAGGAAGCTGCCACTCACCTCCTTGCTCCTCCCACCAGTCAAGGCAAAGAAGAGGTAAAGAGGAAGTGGACTGGGTTTGCCCTCCCCACCCCACCTTCCCAATAGAGGAAGGGAAGGAGGAAGCAGAGAACAGATTCTCCACTGGCCACTCACTAGAGCTGAGGGTGTCTTCTGGGGTAGATCCCATAACAGGCAGATGGTGAAGTGAGGGAGCAACAGGACTGATTGGCACCCCTCCACCACTGGTGTCCCTGGATATTTATCTACTAGGAAATACACCCCCAATTATTCATTGGGAGTTATCCCCAGGAATATATTATTGAGGCTGCAGCCCTAATCTAGTCCAAAAATATGGATCTATAGTTATCATTTTCCTTTGGAACAAACAGTCTCTAACATCTCCTCCCAAATAGGACATGTGCATTGTAATCAAGGGGATTTAGCTGCACCTATCAGACATCCAATCCTTTCCCCTTTTAATGACTGAGAGCATTGTTTACGAAAAGCTCAAAGTCCTGCACCATGCCAAGTACGCCCTGATGTCAGTCCCACAGAGATGCGAGGCTTATTTGGGATCAGCACATAGATGGGAAAGATCTGGAATTGATCAGGAAATGTTTTGGCACAAGTTTGTTGGAAGGGTGCTGCTTCCATTTGGCTTTCCACTTCTACAGGAATAATTGGAAATGACATTTGGCAGATGTCTGTAATGTTTTTGGAACTGGAAGGCAATTTGGCTTCTCCTTTTGGTGTGGGTGGATAATTTCCCCCAGGCCAGATTTTAACATTTAAGCGAGAGGTGGGATCTCAATTCTTCCCAAAAAAGGACACTTAGCTGCATGTTTTGCAATCCTAGTGGATTCTTTTTTAGCCACCTGTATGCTTCGCTCTCGTACATCTTACGAAGTTAGTGAAGGACTCCCACCCCCATCCCATGCTCCTAGCAGGCAACAACTACAAGAAGTTATGAAATTAGTTTATCCCTGATAGTGTATCAGTCTCTTCAAACACATAACCAAGGATAACCAAATGTAGCAAAATCCTTGCCACCGCTCTTAACCTTTAAACCAAACTGGCTTCAAAGCTTATCCTACTATATAAAAGACAAGCTGTATTGGTGACGACTCACTTTTTATCCTCGCACAGGTGCATTGTCGACGACTCTGGACTTGAGGCTGCTGTGAAGCGCCCGCTTGCCGCTGGGAGGGGGACTGCTGAATCGATCACCTAAGCACTGCTCTCCGCCCCTCCCCTCAGCACCTTCCCACTCTGACCTCCAGGCCGCTGCGAAATGCCCGCTTGCCACCAGGAGGCGTGCTCAGAACATTGATTTGCTAGGCCCCCTTGCAGCAGCAAGCGGATGCTTTGCAGTGCCTCCCCACCCCACCCCAGGCTGGAGCGGGAGGGTACTGAGGGGAAGAAGAGCAAAATACACATATGAAAAAATGAAAAACAAAAAAAATTACTAACAACAGTTTTCTAGAGCACATTGTATTTTTTCATACAACGGGCTTTGTTGCTAGTTCTCTTACAGAATGCAGCCCCAAGGACATAATTTTTGGAGTAAGCTGAGCTCTGTTGAATAGATCTGAGCAGGATTCCTAGTAGATCTGCTTAGATCGGCACTGATAGAGCCAGCATAGTGTAGTGGCTACAGTGTCAAATTAAGATTTGGGAGACCCAGGTTCTAATCTTTCTGCCATGGAAACTCCATAGGTGAACTTAGGCCAGTCATTTACAGTAAAATCCTAAGAGTTACACCAGTCTAAGCCCATTGAAATCAATGGACTTTTCTCCCCAATGGGAACCCAAAGCAGCTTACATCATTCTCCTCTCCTTCAGTTAATCCTCACAACAACCCTGTGAGGTTAGGTTGAGAGTATGAGACTGTCTGAAGGTCATCCGACAACATATCACTCTTCTCCTCAATTTGCATAATTTATGTCACTGAGGGCCAAGCTACACATGACGAATGACACTTGAACAGCAAGTGTATTTCTCCCTGTTCACTTGCCCTCCAATCAATCCACTTGCCGTTCAAGTGTCATTCGTCATGTGTAGCTTGGCCCTCTGTAGCAGAGTGGGGATTCGAACCTGGGTCTTTCAGTCTGACACTCTGACCACTGCATCATACTGCTGTCAGCCTACCCCACCTCACAGGATTGTTGTTGCAAGGATAAAACAGAGAAGGGGAAAACATTGTTTTGAATCCCCTTTGGCTCCCATTGGGGAAGACAGTGTGGTATAAGTATCTAACAGTATAAAAAAATAGAATAGATATAATCTTGTACAATTCAGATATATAGAACCTTGCCTCCTAAATACTTAATTGTCCGAGCCACTTTCTCATAACCTCAGCTCCTCATATCAACAATAGGGGGAAAGTAATAGTGACAAGAGTTACCAGGTCCCCTTACCCTCCAAGCGGGGGCGGGGGGGGAGGCCCCAGTGTTTACCTTCTCTTCCCTCTTTGCGGGCTCCTCAGAATGTATGTGCAGTGGGACGATTCGAGCCCCAAACAGGCCTGATTTGGCCCGTTTGAGGCCAAAATCGGCCCACGGTGAAGCGCAGGAATGCTCTTGGGGCTGCGCAACAACGTCAATCCTCGAAAGTGACATCATTGCACCGCCCTGGGAGCACCCCTGGGAGGCCTGTTGCTGCACGTTCACTCACCCCTCCTTGCCAGCCAGGTAAGCGGTAGTGGCAGGTGGAGGGTAGAAGCAGGGGACCCCCTGCCCTGACCAGTGGGAGATCCGTAATAATGACCTTATGTTGTTGTAAGCATGATACAAGTCTGTATCTGATGTGCCTTAAGCCCTTAATATCTCTACATAATTTTAAAGTTCTGATTATTTATTAAAATGCCCAAGTTTTACAAACTTGGACACAATGCATATTGCATTTCCCAATTTTTAAAAAAGCATCATAAAAAAGAATCAAATGACACCGAAAACTCAAATTAATAATGGATTTTTTTTTACTATATTTATTTCTGA
Organism: Eublepharis macularius; assembly: GCF_028583425.1. NCBI lineage: Eukaryota > Metazoa > Chordata > Lepidosauria > Squamata > Eublepharidae > Eublepharis > Eublepharis macularius. The sequence continues at coordinate 36,858,408 of NC_072792.1, read as the reverse complement.
AACACTTCTTCTGAATGTTTATGCCTGAAGGCAAAAATAATACAAGAAACCTGCTGTGCCTTTTGGTGTAACAAATTCAAGAGGATAGATTTCTTCACTGTAAATACTCCACAGTTATTCTCACTCAGAGCACATGCTTCCCTTCCCAGTAAGTATATTTAGGATTGAGTCTTTAAGGGCCCTTTATGTGCAGTAATCATTCTTGCAGAAGATACAGCCTCTACTTTACTTATTCTTGGTTACACAAAACGTAATTGGAGACTGATCATAGCTTGGACTATCACAATTTCAATAACCTACAGGGCCTATTGTTGGGTAGGAGGCAAAGAAGAGGACCCTGTTTATAGGGTTCTGAGTAGACCTGCTTAGGATTGCTCTCAACATTTCAGACCCAAACTTCTATGCTTTGAAACAGTAAGAAACAGGTATTTATTAACAAGAGCTTTTGGCTTGTGTTTCTGCTTGAAGCCCAAAATTAATTTGGCACAGAGCAAAAAGAAAAAGAAATGACACTGAAAAAAGACATTTGAAAAAAATGAATATAATCCCTGGAATGATTTGGAAGATTTCTCACACCCTTACATTAAATTATTTATGCCATTTATAGTCCACTGTTCTCATGGAGACTCAAGGCGGATTACACAGTGTGAGATTATAAATAGTACTTTAGACAACCCAATAAAGCAAAACCAGAGATGAAGAGATGGGGAAGCAGCAGTTGGGGATAAAACAGAAGGGGGACTGACCACAGGGTCTGTGAAGGGGCAGCTGACAGAGAGCTGGGAGGTGAAGAAAAGAGGCAAGTAGGGAGAGAAGAGGGGGGAAGAGCAGGATGGAGCGGAGGAAGCAGAAATGAGGGCCAGGAAGGTAGAAAACAAGGGGTTTGGGGAGGGGAGGGATTTCAGCAAGGTATAATGCAAATAGAACCCACTTTCCAAGGCGGTCATTTCCTCCAGGGAAACTGATCTCTGTCATAGAAACATAGACTTGGAAGGGGTCTTATGGTCAGGGCTCATTTCGAGGGGGAACGTGCAGGAACGCAGTTCCAGCAGTTCCCCAAAGAAGTCACGTCAGGTGGCCCCGCCCACCTGACTCTTGGCCATTTTGGGCCCGTTTCAGCCTGGATTGGGGCCGAAACAGCCCGGATCAGGCCTCTGATGGGTGGTGGATCACCCTCCCACTCAGCAGTGGGTCAATTCTGACCATTTCAGGCCCCTTTTTGGCCATTTTCAGCCCCCTTTTTCCATTTTGGGCCCAATTTCGGTTGTGAATGTCCAGGATTGGGTCCAAAACAGCCAGGATAGGTGAGGTCAGGGGGTGTGGTGTATGCAAATCAGTTATGCTAACAACACACTTCCAGTGATGGCAAGGGGTGTGTCATATGTTAATGAGTTGTGCTAATGCTAATAAGTTTCTCCAGCTCTTTTTCTACGAAATGACTCCTGCTTATCGACTACCTAGTCCAAACCCCTGCCCAAAACAGGAGCATCCTCAGCATCCCTGACAAGTATATGTCCAGCCGCTCCTTGAAGATCTGATAATGAGGGGGGAACCCACCACAGCCCAATAGGATCATCTGGGGTGGAGTTGTATTTCTGGGAGATCTCCGGGCCCCTCCTGAAGACTGGCCCTCCCTGCTCATCTGTCTTTCTCTCTATCCTTCCATAGGCAATTGGGGTGCTCTGCAATATTGCAAAGCATTCTGGAAAGCAGCTACTTGGGGTTGTTGAACTATGACAGATGCAAACACAGCTTTAGCAAAACCAAAGGAAAACCTGAGTTTGGCTTGCCACCTGGCTGCAATTGAATTGGCCAGCTAGCATGTGTTTTTACACATACTCTCTCTCTTTGACTCACTATCTCTCTCTCTCCTGCTCCTGGTTTCTTACACTTTTTAAAAATTGGCCTCCTTTTGCTCACATTCCTCCTGGGGGTATAGCCATCATGCCTAGGAGGGCCTAGACATGCCTTACATATTATCTGTTGCTTTAAATATGTACTCTTATATACTGCCTGTGCTTCATATTGTCTAATGTCAGTCCTAGAATTGATTATGTTCTATTTCAGCAATTCTTCAGCTCTGTATTGGATCCTTATTAATGCTATGTCTTTGTAGACTTGTATTTTTTTATCCTATGACATTGTTATGGAAATGTCCTTGACACTGTATGGAAATGTCCTTGCTACTGATTGTACTAATCTCACATTATGTAATCCGCCTTGAGTCGCAGTGAGAAAGGCAGACTATAAATGAAATAAAATAAATAAGAGGATTATTTTTGTTGCTGGTTTTATGAGGCCCCGAGGTGACAACAGAGCGAAGTCGAGGAAATTGTGGTAATCTTCAAGAAACCATCAGGCAACGTAACACATTTGCTTAAGGAGTATCTGAAATCAGAATGAAAGCAAATGGCTTCCGAAGAAGAGCCTTTCCTTAGGAATTGACTTAGTCTGTTCATGACGGAAAGTATTCTCAGCTCTTATAGATGAGAGGACTTTGAACTCTCACCAAATCTACAGGAAAGCCTATAATGGAAGGCTACACAAAGAGTACTTAAAGACTGCCACCAATGGAAAACTGCCAACACCAGCTTCTCCAAAGTGTTGTGTGTTGAATCCGACCTCCCCCTTTTGTGAGTGAAAGGGCACTTATGAAAGAAAGGAGATGACAAGGTGTGGGGGTTAAAATGTCAGAGTAGAATCCGGGAGACCCAGGTTCAAATCCCCAGTCTGCCAGCAAAGCATGCTGGGTGATTCTCTCAGCCCAACCTATCTCACAGGGTCATTGTAAACTGCTTTGAGTCCCCACAGGAGGCAAAAGACGGGTATAAATAAATCTCAATGTAGAAGGGTAAGCAATTTTTGCTCTTTCTTCCTATCCACCACAGAGTCACACAACAAATCCCGTGCTAGTCCCAAGGGTTCCCCCAACCCCTGAGTAATTTTTTAAGGATGTAGAGGAAAGATGAGGAAAATGTATGCTTTGTGTGGCGCTTTGTTGGTGGATCATGAGATCCAACCCTATATTTTAGAATGTATTTGTTGAGAATTCTTAGAAGAAATTGTTGTTATTATTTCTGGAAACTAAGTTCATAATCATCATTGCTATGTTATTATTAGAAAATACCCTTTCCAAAGGAAATAGTCTCCTAAAACAGAAGCAGTATAGAATCTCAAAAACAATAACTTACTGCAATAAAACATGAAGTGGAGGAGCACACTTCTCAAAATCACCAACCACAGCCACGGAAAAGTTAGCTTCACAAGAAAAGTGGTTGTTTCTTTATACGGTGGTGCTTTATGGAATCAAACCCCCATAGAGAAGCCACAGTCACAAGGTAAGAAAAAGTGGTTGTCCACAATGAGTGAAAAACCAAAAGGGGGATCTACAATACGATACAATACGATCGATACGATACGATTCATTTCTCCCTGCTGAATGTGGAACATGGCTCATCAATGATAACATTCCAAGTTCTAAAAGAATTGTTTCCTATGTTTAAAAAGTAAGTTTCTGAGAATCAAGCTGGTAGTCACATTAGACCTGCTGATAATATCAGACATGATCTAGATCAAAACATTGCTGCAATTCTTCAAATCCATAAGCATTTAATTGGAAGCACTTCCCATTGATTACGGTAGAGCACATTTGCAAGTCAGGACTGGTTTTAAATGTTGCCTTTGGGGCATGGCTGCTGCTCCTATGTCTTGGCTCTCCTTCAGCATTGCTGAAGTTCCATATCATGCTGGAATCTTGAAGGTACTTCTAGGGCCAAAGTTGCCTCCTCCTAGGGTGAGAAGTACTCCTAGGAATCTGGTGGAGTCCAGGTGCTACAATGGAAATAACCATAGAAAATAGCAAACACGCTACAGAGTAATGTTTGAACTGAGCCACACTTTCTTGGGGATTAAAATTGAAATGACTCAAGTGAGACAGTTGAGCCATACATTGCACTGGCCAATGGGAATGGGTTTTCCAACAGGTAGAGGAGGAAAAAATGTTCTGTCCTTTTAATGGAGCCTTAATGTGGGGCAATGTGCAGCTGAAGGTTTTCACAGCATGGAGGTAAAGAACATTCTAGTAAGCCTCCATTATTGTTTCCCTCTCCAGGTTGTTAGTTATCCTAAATTTGAATGAAGACAAAAAAATCTTTCTAGCCCAAATACAGAGTTAAAACAAACCAATGAAGTTCCAAAAATTCCTCCCTTCCATAGCTCAGGAGACAGACCATAGCTCAGTGGTACACAGCACATGCTTTTGTATATTTAAGCTTCTCACTATAGTCTCTACCTATCACTTTTCTATCCCATCCCTCCAAGAAGCTGACCCAGAATCAAATCCCCATTCTGCCATGAAGCTAGCAGGGTAACTCCAAGCCATCATTCTCTTGTAGCCTCACCTAACTTTGAAGGTTCTTTCTGTGAGGATAAAATAGAAGAGGAGTGAATAATGTCTCTCACCAGGGAGAAAGGGTGGGTATACAACTTTAAAAGTTCTCCATTTTATACCAACCTTGAGAGAGTGAGATTGTCTCAAGGTCACTCAGTGAGCTTCAAGTTTGAGGCTGGATTTGAACTCAAGTCTCTCTGGTCCTGGTCCAACAATTTTACCACTACACCACACTTCCTCTGTATCATATGCAATTAAAGAGGTCTGCTAGAGAACCTCTGCTAGGCTGAATCGACAGCAAGGCTTAGTGATATAAAGCAGATTCATTCACTTTGGCCCCTTCTGCAGGAGTGTATCCCTGAACTGTTGTGTTATCCCTCTGTTATCCGCTCTGAGACTGCTTGCAGGGAGAGCGGACTATAAACAAACAAACAAACAAACAAACAATTTTCAAGAGATAATTCATTCACTTAAATTATGTGTGTCTCTCTGTGACTGACCAGGAGGTAATTAATTAAACTTTGAGCAGAAAGGAAGAAGTAACGTCATGACTCAGATGAAGAAAAAGGCAGGAGGACGATAGAGAACACAACAGGTTGCTATCAGCATTGTCTTAATTCTTCACTAAAACAGTGATTTCCTATGGAACAGTTTGCACAGAAGCAACCTATGCACCAATATTATTGTGCTTGGTTTTCTGCTTGCTGCTAGGCCTGACACTAGGGTTGCCAGGTCCCTCCACTCCCCCGGCGGGAGATTGCGATTCTGATTCCTACCTCGAGATGTCCCTCTGTTCTCTTTTTGTGCATGCACACTCCCAGCCAATGCGATGAAGTGATGTCATCACATAGGTTATGGTCAAAAGGCGGCCTGGTAGTCACCCCATTGAGGGGCACAATTCAGCCCAAAACAGGCCTGCTGTGGGGAGTTAATCGGGCCACTGTGGTCACGGGAATGCGCTGTGCCACCCAGCTGGGCACCCTGGGGTGTGTGCCCCCTGCTGGCCAGGTAAGTGCAGGGGCGGGGGAGGTGGGAGCAGGGGATCCTTCATTCCGGGCGGGGGAATGGCACCTCTACCTGACACATTTGCATGAAATATACAGGCCTGTATCTCATTACTTAATATACGTATATATGTCCAGCTTCTATGTATATGTTCCTGTTATGTGACTGGAGCAGTAAGAGACATAGCAATGAAAAGGGAAGCTCGTATTCACAGGGGTATCTTGTGTTCTTATCGCAGGATCTGTGAGCTTTGGGCTGCAGCCTGGACCCTTACATATGGGTCATTCATTGCTGAGTGAGGCAAAGGAAATTCTGTGGGTACCTTTTCTTGCCTGGCAAGTTTTCTATGGAAGAGGGCATTTATCACTTTCTGATCTCTATTGATGCCATCCACTTAGCTGGAGAGAAGGTGGGGATAGAATTCACACCAATGAATAGCCTCATTTGTAACTGTGGCCTTAAGGAGCTAGCAGATCTTGCGCATTACTGCTTCTGTTGGCTATTATCTATCTTTCCTAGACAAAGCTTTCTGGCAGACTTCCTAGGTAGAATATGTGACATAGGGGAGGCTGTGAAAAATCTCCCCCCCCCTTCTTCTTCTTCTTCTTTTTTTTTACTGACAGGGATAGTTACATGACTAGCTTTCTTCACACTGGCACCACAAACAACAACAATCAACAACAACTCCGCTGCAGAAAAGTATTATTCCATGGACTACCTTCTCAGATGGTTTAGAGGACACATGTCGTCATATTCATTTGTAAAGTTAATTGCTGGTTAAATTTTCTAATCTGGCTATTGCAAATTCTTCAAAGGTGTGAGAATAAAGGATTCTGCATAGAACCTTACAGTTCTCAGCAACAGGGGGAAATCCACTTAAGTGTTCAGAGCTGGATCCTGGGCATCAGCTATGATCCTCAAGAGTAAATCCAATGAAAAGGAATGCATTTTACATGTGAGCTGGGCTACTCCACAGTAGACAAATATAGTTCAACAACATCAGCAGATAGCAAAGGGACTGGAGAATGAAGTAATGGTATCTACACAGAAATGTGATTGAGTTTACTAAGACATCATTCAACTTAAATTGCCTGCTATTAACTGGAATTCTTTCAAATAAAAAATCAAAACCTTCCCGGCTTCAAATAGCTTGTTTCCTTTATTAAAAGCTGAACTAATTTAAATCCCAACAAAATACCCACACCCAATTAAAGATGCTTTCTTAAATTCATGTAGTTGGGAATGGGAAATCAATAAGACTTATATATACTTGATTTTGGATGGATTTTGTCCTAAATAATCTGGCATAGGGTCGACATTTACCTGCTACTAAGCAAGCAGCAAGGAGTGAAAGTATTTTGTCACTAGCCTTCCCAATTGCCCCGCCACAGCAGGGAATTCTCTACTCCCCAGCCTCAATCTCCTGCCCTTGAAAAATTGAGGAGTGGGAGAAAAACTTTTTCCCCCAGAGTGAAGCTGTAGGAATTTCCTGTAAGCATTATGGTCTTTACCATAGAGATTAGGGTAAAATTCCTACAGCTTCACCCAGAGGGGACATCACATCCTCCCCATCATCCACCATCTCCAAGCATCCCTCAAATCCCCAGGGATCCCCAACCTTTTTGAGCTTATGAGCACCTTTGGCATTCTGACTCATGGTGGTGGACACTACTACAAAATGGCTGTCACAGGAGGTGGAGCCAATCACCAAATGGCCACCACAAGAAGGGGAACCAAACACAAAATGTCAGGGAATGAGGTCATGCCTAACTCTAACAGTAACTTTTCAACATTTCAGACACAAGCTCTGTTTAACAGGATGCTGTTAAAATGAACATAAATGTTTAAAAACATTTTCTTGCATAAACCCAGCTTACATTTAGTCACACAGCGAAGACTCTTGTGTTGTGGAGGCAGCTGCTACTGAAGCAATTTTTGAATCTGTACAGCCAATATCTCCAATGACCAATCAGATACTCCACTGGGCAAAAGCCCCCCGTCCCCATATTTTTAAAAAATACTTGGCAGGAATCATGCTGCCCATGGGGGCCACGTTGGGAATCCCTGGCCTAGGCAATGTTGGGAAGTGTGTTTGTCATCTCAAGCAAATTATACCCATTGTATTTATGTATGTATGTATTTATTTTATTCAGTTTATATTCCGCTCTTCCCACAAGCAGGCTCAGAGCAGATCACAGGCAGTAATAAATACGACAAAAACAGATAGCATAAATTAGATTAAAACATATTGGTCAGTACAATGAAGTCTAAAATGGACGGTTGTGCCCATATTGCTCAGCCACCAAGCATTAAGACACATCCATGGGGCATGGTGGCCAGCTATCAGATGATAGCCATCATGTGGGGCGGAAACACTCCCCCCTACTGGTCGGAGGCCGGTTTTTTGGCCCTGCCTCATGGAACATCTCTGTCTTGCAAGCCTGGTGGGAAGATAATAGACCGGCTGGGCCCGAGTATCCACAGACAGAGAGTTCCACCAGGTTGGGGCCAGGACCAAGAAAGCCCTGAACCTGGTTGAGGCAAGGCGAACCTCCCGAGGGCCAAGGACCACCAGTAAATGTTTATCTGCCGATATGCTCCTGTGTCGTCACCAGCTGGCTCTTGCAGTATTGTCTGATTTAACCGATGGTGGCATCTGTCCCAGAAGTTATGCCTGTCACCTCCTGCACCACCAATGGCTGTGAATAAGCAATGCCATTGTAGTACATCGGCTTCCTCTTCGCTGTTCTGTCCCAAGTAGTTGAACGGGTGCCTTGGCCAGAGGACCAGCCATTCAGAACCTTTTACAGAGGACTGAGCACATTTCCCTCTGGTTTCCAGTTGCAATAAGAACGGAGGGCATAACTGGTCTGCGGTGTCCAGATGTCTACCCTTTTCCCTTTGGGGTTTGTTTGTGTGTGATCTGGGTGCCAAGCTCTCAGTCCAGCATATGCACAAGTCCTGTCTGAGGCACATTTGCAAAATCATTCAGCGCTTTACCAGTTCCAAAAGCCATCTCCCTCCTCTGCAACTAGCTTGGGGGACAGGCAGACAGACAGAGAGGGGAGATATTTCCTCCGCCAGAGCAAGGGGTTGGAAGCAGGCCCGAGTTTCATCATTGTGTTGCTAGTTGTTTTTGCAAAGCAAAGAAATTGCCTAGGAGCTGGTAAATCTGACAGTACTTCCGTGAAATCTCTGGATGGGCCAGAGCTGGTAGAAATATGAGTAGCTTGATCTTATGCTCAGCAGGGTGGTAATGTGTGTCTGGTTCTCGCTCAGATCCCCCTGTTCTAGGCTTCAGAAATGGTCTGCATGGACCATAGCTTGGAAAAGCCTCAGCCCAGAAGTGGGTTTGGCACAGCTTCTCAGGTCCATTGTCTAGCCTGAGGCAGACTCGTGTGCTAAATCATACACACTAAAGAGGCATCTTTGTGTTTAGGCCCTTTCAAAATGTACTTCTTTTCTGAGCTCTCACTTACTTTTTTTATCTACTCGTCTGTTACATTTTTATTTTGCCTTTCCTCTCAGTAGCTCTAGAGAGTGAACTGCATTCGCCTCTTCTCCATTTTATCCCTACAATAACCCGAGGGTTGCCATCTCCAGGTTGAGAAATTACTGGAGATTTAGGGATGGAGCCTAGGGAGAAGGGGTTGGGGGCAGGGGGGACCTCAGTAAGGTATAATCTCATAGAGTCACCATCCAAAGAAGCCGTTTTCTCTAAGGGAACTGATCACTGGAGATCAGTGGTTAATTCCAGCTCTCCAGGCCCCATCTGGAGTACGGTTGCCAGCTCCAAATTGGGAAATTCCTGGAGATCTGGGGGGTGAAACCTGGAAAAACCTGCAGAAAGTGGGGTTTGGGGAGGGAAAAGACCTTGGCATGGCATAATTCCATAGAGTTCACCCCCCAAAGTAGCCATTTTCTCCAGGTGAACTGATCTCTGTGGCCTGGAGACCAGTTGTAATTCTGGGAGATCTCCAGCCACTACCTGGAGGCTGGCAACCCTAATCTGGAGGTTGCCAACCCTACTTGTGATATAGGTGAGAGAAAGAGAAGGGTGTGTGTGTGTGTGGTTTAGGCTCACCCAGCAATCTTTATGAGATTTGAAGCTGTATTTCCAATGCTCTATCTCCTACACCAGATCGGCTTGCAGAATAAAATATAGACCTAATTGGTGAGGCTTGGGGAGGAATAAGATATATTTTTTAAAATACTTCTTCCAGTATTAAATTGATTGATTGGATTGATTGCCTTTCGCTGAACCATTTCTAAATATACAGTTTTAAAAACCCCTAACTGAAAATTGCAGTTGAGATCAGAGAAGTGCTATTGACAGAGATGCTTAATGGAAAAATGCCATTTCTGATGAAGCCTGCACAAAGTAGTATTCACAAACATTATTTGTTCATGACAACGGAACTTTGACAACTAGGAAAATAGTAGGGAAATAGTAAAACGACCCACAGTATTTCACCCTCTCAACACTCTGAATTCACCACGCTGTACAATTTATGGCCAAATCCCCTGGTGTTTGCTCAGGGACTGTTTCAACCACACAGTTCCAGAACTCCTGCGGCTTAAGATATTATGTTCATATATACAAGTCAAACAGATTCAACTGACCCTCCTGTTGACCCATATTTTTATACAGAGTAATAAAGTGTCACTCAAAACATTAACTTTGCCAACAGCCGAGCTCTGTTCAATATGCTCACGTGATACAGATCAAGGAAATGAAATCAGATTTAGTACTAAACTATTTTAAAAAAACAACAATCTAGGCATTACAGAACTAGGAGTTGCAGAAGACCAGCTCCTTTCGACGGAACATCCCGAGAGACAAGATTCTGATTTTACTTGCACTGAGATTCGTTTTCTTGAATAGGAACCTGGCTCAACTGGATTTCAGCCTTGGTGGAAAGTTCTAGTTAGGGAAGATTTTATTTTTGCAAATAACAAATACAAAACTTACCTTGTTTGCAATACAGTAGACCATTGTCATTTAAGAGGTAAAAGTAGTCCCTTGTGTAAGCACCGAGTCATTTACTGATCCATGGCGGGCGGGGGGGACGGGACGTCTTTTTGGCAGACTTTTTGTTACGGGGTGGTTTGCCATTGCCTTCCCCAGTCATTTACACTTTACCCCCAGGAAACTGGGTACTCATTTTACCGACCTTGGAAGGATGGAAGGCCGAGTCAACCTTGAGCCGGCTTCCTGAACCTAGCTTCCGCCAGGATTGAACTCAAGTCGTGAGCAGAGCTTGGACTGCAGTGCTGCAGCTTACCACTCTATGCCATGGGGCTGCAGCCCAAGCTCTGCAGCCCAAGCTCTGTGCTCTTGCCATTGACAGCATCAGTGAGTGGCATTCATCATATCAGCCTGTGTTTAGAACTTGCTGAGTCAGACTACAGGTGGAACGTTGTTGTTGTTTGTTGTGGTGGGTGTTGGTGTTGGTGACTTTGATCCAATTTAGACCACTGGATTAACAAGTCTTTGCTCAGCTTTGGGAGTCCAGTTGCAAACTGGACAGGGCAAGAACACAAGAGAGAGTGAACACAAGAGAGAGTGGGTATAGATGCTTCACCCAAGCCCAACATCCCAGAAGGCTTGAGGTCATCACAAATGGTACATTGATTTTTAGCGTGGGTGAGTTGGGAAGAAGGAAGGCAAGGACAGCTGTGGGAAAGCAGTGTGAGAAAGCGCAAACCATTTGTGATAGGATACTTTTGTGGGTTAGGGGGAAAAAATCAAACCAATTTTCAACTGTTCAAGGGAGCTGCTTGCAACTGGAAATCAAAGTGCATTTTGAACAGTGCATTTTGAAAAGTGCATTTTGAACAAGACCCCATCTACCTGGGGTCTTGGTGCAGGCACTGGACCCCCCCCCCCTTCGCTGCTGAGATTTCTACTCCACTTCAGGAAAGGTGAGCTTGTCCCAATTCATCGTGATACCCGGCTTATGTATTAGTCTCTAATTATCCTACTCTGTATTCCTTAGCTCTTGTATGCAATCTTGTATGTGTGTGGAAGATTAGGCATACGCTACACTATTAGAAAATACACGTTATTGATACTTGTAGTTTGCCTCTTTGTCACAGAGATTTCCGTTTGGCAGGACCTTGGTAGACATTGGCTAGATCCGCGCTGTTCTAGTTCTGGACTGCTAAGCTAACTCCCCATCCTATTAACCGAGCAGTTCCAGTAACAGATTAATGTATCAGGCATCTGACGAAGAGAACTTGATTCTCGAAAGCTTATGCTACAATAAAATTGGTTAGTCTTAAAGGTGCTACTGGACTCTTTTTGATTTTGCTACCACAGACTAACACGGCTAACTCCTCTGCATTTTGAACAGAAAGGTTTGCTGTATTATAAATTCTAAGTGCCCAGCTATACAACCGTAACTACCATCCTGTGTAGTGTACTGGATTTATTCAGGAGCAACCTCTGTTAGAAAGTTTTTCCCCCTTCCAGTTCTTCAGTCCCAACCCACTGAACGATGTTTTCTTACTAGGAATCTTTGATGTTATAATCAATATTTGTTATCACATTTTGTAATCCGTTTGCTGATTGACAGAAAGCATTATTTTACTTGGAATCTTTGCTGTTAGATTAGAATTTTATCATGTTTTGTCAGCAGCTTTCTGACTGACCGAATTGTCCTCTTGTACTTGTAAGATGCTTTGAGGCCCAGTGAGTAAGACAGGCTACAAGTGAAAATAAGCAGATCAACAACAACAACAAAATCTTGAAGGAAAACAGTTTATTAAAGGTAGGTTTGAATGTTCATCTCTTACTGAAACCAGCTTTGGGATTCCAAAGTGGACCAGGTTAGCCTTTTACAGTTTCAAATGAGTGTGCAACTATCCAGCTGCTTAACAGCAGCATACTTTTATGAGGAGACTAAATGGTTAAGAAGACCAGACTCACAGAGAACTGCAGCTCTTCAGTATATTCCATAGAGTTTCTTTCGCTTCCTCAGACCTCCTTAGAGTCTTTAGTTTGCTCTATCACAGCACCTGGATTTTGTTGACAGAGTTCAGGAAACAATTTATCCACACTTTGGAATTTGCTTTCAGTGAATTTACTGCAACAGGGTTTTTTCTGAAGACAATGACTGACTGCAGGCCACTAATGCAAAAGAGAGGCCTTCTGAGACCAAGCACTAATACATACTGACACACGGCAGAGAGAGAAAAACAAGAGGAGGGTTGAACTGCAAGAGAAAACATTCAATACACCCTAGAGAATGCACCACAGCTCTCCCTAGGGTACAAGTGGACTAAAATACTTTTTCAGCAGTATTTTCAGTGACTAGAGTCTTAGCAGGCTGTCACTTCTCCAACAGATTTACTGTTCTCTCTATTTTATTGTACAGATTTTATTGCGTTGTTATTTTTATTATGAATCTTGTTCTAATGCTGCTTGTTTTGCCTTTCCTTTGCTATTGTACCCGTTGCAAATCACTTTGTGGCCTTTTAGCTTAGATAGCGAAGTCGCTTCAAGTTATAATTAAAGCAACAGCTTCCAATCTTTAGGGGACACTTGTCTACCTAAGAAGCTGGGCGCACTGGTTGGAGTATTGGAGAAGGACTGGAGAGACCTAAGTTTTAACACATACCCCACCATGAATCTTATGGGGTGCCCTAGTTCCAGTCACTGGCACGTTTCCAACAAAATCCACTTGAACAGTAAGACTTCCTTATTTCCCCTCCAAATTTTGTTCCTGGTGGTCAACTCAGGTTGCCAAGGGTTGAAAAACCCTAGGAGGTTCTGGGGACAGGGATTGGTGTCAAGTGGTACTGCACAATGCTGCAACGTAACTTCCAATCATGTAACAGGAAGTGACATCATGATGGCAGAGGAGATGGAGGTGGGAAAAGGTTAAAAAGAAAAGTTGGCAGTGGGAGTCAGAATCAGTGAAAACTGCTGTACTCTTAAGACTTCGGGACCTGCATGGTTGAATACAGCCACTGATTTTCTACCCACAAGTATTTGTAAGTTTCCCCAACAGGACAAATAGCAGCTGTTCCCAGGCCATTTCAGGTCAGGAAAACAGCACAGGGGAGACGCTCAAGTCCCACTCCTGATACACAGTACCAGGTACCAATCTAAATTGAACCCCCATGCATTTGAAAGGTAAGTTTCAAATATCTCTGCCGACTCAGAACCCCCAGGGTGGACCTGGAAACAGTGTGACGTGGCTAGGCCCTCACTTTGAAACATGGTAGCCTAATCATCTTTGACCTGCCGTCAGCTCTCTCTCTCTCTCTCTGTATGACTTAAAAGTTCTGTGACAGGCCCAATGCACCTCGCCAATGTGAAGGATGGAGGTGGAAGGTAAATGGAAGGATTTCCTTGTGAACTAATGGCTAAACTCCAGTCTCACTTTGCAATAATTGTACAAAGCAGATGGTGAGAAAAAATGTATGGAAATACTTGGGATCCAGCAAGCATGCATACAAGGAAAATGATGGAAATCTTTTTGAGAGCCAAAGCAAACATTTTTCATCACTTCATCGTAAAACTCTCAAAAGCATAGCTTGGCTTCTGTGGAGGCAGGGTTCATGCTTTTCTTTTGGGCTCCACACCAAAGTTGCAACAAACCTTTAATATTCAGTCCTCTTCCCCCCGAAAGCACAAGTGGAAAGAAATAAGTAGCAAGGCAAGCCAGAGAAACTGGCAGGGAATGTGAAAATAACACATTCAGGTAGATAATCCAAGTACTACAATGCATACACTTAGGTGAAACAATGTTCATATCCCTCCAGGCTGCAAATAAAGATTTGCCTCTAAAGCACTACTCTCTGTGCCCGGCAGGAGGTGACAAGAGACAGGGCATTTTCTGTGGTGGCACCTCCCCTTTGGAATGCCTTCTACTTTGAGGCTTACCTGGCACTACTTTACTGTATTTTAGGTGCAAGACCAGAAAACATCTTTTTACATAGGCTTTTAGTTAGGAGTTCTATCTTACCAGCTTTTCAAAATGGTCTGTTTCTGGTCTGAGGTTTGTTTTACAGATAGTTTTTTTTAACGCTGTAGATATCCAATGGCTTGTTGTTTTATATTGTTATATTATTTTAATTATAAGCCATCTTGAACAGATCTCTGAAGAGCTATGAATAGAAATATTCCCTCTCTTTCTCCCCCCACATATATTCTAAGTATATACTTATACTAATTGAAACCTGATACTAATTGAATAACAACATTTGATTTATACACCGCCCTTCAGGACAACTTAACATCCACTCAGAGCAGTGTACAAAGTGTGTTATTATTATCCTTACAACAATCACCCTGTGAGGTGGGTGGGATTGAGAGAGCTGTGACTGACTCAAGGTCACCCAAGGTCTGGCTTCAAGCAGAGGAGTGGGGAATCAAGCCTGGTTCTCCAGATTAGAGTCCTGCCACTTCTAACCACTACACCAAACTGGGTCTCCAGAAATCTCCCACAAATAGCCACCAAATTCCCTTTAAGAGGTTAGGTGACTGTTTTGAAGGCGTGCTGGATCAGCTCTAAGGGCCAAGCTACACATGACGAATGACACTTGAACAGCAAGTGTATTTCTCCCTGTTCACTTGCCCTCCACTCAATCCACTTGCCGTTCAAGTGTCATTCGTCATGTGTAGCTTGGCCCTAAGATTCTAACAAAATGTGGTTCATTTGCCTTGATCTACAGATACCCATAAACACAGTACTGCTTAAGAGGATGTTTGCATATGTACATACGGAGCTCATGGTCAGCACTTTTAGCTTTGACCACGCTGGTCATTTATTTGGGAAGTAAAACCCTTCCAAACAAGTAAACAGTATTAAAGTTTACTGTACAGCTACAGAAGATGCCTGAAGACCTAGTTCTAGTACACATGTGTGGGGATCTATTTTTCACCTGACTTTTTGCACACATCTAACAACAATGGTGCATCTTTGCTGGATTTGAGAAAAAAATGTCTTCTCTCTCTCTGAGATTCAAAGCAGATATGGTCCCCGTGTAAACATGACACCGGCATCCTACCACCCACGCTTAGCAAACTGAGAGCTGGCCGTACGATCTTGACTTTTAATTCAGCCCTGCCGCTGTTTCCAACAGAAGCCAGGTTCCGAATCAGATTTGTAATGTCCTGCATCAAATACGTTTATTGTTATTTACTTTTTGCCTAACAAAAGGAACAAAAGTTCCGTTCTAAGGGAAAGTAATTTTATAAGCTAGAGGAACTACCAGCTAAATTTATAGTTTGCCCCATTAGAATTTCTATTAGTCTGCTCTTCCATTGGCTCAGAATCAAAAGGTCACCCACATCCTCATCGGACTGAGTAGACTCTTATTTAAATGCATCCTCAATGAACTTCCCACCAGCCTCCCACTAAGTGTGGGGTTACACAGTGTTCACCGGCCAGTCATCCAACATATGGGTACAGCATGGGGCTATGTAGTGCCCATCGGTTAGCTGACCCGCGTATGGGTTGCAACAGTACATTATCTGTCTGCTTCCCTCCCCCTGTATGCTGATGGGCAGGAATCTGGAATTGACCCCATCTTGGGACAGTTATTATCTGTTTGTTGATTTTATGATGAACTGTTTTATTGTTTTTAATATTTGTATTATATTTTTATAACTGCTGTACCTTGCCCTGAGCCCGCTTGTGGGAAGGGCAGGTAATAATTAATAATAATAATAATAATAATAATAATAATAATAATAATAATAATAATAATAATAATAATAATAATTCACTTCCTTTCTACCTTTACTACTACAATGTGCAGCTTTGCGCATTGATCTGCAATAGCAACGCATTTCACAAACGTGTGTTCTGTTTCTGACCCAAGGAGATAAAGTTACATTTTAAAAATAAGAGGCTTCTCTTCCTCTGCAACCAACACACAAAGGCTGCAAAATAACCTTAAAAATAGATATTGCACTGCTGGTTTAGCCAGACCTCAATATGCCAGCTGTGTTGTGGCTTCTTACAAACAAAACAAAGCCTGCTCGACTTCACATCTAAACATGCAAGACTTGATTCAACTAAAGTTAGGTATGACTAAGTCCCTCCAAAACTCATGGAGAAAGTTAGTCACAGCCAGCTTGAGCTCCATTGCTTTCAGCACAACACTCACAAATAACTTGCAGTGGATCAGGGTTAAACTGTTCAAATCAAATATTAAATTGGTTTACATGTGTGTGTGTGTGGGGGGGGATATTGCAATGGTGGGACATTAACAGGTTGGATTGAAACCACTCTTCCTGGGGCGGGAAAGAGAAAAGGGATCACCTTTAACCATCCAAAAAGTTATTCTAGAGACTATTATATAGAGCTGCTGACACTGGATTGGGAAATTCCTGTTGATTTTGAGATGAAGCCTGGTGAGTGTGGGGTTTGGGGAGGAGATCAACCTCAGTGGGGTATAATGGGCCACCCTCCAAAGCAGCTATTTTCTCCAGGAACTGGAGATCAAGTGCAATTTCGAGAGATCTCCAGGCCCCATCTGGAGGTTGGCAACCCTTGGACCATGGAGCCTGCATGAACAAAAGCCATATGGGGCGAGGTAGTAAGGAAGTGAATTGGGTGATATTGAGCAAAAAAAGCTGGCTGTATCCAACCTTATGTGTTAGGTGATTAGACAAACTTAGTTTCTAGATTGCTGTGTTTACACTTCTAGTCTTAAGAGCAACGGTTATTCATTCCCAGAGTAGTTTAGCACTAGGAAACCAACACAGATGGTTCCATAATAGGATCCAGTTCACTTATAAAATTGTTCTTTTGGTCTTTCCTGTCTCTAGTTTTTCCAGGATGGAACTGCTACTCTGGTCTGTAGCACAGCTCAGTTCTGCAAGGCTTACAGCACGTAGGCAGACAGAAGCTGAAGTCTAAACTGAGTACAGTTTAGCTTTATGTGATTATAGAACATGTGGACACATGAAAGGTCATTTCATACTACACACCACTGGTAGGCTGAACATACAGAGGAGTGCGGGAGTGAGCTTGGGCCTTGTGGCAGACATTTCATGTAGAATATGATGCATGACTCATAGCTACATCCATGCATATGTCAATCATCTGGTCTTTCGGTCAGAAAAACAATGTGAAAAATGCACACATCTTCACATACATCATACAAAATGGTCTGAATATAGATTGATGCCATTCAAACAGACTTGCTTCCAGGTCAACACCGTGCCAGCTTTCTCAGCCATGAGAAAAATAGCTCCCATGAAAAAAAATTATTTCAGTGAATATCTTGATAATTTATAACAATCATTCTCAGTTTCAGGAGTATTTGGTTACCATGGTAAAACACTTAATTGTTATTGATAAATCAGCCTGAGGACTTGACTGCAAGTACTCCTTTCACATAAGTAGAAACTATGCATTTTAGAAACACATGGATCCTAAATAAGCTCAACTACAACTTATGCCCCGTTCACTTTAGCACAACTTTGCCCCAAATAAGTATGCTGGTAAGCGTATCAGAAATGTCAGGAATCAGGATAGCTTGGGGGGTAAAGGGCAAGGATATCTGCACGTGACTGAGAGCTTGGATAGAACAGGTTGGATCCTATGGATTTGTTCAATTAACAGCAGAACAAGGCACTACTGTTAGCAGAATAAATCCAAAGGATCCAACCCAAAAAACACAAGGACATTGCAAACATGTGATTTAGTCACCAATCTAAAGTCTTCAGCTGCCTTCAAACACAGGAAGCAGTTCCACGAAGAGCGATATAAAGGGTCAACACACATTACGAGCACCACGGAACAAAAGAGATTCGTAACACCGACACTTTCTCTGATATGTACAGGCTGTATGCAGCAGGACTTTAAAGCAAGGATCACATGGCTTCTGCCCTCTTAAAGAAAGGCTGCTTCTGCATTTCATTTGGCTTCGTATCTAAGTTGACTGTTTCCAAATGGTTTCCTAGTTTGGTGAGTCCTGACAGCAGAGAGATCCAGAGAGGTGTTCTTGGTGGCTGCCCTACAACTCCTTTCCCCTTGATGAGTCCCCAGTGCCTGAGCATTTTTAAATACAGTATGGGTAGATTCCTCTTAATACAAGTCTGCTTCACCTGACATATGAAAAGCTAGAGCTTAAAGCTGTTATGCCGTACCTATTTCACATAGGTAAGGTATTTTGGTATCTGAAGAAGTGAGCTGCAGCTCACGAAAGCTACCATTAATTTTGTTAGTCTTATAGGCGCTACTGGACTCTTGCGATTTCCCACTGCTACAAACATGGCTACACATTTTGATCTATTTTCCATGTTTACAGAATCTGAGGATTGATCTGCCCTGAGAATAAATAAAAGGAGAAAGAGTGGGCAAGAACCAAAGATCCTATCTCCAATTTTCAAACTGCAGAAGGTAGGATTTTTCAACAATGCACCCCTAATCCCTTATAGGCTTCCACTTAACACCACCTTCCCGTGTCGGTTCGTCCAAGGACCCACTGACCTCTGGGAGCAGCATTGGAAGCTGTCTGCAGACTACAGCAGGAGGAAGGATGCTGGGAAGTCCCCTTCAGTGAGTGGTACTACTCTTGCACAACTGAGGATCCAAGCCAAGGAAAGGTTCTGAGATGCCACAGAGGCGTCTTAAGCTTCCCCTTCCCACTGCTGCACACCAGTGTTCTCAGAAGCACCCTCCAGAGCAGCACAAGAGATCTGCCATGCATGGACCAAAGCACCAGTAGGCACATGGCAACCTAGGATCCCCGCCACTGTTACTGTATTCTTGCATTACAAATAAGGCACGAATTTGCCCAGATTTAAACTTGACTGCTAGATATTTAAGTCAGCAGACATTAAAAAGACAGAAGCTTACAGGTAGGATTCCACCCGCAAGAACAGAACAGCAAGTCTCTCTGATAATAATTGCACGAAAAATTGGCATAAAATTTAAACCTATTTTAAACCAAAGGAAATTAAGTCCCTTTCAAAGTAGAAGGCGCGCATGTCTAAGTTATCATGAACACTCTCAGAATCGGTGTTAGATGTGCACTGAAGTCCATCTCTACAAGCTCTGAATTCTGTAATGGAAAGGTTCACTGCGACATTGATAAGATATGCAAAATACACACCTACTCTATGGTGGTGCCTTTCCTACCTCTTTTCATCATGAGTTGTTTACTGAAAAGTTCTTTGTGTGGCAAAGGACTCTGTGTGCGTGTGTGTGGGGGGGTAACCCTCTTTGTCTAGGGTTGCTAGGTCCCCTTAACCTCCGAGTGGGAGGGAGACAAAACTGGCACTTACCTGGGGGCAACCTTGTCATGTGCACACTCCCGGCAGGTGCGATAACATCACTTCCAGAAGTGACATCATCGCACGCGGCAGCAGGCATGCTTCCATCCTTCACAGGGGAGCGCAGGAGCATGTCTGTTGCCAGGCACGATGACATCACTTAAAAATGCCGTGACCAGTGAGAACATGCCTGCTGCATGCTGGTCTAGGATGTTTTTTTGCCTCCTTGGCCCATTCCCTGAGCCTTCTCCTGCTGCTGGCCAGGTGAGTGGCTGTAGCGGGCAGAGGCTGGGAGCAGAGGATCCTCCACCCCCCACCGGGAGACCTGGCAGCTCTAGCTGTTTCACCAGCTTGCAAGCAGAAGAAGAGTTCACATCCTTATAAAAATTCCCCTCCATATAGGGGAGCCTAGCTAGTTTCCTATGTGAGGGGTTTGGGGTTGGGACTGGAAGAACATTCAGTTCATGTAAGCCACCCCCAGACCAGTCCTCACAATCTGAAGCAGGTCAAGCCAGAAGCAGGCTGACCTCAACAAACACTAGGCCTCCGTTCATAGGCCTCCATATAAATGGATATTGTGACCTAGAATTCACCTTACACTTTTTTTGCTGCTTTCCATTACAGGGGAAGGTCAGAGTGGTCTGCCATGACGGATACTTTCACTCCAGATAAGCTTCCAAAGAATCCCCTGGAGGAACACCACGATTCTGCAGCCGGAGGGCCAATTCACAAAAACAGGGTCACGTGGAGAATGCAGGAGAGCGTACGGGAGTTGCAATACGTAACATCGCTTTAACAGTGGTTGGGCTTCAGCCAGCTTTTTAGCGGGTGAAACAGGGGCCCCATTTCACCACCCAAAAAGGCTGTACTGGGGATCGTGGGACCCGTATGGACAAATAGATGAGGAATGGGGGCTGTAATGAAGGAGAGAATTGGGCAAGGCTGAGCAAAAAGCCTGGCTGCAGTGTGTCCAGTTTGCTAATGTTTTGCATTGCTACAGCAGGGACATTTTACAGTGAAATCCTAAGCAGTTACTCCAGTCTAAGCCCATTGCAATCAATTAGGCTTAGATTGGAGTAACTCTGCTTAGGATTTCTCAGTTAATCTTCAAATCAGATGATTTCTGTACTAGATTAATCTGAGTTTCAGACTAATTAAAACTGGCATTTTGGAGAGCTAACACAACAGGTGTTCCACATAAGTGGGGGGGGGGGCATGATATTCATGAAGCTGTCTTCTACGGAGTCCTAACATTGCTCTATCAAGATCCTATGAAGGTTTTTCAATAGCTACCAGGAGTCTTTCATACCACCTGTTACCTGGTCCTTTTAACTGGAGTTGCCAAGAGATCAAACCTTGGACTTTCTACAGGCAAAGCAAATGCTCAGAGCCATAACACCCCCTTGCTCAAATGTAGTCATCATGCACAAGGGCATACCTAGATTTAATTCCCTGCCAAGACACGCACTGCAAGCATCATGGGGAGTTGCAACCACCCTTGGCGAGCTTCTGCACATGAAACAAATCATCATACATACGGGTCACAAAAGCCACCTGGCTTTTTGTATTTCCCTACAAGGGCATTCCACACAGGGAATGGGATCAGGTTGAACTGACCTGACATTTTAGCAGATTCCAACACACACAGGTAACAATTTGCATACACAGTGTAGAACCATCGATTCTGAAACATCAGTAAAAACAGTTTTCAAAGCGACAGGGACAAAGAAAGGGAGAATGGAAACAAACATTCAGCAGTGATGTTGATCATTTAACAAACTGGAACCTCCATGTGCAGAGACAGTCTTTCTGAATACCAGATGCTGGGGACATCTTCATGCACTGCTTAGAGTAATCAACCTTAGCTAGCTTTAGCAAATCATTCTTAGGTTTGGAAAGGTTGAAAACAAAGCCCTTTTTGCATGTTTTCAGCTACGAAGTTTGGGATTTCTCTTTTTCTTAAAAAAAAAACCTCCTTGAGCGTATGTTTATAGCCCCCCCCCTTCCTTCTTTCTTAACTACATAATCAGAAATAAGAGCCACAGACTTGGAGGCATATGTTTTGAACCAAAAAAGAGAGGTTGGTTAATAAAGACAGGTAAATCATTTTCTAAACTTCCGGTGAAAAACTTGGCAGCAGAAGGATACTGACCTCAGTGGAGGTAAAAGCCACCTCTGACAAACAAAGCAATTTTCTTTTTGCCTGCCAAAGGCTTGCCATAAACTGATTGCTAACTCCCCATGGCACATTTTTCCACTTATAAATTCTGCATTAACTGTTTCATCTGATTAAGTGCCTCTTCATCCTGAAGTTCGGGTACTTTTCACAAACCAGACACTTCAGAAGCAATTAACGCAAGCTGGAATTAGACATTAACATATATACACATGGCTACCGCTTAAACCAACAGCTGCGTGTCTAGTTTGGCTCTCCTCCATCATGTCTAGTATAATTTATCTGGGTTTTAATATTAAGCACCTCCTTATCCCTGCTCAACATCATTGGCAGGAAAACACAATGCTGTAAAATTAGGACACAAGTAAATTGTAGGGTGGAGAAAAACTAGACACATGACTGCTGTTTTTTCATGGCAGCTACGCGTATGTGGTAACATCCACTTCTGGTCATGGCTTGCTAATTCCATGCTCACCCATTAATGACAGGTCATTCTTCTCCCTTTTCTACATAACCTCCTTTCCATTCGTTATGATTGCACTTTTTAAATAAGCAGATAAACATATGTAAAGATCCCATATTTATCTAACAGTTTTAAGAAATGATCTGTTTTTTTTTTTTTAAACCACATTTGTTTATACCTCAGTTATATAAATGAACCAGAGGGGAGGGGAAAAAATGACAAGCAGCCTGGTTTAATTTCAAACGTTAATATATTTTCTATTTTATAGGGAACATATGAATCTTTCACCCCTTATTTGCAGCAACTGTGGCATCCTCGTAAAAAGGGGTGAAATTTGTACGATGCCTCTTAAAATAAATATTTTTTTTTATAAAATAATAAAACTTCAAATAAATATTCTTTACACTAAACAATATGTTGAAAAAAATTAGAAAATAAAGACTGGATTTTACTGTAACTGTACAATATACATGAAGTCCGAAGGGGGAGGGGGAACCGGAGTCTTGCAATTGAAGGGTTTCCGTAAGGCAAAATACAATCTAAAAACATACTGATTGATTCACATTCTTCTGAATGTACAACATATTAGTATAATATTTTGTGACCAGTGCCATATTCTCTATGACACTCGTTTTTCACAGTTGAAAATATCCTATATACAAAAATATAGCACATCTCTGGCAGAAAATAATTGGGACTGGGGTGAAGTAGTGTTCTAATTTACAAATTTACTATTCATTTGAAAAAACAAACAAACAAACCCAAACATACACAACAGATTGCCTAGGAGTGTCTGAGTTGCGTTAGCTTATGCAATATTTGGGTCCTCGTGGAGTGTACCCCCACTGTGACCTCCATTAGGTGGGTTCTAACAAGCATATCCTTTAAGCGGGCCCATGCAAACACACACAGAAAAGCAGGTCACTGCAAACCTCAATGTCTCCCTTCCCCCCGCCCCAAATCATCCGAACAGTGCCCCAATTATCACTCATTTAATTGGCTGCATAGGGTGCTAAAGAAATAATCCTTATTACTTTTCCCAACTCCTGATTAGTGATGCTATGTCGGCTTGTCAAAGTTCCTGGGTGGGACATTGGGAACTTTGCAGCAAACTGTGTTGGAGTGCTTGCAGCGACATCCGGGCCTGTTGACCCGGTCGTAACAACCCTGGCACAACTTAAGGCAACCCTTGGCTGGCAGGTAACACCACAAGCAAGGCAGGACAAGGGAGACGAGCCCCATGGTGGACCATCGAGTGCAGCAGTGGGACTGACTGCAAGAGCAGGGGTTGTCAGCACAGTTGTCCTCGTCATCGTTGGAGCAGTGGTAGAAAAGCCCTTTCACGCAACAAACACAAGTCCCATAATCAACCACGTTCTGGGCTGAGCAAAGACACTGCTTGTCACAGATCCAACAGGAAGGAAGGGTTCGTGGATAAGTGCACTCCTTACACTTGCATTTCCCACAGTCCTCACACCTGTAGGCATGCAGGTGCAGATCTTCTTTGCTAGGGGGCTTCAGCTCAGTCGGCTTCAACTCCGACTTGGGCTGCACTCGGATGATCCCGTCGACAACTGTCCCCAAAGACGACCCTAGAAGTCTTTGTTCGGACGAGTTACTGCTTGTACTTGTCCTTGTACTGCCCCGTGAGCCAGTACTGACTGTGCTGATCGAACGGGACAGTGGTACCCGGGAAGATGCATGGCCCTGGGGGAGCTGGACCCTGGTAAAATGACGTTGTTCAGTCAATCCGTGCGGCCTTTCATTTTTGTGCTGGCTGGATGGACGAGGGGCCACTTTTAACCCTGGCCGCGGAGCCACTGTTGGCAGCTCTGTGTACTCATTTGTGTTTCGGATTGCCTTGATCTGGTCCAAGGACAAGACGTGAACCTGTTGCGCCAAAACATCCCGCAGGTCAGATTCTCCATACTGCCTCCCGCTGTCATGCTGACCCTGTAGCAAGGGCTGTGACCCGCTGCCATTCTGAGCTCTTGTCTCCATCAGTACCCTGAAGAGTGGTCACTCCAGGAAGCTTAGAACACATCTGAAATCCTACAGCAAAAAAAGGAGAGATGGTTAGCTTTTACAGCTCTCTGCCTAGGTGCATACAACGCCTCAGTATTTAGCATGCCTTAACATTACTTGTACCGCAGCTCCTAGCCACCAGTAACATAATCTTCTGCAGAAGAAAGATATGGAGATAGCTACCAAAGCATGTCATTTAGAAACAGACTGTGGACCTTTATTCACAAACATGACAGCAACGATGCTTTCCTGATGGATGCCCATAGCTCCCTAATGCTCAAGAGCTCCCTAATGCTCAGGTGGTAGTATATCTAAGACAAGGCGTTGGATCCAGCCTGCATTTTTGCTTAGTCTAACCCAATTCTCCTATTTAGCACAGTTTCCATCCTATATGCCTTTTCTCCATGGAGGTACCAGCGCAGAACTCTTTGGGTGGTCAGAGCGGATCCCTCCTCCTAGATGAGAAGCTGGTTGGACCCCACCAAAATATACATTTTTTAATATGCTGTATAGTAAAATGCTTTATTTTCCAGGTGCGTTTTATGATCCTACAAGCACCTCTGCCCCTTCCATGTTTCTCTGCATATGAACAGAGAAGCCTGCATGAAGTTTCTTCTAGTTAGTTATCTTAGAGCCATTCACACATTAAGCAGATGCAAACCCAGGTCTGCAACCAAGCATTTCCTCAGCAGGAAACTACAGACAATCTCACCTCCCTGAAACATTCCTAGATGATAGGCACGTTTACAAACATCTGCATTCACTACACGTTTTTTAGTGAGCTGCCAATACATGTTTGGGGAGAAGAGACTTTTCTCCTTGTTTGTGGTTCTAGAAAATCTTACCAGTCCTCCTAGACTACAGATGTGAACATATGTGCAGTGAATTCCCCAGGCACTTCTACAGAGAAGCTATCTGTAATCAGTTTACTGGAAACAATTCCCAAGAATGCACAGAACTGATACCTGGCTATGTTTCAAACAGCACTGCTGCAAAGAGGCATTCAGTAACTGAGCTGCAAACTTGAAAGTCCCTGGTTTGACTCTTGTCACTTCCCTCATCTCAGTGGCCATAGACAAACTACCTCTCTTAGCACCTGCAAAACCCTGATTCATCTTATGGGATGGCCACCAAGACGGTAAGGTAATAACTACAGCATGCTATACAAATGCTGATATTTCACGTCTACATGCAAACTAGGAGCATCCAATAACAAGAACCAATCTTATCGCTCCCCTCTTCGAACAATAAGCAAAACATGCTGTTAAACGACAAGTTGCAGTTTCTCTCCACCGGCTCCACAACAGTAAAACGCTAAAAGAGCAATAAAGCTTATAAAGGTTAGTCTGAAGGGTCTCAGCGAGGCCCAGGTAGTCAACAGCTTAAAGTATCTACCTCTGGAACCTTTATATTTGTGTACCTCTCTGCCATTTAAAGTTATCAGTACCTGGGTGCTAAGCACTGCAAGTCTTTTATTGCACATTCCAAATGCCCAGAGATAATCCACTCACTTCCTGGACACGATCAGAAAAGGTGGCTTAGGGTTCCAAGGCACAAATATCCTGCAGGGATTCATCAACTCATGTGACAATATTGTTCACCTTAATGCTACCTGCACTGTATATGGAAACTGAACTCTGCCAATACCTAACTCAGAAAACAGGCACCAACACTATGATTTGATTTCTCACTATGTAGCAGAATCCAGATTGTAAAACCTAATGGTAGTTGTTCCATCCCAAATGACCTCTTGACCACATTTAAATTTAATGGTGCAGTCCTGTACATACTGACTTGGAAGTCAGCCAAACTTATTTTAGAGTAAACATGTATAGTCAGGTTGCCAGTCCCTTCCTTTTGGGTAAACACACACCAGAATGGACTCTCAGTTGCACTGACCTGAGAATTAGCCCTATGGAACTCACTTCTAAGTATATTTAAGTCTGACTTGGGTTTACCTTGACCTTTAAAAGCACAAAGGAGATACAATGAAATCATTTCTCTTAAATATTTAGTGAAAACCATGGTACAGTCCTCATGGAGGTTACAGAACAAGGAACACACTTTTTAATGCTTAGGAGAAAATAATGTTGCACTCCTTTGCAGGTCTGCTGAACTTAGGGAGAATCTACTAACTCTGACATTCGAAATCTCATACTCTGGAAATCTAGTTGGTCTCTGAGGTGTTACTGGACACAAATCTTGCTTCCACTACGGATCAACAAAGCTAGCCGCTTGAAACCACTTTTAACTAAGCAAGCACAAATGGGACTGGGCTGCAATTCAGTCCAAACTTGATACAGCCTCCTTTCCACACAGCCCTCCCCGCAAAGCAAAGCAAAACCAGGCATCCACTCCCTCCCAGCCTTGCATGTACAAAGACAACCAGTATAGCAGGTGTGTGTCTATCTGTGCGGGGGAAGAATCCAAGAAGCCTGCTTCCTTTCCTCCAGCCAGATTGTCAAACGGTTCAAAGGCACACCCCCCCCCCACGGAAAAGACAGACAACCTGGAGATAAACAGGAGACCTCCTGGCGGGAGGGAGGGCCAGAGATCACGGGGCTGCTAATAAGATTGCCTTATCAGGAAAGACTCTTTCTTTTCCCCTCCCAGCAGGAGATGAGAATGGACGCTTTCCCACAAGTGTTATGTAAAGCGACCTACATATCGGCTCCATTCAAAGCACCTTCCGGGCAGGTAAGCCGGAGCCAATCAATTGCTCTCCTGCCTTCTCCCCTCCCCAGCAACTCCCACCGGGCTCAAACTTCAAGAAGTCCCTTCGGGCACTAAGGAGATATGCCCCCCCCGCCCAAGTGTGCCCCCTCCACCTCTTGTCTCATTCGTGTAAATGTCAACCCAATTCGAACCTCATGGAATCGCAAAGTCGCCCCCTCCGCTTTCTTTTTGCATAACAGCCCCCCCCCCCGAGAATCATTGCCTTCTGCACTATTTCCACCTCAAGAGATAAGCTCGTTTTAAATGGGAGGGGGGGAGAAGACTACTTGGACTCTTCTCCTTCCTCGTTCTTTATTTTTCCGCAGATATTACACAGTGGAGGGAAAGCAAGCCCCTTCCCCGCCCCCCCCGCTCCCCCCAACATCCCTGCCCTTCTTGCTGTCTTATCTGTCGGAACGGAAGCGCTAACAATGCCACCGATTTTGCAAAGACCCAAAGTCCATTCAACCGCAACTCCGGTTGCTAAATAATGCAGCCCGCTCGATCGAACAAACAAATCAAAGAGGGGAGGGGCCCTTAGCTCCTCGGGCAAGAGACTTCACCGCTACACGCCCAGGCTTTTCTCGCACGCTTTGCAAAGGCTCGTTCCCGCTTCCCAAAGGCAAGGTGAAACTTTGGGACGTTCGGTTCGGAGGTTTCCTTCCAAGCCCCCCCCCCCACACCAAATCTTGCTTTGAACCGTCCCACCTCCATTCAGAACTGGGCGATCTGCAGCTATGTAAGAGGGTCGGGGTGGGGCAAAACGTTCAGGTGGCATTTTTTTCTCTTAATCATGTTTAAAGTTCAAAAAAAACATGCGGGGGAGGGGACATGTCAAAAAGCGCGCTTTATAACCCGACCGAGAAATCCAGCACGCCACCCCTGCTTCTCTCTCTCTCCCCACCCCTCCAAAGTAGCACACTTCACACCGGGCTTTTCGCTCACTTCCGAATGGCACCGAGTCAGCATTCCAACTGCACACGTTTAAAAAGTAGGGCGGCTAAATCCCAGCTCCGGGCTCGCCGCGGAAGAGACGGCGGAGGAGCCGGGCGCCGAAGACTTTGGGCTCCGGATTTGACAGGATCGGAGCAGGAGGGCCTCGGGACACGCGTATCTGGAGGGCAGAACCGCACGTCCGCACGCCCCCAACCAGGGCAGCCAGCCTTCTGCAGGAGGCAGCTGCAACCCGAAGATAGATCGCCGCCCTTTGCAGCCACCCCCAGCCCCCGGCAGCACCGAGCACAGGGGTTCCCCTCTCTCGTAACCCTCCACTGCCAGAAGGAATTGCTCCCCACACCCAGCAAACCGCAAATCTTTTCCAAAGCAGTACCCCCCCCCCAACTTATGGCGCTTAAGACAAACCTCACAAGATTCGCCTCAAAGGGGTCGACCCCCAAATATGCAAACCCTCACAACACACCCCAAAAGCTTGTTTTGCAAAGGAGGGAAAGGGGGCTCTCACCGGAGAAGCGAATTTGCACCCCCCCCCCTCGAGGATTTTCTTCTTCCTGCACACAAATCCACCCCCGAAGCCCAAAAGAACATAGAAGAGCAGAAGAGAACAGAAGAGGGTCTTCCGTTCCAAAAAAGGGGGAGGAAAAAAAACTCACTTCAGCCCAGGTTGCAAGCAAAGAATCATTGAAACTCGACCGAAAAATCCACAGCCGAACTGGATTTGTCCTCCAGGCAGGGGGAAAAACGACCATAAATCGCTAGCCAAACGATCAGGAACGCATTTAAAAGTCCCCCCTTTTCCCAGGCGGGGGTGAGTTTCTTGCCCTCTTCTTTGCAATCACGCACGTTGAATTTCCTGGTCCCTTTCCCCCCCTCAACGAAAGAGAGGCCGCTTCGTCAATTCCAAATCACTTTCTCTTAATGGCTGGCACATGGGGGGGAGGAAGGCGGGGGGAGCCCAGGCCGGTGACATCAAAGGGGGTGCTTTGCAAAAAAAGGGATTAAAAGCCCCGAGCTTTTCCCCCCTCTCCTCCCCAGCCTTCGTCCTTCCAGCTTTAGCGTCCCCAGTTCCGATGCTTTTGCAAGGCGTTTGTTAAAAAGAGTCAAAGAAACAAAAATCTCCCTTCGCTCGCTGGCTTCCTCGGGAGGAATGTGTTGTCCTACGTGCGGGTGCAGCGGTGTTTTCTCCAAGGCGGCTTGCAAACGGGTTGGAGAAAAGAGAAAAATGTTCGGAGGGGAAGGGTGGGGGGGAAGAGAAGAAATAGCTGCAGGGCTCGAAGCGGGCTGTGTCGGCTGCTTGCAGGAAGGGAGCTTTGAGATCGGTGCTCGGAGAGGTCCAGCGTTTTTCTCCTCCGGCTCCCCTCCCCTCCTTCGCTCCCCTCTCGCTTCTCTCCCCCTCCCTCCTTCTTCTTCTTTCCGGAGGAGGCAGGGTGATCTCTCCGCAAAAGCAGCAGTAAATGGCGTCATGTGGATCTGAGGAGGAACAGAGCAGCTGTTGTCCCAGAGGATATATCGCATCCGGTCCCCGCTCATTGGCTCGCCCGGGCTACATTCACGCACCCTCCCCGAGCGCCCTGCCTGCCAGCGCTTTGGAGCTGCGGCAGCAGCAGGGATTCAAAAGGGCAACTCCACCCGGGGGGGGGGGGTGGTTGGAGAAAAAGGGGGTTAGCCTATGCAATGGCTGGGCTTCGGGGGTGGGGGTGGGGGTGGGGGTGCCCACCCCTAGAAAAAAACAAAGGATCTGAGCTGGGGTCCACCCCCCCTGGAAACAAAAGTGGCCTGAAGGCATCTGAAAGTTGGTGACATGTTGGGGGGGGGGGACACCGATCCGATGCAGGTTGACTTCGTAGTAGTGGAAGGGGAAGGGTCTCGAAGTTCCTGTAAACGCATAAAGGGGGGGGGGGAGGCAATCTCGGGGAGATGGGCTCCTAAAGGAATGCAAGCCTTCGTGCATGCTGGTATTTTTAAAAGTATGACTTTCGGCAGCTGCAGGTCCCCGCGACCTGTTTCCTCTGCCCAGGGAAGCTGGTAGCTGGCAAACGCTGCCGGCGGGGTGTTACTTGTGAGTAAAAGCTGGGCGGCGAGCGCCACCCCTTCCCCGAAAGAGGAGAACTCAAATTCTCCAGGCAGTTTTGGTTGGGCTGGCATCCCAAACTGTAAGAGGGATTTTACTCTCGAGTAGAATTGAAGCTAGAGCGCTCCCGGGGAAGGTTCGCGATTCCTATGCGCGCGTTGAACCCATTTTGAACTTAATGGGATTTGGTTCTGAACAAATGTACAGGGGGTCTGGTTTTAAACTCGACTTTGCCTCCACACATATTCACTTAAAAGTCCCGGGATCGCCGGTCCGGTTCAACACCCGAGCACGACACTTCGCGAGCGCACGCGCTTGCTCACTAGTAGACCCGTTCCCTGCCTCCAACGTGCCCCAAAGGGGGAGAAAACATCGCGCAAGGTTCGAGCCGCTCTCCCGAAAGTAGCTCCGATAAAAGTCAATATTGCTCCAGGACACGTGGTTTGAGAATTGCATCATGAATGTTACACTTCCTACTTCATTCACACACGCGCTTTTGCAAGAACGGTAATCCAGCCGCTTCGCAGATAGTGCAAAGTGCTGGAGAGCGAGTTGTTTGGAGGATTAATAGAAAGATACACTGAGACAAGCAGTAGCTACCGCCCCATTGCCCCCACCCACCTGAGCGTACGTGATGCACCGAACGGTGTGTACGTGAATCACAGCTGCACCCCCCCTTGCTTTTAAACGCTGCAGTAAAATGCGATTAGAGGTGCTGTTTCCGGAGGATTCAGACTGCAGCGCGCAGCCATTTGGTCGGAAATCCTTCCCTTCGTCCTTAAAGCCAATTAAACAAATTCGCAGTCATGAAGCTTGAGAGCTAGTAAGGCTATAGCTCTTTCACCGACATGGGCGATGAAGCTAAAGTTGGTGCCTAGTTCCCAGTTCGTTATTCCCAGTTCTTAGTTCCTTCTTCGCAGAGCAAAACACAAATATTGGGGGAATTTTATTTTGGGGCAGGGGACATTCTCTAGAGTGCAGAGCTGTGTGATTTGGGGTGACCCAAAGATTTTTTTCGGGTGCAGCTATTCTGCTTATTGATTTGTTGGGGGGGGTGCCCTACTTTGAAGCTGTTAACTCAAAAATTGGGCTTTGTAGGAGGGCACATATGTTCATTTAGAGGGCAGAGTCTGCTGGATATGGAGGTGTATGATATATGCTCCTACAGTCTTTATTTTGCGGTACAGAGCTTTTCAATTTCCCCCAAATATTTGTGTTTTGCTCTGCGAATAAGGAACTAGGAACAGGGAACAGGGAACTGGGAACCAACTTCCATTTTATACATGGGCATTTGATTTCTTTTTTTAGCTCTCAATCGGAATCCATGTGCAGCTCCATTAAATTCTATGGGGCTTGAGCCCCAGTGAGCCCAGTGAGACTTACTTCTGAGTAAACATGCATTATACTTAAATTCAACTGGAAAACTCTGATGCAGTTCCACAGCATTTTTACTTGAGAATCAGTTTAAGTGAAATCTCTGAGTCTTACTTCTAAGTAGGGTTGCCAACCTCCAGGTGGAGCTTGGAGATCTCCTGGAATTACAACTGATCACCAGAGCCCAGTGAGCAGCTCCGCTGGAGAAAATGTCTGCCTTGTAGGGTGGTGCCTATGGCGTTATACCCTGCCCTCCTCAGGCGCCATTCCCAAATGCCTAGGAATTTCCCAGTGCGGAATGGCAACCGTACTTCCAAGTAAATAAGTTTGTGATTGGTGTACTAGCCCCAATTTATGGAACATTTTAGGGCTAAAGTCTGCAAAAAATTCCATTCGTGCGCAAGAAGTGCTTTTTGAGGATGAACAGATTCCTGGCACTGGCATGGAATGAACTGGAATTCTCATAGAATGTTGCACCCCCCTGTCCGTGGTTAATCCTACGATTATTCAGAAGTTAGTTAAGATGACTTTCAGGGGACAATTGCCCTAGATTATTCCTTCTGGGCAATCTGAAGTCTCTTGCCATTAGGATACTTTTACAGATTTTTCTGTAGTAGGGGAAAGATTTTTAAGGTTGGAGGGGTGTGGGTGGGCGGTATCCAGAAAACACTTCAGCTAATTTCCTTGCAGTCAAGACCTAGGCAATCCCTAAAGGGTTCCTTTCATATTTTGTTGAAGGCAACGGTTATGTTAGTTCTAAATGTGCTCTTTTTGAATTGTCTGTGGGGGAGATGTGTTAGTCTGTCATGGCAAAATAAAAGTTCAGTAGCTCCTTAAAGACTAACAATGCAAGCTCACATTGAAATAAATGTTGCTCAGCTTTAAGGCGCTACTGGACTTTTGCTTTATTGCAGTCACAAGTTTATCTTAGATGAATAAATCTTTGGTTGTCCACTGAAATCAGCGAGTCCTTTTGGGAGCTGCAGTTTGATCCTGTGCATGTTTACAAGCCATCTTGCTCAATGGGTTTATACTCCTGTGCACACTTGCTTGGGATGCTGTCTCATTGGGACTTAATTCCGAGTAAACATGCATAGGACTGAGCTGTGAGCGTGTGGAGTATTGTGTCCCTAGACAAACAGGGCATAATCTAGACTATGTGTGTTCAAGCTTGCAACCTGCGTCAAATGGTACTAGTGGATCAATTCCAGTCTTTAGGAAAGCTCCAAGACTTTCCCCTTTGGAGTCTATTGGATAAAGATCATGGATTAAGGCTTCATGTTTAACATGAGTGTAAACCACACTGAGGCCACAATCCTATAAACACTTTCCTGAGAGTAAGCCACATTGAATAAAATGAGACTGAGGGCGAAGCTACAAGTGACGAATGACACTTGAACGGCAAGTGTATTTCTCCCTGTTCACTTGCGCTCCACTCAATCCACTTGCCGTTCAAGTGTCATTCGTCACTTGTAGCTTGGCCCTTACTTATAAGTAGTCCTGCTAAGGATTGCTCTTTGAATAGAGCAGAACTTACTCAGTAGACGTGCATGAACTCAGGATATTAAACTGATCATTATCCACAGATAATCTAAGACATCTGTTTAGATATTTACACCCTGTTTTCTCCCAAAGGGGACCCAAAGCTGCTTACGAGAGAGTTCTTGGCCCAAGGTTGCCCAGTGAGCTTCCATGGTAGGGTGGAAATCCAAACCTGGGCTTCCCAGATCCTAATCCTGTATGCTAACCAGTATACCGCAATGGTCAAGAATACAATATTTGTGTTCTCTCAGGGTTGTTCCTGTAGTCTGTACACAGCACTGGGCTCCTTGTCTGGCATGTAAAAAAAGTCTACATCCCCACCTTACTAGATATTGCAGCTGAAGTTTCCTGTGTGGACAAAGCAATCTGCTTGCAAAGGATTGCCGTAGTACCATGAAAGTGCAATATTGATGGCTGTTGGACTGGGAATGTGAATCAAGTATCTGGTGAGTTCATTTTAAAAACGGCTAGCCAGTAAGGCATATGTAGAAGCACACTTTTCCATACATTTACAGCTTGGATTTGCCACAGTTTTTCCATGACCAGGGCTGCTTTCACACACATTGGATAATGCACTTTGAATGCTCTTGAGTGATCGTTTGCAAGTGGATTTTCCTGCTTCACACAAACGAGAGAATGTCTGAGAGAAAGCTGTCTGCAGGGCCTATAGCCTACCACTCCACTCAGCACACTCAAGCTTCCTCCAGCATCAGTTCCAATTCCATAAGAGGAAGGTTCCTTTGGCTGAGGGAGGGCTTCACGCTTTGTTGAGTAAGTGATAGGATATGGGCTGATGGGCTAGATCCAACCAAGGTTGCCAGTCTGCAGCTGGTGGCTGGAGATCTCCTGGAATTACAACAGATCTCTAGACAACAGAGATCACCTGCCCTGGAGAAAATGACTGCTTTGGAGGGTAAACTCAATGGCATTAATCCTTGCGGAGGCCCTCCCCTGCATACACCCTTCCCTCTTCCGATTGCACCCCCCAAATTTCCAGGAATTTTCCAACCTGGAGCTGGCAACCCTTATCCAACCAGATTTTCTACTGGTGAAAATAGGTGGAATGCTCCACTTTGACCGCCTAAAAAGTCATATGTTTGGGGTCATGGGACCTACATGGACAAAAGTCTTGTGGGACAGGGTTTGTAATAAGGATAAGAATTCAGCAAGACTGGGTGAAAAAGCTGGTTGCATCCAGCCCAGTATATCTGCATAGTTAAATGCGTTTATGTACAATGAAAGCTGCTTTTCTATAACATCTGCCACACACCTTTCTTACATTCCTTGAGAATTCTGGACTCCATAATACTTTCTCTTCTCCTTTGATCTGTAATCAAAATGTTCTTTTGGGGAAAGGGAGTCCTTCCTAGTTTATAACCTAGTTTTAGAATTTACAGTTGTAAGCTACTCCCCATTTAAGGATTATTCCATGGTGAATTTAGTTTCAGGTGGGTAGCCCTGTTGGTCGGTAGGAGAGGGGTAAGATTAGGGTCCAGTAGCATATTAGAGACCAGCTGGATTTCCAAGGTGTGAGCTTTTAAAGCTCTCTTTGTCAAAGCCCCCTTCGTCAAACACTTTGACAGAGAGCTTTGACTCGAAATCTCTTGCCCTGGAAATCTAGTTGGTCTCAACTGAACCGATCTTGTTCCATGATGAATGTTATTGTAGGAACAGTCTGGATGCCTCCTGCTTTCTCTCTGGGGAAAGAGGAACTGGTTCCTTAGCCCAGCATGTGAGAGATGTCACCTCACCCTTCTTTCTGTTTTGACACTTTTCCCCCAATGCACAGGCTTGTCATAAGCCAAGCTACATTTTCATTCAGTAATTTTATGAATGAGAAGGGACCTGGCCACTTAGTGCCCACTAGAGGGAGCAGTGAATTGGTCGCCTTTGTTGTCCAGTGAGGAAAGAAGAAGTGCTTCAGAGCTGGAGGCAGAGAAAAGATTGGGTTCTGTCTTGAGCAGTAAAGATAACCAGGTGGTGGCCCATCGGTCTCTTTTTTGCAAGAGGTGATGTTGAGATGCTGAAGGATGCTTGTGGAAAACAAAGCCCAAAGCATGTGTGTGTGATGGGGAAGGGGTGGAGAGACCATTTGCTCCTTGTGTAATGCTACCTAGAAGCTGTTTTCTATCTACTTGTGTACACGATTTGGGCATCTTGCCAGTTGGCCCTAGGCCAGGTAGGTAAGGGCACCGCCTCTCTCTTGCAATACAGCACTTCACTGGCTGGTTTAGGGTTCCACCCAGCTGCCTACCATCGGCCACAACAGGAACTTTATTGTCTTCTTTTGTGCTCTCTACTAGTTCCTTGTATTATTCAGAAAGTGAGAGTGCATGTATGGAAAGGGAACCATGCTAAAAAATCCCAAGCCTCTGACTGACTTTTCAAGTTGGGCTTTACAATTTAATACCCCTCTGCCCAAGTATGTTTTTGAAGAGTCCCATGCAAAGACACTTCTGATCTGTTAAGCAGAAAATCTCTGCTGTGCAACTTGCCCATTTCCATTGCTAGGAAGGGGACCTGGATGCCAGTAAAGCCTGAGACAACGTCGAGTACTCAGCTATAGCCCAGCAAAATTCAGCTGTCCTTCTCTGAAGTAAGTGGTTGGTGATTTGCAATTTTATACAGTTGTGCTGGAACAGGTCTTTTAAATTAGTAACTAGAAAGTCAATAAGACCATATTGATAACAGCTCTGTAAATGTATGACCTCTGAATCAGGCACAGTACAGTTTTTTGTCCCCTTAAGTTTCCCTTTTTTTTAATGGGGCAGGCTTGGCTGAGTTGTATTCTTTGAAGTAACTGTATTCTCTAGCCATTTTCCCCTGGTCTGAATTTCAGTGAAGCAGCAGTAATAAAATTGGGGCAGGAAATCAGTGTGTCTGCCGACACTACAACATCACTTAGAGCGCAAACCTGCAAGAGACAACACCACATCAGGGTGATGCTCTAGGATGCAACCAAAACTCTCTGGTTTTACTATAGAGTTAGGGCAAATCCTAGAGTGTCATCCCAATGGGACAGAGTCACTTCCTGTTTCACAGTAGAAGTGACATTGCTTCATTGTTGTGTTCCTGTCTGCAGTGTCTCCTGCTGGTTGCCAATGCCTGGCTAGCAACCTTGAAATCATCTGCCCATATTCATGTATGTAAGGTAGTGCCAGCTCCATCTTGAAATAAAATTGTTATTTCCTAACAAGAAGAACTTCACAAATTATTAGGAGGCCAAAGGAGGGGGAGCAGTCTCAGCAGATCTCAAAATATCAACTGCCAACGGTTCTTTGGCTATTCACAATGGTAGAATACAAAGATTGGGTCTTGCCTCTTCCCCCTCATGTCAAATATAATAAAATCACATGTGAGGTATGAATTCTCCTCTGTTCCCTGAGCATGTGGTGCCAGATCACATTACGCATGGAGAAGATGTTTCAGCCTCCCTCATCCCACCCCATTTTCTCAGCCTGAAACGCTCCAGGGCTCATTGGGGAAACCCATGGGTGCCTCAGGGAACAAGTAGATTTCCCCCAACACCAGCCACCCAGGACTGTTGCTGTAGAAAAGAGCAAGAGTCCAGTAGCACCTATAAGACTAACAAAATTTGTGGTAGGGTATGAATATATTCAGATTTTATTTATTTATTTGTTTGTTTATTTATGTCATTTATAGTCCACCTTTCTCACTGAGACTAAAAGTGGATTACATAGTGTGGGATTAGTACAATCAGTGGCAAGGACAAGGGCAGGCATTTCCATACAGCGTCAAGAACATTTCCATAAACAATGTCATGGGGTAAATGAATACAAGTGTACAAAGACATAGCATTAGCAAGGATCCAATACGGGGTTGAAGAATTACTGAAATGGAACATAATCAATTCTAGGACTTACATCAAACAACATGAAGCACAGGTAATATATAGAAGTACATATTTAAAGCAGCAGATAATATGTAGTACAACATAATGGTGAAATCTATGGTTCCCAACTCATTAGCGAAACATCTGGGACCTCTTTCCTACAATACCACCCTCTTAGCTGAGAAAAAGGCCTTTTTGAATAATTCAGATTACGAAAGCTCATACCCTACCACAAATTTTGCTAGTCTTATAGCTGCTACTGGACTCTTGTTCTTTTCTACTACTACAGGCAGACTAACATGGCAACCTATCTTGGACTGTTTCAGGTTTGGAACATGGTGAAGGCATGGAGGAACCTTATTTCCACATGCACTGTAGTCCTGATCCTTAGTTGGGCATGATTGGTTCAAGAATTCAAGAGAACCACAATTTATGTGTGATTGTGTTACAACTGGGAACCCAGACCCAACTTTTGCACTCCTTAACGGGTGGAAAACAACAGCATGCATGAACGTTTGTTGGTTTTTTTTTAAAAAAAAATTCTGAAACTGTGAGCAGAATTGTTTATTTACATCTGAATGAAAAGTTGGTTGGGCATCCACAAGCCACATAAAATTGCTTCAGGGGCTGGATCCAGTCTGTGGGCCATTAGCGAACCCTCCCTGCTGTGTGAGATCAAAGATAGCAATATCGAAGAACAAAATACTATATCAAAAAGAGTCCAGTAGCACCTTTAAGACTAACCCCCAGCCTTTCAGCAACCTGGCTCTCCCTTTCC
The DNA here is from genome assembly GCF_028583425.1 of Eublepharis macularius. NCBI lineage: Eukaryota > Metazoa > Chordata > Lepidosauria > Squamata > Eublepharidae > Eublepharis > Eublepharis macularius. Next base: position 36,820,817 of record NC_072792.1, on the reverse strand, counting down.
TATCCCCTCTCCTATGGAATAGCTTCCCTGGGGTTAGGGTTACAAACTTAAAACCACTACACACTATTAGTAACACTACCCCGATCCATGCTAGCATTGCAAGATCATGTTGCCAAGCCATGGACAAAGGCATGTAGGTAGCCCTGATGTGGGAGCTTTGCAGCTTGCTGCATTGGGATTGCCTGTTTGCCACTGCCTTGCATGGATGTTCCAGAACTTCAGCCGTGGAACACACAGCCAAAAGGTGGTGATGGGAGGCAAACCTTGAAGATGGATGTAATGGCCCCCCTCCCACATGTCCAATTCAAATTTACCTTAATATTGTGTTAGAAAATTGCATTAAAAATTGTGTTCTTGTGTTTGGGGAGGAGGATTATATAAAGAAAATAAAGATCCTTCTGCCCACAGGCAAATCTAACAAGCTACTAATCAGGGCTCATTTCGAGGGGGAATGCACAGGAACGCAGTTCCGGCAGTTCCCCAAAGAAGTCACATGTCAGGTAGCCCTGTCCACCTGACTCTCGGCCATTTTGAGCCCGTTTTGGCCTGGATTGGGGCCGAAACGACCTGGATCGGGCTTCTGATGGGTGGTGGATCCTGCTCATCTGCGGCCTGATCCTGACCATTTTGGGCCCCTTTTCGGCCATTTTCAGCCCCTTTTTGCCATTTTATGCCCAATTTCTGCCCTGAATGGCCAGGATTGGGTTCAAAACAGCCAGACTAGGTGATGTCATGGGGTGTGGCATATGCAAATCAGTTACACTAATGACACACTTCTGGTGATGGCAAGAGGCGTGGCATATGCTAATGAGTTATGCTAATGAGTTATGCTAATGAGTTCCTCCAGCTTCTTTTCTACGAATTGACCCCTGCTACTAATAAAGCCAATAAGAATTGTTTAACAGAAACTTCCCAGTTGGTGATGTGAGTTTCCTTAGGAGGAGCTATGGCTTGGTGGCAGAGCACCTGCTTGGCACGCCGAAGGTCCCAGGTTTAATCTCCGGTACATTCGGTTGAAAGAATTAAAGTTATGTGAAAGACCTTCAAAGGGAGTGTTGACTCTCGAAAGCTCAGACTCTGGAAACCGAGTTGGTCTTTAAGGTGCTGCTGAACCCCAATCTTGCTCTTCTACTGCAGACCAACACAGCGACCCACCTGAAACTACACTCAAGACTATTGTCCCTCCTGGCTCGGTCTTATAAAGGACCTGGAATTCCTTATGCACTGCGGGTGCTAAAATCTTGCATATCCCACCTTTTATGGATGGTAATCACTTCAGCTATTTAGTACCTCTCTGACTACTTCTTCTATCTGCTTATGTTGCAGTAGATATCATGTTAATCTCATTATGTCCATCTAACAACAGAACTGTAATAATTCAGTTGGGGGGGGGGTGGCCCTCATCCATTCTGAGTGAACTGATGACTCTTTTTATTGTTTCTTGTTTTAAACTGGCCTTGGTTAGTAGTTGGATGGGAGATCTTCAAAGAAGATCAGGGTCGCGATGCAGAGGCAGGCAATGGTAGACCATCTCTGTTTGTCTTTCACTTTGAGAACCCCAGCAGGGGGGTTGCTATGACTTGACAGCACTCTCCACCACCACCACCACCTCCCACTACCCTACTTCCCCTTCCTTTGCAAATATAAAGCATCAGCCTAATGGATGGATGGGAGGGAAGGCAGCATGGTATAGCAGGTTCGTACCCTGGATGGAGGACCGCCAAGGAAGACTCGGCAGAGGAAGGCAATGCCAAACCACCTCTGTTTTTCACTTGTCTTGAAAGCCCCTTGCTAGGATTGCCATAAGTCGGTTGCATACGCATGTAATGGAAGTACACTACATTGTATATGATGAAGTGAGCTCTGAGTCATTAAAAGTTAGTCTTTCAGGTGCAGCTGGAGAGGTGTTTTATTTTAAAGACAGAGAAGAAACATCTTCAGACATGTTTCTCCAGAAGGAGGTTCTGTTTGTTGGCTTTGACGTTTGTATTTTTCATATTAGTAATCTGGCCTTAATTGCTCTTTTTTTGTTTGTGCACCAATTGCTTTGCTAAGGATTGGAAGAATCAAGAATTGACACCCAGTTAACAGGTGTTATGCTAGCCCAGGGACCTCTAGCAGGCAGGTTGTGAACTAGTCATAGTGCACCAGCTGCTGCAGAGTAGCTTGTGCATTGCCCAGAACAGCCATGTCATAAAAAGATCTGCTCTGTGCTTTTCATTTTCCATAGGATTTTTTCTCTGCACTACTTAGCCCACCTTTCTTGGCACTGCTTAGCTTCATTTCTGGTGCCCTTCCTAATCCATGGTCTGTTTCTAGGACAGAACAAAACTTGGTAACATACCAAGATTGGGCATGTAGCTTTGCATATTTTTGTTTATTGGAAATAGCTCTCATTAAAGAAAAGGCTGGTGACCCCTGTGGCTGCTGCCGATCCCTCCATATTCCCAGGTTTCCCCCTGAATCTTTTTGCAACAAAGTAAAACCTTATAAAATTGATAAGACTGTTGAAGAAGATGCAGAAATCCTCTTCTGGATCCAAGCTCAAGCACGCCACCCCCGAAGCCCCTGAAGACAAGCAAAAAAAAAAAAAGAAGTTAAGATTTGGTATCCAAATGTCCTAGGGATTGTATTTGAGGTGTGCAAACCATGCATTCTGTTGCTTCTAACTTTTTGATACCACTTGTTCATTTTTTTAAAAAAATGAACCTGTCGTGGCCTCTGAGTCCTCAGAGGATGAAGACCTCGGGGAGGACGACAGGAGTGGGACTATTCCAAGCCCCTCCAGAGGCAGCTGCTTGGAAGACCAGCAGGGAGTGGAGCAGCAGGAACCCTTGCCGGAGCTGGTTGAGGAATCCAGGGCAGACTCAGGGACAGAGGCTGTTCCCTTACCTGCACCAGCTCCTGAGACCAGGGCAGCATCTCCACCCAGCTCCCCTGAGCCTGATAGGCAGCGCAGAGGGAGGCAGCGTCTTGCTGCACAGGAAAGGAGGCGAAGTGCAAGGCTTCAGGCACTCAAACAGCGGCGTAGTGACCTTGAGTCTTAACAGGATGCAGCACTGCCCTGAAGGTGAGAGCTGTTAAGCCAGGACGCCCTTTCCCTCGTTGCAGAAGTACCTGTGCACAGACCCGCCCGGCTCTACTGCGACCTAGCTCTGCTCTGACTGCTTTCTTGGCTCTGACCTTTGAATTCGGCTCCCTGGACTACGCTCCCTGCTTTCTCCCCAGTCGGCTTGGTTGAACTCTGGACTTTTAGAGAAGCTCATGGCAGACTCCCTGCCTGCATTCCAGAACAGAACCTGAGAATTCACTCCCATTTTTCAATTATTGTGACTGCTCTCTGTCCATGGGCAGGAGCCCTGCTGCAGAATGATAGTTGAGAGAAAGGAGCGGGAGGGGTTGGAGATATTAGTTGTCAAGCTTCCAGCACAGAGGGCTCAAGCTGTTAGTAATGCTAATGGCTTACTACCCCATATCCTGCTAGTAAGTTGCACCTAGAGATGAGGAGACTAAAGTGATAGAAGGAAAACTCTCTAGGACAGGAAGGCCGTCCCAAGGGGGAAGGGAAACAGAAAGAGAGGTTATCCAAACTCTGGACAGGGGGCAGGGGGAGGGGTTTTCTTCCATTTTGGGCATCACTTTTGATGCCTGCAAGTCATAATGGGCTATGCTTTTCCCAAAGGACTCCATCTTGTCCACACGGCAGGGGACAATGGAAAGGAGTCCCAACCTGGAAATGTAACGTAATGATGAATTCTGATTCATTGCAAAGTCAAGTAATGCTTGCCTGGCCTAAAATTCAACATCATTTAGGATGTACCTACTGTAGGGCAAGCCAGAATTGCTTGAATGGAACATATGTACTCTTTTATTCATTTATTAATTTTTTTTAAAAAAAATCTTTAACGCGCTTTGCAACTGATTTTTTTCTGTGTGTGATTGGAAAATCTGGTTGCAAGCGATTCCCAGAGTGGATTGAAAGTGTGTTATTCAGCATATGGGAAAGCAGCCATGGTCTGCTGCCTGGAAAAACACCACCTCTGTTTGGTCTTGCTATCTGAAGTGTGGGACTGGGGCAGGGCAGCAGAGACTCTCTCCATCCCTGCAGTACTAAAGTGCACAATTGGGATAGACTGTCTCTGCACTTGCTTGAAGAAAAGCAGCGGGAGTCTTTGCAACAGCCAGGCCGGGCCTCTAAACAGCAACACAAGTGTGGAGTGTATTTTGTTAATGGATTGTATGTGGGGTTCATTGTAACTTGCAAACAGGGCTTCCAAGTGCTATATATAGTTGTCCACTCCTCCATTCTACTGTTAAACAACCCTGTGTGGCAGGGTAGTATGAGAGACAAACCCCGTATGCTTCATGAGTGGAAACGCGAACCTAAGGGCCAAGCTACAAGTAACGAATGACACTTGAACAGCAAGTGGATTGAGTGGAGTGCAAGTGAACGGGGAGAAATACACTTGCCGTTCAAGTGTCATTCGTCACTTGTAGCTTGGCCTTCAGTCTTCCAGGTCTTGTTCCCAGCACTCTTAACCACTACACCACCCTGGCTTACATAACATCCTCACATTTGGGATGTCTTCTGGGCCCTTCGAATGGCTGCCCTTGAACATCAGGTGGTGTGGTGATGTATCATATGTACCAAGACCTGGATAGCCCAGCTGAGCCTGATCTCGTCAGATCTCAGAAGCTAAGCTGGATCGGTCTTGGTTAGTAATTAGATGGGAGTCCTCCAAAGAAGGCCAGGGTTGCAGAGGCAGGCAATGGCAAAACACTTCTGTTAGTCTCTTGCCCTGAAAATCCCTGCAGGGGTTGCCATAAGTCAGTTATGACTTGAGGGCATTCTCCACCAACATCATGTGAAAGGAGAACAAAAGGAGAACGCTGCAGGTTCCATCTTGTTGCTAATTGTGTTTCCTACAGAAGTCCAAACTGATGCCTTGGAAGGTGTGCAAGTGGGGCATGGAGGCCACTCCTGCTGTTACCCACCAGCCACTATTATTCAGACATACACTGTCTCTGAACATGGAGGTTCCTCTTGTCCATCATCGCCAATACCCACCGATGGACCTCTCCTGCATGAATTTTAATCCCCTTTCAAGGCCATCCAAGCTAGCAATGAATCCCCCAAGCTAACTGTGCATGGTGAAGAGGAGTATTGCCTTTTGTCTGTCTTGAAAATTTCTTTTACTCAGCACGGGAGACGCAGTGAACATGTCGGGTATGGGGCAGCCATCTACCACATCTGTTTCAGTGCTGAGATACAGGCCCTCCGTTCCCATTCAAGGACCTACAGCACTGATTCTATCTAATTGTCAGTGGCCCTGGACCCTGTAAAAGCAGCATAATGTCTGCAGGTGCTGACTGAACATCCATTCTTAAGTATGTTATATAAATCAGGTTAAAGGCAAAGAAATACAGCGTATGATTTGTCTATTTCATTTCTGTGGGGTTGGGGTAGGGGAGAGCTAGTAGTACAAATAGATAGTTATCTTCCTGCTGGGTGCATTTCCTTAAAGTGGTTATTCATTGCAAAAGACCGGCTGCCCCATTTGTCTGGTGTGTCCCCTGAGCATTTTGTACATTGTTTCGCGGCTTAATGCAAAGATATTGATCCAGGACATTATTTAGGGAGTGAGATGGCAAGCATTAATGCCTGGTATTTCCTTTAGAAACATAAACCTTTAATTGACATTTTCTTTTCATGTCGGAGCATTTGAAAGAAACATAATGAATGTAAAGGAAGAAGGGGAGCAAATAATGCGCCCGAGGAAGGAAAGAGCTTTAATTATCTCTATCAGCAACTTGCTCTTTGAGTGGCTTTGGGAGGTAGCCGCTCTTGGTTGAAATCCACGAAGTTGCCTTCTCTGCAAATGGTAGGCCTTTCCCTTTCCATTGGGAACCCCTGTTGGGATCAGCCAGGAGTCAAACCAGGAGCCTGTGTGTCTGCGTGCTGGAGCCCCTTGTAATAAGTGACTTGAGGGAAGGAAAGAGTGGCACAGTCCACCCAGGTCTCAGCAGAGTTTCACTAGTACTTCTCACCTCAGGCGGCCCACTACTCCTTCTGACCCGACTTGGTTTTAAAGGCTTTAAAGTCAGGTTTGGGCAACAGGCAGACTCTTTTTGCTTGTGTGGTTTCTCTAGAATTGTTCCTGGTACCTTGTGTGTTTACTTTCGCTCTCCCCTTTCAGTCTTCCTGCCTTCCTGCCTCCTGCATTCTTGTTCCAAGATGGATGCTTCAGCTCAGCCTGAACTTGGCCTTCCTCTAGATCTATCTCAGGCCTACCAGTTGTTGTTTTTCATCTCCTTGCCTGCTCAGCTGCCTACAGTCCAGCATGGACACATCTTCTCACAGGTTAAAATATTAAGAGTGATGGAGATAGTACTGTTACCAAATAGGGTGGGCCAAGAAGGAACGTGGTCAGTTCTGAAGGTGGGCTTCTTGCCTCATAGCTCCCCCAAAAGAAATATGTCACATTCTAATTCAGACGGGATGGGGGTCTGCAATGGTATCAGCATTCTTGGGCAACTGCGAAAGAGCAGAGGCAGTTCACCAGCTTTCTAAGCAGAAGGGTCCAGCCAGGTTCAATTCCTAACACAGGATGAGGTAGTAGGCGATGGAAAAGACTTGGCTTGAGACCCTGGACAACTGCTGCCCCTCAGAGTAGGCAATATTGACATTGCTAGACTGGTCTTCATTTATGTATGCTGAAAATGCCAGATAGTCAACATCCTGGGAGGTCCCATCATTGACCGGCTGAGGAGGAGGACGAAGAGTGATGATAACTACTACTAATCTTTTCTGGCAGTGGCCAGGTTTGGGCTGCCTTCTGTGGCTCCCCTCAGCACTTCCCATCTGCCACACAGAAGCAGAGAGCAGAAACCACTGCTGCTGATTTTCTTTTCTGACCCTGCGTCCCCTGGGTGGTGGCGGTGGCTAATGGCAGCTACCAGCCCTAGGACTGATTGGTGGCACCAGCCTGTAGCGGATCCTTTTGTGCTGTGTGGTGGCTTGGGCTGGAGAAAGGGCTGCTGCCATCATGTCAAAAGGGAGGTCCTCCCAGAGGGCTTCTTGCTTAAGGTCCTCCAAACGATACAGCTGGCTCTGAGGATAGAAGGGGAGTTGCCCGTTTTTGCTTCTCTCAACACCGCCTGTGGTCAGGTGAGACTTGCACAACAGAAATACATGTGACAGTATGGATGAGGTTGATTTGAAAAGGCTGTAACACTTTCAAGGAAGCATAGGGACAGGCTGCCAGTCTCTTAATTCGAGACCAATGCTCTTGAACTTTTCCAGACTTAAGATGCACTTTTAGTCTCCACCGTCTGACCTTTAGAGTCAAGACAGTGAGATTTCTCTAGGGAGGAAGTTTCATGAGGCCACCACCAAAGGGTCTCTGCTTCGAGTTAACTCACCTAACGTCAGATAAAGAAGGAACTTGGACTCACAGTGTTATTCTAAGTACACTTACGGCCTTCTAAGTCTGTTGAAGTCAGTGGGCTTAGAAGGGTGTAACTGCTTAGAATAGCACTGTCAGTTGTTGAGCGTAGTGCAGTTAAAGGCATCATGGCCCAAGGCCATTCAGGGCTTAAAGGCATCACACCAGCAATTTAAATAGTTCTCAGGAATAAATGGTAAGACATAAGCCCAGGCGCAATAGTATATTACCATTGTTTTATGCTTGCCAATAAGCCAAAGCCTAGGGCCGAATCCACACTCACCTTTTTCCCGCTTTTTAAACGGAAAACTTCCGTGTGTTTCCCATCTGCAACTTTCTCCTCTCCGTTCACATTCAGGCCTTAAATGCGGTTTTCTTGTGCTATCCACCGCCGTTCACATTCCCTTTGGAAAAGCCATTTCAGGGGGCGGATCTGTTTCTCCCCGCCCCTTTTTTAAAATTTTGTGTATGTGCAGTTTTCTGTTATTTCGATGCTTCCATATAAAGAAAATCATGCAGAATGCATCAGCTCCAAGTACAGTGTATTCAGTAGTCAGGGCATGTTACTTAGCAACACAAAATAGTCCTGAAAAAGGAGAATAAACAAAAATTCCTTCCATGAGCTGAGCCCTGTGTTTGACTGCGAACTATACTTGATCAACAAAAACTTTCAACTACTTTGCAGGAGAATGAATCTTCCTGTCCTGAAAGATGGCCAATTATTCTCATAATGCAAGCAGTTTTGGAGGATCGGATGTATGGCAATATACTGTACTGAGATCCCCCCCCCTCCCCAAACACAGCCATTCCCAGGATCCACCCATAAACCTCCAGGAATTTCCCAACCTGGAGTTGGTAACCCTAACATTACTGTATCCTCTTATTCCAGACCAAATTGTGTAAGCAGCCCCATGCTTTTAAGGGATCGCAAACCAGATTTGACTGACAATGTTTTTGCAGGCTAAGATCTAGAGGAATTTGCTGTTTTGGTCTGTGGTGGAAAAATAGTAAAGAGCCCGGTAGCACCTTTAACAAACTTTATTGTGGCACAAGCTTTCAAGAGCTCCAGTCCTCTTCATCAGACACAGTGTAACCTTTCGAGAACTACAGCACTCTTTGTCAGATGCATCTTCTGCTTTCGAGAACCACAGCTCCCTTTGTCAGCATCTGATGAAGAGAGCTGTGGTTCTCGGAAGCCTAGACAACAATAAAGTTGGTTAGTCTTAAAGGTGCAAACGGACTCTTTACTATTGAAAACAAATGAAGGGACACGTGCTGCCTTGAAGTTCTTTCTGGCAACATCACACAAGTCACACACACACAAAAAGAATAGAAAATCCATTTTCACAAAATGGTGTCCCCCCCGTTTCCCACAACCATCCCTAGGATGAGAAGTTAGGAAGCTAGGGTCCAAGGACTCTAGCACCTTACAGACAATGCACCTTAACCGTGTGCCGGCCAAATTTTGATTTCCTAAAAAATAAACAGTTCCGTGATTGGGCGATGCACATTTTTGGTCGGTTTGCTTTTAGCGTCCTTTGGTTTTCTCGATTATTTGGTATAACGATAATATGATTAGTAGAAAACAATAGATTGATTGATATCGGGTTCCCCCTGCACGCAGCGGTCTTGTAAGGTCACAAAAGCAGCCGAAGAGAAATCTTTAACTTGCCCATCTCATAGAAGAGACGTGGTAGTGGGGGTGCCCATGCAATGTTGAAAAACCCCTCCTTACATAACTGCCGTGCATTGTTGTTGTGAGATAGCCAAATCGTGCTCCTCTACCTGTCAAAGGTTAGATGCCATACCGCACAGCGGCTACGTCCTCATTATTCAAGAGTGCATTTGATGGTGGGAGACCTAACCACAGAGGGGAAAAAAATTGCTTGCAGTAGCATCAGTTGCTATCTTGTGTTTCTAACCGTTTCCTGGCGACTGGGTTGTGGTTTGTGATGTGACACACAATTTCCAGAGTATCTTTCTGGTGGAAGCGTCGAAGAAATACATCCTACTTTCACATTCGTGCATTTGTCTCTTTTTGGAAATACCAATTTATCGTTACACGGAAAGATAATTTTTTGGGGGGGACATGTCATTTCGTTCACTCTATATAAAGAGGAAATTTCGAGAAAAACTTTTCTGAGGCATAGCATTACATCGTGAACTCTAGTAGTCGTTCTCACTCCAAAAATTTATAAGAAAAAAAAAGAATACTGCAAGCAAATTATTACCTGTCAGTCTTCAACCGATCATAAACGGTCAAGGGAGTGAGTTCATGCGGAGAAAGTGAGAAGCCGCTATATGTGTCATTGTAATCTTTATTCTGATAGAACATCGCGGTGGAATTTCGATATGACATAAAAACTGAAAAAATAATAATTGAGGGTGCGAAAACCAGCAACAAGGATTGTTTTATCAAAACACATTAACCCGTGAACTAATTACGAATTCAGAAGTGTCCGATTTATTATTGGAGCAGAATTAAGCAGTGGATGGGAAATCGGCGTTCATGGACTGCAGAGCACTTGGGAGGAGACTTAGCCAATAGGAATGCTGGGAACAGCCAGAGATACGGAAGTGGGGGTGGTTTAAAAAAAAAGGCCCGAGATATCCGCCTCAAGGTGTTCACATCCCCCGTGAAAATCGCGCAAGAAATCTGTAAAAGGAAAACTGAGATGAATGCGGGAGAGAATCGGAACGTTAAAAAGGTGGTGTGAACGGTGCTCAGAAATGCGCAAAAAAGGTAGGAAAAATGCGGGAAAAAAGCTGTAGTGTGGATTCGACCTAGGTTTGCATTCAAAAGACAGTACGTTAATCCAGCCTGTAGATTATCCCATTATATCCTCATACCACTAAAATCAGGTTTAGAGATATGATTGGCACAGGGCTTCCCACACAATTTCATGTCTGAGTGTAGTATCAGTGCATAACCTTATTAGTCTGTAGTAATAGAATGAAACTTAAGTCTGGTAGCACCTTAAAGACCAACACATTTTCCCAGGGTTTAAGCTTTTATGAGTCAAAGGTTGCTTTGTCTGATACTAAATCTGAGTGGAGATTTATATGCACATTTCCCTGGTCTAATTCTGACTTTCTGGTCAAAGATGCTGCATGTTACCTTTAAAATTGTCTAGGAAGTAGGAGACAATGCTACCAGAACGTCCACCACCCAATTCCTTCCTTTAAAAAAAGTATATCTGTCTTTCTTTTCTGGCTGCTATGAGACAGAACTGGAATCTATCTTGGTACAGGAAGTAAGAAGGAAAATAGGCAAAGGGTCCATGGAAAGAACAGGATAATATTAGCTGGGTGATTTCAGTGGTGAGGACGGGCCTGTGGAACAGTCTCCCTTAGGGTTGCCAGCCTCCAGGTAGTGGCTGGAGATCACCCGGAATCACAACTGGTCTCCAGGCCACAGAGATCAGTTCACCTGGAGAAAATGGCTACTTTGGGGAGTGGACTCTATAGAATTATGTCATGCCAAGGTCTTTTCCCTCCCCAAACCCCACTTTCTCCTGGTTTCTCCAGGTTTCACCCTCCAGATCTCCAGGAATTTCCCAAGTTGGAGCTGGCAACCCTAGTCTCCCTTGTGATGTCCAACAGGACCTAAGCCCTGTTCAGTTACCATTTTGGCAATCAAAACATATGTAAGGGGAAATCACACTATGCCTGATCAACCCCAATATGTCTGGACGCCATTTTGTATTAACAGGGGTACACACAAGTTTTCCAATTTTGATACATGTGATCAGAAACTCAGATTTTTGACGGCATGCATTTGTGCGTGCCGCAGCTGGAAAATAGGCATGTTGCCCTAGTCACACAAAATGGAGACCATGCATATTGTGAGAATCATCATTAACAGATTTTCCTGTTACACAAGGTTGGAATCACAAAATCATAATAGCTGAATAAGGCTATAATTTCAGGAGATAACTAAAAACTTTTCTATTTGTCCAAATTTTGACGTCTCAGATATTCTGTTTCTAAGAATGGTGTTTTTTTTTAAAGTTTAAAAATATTATTATATTGAGGTTATGATTGTTCTTCTTAAAAAAATGTTTTCATTCTCTGTACCCCCACAGGTAGAAACCCAATCCGTTTGAAATGAAATATACTATTTTCAATACACCATTTGTGAAATGCCCAGTGTAAGGCTGCAAATGGGAAATTCTTAATTTGTTTCGAAGGGGATTAGCAATTAATTGCAGCCATGGTGGAACTAATCTCTTTACTCTGAAGTTCAGTTTTAATTCTGGGATCTCCAGGTTCCACCTGGAAGTTGGCAACGCTGCTTCTGGAATTCCATGTAAAAATGAATTGGATTTTCACATTAATATAAGTTTAAAATATAGAGAAGGAAGCCAGTAAGAGATATTTATAATATACAGGCAAGGCATATTGCTCTTGAACATAGATTTGAAAACTCAGTGGAGAGAATTATATCTGCCACTGGATTAAAGCAAGTGAAACCTGGAAATCTTGCTATGATTTAGACATTGTGTCCCTCCCTAATTTCTTTGATTTTGTGATTTTTGGGGATTGGCATATTCCTGTCAGTTTTGTATAGAACTTTTGCCTCACACAGACACTAGGGAAATTTACATTTGCCCGCTCAGCGCCCTCCTTTATTCCTCAACAGCATTTGAGGGCCAAGCTACAAGTGACGAATGACACTTGAATGGCAAGCGTATTTCTCCCTGTTCACTTGTGCTCCACTCAATCCACTTGCCGTGTCATTCGTCACTTGTAGCTTGGCCCTCAGTTGCTAGAAACAGAATGTGCGTTTTATTTCAAGAACGCCATGTCTTTTTAGGTAACTGTTGGATTGGTCCCTGAGGTGTGAGTTATCGTAAACCTGTTGTAAAAAATTCTCTCTGTTTACTTCATGTCAATAATAGCTTGCCGATGGGGTCATGATGAGCTATATCGAACTTGGTCCACAGATCAAATTGGCAGTGGTGATTTGGGGCCACTTTGGACGTTTACCACCAAGCAAGACTAGTGGAGGTCACGGATTTACCTGTATATCCTGCCGTGGACAACATAGCACAATTTAAACCAGCCCTTAAATAAGGTTTTCACAAAGGATTCTGAGCATGAAATAAAGCTGTCCCTGGGACTTTCATCTCAGCAACGGAAGCTCCGTGATGACGCTTTGAAGGTGCTGATGAGGGGATGATCAGATTCGGAGAAAGCAAGGGGTTTTCACAGCTCTTCTCTGTCAAAAACTGTGTGTGTGTGTGGGTGTGTGTGTGTGTGGGGGAAATGGTGGGACAGTGAGCTGGAAGCCTGAAAGCAAAACAGGAAGGGACCCTCAATTTTAACCCTTATTTGACCACTTTGGCATTCTGGTCTTTTATCTCAAGAGCAGGAGAGGCAAATCCTTTGAGAATCTCTGAAAATGACCAACTGTGGCAGCAAAGCCTTCGATCCCATGCCATCTAAATTCTGTTCAAGGAAATGTGACTTCCCTGCCTCTCCCTTCCTTCGGCAGCCTGAAATGCTACCCCCAAATGCTGCTTCTGGGGAACAGCCCCACCACAGGAACAGCAGGAGGGGATCGTTGAAGGGCCCCTGCACTGGCGGCGGCAGGGAGGGGGGAATTTATAAGAATCACCTCCTCCCCTGTGCACACGTATCTATTCTATAGGGTATACTAGTGTTGCCAACCTCCAGGTGGGGCCTGGAGATCTGGAATTACAGCTGATCTCCAGATAACCGAGATCAGTTCCCCTGGAGGAAATGGCAATGTTGGAGTTTGGCCTCTGTGGCATTATACCCTTCTGAGGTCCTCTCCACAAACTCCATCCTCCTCATCTTCCAGCCCCTAAATATCCAGAAATTTCTCTGGCGATCCTAGAGGCATCCCAATAAGTCCCCCCCCCACCCACCAGACATAGCTTCCTTTCCTTTCCTTTGGTGGGAGGGGGGGGAAGGGAGGCTTCTGACGTCGATGCTTGATCTCTGAAAATGTCCTGCTAGTTTCCTGTCACAAATAAGAAGTTTGAGTTTTCCTTCCTGCAGGCCTACATCTGCCTTCCTCCTCTCACCTTTGTGTGTGTTTTTTTTTAAATAATCTGTTTCGTATACAGATGTGAACCCAGTTTGATTGTTTGCCTTTTCACAGGGCTGTTTCCACCTACCGCTTCTCCCCCTCCTCCTTTTCCTCTCATTTGGCTTGCCAGTTGGGCTTCTTCCTGCCTTGAATAAACCACATTCCCTAGTTATTCAAGGCCAATCATTAGCACCCTGGTCCCCCCCCCTCCTGAAATTATGAATGAAAAGCCTTGTTGTTCTTTACAAATAACTCCCGGTTCCTCAGTCAGTCAAATTCAAATGGGAAGTGACTGCCGGACAAAGCGGCCTGTATGATGGACAGGCAGCTCAGCAAGTCATCAGTGTTCACAGGAAGTCCCCCCCCTTCCCAAAAAGAGAGAGACAATGTAGATGCTGCTGCCTGGGCGTTCTTCTGTGGTCAGGGCTGCCTGAACAAGGGAATCTGGAGGAAGAAAAGGCACCCAAAATTTTCCATCCTCTCTCACATAAGAAAGAACCACAGCAAGATGTTAATAAGATGGCCAGTCAGCTCTGCCGGAGCAGAACTTCTGAACCATTCCATGGCAACACCTACACCTTCTTGTCCAGTCATCCAAGCAGAGGGCAAGGGGAGGCAGGCACCACCATTTAGTCAGCTTTGAATGCAGAGTGGGTCACATACTTCGAACAGCACAGCCACCCGCTGAGTGCTCGGCATTGTCCTGGGCCCCCTTTTCACAACAGGGGAAAAGGTAATTGACAGCCGGATTGTTTAGCCGGGACCCCTGCTGCTTTAAAATACTCCCAGGCCCCAGTCAAACCGTTGTCAATAATGGCTGTCGGAGGTGATGAGTGTAGAAGGGGCTGTTCAGGAAACGGGTTTGGAGGCCTTCAAGTGGACAGGCCTGAGTGACTTCTCTGGCGCAGGCTGCCTCCTTCCAAACAAGCCTTCCAGCAATAAATCAAACTTGTTTCCTGGACTATACAAGGAACAGCTGGTTATTTCTGCTAACTTTTTTTTTTTTTTTGTAAAAAGGAAAAAAAATTATTTAAGCACAGGAAATCATGCATGTCAAAGTTTGGCAAAACAGTTTCGGTGATTTAACAGTGGAACATGCCTTGCTCTTTTTTTTTTTTTGTTCCTTTTAAAAGTTTTTAGACCCTCGCTGGTTTTTCCTGATCAGACTTTTTATATACTCCCTTCAGTCACCTCTCCCTTTGCAGCTGAGTTGTCTACAATTCATCTCCTGTCTCCCATTCAGCACAGGAAGAGAACTGAGCAGTTTGCAAAGAAAATTGACCACAGTTCCTCGTTTTGGAGGGATCACGTATTCCCCAAAGAGGAGGTGAAGCTGCCCGATATGTTGATTTAGGAGCCCATAAAACAGGTCTTTGTGGTGTTCTGCAGCCTTGCATTGTTATGGCAATTGTGTTGCAGATATAACAAGCACTGAGGATGGGAAGGATCTGCCCGCACAAAAGCAGTTTTGATTGTCAGGAAGAGCCTTGTATGCAGTTCTGCACACATTCTGTTCACCTGCCCTGAGGAAATGTACTTTCTATTGAGTCACGCCCAATGCGCCCAGAGAGACCGGATTCAGTATAAGGTGCTTTATAAAGTAGATTTTGACAAACACAGAGCAAGAAAACAGAGTATGTGCAGAGCTGGGTGCAACGCTGCATCAATATGATCATTGGACGCTGTGCTATTTTTTTTTGCTACAACAAGAAGTTACGAGTGGATTTTCCTTGGGGACACAATTCAACACTGATAGACGTTCAATATGTAAAATCTGAAAATAACTGGCTGATGTGAAAGGTGGTGAAAATAGGGCAGATGATATTGGTAGCCTGCAGCAGCTCAAGAAGCTGCATGGTCTTGCATGGGAAAGAGCAAAGCTGTCAGAAGCATCCAGGAAGGCTGCAGTTCGAGGCACACACAGGCCTGATCTACACAATGCCTTGGTTAGAAGAAATCTCTTTCCCGGTGGTTAGTTCCCTAGTTTTCAGTGGATTCTGCAGAACTGCTTGAATCAGGCTTCCTGGCCTCAGTCTTGGTGACTGGTGATCACTGACAGGCAAGGGTGGGAATTATATGGTGACCGTAATTCACATGAGGGTTGCAGCTACAGCTGACAGGTAGTAAACCTGCCATGGAGATACTGATCCCCATTGCCAATAAGAACATGTAGCCCAAGCTTTTCCTGGAAGTAACTCTCATTTAATTCATGTTCTCAGCTCACAAGTTTCTTATATCCCGACTGCCATAACTTGTCCCTATCTTACCACTATCCAATATCTCCTTTATCGACACTTTGCTACTTCCATGCCTCTGTATTTGACACACTTTATAGAGGGTGTCTGGAGATGCCACGGATTGAACCTGGGGCCTTCTGTATGCACAAGAGATGTTCTTCCACTGGGCCATGGCCCCTCCCCAAGCATAAGAGTATTTGGGAATCTTTGTGTGGGCCAGAAGGTGTATAGCAAATCTAGGGTTGTACACAAACAGCTATGAATTACTTCAGGAAATTGCACAGGGGAGCTGAAAAAATGGTCCAAGGGTTAGGATGCTGGCTAATCTGTTCCCTTCTTATCTAAATTCAGTCAGTTCAATATATTTACTTCAACAAGAATGGTACAATCATTACCTCCTTGGTCCCTGAGGCCATTGGCTAGGCCCAAGCCAAGCCCCTGTGGCAGTACGGGCCTCTCATCTCCTACACTACTGATGTCAGGGAGCAAACTAAGTACCACTGGTGCTTCAGTGCCTTTCTCATCAGTGCTTGGGTGGCTTAACTGGCAAACTGGCCACAAAGAGAGGGAAGCCGTGTGGAAACAACCATTGTTTAGGAAAATGTTCCTGATATTGACTGTACTAATCTCACACTGTGTAATCTGCCTTTAGTCTCAGTGAGAAAGGCAGACTATAAATGACATAAATAAATTGATAAACATGCTAGGCATCTGCAGTGTTGGGGTGGGGAGTGGGGGTTGAAAGTCAAGAGTCAGTCCCAAAAATGGGTAGGGAAGTAAAAGACCCCCAATAAAGTCACTGCCAGGCCTGTGTGCTGATAAAAAGGTGAATGTGAGAAGCAAAAGTCAGCCCAGAAGAGCAGGCCATCTCTAGTGCTCTTGTGAGAAAGTATGTCTGTACAACACAGTGTATTCTCACACAAAACTACACATCTTGGGGGCCTGTTTCCCACTATTAGTGCAACATGTAGATGTCAGGCAGGTGGGAAGGAATGCTGAAGACCAAATAGATGAAGCCTGAAGTGAATATCATTTTTGCATTAGTATTACCGACTGTGTTAAGCAAAAGCCAGTTTAATCCTCATGTGTGAAAGTTGGCAGGTTGACAGGAGTCCAACTGTGTTCTTGGTCAGAAGGTCAGTCATGTGTCAGGATCTCCAAGTGTAAGTCAAGTGTTGAAATCTGAGCAAAATCACGAACTGAAAGCTTCGAGCTACGTCAGGGGAAAGCAGAGCCCCCAGTTAGGAAGAAGAAAGAGGGCCTTGAGCGCATCTCCAGTAGCTGTTCTGATCACCCCTTCTCAAAAACGACATTGCAGAATCAGAAAAGGTAAAAAAAGGACAACCAAGTATAATGATCAAGGAGTTGGGGCATCTCTTTTATAGAGAAAGGCTAAAAAAATCGGGGATATTTCAAGTTTTTAAAAAAGACAATAAAAGGAGAAAATGATAAATGTGTAAAATTATGCAGGGGTAGAAGAACTGAATAGAGAGACTTTCTTATCCTCTCTCAAAATACTAGAATCCAGAATCATCCAATGAAGTAATTGGGCAGTAGATTCGGGATAGACAAAATGTAAATTCACAGCCACAAAATAGAGTGTTAGCTGTTTGATGGCTTTAAGCAGCAAATGCAGGGAGAGTGGTCTACAAATAGTTATCAGTCATGAGGGCTGCATCCCTCCTCAGAGGAAGTATACCTCTAAACACCAGTTTCTAGGGGCACAAGTAGGGTGAGGTTGTTGTCTTCGCTTGTTGCTCATGGATTTCCCAGAGGCTTCTGACTGACCACTGTGAGAAAGAGGATGTTGGACCAGATGGACTTTTGGTTTGATCCAGTAGGGTTTTTTTTTTAAGTGAAAAAAGTATGTCATAGGCCAGAAATGGATGATTGTGTCAAATTTAGTATAAAAGTTTAAAAATTACTGAAGGTTTCTGCAACATTTATGAGAATATTGTTGGCTGCCCAATCTGTGAACTCGCTGCAAAATAAACATAGCATGACTTGTGCTATGGCGCATATGCTTTCCCCCCCTTCTATGCAGATTATCTTTGTGTAGGAAAAAGGTGGTAGACCCAAACACAATTATAAAACAGCTGTGCATGCAATTGGAAGTGACACACAAATGCATGTCACATGTCCCACATTTAAAACCGATGCTCACATTTAAAGGATGGTGAATTGGTTACCTAACATCACTCCTTTTCAACAATTAAGACTTTTCATAACAGAATCTCCAGGAAGTGGGACAGAGCCCATTTTCTCTATTTGTTATTATATACTAAATTCTTATCACTGTATCTAATTGCAGTGCTAATGTCCATGTAGACAGTGAAATCCATGCACTGGGGCATGGATCCCATACGGGATCTGCAAATCTATTTTGAAAAATTGATTTTAAAATAGTGGTAGCTGGGCACTTATGGCAACACTGTAGGATTTTCAAGGCAAGAGACTTTCAAAGGTGTTTTGCCGTTGCAACCCTGGCCTTCCTAGTGGTCTTCCACCTGAATACCAACCAGGGCCAGCCATGCTTAGTTTCCAAGATCATACTGACCTGGCTGCACTGAATTTGGAACTAGGTGGAGTTGCCTTCATTCATGCAGCATTTAGCTGACCTGCACAACTTGGGGTGTTAGAAATTAAACAGAGTTAATATTTTCCCTTGAATAGCAGGTTTTTTTAAAAAAATAAACCTTGTTTGACCCCTACATTTGTGTCTTTTGTCTTTATTCCAGAACGTTTGGGCAAACAGTACAAATCAAAATATAAAAGTGAGGTACTTGCTATAAAAGTTGCTTTTCTGAATGTTCATTCTGACTCTACTGCTGGAAAGTATAATATAAAAAAAACCCAGCATTAGCCAATGTACATTGGATGCATTAATCCCTTGTGCAAATCCGTGAATTAAAGCTGATTTCTTTTAAAATAGAAGAGGTTACCACCTGTACAAAAGATCTCTAGAAGTAAAAACTTGCCTGGATTAAAGAAGCTTGTACTTGTGGTTTGAATGTAGATTTAAATGAGTTCTCTAGAACTTAGATGACGGTGGAATAGATTATATAGACATATTCTTCAATATGTTTTTAATATTTTATGGTTGGCAGTGCAATTTTAAGAAGAGTTACTCCAGTCTATGCCCACTGGAATTACGAACTGAAAGATAGGTATCTGTCGAATACCACATGACATGTAAATGTTAAAATAGTAACAATATTTGTAGACTTTTTTAAAAAGTAAAAGATGTGTTATTATCCTTAAGTTAGAGATGTCAAAAGTACTTTAAAATCAGAAAAGGAGAAGTAAAGAAAAAATGAAAACAATTACTTGAGTTTTGTAATCCACAAAAATGAATGGGCTGTGCTCCCTCTGCTGGCTTACCAGCAACAACTGATCAATCAATCTTGTTCCCTGAAAAGAACTGATATTGAACATCAACCTTTATCCAAATAAATATACAGTCATTTAATAAAGGCAAAGCTAGAGGACTGTCAGCTTACTCGAAAAAGTGAACTTCACCACAAGGAACGGTATCACCTCTAAAAAATAAAAGAAGCTCTCCTCTTGAGCCTTGAAAAGAAACTTGAGATGCAGAAATTAAGGAGATAAACAACACCGTTGCCTTGAAAGTTTCTGTCATGTCCATGCTTACTTTCTTACATGGCGCAGCTGGATGTTAAAAAGCACAGGAAATCGGGCAGTAAATAAAGGGGTCAGCCTGAATTGGAACAAACAAACACACATATAACTCCACCTGGGAGAGGCCGTGGCTCAGTGGCGGAGCATCTACTTGGCACGCAGAAGGTCTCAAGTTCAACCCCTGCCATCTCCCATAAAAAGGATCAGATGATAGGTGGTGGGAAAGGCCCTTCCTGAGGCCCTGGAGACCTGCTGCCAGTCCGAGTAGACAATATTGACTTGGAGGGGCCAAGGATCTGATTCAGTACAGTGCAGCTTCATGTGTTCAAGCAATGGGCAAAACAGGACTCCCCCCCCCCACGCCAAGTGTGGAGGGAAGTTGAAAAATGGAGCTATGGGACAGAAGATACAAGAACTGTAATCTTGTTCACTGCTCTGGACCTTTAAAAGTCTCCATGTTTACACCAGGTGGCTCCAACTGTCGGAATTTTTACTGGGAGTTAACTGTTTTCCAATCTTAAAAAAAAATCTTTCCCAAGAGGTCTCATAGGCACCAATTTGGGGTTGTCAGACCAGGTACCTGCTAGATGCTGAAACTTAATTTTCAGGTGTGTATGGAGCCTAATTCAGTTTGGGAACATGGTTTGTGGGGGAGAGAGGACTTCAGCGACCACCTTGAAACAGTTTTCTCAACAGGACAGCAGCATTTTACATTAGCAAAATGGTGTGTGTGTGTGGTGATGGTGGGGGATGAAGAGTTGAACCCCTCTCACTGCATGCTCTGGTCCAAATCTAAATCAGTACTCAGGCACCTGATCATTGCATTTCAAAAATCCCTGAGAGCGGGACCACAAGTGATGCCTGACACAGGTTGGACACTAGTCAGCTTCCCTCAAGTTTTGATGGGAAATGTAGGCATCCTGGTCTTGCAGCTTGACTCTCTGACTGCTGTCCAATGGACTTTTCAACTGTCACTTGTCCAACATTCCACCAAGCTGCCTACATTTCCCATCAAAACTTGAGGGAAGCTGGCAAGTGTCCAACCTGTGTCAGGCGTCACTTGTGGTCCTGCTCTGAGAGTTCTATGTTTGAAACTTCTAGTTTGACAGTGCTTGGGAAATGTGTCGCATTTAGACAGTCCCACGGAAATAGGGACGCGTATAGACAGTCCTGTAGGGAGAAGGGCTGTGGTTATCCATATATTATTTATCAGAGCAGATATCCTCCACAATCTGGGAGGCCTGTAGCTCAATAAATACATTTTACCCCCAGATCTACCCAGTATGGACCTTTAAGATTCCTTCGTAGTGTAGGGGTTAGCAGATTGGACTAGGATCTGGAGCAAATTCCCACACTGTCACAGAAGCTTGTTGGGTGATCTTGCGCCAATCGCTTTCTCTCAGCCTAACCTACCTCACAAGTGATAGATCAAGATGGGTAGCCATGTTAGTCTGTCAGTAGCAGTGGAAAAGAGCAAGAGTCCAGTAGCATCTATAAGACTAACAAAATTCGTGGTAGGGTATGAGCTTTCATGTGTCACAGTTCACTTCTTCAGATACAGCTAGAAAGTGCGTCCATCTGTCCACATGATGTCAGTCTTTGTGTCCACTCACCAAGATATAAGGACAGATGGACTCATATTCTAGCTGTATCTGAAGAAGTGAGCTGTGACTCATGAAAGCTCATACCTTATCACTGGACTACTACCTCACAGGGTTGTTGTGAGGATAAAATAAAAGATCCATGTATTATTTCCCAGGAGAAAGAAAGGGCAGGATAAAAACGTACTAGTAAAATAAATTCAGGAGTACATTTTCAAGACAAATGCAACTGTAGTTAAAGTGCTCTGGCAGATTTGATGACCGTGTTTGTTATCTTATTGCACTTTATGGCAGAATGCATCATTGCTAGCATTACTGACTTGGATCAGCAATATACACCCTGACTTCAGGGGATGTTAGGGTTGCCATCATCCAGGTGTGGCCTGGAGTTCTCCTGGAATTACATCTAATCTCCAGATTGCAGAGTCCCCCAAGAGGAAATGGCAGCTTTAGAGAGTGAGCCCTGTGAAATCACATCCCTCCCCTCTCCAAACTTCACCCTCCCTAGGCTCTACCCTAGAATCTCCAGGAATTTCCCAAGCTGGATTTGGCAACCCGAGAACTAGGCAGTTGTTGCTATTCATCTAAAATACGCAGGTGGTGCAAACTACTCCACAACCAAGCTGGGATAACACAAGTTGTCTTTTGTCATTTGAGTGCCCCAATTTACATTTCCCCTGAATCTACCAGATAATTCTTGCAAATAATCACCCCTTGCTTAACCACAGAGGTGTACCAGATCATTGCTGTTCCCACAACACAATATGTATAAACCTAATAGGTATATATATAATGTATATTAGGCTGCTGCTGGCTAAGTGAGAAAACTTCTCTACCATCTGCAGCTACTTTCTGGTCTGATGTGTTCCCAGCATGAAACCATAAAAGGTGATAAGGCTTTCTAAATAATTTCCTTCCTTCCTTCCATAAAAACCCTCTTTCCAAATGCTCTCTTTTGATGGACAGCTAAAATCTGCATAACACACTCAGCCTGAAACTCCTGAAAGCAATTAGAGGGATAGTCTCCCATTACATCTCTTTGATCGCAGAGATTAGTGGAAATGCCTCGTGGGTCCTTTGCTCATCTCCCTGGCAGTACTGAATTGTTTTACACACAGGAAAGCTCTTAGAAGTCCTTCTATACTACTCTAGTTAAGCATGTATGGGAATTTGCTGGCAGGCTAAATTTCACCCCAAGTTTTTCTTTGGTTGCATCTTGCCTAGTTCAACCAGTTGCATAAACATTTGAGCAACAAAAACTTTCTTTCTTTCTTTCTTTCTTTCTTTCTTTCTTTCTTTCTTTCTTTCTTTCTTTCTTTCTTTCTTTCTTTCTTTCTTTCTTTCTTTCTTTCTGAGTATATCTAAACAGGAAAAGAAGTTTAGGACTATGATACACACTGTGAATTGCTTAAATGAATCAATTGCAATCCTATGCGTGACTTAAAACGTGATGTCAATGAGCAGGTTTAAAAGGTTTTTAAAATACCAGTGTTTAGAAGAACTGCAGCTAGCAGACACCAGCTCTGTTCTGACATCACATAGAACCATAGCTTAATTAAATGGATGATGCCTAGCAGGGTTACCAGCAGGCCTGGAGAAAAAAGTCCTGTCTCTTTAGCAGAGACTTAGGGCCAAGCTACAAGTGACGAATGACACTTGCCTGGCAAGTGAACAGACTCACGTGTATTCCTCCCTGTTCACTTGCCATTCACTTGCTCTCTAGCAGAACTACAAGTGACAAAAGGCACAGGTTGGACACTTGTCAGCTTCCCTCAAGTTTTGATGGGAAATGTAGGCATCCTAGTCTTGCAGCTTGGCTCTCTGACTGCTGTCCAATGGACTTTTCAACTGTCACTTGTCCAACATTCCACCAAGCTGCCTACATTTCCCTACATTGAAGTGGAGAGCAAGTGAATGGCAAGTGAACAGGGAGGAATACACGTGAGTCTGTTCACTTGCCAGGCAAGTGTCATTCGTCACTTGTAGCTTGGCTCTTAGTATGTAAAAATGGGTAGCAGACACTTTTCATAGCATGGAGATAAAATAACATCACCTGGTAAATAACATTCCATTGAGACTCTGTATGAACTCACTTAGAGCAGAACCACAAGTGACAAAAGGCACAGATTGGACACTTGTCAGCTTCCCTCAAGTTTTGATGGGAAATGTAGGCATCCTAGTCTTACAGCTTGGCTCTCTAACTGCTGTCCAATGGACTTTTCAACTGCCACTTGTCCAACATTCTGCCAAGCTGCCTACATTTCCCATCAAAACTTGAGGGAAGCTGACAAGTGTCCAATCTGTGCCTTTTGTCACTTGTGGTTCTGCTCTCTAATAACATTGAGAAGATCTGAGTCCAACAGCACTTTAAAGTCCAACTAGATTTCCAAGGCATGAGTTCTCAAAAGCTCATACTTGGGAAATCCAGTTGAGGTGCTATTGGATCCAGATCTTGCTCTTTGACTGCAGACCAACACGACTACTCACCTGAAACTATCTTAAATAATATTTTTACTGATTTGTTAGGTTCTTTTTTTTTAAAGTGATCGGACTGTTTTATTGTTTCCTGGGATTTTTCTTCTGTAGATGTTCTTTTTCCCCAAAAGAGTCTTACAGCAGAAGAGGCCTTCTGAACTGTTGTGCTGGCTCCTCTTCCTTCTCCCTGTGAAGCCTGTCTGCAGCTTGTAAGAACAAACAAGAAGTGAAGGCCCTCAGAATTAATTAAAAGGAAGGGTTTTAGATTATAAAAAACACACACCCTTATTCAGGGCCCAATCTCTTTTTCAAAACTCTTATAAAAGTATGGCTTTCCATCTGTCTCCTAGAATAACTGGAAACACAAGAGGTACTTATTCTAGATCTGGAAGAAAGACATTCTTGAGATCTTGTATAATTCTGTGCCCTCCAATACTATGGGATATTTAATTACTTTACTTCACATTTTTACGGCAGGTCAGTTACTCCATTTCCTGCTAATGCTTCCTTCATTATAGAATGGAGTCTGGCTTATTTTTTACCTCGCTTTTAAAGACTATCCCAGTGTGCTTCATGGAAGAAGCACTAACGTAACAGCCATCTTGAATCCCATTGCCAATTGTTGCTTATTATCCAAATGGGTAGTTCCCTCCTCTATTATTTGGCCTCAGAACACTTTAGCTTCTGTCTTAATTTAAGTGTTGGAAGAGCATAACAGATGATTTCAGTGAAAGTTCTTCACTTCCCTTCCTCCAAGCTTAAAGAGCCTGACAAACAGGCTTTGCCAGTTCCTCTCCTCGGAGGCTGGCAACATCTCCGCTTAAGTGGAGACAGCCTAATCCAAATAGTTGGCTCTTGGTGCAGAAGGCGTTCTACTGATCTGTGAATTCAAAACCCTTCTGTCTCCACTATCAGATCACCCACTGGTTCATTTCCAGTATCTCTCTTCTCCTTTCTTCACTCTTGTTTGGCGAGGGCAAAATCTCTGAAGAGATCAGACGCTGAGTTTCCCATTCAGTCATTTCTCACTTGCTGAGGTAATCCTTAATTACACAACCTTCCTTAGCTTGTAGGTTATTAAAATACAACCAGCAGTCTAAGACTGTTGTTCTGTTTATTGGTTTATTACTTTTTTATCCAATGTGTGGTATTGTGGTTAGAGTGTTGAAAGATGTGAGAGACTTGGGTTCAAATCCCCACTTGGCCTTGAAGTAGGTGACCTTCAGCCATGGTTTTTTTCCAGCTTGGCCTACTTCACAGGGTTGTTGTGAGGATAAAATAGTGGTGGACAGAACAATGTACACTTTCATGAACTCCTTGGCAAAAGGAAAGGATAAAAATGTAATAGAATTTTTGTTCCATTGCTCCTCACAACAACCCTGGGAGGTAAAACGAGAGCAAGAGTAAGCAGTGCCATCCTAAGCAGAGTTACATTCTTCTAAACCCATTGAATTCAATGAACATTTTGCAATTGTAGTGATTTCCCATACACCAAAAACACACATTCTGATAATAATGGAACAGAAACATTTCCTGCATTTTGAGGGATTTTAAAGGAAAGGACACTCACATATCAGTAGAACTCTTCTCTGTACCATACATAGCCTAATAATTAGTTCAGCCCAGATTATGTGTTCAAAACTAGCATGCTGACAATTATTTTGTGATATGATTGTCTTAAATTCTCTTCAGCTTCTTTATGTGACTCTACTCACTCCAATTCTTTTTTTCACAATTAGGCAGTAGAACTAAGTTATTGTGGTTGTGTCTCCTTTAGGGCTAGACATTCTGCTGCATTATTGAACCCTGAATGATCCAATTCACCTGATGTAGAATTATTGTCCCCTTTCTAGAAGCTGATAGGAAGGAGAATCTAATCAGTAGTAAATCATGGAGAGATGCAACAGATAACAACAACCACAACCACGTTCAATTTATATACCGCCCTTCAGGACAACTTAACACCCATTCAGAGCGGTTTACAAAGTATGTCATTATCCCACAACAATCACCCTGTGAGGTGGGTGGGGCTGAGAGAGCTCCTAGAAGCTGTGACTGACCCAAGGTCACCCAGCCGGCTTCCAGTGGACGAGTGGGGAATCAAACCCGGTTCTCCAGATTAGAGTCCTGTACTTAACCACTGGACCACACTGGTGTAGTTTGGTGGGTGGTATTTAAATATGAATGATAATCCCAAATGTGCAAGTGAAATTTCCTGAGGAGAGTGTCAAAGTGGAGGCCACCACAGAAAAGTCTATGACCTCAGAGAATAAGAGCCAAGCTACACATGACGAATGACACTTGAACAGCAAGTGGATTGAGTGGAGGGCAAGTGAACAGGGAGAAATACACTTGCCATTCAAGTGTCATTCGTCATGTGTAGCTTGGCCCTGAGTCAGTATGCTGGAGTGGATACAGTCTACCAAGAGACTTGGGGCCAAGCTACAAGTGACGAATGACACTTGGATGGCAAGTGTATTTCTCCCTGTTCACTTGCCCTCCACTCAATCCACTTGCTGTTCAAGTGTCATTTGTCACTTGTAGCTTGGCCCTTGGACCCAAGCCATTTAGGACCTTAAAGACTGGAGCAATGTGCTCACTGTGGCCAGTCTCTATAAGCAGCCTGGAGGGTTCCAACCCCAGTTGTAGCTTCAATGGTGTGTGTAGCATCTAACCGCTGTACAAATGGGGTTGACAATTCTGGTTTAGGAAAGTCTTGGAGATCTGGGTACCTCACCCTCTGAATCTACCATTTCCTCCAGGGGAACTAGTCCAGGAGAACTCCAAGCCCTACTCTGAGAATGGCAACCCGAAGTCCAACCTAGATGTTACCTAAACCTTAGGTCCCAAGGCATGATTGACTGTAGCCAGGTGTGCCTTTCTGAGAAAAGACAACAACTGGAAGCTGGAAAAGAACTCCTAGCTACCTTTTCCACAAGGGGATCCAGGGTCAAAGCTTTTTCCTTCAGGTGGAATACAACCTTATCTGGTGCAAGTTGACCACCAATTCTGCAGCAAATTTACACCTCCACCCTGATCCACAGAACCTCTACTTTATCTGAATTTAACTGTCTAACCCAATTAACAGGCTTGTAAAGATGAGTTGGAGGAGAGAAGAACCATGTCTTGATTTGAGAATGGGTGGGAGATTTGAGATTGGTTGGCGGTGTTGTTCACCGTCCAGAGCCCCTGAGGATGTGCAGTTTATAAATTGAAATAATAATAATAATAATAATAATAATAATAATAATAATAATAATAATAATAAAGTAGGGTAGATTGATGTCTCATCCCTTTAAAGCTCTTCAGACAGCACCGGTGGGAAGTGGTAATTTGGGTTCTTTGTCCCATATCCCTTCCCAAATATAAATCAGCTCCCTGGAAATGTTGTGTGAGCCGATGAAGTAAACACTAATATACAGCAATAAGATCAAGCTAATTGTGACCAACACATTCCATTGGTTTTAATAGGATCTTGTTTCCTAACTTTAGTTGGGTGGGAATCACCAATCCTTGACAACAGTTCTACTTTTAATGTATTTGTTCTTTGCAATGATGCCACAGCAAGCAGTTCTTCTGAAGAGGCAGCATATTATTATTGATTTATAATTAATTAATTAAACTTCTATCCCACCCTTCCCATGAGCGTGCTCATGGCAGGTTATAAAAGTAAAACATAATTTACATTAAAACTTTAATAAAATCACAGAACTCCTGTTAACACCACCCCCAAGCAGTGATCTTACACCCCATCCCTGCCTATAATACACAAAGGGGTGGGCAAAAAGGAGGGGGAACAGGGCTTTCAATTAAGCTGTAACTCATAGGGGGGGGGGCAGATGATCACACACACACACCCTGACGGTAGGTTGATCGGAAGGCTTTCCAGATGACTATTGGACCAGCCTCAACCATATGCCTGGCGGAACATCTCAGTTTTACAGGCCCACCAGAATAATAGAAGATTCTGGCAGGTCTGCGTATCCTTTGACAGAGAGTTCCACCAGTCCGAAGCCAGGACCAAAAAGGCCCTGGCTCTGGTTGAGGCCAGTCTAGCCTCTCTGGGGCCCGGCCGGGACCATCAGTAAATGTTTGTTGGCTGATTTCAGCACTCTCCGGGGCACATAAGGTTAGAGGCTTTAAAGCTCAAAACTAACACCCTGAATTTTATCCGGAACTCCACGTGGAGCCAGTGCAGTTGCTGCAAGATGGGAGTAATTTGCATCCTAAATGGAACACCGGTGAGGATGCATACAGCAGCAAGTCCCTGCAGCTCTTCCCATCCACCCCAACCTCTTTCAATCAACCTGGCCAACAGAAAAAAATATAGATCATCTTCCAAACCCAATGCTTCCCATACTTGTCTAAAGCCTGCTGTATGTGTAGTGGTAGGGAGAGGCACTGCTTGCTGTACTAGTATTCCAGCCTTGTTCATTTTGCTTATTATAGACCAGGGGTGGCCAAACTGTGGCTCGGGAGCCACATGTGGCTCTTCTAGACATATTGCGTGGCTCCCAGAGGTTTCTGAGTATTGCATTTTACTTTATTTTATTTTAGTTTATTTCCCTCCCTTCCTTTCCTCCTTTCTTTCCATGTCTTTCCCTCCCTTTTCTTCCTTCCTTCTTTCCATGTCTTTCATATTTTCAATACAAACGTCAAGGTTGCCCGATCTGACTCAGAAAATATCTGGGGACTTTGGGGGTGAAGCCTAGCAAGGATGTGACATCTCTTTTGTGATGTTACTTCCAAGTTAAAGGTCAGGTGATGACTCTTCCCAAGCTCCACTCCTTCCAATGATGTCACTTCCAACATACTGCACCAAAACCCCACCCCTTCCTGTGATGTCACTTTCAAGACACTCCCCCAATCCCACCTCCTCATCTGAAGTCACTTCAATACATCATGTCTTGCGGCTCTCAAACATGTGACATTTATTCTATGTGGCTCTTTCATCTAGCAAGTTTGGCCACCCCTGTTATAGATCCAAAGCTGAGTATGTTTGTCTTAACCCAGTGTTCTGAACTGGGCCACAAATGTAACCCCTATGAGGAAATTGGTTTAGCCCAGTAGGGCAGACTCAGTAGCTAGAGCTAGGCAGCTGAGAAAGAAACTGGGTGCTGAGGAGCTGAATAATAATGAATATGCTCTTAGAATAAAAGGAATAGGTGCTGGTAGTAAGTCAAGGGGTGCTCAGTATGGAGAGCTTCTTTATGCTGTGAGGTCTTTGCAGAGTGAAATTCTTGATAAATAGGAAAGAAAACTTAAACAAGAGTTACATGAAAGGGGAAGATCTATAAATAAAAACAAGGGGCCAGTTGAAAAAAATGCCAGAGAAGGCTCCAAAGAGTTATGATGACAGAGAAATAAATTGGAAAGCCAAATACTTTGAATCTGGAAGAGAGAGGGCTAAGCTAAAGCAGATGAACTTAAGTCTTCAAAAACACTTTTCTTCCAAATGTATAGGGAGGAAGGATCATTAGCACCTAGGGGGAAGTACAGCCCTGCAAAAATAATACAATCCCAGTAACACCAACCAAACACAATATACATACACCACTATAAGTCATATTGTTCACATACAACATTTGATTACTTTATTCAAGGTGATGAGAGCATATTAATTATTATTCAGCTCCCCAGCACCCAGCTTCTTTCTCAGCTGCCTGGCTCTAGCTACTGACTCTGTCCTACTGGGCTAAACCAATTTCCTCATAGGGGTTACACAAACACATCCTTGCGTTGCTGCGTAGGAACTGTAGTTGGATCCAGTACACTCTGAGCATGAGCAGACTGTCGTCAGTCGGGTGCAGAAGCAGCTCATGCCACAGAGATAAGCAAGCAGCACGCACATTTGACATGTAGCTGATTTTATCGGATGTGTGCTCTTTCATAACTGCTCTTTCAGTTATGACCCTAGGGAATCCAGAATCCAAGTAAGCCAGTAAAATAAACGTGCATAGCAACCCAGGCTCTTTGCCTGACCAACTGAATCCTGCCAACGGTCAGGACGCACAGCCACTCAAAGCAATTTTTGTTTTTTGTATTGTCGAAGGCTTTCACGGCCGGAGAACGATGGTTGTTGTGGGTTTTCCGGGCTGTATTGCCATGGTCTTGGCATTGTAGTTCCTGACGTTTCGCCAGCAGCTATGGCTGGCATCTTCAGAGGTGTAGCACCAAAAGACAGAGATCTCTCAGTGTCACAGTCTGTGACACTGAGAGATCTCTGTCTTTTGATGCCACACCTCTGAAGATGCCAGCCACAGCTGCTGGCGAAACGTCAGGAACTACAATACCAAGACCACGGCAATACAGCCCGGAAAACCCACAAAAACCATCAATTTTTGTTTTTAATTGCAAGCAAATAATCAGTGTAATCATCTGTGTGTGTGTGGGGGGGTCGTCTCAAGAGAAAGCAGTCCTGTGAGCAACATAAATTTGATTTTGGATGTGTTCTTCGCAAAGCCCAAATCACTGCTATCTTTCACCATTGTCACAATAGCAACATTTATATGTAGGCTTGCCATTGGCCCTCCCACAGCAAGTAAACCTCATCCCTCAAGAAATTGAGCAGCTGGAGAAAAAATGGCCAGATAATGGCCTCTATAGTAACATTCTAGGAATTTCCCCATATCTCTATGGTCTTTACCATCATGATTTGCAGAAATTCCCAGAGCATCACCCAGAAGAGACATCACATCCTGCCCAAGCTTCAGTATCCCAGGCACCACCCTCATAATCTCCAGTATATGCCAAGACAATGCTTGCAACCCTATTTACACGAGAAGTGTTTGTGGTATGTATTACATATGAGAGAAATTAAACAAGTATCCAGTTGTGCTGACTCCCAAAAGCTAGAATAAATGTTGTTAGTCTTCAGGGCTGGCGCCACCATTGAGGCGGTGAGGCAGGCAACATGGGTGCTGTGGGCGCCATGGGGCCGGAGGGGGCGCCGGGCGGGGTGCCGGGGGCAGAAGCGCATGCCTCAGAGCTGGCATACCTGGCCCGCACTGCCACCGGCCAGCCCCGTGCCGCCGCCACACACCCCCAGCTGGGCGCAGCAGTCGCAGGCCAGGCACGGCAGATGGCCGGGGCAGCGTGTGGAATGTGGGCAGCCTCCTCACGCCGCCCCAGCCACCCGCCGGCTAATGGCCCGGGCTTTGCTGTGTGATGACGTCATCACACAGTCCGGGCGCATGCGTGTGCACTGTGTGCTCGCATACAAGAGGGTAGCCGCAGGCGCCGGAAACCCTGGCGCCAGCAGTGTTAGTCTTGAAGGTGCCGCTGGACTCTTGTTCCATTTTGCCACAGTAGACCAATACAGCTACCCTTTTAGAATTAGAATAGTATTTCTGCTTTTATGTTAATAATTTTTGTGAGACCTTGAGGGCCTTCACAATACCCTCCACTGCTCTTTGCCTTGTTCATCTTTCTTTCTTTCTTTCTTTCTTTCTTTCTTTCTTTCTTTCTTTCTTTCTTTCTTTCTTTCTTTCTTTCTTTCTTTCTTTCTTTCTTTCTTTCTTTCTTAATTGGCTGATATATTGTTCTGTTGACAAGCCAGTATGAGGTTTCCTGCTGAGCTTCTCTTTACCAATGCCTTGCTACATTGAACAGTAATGTTCCTCATTATCCTACCAAATGAATTTTTTTTAAAAAAAGGGAATATAAATAGACTGAGCAAAAAAGTGTTTTTGAAAAGTCTTTTGTATTAACAAAAGAACAAAGTAAGATCTGCTAAGCAGCATGCGTTGGGTTGTTGGTTTGCTACTACCTGTGGTGGCTGAGGTTTGAACTGGTGCCAGGTAACAAATTAGGTCAGTACAACATTGTTTTTATATGTCCAATAACTACTGGATCACTACCTCAGCTTGTCCCTGCATGCTGGAGCAATATTCTTTTCCGGCATGTTTGGCTTGAGCTTCCACTGTAATAACACAACGTTAGTACTTGGGTTGCAGAAAATAAATAAAGGAAATGTAAGTATTCTTCTTAATAGTAACATTGTGTAGCTTTTCCCCCCTTCACAAAAGGAAAATGGGCTCTATTCTTAAGAATATTTACAAGAAGCAATATTTTGAACTGCAGCAAATGAGCCCGATGCCTTTGACATGGTTCAGACATCCTGACCAACTAATTAGCCTGGGGATTGTTCAGATACTTATATTCCCTGTACTCCCTCCTTCCCTTGACTGCAACAACCTCACTAAAGACTTCCATTTTTGTGGCAAACCAGAATATCCTTTTGTCCAAACCACATAACAACTGTTTGCGGGTATGCCTATAAAGCAAGGGGCCAAAGTCTCATTTAATCTTGGTTTGGAATCCTAGTTTGTAAAGGAGATAGCAAACCATAGTTTGCAGTTCAGGTACTCCTGCTAACTCAGGTTTGCTGCAAAAGTGCAAGTTTTTAATTAGGTGGCAAACTTGAAGGAAGGAAAGAATAGAGAGAGAGGTTGGGAGCCCAACAATCCTTATGGTGCGTTCATGTAATTACAGATGATAGTTGAAGCTAAAATTGGTCAAATCAAAATCGTTTGATCAGTAATACCAAAATCAAAATCATTTGATTAGTAACACCAAATACCAGAAAATATATATCATTGTGGTACCCTATATAATAACCAACCTTTATGGAGTGCAATTGGTAGCTACACCTATGCTGTAGGACTTGGGTCCCTCTGGGTAGTTGAGTGATCCAGTGGGTCATACAATATCCTCCAGGTGGCTTTAGACATCTCTCTCCTCTCCTGCTTCCATTCTGCAATTACGACTACGTCTCCTCCAGTCCTTCCCATGCCACCAGCTCAGGAGGGATCCCCGGTGGGGGCAGGGATCCATCGCTTCCACCTCTGTCCCCCCCCCACATACCTTGCAAGTGGTGGGAGGAAGGCATGGGAACAGGCCTCCCAGGTGCACTCCCACACTTTCTCAAGAACGCTCCCGTGCTTTGCAGCAGGCCAATTTGGGTCAAAAATGGGCCTAATCAGGCCCCAATTGGCCTGATGTGAAGCGTGCATATGCCCCTGCACTTGCGCGATATCACTTCCTGCAAAGCATGCGTGTGAAGAGAGAGGAGTAGGTGAGTACCAGGTCCTCCCCCCACCCGGCCAGGAAGGTAAGGGGACCTGGCAACCCGACGGAGCACCCTGATATAATCCATGGGTTTTTATTTGTACTCTTTCAGCTTCCACAAGTCAGTGTGATGTGTGATAAAGTAATGGCTGTCATAACAGCAGCAGTCAAACATATGTAGAAAATGGAGGCTCCCCAAGGCCCTTTCACAGTAGGAAAACAGCATAGGATCCAAATCCAGCCTATGGGCAGTTGGGAATTAATTTCTGATCCTGGAACCTCTAGAGTTTTACCATAGAGTCTCAGCCAATTCCTAGAGTTTTGACAGAAGTGGTGTACCAATAATGTTACCAACATCACCTTCCCTCCCTACTTGTCCACTCCCAAACTTCCTGTCAGTTGTCAGGCTTAGCTGGCAACCCTAAGCAGGGGATTGTTTGCAGGACTGAAAAGAGTCCCCTTGAATGTTTGGAAAATTGCTGAACTATACTGTGAATTTAAATGATCCAAAAGCAAGTTCTTTTCCTTGTATATATTCTCAAACTAAGGCTGTGAGCCTGCAGGCAGACTATATCCCATTGACTCAAACTGCATCGACCCAATCTAAACGAATGCAGGATCTTGGCCTAAATCTCCAGAATACATTAGCTCAGGAGGGCGTGTTGCTTATGGTTTTGTTCTACTTTTACTTCCTTCAGTTTTCCCCTGCCTTTGACAAAGCTGATATTTATCTTGCTACCTTTCCTGGGGTTTGACTGATCCTTAAAAAAAAATAAATGACAATGGAGCATCCTCCCTGTAATAATTCACATGGAGCCTTCTGAGATGTTATCTTTGCAGTGGCTATAAATATAAAGGCACTTACAAGGAATTTTCCTTGCCAACATTTAGCTGATATTATAAACAGGAACTGTATGGTTCAGGGATCTAGCAAAGGCATACAATCAGGCCTCTACTCCTGCTGCATCACTGTGCTTCTCGACGGTAAAACCAGCCCTAGATTTGCAGGCTCCCTGCGTGCTAGAGTAGAACTATTTCACAATTTACTTGTAGTTCTTCTGCTAAAAATAATTGACCACACTGACCTTAAAGCCTATCTTTGACTTCATTGCTTTCTTTCCTTACGTCTGTCTGGGACTCCCACTCCTGAGGTTAGAATGAGCTCTGCAAAGCAAACAACAATTGCCTTTTGATTGGTCAAACTGTTTGTGAATTCTGGATTTAGCCCAGAGCTTTCCTTCAGGATTTCCTTTGCTTCCATGAGGACTAGAAACCAGAAGAAGAAAAAGAAGAAGAAAGCTTAACGATTAGAAAAAGAAACATCCAGGCCACAAAGTGCCTTGTGGTACATGCACACGCATCCTCTCAAGGGTTTCTGATCTGCATATTTAAGGGGAAACATCAGCGTATGGTTTTCTTCTTCCACTTCTGAATATTTTGGTCTCCGGTGAATCCACATACAGAGTCTTTCTTCCTCTCACTGGAGTCCACAAATGAAAGGCTTTTCTTTCTCTGATTGCAGGCTAGCTTGCCAAGAAACAAATTTGCCCTGGAGAACATCACTTTAATTTATTTATGGGACACAGGTCTCATGGAAGTCTATCCTCTTCTCAGGCTTTTTTAGAACACATGGGGATGACCCAGCCCAGCAAAGTTCATATGGCAGAGGCAAACTTGGCCAGGAAGCAAAGCCAATAGTCACTGCAAACCCCTGAACCAAAACATTCCTTTGGTGCTTGAATTTCCCTATAATTTGTGCGGATTCCCTTTTTGTCAATGAAGCTAGCAATGGATAACTGGCTTAGTGCAGTCAGACAAAACAACTGTTCTATTCATTCAGTAATTAGATGATAGCAATAATGCATGCTTTATGGTTTCCGTTCTTCATTCTTCTTTCTTGCCTTGCTTTTAAAGTCCTTGGAGACAAATTCTGGGATGTTTGGCAAACGGGTGGTTGTTGTTGAAAAATACTCTGCCCTTTGTGTGTGTGTTTAAAATGTTAGAGTTGCTAATAAGTTCTGTTCTCAAAGGCTAAACATTAGCTCAGCATTAGAAAGAAAAAGAAAGAAAGAAAGAAAGAAAGAAAGAAAGAAAGAAAGAAAGAAAGAAAGAAAGAAAGAAAGAAAGAAAGAAAGAAAGAAAGAAAGAAAGTCAGTCAGTCAAGGAAAAGCAAAGCTATAACCATCATGGGTATGAAATTTTGCTTTTCTGTGTTTGAATTATGTAGGAAAGTTCTTTTTCTTACTTTCTTTTTAAAGGCAGAGGAGTTAGCCACGTTAGTCTGTAGTAGCAAAATCAAAAAGAGTCCAGTTAGTCTTAAAGGTGCTGCTGGACTCTTTTTGATTCCTTTTTAAAATCATCAATATATGCCTTAATTTAGAATAAAACTAAGAATATCTTTAATGTAAATAATTCTGAGTGGAGCTAAGTTGAAACAGTCTTGCTCTATAAATGGCACCAGAGAGGGAAAGAGAGAAGGGTGAAGGTTATGAATTTTTTTTAAAAAAACTGTTTCACCTTTGTCTGTAGAAGAATAGGAGGAAATGAGAAAATTACTTGTCATTGGTTCAGTATGGCTTAAGAACGTTGTGAATATTTGTTGATTTTTATATTTCCTGCAAAAAAAAAAGTGTGATCGGAATTATTGCAATCAGAGTTCACTGAAAAAATTTGGAATCTCCATGAAAACACTCAAAACATTTTCTATGCTGTCAGTGCCAAAGTGCAAAATTATAAACCACAAAATTCACACACACAACTGCCCACTGCAAACAGCAGTGAGTAGCTGAGTCCTCCTCTTTCCTCTTCATAATGTCCACAAATCTTACCAGATACCCTTTCACTGAGTGGCCACTGTGAGAAACAGAATGCTGGACTAGATAAACCACTGGATGGATCCAGCAGGGCTCTTTTGTTCTTAGTGTCTGCCCCTCCATCGCACTGGCTGCTGGTGAATGAGAGTGGGGGGAAATTCAAAGGATGACATCCAGAGATATGTTCCATGAGGCACTGTGGGACCTCTATATCCTGTGCTGTTTTTAGAGAATCTAGTTCCTCTTTAAGTACCACCATCTATTCATCTCAGCTTCATTCTTATTTGACTAGTAGGACTCCAGCTCATCTTAGGTGAGTTATCAGTTATGTTCAAACTATCCTGTCAAGCTCTGGTTAATAACTTGAATGCAGAACTGGCTGCTGATTGAGAAAATAATAACATTCAATTTATATATCACCCTTCAGGACAACTTAACATCCACTCAGAGTGGTTTACAAAGTATGTTATTATTATCCCCACAGCAAACACCCTGTGAGGTGGGTGGGGCTGAGAGAGCTCCTAGAAGCTGTGACTGACCCAAGGACACCCAGCTGGCCTCAAGTGGAGGAGTGGGGAATCAAACCCAGTTCTCCAGATTAGAGTCCCGTGCTCTTCTTAACCACTACACCAAACTGGCTCAAATATGTCTCTGAATTGCTCCCTACATTGTATGGTTCTTTCTGGGAACAAGGGTTGAACAAAAATAACCAGCCCTAGTGTGTTTTTTTGTGTTAAGATCCACTTAAAGGCATTCTCTGTATGTATGGAGATGTGGACCATGACTGGGGCAGATTCATGCAGGGTCTTTTCTGGGAAAAGAGGTGGCGGAACTCTCAAGAGGGAAATGAAGAAGAAACACATGGGATTCTTTGAAATCATATTATTTTCAAGCACTATTGCTGAGTATTTTCAAGAGGTGCCGGAACTCCGTTCCCCCACATTCCCTCTGAAAAGCAGCCCTGGATTCATGACATGTAGACACGAATCTTTGGAGCTCTGCACTGAAAAAAAAGTTCTGTAGAGATTTTCTCTACAGGGCTAAGGTTTCAAAAAGATTTTAAAAATCTTATTGGCCCATTTTAATTCAGTTTTAGAACTTCATTGAAGTATTGTAAATGGGTTATAATTTCATCTAGCATGTGTATGTTAATAAAAGGCAATAATATTCCCTACCAACCAAATATAAATGTTGCTGGCATAAGCTTCAACAGCTCCAGGTGATCTCCCACCGGCACCAAAATATGTTTACAAGTATCACTGGTGTGAGTATATACCAGAGGCCTCTGACCTTTTTCAGCCTGCAGGCACCGTTGGAAGTCTGGCACAGATGGTGGGCGCAACCACAAAATGGCTTCTGCAAGAAGCAGGAAGTGAGGTCATGCATAACTCTGATAGGAACTCTGCAACATTTGAGGCAGAACTTGTGTTTAACAAGATGCCTTTTCAAACAAATACAATATGGAAAAGAATTTAAGGGCCTGTGGCCTAAACAAATCTTCCAATCAGCCCCCAACAGACACATGAGGACTTCTAGTCTCCTGTTATTTACCTGCTACACTTTTCTCTTGGGGCAGAGGCAAAGACCTATTTAACCTCCTCACTCTTATGAACAGCACTGAGGGCTGAATTCTCCTCATTCCCTCAAGGGAGGGGCAAAAAAGAAAAGAGATTTCTTACCTGGGAAATGAAAAGATAGCCTCTTGAGAAGTTGGGCACACTTGGAGGATGTGTTCCCTCCCCACATGTTCTACTGCTACCTGACTCTAACTGGCTATGGAGCCCCTTTCCAGACCCCTGGAGCCCATAGGAGGAGGTACTTTCCCACTCTAGCTGTCACTGCACAGTCCAAGTCAGCAAAGCAGAGGAGGAGGGAAACACGAGAGGGAAAGCTGCCATGCTGCAGTGCTCCTAGGCGCCCCGCTTGGGGCAAGAAAATGAGAAGAGCCAGCTTTACCTTATAGCTAAGCAGAAGGAAATGAAGCACTTTGAATATGAGCCTGGATTTTTGCAGCAACGGGACCCTGTGTTGTCATGTGGGAATGGATAACAGCTAACCCACGCAGCTTTTAAAAAAGCAATCCATAAAAATGTAAAGTGTAATCGTTCATAAAATCAGTTGGCATGGTAAAAGTGTCTGTCCACATAGTCGGAGAAGTGTCAATTATATTATTTATTTTACAATAGAAAATACCTGCAGGGAAGAGAATGGGGGGGGGGGCGGGGGGTTGAATGAGATCCAAGTGTAGTAAAAGCCTTCTGGAAGGAAATGTATGATCTGGATATAGGGTATCTCCCAATGTCTCAACAGGATGCTTCCATCCTACAGGACAATGAATAATTACTAGTGCTATGTCATCAGCAAATTTCCTTTTAAAAAGAAAACAGAGGAGAAATTATATAACACTCGCTATCGTTTGTAGCGTGGTGCTTATTTGAAGTTTGATGTAAGTCTCAGTTGAAACATTAAACTTTTTATGAACTGGGAATCTTGGAAAATCTTCTGAGGCAGAGTTTTATTTATGATCCTGCAGTCAGCATTTCCATGATATCCTCCTCTTTTGGGGGGGGGATTTATAACGTAGCTATAAAACTTCATTCGAGGATGAATTTGGCACCTTCATTCTTCTCCTCCCCAAGGAAGATAATCCTACACCAAGTCTGAAAACAAATGTTAATGTTCTGGAAATGGAAGATGAAGAAAAAAAAACAGATATTACTGTAGGTTTGGGTTAGACAACTGGTGGTCCTGGTGGATCAATCCATCCCAAAGATAATTCCCATCTAACTAAGTACCTCAGTTGCTTTCTTCTAGAGTAGCAGAACCACAAGTGACAAAAGGCACAGGTTGGACACTTGCCAGCTTCCCTCAAGTTTTGATGGGAAATGTAGGCAGCTTGGCGGAATGTTGGACAAGTGACAGTTGAAAAGTCCATTGGACAGCAGTCAGAGAGCCAAGCTGCGAGACCAGGATGCCTACATTTCCCATCAAAACTTGATGGAAGCTGACAAGTGTCCAATCTGTGCCTTTTGTCACTTGTGGTTCTGCTCATAGTCAAATGATTTGTCTTCTCTCCAGAGGGTTAGAGTTATGATGGTCTTTACCTTTGCAAACCACTTTAGCTCCTCTCTCCTATTTAACTCCTCTTGTAGTTATTGAGCTAAGGCTCACCATATAAACAGTACTCTGCAAGATGCACTTGTTCACACTGAAGAGCAAGAGGTTGAGAATCCTTTGCCGGAGTCTTGGCTTATTGAGGAGAAGAGGAGGGAAATAACCTTTATGGAGACATTCTAGGAATTTCTCCTAGTCTCTATAGTATTTACCATAAATATTAGGGAAAACTCCTAGAACATCACCTGGAAGTGACATCACTGCTGTAGCATAGTGGGTAAATGGCTAGGCTGAGAATGAGTGCTCTCCTGGTTTGACTCCCACTACTGCCATGAGCTCAGCAGGAGGCCCAGCTCTCAGCCCCAGCTCTCCTGCAGTATTGTGGGGATATTAATAACACTGACTTTGTTCACCGCTCTTTGTTCACTTTTCATATATAAGCACGTTGTTGTTGTTATTCTCCCAAACTCTACCCTCCCCACACACACACCCCACTCCAGATCTCCTGGCATTGTCCTAAGCACTTTTGGGAACCCTATTGAAAATGGTTCTGGTAGGCCAGTGTTTTCTCAAATATTTTGAATGAGAGGACACTGCATTTAAACTTAGGTGAAAACAGACATCACATTTGTGGAAACCCCTTCACTCTGCTCATACCTTTCTTCATGTGGATCCAACCAGCTTTAAGGTTGCTGAAAATAGATGGAGGGATCACCTTTGATAAGCAGTGGTCTTAGTGATTCTGGGCCTCTGGACAAAAGTCCAGGATGGGGCCCCAGAATCACTGCCACCCCCAGCCTCCTTCCCTGCTAGGGCCAAGCAAAGGGTAGCTCTCACACCATGCAAGGTGGGAGGAACATTGCTGCTGCTACAAGCCAGATGCCCAAGCACCTGAAAGGTGCAAGTAACAGTAGAAGCTTTCTCTTCTTCCCCCCCCCCACCCGCTTCCTTTTGGGTAGGGTTGCCAGTTTCCTGGTGGGGCATAGAGACTTCCCGGAATTACAACTGATCTTCAGACTGCAGAGATCAGTTCCCCTAGAGAAAATGGCAAAGAGTCCAGTAGCACCTTTAAGGCTAAGCAACTTTATTGTAGCATAAGCTTTTGAGAGCCACAGCTCTCTTCATCAGATGTATCTGATGAAGAGAGCTGTGGCTCTCGAAAGCTTATGCTACAATAAAGTTGATTACTCTTAAAGATGCTACTGGACTCTTTGCTATTTTGCTACTGCACGGCAAACTCCTCTGGACCTAGAGGAAATGGCACCTTTGGACAGTGGACTCTATGACATCACAACCCTGTCGAGCTCCTGCCCCTCCCCAAACTCAGCCCTGTTGGAAGAGGAGGATTCAGTGCTGTCCCTTTCCTCAGGTTTCAGAGGGGGACACACCAAAGGATCAGAAAGATAGAGAGGTCAGGGTACTCTGTTTACTGTTTACTGCTCTGATTGTCCTTTGATATGTAGACGGCTACTCTCAAGAGTTCCTCCTCTTGACTTCCTCCCTCTCACTTCTTCTCTTCCTGGCTTTGTTCCAGGCAACAACTCTCTCCCTCTCCTCCCTCTATCTTGGCAGCATGGATACAGGCCTTATTGTGCCATCCATGTCCATCCTTAGACTAGATAGGTAGATAGGATCAGTCTCTCCTCCTTTCAGAGTATGGAGTTCCTGCAATAAAGAACTTTCATTTCTTTTCTAAATATAAAGCAAGTGTATGATTTATTATTTTCATTCCTGCACACACACCAGCCAGCAGAACCATCTCACAACCACTTATAATCACACTTCCTATGCCAAACAATAGACTCTGCTAATGGCCCAAACATGGAATCCTTTAATTAAGTTTCTGGGGCCTACATAACGATTTATTTATCAAGCCCTTCCCAGGACTTGCCCCTAAATCCCAACCCAGAGATGGCAACCCTATTTGGGGGGGTGGATGGGCCGTGGATGGTCAGATCTTCCAAGCATGAGGCTGGGGCAGGTGCTCCTATTTGCTCATTGGCTAAGCCCACCACTTTGTTTGACCACACAAAAAGGCTACGTTGGGATTAAATAATAGATGTATTATTATGAATATATATTATGAATATATATGAGCATGCTAGCCAGGTATTTTTAATATTGTTAAGTTTTTAGTATAACAGATATTTCATATAATTAAAACTGATTGAGAATGAGAAATGTTTAAAGAAATATATAGAATATAAGTTAAATTGATTAACTTATATGGGGGAGAATAAAGAGATTAAGTAAGGGAATAGAAAATGGATAAAATGTTATACTGATAATATAAAGATTAGTAATACATGCTAGCAATGTGTCATTTAGAATATAGGATTTAGTAAAGGAGGGGTCAAAGGTAACTCTGTGTTATAAAAAAACAACAAGCTTAGAAGAGAGTCTAAATGTATGTTTAATAGATTATATGAGGTAATAAGTAAGTAAGTAATAAGATAGACAAAGGGTTGGAAAACTGTTGGAAGTCAAACAAAAGGGGGGAGGAAAGGGAGGGGGTTAGAAGTAGATATTTACAAAGGGGGAATGTTTGTATTGAATGATTATATATTCTAATCCAATAAAATTTTTATAAAAAACAAAAACAAAAAGGCTACGTTGGGGATCATGTGGGATGGGAGGGCTGTTCTAAGAAGCACGACTTGGCAAACTTGAGCAACAAAGATTGCTGGATGCGACCTTTTCTCTGTCTTCACTCTCAATCCAGTTTCTAGATATCTCCCAACTGAATGCCAACCAATCTGTTCAGAGAATGAGCACCATATAGAATCCTCAGATTTTCCAGCCACAGTGCTATAGTGGCCATGCTCCTATAATCACTGTCATTATTTCATTTTTTGCGGAAGCCTTAGAAGTTTTTTTTAGAGTCCACACATCTTCACTAAAGATCTTGTTTCATCTTCCTCCCTATGGTCTCTAGAAAATTAAACTTCAAGAGGAGAGAGAAGAATCCATCAACTGTAGGGCACATGCATGTATATGCATGCCCAAGGAGGCAGAATGTCATCTGACTGCCTCATGAATGTTATTGAATGTTTTTGAGTTGCAGCTGTTTAAGAAGAAATGTAACAAGATCCACCAAGAGATCAAACAGTCTATTAATTAAATGTTTCATTAAGTTTTCTTTAAACCTAAAAATAAAAGGAAACAGTAGTAAATTGACTTTAATAACCCTTTCTTTGGAATCCAGAGCTAGTCAAATTATTATTAAGCAAATCTATGCAGTATAAAGGAACCGGGAAAGACCATCTCGTAATTTGTGAAGGGGCTCAGGATGTGGTCCTTGGTTTGAGAACTGGGGCTGTACAAATGCACAGTGGCATCCCCTTTTATGAAATGTAGGGGAGTATTTGCAAGAAGAACCTACAGCTGGCAAATCTGCTTCTTCATACAACTTTTAAAATGACAATAGTTGCAGTTGGGTAGCTGTGTTGGTCTGCAATAGAACAGCAGGATCTGAGTCCATCGGCACCTTAGGGACCAACAAGATTTTCAGGGAATAAGCATTCAAGAGTTAAAGCTCCCTTCTTCAGATAGTCTAGGTGGCACAGATCCAGAGGAGTTAGCCGTGTTAGTCTGTAATTGCAAAATTTCATCTGACAAAGAGAGCTGTGGTTCTCGAAAGCTTATGCTACAATAAAGTTGGTTAGTCTTAAAGGCGCGACTGGACTCTTTAGTAGGTGGCACAGGACTCAGATCCTAGTGCCTTTAAATGATGTCAGCCCTGTTAATACCTAGACTCCAAACTGAGGAAATCACGCTCGCTCCCATTAGCTCAGAGATCTCAGCATATCATTGTAGAGAAATGCCCTCCACCCTAGAATTCACCCCAATATTTCAACTATTGGGACCATACTCTGTTTATGAGTTGGAAGCCAGCTGCAAACTCCTAGCTTTCAAAAAAAAAGGGGGCAGGGGTTGAGACATCAAGCCCCAAACACTTTCTCTTCCTTTTGAGGCAGGAGATCAAAATGACCGGGGCGGGGGTGGGGGGGGGTGCAGACTCTCTAAGGGGACACTATAAATTCCCAGGACAAAAGGAAAGAAGTTCTCTTCCATCTTACAGCTTCTGATTAGGGAGGTACAAGCCATGAAAGAATAAATATTTGCGTAGGGACTCCATCTTGGCCATGTGATGAAGGACAATGGGGAGAAGTTCCAACTCTGAGAACTAAGAGCATGCTAACCTATTACATGCTGAACTACTACAACTTCAAGTAATACTAGCCTGTCCTAATTAAACATCATTTAGGATAAGTATTAAATGTGGGTCTGTCACGTAAGAAATGGATCAGACAGATTTCCCGTGTCTCATAGAAACTGATAGCTTTGTTTCCTGTGTAGTTTTAATGTTCACATAAACACTCAGGGCCAAGCTACACATGACAAATGGCACTTGAACAGCAAGTGTATTTCTCCCTGTTCACTTGCCCTCCACTCAATCCACTTGCCGTTCAAGTGTCATTCGTCATGTGTAGCTTGGCCCTCAGTACCTTCCTATTTAGGCAGTCACTGTCAGAGGTTTAGCCCTTACAAACACAATAGGTTGATATTCGATGTCCGGTTCTGTGGTTTAAATGTGAGAATGTTTTATATGTTCATTATATTGTCAGCCTGCATAGGTAAGTCATGTTGTATTTTTAAATTTTTTATTATATTGTTCAGCCCGCCAGCTAAGATATTCCTCATAAGCCCTGCTCTCTGCACCCCTGACCTTTGAAGATGAGGTAGGTGGTAACCTGAGGCAGGGCTTTTCAGTAGTAGCACCTCATCTATTGAATATCCTTCACCTCTTGGCTGCCTGGCCCCTGTGCTGCTCTCTTGTAGATACTAGGTCAAAATGTTTCTCTTTTTTTTTTTGTCAAGCTTTTAATTAATTGTTGACCATTTAACATCATATTTATAGTCCACTTTTAACCTGAGAAGTGTGCGAGACTCATTTTAAACTGCCTGATGCTTTCATGCTCTGCCTGGGTTTTGAATGCTTGGCTTTAATTATTAACTTTTATGGTGTTTTATGTCTTTATTATGCTTTATTTTGTAAGCCACCTCAGACAGGTTCACGAGACAGGCGGCATAGAAATCTTCTGAATAAATAAATACACTTCTAGGCACTTTATAATGAAATAAATAATACTGAGAACGGTTGCCATCACTTCATTCCTCCTTCTGACAGATGTTACATGAGCAGCATGGGGTTAGACAACAGGGAAGCATCTCGAGTCCAAGATAAATATCAAAATGTGAGACAGAGTCCCTCCTTCTGTCTAGAAAGGAAGGCAAGAAACTATGGTGGACAGATTGTCTCAGGTCCCTGCTAATAAGCATCTTTTGTTTAAGTCATCAAAAAGTCAGACAGTTTGGGCTCCACAGATATGCTCCAAGCTATTTTAGTCTGAAAATCGCTTGGATAATAAGAGCCCTGCAATATATTATTGTGTCACAGAATCAACCCCAAATGTTAACAGCAGTCTTGTCAGTCCTCTCTGTGACTCAAGATGAGGAAGGATCTAATCTCCCTTTCTGTTTCCATCTGTTTTATTCTTATTTTCTACAGAATGCAGCCTCTCTGTCAGGGCCTGTCTTTAACAACCAAAACACTGTATGGATGGAGTCAGCAACCATTTATAGTTAAAGAGTCAAACTGCGTCAAAATTCAGAATAAGCGATCTACAAAGAGCCAGTGTAAGAAAAGTTATTTGCATAGCTGAAAATATATAAAACTTCACATTATGATCTTTGACATGTTAATGAAGGGACAGGATTTTGTGGTTTCCTTGTTGCTGTAGGACCTGTTTCATATGCCTGTATGC
The DNA here is from genome assembly GCF_028583425.1 of Eublepharis macularius. Classification (NCBI taxonomy): domain Eukaryota; kingdom Metazoa; phylum Chordata; class Lepidosauria; order Squamata; family Eublepharidae; genus Eublepharis; species Eublepharis macularius. The sequence goes on along the minus strand of NC_072792.1, from coordinate 36,776,538 downwards.
AGATCCCGCTGAAGAAGAGTTGGTGAAATGTGTAGGGCCAGTATAACTAAATAAAGCAACTCTGTTCCCCCCCCCCACCATTTTTGTTTGGTTTTTGCTCCAAAAAATCTTCACCGGTCATTCCCTTGTCATACTGGTTATTCTAGCATCCCACCTGCCCCTGCAAAATATCTTAAGGGTTTTGTCTTGCATTTCCAAATGAGTTCCAAGCTCCAAAAAGCAGACTTTAATAAACATTTCATATGCAAGCAATCTCTATTTCTTTAACTTTTCCTTCAGAAATGAAATACCAACACATTTCTGTAGTCATTCAGGGGGAATCACAAAAGTTATTCTCTGTCATTTATTTTAGCATTGCCCCACTTTGGTGTACAAGAAGTTTTTATGTAGGGCTCAGCCCCTAAACCTAGCAAATCCTCCACCCCCATCCCTGGTTGGATCCTCTCTAAGTTTCAACTTTAGACCTCATCCAAAATAAGTTGGCAATCTTGAATGCAAAATAAGTTGGTAATCTTGAATGCAATCTTGAATGCAATGGGGTCAAGCAAAATTTCAATTGAAATTGCAATTTCAAGCAAAATCAGGGGAATGGGAGCTGAAATCCACCACTGCTTTTCCAGCCTGAATAATTTTCCGGCCAAAGGAAAGGTTCACAAAGCAAATACTGAGAGATTTTGGAGGTAGTGCCTAGGGAAGGTGGAGCCCAGGGAGGACTTGATGTCACTTGTGGGCAACGCTCCAGGCTGCCTCCTCTATGGACTTTACCATTGAGACTAGGGGAAATCCTAGAACATCACTATGTGGAAGCCAGTTTTATTCCTGCTCCTCAATTCTTCATGAGTGGGAAATTGGGGCTGGGAGCTGGTAATTCCCTACCCTGGGCAGGTAAATGGGAGGTCTAGTTAAATATGCCTTTTTATCCCTCAAGAGGGAAGCAGCGGGTGTGTGTGTGTGTGTGTGTGTGTGTTAATTGCAGGCAGCGAAGGACTTAAATATCCTCACTGTTTTTCTATCCTAATTTACCCCTATATACAAAAGCCACTTTTCTTATTGTGATTCTCTTACACATGTTTGTATATAACGTGTTGTTGGTTCCTAATAATGTTGATGCCTGCAGTACAATTTCTCTAATCAGAGGAAAAGAAAATGGGAGGGTGGGAATCTTTCCGGGTTCCTTCTCAGATTGTTCCCATTTACTGGAAATAAAAAAAAAAATGCTGAGTTCCTGCCTTGAAGCACTGTCTGAAACTGCAGTCAGATGTACAAACCTCCTAATCAGGCCTGAGAAACAGGCTGCAATTAAGAGTGCTTGGAAAAGAGCAGAAGAGCAAACAAAAAGTTATTAACCATCACTCAGGATTCCTGTTTCTAATTTGAAAGAGGAAATGATACATTAATCAAACCCAAGCCCTCAGCTCAGAGGCACGTTTCTGAAAGATTCTGAAACAACAGGAGGAAATCTTTGCTGCGTTTAGAGAAAACATCTTCAGATTGGTTGGGATGTGAAGGGAAATATAGCTGGGCATGAAATCAGGTCGGGTGCAGCAGTCTCGGCTTTCGATGCCTCCGAGCAAAATGATGAGGAGGCTGCTGGAAAAGGAGGCATATGACATCAATTGAGAGTAAGCCGGGGCTTAGTTAAAGGGACAGCAGCCCTCTCTAAAGTTATATGCCACTTTCCCGAAGCAGCAGCAGCACTACGTGGTGTACACAAATGCCATCGTAATCCCCTTCTTCCTCCAGGAGCACAGGACGGCACACATGATTCTCTCCTCTGCCATTTGGTCCTCACGACAAGCTAGGTGTGGTAGGATGAAAGAAAGTGGCTGGCCCAAAGCCACCCAGTGACCTTTAAGGCACAGTAGAGATTTGGACTTGGATCTCTCCGCTCCTAGTCCGCATTATGTGCCACCCCATTGCACCGATCCTGGCTGTCATCTCCTCTTTGCTTAGCATGGCTTTATTCATGGCAGACTTGTTTAAATGCAACAGTGCTGGAAAAAAATAATAATTTCACAACATTGCAACGATGAAATGGACGGTGGTGGTAAGGGTAATTAAAATCAGAGAATGGACGATAGGCCCTGCTCCATAATCAAATAAATGGCAATGTAAACATCATAAAACGGTGCTGCTCATTAAAACAAAAACAGATAGAACAGCAGTTAGAGGAGCTAATTCAATTTAAAAAAAAGTTTTAGCAGGCAACCTAAACCTGTGCAATAATGGACACATGGTTGCATGAAGCTGCCCTATACTAATTGGACCATTGGTCCATCAAGGTTCAGTATAATCTACTCTGACTGGCGATGACTTTCCGGGGTCTCAGTAGGAGGTCTTTCACCTTACCTACTACCTGATCTTTTTAAAATGGGGTGTGCTGGGAATTGAACCTGGGAGGGACCTTCTAAATCTCAAGCAGGTGCTGTACAATTAAGTCAGTGCCCCCCTTCCCAGGGGACATGGCCTGATGAGGCTCCAGAGGAAGATGTTCCTACAATTTTTGGTGGTTGGGTTTAGGAACTTAAACTTCTTGGGGCAATATTCTCATCAAATTAGCCTAAATGAGAAGATCCTAATGGAGAGGTTGAAGAGGGGAGACATGGTTCATATAAGCACACTGTTACTACTATTACTAGCAACCAAGCCTGTTGTGTAAACAATGGGCCCTAGAAAACTGCTGTGCCACTGAGGCAGGCCTTCCCAGGCCTCCGGAGGGTTGGACCACAACACTGGACCTTCCTGCTGCCACACCAGGCCTTCCTGGGCCTCTGGAGGGCCAGGCCACCGCGCCAGGCCTTCCCACCACTGTGCTGGGCCTTCCTGGGCCTCTGGAGACCCCAAGGAGACTCTCATGGAGGCAGGAAGGCGTCGTGTTTTCGGCAACTCACTTTTTATCCCCATGAAGAGGCCTGCGAGTGTGTCTGCATGGGGATAAAAAGTGAGTTGTCTCCAATACAGCTTGCCTTTTATATAGTAGGATAAAGTTGTCTAAACACAATTGACCTATAGAGAAGGGAAAGTGTAGTACTTGAACTTACATTACTACATAATAACATGCTCTATTTCTGCTGCAATACAATTTTTCTTTTAAATACCAGCATTTTGGTTCAACTGGTGGCCTAATTATATTAGGACTCATGAAGGTCAGTTGGAAACAGGCTTATGCCATTACACACTTTGAGGGACAATTTCTGATGCATGTTCAGCCCTGTATTGTGGTAGGTACACAGCTTAAGTAGTGACACTGAAGGCCATCTTGGAGTTGCCCAGAGAGGAAGCTCACCAATACACCAAGAAGGGAATGACTTATATGCTGTGTGGTTGCTTGCACATAGAACCGCACCATATGTAGGATGAAACATTTGACTTGGGAATATCCTTCTGTGTGAAGCCTCATTCCATTAGATTTCAACCACTTTTTTGGACTGGATTGCCTACATCATTGGAAGCACATGTTCAGATGTATGTGTAAAACACAAACTGGGCAAGAAATTAGACGCAAAACTCAAACAGTTTTCCTTCTTCCTGTAGGTGAAGATTTCTTTGTCGATCACATTGTTGTCTTACTCATCTTCCAAGAGGTTAAAGATGGTATACACAGAGATGTCTCTATTTTATCCTCACAGCAGCCCTGTGAAGTGGGCCAGGCTAAATGATAATGACTGCCCCCAGATTATCCAGCAAGCATCTGAATCCTGCTGGAGTTTCACACTCCATTTATTGCACCCCACCTGCTTTCTCCTATTAATGGAATTGATCCTCACTCCTTATCAGGATTCATTAAACCAAGTCACTTTCATTAGAAGGACAATGGATGAGGTCAGCCACACAGAGCGCTCAAGTTGAGACTTTGTTGCATCAAGCTCAATCTTCTTCTACTGTACTTCTTAGTTTAGGAAGGAAAACTGCTTCTTCCCTCATGACTTTCCCACTGGAAACTCAGAAGTAACATCTAGACACAGAAAACTAAGCCATGAAGAAAAGAACCAAAGATGTTGCTAGCCTTCAGTTGAGTTGGCACTGAAAAGACAGATGAAAACCCACCTGAAGTTCTTGCCAAGGGCCTGAGTTTGGTCTTCCACAGTGTTGGTGCCCTTTTTGTTATACGTTTCTCACAAATATTGAGGTTGGGTCACACACAGAGATGGGCACAAACTGGGAAAATGGGACTTTGTTGTGGTTCGTGCTTTGTTGCATTTCACAAGCCACAAACCACGAACCATCATGAAATTGCCTGGTTCATGAATCGCTTTGTTTGGTTCATGAATATGTCACTTCTGGGGCAGCAGAATGCCTGCAGAAAGTCCATTCCCCTCCCCCCCCATTGCCTAGGAAACTAATTTTGATTGGTGGCAGGCTGTCTGCAGTGACGAACCGAAAAACGAACCAAATGAACTGGCCTAAAAATCGTTGCAGTTTGTCAGAAATGCCCCCCACCCCCGGACAAACTGCCGGTTCGTGAACCAAAAAAAATGGCCTGGTTTGTGATGATCTTTGGCTCATATTTCAGTTCGTACCCACCTCTCGTCACACATTCTGCATAGAAAAATGTGGCTATGTCATTGTCTATACAAAGGGAAACTGTAAAACAGCCCCTTGATAAGGGTGCTGTGTGCTTTGAAAACAAATAATGAAAGACAATATACAGATATTGTAAAAAAATTTAAAATGTATTTATTATAGGTAAAAATTATTTATGAAATACATTTTTTATTTACTCTTCCTAGAAGGAACCCTGGGTGTAATATATATTACATCAAAAGCAAGGAAACACAGAGACAAAAAAAAAGGATTAAAAAATTAGAAAAAGATGCAAAATATACAAACACTGTAAGAATAAAAGAAATCTGCCTTAAAAAATTCTGAAGGTGCTTGGTTGAACCAACCTTGTGTAGTGACCACCCTTAAACTGAATCCAGGAACTAATTGATAACCAATGGGGTGACTGCAGTATACGTGTAATATACATACTCAACCTAGCTCCAGATAGCATTTTTTAAAAACTTCATTTCTGCTCTCCTCTATTTTTTCCTCACAACAAACTTTGGGCCAAGCTACACATGACGAATGACACTTGAATGGCAAGTGTATTTCTCCCTGTTCACTTGCCCTCCACTCAATCCACTTGCCGTTCAAGTGTCATTCGTCATGTGTAGCTTGGCCCTCAGTGAGGTAGACTAAGCTGAGATTTTTGGACTGGCCAAAGGTCACCCAGCAAGCTTCCACGATAGAGCAGGGATTCAAATCTGGGTCTCCCAGGTCCTAGTCCATCACCCTACGCCAAAATGGCTCAGCCACTGAGCCGAGGCGTTTTATGCCAGCTGGAATCTGAGAGTTGCTATCAAGGTAGGATTGCCAGGTCCCCCACCCTTAGGCAACCAGTGGGAGGCAGGGGAGTGGCAGAAATTTACTGGGCGCACATTCGTGGTTATCATCTCTAGCCAATGACGTCACTTCCAGTATGACTTGGAAGCAATGGAGTTGCGCTGTGGCTGATATTTTAACAAACAGCCAAAACCATACCATTTTAAGACAAAGGTTGAAGAAATAGCCCAGGAGTGATGTTGTTGCTTCTGGGTCTCACTGGAAGTGTTGTCATCAGTGAGGGATGACTATTGCGTGTCCTCACAGGCCTTCCTCCTTCCACCCATTAGCTGGTGATTGGTTGGCGGGTAGAGGCATGGACTGCTGGGAGATTTTGAATCCAGTGGCCAACAAGATGGTAAGCTTTCAAGAGCCAGAGCTCTGTTCTTCAGATATCAGCTCTTGCTCGCAAAAGCGTACACTCTGAAAATTTCATTGGTCTTTAAGGTGCCGCTAGACTAAAATCTTGCGCTTCTATTGCAGACTGACACGGCTACTCACCTAAACTTCTGGGAAATTGCCCATCATGAGAAGGCACCTGGCAAGTGTACTTCAAGGGCAAACCCCTGTAGAGTGCATTATCACTTGTCCAGCCCCAAGATTACCATGGCATGGGTCCATATTGCCAGATGAGCCAGATCAAGGTAGCGAGTCTATGCTGGGCTAAATGAGAATGGAAGGAGCATTTTCACAGCTGCACTAACTTGCTTCTCCTCTGGTATGGTGGAGTCGATTATACCTTCCTCTAAGTAGCAACCTTAGTAATTCAAGGAGCAGGAAACCCCAGGATGTTCTGCAGAGCTTCTATTTCATTCCCTGCAGCACCTGACAGGATGGTTGATGGAGTCTGCAGTGTCTGTAGGAATGTTACTTTTTCCTGGTATGTGCAGGAAGTTAGAAATCAACTGGTGTTCCTAGCTGATGATAGAGTTGCCAGATGAGTCAGCCACACCACAGAAACATCAGCTATATTTTCTGGACCACTTTTCATAAATATAATCCTTTTGTATTATTCATTTTTAAAAATAACTTGGCATTCTTGGGGAGGGCTTTTGTTGTTTTTCATAGATTTGGAACAAATGGGGATCCCTAAACGAGGAAAACTGCCTTTTCATATTGTGCAACCTTGCCTTAAATGAATTTAACAAACAGGAAAACAGTTCCTTTATCCTAAGTGGAATCACCTGAGGTCCAGATTAAGGATTTATATGAGCTGTCTAAAATGGTTTCCATCATAAGTGGACTGTGAAGATAATTTCCCATTTTTTGGCAAATCGATATAGACTTTCTGGCTGAAATTCAGGTAAACAAATGTGTTCTATATGGAATCATTCTGAAAATATTATTTTAAGGATACGGGAATAAGAAGTCCACATGGCTATGATTTTTCAGAATGAAGGGAAACGGGGGCCTCATGCTAAAATCTGAAAATCTTTTTCCAGAGTACATCAGCGCAGGGTGCCCAGTTTTCAGATATAAGTATTTAACCTTTTGAGAGGCAAATATTCATTTTTATCCTGCTTCCCTTCTTCCATCTTTCTAGCTATGCCCAATATGTAGAGGTTTTGATCTGTGTTGCTTATATTTAAATAAATAATGAAATTCCTTAAGTTGTTATGATTAATATAAAAATATTCAATAACGTCTAAAAGTAGGTAGCTGAATGTCAGATGAAGATGTGGTTTAGTTGAGTTCACCTGCTCTCATAAGATATGCTGCTCTCATTTTATCCACGTTGCCCAAATTAGCATGAATGGGGACATCCCAATTCATGCAATAACCCTATGGGATTCAGCAGAGAGCAAAGGCAAGTCAGACATGACATGAAACTATGGTTTATTTTAACTGTGATTAGTTTATGAAACCAGGATTCAGTTCTCAGACAAGCCTTCAAACCCTGCTTTGTCTTGACAAATGCTGATTTCATGGTCTTCTCCCAGTTGCCTGAAAGGGCTTCAACAGAAAACAAGCAAGGATCAGTTTGTGCAAAACCACTGTTAAGACTAACGGCGGTATCTTTAAATCCTGGCTACAGATCCTTGTTTGATTAACTTTGACTAACTGTAATTAGGGAGTGGACTTGATTCAGAAAATCACACAAATCCTAGTTCGATTAAACTATTCACTTTCGGAACTGAACCAGTGATTGACTGACCCAAGGCTACTCAGAGCCAAGCTACAAGAGATGAATTACACAAGGAGGAGCAATTGAACAGAGTCGCAATGTTAGCTGGGAAGCCAAGTTTTAAAAGCGATCAGAAGGCTTTGTCCATTTCCCTTCTCTACAGAGCCAGGGAGATGGCTGCTCAGAGGGTTTGCTAATTTCCTCTTCTCCTCCAGAAGGCTCTATCAATTTCACCTCCCCTTCTAAGAGGCAAAGAGGAAATTGACAAACCATCTGAGAAGTGATCTTGCCTGGCTCTGTAGAGAGAGGATTGTCAATTGTCAAAGCCTTCCAATCTCTTTTAAAACTCAGCTTCCTGGCTAACATTGCAACTCCCTTCACATGCTCCTTCTCGTGTAATTGGTCTCTTGTAGCTTAGCTCTCAGTCAGCTTTATGACTCTGTTGGAACTTTTGCTGCAGTCTACCAGGTCCAATATCCTAAGAACAAAACCTTACAACAAAACCACATAAGGCAGTTGTGTCTATGGAATGCGTGTTTGATTTTGTCTCAGACAAAAGGGTGAATTTTGAGATCTTTTGCTGGTTCTTGTGTTGGTCCCCAAACAGCGGATGGGTGTTGGAAGCTAGCATTGATAAACCTGGCGTTTGCTTGCATTTTCAGCCTGTTTATGTTCACAGAATCAGAGATGTGTTGAACTGGTTCATTTCCTGAAAATATGGGAAACCTAGATTTTTTAACTCTGAATGTCCACGAAACCACTATTCCAGAATCGATTCCAGATCCTTGAAGTTCCCATTCTAGGTTTCAAGAATGCTGTAGAACTTGATATGCATGTGCCCCAGCTCCCCCAGGTTATGGTGGTAGATTTGGTGGAAGGCCGATTATAGAGGTGGCATGCAAGATGAATAGTAAAAAAAATTCCTACAAGGCAGGCAGGGAGCTCCCTGTGTGGCTGGGTGTGTCCATGCATAGACCTTGAAATAGGAAGGTTAAATAAATCCTTAGTGGGAAACACAATATCCTTCCCATCACAAGTTTCATTCCCATCATTCCTCAGTAAAGCAAGATTCATTGGCCTGCACTGCCTAAAGTAAAGTCTTCTACTAAATGTCGGGAGCGTTGCCATGATTCTAAACAATATGATTGCTTCCTGAAATTCTACTACAGTTTCGTGATGTTTTTTGAAAAGCGTTGGAGACAGCAATGGATGTTAGCACTGATAGCTCCATAAAACCTTCCTGTATCAAGCAAGCCATGCTGTTGAGGACGAGGAGCAAGAGAAAGCTATCATGATCCTTTGTGAGAAACTAGAGTAATTGGCTCAAACACGTCCCTTGGTTTGTCTGGCACTTTTCACAGTCTTACATGCTGTCCTTGTTAGAGTCAAGTCAACATATCAAAGCTGCCATATTCCAAGTCAAAGCATTTACCCTGATCAGCAGCTGCTCTGCAGGTTCTTGGGCACAGAAAGTCTTTCCCAGGACCTTCTTTTTGGGATCCTTGGTCCTCTACCACTGAGCCATGACCTTGCTTGTCTCATGTTTGGCAGTCATGCCGGCTTCCTTATTTTCCAAGCTAGGTACATCATTTCTCTGCATTGGGTATGCAAGAAGAATTGCATGTGAAAGCTCTTGCACCCTCCCAGCAGTTTGCATTCTGCTAGGTGAGTCCTCTGTCTCAAGAAGACCAGAATTTCTCTTTCTTTTTCTTTAATTTACTTTCTTTGCATCCTGTGCCTGTAGCTACAAATCAGAGCACCCATCATTCTTATCTGTGTTACAAATCAAAGGCTGGAAATTACATCTGTCACCGCTCATGCCATATTTATGTCCCCTTTTAAACTACCTGGTGGAAAGCCATATCTGACATCATGTTGGGTGTGCTCCTGCATAATTAAAAAGCTCAGAAAGGAAAAGGTAGATTCTGCAAATCTACCCGCGTTTAATTACAAGCTTCCTTACGCACTGATGTATACCTTTCCCAGCCAATGCATACCTTATGAACCATCCAGTTTATACTTTATTATGCTATTACTTAATTTGGGGTTAGGCAACTAGCATACAAAGAATTTGTAATTCGGAATCTTCCTGAATGCAAAGTTTATCAGGCTGCCATAGCTGGGATAGGAGTCTATTTTATCGCACTTTAGTTATCATTTTGGAATCTTCCTTGGCTCCACTTCTGCTTCTTTGCCCTAGGAATAGAAAGCAATTGCTTTGTGTACAAAGACAGCTTGCTTGTAAATGTCACATTCTATACAAGCTCCCCCCCCCCATCAGCCCTTGCCAATTCTAGGCAACGCCAACATGCTTGTCGGTGTTTCTCCACAGTACCTTGGAAGGCTATTTGTTTTAATGAAAATATCGATATCTCTGTTATAATCATTTACTACATTTATACCCTACCTTTCTTCCATCTTGGAATACTATGTACTCCATTGCTGAGGATGGAACATGGCCTTTTGAATAATGGGGACGCAAAAGAGGACACAGAGCTAATGAGTCAGTTTCCCCTTCTTAGGTGAGGTAGTGTACATAGAAGAATACAAGGGGCACTTCGCCTTTAGGGAAGCAATATGTACATAGTGAGATTCCTTTGGAAAGCAAAGTCGGTACTAGAAGAACATCTGCTGCTGCCATTGGTGCTTCCGCTGTTGAAATTACTGGGTTTTATTTATTTATTTATTTAATTCGATTTATATTCCGCCCTCCCCGCAATAGCAGGCTCAGGGCGGATTACATACAATATAAAAACAAGAATATATATACTCTTTAAAGCAGAAATAAAATCACATCAGTATTATAAATATTTAAAAACAGTGTGGCAGCACTTCTCAAAAAAGAATCCACCACCCAGTCCCCTCCAGAGATGCTTAACAGAGAGGCTGGGCGGAGAATACATCTGATAGAGAGGGCAGATTTTCCTCAATTCGGCCGGCGGGTTGCTGTTGGTTCCTTTCCAATAACTTGGCAATCCAGTGTGGTTGCAAAGCAATTTGTTTGAAGGGAGTAAACACAGCGGAGTGGACCGGTTATCTCACGTTTGTTGATCCATCATAAAGAGTCATTCCAAAATGTTTTGCAATTCTGTTGGGGGAAAAATGGTTGGTGGAAGTCCTGTGTAGAGTTTCATACAGAACACCTGTCCACTGGTGTTGAAATGCCATGGGAATTGTGAGCCATCCTGCATACAACCAATGTGATCAGCCAGTAACTGCATACAAACTGCGTGCCTTTCTGTCTTTCACACATGCACACGTAGAGAGGTGGAAGGGCCAATAAGCACATAACAACAACCGTGTGCTTATACACCTCCCTTCTGGACAGATTAGTGCCACGCTCAGAGTGGTGAACAAAGTCAGTGTTATTATTGTCCCCAAAATACAACAGGGAGCTGGAACTGAGAGGAGTGGCTTACCCAAGGCCACCTACAGAGTTCATGGCAGTAGCAGGAGTTGAACTAGTAGAGTGCTGATTCATAGCCCAGCCACTTAACCACTATTCCACAGCTATGCTTTCCTCTTCCAGGACAGGTTTGCACCACTCATAACTGTGTCAAATACAGCCCTCTTTTGGCAAAAAGGTTATGGAGTTTCATTCCATCCCTTGTGGACTGCAAGGTGTGCAGGCATGATGTGCTAGGTTCTGTAGTACTCCAAAGAAGAAGTGCTTAGTTTCACATCAGTTTCCTTTATAATTTTAGGTTAAGTTGGGCAGGCATGATGGTCTGCCCTAGAATATCAAGATTTGATTCCAGTAGCACCTTAAAGACCAACAAGATTTTCAGGGAATAAGCTTTTGAGAGTCAAAGCTCCCTTCGTCAGATATCTGACAACAGGAGTTTTAAGGTGCTTCTGGACTCAAATCTCTTTGTTGATAATTTTACTGTTCCATAACATCACATCCTGACCTGGACAGCCCAGGCAAGCCCAATATGATGAGATCCTGGAAGCTAAGTGGGATTGGCCTTGGTTAGTAATTGAATGGGAGACCTCCAAAGAAGACCAGGGTCATTATGCACAGGCAGGCAATGGCAAACCCCCTCTGTTAGTCTCTTGCCTTGCAAACCCTTGGGAGGAGGGCGGCGTTTCACCAATGTTGGCTATGGCTTGATGGCGCTTTCCACCACCGTAGCATCACAATCTTACTTGTGAAGCGTGGACTGAATGTAGCCGTGAATTTATTTCTTGGAGAATTCCCCAAGGAGTTAGCAACTGCTTCCATGGGATGTTTTCTCTCTAGACAGTGGAACAGAAGTGTATGTTTTTGCACAACTCAACCCTCTCAACCTTTTCATGACTCTGATAAAAGTGATGATACCTAGACTTTCCGATTCAGAATCTTTTCCCAAAATAATCTTTCGGGAATTAAGGGAATTCATATTCACAGCAGACATTTATGGGCAGAAACCATATGGAGTTTCCTTAGCGATCAACTATAATTTTTATTTTTTGTTTAAGTTATGGATGTTTAAAGAATTTTTTTTTTGCATTTCTTTCCACATCTACATTATACTCACCCAATGCAACTATTTTGCTTAGTAGATCATAGCTGCTGAACTGATACATTTGTGGAAAATCAACCCCTGCTCTTATGTCCCATTACTAGCGGTCAGATGCAATCCATAACGAAACCATATAAAGAAACCCATATTGCCCGAGCTGTCTTCAGTCTCTTGATCATAATCCCTTTGACAAATATTAACATGTCAAGTTTTACCACACCCTACCAAGCAGATTGTTATTATTAGAGGTTCCTGGGGTTTATTTCTCAATCTGATAACAGTTATTCTTTTACACGATAATTCTGTGAGACCTTTATTGTGCTCTGTTTTCATGGGTGTGTCAAGAATCTTCTTTTGCAAGAGATGCATGAAGTTGGGCTGAACCAGGCAGGCTACAAGCACGGTGTTAGACTTTCGTATAGAGTTTGGAGCATCTTATTTCCTAGAGGCCTGTATAAATGAGAGCTACATAAATCCATTCATTGAAATCCTGTATGGTTTTATTTAAGTTGAACTATTATGCGCTGTTACATTAAAGCAAGGGTGAACCCAGATAAGCACTTCCCCAAGTAGTAACTTTTCTACAATTTTCCTGAAACCATCCTGTATTCTTGCTTCTCCTGTTTTTTTTTAAATCAGATGCAGAAGTGTGGCAAAGTTCTACTCACCTCTTAGTATGATTACATGATGGTTTTGTAATGGAGACAAAGCAGATTTCCTTCATATGTGGTGGACGTGTATACGAGCCTCCAGTTTTTGGCAGCAAGTAGCAAAAATCATATCGATCGGATTGGAGGCACAAACCCGTCAGAAACTAGAGATTTTACTGCTGAACTATTTACCTAATTTACCTAGAGGTCAGCAGATAATTGCCCTACATATGATTACAGCTGCCAGAATGTTTTTTGCCAGATAATGGAAACAACAAAACACCCCTAAACTACAAGATTGGTTGTTGAAAGTGAAAGAGATCTATGCTTTAGTGAAATTAACTGCATATCAGAAAAACAGATACAGGTAACATAGATCTTAAATTGTCAGGAGCAATACAAAGAATGGAACCTGTAATTATGTAACTTTGATATTATGAGCTGATGAAGAGTGAGTTTGTGTATTGGTGGAGATGTGATAGAAGGTTTTGGATTAGTGACATGGTCGGTAGATACCAATGTAATTATTTCCAACCTGTGTTTTATCTGTGTGTACTTTTTTTCTTCTGTATATGTTACAGTCTGTCAATAATTTTTTTAAAAATGCCACCTGTGGGGACAACCAGGAATGGGGTGAACAGTGGAAAAATATTTTCTACTGCTTAGTACAAATTACCTCATCCTGTTTCATAGTACTCACTGACATGAGACTCTTCTATAAAACCAGATACCACAGGAAAAAGAAATTGCCACAGGAAAAAGAAATTGCGCTACTTGCATTTTCCTCCCTTCTCTTTGAGTGTGTGTGTGTAAAGTGCTGTCAAGATGCAGCCAACTTATGGTGACTCCATACGGTTTTTAAGGCTAGAGATGTTCAGAGGTGGTTTGCCATTGCCTGCCTCTGTGTAGCAATTCTGCCATCCTTGGTGGTCTCCCATCCAAGTATTAACCAGTGCCAACCCTACTTAGCTTCTGAAACCTGATGAGATCTAATGAGCCTGGGCCACCCAGGTCAGGGTTACCTCCTTAGCAGTTGCAGATATTTCTCCAGAAAAGAAGCACGATGAAGCATTCCTATCACAGTACACAGGAGTAAGTGTACCATAGGTGCTCTATGATTGCTGGTTCTGGAGGACACACTTCTTCACAGAAGCTAATTCCAGAGGTAGACCTTTTCTACAAGGTGACACTTTTCTGCTGACGTCCTGGTGTTGCTGTGGCTTCCAATGAGTGCGGCAGAAACATCTTCCAAGTTTCCCTGCCCCAGTCCCCATGGTGGCCATTCATTCTCCATATGCCATTGGGAAGGCTTTCCCATTTTTAAAAAAGTGGTAATTGACATAGCAATATAGCATTTTATCAACATGTCAGTTACCAAGTAAACTCAAAAAAGTTGTCCAGTGGCGTATGTGTGTTGCAGGGAGGTGAAATGGCCACCACTGGGCCTGGGACAGGGGTAATTTAATTTAATTTAATTTAATTTATTCAATTTATAGTCCGCCCTCCCTACACCAGTGGGCTCTAATGGCACTAATGTGAATGGGACTGGGAAAATCCAGACTTTCCTGCCCATGTGGCAACTGACCCAGTTTGGTTGCATTTTTTCTTAAAACCTTGAGGAAAAGCAGGTTTGGGAAAGATTGCAGAAAAGGCAAGGGAACCTAGATGGTGCATGGAGGCACCAAGATACTGTGACGAAGTGGGAAAAAACCCCAGTGCCCAATAGCTTCCAAGTCAGACCATGAATATATGACTGTAGTATAGTGGGTATTAATTTTGAATATACTGCTGTTTCCTTAGTAGATCAATTGGTCCTGGGAACATTTCCCCATAAGCCCCAGAAAAGCTTTTGATTATTCTTTTGACCACCAATACTGTCTTTCCTGCCCCAATGGGTTGTTTATATCAAACTACAGGAGATTATTCCATTTTATTGCTTATCGGTAAGCAGAACAATTCTACATACCTACTGTGAGGAGCTTATAATCTAAATGTTGAGAAAATAAAAAGAGAACAAAGGAGTGGCACTGAATGGGACAGCTTCAAGTATTTTCCCAGTTTATTTTGCTTTGCTGGAGAGAAAATGCCAGACTGAACAATGCTATCAAACCCCCATTGCCTAATGAAGGATAACTGGGGAGGTACTGGGTGCTCCTTCCTTTGCTTTGGAAAGTAGTATCATTGGCATTTTATGGTAAATGTGCAGAACTGATGCTCAAACTGTACGAATAAAGCACTGTGGCCTCATTTGAATGTGCAGGGTGCTTGCCTAGTGAAGGGCTTGATACTTCGTATAGTTTGTTTATCTGTAGCTCTTGGAGTAGCCCCTCCCTGCTGTGAGTGAAGATTCTGTTCTGTTTGTGTCAGTTGAAAAATGTCTGTTGGTGAAACTCTCTCTCTCTCTCTCTCTCTCTCTCTCTCCTATATAAGTGATGAATATGTGTCTCTCTCTGTTGTATATATTATTGTAAATAGTTCTTAAATGAAACTCTTCTTTCATTAAACAAACTTACCTTAAATTATATTTCTTCTCACTGGACTTCACTCTACTACACACAGGGCCAAGCTACACATGATGAATGACACTTGAACGGCAAGTGGGTTGAGTGGAGGGCAAGTAAACAGGGAGAAATACACTTGCTGTTCAAGTGTCATTCGTCATGTGTAGCTTGGCCCACATTCACATGTGTATAAAGGTGGTATATCCTTCACCAGGTGAGTGATGGGATATGCCCCATATTGAGGGTCACAGAGATATTTCTCCCCCCTCACACAAACTAGATATTATATTTTAGGCCAACGAAAGCTATGTAGAGTGAGAGAAACATGCCCTTCCCGTGCTCCTGAGCTCCCAGAGAAAAACTGGGGTGAGCCGCAGCAGCAGAGCCCTCTGCTGTCGTTGTGGCTGGAGTTTCGCTGATGCGGCAGCTTCCTCCAGAGTAGCTCCCTGGGAGCAGGCAGCCTGCAGGGCGCCCTGGGAAAGAGAAGCAGCTGCCTGCCCCCAAACAATCTTTGGGGGCCCTCATGTCCAGCAGGCTTGTGACTTGAGGAACAATTTGCCATCGCTGCTGCCACTGCTGGCTTTCTCTGGCTCTTCAGCCAGCGATTCTCGCAGAGAGGGGAAAGACTCTCCGACTTCACTTCCCAGGTAAACTTGCGGGACCAATCAAGTGTTCTCCACGTGAAAGAAGTTACTTCTAGCTTGGCTTTCATCAGTGATTCTGCCGACAGGCTGGTTGTGCAGGCTGCCTTTGATCTACCATTTCCTGTTAATTTACCTTAACAAGAGGTGGCTTTATAGGACCAATTAAAATGACAGCCCTCCCTTATTATCTCTACCATACTCAGTCAGCAGAGGTACAGTGGATGTCAGGAAATGTTTTCACTTAACATGGAAGTTATGTATTCTTGGCTCATGTCGCATGCTTGGATTTGTCAAGCTCATTTTAATATTTTTACCTCTGCCTGTGGAACAAAGATTTCAGGCTCCTGGATTAGGAATTTTGGACGAAGTGATTGAATACTGCATCAAGCTAGTCTTCTATGCAAGGAGATATGAAAGGCTGCAATTTGCTCTTCAGGCTCATCTTCACTTTCTTTTGGACTGTTCCATGTGTTGGTCCCTAAATGTGATTGAGTGAGTCTGGGGCTGTCCTTCTGCCCGGCAGAATAACCATCATCCTAATTCCATTCCTCCCAAAGGCATTGCCTGGTTTTCCTCCCACATGTTCCACATTTCTCTTCCCACTGTTTCAAAGCTGGTTTAACGATTAGGCTAAACACGGCTAGCCAAACTGTCCTCAGTTGTGATGAAATTATCTGGACACCCTCTGGAGAGCTGTCGGTGCTATCTTGATTCCTTCCTCCCTGTTCAGAATCCGGCCAGTCCTTCTTCTTATGACAGTGGCAGCTTTCCCAGGTATGAAGCAATGGAAGAACCAAATGGAACAGATTTTAAGTCTTTTGAGTTATAATTTTTTTATTTAAGCAATAAGCAGTAAACAATAAACAGAAAAGAAGAAAAAACACAACAATCTAAAAAAAATCACACTAACAGTACATATAAACGTGAAATAACAAACAAGACAAGCAACTAATAATAATAAAAAGGAAATACAGTTTAGAAAGATAGGAAAAGGAGGGGGGAAAGGAAAAAACTAAACTAAAATACAAGTTGAGTTCCGATTTTCTCCCCGACAAATCATACATTTTCAAAGTCTCGCTTATTCTGTCTTAAACATAAGAGCCCTATTTTATCCATAAATCCAGATATCATCAAATCATTGTTATCTATTTCATATAAAATGTTTATAAATGGTTTCCATTCAACCAAAAAAGTAGATAATGTCTTTTTTCTAACCAGTGAAGTAAGCTTTGCCTTTGACACGAACTCCAAAACTTTTATCCACCATTCCTCCATTGTAGGCAATATTGGAGTTTTCCATTTGGAACAGATTTTAAGTCTGACATGCATTAGCACATTTCTGGCTGTGTATGCAGAGGAAGGAGTTATAGAGTCTATGAATACAGGCCATCATGGGTCTTCTTGACTTCCTTCTGGAGCCTATCATTGTTAACTGTACACACATGGCATACATTTCCATGGTGTTTCAGTTCTACTTTAGATTATTTATTTTATTCTGCTTACTTCATTTATATTCCACCTTTCTCACTGGGACTCAAGGCATAGTATGAAATAGAAAAAAAAATCAAGCATAAGACATTGAATAAGCAGTGTAGTAGGATTACTACAATGTAATATTACTATTACATTGAATAAGCAGTGTAGGATTACAGACCTGGAAAACAATGCAGATAAACAAAAATAAAAACTTGCCTAACCTGCATCCCGTAATGCGGGAAGCGGGTTACAAAGGCAGAAGACAAAGTCGTTAAATGAAAAAGTTACAGTACTGTCAATATATCTGATTCTCAACACGACCAAATCTGTGGATATTCAATTCAGAGAACAGACAAGACAGAACTTTTTACAAGTCAGAATTGCCCAAGTTTGCAGAAAAATCTGAAATCTTTAAAAATACATTGAGCGGTTTAAAAACTCCAAAATAACAGAAGCAGTGTCCGTAGCTTTAAGAAGGCCTTCTCAGTAGCCATTGTAGGCAACTGCAACAGTATTACCAGTCTTCGAGTCTTGGCTTCTCTCATAAAAGGTAGAGGAGGTGGTAGAGCCCTTTCCAGGGCTGCTTTGGCCTTGCGGGAGGACACTTCAGGCCCAGTCTGGCAGCAGCCATGGGAATACTTGATATCACACAACTTGTATGACATACCTAGAACTGGCTGCTTGTTACTGTTCAACCAATGCAAAAAAGGCTGCCCCCACCGTAAATTGCAAAATAAAGGAAACTCCACGGGGGTTGTAGTCAGTACTATATGCAGTACACCATGTAAACTCTCAAAAAATAATTTAATCACTGTTTAGCATCTACAAATAACCAAAGTTACAACATTCAATGTATATTTACACCATTCAATGTCACAATATTCAGAACAACATTCAAAGTATCCAGTTGAGATGTGATGTATTTGTAGATGCTAAACGGTGATTAAATTATTTTTTGAGAGTTTACATGGTGTACTGCATATAGTACTGACTACAACCCCCGTGGAGTTTCCTTTATTTTGCAATGTTACTGTTCAACAGCAGCCACCTCATGAAAGCTGGCAAGGTATAATGGTTAGAGTTTCATACTCAGATCTGGAAGACTCAAGTTCCAATCCCCACTCTGCCATGGAATTCCCCCACTCTGCCACTGGACAACCTTGGGTCAGTCACACACGTGGGCTCCCCGTTGTGGAGACAGGTGGGAATATATGAAGGAAAAAAACCCTAGAGTTTATGATGAGAGGCATATAAAAAGTAGGTTGGTTGGGGAGTGGAAGGAGAAGGAAGCAAGGGGAAGGTAAAAATATGTGAGTTGAAGGAGTTGGAGGAGGAAAAGAAGAAATATTGAAGTGCCACCTGCAGTCCTTGCAGGTTTTCTACTGTGCACCTGAGCCCAGAGGCCAGCATCATACTACGGGGCCCAGACCAGCTGCTGGCACAGAACAAGTTGGCCATTGTTTTCCCAGGTAGACGCTGCCAGGGGGAGGGAAGGAGGGAAAATTGAAGATGGAGGGCAGAAAGGCAGATGGGCTGATGGGTGAGAAGAAGAGAAGGAAGCAGGAAAATGGACGGGATTAGGGGGCTTTCAGAGAAGGGAAACACAAACTAGTGGGGGAGAGGAAATGAGATGTCCCCTGAAAGTCCTTGTGGGCCCCCCTCTCATCTCCTTCTAAAATCAACCACCTGATCTGTTACATTGTATTATAATCCCTTTATAAAAATGCCCTCCTGAATATTTCCATTTGTACATTTTGCAAAATGGTAGAAGCATGAGGGCCTTCTTAGAGGCAAACTGGGAGGCAAAAACAGCCCAAGAAAGGGCCCTGATGGGAATGGAGGAAAAGCAAACTAGCTGAGGCAGCTGCTTGTGGGAGACTCTGGATATTGGCTCATTTGCCACCATGGCTGCTGCTCTCTCACATGATGAGGGCTCACTCGCTCACTTGCTCACCACAACGGTGGCTATTACTGCTGTTGCTGCTTGCTCACTGCAATGGCAGCAACTGTTGTTGTTTGCTCATACATCAAGAATCACCATCTCCTTCACCATGATGATGGCTGCTCTTGTTGAGTCTTGTCTGCATGGTGAGCACCACTGGCTCCCTCCCTTGCTCACCATGATGGCGTCTGCTGCTATGGCTTGTGTATGTGGCTGCTCTCACCTGTCCTGAGTTGAGTGAGGGCCATCCCTCAGATGGGGTCAGTGTGGGTGAAGTGGGGGGGGCGGCCCCCAGGCCATCAGCTCACTCCAATTCATAAGCATAAGCACAATTCAGGAAAGAAGAGACTTTAAGAATGAATAAAGCATGGTTTCCAGTCCTGAAAAACACCAGGCTAACAAAATACTCTACATTCTACAATAGCCCTTCAGAGAAGATTAGCATATCAAGCACCAATCCATATGCAAAAGAAGCTCCTCAGGATACAGTGAAGCCTCCCTCCATTAGCATTCCACACCCTGGGAAACTCTTACAGGATGACTCATCCCAAACCCACCTTCCTGAGTAGATATAAAATTACCTGCCAACATCTTCTCCATACTGTGACACTGAGAGATCTTTGTCTTTTGGTGCTACACCTCTGAAGATGCCAGTCACAGCTGCTGGCGAAACATCAGGAACTACAATGCCAAGACCATGGCTATACAGCCCGGAAAATCCACAACAACCATCGTTCTCCGGCCGTGAAAGCCTTCAACAATATTTTGACAATATAGCTCACTGAGACTTTTCCTGGTGGCCTTAATTGTCAATCTGCCTCCACCTTTCCTGACCTCCTCAGGCAGGCCTTGTCCCAAAAGGTGGGAACCGCCATAGAGAATGCATGTGAACAGGCAGTTGCCAATCTTATCTATTTGCAGGGTGGCACCTTCAGAAGGCTGTGCTCAGATGAATGAAGTTGTTGTGCTAGAGCATAGAAGGAGAGGCACTTCTGCAGGAATTTGGGACTAAGGCGTTGAAGGGCTTTGTAGGTGATAACCTGAAACTTGAACTAAACTGGTATCCAATGTAGTGACTGCAGAATGATTGTGACATGTGTGTTCAGCCAAGCTACGG
This sequence comes from Eublepharis macularius, assembly GCF_028583425.1. Lineage (NCBI taxonomy): Eukaryota > Metazoa > Chordata > Lepidosauria > Squamata > Eublepharidae > Eublepharis > Eublepharis macularius. The sequence continues at coordinate 36,756,211 of NC_072792.1, read as the reverse complement.
TATTAACTGGTCCATGACATTCTGTACCAAGTGGATTTCCAAGTAGATTTAATGGGTAATCCCATGCAGATTGCATTACAATCATCTACCTTTTTGGTAACCACTGCATGGATCTGCAGATCAGTCTCTGAATCTCATTATAGCCACAGGACATTCTTTTTCAGTCCTATTCGTTTCATTCTACTCCCCTCTGCTGTTTTCAGTCCTTGTTTATTGTTGTCCATCAGCTGAAAATCTGAGTAGTCAAGATGTACTTGTGATAGATGGAGAAGGGTTTTTTTTAATAAGTCAAGTTTTATGAGTGGACCTTAAAGGTATCAGATACCCCAACTACATATAAACGTTAAGACAACTTATCACAATCTACAGAGAAGAATGGGCTGTGCAATGGAAGAATTCAGTTCATTTATTGTGGATATTCAAACAAAGGTGCTTGGAAAGATGGAGGTTAGGGGAAAGAGTGAAAATGGCGCTTCTCCCATTTTGAATCACCATCACTCTTTCCTCTGTAGCACTCAAAGAGAATAATTCTATTCCCCTCATTTGAGAGAGCAGAATTTTAGTTAAAAACATGTCATTCAGTGGTCTGTGAATTTAAAATGCCAACTAATATTCTTCTAGAAGGATGGGATTTTAAGAACTCATTGCCGAATGTCACTAAGAGTTGGCTTTCACAATGACCCTCTAAGGAGAACCAAAACAAAAGAAGGGTGGAGAGCTCAGCTCCCGGTTCCAGAAATGAAGATGTGCCCTTTGTTAGTCACTGTAGTTGTACCCAAGCAGGCATCTCTGAGGGCCAAGCTACACATGATGAATGACACTTGAACGGCAAGTGGATTGAGTGGAGGGCAAGTGAACAGGGAGAAATACACTTGCCGTTCAAGTGTCATTCGTCATGTGTAGCTTGGCCCTAAGAGACATTTGGAGCAAGAGATCCTTAGTTGAAGAATGAGTAGAGAATTTCACGACAGTTACCATGTCAGGATAGTTAATGGTTAGCTTTTAGGTTGCTGCAGGAATGGGAAAGTTCAAAAGAAAGGACAGCGATGGGAAAGGAAGCGCTCAAAGGAGTAGTCCTCCGCAAGGCAAGCTATGTAAAAATGGTGGAGTGTCAAGAAGATAAACCAAAGCAGGATTCCTCCCCCCATATTTTCACCCAATATTCTCCCTTACTACAGTACCTAGGATTTGGGGATGTCCAAGAGGACCCATCCACCCTTTGACATCAGAGGAAAAACTGGTTGGATCTGACCCAGAAGTTACAGATTCCAGTGTACCCAGGACCACCTGAAAGATGGTTGAGAGACCCCTCTTGTCACGAGAAACTGCAGTTTACTATATCTGTTCATCCCTTTGACCAGCTTCGTTGGGCATCTCCAAGAACTGCAGACGATATGACTGCTACATGTCAGCTACCTCTGTGGCATAAGGAGTAGCTCATTGAAGCCTGGCTGCTAGAGACCTTGGTGTGAGACCCATAACATGATTCTTGTGATCCGGCTCATTGGCTTCAGTAGGAATGTCTCTGTCTAACAGTGCAGTCCTAAGCAGAGTTACATTCTTCTAAGCCCTCTGATTTCAGCGGATGTTAAGAGGATTTTACTGTGTTTAGGTTTGCATTGGAAATGCCAAATAAGACACCGCAATGGTAAGCAAGTATGATTGACGATATGTTGATAGCTATACAGTATTCTGAGAACGGCTTTCATCTCACTAATAAATAATAACTTGAGTAGATTTTTTTTCCCAGACAGGCTGTTCAATCACTTGTTTACACCTCCCTTCTTCTGAATTTGGCCCATGGAACTAATTACCTAAACAGCTAGTCATCAGTTTTAAATTATTGCATCTGTGTGCTGGTGCATCCTGTGTTGCAAAACAGTGTTGAGAAAAAGTAATATGTAGTAAGATTTAGGTACCGTAGGGTTTGGTTTCATATGAAGAACATGCTGGTTCGGCAGCTATGCCACAGTCATTTAGAATGCTATATGGCTTCCCAAAGTTGTGCAATATTTGTGTATCTCATCAGCGAGCAAAAAAAAACCCCAGGCGGTTCCTCACTGTCTACTGCTGCTAGTGCTGGGAACTGTCGTGATTTCTCAAGGCCCGAATGACCCACATTTTGCTGAGCTTCTTACCGGCAGTTACCTTTTTTATGCTAACATCAAATAGCCTCCAGAAATAGCATTTTTCATACCTTCACTTCCCTGAGAAATAGGAAGTTCTGGGACCAGCCTTTAAGAATGCATTTCCTGGTAAGGAGAATGTACTAGAGACAGTGTTCTCGTACTACCTGTTCATTCACCAATATGCAGATGGAGGATAGGGGAGCATTGCAAGCACTCACACAGACAACGCTCACCTTAGCTCAGCATCATTTCCTCAAAGGTAATGGTACAGTAGAAAGTCAGGCTATGCATATTTCCAAACAAATAAATAGTCCTGACTGCAGTTTGTGACTAGGCTCCGCTCAAGAGCATCACTATGCTTAGAGACTTCCCTACCCCAGGGCTCTGGTAATGACAATGTCGAAGCCAATTCATAATTAATGTGGACTCTAGAGTGGTGTCTGAATTAATTTCAAATTGAATCCTAGTTATCTCATTAGAAAACACAAGCTAACGACAGAGAAGCAACAGATCTCCCCCATCCTTAACACTGACAGTTATTCTTGTGCAAGCAGAGTTGAGGTATTTGCCAATCAAAATTTGGCCAATGTGACCTTCACAGGTGACGTAGAATATTTTGTAAAAGCTTACTCCTGGACACTGTATTTGTCTGTGGGAGTCCAGAAGTGCTCTGGAAGGTGCTAAGGTATGGTCCTCTACCTTCTCTTACACCAGGTGAAACCCTATAAAGTTGTTAGTTTATAGGGTTTCTTAAAAATCACCCTGGTCCCTTCTTCCCATAACCCACCTTGACTACATGCTGGCCCTGTGGATATGCATTTGAGGTGGGATTTACATGCATTAACTATTGAAGTAGGATTCCTGACTCTGAGCACTGGGCCATAATGCTAGCTAATCATGGGTGTCTCTTCTCTTGTAAACATCAAAGATGGAGAATGTAGTCAACGGCTTTGTTCATGCATTCCACGTTTCCATGTCTGTGAAATCAGAGATAATCTGAAACTTTCTTTAAAAAAATTATGTTCAGAAAGTTCAGATAGAACTTACACATTTCTGATGAGCAAAGTGAGGACAGATTGATTCTCTCTGAATAGGCAACTGTAGCAAGAGCTTTTTTCTTTTTCTTTTTTAAAGAGAATCTCCATAACCATAGGCACGTCTGGTATAATCAATTTTTGTATATGTTTCAGAAGGCCTAATACTAGGACACCTTGAAAAACTTTTTTCAGGCTGTTAAGTGCTACATTTTCTCCTTTACGGAAATGGCAACAATATCTGCAGTATGCTTTTCATTAAATCCAAAAGCAAAGAATAAAACAAATTTCCATGAGGCAGTACAGACTGTGTGTCTCCTCTGTAACCGGATGCAAACGCCCCGAGAACAAAGTGGCTGCTGTCTCTAGACACAAAGTCCTCAGAGTGAAATTGCAGAAAACAGATCACGGTATCGGAGTTGCAAGGCCCACAGAAACAAACGGCTTTATTCAGCCCGAAGCGATCTCTCCCCTCCCCCACACTCTTCTGTATCCATTTAGGGCACCAGGTCTGTGCTCTTTTGCAAATGAAATGGCCTGTCTTTCAGACTCCCCTTTTCCCAGGGCAACCACTTGGGTATCAGACTAGCCAAAGAGGAAGGATGTGCCAGCAATCTACAAAGGAAAAGCCTTGGTCCACTCAGTAGAACGGTACCACTCCAGAAATCTACCACAGTCTCTGTTCTGTATTGGTTCTGGAAAATACGAGAAGGCAGGCTTTTCGTGCAGATGAACTTCCTTTGGAAAACGTGTGCAAAGTCTTTAGTTTCAAGAATTCTAGAGCTTCCCACAGCCTACCTATCTGATGGGAAGGGGCCATGGCTCAGTGAAGTCCGAGGTTCATTCCCCAGCATCTTCAGTTAAAAGGATCAAGCGAAGTGGAAGACCCTGAAGAGCTGCTGCCAGAGTAGACAATATTGATTTTAAGAGAACAGCTCCTTTTCACATGGTACAGTGAACACAGATACGTACATATATTGTAAAAGCTCCAACATGTGTTCATGTCAAGCCCCCAGGATCAGAGGCCACTTCCCCACTGGGGCGTTTCATCTTCTACCACAGCATTGCCAAGGACAAGCCAAAGCTAGGGAACTGTAGAGTTTTCATTTTAATTGCACGGGTCACTTACAACAGCCATTTCACAAGGTTCACAGTCATCCTCCAACGACACCCGTATGCCAATCCTCACCTCCACCTGCTCTTCAACCCAGGCTCTAGGTCAGTTTTCTTAGCAGGGGTCCTTCATCATGTCCTGTAGCTACTGCCTCAGGCCCTTATGCCCTTCCTGCAGGGCTAAGGAAGGAAGGAAGTCAAACTGCTATAAACCTAGCCAAGAATACCTCCTCACTCATCCCAGGGAAGCTCTGAGTTCTCTCTGCTAGGTCTTGATGGCTGTTCTCCTTTCAGCTTCCTTCCTGTGCCAGCCAACTGCCTTTCCCCCACTTCTTCCTACTGGTGCCTTTTTTATACTTCTCGTGGCCATTCCCAGTTCTTGCTTCCCTGAGCTTGCTCCTGAGGAGGGCTTTTGTCCCAAGGAGACTCCTGCTCCATGGGGAGCTAGTACTGTTTCTTATCCCACCTGTCTGTGCCTCAGTTTCCCTTCCAGACCCACCTTGCACTCTGCAGCTGTGCCTCTGTCTCCCTCAGGGCTGCATCTCTGCTCCTGCTTTCCGCCCAGGGTTACGGTGCTCAGTGGATGTAACATTCACTTTATGTGTGAAACTGGGGGTCAAGATCTGGGGAAATGTGAGTTTTGTATCAAGCATTGTTGAATGTAACATGAGTATTGTGTGTTATGTGCTGTCAAGTTGCCTCTGACCTATGGTGACCCTATGAATGAAAGACCTCCAAAACATCCTATCATTAACAGACTTGCTCAGATCCTGCAAACTGCAGGATGTGGCTACTTTTATTGAGTCAAACCATCTCATTGTCTTGTCTTTTCATGATGTGACCAAAGTATGATAGCCTCAGTTTTGTCATCTTAGCTTCTAGGAAGAATTCAGGCTTGATTGGATCTAGTACCCACTTATTTGTCCTTTTGGCCATCTATGGTATCCACAAAACTCTCCACTTGCACCACATTTTAGATGAATCATTTTTTTCCCCTGTCAGCTTTCTTCACTGTCTAACTTTCACATCCATACATAGTAATGAGGAATACCATAGTTTGGATTATCTTGATCTTGGTTTCCAAAGAGACATCTTTATCTTTAAGGATCTTCTCTAGCTCCCTCCCAGCTGGTCTTCCAAGTCTCAATCTTCTCCTGATTTCTTTATTGCAGTCTCCCTTTTGGTTGATGATTGATCCAAAGAATAGAAACATGAGTGTTACTCAATGGAATAGAAACATGAGCATTACTCAATGCATATATAAAGAAAAATCAAGTGTATACTGCACATGAATTGTACATGTGTTCACTATAACCTGTGAACAGGGTGGTTAACCCATAAAGCAGCTTCACATTTTATTTTTATCTACCTATAGGAAAGATTTGTATCATTCTCCTATCCACGGTTGCACCAAAAAGCAGGTGGTAGTTCTAAAACCGTGTAAAAACAATTCTGGCCAAACCTCATAGTATGACATTTTAGGGGTGAATTTAGCTGTATAAAATTGCTACTGTTCAAACCCAGAACTAGGAAAAGGACAGCAGGCACTGTAAGGAAGGTAGTGAGACATTTGGGTAGCAAACGTGATAGCACAAGCTCTAAAAAGAAAGCTTCTAGCCAAGCTACAAGTGACGCCCGACACAGGTTGGACACTTGTCAGCTTCCCTCAAGTTTTGATGGGAAATGTAGGCATCCTGGTCTTGCAGCTGTAATGGAGAGCCAAGCAGGGTCTGCCAGCAAGGTGAAGGAGAAGCATTTTTCAATTTGATGGAAGTTGCACCAGTTGTCCAATGGATACTGGGCTCTGGGATTGATGGTGTCCTACCTTGCTGAAAAGTCAGGAATATGAGGTTAAGTAGGTGATCTGTAAGGAGTTATGGGGTGGGAGGAGAGAAAGAAAAATCACACCAATTTCTCTGGCTAAGTAGCCAAAAATGTATTCAGGAGTGAAAAATCACTTGAGAGGAACGGATAAGGGTCATCCAGAAAAACCAGCAATGTAAATCAAGTCAACTACTTGCAAACTACTTTTCCTGTAACTTTTGTTCATCAGTTTGCTCTGTAGAAGTGCCTCTTCTTATGACTACTGAGGTGGAAAAATAACATTCTAACAGAATGATCTGTCCCTGCTTTTGTCGAAAACAGTCTTCTTGAGGGCCAAGTTCTTGAGGAGGTGGTAAACTTAATCTGGGCTGTACCACTTGACAATGAAGTTGGGGGAGGATGGGATGCTCCCTTTTGGGGAACCCCCCCCCCCAACAAATACAGGATTATAGAAAATTAGATGTTCAGGTATTGACTTATAAGGCCCTGTGCAGATTGGGACCACTGTATCTACGGGACCGTCTCTCCCCATATATTCCCCAGAGGACACTCCAATCAGGGGACAAACAGCTGTTGGTGGTCCCTGGCCCCAAGGAGGCCCGCCTGGCCTCAACTAGAGCCAGGTCCTTTTTGGTCCTGGCTCCCACCTGGTGGAACACTCTGTCTGCTGAAATCAGGACCTGGCAGGACCTACTATCTTTTCACCGGGCCTGCAAGACAGAGTTGTTCTGCCAGGCATATGGCTGAGGCTGGGCCTCCACCGGCCTGGAAAAAAGGGGTGTATAAATCTTAACCCTCCCTGTGAAGGCTGTCCACCATCCTGTTTTAAATGTGTTGTTTTTAATGAATATGAATTTTTTAATTGTATTTTTAATATGTTATCCATCCTGAGCCCACTCGCAGGGAGGGCGAAACACAAATCTGAAATAAATAAAATAAAATAAAATAAATGTCACTGAGAAGACTAGAATTCTTCTTTATGACTGCTTATGTTCAAAGCATTTTTTAAAACAGAGAGCATGGGAGCTTCCACTTCTAATCCAAAATGCTATAGACACAGGTTTATCACTACCATGAGAACTAGACTGATGAACAGGGGTTGTCACTGCATGGAGAATTTTTCAAGGATCTGAAGTGTTGCTTCTTAACAAGCTGAGTGTCGTCAGTATTTAACTTCACACTGGTACCTTCACCGGTCTGCACCTCAGGTTGTTTGTGAATCTTACTTGGTGGAAGCAGAATGCAGCATGTGAGAAAAGACAAGAAGCCACCTTCTTCGTGTTTTGGAAGGTGGGGTTTCTCCATATTTCCTATTAACCATGAGAGAATTTGGAAATTTCTTTCAAAAATGGCCCCTGTGAGCCAGTGAGGATATTGATGTATATGTGAATCCATAGTTACACATGGTACTTACTCCATTCTGACGGATTTTCTAATGTTTCAGGGAAGTTTCCATTTTTATCAGTCTTTTTTTATCTGAAAATATCAAATGAATAACGAATCCCCCCCAATTATAGGTTCCCACCCACTATAAGTTTATAATTTCTGCATTATAACTTCTGTCATAAAAAAGCAAACGCCCACACTCTTAGAGATTGCTAGTTTATTCTAATAGGCTTTCTCCATTGTCCATATTTGGTTAAAGAGAGACGTTTCTACAAATTCTTTAACATTCCGCACTAACTGCTTTGCACATAAGTGCCAAGCCATTTAGTATACAAGGCCACTCATAGCAAGTCATTTGTCTCTGCTTTCACTATCCTCTTCTCAAAGGAACCACAAAGGCAACAATAAATCATTAGCGTGTGTTTGGCTGTTCCCTACCATGGAGTTGGAAAATACTGGGATCCAAAATGAAAGATCCATCTTCATGGCAAAAGGAACAAACAGTTGGAGATGGAATCCAAATATTTATAGGATAATTTTATATGATCCTAAATGTTTGTGTGTTCCAAAAATTAGGGTCTGGAGCATTCACTGGTTTTGTCCTGCTTTTGTTTGGGGATTGTGATATGCACAGAGCTTTCAAATTCCAAAATGGCTCCCTGTTGTTTTCCAGTTTGGGAAGAGCGGATCTGTGCGCAGAGAGGAATGTGCCTGTGCAAACAAATTGATTTCTGAGTTTTGCCAGCTGTCATTGCAATGGTCTTCTTACTTACCTTGAAAAGGAGATTTCCTTAATGTCTGAGTGAAAACACAGGACAGGCAGTTCTTGTGGAAACTGAGAGATACCACATGTTTTATATTAGTGGTATAAGCAGGTCTCCATTAATGATTTCAGCTATGCAAAAGGCATCAGAGGGCCAAAGGGGCTGTTATTGGAACTTCTACCTTTTTATTTACATCAAACCAACCCTTATTTTGCTGGGAAAATAAAAGTTGATAGTTAAAAAAAAATGATTTATACTCCGCCTTTCTGCGGCTTACACTGTTCTCTTCTCCTCCATTTTATTCTCAAAACAATAACTCTGCGAGGTAGGTTAGGCTGAGAGTATGTGACTGACCCAAAGTCACCTAATGAGCTTCCGTAGGGAACTGAACCTGAGTTATTCAAATCCTAGTACATCACTAGCCACTACAAAATATAGGCTCTTTATCTCTCTTTATCTCTTTATTTATCTCTTTTGTTCAATGCCATTTCCACAGTCTAAGGATTGGATTCAATCAGCTTTCCTATTGATGAAAAGGGTAGCAGAGGGACTCGTTTGACAATCAAAGAGGCTATGCTGGAGATCATGGGAGCTGCATGGACAAAAGCCATGTGGGACAGGGCCTAGTGTAAGGAGGGGAATTAGGTGAGATTGAATGAAAAAACTTGCTGGCTCCAATTCCAAGTCTCTCCATCCTAGAAATGATCATTTCTGAATGGAAGTTGTTTGATGATGCACAGTGTCATGATGTCACTTAAGGTTTGTACCTGGATGTGATGTCATAATGCTTTAGAAATTCACTCATCTCTATGTTTTTTTTTTTTAACCATAGAGTGATGTCATGGTAGCATCATCTGACATTGCTCCCTGCCTTTGTCTCTTGTTCCTCCTGGAGAGAAAATGCTCAGTGGAGCCTGTAGCCCACAGGCAGAAGCTTGTGTGCTGCTCCCAGGAGGATGGCAATACTAGAATAAAAGGTGGTTCTTCTAAGCCCTTTGTTTTCAGTTGGTAGGCCATACAAACATCATTATAGATATCTTTTAATAAAAGAAGGAAAAAGACAGAGAGAGAGAAAGAGAGGAAGAAAGAGAGAAAGAAAGACCAAATGTGGAGGGTTTCCATGTATCTTGAATTTTATTTTTCCTTCAGAATGGCCATTGGTCATTGTTACAAGCACTCCACATCGAGGCAAGATAGCAATTTTCAATAGTTTTTTGATTACGACTACCAACTGCTTAGAACATTTTTGGTTGATTAACTATTGCTCGTTGAACTGATTAATCAATTAGCAATAGATCAAATAAAAACACACTTGGATATTACTAACATTTGCTTGAGAAAATTCATTGCATATAAAACATGTAATTCAATAACCTCTATCTCTTACTAATTGTCAGGTGGGAAGTCCTTCTTGTTGTTTTAATCTTGTATTTCAATAAATCAACCAACCAAATATAGATGAAGAATCTGCAAATTGTCATTTACTCAGCCAATTAGTTCATCTTTATCCCTTTCCACTATGGTTAATCCATCCACTTAACTGACCGAAAGTTACAGCCCTGTTCAAGAAATATGCCCTCTTTCTTCTGCATAGTCAAAACTGAATTTCACAGAAGATGTTACAAGACCATTTAGCATATTATTCTCAAACCTAAATTTGGCACGTTATTGGGGTTTAAACCTCACATTGCCAACTAACACGGGATGCTTTCAGAATTACATCAATGTTTGTTCGGCTATGAGTCATGAACAAATTAGTTTCACGGCTGGGTTACATTTATACAAGTCAGGGTGTGAATTTTATATACTGATCAACAAGATGAGACAGATTTAGACATGAACATTTATGTAACGCATTGGGGAAAAGGTCTAGAACTATAGAAAGCAGAATATGCATTCTATTGAAGTCTTCCTAAACAGACTTCAGTGGACTTCCCTTGACTTCAATGGACTTGGAAGGGTGTATCTGTGCTCTAGTGGTTTACACAGGTCGTTTGCTTGTTTTCCACTATGCAATTCAAGAAGTTTTGAAGAAGCTGATTTGACATAGGGTATTAAGTCAGATTCTGGCCAAGGGCTTGTGGTAGAACAAGTCTGAAAGCAAAAGATATCTCAAATCCTTAACTAAATATGGACAGGTGGCATGTGTCAGTCTCTTACTCCCAGTCCATGAAACAGTCCTCTTCTCCAAAATGGCAATCATCCACGTCTTTCCTCTGTAAAGGACTACAGAAGGTTACTTTGAGCCACAATTGACACATGTGGGCATTTCAGATTAAACTGAAAAAGCATCATAGAGCCAAGCTGATCTTCATAATACATTACATAGCATGTCAGTACTTCATAGCCAAAACTAATTTGTGCACAAAAATTGTCTTTTGCATGATTTGATGTTCCACAACTGCAAATATTTGGTATCCAATATCAGCATGTGACATAAGAAGAATAAGAATGTCTAGTATCCCACTCTCTGGTATATAAAATCTGGCTCAGTGGTTGTATCCTTCATGAAGAAATGAGCCAACTAACAAGGGCTCATGCTGAAATAAATGTTGATAATCTTTAAGGCGTTACTTGCCTCCTATGCAATTTTGCTACAACAGACTAACACAATTCCCCTTGGGAATTAGTATTTATAGAGCACTGCTTCACTGTTCATAGCACACCATATTGTTTTTGTGGAAATTTTTGCAATTACCTTGTAAAGTACGTCTGTTTATTCACCGTACTGCAGCTGGGGTGGTTGGGTTTACAGTTAAGTGTGAATCTGTCTATCTTCTATCTATCATATTTTTATCCCACAACCCGCCCCCCCCCCAGCTTAGGGCTCTTCCCTCCTACATTTTATTTTTACAACACTGTGAGGTAAGTTAGGCTGAGGGACAATGACTGGTGAATTTCATGGCTGACTGGGCACATATGCACAAATCTCCCTCGTCCTAATTTAATACTACAAACTCTGCACCACAGTGGTGCAGAATGATTTTCCAAAGGTGACCTGGTGAGTTTGTAAGAAGTAAGATTTCATCTCCAGTTCCTCCCCTCAGCCACAATGTACTCATTTGATAAATACTATCCTTGGGTTCACTTTTGACGTGGCCCTGGAAGAGTGAGGAGATCATGGCTAGAGCTCCCCCTTTCAGGGCATCCAAGTTATTACATCCATTTGAATTTTGCTGATGGGCAAAAAAACCCTTTCTTCAATTTAAACATTATGGCAACATATTATAAGCAGACAGGACACAGCTGTTGATCCAGGAAGTTTGGACATATGGATCATCAAGGATTTTGGCTAGCTTTGCACTAATGAGCTGTTTATCCCCATCTTCAGTACTGGTAGAGTTCCAGGTTCAATCCCTGGAATGTCCAGTTAAAGGATCTGGCAGTAGGTGATGGGAAAGACCTCTGCCCCAGACCCTAGAGAGCTGCGGCCTGTCTGAGAAGACAATACAGATCTTGATGGATTGGTGGTTTGATTCAGTATAAGGCAGCTTCATGTGTACCAGTGGGTGTGCTGTTTATTCTCACTGTTGACACTTAATGGATTGAATCCAACATGCTTTCCCACTGGTGACGCCAAAAAGCCTATGTTGGGATCATAAGGCATACGCGGGCAAAAGGTATGTGGGCTCTACTAAGGGAGGGAATAAGGAGAGTGAGTGAAAAAGCTTCTTTGATCTAACCCAAGGTTGTGCTAATTTTCATGATTAATATGTGACATTGTACATTTATTCACCAACACATCCATGATAGAAACACCTGACATTGTGTTATTCATGATTATCTGTACTAGATATTGGGTACCAGGTTATTGATTCATCAGTTTTATATTTTGATCTATAGTACTCAGTATCTTTTTCTGTTCAGACAGTCAAGGTCTGTCTCTTTTCAATTATCTTTACGCCAACATGAAATAGCATTTAGTGAATTATGTACTAATTTCATTCCTTCATTTAGCTCATCAGAAAACAGCATTTTACGTTTTTGATTAAAATGTTTGAATGTTAAATTTTAAGGCCAAATTTTAATTTTTAACCACAAATTCATTTGAGTTTGGAACACAAATTTTGAAGTTTGGCATGCCAATATATTTTTGAATGTATTCAAAATTTCATGTAATCCTCATCATACATCAAATTAATCAAACCAATAGAAAAATGTACCCATATCCCATCAGGATAATTTATAGCCCAATTTTTGCATACACATTTAAAAGTAAATCTCTTCTAAGTGCCAAACTGGACATGGGAGATTCATGATCGGATAGTTTGATTTCTTTTTTACTTAAATGCAGCTACCAAAATTGTGCCATAAGGGAAACTGTATTTAAGTCAATAAGCAAGATTCAGACCTGGTAGAACCTTAAAGACCAACTAGATTTCCATGGTCTTTAAGGTGGTACTGGACCCAAACTTTGCTCTTCTGTTACAGACCAATACGGCTACCCACTTGAAGGTATTTAAGCTGGTCTTCTGGGCCATTTTCCAATTCCTTCCCTAGATTGTTTTATATCTTAGGGTGGTAAAAGTGCTCAGGAAGCTGATTTAGAGTTACACCAGCATATCTGGTTTCTCTGCTATTGTAACCTCCAGTTATGATGGCACAGCACCTAGGCACCACTCTGCCCGGGTTTCTCAGCATGGCCGGGTGTGGGCACATCTGCGGCATAAATCGTTGTGCTGATAGGCTGGGGGGCATGGCAGGGTGGGACACAAGTTAGCTGGCTCCCTAAGCTATTGCAGGCTTGAGAATGCTCCTTGCAGCAGTGGAAAGTTACTCCATAAAAAATGGTGGCATAGCCCATAGGCACCCATTGTACAGGAAAACTCACTTCCCACCCAAACGGTCCAGAGGAGACTAGGGTGACAACTAGAGGAGTGACCAAACTGTTCACACCCCCAGAGTGGCTGAGCCCCTCACCTGCACTCAATCACAACCCCCACCCCACCCTACATAACCTCCAGCCAGGTCGCCCATTAACTCAGCTAAGTAGGGACAGGGTGGAGGCTCTGCCCGAGAGCCCTCTGCCATGGGGACTTAGAGCATGAGGAAGGAGAGGGTGCACATGGTGGTGAGGAAAGCACATAGAGGGGCACTTTGCAAGATTTGGTGAGCTGCTTGCTCTCACATATGGGGTGAGAGCTAAGTCCAGAATTTCTGACTATCTTCTTCCATCCAAGTTCCCTAACAGGTAGTGCATCTCCAGAGTCTCAGCTCAAGGTGGAGGCAAGAATGCATTGAGCGGTAAGAAGGTGCTGGGGCCCCTCTCTGGCTCAAGCCCTCCCCCTATCTCTTATTTCTACATTGGCCTGCCTGGTCTTGTGCCCATCTAGAGATGGGCACAAACAGCAATACGAACAAAAACAAGCCACAAACAGCCCAATCTGCTGTTCACGAACAAGCTGTCTGTGAGGCCCCATTCTAAATGAACAAGTGCTCGTTGCAAGCCTCCTTCATTGCTGTTCATCAAGCCAGACAGTCTGGCACCTGCAATCAATTCCCTTGGCAACATAGGCAGGGATTGTCTGAACTCTGTCTGAACTCCCGCTGTTGCCCTGGAAACCCCAATCTAAGCCCAATTTAGCTTGATAGGCAGGTCTTCCTTTCAAGTGTGGAGCTCCAAATTTGTTACAACAAGGGAGCAAAGAGCCGGGGGGAGGGGGGCTCCCAGCTCTGACTTTACAGACAGTGGAGAGGGAGAGAGACAGTTGCTGTTGGCATTTTGATAGAGAGCTTGAATTTTCTTTGTGTGTGGTGGGATAGGGATCTACCTCTTCAAGTTCCAGGGCTACTGCCAGGCTCTGGGCCAAGCAATTATTTATTATGGGTACCTTTCCTGGTGCCTGCTCAGGTTAGGTTTCTGGGAGTGGTGCAGTAGGGATCTTGACCAAACTTGGATGATGGCTGGAGGAGAGCCTGCTGGCCCCCACGAACAGCCAACCTCGAACATGTTCATGAACAGGGTTGTTCGTGAGTCCCTGTTCATGGATGGCAACGAACAACGAACATCATGTTTGTTTGTTTTTTCTGTTCATTCCCATCTCTACACACATCCCAGAGTATTGTCCTGGGCTCTGGGCTGGTAAGGATGGGGTGACCCCGCAGATGTTCTGCTGCATAGAAGAGCAATGGCTGAAGTTCCCACCCATCCCTTTCCTACTCAGACACACTGCTGTGAGCGTGGTGGGACTTGCAGTGCTGTCTATTTTTTTCTGTGGGGGATGGGGGCTGCACGGATGTCTCACACTCTAATAAGTTAGGTAGATGGGTGGCATGTTGGGGGAGTGCTTGATGTGAAGACATGAGAATACGTTCGTTGAGGGAGATGGTGGAGCAATGTGCCAGTCAAACCAAGAGATCTCAGGGCACCTTGTGCCAGCAAAAGGGGGAGCAGGCTAGCCTGCTCTCCCTTTTGCTGTTTCGGGGAGGGAGGGAGGCAGAGCTGGGGCTCTAGCCCACCCCAATGGACTTCAGCCACAAGCAGCAAACTTGCCATCCCGGTGCTTTCTCACTGTCAGGTATGCCTGCCTGCATACCTGACAGTGATGTGTTTTGCATTTTGTGCTGATCATAAATGTATTGCTGAGGTTGTACACTGTACTAATCATCTGAGAGTGTGTAAACTGCTAACACGTAAAGGAGAGCCAGTGGGGGTTATCCGTTGAAGGTATTTATTTTCACTTTTACAGTAAGTGTCCTTGAATGCAAGCTATGGGCAGCAAGCAATGCATCTTTTCTCAGAGACTGAGATGATTTCATTCTGTACTCTATCTAGCCTAAACTAATCAGTTCCTATGTAACTCTTTGGGGTTTTCGTGCCAGACTGTTAATGGACCCAAAGGGTGGGAGTCTCCTTATAATTAGCACTGCTCATTTTTGAATAGCCACTTCTACTAATTGCTACCTTTGTGTGAACACCTTGAACTGTATGGATCTCTAATAAAAGTTACTTCAACCAATGCACCTGAGTTTTGTTGTGAGGGACTTGGGGATCTAGCTGCCAAGGACTGACACTCACTGGTCCATGATCAGCGAGATAGTCTTGTTTGGCCCAACTTGCTAAAGGTGACCTCAGAGCTGCAGAGGGCTCTCGATTCTTTTCCTCTTGAGCCTAGAGGAGGTCCCCCCCCTGTGCTCACTCTCTGGAGGGGAGGAGAGTGCCATTGACATGTGGTGGCAGCAGCAGCTGTGACAATCATGGCCCACTCATGGGCCTGTCAATAGAAGATGCCCAGCAATTGGTAGCCGCGGCATGGTTTGCTGGGAAACTGGGGGGCTTGCACTCCTGGCTGTGCCACACTGCTCTTCATCCACCAGTGTAGCTCATTTGTGAGAGTCCTTAGGCGGTAGATGAGCAATGCAGAAGTTACATGAGGGTGCTCAACAGCTGTGAGGGGAGGCTTAGGATTGCACTGCCTGTCTATTGACCCAACAGAGAAAACAGCAGCCTAGAGAGAAAATGGTCTGGGAGTAAATACCTCTCACCCAATTCTACAGTCACAAGAAAATCCACAGCCTTTAATGTTCAGTTCAGGTTTTCTTACTGAGAGATCCATTCATATATCTCCTATTTAATGCCTTAAATATCTGATACAAAGAAATAAGCCCGAAGTCAATGGGCTTAGACTGGAGTAACTCTGTTTAGGATTGAACTGTTAGACTACTAAACTGATACATCACTCTGAAGTCTCAGACACAGACAAAATAATTATGCGTCTCAAATGTAATGTTCAAGCTATTTGGCAAATAAATTTATATTCCAGTATTTCATGTGCCTTAATGATTTTCCTTTCCTGTCTTTGCTTCTGTAATCACACAAGATCTGTACTGTCTGTGAATCTGAATTTACAGACCATCCTGGTAGAAGAAGCCTTGTTGAGCTGCAGGTTTTGGGATTTTACAAACAAGTTTGACTTTGTGAACTTACTTATATCCTTCAGCAGGGAAGTGCTAATAATAGCTATTGAGATCAACTCCCAATTGTGTTCATTAGTGAATACAAATAATCTGATTGCCATAATTTTTACTATTCAGTAACCGTTAGATACGTTTGAATCTAAGCCCATTCTTCTGATGCCTTGCTTTTTTGTTTCAGTTCCCTGGACAACATGAGGGAGTGTGTGTAGCAAATATGTGCCTGATGTTATCCAGCCAGAGTAGGTTGCCAGTGTTCCCACTGAATAGGATCATATTCCTCGCATTTCTTTGTAGTATTTCCATGTTCTGCCAACCATTGCAACATCTCTGTAATTTGGAGAGGGACAAAGTTTTGCTTTAACTCACTGGCAGACAGAGTTGTGCAGATTCAAGGGGGGTATATATGCAGAGGCTCTACCATTACTTGATCCTTTTAACTGGAGACACTGGAGATTGAACTTTGAACCTTCTGTGTACAAACCAGGCACTTCGTCACCAAGCCACAGTCTTTCTCCAGTGCCTTTCACAGTGGCAGACTGGGACTAGGCAAGATCAATGCAATAAATTATACAGAGAAATCAAAATCTTGGAGAAAGATTTTGAGCTGAAAGAAACCTTTAGTACATGTAATGGATTTGTCATGATGCACTTGCAGTTTTATCTGCCTGTCTAGCTAGCTAACTAGAGAACATAGAGAGCCATGTATGCTGCCCTGAGCTCCTTGAAGAAATGGCAGGATGAAATGTACTGGGATGCATTGGTTGATGAATAGACAGCAATTACTTACCTGGCTGCAAGTTTGTAAATACATGAAAAAGTTTCTTAGATACAGATCTTCGTCTTTGGAAATCTGGCAAGTATGACTGAAGGCAATCCTTGAAGAGTGTTTGAAAGCTGCAGCTAGTGAAGAATGCTGCAGCTAAACTGCTGGTGGAGATCAGCTCTCAGGAGCATGTGACCCTGATTACACTGGCTACTGATCCACTCCAGGGCTCAATTCATGGTGTTGGTTTTGTCCTGTAAAGTCCTACATGGCTTGGGATGGGGTATTTCCAATATGCCTGGGAGTTAGATCACAGGGAAAGGCTCTCCTGACTAGACATGGGCACGAACCGAAAAAATTTAATGAACTGGTGGTTCGTGGTTCAGTGCCGACGATGAACCCGAACCAGTGAACCACAATGAACTTTTCCCATTGCTGAACCAGTTTGAGGTTCATGGTTTGTGGGCATCAGAACGGCCCCCGTTGGAATTAGAGTGCCCATATTCCTGGGGAGTGTTTAAGAAGTTCTTCTCCAGCCATTACCCAAGTTTGGTCAAGATCGCAATAGGGATCCAAGCTCCAATTAAACTCTCTCTGTCTCTCTCTCCAAAGGCTAGCAAGTAGCAAGCAACAGCTCTGTCACACTCCACTGCTCACTGAAAGTGAAACCCAGCCTGGGAGCCCACTGCTTTTTATAAGCTGAGGTCCCATTGAGCAACACAGGAGGTCTGTGATTGGCCGTCAGAGCTGCCTATCAGGGTTTGCAGGGATGAGATTGGAGTGCCCATGGCTACAGAACACCCCCTTCCCCTCCCTCCCCCAGGTGTCCTCTCCCAGGTTGTAATCACTTTGCAGCTCCATGGTAGGAAGGAAGACCTGCTGATCAAGGTAAGCTGGGCTTCCACTCGGGTTTCCAGCACGACAGAAGAAGTGCAGACAGAGTTCAGGCATTCCCCCGGGTCCATTTCCAAGGGAATTGATTGATGGTGCCTGACTGTCTGGCTTCACGAACCACGGAGGAACGCACCAAACTGCACCTCTAATGAACACTGGTTCGTTGGCCATGGACACTCATGAACCGCCGGATCGTGAACGGATGATTGGGCAGTTTGTGGGGTTTTTTGGTTTGTAATGCGGTTCGTGCCCATGTCTACTCCTGACTGTCTCATCAGCTAATGAAGCTCACCTCACGATTAGACAAGAGGGCTTTTTCAGCAGCAGTCCCATCACCATGGAACAGAGGTGCACCTGGCCCCTTCGTTGTGGATCTTTAGGAGGTAGCTGAAGATGGTGTTATTTACGGCTGGTTTTAATTCGCTTATTTTTTTTTAGTTACTGGCAGTCTTAAACCATGTTTTTAAATTCTGAGCACTGTAATAAAAATGATTGCTAATGATTGTTATTGTTATTTTATTTATCTTGCAAGTCACCTTGAGTTCCTGCAAGTCAGAAAGGAGGCCACTTAATGTTCAAACAAACAAACAAACAAACAAACAAACAAACAAACACGGGAGAGAGCTTATGATTTAAAAAGAGAAATAAAAATGTTATGATTCGACAATAGAATCGGGCACCAATATACCATCTAATATTTTACCTACTTGAAATTCCACATGAAGATGGATGTAACATGTGGGTCCCATCCTAGTTTCCATTTAATTATATTTTTAGCAATCATTTTTATTTCTTCCACAAACAACAAGTATTAATTATTTCCTCTTATTTAAACATGTTTACTCCGCTTCTCCAAAAAGTTTAGTGTCTTATATGATAACTAAACTGAAAACACACTACTGTTGATTAAGAATTGGTATCAAATGTTTTAACAACAGTATCACTCATAAATTGTAAAACATTATCTCAATATCCTGCAGGAAACAACAATAAAAACCAGCATTCCATGTATTAACACAAAAATAAATAAATTACGGGGCATCACATTTTTAAATGTGGGTTCCAAATATTTACTGAATAGGTCTAAGCTATTCAGAGGAGTTCAAAGCTGTTCTTTTTTATTGCGATAACTTAACAAGAATTGCTTCTAACAACAACAACAACATTTGATTTATATACTGCCTTTCCTTACAATTTAACTCCCACTCAGAGCGGTTTACAAAGTATGCTATTAGTTGTATTGTCGAAGGCTTTCACGGCCGGAGAACGATGGTTGTTGTGGGTTTTCCGGGCTGTATTGCCGTGGTCTTGGCATTGTAGTTCCTGACATTTCGCCAGCAGCTGTGGCTGGCATCTTCAGAGGTGTAGCACCAAAAGACAGAGATGTCTGTGACACTGAGAGATCTCTGTCTTTTGGTGCTACACCTCTGAAGATGCCAGTCACAGCTGCTGGTGAAACGTCAGGAACTACAATGCCAAGACCACGGCAATACAGCCCGGAAAACCCACAACAACCATCGTATGCTATTAGTATCCACACAACAATCACCTTGTGAGGTGGGTGGGGCTAAGAGAGCTCCTAGAAGCTGTGACTGACCCAAGGTCACCCACCTGGCTTCAAGTGGAGGAGTGGCAAATCAAACCCGGTTCTCCAGATTAGAGGCCCACTGCGCTTAACCATTACACCAAACTGGCTCTCACAGGAATTGTAGAAACTGCCTTCATCCTCAGTTCAAGTAAGACTGTGGAATATAATTTTAAAAGAGGAGGGTATGAAAGAGTGGGAGATTCAGTCACAAGCAATATAACACTGTTCTAAGTCCATTGAAGTCTATGGGCTTAGAAGGGTGTAACTCTACTTAGGAGCCCACTGTTAACCCACTTTATAATTGACTGAATATAACATTGTTGATCAAACCTAGATTTTTTGGAGGACGGGTGGGGGGGGGTGTTATTATCTCTCCTTTCAATTAAGAGATTCCAAATATTGATTGGTGGAATATTAACTGGCCGTCATCAATTTTCTACTAATGTACACCAAGGTACACCTGAAAAGTTGTCCCTCTTTCTTAGTAGCCGCTTGTACCGAATGACTACACGGATTGTCTCTGGGCTTTTCATAAGCAAACCATTCAATGGGATGCTTTCTCTTCACTACAAGACATGTTCTCAGCTTCAGCATGGCTACCAGCCAGAAAAGCAATTTCCTCTTTTCGCCTTCCCTTCTTTTCAAAAAAGGGGAAGGGGGAGGGAGTCTGAAAAAAACAGCAGCTTATATCAGGGAGGAGTATTTCAGTCCTAAAGGTGGGATAACATTTGCTTTTTTTATGAAATTAATGGGGGAAATTGGATCTACTAAGGAAAATGAGCGGACAAGGAAATTAAAAAGACCCAAAGGATAGACACCAGTCTATCTTCATGTTCAAATAGACGCATAGAAACACAGAGCTGGAAGGAACACCAAGGGTCATTTGGTCCAACTCCCTACACAATGCAGGGAATTCACAGCTCCTTCTCTCAGTGACACCTGTTCAATGCCTGGAGGAAGGCAAAAAACCTCTAGGATGCCTGGCCAGTCTGGCCTGGAGTACAATTCCTTCCTGTCTCCAGTCGATTGGCATTACCCTGGGCCTCTTTTTAAAAACTTCCAAAGAAGGAGAGCCCCCCCCCCCTTCCTGAGGAAGCCTGTTCTTCTGAGGAAACACTCTGTCAGAAAGTTCTTCTTAACGTTTAGCCGAAAACTCTTTTGGCTTAATTTTAAGCTCTTTTGGTTTAATTTTTAATTCTGTTCTGACCATCTAGGGCAAGCATTTGACTCCGCTCCATCTTCTATGGCAGCAGTCCCCAACCTTTTGGGCACCAGGGACCGGTTTCGTGGAAGACATTTTTTCCCACGGACCGGGGGAGGGGGGGATGGTTTTGGGATGATACAATTGTGCACTTTATTTCTATTATTACATTATATAAGGAAAAAATAATACCACTCACCGCAATGCAGAATCAGTGGGAGCCCTGAGCTTGTTTTCCTGCAACTAGATGGCCCCATCTGAGGGTGATAGGAGGTGGCGGGCAGTGGCAGACACAGTATAAGGCTACTACTCATGGACTGGTCATCGGAGAGGGCAGCAGCAGCAGCAGCCAGAAGGCAGCTGCACCAACATGAGGTATATATTTTTTAGCGTAACTGTGTGGACAGGAGGCCAGCGGCACTTCTCCACTCTCCAGCAGCAGCCACATCACCAGAGGAGAGGAAGAGGTAGGCAGAGGCAGACTTGGACAGGTGGCAGGTGATGCTCAGGACAGCTGGCTGTTCAGCGGGTCTGGTGGTGACCGGAGGAGGCAGAGGCAAACTGGGGCAGGCAGCGCTCAGGGCGACTGGCTGCCCGGTGGGCCCCACAGTGACCCGGCAAACAACGGTGCAAGGGCAGGGCAGCAGCAGCAGCAGCTCCAGCAAGTGCAGCCACACCAACCACAGCACGAGGCAGCAACTGTGCATGTGCCGGCTGGGAGTGGGAGGAGAGACCTAGAGGCATGATGGGAGTCAGCTGGACAGGCGAGATGATATTTCTAATGAAAAGTGCAGGGCTGGCTAGGCGAGGTGCAGGCAAGGCACGGCCTCCCCTCCCAAGATGGCGACCGCCTACCTTGCTTGCTCCCTGGAGCCGGCTCTGCACTTGCCCACCACTCACCTCCTGTGTGGCTCGGTTGCTAACAGGCCATGGCCCGGGACCAGTCCATGGCCCGGGGGTTGGGGATCCCTGTTCTATGAGACTGCCCTTCAAATACTTGAAGAGGGCTATCATCACCTCATAAATTAGGATGGGAATTTGGGGAAGAGAAGGGCTTCATCTACTCCATAAATTCTGCGGCTCTCAGAATTTGGTTTTCCAAGCCTGTTTCCATATGGATGTGTCCTCCCGCCTTGCTCTCCCCAGTTATGACTTCTTTACAGGAGCTCTGTTCTTGGGAACATCAACATGGCACTCTATTTTTTCTGCTTCAGTCGTCTCCCTCTCCCATAACACACACAGTTTGCTATGATCTTTTTAGAGAGATCACAGTCAAAAATGCCTTTGGGTGATGTGTGGATGAGAAGTATGCATATGTGCAGGTCTTACCCACATCAGTGCATTCTCATTAGCCAGCCCTCACAGTCCGTCCCCCCCACACACTAAACAGCAATTTCTGATAGCTATAGTGTTAACTATAACAACTATCTATTGCCATGGTCAACTGGTTCTCAGCTTTTATAGATCAGGGTATTTAACATGTTGCACATGAGTTAATTGGTAGCTTGCTGGATGCTGCAGAGTAGCTCGTGCATCTTTCAGAAAATCCAGGAAAAGACTGAAAAAAAATCTTCTCTAGGCTTTAAAAAAATCTTTTATTTCAAAGGATTTTTCTCTGCGTTGCTTAGCTGACAGCTTCATTTCTGGTGTTCTTCTTGGTCTATTTCCTGTTTCTAGAAGGGAAGTTGGGAACTAGCAGGTTGTGGCAATGAACAATTGAATGGTCACAATGCTATAGTGGGCAGGGCTTGTGGCGGGGCCCACTGGCATGTGTGCCCATGTGTCTCCCATGTTACCCACCCTTCCCTCCATCCGCTTGCTTGCAAGCACTCTGCCATCCATGATCCTTGCTGTATGCATTGCCCAGCATCATCGGGGAAAGGGCTTCTGGATGGTACGGATATCTGTGAGTGCAGGTAAGAGAAAGATGCACAGGTGCCTAGGATACCAGTGGTGGAAGGACGCCAGCCAGCCAGGCTTACCTTCTCCCTTGATCTGCCCTGCAGCCACAAACCCAAAGCAGGGATGACAAGGGCAGGTGGTAGCTTCTTGCCTCCCAATGGCACGGCTTGGGGTGAGGAGGTTGGGTGCCTGGTGGAAGGCAGAGGAGGGGAGGTATTTCCAAAATTTGGAATCGACCCTGTTAGCAATCTAGCAATTCCTGGTTTTAAAATAACCATCTGGTACATGTGGAGAAATGGTGGTTGTGAGGGACTGTTGAACATGAGAAGAAAACTGCTGCGTGAATGCTCCATTGCATTGCATGGATGTATTCACTGCAGCCAAAAGAGCTATATAGAAAATTAGAAAAGAGTCCAGTAGCACCTTTAAGACTAACCAACTTTACTGTAGCATAAGCTTTCGAGAACCACAGTTCTCTTCTTATGCTTATGCTACAGTAAAGTTGGTTAGTCTTAAAGGAGCTACTGGACTCTTTTCTATTTTGCTACTATGGACTAACATGGCTAACTCCTCTGGATGTATAGAAAATTGTCTCCATGTGGAAGTAGCCCACGGCCCCACATTATTTACACAATATCCAATCATCATTTGTAAGGACATGAATTCTCACACGGTGACCCTTTTCCTGGCTTGGTCCTATGCTAATATTATCCTTTAAAAGAACCCTAGATAAGAACCTGTAAGTTTATTTTATAG
This sequence comes from Eublepharis macularius, assembly GCF_028583425.1. Lineage (NCBI taxonomy): Eukaryota > Metazoa > Chordata > Lepidosauria > Squamata > Eublepharidae > Eublepharis > Eublepharis macularius. The sequence continues at coordinate 36,732,940 of NC_072792.1, read as the reverse complement.
CATCCTTCCTGTATTTATTCCTGTGCAGTGTGTGTGTATAAAAGCTTGAGGCTACTTGGATGCAGATTTGGGAAGGAAAGTTTGCTTTCACAAAACATTCTGCAAAACCACGGCACTCAGCTTAACACAAAGTAGAACCAAGCTGCTTCAAGAGCATGCACAAGAGCCAAAATGATTTGCAGGCTATCTCGACTGGCATTTGAAAATGTCTCTGGACATTTTAATTGCTTTTGTAAAACAAAAACAAAACAAAAACTCCCTTCCTATCTGAAAGCAAAGACTCATCCGGTTTTTATAAACTCTCCATTCTCAGTAACACAAATCAGGAGCAATAAATACAGCATCTTCTTGGAGTTGTTTGAAAAGCTTTCCTTAATGGAGTCCATAAGTGGTTTAAAATGACAGATTGGATGAGGCTTTCTCACTGGTAACTCTTGCATCAGAAAAGCTGGTGCTCAACATTCTGTTTCACTCTCTCAACATTCCTTTTCATTCCTTTAGCAAAATCAAAAAATCCAGGACCTAGGATTGAGCAGAGCGGGTGAAAAGGAGCCACTTCGTTTTTAATGGCTGGCATCATTAGAACCCAGTAGCCACATTACCTCATGGAAATGGGTGAAGTTCACTTTCATTGACATAAGCGAATGGCTGCAGTTCACTCTTATGCAGAGAAAATAAAAAGATACACTTAAGGACAATACCGTGGCAGGGCAGCGTTTGCCCAATTCCTTTAATAGTGAGTGGCCCAGCCTGCACTGGAGGGTGAACAATAGTGCATTCCCACTTGTACATCAATGCTTACACAGCACATACGTATAGACCAGTGCTCCTTACAGTAAACATACATATCACTCCAATCATGACAGGAATTTTGTAATTCGTCTATCTATGCCACTTAGTGAGGCTATTAATTTTCACTCTCTCTCAGAGTCTCTACATGGGACCTGTTACCGGCGAATGCTCAAGGGTAGGGAGATGCAATGCCAGCCGGGAAGAGTAGCCTGATGAGGCGAAGAGGAAAAACGAACCCTCTGAAGAGCCATCTTTGCCAGCTCTGTAGGTGAAATTGACAGTCCATCAATAAGCCAATTGCAAAGTATGGTAACATTTGAAAGATAACAATATTTGAAGCGAACAGCAAAGATTCCTAGTAAAAGAAACCTATTCAGTCAATCAGCAAGCCGAATTACAAAATATGATAAAATCTGAGTCTAACCGCAAAGATTCCCCCATTCTTGAGCAAGTAGGCAAAACCTCTCTTTAATGCCCCTTCTAAACATCATGTGAATACTCTGTCAATATTCTGTTATGTTCTTACATGACCAACAGTGAAGTCCTAACAAAGTTATTTCAGTCTACTGTTACTGGAATAACTCTTCTTAGGATTCCACTGCAAGGAAGAGAATTATGGAAATAGGAACATAACTGGCAATGTATACTTTCTCCACAATCTTTAAAAAGTTACACATTTATTTGATTCAACTGAAAGAAAAATTGTGATTAGAGAGGAGCCCTCATTTCAAGGAACTCCAATTTTCATTTTAAAACACATCTCAACAGTTGTTTTGTATATACCTAGCATGAAGCAGCGAAGCCATTTCAGGGCTTGCGCTTCATATGCTGGGCTGGGTGTAATTAATTTTTCAGAAATTAATTTATTAAAAGCCCCATGGAGCCAGCTGTAATATGTCTTCATATTAGTTCACCTCAGATTACATTCCCATTTTCTTCATTTATTTGACTAATTTGGCTGTAATATGACAGATCTTATCATGTTTCACAGACTTTGTTTTGACACAATGCAAGTCTTTGCTTGTGAAATATGACATTCCATAAGCACCTTTTAAAGCTCTCACCCAGTTTACTGGTTTAGTCATAAATATTTTTAGGCCTCTCTTATGGATTTTTATGGATTTGAAGTTCACACATATCTGTGCACAGTAGAATTTTAAAAAACTAATCGGGGGGAGGGGGCTGGAATACGAAACAATTCTTTTGGTCTTTCCCACTGTTTTTTTAAATGCTTTGTTTTGATAAGTGTGATATATGCCTGAGTTGAATGTTCTCCAGCAAACATTTACAGAATGAAGGAAGAGATGGGGGAAGGGAGTTTCCTGAAAGCCTTCTCTTCCAGCTTTGAAGTGCCAGTTTGTGACCACAGAGCTATAAAGTTTCAATGTCCAAGCCATTTTTTGTTTGAAAGCTGGGTCCATCTAGTAACAGTGCAGTATCACCCAGACAATCAGGTTCAGGTACGTAATGACATCACTCAAAGTATACAAAACCAATTCAGAACGAGGGCAGTCAGGGCAGAGTGAGGGCTTCCTAACAAGATTGTTCTAACTAGCTTAATTTCTCCCTCTGTGATGCCAGAACATAGACAAATCTGGTTGGCTAAAAAAATGGCATCACTGATGCGATGATTTAATTCTGTTTTTCAAACTAAATTTGAGCTTGAAAGGGCTAAGAAAAATGGAACGCTGCAGCTGCAGCTACCTGAATCCCAGGTACAAGAATGTTTGTGTGTCACTTGAATGAGTATTGTACATATTGTACATAATTCTCTGCCCAGCAACCTTCATGAAAATCGTTTGCAAAAAGCTCCATGCTGACTGACTGCCGAACAACAAGCAGAAAATGCTTGCAAAATTCATGCCACCTGACATTGGCTTACTGCAATGAAATTTAAATTTGTTTAAAAATCCATCTTTCACTTTTGGCTATCTTGGTGGAAAGTACTATCAAGTTGTAGCCAACTTACGGTGATCCCTGCTATGGTTTCCTATGTTCTTATGTTCAAGATAAGAGATGAAGAGAAGTGGTTTGCCAGTGCCTGTCTCTGCATAGTTACCCTGGTCTTCTTTGGAGGTCTCCCATCCGAGAACTAGCCAAGGCTGACCCTGCTTAGCTTTCGAGATCTGACAAGATTGGGCTTGCCTGGGTTATCCAGGCCAGGGATATCTTGGTAACCTCTTTTTTTTGCTGCCTGTACGAGACGGTAAGAGCAAGGGGCAAGAAGGGAGTGAGGGTAAGAAGGCTACAATACATGACCAGTGATCTGTGCTTAGCTGTAGGCGAGAATGCCAAAATTTTTGCCCGACTGCCTTAGATTAGCTTCAGGATAATCCAGTTGGTTGCCTGAACCAGTATCTTTTCAAAGCTTATTGGAAGTCTCTTGGCTCCTGCATGAACATACCGAGTCGTACTCCAGTACTGATTGACACTCACTCTCCAGGTTTTCAAGATCTTTCCCATCACCTACTTACCCAATCCTTTTAAACTGGAGATGCTGAGAACTGAACCTGGAACCTTCTGGATGCAAAGCAGATGCTTGACCACTGAGTCATAGACCTTTAAATTCCTACGGCAAATCAGAAGGTGTTTTCTCTAAAGGAGAAACCTCATTTGAGGATATGTGAGGAACTTCCACGTACTCTACATTGTTACGGTTTGTTTTCATCGTTGTTCTTAAAAGACAAATGATAAGAAAGGTAGACAGATATTTAAAGCCAATTCTTATGGAAGGATGAGCAAGGAGCTGTAGGGAGCCATGTTGATTTACATGCGATTTGGTGGACGCGCATTCCTACCTTTGCAACATCTTTTTGGCTGCCCTTTCTTTGCACCGAGCCTTCGTTTCCCCTTGTAACATAGTTTGGAAAGAAAATGACTCACATAGCAGTTCCAATAGCAGCTGCTTGCACTGATACAAGGACAGCTCTGGGAGTTCATGGCCGTTTCCAAAATATGAAGTGCTGCTGAACAGCAACTCTCTCAGGGCATCTGGGCCCTTCTCCGCACCATCTATGACCTCACCTTGCTTCTCAAAGGCAGATGTAGATTTGTAGCCATGTTTGACTTATAGGGCAGGTCATTTCCCAGAGTTAAATTTGTCATGTGAGGATCTACAGGAAGAACTGTGAACTTAACAGCGATGTGCAACCTCTATTATTAACATAGAGGACTATTCCATTGTGTAAGCCCCCACCTGCATCCTTAAATGGTTCAGTCATATCATGTGAGTTTGCTGAACACACAAATTGACTGTAAGAGAAAGTAAATGGGGTAACATCAGTATTTCATACTATGCTTCTGGTTATCACAAGCTAGTGAGAAATGCAGCATTTTTTCCAGATACATTCATATCTATATCAAGACAGAGGACTGGATCCAATCAGCAATTCCACTGATGAAAAAGGATGAGAGCTGTAGCAATGAGAAGAATATCGGCATGGATATAACTAGAAATATAGGAGAACTGTTGCTGGATTTGACCAAGAAAATAATAGATATCTTTGCACACAGAAACAAGGCTAGCCCAGCTCCATAGCTAGGCATGCCACAAAGGGAGTCTAGGGGCCTAGAACCAAATAACCTTGGAGAGGGGCATGAAAGAAAGCAGTATGGCCTTTCGTAGATTAGAAGAGCTGTCTAACCCATATCAGTAGATATTACGTGCTGAGGCCCAGGTCCTGAGTGCATCGGAGAATGACAGGAATGTCTAACTTTATAGAAGTGGAGATATAATTCAAGGACGGGTGTATTGGTTGAAGGCCAAAAGATATTCATATGTATGAGAAACTTGTAATCACTAATTTTATGTATACTGTGTTAAGATAATATGTAGCAAACTGATTAACAATTTTTATATACTTTAAGATGTTTCAAATCTAGATAACCTTCTTTGGGGTTTGAAGTTATAAGATAATTAGCCAAGAATATAAGACCTTATGAAGCGGCATAGTTAGTTATTGTTAGGATATTATTTTGAAACCCTATTAATACGAGAAGCTGAATTGTTAGAGGACTTCTTGCTAGAAGGGGTTCCTTGCCTGTGACCTTTGTATCTTTGGGTAAGATATTTTCTTGGACTCATGTAATTGCTCTCCTTTAATGATTTATGTAGTTATAATGAATGATAGGATTTTCTGTCAATATTAAGAATAGGCCAAAAAGTAGAATGTAAAAAAATAAAAGAACAACATGGTGAATCAAGGGAGAATAAAACATTCTAATATTTTTAACTGAAATGTTGAAGTGTGTTGCCTTTACCTAGATGTACTGTTTGGATTTGAAGAGGAAGAAAACCAAGAGCATGTACATAAGCATGAAAGTAGCCATTTTCTTACTTGTGGCAATTAAAACTTGTCTTCAGGCAGCCATATTGGGGGGGGGGCTTGATGGCATATGGCTTTTAGGCTGTTAGTGTGCCATAGACAAACAAGGGTGCTTCCACACAATGATGTTTTTGCATTGTTGAAGAATTGTGTTACCTACAGCTATCAAATAGAGTTTCACACGGCACTTAATATAGCACTGTTTCCCATATAAAAATCCATATCCACAAGCAAAATTCTACCACACAGGAGTGTGTCCCCTTCAGCTCTGATTTGTTCCCTTTGTTCCTTTTTAATTATTTCTGGTTCTTTGTTAGTTGACTGAGACTTGCATGAGAGTCATAGGGTTGCCAGGCTCCAGGTGGGGCCTGGAAGAAATAGCAGCTTCAGAGGATGGACTCTATGGACTTACATTCCTACTGAGGCAAACTCTGCCTTTCCCAGCAGCAGCTCCAGTTCTCCAGGTATTTGACATAACAGAATTGGCAACCCTAGGTGGTTATCTTGCAGGTGCAAGGGGGTCAATAATGATTTTTTTTACCTTGTAGTAGAGCCACTGCTCAAAATGTTTAGTTTTATTATTATTATAATTGCATGATTATGAAATAATGATGAATAAAGAAATCACAGGCTATAGATTATTAAAAAGTACAAAACAGCTGATCAGACCCCGATCCTACATCTTCTAAAGAGCTGATAATTTATAACTAATTCATGAATACTCCATGATAACCAGATGAAGAGAGCCGGTGCAGGAGACAGCAGGTAATTACTAAGATGGATGGAGAGGGAAGAGATGGAATTTTAAAATGGCAATTGCCCCGGGAACCATTACAAGTGCTTTGACTGTCCGAATGAGACAGGCTGATGCTGCAGCTACAGGTTTTAAAAGATTGCCACAAACCAGGTCTGCAAAGAGATGGCACGGGACTGAATGTATTTGCAGGACCATCTCCACTTATATGCTCCACTGCAACTTCTTCACTCATCTGAGCAAGGCTTTTTGAAGGTGCTACCCTATAAATGGGCAAGAGGAACAGCTACTGGTCCCAAAATATTCTGTGTTGTGGCCCTCAGCTGCTGAAACGGGCAGTCCAAGGAGGTCAGGCAGGATCCCAAACTGCTTTCATTTGGTAGAATGTGAAAAAGAAATCGATCAGAATGGCCGTAGTTTCAACGTTTCTGGAATTTTTTAGGTAGTTTTTATTGGGATGGATCCTACCTCTATCCTACCACTCCACTGAGCAAAGTTTTACGCTTTCTTGCAGTCTAAGGAGCCTCCCTCCAACTTAAGTGGCTCTTCCATTGGAGAACAAACCACTTAAGTCAGAGAAAGTCTCCTACACTGGAGGAAGCCCCATTGTATTTATTCTTCATTTTTTATCCTAGTTATTGTATTTTTTTTTTAATGTAATCTGCCTTGAGCCTCTCTGAGAAAGGCAGAGCAGAATGAAGAAAGCAAGCAAGCAAGCAAGTAAATAAATACTACATAAAATAGTAGAATTTGACAGGTTGACTACTATGTCATCTGGATAGTTTGTAAAAACAGAGAAAACGAATCTGAGCTAACTCTCTACATGAGGACACTCACGCATAGGGAGACATGATGTTAGCCAGGAAGTGTAGTTTAAATTTCATCTTCGCCCCCCAAAGGGGAGATGAAATTCACAGAGCCTTCAGGGAGTCAAAGACGAATTTAACAAACCGTCTGAGGAACGATCTCTGCCTGTTCTGTGTAGAAAGGTGAAATTGACAGAGCCTTTGGCTCTGTCTTTTTAAACTACACTTCCTGGCTAACATTGTGTCTCCCTACGCTTGAGCATCCTCATATAAGATGCCTCATGCAGAGAAACTCTGAGAACCTGTAGCTGGTGCAGACCCCAGTTATCATGGGAACCAGTAGGCTGGTAACTGTTACAGATTTGTTTGCATAGCTGATTGTGTGTATGCTGAGTGCTCCAAACGAAAGGACTCTTGCTCACACATCCAAACAAAACACGGCCCTGTTTTGCTAAGACAGGAAAGCAAATGTGGAAACACATTTGTGTTTCGCCTCCCATAATTCCCTATGTTTCGTCTTCTCCCTCGCTTATCCTACATCTGTCCTACTCGCCCCTGGAAGAGTTCTGTAGTTCTACCACTTCCCACTCCACGACTTAGTCAGATGTCATTTCTATTCCCAGTGTAGTTTCCAGCCCTTGGAGCTGTTTCCTCCTGTCCTTCATTCTGGATACCTCATCACATGTGATGCAGCTGCAGGAATCTGAGAGTCTCTCAGTGCTGTGCGGAAGCCGGGCGTGTGTCACTCCCACACGGCATGTCTAGGAGGGTGCTACATTTGCAGGCCTTGAGCCAATTGTTTCTGCCAAAAGGATATGGGAATTTTATATTTCAGGGCGGAAAGTCCCATGAAAATTGGGACATCTGGAACATTTGTATTCCATTTTCAACTTATCAGTGGATATTGTAGCTGCATTTAAGTGTCAGAAAAGGGAGTGATAAAAAGAATCTATATTGGAATATGCAACAGATGTGGGATGCGTGGGGCTTGGAGGTCCAGGCAAATGTGTTATAACAAAATGTGTTGTGTGTGTGGTGAGGAGGAAGCATTCCTAGGCAGAGGGAGGGAGAAAGGCAACGCAGATTTCCTGGCCTGATTTCTGAGCTTGTTGTGAGGCACAGTAGAATGGGTGGCACCTATATAGACTTCTTTACCCAAGGAGCAGGCAAACTAATACTGGGGACTATGTTGGTAACGTCAAACTGGGAACCCTAAATTCTACTCACATTTGTATTTGCCTCTGCAAACTGGAACATATGAATCAGCCTTCCAAGAATATGCCAAAAGTATCAAAATATTATAGAAGTCCCTGGAACCTTAGAGTCTAGTCAATTCCCACCCCCCACCCCCCAATGAGCCAACTTCAGAGGCCGAAGAATGTACTGATGGGTGAGTAACCTGCAGTTTGAGTTACTCTGCAGGCAACCTAGGTAGCTAAGGTAAGAACAAAAGATAACAGAAACACAAAGAATGCTTTCTGACTAGTGGTGCTTAGTGGACATCTACATCATTTCTCCCAAGATGGATGGAAATATTTGCCAGAGTGGAATTCATAATGTAGGGATCTGAGTTCTTCTGTTTATTTCTGGAATGCAGGCCCTGAAAAGTGAAAAGCAAATCCTGACCAAGTAGTTTTTAATTTTCCAAAAGTGCACAAATATGATTGGCTAAAAACTTAACCCCTTGTAAGAGGACAAAGTTTTAAGGAGGTTTCTTTATTTTTTCTCTCTACCGTGCTACAAAAAACATACTTGCATTCCTAAGCAATGTCAAACAACAACAACAAAAATCCACTCAAAACCAACCCATTGTGTAGGGATGCCCTGTCCTCCTATCGTTTCATAAGGCGGGGAGGGACCCGGCGCTTACCATGTCAGCATTCCCTGGTGGTCTATATGCATGCTCCCACATCTATGTGATGATGTCACTTCCAGGAAGTGACATCATTAGACAGGCATGGGAGTGCATATGCACTTCTTAGCGGGCTGATTGGTGCACCAAATGGGCCCAGTTCAGCTCATTTGGGGCCAAAATCAGCCTGCTGAGAAGCATAGGACCACTCTCAGGGGCGGTGTGATGACATCACTCCCAGGGGAGATGCCATTGCTCTGCCTCAGGAGCACACCCGGGAGACCCATTCCCCCACCTTTCCTTCCCCATTGACCAGGTGAGTCATGGCAGGGGGCAGACGGTGGGAACGGGGGATCTGCTGCCCCCAGCGGGGGAATGGCATCCTTACTATTGTGTGGTAAAATAAAAAAAAGTTTCGGCTTGCAAGAAGGTAAGTTTTCATTTTTTGTTGGTATGGAGCGAAATGTAAATCATAATGAATCGTTGGAATAATAGCAAAAGGAATCCCCTAATCCAGATTTCGAAGAACATATTCTGATACATGAATACAGTACCCAAAGTATATAAGGAAATCATAAATATCAGACTGTTGCTGCAATACCACATTGGATAGACAGCTACATTTTGCAGATAATTCATATGTCACCTTGAACAATGATTTCTTCAGAAGGGAAGCATACATTTAAAATATATAATGCATTATATTTGCTAATGTATTACTGTTTTGCAATTCTAATTTTTTAAAAGTGTGTTTAAATATATAAATGATATTAAGGTCTGAAACAGATGTTCAAGAAACCAGTAAATCTCTCTCACAGATTTCTCTATACCTCTATGGGAACATGACTGGGACAGAAGGACATTGAATCCCTCACCATTTATGCATTTCTAGCATAGCCAAATTTGTTAAATTGTTCCAGGTTCTTTACTACCACTGATCATACAGCATCCTGATTAGCCCCTCCTGTCTAACCCCCTAAAACTTATTCTTGAGATTAGGGACAGAATACATCTCCTTAGCCTTCCTTCCCACTACGGTATTTAATGCTTTCCTAATTCAAATCACTTTTTAGTTCTACCTCCTCAACCCTTCCTTTGTTCTATTTTTGCTGTTAAACCCGCTCCCTCTCATCTCTGAAGGCCTCATTTTATTGACCTTATCTCTCAGCATTCTCTAGCCCACTTCAATCTGCAGGGCACTTGTATAATCCAGTAGTGCAAACACATCATACCCAATCCCTGCAGGTTGTGCCATGGCTTGGAGGGAGAGACAGGCTCCAGGTGAGTCCTGGAGTTCTCTGTAATTACAACTGATCTTCAGATTACAGAGTTCAGGTCCCCTAAATGAAACTGGAACATTTTCCCTTTCCAAAATCAACCCTCCCGAGGCTCCACTACCAAAAATTTCCAGGAGTTAGCAACCCTACCAGAAAGCCTGGAAGATTGGACCTCTTCTGAGAGGCTGTTCCAGAGGCATAGGGCAGCCACTGAAAAAGCCTGAGCCCAGATCGTCACAGAACATGCCTTAGACAGCAGAGGTGCTACTAACAAACCTTGTTGGGAAAGAATGGAGCTGCCGCATGGGAACACGCAAGGAGAGGTTGTCCTTCAGGTCCAGGCCATGAAGGGCTTTAAAGATGACCACCAGCATGTTGAATTGGACCTGGAAACGAATCCAAAGCCAGTGACCTCAGAACGAAACATCTCACTGTTTCGCCCCCAATAACAAAACAGGCTGCCCCATTTTATATCAGCAGCAACTTCTAGATTGTCTTTGAGGGCAGCCCATATTCAAGGAATTGAATAAAGAACATTACAACTGCCATCCTAAGCATGCCTGATAGGAAGTAAGGATAACTGAACTCATTTAAAAGTTATTTCTGAATATACATGCACGGCACATCTAGCACTTTATAGCAACATTTGGAATTCTCTTGGAGAGGAAAAAGAAGAACTTCATGCAGTGCCCACTGATCCTTAACAACTGGCCATAGACTAATCATCTGTCTGGTAATTTGTCTTAATTACCAGTGATTACCAGTGATTGCCTTTGTACTTGTTCTTTGCTTTGCGTACTATCATTGGCACTTCAATCTTTGATTCATGGATCTTCACTAATGTTAAATTTTAGACTAATCATCTGTCTGAATTACTATCTTGTGGGTTTCAGTAGCTCTCTAAAGCATCAAGAGACTACTGTAACTGTGATTGTATTTGTACTCGTTATTAGTTCTAATTACTGGCTCATGGGATGCATTAGCACATTGTGCTACAACTTACAAATAATTAATATTAAACTAATGTTTTGGCTTAATTATTACCCGTTGGCACATATTACATTCTATTTGTTTTTATTTATTGAAGTTTGTTGTTATAGCTTTGAGGCACCGTGTAGTTTAGTATAGTCGAAATATACAGTGGTTTGTAAATAGCTGTTTTGGATTATTTATTGGTAACACATTATATGCAGCATGAAGAAAATGTCAACTAGATGTTTGGAGAATTAGATCCTAAGAAAGGTGTGCTCAGAGAAGAAGAATGTAATGATTCACATTCATTTTTTGATTCCTTGAAAGTTTTATTTACATGCCCTGATTAATCAAAAATGGTGGTGATGGAGAGTGTGCTCAAGTCAGAGTTGACTTATGGTGATCCCTGGTGGGGTTTTCATGACAAGAGACTAACAGGTGGTTTGCTGTTGCCTGCCTCTGCAACTCTGGTGTTTGTTGGAGGTCTCCCATCCAAATACTAACCAAGGCCAGCCTTGCTTAGCTTCTGAGATCTAACGAGATCAGACTTATCTGGGCCTGGTCAGGGAATCAAAAATGAGAAAAGATAAAAATTGAAAGGACAGTTTGGAAAACCATATGAAAAACTTGAGGAAAAAATAGTGACCTGGAGTTGTATTAAATAACAAATTGGAAGAGCAAGGGGGAAGTGTAGAGAATGTAAGTAATGTCTGAATTACTGCAGCTAGATGTTAGGGTTGCCAGATGTCTGGTTCTGAACTGGACAGTATTTGCTATCCACATGCCTCCAAGCAGTGCGAACTCCTGCAGTTACGTCTTCTGCAGACCACTTCCAGCAATCAGGGATTGGAGAGAGGGAGAAAGGAGGGAGGGAAAGCACAGGTGGATGACAACAACAAAAACATTCTGTCTGCCAGGCTGTGGAGCTAGGGGTGGGGGGAAGAGATAGAAAGATATTGACCTGTCCTCGGGGCTCTGCTTCAATGCCTGTAAGCCTGCCTTTCAAAGCTTCTCCTACAGTCAATGATCCTCCACCTCTCTCTCTTCCACCCTTCAAGCCTGCCCTCCTTCTCCTTGCCATTCATTGGCATAGCCACGCATCTCCAGCCTAACCATTCCCTTACCTTGATTAATGGCCCAGGAATGGAGATCTGCAAAGGAGACCGGGGAAATATTTTCCATACAGCACAGGGGAGTATTCCTTCAATGACCTATTGATCCTGGGAAAGAAAGGCATGATATAAGGTTAACATTTTAATAGAAGGCTCGTAGATATAGATGCACCGTTGCCTGGTGACGTATGTCTATATGACTATAATGTTTATACCAAGAGTGATTGTGATAAATACTTTAAAAGAAATACAGAAACTAGCTGCAACTCTGGAATAATATTAGAAGGATAAAGCACTAAATTAGGAGGAAAACATTGTCTCTGAATGTTAAAGGGCTAAATTATCTGAATAATAGGGAATACTCAAGATCTTTTTCTTTCTTTCTTTCTTTCTTTCTTTCTTTCTTTCTTTCTTTCTTTCTTTCTTTCTTTCTTTCTTTCTTTCTTTCTTTCTTTCTTTCTTTCTTTGCAAGAAACCCACATTATAAAAGGGGAGGAAATGCTTAAGGTCTTTGAATTTAGGGAGGTATACGCAGCACCTAATGTTCATAAAAATATAAGCAAGCTGTTTGTTCTTGAGGATATTTTATAGCATGAATCAGTTAGTTTCATCATGCCCCAAAGCCTTCTAAAAGTGAGTGGTAGTCCTATTTGGCCTACATCAGTTTCTTTTAATTTTTTTTCCACTGCTTAGAGCAGTTTGCTTCTCATTCTTCTGGGAAGTGATGTAACCCCTTGGTTTATAATTCTGACACTGGCCAACAGAGCGGCAGTGGGCAGCAGGGGTTGCTGGCAGAAGGTATCCTCCCGTAGTGGAAGATCGAGTACCACTTCCTAGGCCTGTGGCACCCTGTTTAGTGAACTTCCTATGCTGTATTGTCATGCTGTAGAATGTTTATCCAGCTATGTAATCACTTAATCAACACAGTTATTTAGCTAAAAAGATTTTAAATTTCTTGGTGCCTTTTAATTTCATGGTGGAGAACATGAGCCAATGAATCTCTCAAATGTATATTCTACTTGAGGCTCACTTACTATACTTGTATAATATCTTCTGGGGCTGCATTAGCTAGTAGTTAGGTGAGCACCCTGGAGTTCAGATGTAGGAAAAGGCCTTCAACTGAATTAATTTTCTCCTCTCCTCTTTGCTTGGTGGATCCTCCCCATGTTGAAGGTAATATCTAAATGAGGCAGGGATGTGGTTCATAGCAGAGCATTCAGAAGTTCTTCAGAATCTCCTGATAAAATGATCAAGTCCTCTCTATGCAAGAGTTACTGCCAGTCAGAGTAGACAATATTCACCTCCAAAGAACAATAGTCTTTCTTGGCATACATGTGCTCAATTAGCAACTTTTCCTTCCATTCATGATAGGGTTGCCATTTGCCCACCACTGGAGGGTGTTTACCTGCTAATCTAATCACTTGCCCACCAATACTGGTCACTGTGGTGGGCAAAAGTGTGGAGGGAGATTGCATCTGGACTAAGATGGGATAAACAATACTCTAGGAATCCAAAAAAAGTCTTTGGTAATAATCCTCTTTTCTTTTGTGTAGTGGCTGATTTCTTATCCTGTCCCAAATTCGTAACTCCATTGAAGTCTCCTGCAAGTATTATCTGATCATATGAAAGTTGCTTCTTTAAATCCTCAAAAAAGCACTCTTTAGCTCCATTAGGTGCATATATTCCAATCACCAACACTTTCTTTAAATTCCAAATACATTCCACTGCTATAAATCTGGCTTCCCCATCTCTAATTATCACCTTTGGCTGTAGCTCTTCTTTTATATATAATACCACTCCCCTTTTTTTCTTTTTTGAGGCCGCTACAAATTCGATGCCCAATTTACTTACTTTAAGGTATTTTACATCCTGATTTCTAATATGAGTCTCTTGTAAGCAAACTATATCACATTTCTGTTTTAATAGCCAGTGGAAAATACTTTTTCGCTTATTAGGTGAGTTGAGTCCATTTACATTCCACGATAAAACTTTGCACTCCATATTCAAAGCCTTGTTGTTGGTAAGTCTTTTTCATTGTCCGTCATGAACCTTTCCATTTCCAATTCAGATCTGATGCGCTTTCTTACTCCTCCAAATTCAAAAGATATCCCTTCCGGTAATTCCCATCTATATCTTACTTTCATTTCTTTCAAAGTCTGGACTAACACTTTGTATTTTTTCCGGTCCAAGAGCACCGATCTGGGTAACTCCTTCATAATGATAATTGTCTTGCCATCAACTATCAGTGGATCTTGAAATTGCTTGGTCACTATCATTTCCCTTACATTCCTTGTCGTAAATTGCACTATCACATCCCTTGGTACCTTTCTCTGGGTCGCAAATCTGGAATTTATTCGGTACACCACATCCAGGAAAGCCACAACCTCCTCCTCCTCCTTTTCCAGGTATTCAGCTAACACTTCAGTCACCTGTTCTTGTGCTGTCTTTCCTTCTACTTCCGGCAAACCTCGAAACCTCAGCTGCTTCTCCATATATTTACTCTCCGCAACTGCCATTCTTCCGCTCATTACTCTCATATCCGTTCGCTGCGTCTCTGTAAGATTGTCCATCGCCTTCTCCACATCGTTAACTTTTTGCTGCGCTGCCTGCAAGTCGGTTTGTATCGTCTCCATTCCCTTTTTTACTTCTGCCAGCTCATTTTTAACTGTCTCTTTGACATCTTTGACTTCTTTCACCAACTCCAATTTTGTTTCTTTAAGCTCCTTTAGCATTTCACAGAATTTTTTGTCCAAGCTCTCTATGGCTGCTTGCCATTCTTTCTTCGACATCGTGGGGCTTGATTTACCTCGCTCCCACGAGTCTGCACGTTTTCTTAGCTCCGTGGCATCCAAATTGATAATCCTTTTAACTAATTTAAAAGTCCCGGTCCTTTAAATAAACAAAAATGGCTCCAAAAATCCAAAATGTCGGGGGTCTTTTCTCTATGGTTTCTCTGTACCCTTTTGCAATCCAAGATGTCCTACTTCCGCCCTTGCTGAAGCCAAAGCCCTTCCCTGTTCAAAAATGGCGATGCCCTTCTTCCTGTCTTCCAGTAGGGGCCGTCTCCTTCTGACGACTCTATCACTATTACGTACTTCCTGTTTCCCGACTCTCCGCTGCAGCTCTCGCGATGGTAGCAATTTTCCCACAGCCTGCTATCGATTCTCAACCACAGGTATGATAAACAAATGTCCCTTTTCTTAAATTACTTCTTTTTACTTAGTCTTTTTTCCAATCTATTTCTTGCCGGGTTTCCCCCCTCCTTATAATAAGTCTGTTGCAGTTTAAAAAGTCCTTTTAAAACTTCGTTACTCTTAACAGTCCATCCCAATTCAGGAGATAGTGATCTTTAACTTTTCAAACGTCTTTCTGGGTTGTAATCACTGCTTCAATCTTAAGTTCTCTTTCCGTTTGTTTTCCCCCTGTTGAAGCTTGGGCACAAAGGTCTTATGCCAGCCGCACTGGCCCCGGGTCTGCCGCAGAGATCTATGCCGACCTGTCGAAGGGTGGGACCTCAAGGGTTGAGAGAGAGTCCTTAGCGCAGAACCCCCCTCGCCCGAGATCGATGCGCCCTGAGGTCTTTGAGCGTTCTTTGCCTGTTCTTCACCTGAGAGCAGGTGGCCAGGGGCCCCCTCCGGCCGCTGAAACGGCAGCCTGGTCAGCTCTGCACTTAGAGCTGCGTTAGACCTCCATGGATCCCAAACCGGAAGACTTTTTTTGGATTAATGCAACAGGAAGTGTTGGAAGATGTGTGGAGAACGCAGAATCCCACAAGCAGACAATATACCTTTTTCTCTGCAAGACATTCTACCTTATCGCGTATTGATATGATCTGGGCCTCAAAGGACTTAGTACTTTGGACTAAGGAAGCAGAAATAATGCCCATGGTAGGCTCAGATCATAACCCAATTATGTGGAAGTTTGGAAAAAGAATTAAGAGAAAAGGATGGAGAATAAATGAGGATTTGTTGCAAGAGGGAGAAAATATGGAAATATTGAGAAGGGAGACTAAATTCTTCATACAGTACAACATGAATCAAGAAGTACCAACCAATAAGGTATGGGACACGTATAAAGCAGTAATCAGAGGTGTATTAATGGACTTAAATGGAAGACTTCGAAGGAAAAAAGAGGAGAAGAGACAGGAGATTATGGAAAAAATAAAAGCCAAAGAAATACAGCTGAAGAAAAGACCAGGGAAAAAGAAAATATATCAGGATATTAAAATCCTTCAGGAGCAGTTGACGGCTATGGACAATAAAGAACTGGAATGGAATCTTAAAAGACTGAATCAAAAGTCGTTTGAAGGGGCGAATAAACCTGGGAAATTTTTGGCATGGCAATTGAAGAAAAGAAAGGAGAAAAAGATAATAAATAAAATATGTGATGACAATAAAGTACACTTGGAACAGGTCGCTATTAGCAGAGCCTTTTATAAATTCTACGCTAAATTGTATGATAAGAAAGAAGTGAATAAAGATGCGATAGCCGCATATTTGGAGAAAATGAAGCTTCCAGTAATTTCCGAGAAGTGGAGAGTTAAACTAAACAGCGAAGTAACAGAAGAAGAGATAAGGAAGGCAATACAGTCAACAAACTTAGGAAAAGCGCCAGGGCCTGATGGACTTACAGCTAAGTTTTACAAGGCAATGGCCAATGAACTGGTACCGTTTTTAAAAGAGGTGATCAATGGTGTTTTGAGGGACGAAAGGATCCCAGATACCTGGAGTGAAGCAAATATATCATTGATCCCCAAAGAAGGACAGGACTTGACCAATGTCAAAAACTACAGACCTATCTCTTTACTCAATAATGACTATAAGATTTTTGCAAAGATCTTGGCGGAGAGAATAAAGGGATGGCTAGCCGAAGCTATTGGAGAAGAACAAGCAGGCTTTTTACCAAATAGACAACTTAGAGACAACCTAAGGACAGTCATAAACGCTATAGAATATTATGACAGGCGATGTGATAAGGAGGTTGGTTTCTTCTTTGTAGACGCTGAAAAAGCATTTGACAATTTGAACTGGGACTTTATGTTTGCCACCATGGAACAGCTACAAATGGGGGAAAGGTTCATAAGAGCAGTGAGAGAAATTTATAGAGACCAGAGTGCAGCAATTGTGGTGAATGACGAGCTGATTAAAAAACTGATTATTGGAAAGGGTACAAGACAAGGTTGCCCGCTATCCCCATTGTTGTTTATTTTGGTTCTTGAAATTTTGATGATGCAGATTCGAGAAGACAATGCAATCCGTGGTATAAAGATAAAAGACTTTTCCTATAAGGTCAGAGCGTTTGCAGATGATATAATGTTAATTGTGGAAGATCCAATTGAAAACATGCCTAAGGTAATAGAAAAAATTAAAGAGTTTGGAGACTTGGCAGGTTTCTATGTAAACAAAAAGAAATCAAAGATTTTATGTAAGAATATGACCAAACAAAAACAACAGTTATTAACGGAAATAACAGATTGCGAGGTAACAAGTAAGGTGAAGTACTTGGGAATTGAATTGACTGCAAAAATATAGATCTATTCAAGAATAATTATGAGAAATTATGGACTCAAATAGAGCATGATTTGATTAAATGGAATAGACTGAACTTGTCATGGCTGGGAAGAATTGCAGTAATTAAGATGAACGTGTTACCAAGAGTTATGTTTCTGTTACAGACGATACCAATCATTAGGGACTCCAAGCAATTTGATAAATGGCAGAGGAAAATATCAGAGTTTGTGTGGGCAGGCAGGAAGCCTCGAGTGAAAATGAAAGTGTTACAGGATGCAAAAGAAAGAGGGGGAATGCAACTGCCCAACTTGAGACTTTATTATGATGCAATCTGTCTGGTATGGTTGAAGGATTGGATCATGTTGAAAAATTGCAAACTGCTGGCCCTAGAGGGATACAAAAAATTATTTGGATGGCATGCATACCTATGGTATGACAAAGTAAAAGCAGATTCTATGTTTCTGCATCACTACATTCGGAGAAGCCTCTTCACAATTTGGAAGAAGTACAAAGAATACCTACAAGAAGGAATTCCCTCCTGGGTGGTTCCATATGAAGTAATAGATCCAAGAACGGTCGACAATGAACAACAGTGTTTAACGTACAAGGAGATAACTCAAATAGAATCTTCTAAAATAAGAATAAGAACGCAACAAGAGTTGTCTCCAAATTACGACTGGTTTCAATATAGACAAGTCAGAGATCTTTATTACTCAGACTGTGCGAAGGGAGGGATAAGGATGGAGGACTCAGAATTAGAGAAAGTAATTTTACAAGAAGACCAAAAGGAAATTTCCAAGGTTTACAAAGTGTTGTTAAAATGGTATACTGAAGATGAGATAGTAAAAGTGCAAATGGTGAAGTGGGCTATAAACTTTAACAAAGAAATAACAATGGAGGCGTGGGAATACTTGTGGAAACATACATTGAAAATCACGACATGTACCAATATTAAAGAGAATATTTACAAAATGATCTACCGTTGGTATCTGACACCAAAGAAGATTGCGCTAGGGAACTCGAATATGTCTAATAAATGCTGGAAATGTAAAAAACATGAGGGATCAATGTATCACATGTGGTGGACTTGCGAGGTAGCTAGGCAGTACTGGGGGGAAATAATAAGAGTAATGAGTGAGATTTTACAATTTCAAGTTAATAAGAACCCAGAACTCCTGCTACTGAACTTGGGAATGGAAGACATTCCAGCACAACATAGGACATTGATATTTTATATGACGGCAGCAGCCAGACTTTTGTATGCGCAGAAGTGGAAAGTACAAGAAGTGCCAACTATTGAGGACTGGATTTACAAATTGCTGTACATGGCGGAGATGGACAAAATGACAAGAAAATTGAGAGACCTTGATCCAGGGCAGTTTAACACGGACTGGGGAAAGCTGAAACAATATCTGGTGAAAAAATGGGAGGTGGGAGGAGAACTGTGGCAGTTTGAAAACTATTGAGGTACACAGGAGGAGAGAAGTGACTATACCGAGGGGGTGGAGAGTTAATGGAAAAATCCTAAGCAACTTTATATGATTTTTAAGTATTATATTAAGTAGTGTTGATACTATGAGAATTATTGGGATAGAAATTAACTAATCTATATTTTTTGGAAAGATAACCGTATAACATAGAGTGAATATATACATACATACGTAAATTTAAATATAGGTCTAATTGTTAGACTTATGGTATATGTATAGATAAAGAACAATATATAGAATAGAAGCCTAAGTTAATGACAATAAGTGTGTCTAATAAGTATGTGTATAGCAGTATTGGAATTGATGTATAAAGGGGGGCAAATTGTTTGTCCCATATTGAAGAGAATAGAAGGAGTAAGATAAAACACAGGTTATCAAAATGAATATTGTTAGTAGTTTCAATGAAGAAGATAGATTAAGAGGTTTCTATTTATATGACAACTTATATGACAATCTATATGTGAAAGGAAGTGGAAATAGTGCTTAGAAGAATTTGAAAGTATATTATAATAAATAAATAAAATAAGTATGAAGGGAGTAGAGGGAAAGTGGATAGGGGGTTGGAAAACTGTTGGAAGTCAACAAATAGGGGGGGAAAGGGAGGGGGTTACAATTAGAAGAAATTAAAGAATGTGATTATAATTGTTATTATATGTTTCTAATCCAATAAATTTTTTTTTTTAAAAAAAACAATACTCTAGGAATCCCACCCCCTCATCTCTATGGTCATAGAAATTTGGAGGATTTCTACAGTATAGCCTGGAAGTGATTTCGCTTCCAGATTTGGGTGTATACACACCCTCTCCTGCTGTGATGATTAATATGTTCAGTTAGATAATGAACTCATTTTTTAGTCTTTTTTTCAGTAAAAAGTGGCCATTTATTTCTAAAACATTTTAAAAATTATAATTCAGCTGGCTTCAGGTTGTTTTCAGAGACCTACAGTCATAAACCCTGGTCTGAATGGCCCAGGCTAGCCTGATCGCATCAGGCTAGACTGGTTAGTATTTGGGTGGGAGACTACAGAGGAAATCCAGAGACAGGCAGTGGCAAACCACCTCTGTTCTTTCATATCTTCTTGGCCATTTATGTAGATTTGATAACTTCATTGTCAAATTTTTGACTCCTCCAAATTTAAAATTTCTTATATTGTCGAAGGCTTTCACGGCCAGAGAACGATGGTTGTTGTGGATTTTCCGGGCTGTATAGCCGTGGCCTTGGCATTGTAGTTCCTGACGTTTCGCCAGCAGCTGTGGCTGGCATCTTCAGAGGTGTAGCACCAAAAGACAGAGATCTCTCAGTGTCACAGTGTGGAAAAGATGTTGGCAGGTCATTTATATCTACTCAGGAGGGGTGGGGTTGAGCTGAGTCATCCTGTAAGAGTTTCCCAGGGTGTGGAATGCTAATGGAGGGAGGCTTCACTGTGTCCTGAGGAGGTTCTTTTGCATATGGATTGGTGCTTGATGTATTAATCTTCTCTGCAGGGCTATTGTTGGGTATAGAGTGTTTTGTTAGCCTGGTGTTTTTCAGGGCTGGAAACCATGCTCTATTCATTCTTAAAGTCTCTTCTTTCCTGATGAAATTGTGCTTATGCTTATGAATTGGAGTGAGCTGATGGCCTGGCGGCCGCACCCCACTTCACCCACACTGACCCCATCTGAGGGATGGCCCTCACCCCACACAGGACAAGTGAGAGCAGCCACATACACAAGCCATAGCAGCAGACGCCATCATGGTGGGCAAGGGAGGGAGCCAGTGGTGCTCACCATGCAGACAAGACTCAACAAGAGCAGCCATCATCATCTCAGGTGGTACCACATTTTTGGCTCTGTACTGTTACTTTGAAAGGTTTCCTTATAAATTTGGATCTTTCCCTTGTAATTCTGTCCTTTGACCAAACCTTGATGGTGGCAGTTGCTCAGGGCTACAGAGAAGGTCACTGGGGCAAAACAAAGTCTTGGGGGCTTTCTTCCTTCACCTCAAATTCTGTTAGGAGATCTTATAGAGTATGTAAGTAATGGACTATTGACATCTAAATTACATGTTTTATATAGTTTAATATGTAGAATGTATAGATAATAGATTCACGAATAACCAGATGGAGATGGTGGAAAGTTCCATCAAGTTGTAGGTGATTTATGGCAACCCCCTAGGGTTTTGCTTTGTTTTTTGAAGGAAAGAGAGGCTCAGAAGTGTTTTTCCACTGCCTGCCTCTGTGTAATGACCCAGAACTTCCTTGGTGGTCTCCCATCCAAGGACTGATCAGGGATAATCCTACTTAGCTTCTGAGATCTGACAAGATCAGGCTAGTCTGGGCCATTGAGGTCAGGGAGAATAACCAGATAGGCTTCCCATATGACTTTGTAAGCCACTGCCTCAAAGATCAGAAGTAAAAATTTTGATGGATACATTTTTTCTTGCCCTCTCACCTCAGGCAATATATTAGGGGCTCTCATTTTTGTGGTGTCTTGGGGCAGATTGCAAACATACAAAGATGTCTTATAGTGAACCAGACCATTTGTCCATCAAGGGCAGCAGATCTCTAGGGTCTTTCACATCATACACTACCTGACCCTTTCTATTGGAGGTCCTAGCGCTTGAATCTGAGTCCTCCTGCATGCCAGATAGATGATCTACCAATGAGCCATGCTCCTTTTTTCAAACTCTGTCCCCTTCTCTTCATCCCTGAGTACATCCCTGAAAGGGATTCAGTTTGGATTCAGTTGAGTATATATTGTGCACCTTCTTAAATCTGTCTCAAATGCTGTCAGTATGAAAGGATGGCAAATACTAAGTTCCTTCTGCTCTCATCCTTCAATGGGAACCGTGTTTCTTCCATGGGTTTTGAGCAGCATTTGGACATAGCGGGCCTTTATTTTTCTAGAGAGATGACTCTTCGTTCTTGCTTACCTTTTCTTCCCAGCAGCAAATAAATGACAAGCCTGAGAACATCTCACTCTGAACACTGAACACTGAGAAGGTTAGATTTAAAGATCACGACCTAAAGGATATCCTTTTCTCCTAGACTGAACTTTAAAAAAAAATGTTGTAACATCTAGCATAATGAAGAGTTCTGGTGAGCTCAAAAACTTGCACAATGTTTGATGTCATTTTGCTTGGCCCTAATAAAAGGAATTGCAGGGATTTTGTTTTTGGTTCTGGATTTTGTGTGGATCGGAACACTTGGTTACAACATTCATCCTGCACTGACAAACCCTAAGGTGCCAGGTAGTGTGGGTTTGAATGCTGCCAAGATAGCAGTGTGATGTGCAATGTAAAGCTTGGGAGGGAGCTGTGGCTCAGAGGCAGTGCATCTGCTTTATGTAGAGAAGGTTTCAGGTTCAGTCCCAAACATCTCCAGTTAAAAAGGGTCAGTAGTGGGTAATGCAGAAGACCTCTGAAGAGCCGCTACCTGCCAGGCAATACCGAGCTTGATAGACCAGTGGTTTGACTCAGTATACAGCAATTTCATGTGTGTTCATCACATCTTTGTCATCTGAGAAGCGAAAAGAGAGAAAAAGAGACAGCATTTAACAACATTACAATTAAATTGGAATTACTACTTTCCAGTCTTGATGTATTCCCCGGAGCTTCTTTCCCCGGCTTCCGTGAAAGAGATTTAAAAAGACATTTTTCCTACTTGAAACATTGTAAGGAATGAATGGCCGTGGAATTGTATATTTGGTGCGGCCATTAACTTTTATTGTATAACAAGAATGTTATTTATTGTAATTTATTCAATGAGTGTAATTTATTAATGAGAGGTATTTATTAATGTGTATTTATTTTGGGGATGGTTAGAGGATTGTTCCTGGGTACAAAGAGCTCTTTATGATATGCACAAATACAAATGTTGGTATGGCAGGCCTCAGAGGGCCAAAAAGGGAGTGAAGAGACTGTTGATAATCGCAGTACCTGTTAAGCATAGAAATCAACGTGAAGGTCTCCCTAGAGAACAGCATCGCATGCTCCAACAATTGGCTACACCTTGACTTTTGTGTTGTCAGACAATATTTACTCTGCTGGGGCAAACTTCCTTAGCACCCCTCTGTTTATAAATTCCATAAAACCTTTTTGAATAGATAGTGCTTTCTATCCTCCCACCCCCCTCTTCTACCAGGGCTTCTGCTCCACTCATGGCTTTTAAACAGGAAGGAAGTATCGTTTTCTCCTCCTTGCACAAAGAGAGCTCTGAGCATCTAATTGCAGCTTTCTTTTAGCAAATGGGACCAGCAAATCACTTCCCTGTAGCTAAAAGATGCATGCCAAGCCTTCTTACAGGCTATGGTTTGCAGAGAGAGAGAGAGAGAGAAAGAGGTTTTGGGGGGAAATCGCTGCTTTTAAAATTATTCCATTGCTTTGCAGAGAGGAAGTATTAATTACATGGCTGGAAAAATGTAGATCAGGGTGGGATTTAATTACAGGGCAGGCTTTGTGTCTGTTGTCCGACCAAATTCGACAGGAAATGCTCCCAATGCCAGCAGTTTCAGGTGTTTGGGAGCCTGTTTTATTCTCTCGTTCTCACCAGGTCTGAAAGGTGGATCAGGTGACTCGGTCTGTTGCCCCATTGTCTGCAAAGCCACAAAGCTTCTATTACCTCAGGGCAGGTACACCATTTTTTTTTTACAAGGCAGGAAGTTTTAAAAACATATATTTTAATAGGAAATTTAATGTGATCTCAAATCCATTCTAGGTTCTCCCCAACTTTCACCCCTCTCACCTTCTTGTTAAAACAAGATGCATGATTTTAAGCCTCGGGTTGCTTTCGGCACAAGGCAAGCCTGTTTTGCCTGCCTAACACCCCTTCCCCGTGGCTGCCTGCCCACTCTTTTATCATGAATGGGAAGTGTTTTTCAATAGCTAGCCACCAGTTCTCTTCCTTTGGATGCTTTTTTGAGGGAGGGAGAGAGATTTTGACTAATTGTTCTTCTTTTGGACCAACATAAGAGAATTTTATTATTTCTTTTTTTAACCTAGTGTCATTATTTGTTTAGATAAGTTACCTGCTGCTAAGGTCAGAATGCTGGACTAGGATATGGGAGGCCCAGGTTCAAATCTCCACTCAGCCATGGAAGACTATTAGGTAACCTTGGGCCGATCAATCGCTCTCAGCTAAACCTACCTCACAGGGTTGTTATTGTGATGATGAAATAGAAAGGGTAGAACAATGTTGTAAACTTCTTTGGATATCCACTGGGGAGAAAAGCAAGATGCTTATTATATGTATTTATTTACAAAATCTGTGCCCCACCTCTCTGTCCAATCAAGGCCACCAAGGCCTCCATACATATACGAAGAAGAACATGCTGTTGAGTCACAGTTGACTTATGGCAACCCTTCCCATGGAGTGTTCCAAGCAGGAGAGGAGCAAAGGTGGTTTGCCGTTGCTTTCCTCCATGTAGTAACTCCACTCTTCATGGAGATCTCCCGTTCAAGTACTAACTGTAGCTGACCCTGCTTAGTGCCCAAGTCCTGATGAGCTCAGATCACACTGAGCTAATCAGGCTACCCACCCATCCACCCACCCCCTCACTTATGCAGATACATGAATAAATAAAACAGAATTCAGTGACATTACCTACATCCTTTCTCATCTTATCTCTAAGCCCACATGCATTTTTATCACTTGGGAATTCCCCCCTCCATTTCTGACAATGTACCAGAATGACAACTGATTTCCAGATGACAGAGATAAAGTTTCCCTGGGAAAAATGGCTACTTTGGACAGTGGCATCCATGATATTATATCCTGCTGAGTTCCCTTCTTTTCCCAAACCCCCAGGTTCCATCTCCAAAATCTCCAGGAATTTCCCAATCCAGAGCTGGCAACTTAACCAAGTATGATTTAAATCTCTTCTCTGCCCCCTTTCGTGTACAATCTTATTTACAGCTTGCTTCTCTTCCACCATGGAACTCAAGGTGCTGTATAAATGAGTCCCAGATATGGTTCCCAATTGCATTGTATATAAGGCAGGCAGAGCATTAAAAACTACCCCAATAATGCAGGAGCCCAAGAGTCTGGTGTTCTGAACCAGACCATAGAAGTTGTGAGTTGGGGGACAGGAGTCAGTTTTTTGACAATTAGATTTTGGTAACTGACAATTAGAAGTTGTGAGTGAGAGAAGAGAGTAAGCAGAACAGGAGAAGAGCAATGGGGAAGGTGGGAAATGGTGATGGAAAATCCTTTGGGGTGGTGTCCGGAAACCATCATAGTGTCCTTGTCAATTTCACCTATACAATGATTTGCCCGTATATTTCTTTTTTGAAAACTAAAATATTGTTAAGTAGCCTAGTGATGGTGGTCATAGCCTTTCAAACAAATAATATATTTGGGAACTAGGAATGTAGAAGGAAATGTAGAGGAGGAAGGACACAGAGAATGAATGTGTAGGATTCCAGCTACAAGAATCTGGTCATGGAAGGAAATTTACTCATCAAGATTTGACCCAAACTTCACCCATTCACAAGTGCTCTGAATCGGAACAGAATGACATCCAGATTTGGGAATGTTCAAAAATGATCTATGATTTGGCTATTATTCTGGTACCTTGCGGCCTGGTTTCAATTTCCCAGGCAACAGGAGGTGGGAGGGGAGTGAGGGAAGGGGGGCTTTCTGAACTGTGATGTGACCTGATACAATTACTTGTGCTTTTGACCAGGTGCAGTAGGGGGAAAGGTAGAGGAACTGGTGATGCAGCACCAGTGAACAGCACAGAAACAGGTGTATGTGAATGATGTTCCCAGCCATTCTCATGCCACTAGCTGTTGAGGCTGTGGCAGTGGCATGTTTTTGCACTCACATCTGAAAGAATCCTATTATAGAAAATAATAAATTAGATGACTGATGTTGTGTTGCCATTTGGCAGAACCTCAAAATCTATCAGCTGAGACCAGCTGCATCTTTTTTCTTTTGCTAGGGCTACCCCCATGATACACTGCATGGAAGCCACTTGACAAAAGGAGAAATGCAATGGACCTCTATGGGTCTTCTCTGCATACTGCTGCCTGTCCAATCCAGGTGCAGAATAGCAACTTTGGTCTTTAAAGAGAATGGATAAATCCTCACCTTCTCCTTGACCAATTCTTTGATGTCGGGAATATTTTCCCCTCCTCTCCTAAGCAGCAAAGTTAGTGACTTTTCCAGCCCATTTGGGAACTCTAGCCTTTTCTTAAAGTGTCGGGACAGCTTGATAATGGAATAGTAATGTCAAAGAAACCATTAGTGAAATGGGAAGGGACATGTAACTTGGAGGCTGCTTAACAAAGGCAACCTTGTGTAGAATGCAGAAGAAACCGAATGCCTACCAACTACCCAAGAGTTTGAAAAACCATTCACTGGCCACTCTGGAATGACTGATAATTATTACCTGAACAGGTAAGTCGAATATTACATCCTGCTCAGTTCCTTTACCAAGAGAGAGTCCATACTGTGTGCCTTTCCCTGTGATTTCTTTGCTTCTGTGCCTGTCAGTGTCCCTCTGTCTTCAAGAGCAGCCAGGCAACAATCTTTGTGCCTGAATAATTTTAATTGCATGTTTGTGCATGTGTAGAGAGGAATGTATTTAAACAAGAAAAGTCATGCCTATATATCAGTTATTCTGTTGAACTTAAAGGTGCCCATGTCCCTCTGAAGTGCGTGCATTCGTTTTATATTTTTAAAAATATTATTTTTGTATGGAGGCACAAACTGTAAAGCCATACGATAGTCATGATGGGAGCTATGCATGTCTAAATTCAATGCTTGGTGATAAGAATATAATATAAAGCTTAAAGCCACCAAGTGGTATGCCTGTATATATAAATAAGTGGAAAAGATTTTTCTTTTACTACTACTGAAGCAATAGCCTTGATCCAGTAGATGTAACTTGGTAATTGGACAAATACTCTGAACAGGTTCATTCCCTTTTATTAATTCCAACCGTTCTCCTCCCCACTTCATTATAA
Organism: Eublepharis macularius; assembly: GCF_028583425.1. NCBI lineage: Eukaryota > Metazoa > Chordata > Lepidosauria > Squamata > Eublepharidae > Eublepharis > Eublepharis macularius. The sequence goes on along the minus strand of NC_072792.1, from coordinate 36,706,106 downwards.
GTCAACAGTGGTTAAATTGATTAAACCAGATAAATTTTTGGTCCAGTCAATTTTATTCCTTAGTAAAATTTGCCAAATATTCTTGAATAAATAGAAGCAGCTCTGCTTTCTCCTTTAGTTGTTCTTAAGAACTACGTATGTACTTCTGTGAATATGTAGATCAGTACCCTCTCTTTTACAAATAATAACAGTGAAATGCACTTTCTCACAGTTCAAAAACTGGAATAAGGGAGAGAGTATGGGCTCTGTCTAATATAACTTGTGACAGAGACACAAGTTACATCAAAGTCTATATGTACAGACATCCTTACATGTATAGATTCTACACCTTGGATCCAGAAGTCTTTTAGTCTTTGTGTACCCAAACATGGCTAGGCTTGCTACTTCTCCCAGAAATAAAGAGAGAGGTGCTGATACACAATGTTTCTAAATATTCCCAAAAGCTGGAAATAATTTGGTTCAGATTCCAAATATATATAACATTTATTAATAAGTGTTGTATGGGTTCAATCTCTTGCAGATCTCTGTTCCTTAAGGGCAGTGCTATATATTTTTCCAAAATGAATGGCAGCAGAGGTGAAGCTTCCCCCAATGGGATAGGAATGATGCTCGATACATATAAAAATCAGATTTGAATATAGACAGCAAGGACCATGTGGAATAAACAACAGGTGATGTGTAAGTGATAGACATTAGCAGAAGGACTAATTTATATCCCTTGCTCTCCGCTGATCTGTACATATATAAGGCATAGGCATATAAAGCAATAAATGCAAAAGAAACAGTCATAAAAGAGCTGTCTTTACAAGCTTATTAAAATGTTCACAACAGAAAGGTTAAATGCTACAGGTTGAAAGAAGATATTAAATTGGTGTCAATTATAGCTGAGCCTGGAACAAGATACATTTTGATTGCAGTACCCATTCTAAGGGGGGAAATCCATCATTTAAAGATGTAAATGCCATTTCTCACAGAACAGAGCAGCATGACAATAAAGTGGAATTACATTTTTGAAGTACAATGAGGTAGAATTACTTTCTGAGGTTAGAGTGGGTCATTATAAAAATTAATGTGCTTATCACATACCTCATGCAATGTGTATCTTTAGTTAATGGTTTAAGAAGAGAGCAGCCAGCAAATACAGGGGTTTTTTTTAATTAGAAGAACGGGATGGAAAGAAAATGAAACCTCTTATGGAACAGATTTATGGTGGGATAAGCTTTATCTCGATGGCAAAATTCAGTTGTCACTCAGTACTTCATTCACAAATTCAAAGGATCTTAAAGTGGCCTTAGTTAGACACACACATGCCAAGAGTCCGAATGGTGTAGTGGATATGCCATTTCCCCTACCATTTTCTTCCACTGGCCCATTGAGTGCCGGTAGGGAATGGGGTTGCTTTGGTGAGGGGTTGCCTGTCAAAAGCAGGCAAATGTGATCCATAGCATTAGGATATGAGAGACCTATGCCTGAATTCCCAGTCTGCCATGGAAGCCTGTCAGGTGATCTGGAGCCAGTCACACACTCACAGTCTGACCTACCTCATAGGGTTGTTGTGATGATAAATGGGAGGAGAGAAGAAAGATGTCAGCTGCTTTGTGTTCCCATTGGGGGATAGTGGAGTATAGAAGAAGTGAATAAAGAGGAAACAATGGTATGAGATACATATTCCCTTTGATGTTGCATTAAGGACAGACTTGCAAAGTAAGGGTGTATAAAGAAGGCAGGTTCATTTTTAAAAAATTAGCCACAGGAAGGGCCACAGGAAGGGATGGATTGGCATATGAGTGAACCTTATCTTTTTCTGGGAACCTCAAGCTGGGTGAGAGGATATTTTTAAAATATATATATATAAATAGAATGGGTACGTGAGGTGAACAGCAGAGCACAACAAAGGGAAGTGGAAGGAGGAACTCTTAAATATTTTAATGAGGTCATAGATTCTGAATCAGCAGTTCTCTGTCACATAAGGAACACATACCAATACACATGCAGCTGCCATAATGGGTCAGAGCATTGGTCGATCAAGATCAGTCTTGTCTACTCTGACCAGTAGTGGCTCTCCTGGTAGGGCCTTTCACATCATCTACCATGTGGTTCCTTTTCATATAAGATGCTAGGGATTGAATTTATGCATGCAAAGCAGATGTCCTACCACAGAGTCATGGTCCCGCCTTGACATCACCCATCCCCTGACAAAAAAAATCTTTTGTCACCACCAGTCTCATACCTCCTCATTGTATGTGCTTGTAGGATACAACTTGAGCACAACAGTACTTTTAGGACTTCTACAATCCTGGATATCTATCTGTCCCATTCACAGTCCACCCTTTCTCCATGAAGTTTGAGGTGATGTACATAGTTCTTCTAAATTTTATCCTCACAATCAAAAAGAGTCCAGTAGCACCTTTAAGACTAACCGACTTTATTGTAGCATAAGCTTTCGAGAATCACAGTTCTCTTCATCAGATCCATGGAGGGTAAGAAGAAGGTAACTGATTTCATTATCAGAAGCCAACTGATCCCATTATCAGAAGCTACTGATTGCATCTATTCCCCTGCCCCTCTCCACCTATATATCTGACCAGTTTCTTCTTACCCTCCACGCACCTGACAAAGAGAACTGTGATTCTCAAAAGCTTATGCTACAGTAAAGTTGGTTAGTCTTAAAGGTGCTACTGGACTCTTTGATTTTGCTACTACAGACTAACATGGCTAACTCCTCTGGATCTATCCTCACAATAACCGTATGAAGAAGGGGGTGGGGAGGGGAGAGGGCAGAGAGAGAGAGAGAGAGAGAGAGAGAGAGAGATCTCATACAGAACAATCGTAAGAATGCTTTCTTCAGAGCAAGTCCACAGAATAGTCAGGAGTCAAATTTATGGCCCAATGGCATTTTGAACCTGGGTTAGTGATCAATATCATTACTATAATCTGACACTTTAAACACAACTCTACATGGGATACAGCTTGCTGTGTATTATTTGTGTTATGATTCTCCGTTCCATTATGTGCTCAAGCACATGGGAACTAATAGTGTTGAGAAAAGTGACTAATGGGATGCATGTTTCAGTGCTACGCAAAGGTGTTTGAAGTATCGTCTAGGGCTCTTGAATTCCCACTAGCAGAACAACCAAAGTTATCTATACAAGCTGCAGGTCTCACAAGGGATCAAAGGGGGGGAGACAAGCTTCAAAACCTCCATGCACCCCAAATCTTCTTGAAGCTTCTTCAGCACTCTTCAGGTTGCCCCCCCTTTTTTTCTTTTGACTAATTTACAGTCCCATTTTTCTACATAGTTTGGGAGCCCCTACCTTATCTATGGGTAACCCAACCGGGTTGCTTTCGTGGCCGTAACTGGGACTAGCTGCTTGACCATTAGAAGTAATGATTGAAGCTGGGTTGAGGGTTCCAGGCCTTTGTCAAACTTTTAGTATACAGGATTGGAACCATCTTGACTTTTGAAAGTGTTTGCTTAGTGATACATATCTACTCAATTATGCCAGTGTTTAGAAAAAAACACAGATTACATATGTGCAATTTCAAGTTTGCTGTTCCAAAGGTGAACTAATTGGGCTGTTCAGTGTATACTAATATTTTATTTCAAAACTCTACCTGTCAATATCAGGAGTGTACACAGAGAACAGCTTCTGTAAAGGCTTTAGCCTGTAGCATCAAGGGTGGAATTTAATGATCCATGGCTGAAGGATATAGCTAAATCTGACAAGGTCAAAATTAATTTTCCATGTGATACTCAGATCTGATATGACTGTACCAAACTAGAAAATGAATGACCTGTTCCACGTTCCTCAGACGAGATGTCTAACTAGCAAATTAATCCCCTCCACCGTTGCTTTGGGTATAATTACTGCACCGTACTGATAACATTCAGACTAGTATAAAAGGCATCATACAAATTGATATAAGGGTGTATGAGAGGAGAAATGTTTGGTTAAAAAGAGAAAAGGGATTGTGTATGGTGTGTTTTGGGAAATTCTAAGCATGTGGTTTTTCTTTGGCATTTTTCTTGGCATCTCTTCTAGGAAAAAGAAACACATTGAACCTGTAGAGATGACCAGTTTAAGTGTTTTCACCCTGGAATAATTTGGGTATATGTGGGAGGAATTCTAAAGGAGGTCTACTTGGAAGTAAGTCCCATGCTCTTCAACAGGCTTATTTCCAGGAAAATGTTCTTAGGATTACAGTGTGTGTCATTTTGCAAAGGGATAAGGTTTTGACTACACCTTAAGTGCAGATGTGGTAGAAAATTGCCCGGTAGAATGTACAGACAGCTGCAGAAAACTACTGTAGTATAGACATTAGGATGTCACACTTGGATCTGGGAGACCTAGGTTCATAATTCCACATGGCTGTGAAGCTTGATGGGCCAGTCTCACTCTTTCAACCTACAACTCTCACAAGATCGTTGTGAGGAAAAATACACTCACTGGTCTAAACTTCTTGTAGAAAGGATACACTAAAATATCTTAGAGATTGAGAAAAAATGTTAACTGTGTGGGCTTATTGTGAGACATAAAAATATTGTGGGCTATTCCGTCCTTTCAGGTGTATAATTTCCCCAGGCTGGTTCTTAGGAGAGGCAGCACAGAAATTCTTGGAACAAAACTATCAGGCCAATTCATGGGTGCCCTGGTACTGCTGTGAACACATACAGCCCCCCTCCCACCAACACCAGCAGCTAAATTATATAGAGTGGGGGGACAGGATAGCAGAACATACGTCATTTATAGCAGGTGTTACATTGGAAATAGGCACATGACTGCCATTTTTGATGGCAGCCACGTGTTTATTGTAACATCTATTTTGGCTTTCAGCCCAGAGCATGACTGTTTATTCCTTTGTGGGAAAAGTTGAAGACTGACAGTACCAGGAAGTTCTGCGAAACCTAACCTTGCTTTAGACAAATTGCCCGCCCATTTTCTTTGTGCTTCTTTGGCTCAGCTGCAGCTGCGTTTTATTCAGGGGTCATTGCATAATTTAATTTGAACACATCCTTGTCAACAATGATTATAGATTTCAAATATCATCAGAAGAGGAAGCTTCTGATTATGTAAATTGGAAAGGAGACCAAACAAAAGGGATTTTTTTTTACAGTTCATTTTCTTAAATCAGGAGGATTAGCTTCAGCCACTTACATCCTCCGTGATTTAAGCAAATGAGCCTGTTGCAAGACTGAAAATGAATCATTTTTCCTGCTGCCCATTAGCTAGATTCACACTTGAATTTCCATTCATCCAACTTCTCAAATATGTGGACCTGTTTTTCATCAACAACGATTGGCGTGCAACCCAGAGCTATCATTTCTGGATGTGAAGAATGGAAGGTGCTAGAGGCAAATTGGTGTCCATTTTCAGTGTAAAGACAAAAGTCATATTGGGGGCGGGGGGAGCGGCGGGGGTGGAAGTTATAAAACAATACAGGACTATAACATTCTTTTTGTAGGGGGAAAATAAAGACTTCAAGTGTGATGCAAACTATTGATTACATTTTATGTGGCGTTAATGAGTTGCCCTGAAAGGCATGGTTTGCTAGAAAACATTTTCCCTTCCTCTCTGTATAGTATAGGCAATATTACAAACAGATGAAAGTCTTTTATTCTTAACGTTAGTAAGACCAAACAAAAGATATTGGCATTTGCATCTAACGTGTCACAGCAGAGCTCTTGCACTTTCCTCATCAGCATCTGTTATACCAATCCTTCTAAGTCAAGTATTTCCGATGCACTGTAAATCTAGCATAGAGTAACTGGCCTTCTCTTTTTCAGCTTCAGATCAAAACCATGCCAGAGTTAGTCTTGCCTTCTGCAAAACTGTTCTGAAAAAGACTCTAAATTCCAGTGCTGTCAACTAACCTTGTCTGTAATGTTTCCTGCTGTGTAATTGGGCAGGGGTGAAGGTGGGGACCTGTAAGAAATTTAGAAGCTGTCAGTCTGATTGGATGTGCAGACTGCACCTGTGCCAACTTGGAATGGAATATGTATTGAAAGCTCCTCATAACATTCCTACACCTTGGTGGTTCTTGTGAAAATGCTCAATTGGTTTCTCAACAAGGTTTCTCATTTATTGCATACCTATCAGGGAGAAATAGATGTTCCATTTGTAATAGGACTGGAGACATGAGAATCCCTTACCAAAGAGATGCAAAACAAAGAAACAGACCCTGTGAGTGAACCTTTCAGGCTTCTTGGAGATTCCAGAGTAGCCATCAGGGGCTTAAGTTCTGCCAGTAAACTCTGTTCTGTTTCTGTCACGTGCTATAGCTTAATTTGCTTCCCAAAGTGCTGTTCCTATGAGAGAGGAAACTCCCTGGAATAGTCTGGGGAGCAAACGGGAGTGGGTCTCCTGTGAGAGGGAGGAATCAGTTAAAGTCACACCCTCACATCCTTTCCAGCGGTCCTCTGTTGCCTCATCTCCTGTTATAAAGGCAGAATCAGTGATTCCTTCTCCCGTATAATTTATTTATTGCCTATATATCTTTCCTTTCCTCCAGGGGATTCATGGAAGCTTTTATAGGGATGCCCAGGTGGCCTCCCGTTCAGGCACTAGCCTGAGCCAAACTTGCTTCACTTCAGGAAGTGAAGTGTTATATCCATTTGCTTTCAAACTGTACCTGAAGCTTTTTGCAACCTAAGTAAGAGTTCTATAAAACTTGAATGCTGCTGAGAAGAATAATTCTAACAGCTTTGTATTAGAATCTGCTAGCTTTCCTGCTTCATCTGAAGCTGTAACCTATGGAAGTTTTAGCCGATTTAAAAACAAAACAAAGCATTGCACGAACAGGTGCCATTCATGTAGTGTTTCATCTCCCTGATCTGATGTTGTAATCTATGCCAAGTTCTTTAATAATTAAAATCTGCTGGTTGCCTGATTTTAGTACTGCTACTACTCATGCATTTTTATTTTTCTTCTTCTTTTATTGCTCTGTATCCATATTTTAGATTGTGACTGGATGCTGTTTTAGACATAATGAGGGCTTTTAATGTGGTTATTTGTTTTCCACGGTTGATGATATAGGCCAATTTAAGTGTTATCTATAATAGGAAACAGAGATATAGCTCTTCAGACTAATAAAATTCTGGGATTGACTTCATCCTTGATGAATCCCTGACTCCTGCCTTTGGAAATCATCTTCTGATACTCCAGCAAGCCTTGTTTACACACTGGCAAGTACATCTTTGAAGCTATAAGAGCTAGGAACATGATTTTTTAAAAGCAAAAAACTGAGATTGTCAGAACAGCTGTAGTCTCATTCAGCACCACAAATGGTTACCAAGCAGAGTGTGAAAACCTGTGTGTGTGTGTGGGGGGGGGGATGCATCCAGGGAGAAAAAATTAGAAGAAAAAAAATAAGGCCTTTTCCTACATTCTTGAGATTCCTATTGCTGCCCATAAACTATGGTAAGAACTTCTGGCTTTACCACAAAGCATTTCCTAGAGCTACCCATTGTTACTTCTGGGAAGGTCTAGGAATTGCCATTTCTATGGTAAGAACTTCCTGTAACTAAATGAGACCTCATTTTTCTTTTAATTTGAGACCTGGATGTGGGGGATCCTCCCCACCCCCACACCAGGGGCTTGGCAGCCCTAGCACCACATCCACAGTGTAGTTCTGTGCAGGTATTGCAGTCTAAGCTCATTGACTAGTATGAATTGCGGCATGCATATATAAGCTTGCCAGGCCTCCTGGTATGGTGGGAGATCTTCCACTGGCCAGCTGCATTGCCTGCTGCTGGTTGGAGGGACAGCAGGAGAAAAAGCTGAAAAAACACAGCAACATCACCAGCATCATTACCTCACTTTCAGGTACAACCCAGAAGTGACAAATGGTAGCTCTAGAAATTGCCAGAAACCATAGAGTTTCCAGCGATTCCTAGAGCAACCCTTTGTCTTTTCCAGGTTGTACCTGGAAGTGATGTAGTGACATCAGTAACATTTCTAATGTCATAGCTCCCCTCCCCCACCTCATATCCCCATTCCCCAGCCCTCCTGCTTGTCCTGGCAACCCTATGCACATAGCTTAGAGTAGATAGCTATTTTTGCATTTCAAGAATATGCTTAATCTCGGTTGCAAGCCAACATGACTTGGAAATGGCACTTTGTGAAGAATTCCACGCCTTTTTCCTGGCAAACTCAAAACCAGTGAGGCCTTGTCCTGAGTTTGTTCCCATTGGGAGTGTCAACCATTGACTTTTATTGAAATGAGGACAGGCTTGAGATACACCAGCTCTAGGCATCAGACTGTTTTAGCTTAAGTTTCAGGCAAAACAAGAGGACTTCAATACCATGTTTATGATAACACACCCTGAAAAAAGGATGCTCTGCCTATATTTTTTTCAACATACATGGCCAAGCTAGAGGTTACCTTAATATTTACACACCAGATGGACCCTGCAGGAATTCTTGGGGCTGCAAGAGCCCACAGCAGGTGATGCACAGAAAATCTGCGCTGCTGGGCCTTCTCAACAGGAGTTGCCAAAGAGCAAAATGGAGCATGACTAAGAGGTCAAAGGGCATATTCTGGCTGGGCCTCAGGGTACCTACATCTGGCCAAGCTGACTGACCCTGTGACGATATCCAGGAGCCTATGTGTACTTTATTGCATTCTTGTTCCAAGGTGCAGTGGGGAAAGTTCCTTATTCAGAATCAGACGGACCTAATGGGTTACTTTTGCCAGTGGGCATAGGATAGGCATATGTTATGAAAGGAGTCCATTCAAAGTGGTTTGAATGTACAGACTGAAGCACAGCTAGTACCTTTTTAACATGGGAAACCCATAAAACAGAGACAGGAAAGGAGGCTATGTAATTTGAACAGCACGAGTCCAGTTGCACCTTAAAGACCAACAAGATCTTCAGGGCATAAACGAGAGTTAATAATCCCAGCATCAGACAGTATCTATGCTGTGAGATCAGTCACAAAATGGATGTCATGAGGAGGCAATCACAAAATATTTGCTGGTTCTAAGCCAAGCATCTTCCTATGACGGGGGCAGTTGTTTCCAGAAGGGTGTTCCCAGGAGACCCAAAGGTGATGCCTTCTCAAGAACCTCCTCCTCCACTGTGATGGAGGAAAGCAGAGACTGTCTCTTTGCTATGGGGAACAGGTACCCCAAAACTATTAGTACGCAACATGGCATCCACAGGCACCACATTGGGCATCACTGCTCTAAAATATTGGAATTTTGGGTATTTCTGCTTTCCTGCTAGCATCATCATTTTTGACCCTCTGGATTTATTTATTTTATCACATTTACACCCCACCCTCCCCGCAAATGGGCTCAGGGCGGCTAACAACATATATTATTACAATTAAAACCATATGCATATCTTTAAAAAACATAAAAACAATACAAACAAGTGGCTATAATAAATATCTAAAAAAACATGTATATAGCTGTGGCACAGCCCAGGGCAGCCGCCAGCAGAGCCCGGGATGTGGCAAACAGGAAGGGGACAATTTGCTGGCTCTCAACCAAAGGCCCAGTAGGCCATCTCTGGGTTGCAAGCCCTGTGGAAATGTGACAGGTCCTGTAGGCCCCGTATCTCAATCAGGAGCATATTCCACCAGGCCAGAGCAGGGACCAAAAAAGTCCTGGCCTTGGTTGAGGCCAGACGAATGTCCTGCGGGCAGGGGGCCACCGAATTATTATAAAAGTTATTTATATGCTCTGTCTCCGGTAAGAGAACTGGTGCTATAAAAGACTGCCTAAAATTTGAGGAAGTAGAAGAGAGCATAAAACATCCATGTTCATCCATCACAGGCCTTTTGAGAAACAGAAAAGCCGAAGTAGTGAAATTAGCTACATTTACCATTCACTTAGAACCAAGCTACAAGTGACGCCTGACACAGGTTGGACACTTGTCAGCTTCCCTCAAGTTTGGATGGGAAATGTAGGCGTCCTGGTCTTGCAGCTGTAATGGAGAGCCAAGCTGTAAAACCAGGATGCCTACATTTCCCACCAAAACTTGAGGGAAGCTGACAAGTGTCCAACCTGTGTCAGGCGTCACTTGTAGCTTGGCTCTTAGTTTAAAATGTTTGATTTCATCACAGATTATTATTTTGCTGTCAGTAAATGAAAGATAAATGTATTTATCTATGTTAAAAAAAATACTCTGCCTTTCTTCCTCAATAGGGACCTGAAATGGCTTACACTGTTCTCCCCTTCATTTTATTTTCACAATAAACCTAGGAAGTGGCTTGGGCTGAGATAGAGTGACTGGCCCAGGGTCATCCAGCAGGCTTCTGTGAATGGGGATTCATACCTTGGTCTTCTAGAACCTTCTTCAGAATTCTATCCATCACACCACACAATACACCACATGTACAGATATCTCAAGCTTTTTTCCACATTGTTTAGATGAAATGTAGCCCACCAGATTCAGAGCAGTTTGCCTTATAGCTTTGGAAAACATATTTTGTTTCTTAATGAATACATAGCCAAATGCACTCGATGAATTAATGTTTCAGCTAAAGTGGGGCGTCTGAGATGCTGGATGCATTTAGCAAGAGGGCCATAATTTATGTAATGATTCAACACATTTCACATCCTACCTTGATACAATTAGGATAGGAAAAGCTTTCCTGCTGACATTAACAGATGTTATTTGAGATCGTTTTGCTGCACTCAGACCGGAGGCAATCAGCAGTGAATGAAATTGCTTCCCCAAAAGGCAGACATTTACACTGCCAGTCAAGGGCTGGACAAACTATGTGGGAAGGGCTCCCTGTAGATTGCAACATTGACTGAAAAGCCTGGATACAATACGGTTTGTTCCAATCTTTTGGATGTTTATTTAGGTGGTATTTATCCTCATTACTGCGATCATCCCACATGAAAACCAAGTGGGTCTATATACTGTTTTGCAGAGCTCTACTTCTCTGAGTAGCAGGAACATTTCAAGGGGATAGTTTTTTACGGTGCCGTTGTGAGTAGAGAACATTGAAAACTATCAGTGTTTTTGTTCTGTCTGCATAAATATACAGGTTAAACACTGAGTAACAGGCAAGCACTAGGGATGTGCGTTTCGGCATTCTGAATGCCGAAAGAATGCCGAAACAAAAGTGTTTCGGCATTCTTCAAGAATCCCGAAACGTTTCGGGGAATGCCGAAACGTTTCGGGATTGCCGAAAGAAAAACCCGAAACGTTTCGGGATTCTTTCGGCATTCTTTCGGCATTCGAGAATCGCCATTTTGATTTTGCTAGCCGTTTGCCTTAGCAAGCGGCTAGCAAAATCCTGCTGGAAGCAAAGGCTTCCTGCAGGCTCTTAGAAGAGGGGAGGGGGGGAGAAGGAGTGAATCACTCACTCCTTCTGTCACCCCCCACCCCTCTTGCAAAGGAGGATAGGGAATCCTGCTTTGCCTTGCAAATGCAAGGTGCAAGCATTGCATTGCACTTTGCATTTGCAAAGCAGCAGAGATTCCCGCCAAAACTAACAGGTAGGGGAGGGGGAGCAGGAGGAGGGTGGCTCTTGGAGTGTGGGTGGGGAAAGGCAGGGGACTGGGGACTTTAGGAGTCACCAATCCCACTGCTGCATTCTCATGCCAGCCAATAGATTTAAATCTTTGGCTGAGGCTGCAGCAGGGGATTTAAATTTGGAGCAAGACTGTCTGGAACACTTCTGTTGCTGCTGCTGCTGAGCTGTGACCGAGAGAGGAGAAGAAGAGAGACTGCACCTGGAGCCTGGAGGACATCTGCCTGGAGGATCAACTGTGCTGGACATCCTGAGAGGACACCTGGTAGGCCTTTTTAAAATTTTTGTAAATTTTTTTGATGCTGGGCAATGTGCTGCTGTGGCCTGCCTCTGCAAAAAGGTGTTGCAGTTTATTCTTGGCATGGCCTGGGGGACAGGTTGGGCAGACAATGTTTGATGGTGGGGGGGGGGGGTTCAGCATTGGTTGTTGTGCTTGCCTTCTTTAAGCTTGATCCACTGTTTTAAGATTAAAACCAGAGTGTGCCAGCTTTGGGCCTACACAGGCCAGAAGCCTTTCTTCTGGCTGGCTCTCACAGTTGTGCCTCACAATCTGGAATGGTGTGGCTTGCCTTTCTGTGTCTGGTCCCCTGCTAGCAAGGATTCCCAACAGGCTCCGTCCTGATCAACTGTGCCAGCCTGTGGGCCACACACAGGTATGGCCTGGGGGACAGGTTGGGCAGACAATGTTTGATGGTGGGGGGGGGGGGTTTCAGCATTGGTTGTTGTGCTTGCCTTCTTTAAGCTTGATCCACTGTTTGAAGATTAAAACCAGAGTGTGCCAGCTTCGGGCCTACACAGGCCAGAAGCCTTTCTTCTGGCTGGCTCTCACAGTTGTGCTTCACAATCTGGAATGGTGTGGCTTGCCTTTCTGTGTCTGGTCCCCTGCTAGCAAGGATTCCCAACAGGCTCCGTCCTGATCAACTGTGCCAGCCTGTGGGCCACACACAGGTATGGCCTGGGGGACAGGTTGGGCAGACAATCTTTGATGGTGGGGGGGGGGGTTTCAGCATTGGTTGTTGTGCTTGCCTTCTTTAAGCTTGATCCACTGTTTGAAGATTAAAACCAGAGTGTGCCAGCTTCGGGCCTACACAGGCCAGAAGCCTTTCTTCTGGCTGGCTCTCACAGTTGTGCTTCACAATCTGGAATGGTGTGGCTTGCCTTTCTGTGTCTGGTCCCCTGCTAGCAAGGATTCCCAACAGGCTCCGTCCTGATCAACTGTGCCAGCCTGTGGGCCACACACAGGTATGGCCTGGGGGACAGGTTGGGCAGACAATCTTTGATGGTGGGGGGGGGGGGGTTCAGCATTGGTTGTTGTGCTTGCCTTCTTTAAGCTTGATCCACTGTTTGAAGATTAAAACCAGAGTGTGCCAGCTTCGGGCCTACACAGGCCAGAAGCCTTTCTTCTGGCTGGCTCTCACAGTTGTGCTTCACAATCTGGAATGGTGTGGCTTGCCTTTCTGTGTCTGGTCCCCTGCTAGCAAGGATTCCCAACAGGCTCCGTCCTGATCAACTGTGCCAGCCTGTGGGCCACACACAGGTATGGCCTGGGGGACAGGTTGGGCAGACAATCTTTGATGGTGGGGGGGGGGGTTCAGCATTGGTTGTTGTGCTTGCCTTCTTTAAGCTTGATCCACTGTTTGAAGATTAAAACCAGAGTGTGCCAGCTTTGGGCCTACACAGGCCAGAAGCCTTTCTTCTGGCTGGCTCTCACAGTTGTGCTTCACAATCTGGAATGGTGTGGCTTGCCTTTCTGTGTCTGGTCCCCTGCTAGCAAGGATTCCCAACAGGCTCCGTCCTGATCAACTGTGCCAGCCTGTGGGCCACACACAGGTATGGCCTGGGGGACAGGTTGGGCAGACAATCTTTGATGGTGGGGGGGGGGGGTTCAGCATTGGTTGTTGTGCTTGCCTTCTTTAAGCTTGATCCACTGTTTGAAGATTAAAACCAGAGTGTGCCAGCTTCGGGCCTACACAGGCCAGAAGCCTTTCTTCTGGCTGGCTCTCACAGTTGTGCTTCACAATCTGGAATGGTGTGGCTTGCCTTTCTGTGTCTGGTCCCCTGCTAGCAAGGATTCCCAACAGGCTCCGTCCTGATCAACTGTGCCAGCCTGTGGGCCACACACAGGTATGGCCTGGGGGACAGGTTGGGCAGACAATCTTTGATGGTGGGGGGGGGGGTTTCAGCATTGGTTGTTGTGCTTGCCTTCTTTAAGCTTGATCCACTGTTTGAAGATTAAAACCAGAGTGTGCCAGCTTCGGGCCTACACAGGCCAGAAGCCTTTCTTCTGGCTGGCTCTCACAGTTGTGCTTCACAATCTGGAATGGTGTGGCTTGCCTTTCTGTGTCTGGTCCCCTGCTAGCAAGGATTCCCAACAGGCTCCGTCCTGATCAACTGTGCCAGCCTGTGGGCCACACACAGGTATGGCCTGGGGGACAGGTTGGGCAGACAATCTTTGATGGTGGGGGGGGGGGGGTTTCAGCATTGGTTGTTGTGCTTGCCTTCTTTAAGCTTGATCCACTGTTTGAAGATTAAAACCAGAGTGTGCCAGCTTCGGGCCTACACAGGCCAGAAGCCTTTCTTCTGGCTGGCTCTCACAGTTGTGCTTCACAATCTGGAATGGTGTGGCTTGCCTTTCTGTGTCTGGTCCCCTGCTAGCAAGGATTCCCAACAGGCTCCGTCCTGATCAACTGTGCCAGCCTGTGGGCCACACACAGGTATGGCCTGGGGGACAGGTTGGGCAGACAATCTTTGATGGTGGGGGGGGGGTTTCAGCATTGGTTGTTGTGCTTGCCTTCTTTAAGCTTGATCCACTGTTTGAAGATTAAAACCAGAGTGTGCCAGCTTTGGGCCTACACAGGCCAGAAGCCTTTCTTCTGGCTGGCTCTCACAGTTGTGCTTCACAATCTGGAATGGTGTGGCTTGCCTTTCTGTGTCTGGTCCCCTGCTAGCAAGGATTCCCAACAGGCTCCGTCCTGATCAACTGTGCCAGCCTGTGGGCCACACACAGGTATGGCCTGGGGGACAGGTTGGGCAGACAATCTTTGATGGTGGGGGGGGGGGGGTTTCAGCATTGGTTGTTGTGCTTGCCTTCTTTAAGCTTGATCCACTGTTTGAAGATTAAAACCAGAGTGTGCCAGCTTCGGGCCTACACAGGCCAGAAGCCTTTCTTCTGGCTGGCTCTCACAGTTGTGCTTCACAATCTGGAATGGTGTGGCTTGCCTTTCTGTGTCTGGTCCCCTGCTAGCAAGGATTCCCAACAGGCTCCGTCCTGATCAACTGTGCCAGCCTGTGGGCCACACACAGGTATGGCCTGGGGGACAGGTTGGGCAGACAATCTTTGATGGTGGGGGGGGGGGGGTTTCAGCATTGGTTGTTGTGCTTGCCTTCTTTAAGCTTGATCCACTGTTTGAAGATTAAAACCAGAGTGTGCCAGCTTCGGGCCTACACAGGCCAGAAGCCTTTCTTCTGGCTGGCTCTCACAGTTGTGCTTCACAATCTGGAATGGTGTGGCTTGCCTTTCTGTGTCTGGTCCCCTGCTAGCAAGGATTCCCAACAGGCTCCGTCCTGATCAACTGTGCCAGCCTGTGGGCCACACACAGGTATGGCCTGGGGGACAGGTTGGGCAGACAATCTTTGATGGTGGGGGGGGGGGTTTCAGCATTGGTTGTTGTGCTTGCCTTCTTTAAGCTTGATCCACTGTTTGAAGATTAAAACCAGAGTGTGCCAGCTTCGGGCCTACACAGGCCAGAAGCCTTTCTTCTGGCTGGCTCTCACAGTTGTGCTTCACAATCTGGAATGGTGTGGCTTGCTGTTCTGTGTCTGGTCCCCTGCTAGCAAGGATTCCCAACAGGCTCCGTCCTGATCAACTGTGCCAGCCTGTGGGCCACACACAGGTATGCTGCTTTGGCCAAGGTAACCCTTTTTGGTTGCTGGCCTGGCACTCACAGTTGTGCTCCACAATCTGGAATGGTGTGGCTTGCGTTTCTGTGTCTGGTCCCCTGCTTGCAAGGATTCCCAACAGGCTCCGTCCTGATCAACTGTGCCAGCCTTCGGCCCACACACAGGCCTGCTGCTCCGGCTTTGGTAACCCTTCCCGTTTGCTGGCCTGGCACTCACTGTTTTGCTTCACATTCAGGTTGTTTATCGTTGGTGGACCTCTTCTGGACTGGACTGCACTTGGTGGACATCGGCCTGCAGATCTCTGCGTGGAGGATCAACATTGCTGGACATCTGCACTGGTGGACTGGTAGGGTTGTTGTTAAATTTGGTTTTTGAGCTTATGTCTGCTGCTGTGCCTACCTGCGAGCATATGCTTTGGCTCTGTCTTTATGGCTTGGGCCGGGGGGGGGGGGCATTTTCTGGTTGGGCAAGAGGATATTGTTTGGGGGTTAGGGGGGCCAGCATTGATCGCAGTGCCAGCTTTCTTTCATGTTTCATTTTTCAAGTTTGAGTGTGGGGTGGGCATGAACTGCTGTTTCACAGGACTAAAAAATGAGTGTGCCAGCTTCTGGCCTGCACAGGCCAGAAGCTCTGCTGGGTGGATGTGTTTTGTTTTGCTGCTGGTTGGCCCTAGCCTTTAAGGGGGGGGGGGCTGACTTGGCTTGTGCAACGGGGCCTTGAATTTTGGGGTTGCGTGTGCGGCGTGTGGTGTTGACTCTGCTAACATTTCCAATTTTCTTGACAGCATCGTGGAGGAGAGGAGGACCAGCTGCAAGACCGCCTGAACATCGCTGGACTGCAGGACTGGTGTTAGTGTGAGCGAGTCCGGGTTGACATTTGGGTGGCCTTGGGGGTGGGTTCTTGCTAGCTTGGGAGGGGGGAGGCTCATCTTCAAAACACCACATCCACACCCCACACCGACATACCACAGATACATCGGTCCCGCTAAATAGTGTCTCTTAGGTAGGTAGGCCAGTTGGTAGGTGATCAGTGGATAATTGCCCTCAACATAACTATTAGGGAAACCGAGCCTAGTTTTTTTTAAAAAACTAAATAGGGACTCGGCAGGGAAAGCATTAGTGAGTGAGTGTTAGGTTTGAATTCTATATATATATATATATATATATAAAAATTTGTAATAGCTGTCAATAGGCTTCCCATTAGTGCCCCCATAACTAGGGTTCCACTGCCCATCTCTGGCACACGTGGTGGTGCCAGGCCGGCCCGGGCATACTAGTGTGTGAGTGTTTAAGGCTTTGTCACCTGTTATTGGGGTTTAGGGCCAGCTCAATTCCAGAGGAATTCAGCTGATTGGCAGGCTCAGGTTCCCTGACATAAATAGGGTTGCTTAAAAAGGCACTTGATTGTTCATCTCCAAGTCACAGAGCCACTAGAAACACAGATTTATAGCAGGTTAGTTAGGTCTTGAAAACAAAGTTGACCTTTGTTTTCTAAATCTTTTCTGATTAGTTAGGGTTGAATTTGGGAGGGGAAAGTATGTCAGAGAGGAAAGCAGAGAGGGGACCCGGGGGAAAGGCTAGGGAGAAATCTAGAGGGGAGGAGGGGAGGGGGAGGGGGACTGCTGCGGCAGCCCCTCCATCTGAGCGGAGGAGGCCCTCCCCTGCGCTGCTGCCGTTCACCAGCCTGGCTTCTGGTGACAGGAAGAGGGTTCGCAAGACTCTCTTTCCTGAGGCAGCTGCTGGAGGGCCACCCCCAACCCGGGTGCGTGAGGCAGGGGCTGGCACTGGGCAGGGGCCTGCTGCTGAGGCTCCTCCTCCTCCAGTGGTTGCGAGCCAGCTGCTGGAGGAGGGGCAGCATGTGGTGTCTCCTGGGATGGGCGCGGAGCACATGACTTTCCCTGCGCTCCCGCTCACCCCAGGAACCCGGAGGATGTTGGAGGAACTGCCCGTGAGACCCCCCCTGGGGCGGTCCACCCCAGTTTCCTCTGAGGCCAGCAGCAGGCCTCTCGCGGCTGTGCAGGAGGAGAGGACGCGGGAGGAAGAGGCAGAGACTGTGGTGGAAGAGCCCACATCTCTGCCCCTTCAGCCTCGTCCATCCCCACCTGCCCGGCCGAGAGTGGGACACGGTGTGTCCGGCCAGAGCACCTCACAGGAGGTGCCGCAGGGTGGTCCCGAACGCGCTTCTCCTGGGAAGCGTGGGATGCCCTTTTCCTCCGAACTCTGGAAGCACTTCCAGACAACGGAGGATCCCCGAGCAGCCCTGTGCCTGCATTGTAGGCAGCGCGTCAGCCGTGGCAAAGATGTGTGGCATCTCTCCACGTCTGGGATGAGGTACCATATGAAGAGGCACCACCAGGCGGTGCTTCTTCGGGAGGAGGGTTCGAGTGGCGCCGCACGGCCGCCAGCTAGCCAGAAGGAGGCAGGCTCCTCTGGTGCTCTCCCCCCAAGGGTACCTGCAGGAAAGGGACGCCAAGCCTCTCTCCCGGAGATGCTTGGTATGCAGGGCGCTAGTGTGCCCAGAGAGGGGATCCGGAGGGCGAGCAGGCGCATCACGCGCCACATCGTCAACATGATAGCAGTGGATGGGCAACCGTATTCCGTAGTTGAAGACTTCGGCTTCTCAGGGCTGCTCCAAGATTGCTTTCCCTGGTACGCCGTCCCTGCTCGCACATCGTTGAGCAGATCGGTGGTGCCCTCGTTTTACAGGGCTGCCAGGGATCATGTGAAGGCACAGCTGTCCCGGGTTGCCGGGAGAACTGTGCACTTCACATCGGACATCTGGACCTGCCCAAGTGTGCAGCAAGCGTACCTCTCGCTTACTGCTCACTGGTGGGAACCCGAGTCGGTTCTGGGTGGGGGCCGGGGGGAGGTGCCTAGCACAGCTAGACAGGGAAGGATGCGAGACCGCCAGGCCGGCTACTGCAAGGCCTTGCTTCACGCCGAGGTGCTCGACGTGTCCCACACGGCGGAGAACATCGCTGCCACCTTAAGGAGACAGTTGGACGAGTGGATAGGCCAGGGACCCGCCACCGTGGGATGCATGGTGACGGACGGTGGCAAGAACATGAGGGCAGCGGCGCATCTAGTGAGCCGAGAGAGCGTCTACTGTGCCGCTCACAAGCTTCACCTAGTGGTGAGAGATGCGCTGGGGTTGGGCTCCTCGAAGGAACCCGTGGATACCCGGACCCGTGAACTCCAGTTACTTGTCCAGAAATGTCGGAGGCTCACGGGTCACTTCTCGCGCAGCGTGAAGGCCACGCACGAACTGCGCCAGACACAGGTCAGGACAGGTGTGCCAGAGCACGCTCTGATCACTGACGTCAGCACTCGCTGGAACTCCACCTGCGCCATGCTTGAGCGCTTGGTGGAGCAGCAGGCCGCACTCCACGCGTGGCTCTCCGAGCACCGCGGTGCGAGTCAGGTGGGTGAGTTCAACCGGGAGGATTGGCTCACCATCACCCAGACAGTGGAGGTCCTGAAGCCCTTCAAGGACTTCACTGTGGCGGTCTCGTCAGACACGGCGACCCTCGGTCTGGTCATTCCCCTGGTGCACACGCTCCAGAGGAATCTGGCCACCCTTGCAGACCGGGTCGCGCCCCGTGCTGACCTTGTTCCAGCGGTGCGCGCATTAGTGAGAAGGCTGCAGCAGGGCATAGCTGCCAGGCTAACTCCTCTCACTAAGGAAGAGTCATACATGTTGGCGACCATGTGTGACCCGCGCATAAAGGGCACTTTCGCCGAGCGGGACGGGAACCTCACCCAAGCCAGAGACGGGCTCTGCTCTTGGGTGAGGCGCAGGCAGGCCAAGAGGGGACGCCTGTCGACAGGGGGGACGCAAGAGGGGCCCTGCCGTGCGGGTCCCTCTGACGCCCCCTCTGCGCAGGCCCCCCCCGAGGCCACCACCGGAGTGCCGATGGAGATGGAGATGCTCCGGTGGGCCCTCGTCCCCTCTGGGGTCGTGAGGACCGTGAGAGAGGATCTGGCGGAGGCGATGGTCAGGGACTACCTCGCGGAGCCCTGCGAGTCGCTCTCCACCGATCCGCTCAGCTACTGGGCCAGGAAGGAGTCGGTCTGGCCGGACCTCTCCCTCGAGGCGCAGCGGCTGCTCTCATGCCCTCCGACGAGCGTGGAGAGCGAGCGCGTCTTTTCACATGCGGGCGACATTGTCGGCCCACATCGCACTCGCCTTCTCCCATGGAGAGTCGAGCAGTTGACCTTCCTGAAGGTCAACTCTCGCCTCTTCGATTTCTCAGGACTGGACTTCCAGAGTGACTGAGGTGAGCCCAACTTGTGGCCTGCATCCTCTATGAGTCCAATCCTTTGGAATCGCGCTCTCTCCTGTATAAAACCCTGTATATACAGTTAAAACCGGCCAGTAGAGGGAGGGTGGTTAGGAACCAGTGGCAAAGGGGAAAACACCCAGCAATTTGAAAGCCCCCCCCCCAGGGTATTCAAAACATCTCCCATCACTGAGACATACCCTGTGGGACCAAATTTATTATGAAAAATAATGCCCCAGAAACATGGATTGCTACTGGAGGGAGAAACAGGTTAGATAGGGATTGCTTAGGTGTTTTTATCAGATGAAATCATTGTAAAAAAAATTGTAGAAGAATTGTTGTACTGTTTTTTGAAAGTTGATGTTCTGTTCATGTAAAAAAAAGGAAAAAAAACCAAAAAAAAATGTTGTGATTATGTTTTTTAAAAGTTGATGTTCTGTTCATGTAAAAAAAAGGAAAAAAAACCCAAAAAAATGTTGTGATTGTGTTTTTTAAAAGTTGATGTTCTGTTCATGTAAAAAAAAGGAAAAAAACCCAAAAAAAAATGTTGTGATTATGTTTTTTAAAAGTTGATTGAATGTTCATGTTTAAAAAAAAAAATTTGATGTTAATGTTGGGTTTGCATGGTTGGGGGATGCGGGAAGAGTGGTGGATGGGCACCGGCCAATGATGATCTCTCACAGATGTTCCCAGGTAAATTCTGAGGCTGGTGTGGGGGTGGGGGGAGACCTCTGCAGAACTGCTCCAGAAATACCATTGTCCAGTGCCTTGGAAGTGCCCAGTTCAGCTTTGTGTGTCTGAACTGAAAGCACAGCCACAGGAAATGACATAGGTTCTGCTGGACCCTGTTGCAGTGGTTCCCCCCCATTAAGTCGTTTTATGGAGGGAGAGTTGTATTAGGCTGGTAGTTATTATGATCATCTTCTGTTTCCATGCCCTGTTGTGCCCGCTCACTATGTAACCTGTTGTAATGTTCAAAACTTTACTGTTTGTCCATTTCAAAAAAAAAATTGTGTTTAAGATTCTCTGATGTGTAGTTAATTGTGTTGTGTTGTGCTATGAGGGACAATAAGTGTAATATGTTGTGATTTGTTGACCACTTGTAATTTGAAAATGAGAAAATAAAGGTTTTTTAAACTTAATGATTGTGTGTCTGTGTTCCCTTCTTTGATGGGAGGTTGGTTCCCAGCATAGGGAACAATGGGGCAGGCTGGCCAGCCTGTTCCTGGGGTACTCGGTGTGGGGCAGCTGAGGGTGGTTTTGGTTCTGAGAGGGGCTGAGTGGAGGATTTGGGTCTGTGTGTGGCAGCTGGGGTGGGGGAACTGGGTTTGTGTGGGGCTGTAAGGAGTGGACTATGGGGGATGAGAGCACTGGTCGTCCCTTTTGCCCAAGTAGGCCCCTGCTACTGTCCTGGTGTGGGCTTCCATGCCTCTATCAGTTGCTGGCCCTCCTTTGCCATCTTTTTCAGAAATTTTCCTAGGGCTGCCAAACTCCTGGTTGGGCTTGAGTTCAGGTTAGAGAGAGTAGTTCCCTACAGATAAACTGGCTGCTTCCAAGGGCAATCTCTTTAGAGGGCAAATGCGGACCATGGATTCTGGGGGAGATCCCTACTCAGATTTTCCTTTGCACAAGTCCCACCCCCAAATTGCCAGTAACTTCCAAGGCCAGAGTTTGCCACCCCAGAGAGATCCCGTTCCCACCCTCTTAGCCTTGGCATGAAAGTTGTAGCCCCCATGGAACGCTTCCAGGTTCCTGATTCCAAGCCCAATGACACCAATGTAAGACAATCCAGACCTCCATCAAAAATGGATTTTAAGTAGCAGTGGGATTGGGCTGCATTTCAGTCATTCACATATCTGGTTGTGTTCCCAAACATTTAGCTTATGGTTTTTTAAATCGGCGTATGGCACTTAAGGACACTTTTAAATGGTTCTAAAAACATATTTTTATTATGAAGTATTTAATGTGGCATTGATCAAGGGCAGGCCTTTTGGCCAAATGAGCAGTATCAGTACAGTAAAATTTAGACAAAGCTCATAGGAGGAAAAAGCATTCACACTGTGAAGTGGGAAGAAAGTTTCAATTTACATGTACCATGGACTCCGAAAAAGACATGTCCAGACCAAATCAGGCCTGCTTTCTCCCTTGAAGATATCAATTGATGATAGTGCTTATGTCACATCATGAGAAGACAAGGTTCACTAGAAAAGACAATAATGCTAAGAAAAATTGAAGGCAGTAGGGAAAAGAAGAATACCCTAGATGTGGTAGAT
Organism: Eublepharis macularius; assembly: GCF_028583425.1. Lineage (NCBI taxonomy): Eukaryota > Metazoa > Chordata > Lepidosauria > Squamata > Eublepharidae > Eublepharis > Eublepharis macularius. The sequence goes on along the minus strand of NC_072792.1, from coordinate 36,684,162 downwards.
TGACTTCGGTTTGCAATACATGGACAAGGTTTTTGGGATACTGTGGAGCTCAATATAATTCTAAAGTACACCACAAGTGATTTGAATGCATAAAACATACAGACACATACACATAAAATGTATATACCCCCTCCCCACCAAATTAAAGGTTTATCTTATGCCCCGGTTTTCTCCCCCATGGGAACCTAGAGTGGTTTACACATTGCTGTTCTCCCTTGATTTGTTTCACCCTCATCACAACCAGGCTAACAATAGACAGCTGCTCCATGCCTCACATTGGAGTGACTCCACCGATGGCCTTCTTAGTTGTATGAGGGGGTGGAGGGGGGGGGGGAGGAAGGAAACAACGCACTCCTGCCCACTCTATCTGGGGCCTAGGTTACCAAATTGCTTGGCCTTGGCAAGGAGCCAGTGGTGGGGCGGCACTGGTTCTGGGGCCCCGTCAAGAACATTTGTCCAGGGCCCCAAAATCACCTAGACTGCCTCTGGAAAACACAACACAATTGTTTACTTAGGCTGAGCCAAGAACATCCATCAAGCCTACAAGGCACAGAATCAGAGTCTGCCAGATTCTAGACCAACTCTCTAGCCATTGCACTACAGTGGATATCTAAAAATTGTTCATACCCCCACCAGCAACTTGAACATTTTTCTCCAAAAGGCACACAACTTGGCTGGGTCTCAAAAAGGACTATGATGCATGGGCCTGTCAATGCATACTGGTACTAAGGCTCTGGCCGGGGGGAGGGGGGCATTGTGCCAATGCCACCCTGGCTTTGGAAGGGGACAGTAAAATAGAAGAAATAATCTAGCTTCAGTGCCTCCCCCCCTTCTCTCTCTCTCTCTCTCTCTCTATAATGTGAGTGAAAACATTACTATACCATCACTGAAGCCTACAGGATACTTAGGGTCTGTTCACACACGCATGATCATTTAATGGCAATGCTCTGGCATGATGATGTCTGTTCTAGGAAGTGATGTGATCATCACACAAGGCTGGGGAGCACGCACAATTCACAGCAGGCAGATTTGGGCCACAAGGGATCCTGCTTTGGCCTGCAGGGCCCAAATCAGCCCACTGCAAAGCACAGGCATACTCTCAGGGCAGCCAGATGACATCAGTGACATCACGGCAGCAGCCCCTGGAGCGTACCTTGAAGGCTCATTCACTGACTTTCCCCCTTCGGGGTGATAGGTGAGAGTGGGGGATCCCCCACCAAGGGGAAACGGATCCCTAATTGTGTCTGAGGTTGTGGAAATCAAATGGGTCATATTGCTTCTGTCTTTGAGGGACTTACATGCACATTATATTTAACTCCAGATTTCTTGATTGTCAAGGAATGCATGTGGTGGGGGGTGGGGGGAAGGGTGGGAGAAGGGCCCCTGAGGGTGAGGGTGGCATTTGGCATGCAAAATGCCACCCCTGGCAAGACAAGCCTCTCCCAGCTGTCAGTGGTAGAGATGAGAGCAGAGCACCCACTTGGGGAGGCCATGAAATGGCCCCCCCAAGTGGGAGCAGGCTGAGCCTTGGTGGGGGGATGGGAGGAAGGGTGGGAGAAGGGCCCCAGAGGGTTGGGGGGGGATTTTGTTGCAGTGGTTCCCCCCCATTAAGTCATGTTATGGAGGGAGAGTTGTATTAGGCTGGTAGTTATTATGATCATCTTCTGTTTCCATGCCCTGTTGTGCCCGCTCACTATGTGACCTGTTGTAATGTTCAAAACTTTACTGTTTGTCCATTTCAAAAAAAAAATTGTGTTTAAGATTCTCTGATGTGTAGTTAATTGTGTTGTGTTGTGCTATGAGGGACAATAAGTGTAATATGTTGTGATTTGTTGACCACTTGTAATTTGAAAATGAGAAAATAAAGGTTTTTTAAACTTAATGATTGTGTGTCTGTGTTCCCTTCTTTGATGGGAGGTTGGTTCCCAGCATAGGGAACAATGGGGCAGGCTGGCCAGCCTTCTCTGCGGGTGGTGGGGGGGTCAGGGGGGTGGTTGTCTGTGTGCCAGGGCAGGTGCTCTTTCCCAGGGACGATTTGGCACTGCCACCATTGTGGCACCCCTTGTCTGTGCAGAACTGCCCTGGGAAAGAGAGTTTAGGGGTTCCCAAAAGGGGAGGGCAGGCCAGCCTGTTCCTGGGGTTATGGTGGGTGTGGGGCAGGTGGGGGTTGATTTGGGTCTGTGAGGGGCTACTGGGGGGATTTGGGTCTGTGTGTGGCAGCTGGGGGGGAATTGGGTTTGTGTGGGGCTGTGAAGGGTGGACTTTAGGGGCTGAGAGCACCTACTTGGGGAGGCCATGAAATGGCCCCCCCAAGTGGGAGCAGGCTGAGCCTTGGTGGGGGGTGGGAGGAGGGGTGGGAGAAGGGCCCCAGAGGGTTGGGGGGCATTTTGCATGCAAAATGCCACCCCTGGCAACACAAGCCTCCCCCAGCTGTCAGTGGTAGAGATTAGAGCACCTACTTGGGGAGGCCATGAAATGGCCCCCCCAAGTGGGAGCAGGCTGAGCCTCGGTGGGGGGTGGGAGGAGGGGTGGGAGAAGGGCCCCTGAGGGCTGGGGGGCATTTTGCATGCAAAATGCCACCCCTGGCAAAGGAAGCCTGCTTCTTCATTTTTTCCCCATAGGAAATAATGAAGAAGATGCTCCTTTATGGGAGGATGGGGGGACCTGCTTTGGGGGGCCATAACATGGCCCCCCAAAGTCCAATCTGTCTGAAACTTGGGTGGGTGTTAGAGAAGGGTTAGAGGAAGGTCCCCACCAATTTTGGGCTTATTTGGTGGGAAAATGCCTCCTCCAGGCGTCCTGAAAGACGGAGGCATTTTCCCAGCAAAAAAAACCGAAAGAATCCCGAAAGAATGCCGAAATAATGCCGAATCCCGAATCCCGAAAGAGATTTTTGTTTCGGCATTCGGCTAATGCCGGTAGAGAATCTTGTTTCGGGTAATCCCGAAACAAGAAAGCCGAAAGTTTTTTCCTTGCACACCCCTAGCAAGCACTCAGACTGACAGTGAAAGTTGTTAATGCCGCATTTGTCCTCCCAATAGCAAAGAGCATATCATTAGAGCCCTCGCTCCCCATCCCCAGCCAACTGCAGAAAGACTCAGACTTCTGTCTCCTTCTCTGGCTACACACAGACTGCTAAACTTATGGAATTATTCACTGCTACCAAATGTTGAGAAGATTGCTGGCTTTAAAATGGTGGCTGGACAAGTGGAATTCATGGAGGATAGGTCTACCACCAACTATAAGCCATTTACTATGCTATAGCTATAAGCCGGATACCTGAGGAAGGGAGGTCTGACTCCCAGAAGCACATACCCTGAAGATCTAGTTGGGTCCAGCTACTGGACCAAAATCGTAATCAAGTATAAAATCCTATCTTGTACTCTTTGTCAGCTGCACATTTGATGAAAATCAGTACAGGGTTTTTTGGATCTAAAGGTAATCGAACCATCGGCATGTCAATAATAGACACAGGCTTAATCTCCAATTGTTCTAAGTTGTATGCTCAGTTTTCCTGACATGTGGTTGGCTATTATGCTCTCATTGTGCTATAGGAGCCATTTACAAATGGATTTTCCTATGTGGACAAGACAATCCAGTTGCAACTGATGGCTATTTCACAATGACAATGCAATATCCTACTATATAAAAGGTTAAGCATATTCAAGACAACTCACTTCCTACCCTGGTGTGCCACCAGAGGGTGCTGCTGTGGCAGGAAGGCCAGATGAGCCAGCCAGATCTCCAGAGAGTGTGTCACAGTGGGAAGCCCAGGCCGGAATCAGGCACGAAGCAGGCGGCAATGCCTACTCCCCACATTCACACAGCTGGGATCAGGAGCAGAGCAGAAGGCAATGACCATCCCCCATCTTTACCCCGCTCAGATCAGGAGCTGAGCAGATGGCAATGCCCATTCCCTGCCTTCACCCAGCTGGGATCAGGAACAGAGCAGGTGGCAATACTTGCCTTCTGCCATCACCCAGCTGGGATCAGGAACAGAGCAGGTGGGAATGCCCACATGCCATTTACCCAGCTGGGATCAGGAGGAGAGCAGGTGGCAATGCCCACTTTCTGTCTTCACCCTGCTGGGATCAGGAGTGGAGAAGGTGGCAATGCTCATTCCCCACCTTCACCTAGTTGGGTTCAAGAGTGGAGCAGGTGGCAATGCTCACTACATGTCTTCACCCAGCTGGGATCAGAGTAAAGTAGGTGAATTCATGCTCCCCATCTTCACCCAGCTGGGTTCAGGAGTAGAGTGGGGTTAATGCCTGCCCCCCACCTTCACCCATCTGGGATCAGGAGTGGAGCAGGTAGCAATTCTTGACCCCATCTTCACCCAGCTGGGATCAGGAGTGGAGCAGGTAGCAATGTCTGCCACACAACTTCACCCAGCTGGGATGAGAAGCAAAGCAGGTGGCAATGCCCACCTGCCCTTCACCTGTCCTGGATCATACATGGAGTAGGTGGCAATGCTGGTCCCCCCTTCATGTGGCCAGGATCAAGCACAGAGCAGGTGGCAATGCCCACTCCCTGCCTTCAGCTGGCTGGGATCAGGAGCGGAGCAGGTAGCAATACCTGCCCTCCACCTTCACTTAGCTGAGATCAGGAGTGGAATAGATGGCAATACCTGCCCCCCACCACCAACCAGCTAGGAACAGGAGCAGAGCAGGTAGCAATGCCCATTCCCTGCCTTCACCCAGCTCAGATCAGGAGCAATGCAGGTGGCAATGCCTGCTTCCCCATTCCCCTGGCTGGGATAAGCAGTGGAGCAGGCGGCAATGCCTGCACCCTGCCATCAACCAGGTGGGATCAGGAATAAAGCAGTTGGCAATGCCTGCCCCGAACTTCACTGAGCTGGGATTAGGCACAGAGCAGGTGGTAATGCCCATCTCCTGCCGTCACCCAGCTGATATCAGGAGCAGAGTAGGTGGCAATGCCCACCCTCACCATCACCCACCCAGGATCAGGAGCAGAGCAGATGCCAATGTCCACCCCCTACCTTCACCCAGCTGGGATCAGCAGGTGGCAATGCCCACCCCCATTCACCTGGCCGAAATCAGGCATGGAGCAGGAGGCAATGCCTGCCCCCCTTCACCCATCTGGGATCAGAAGCGGAGAAGGTGGCAATGCCCACCTCACCTTCACCCCTCTGGGATCAGGAGAGGAATAGGAGGCAATTCCTGCCCCTTCACTCGACCAGGATGAGGAATAGAACAAGTGACAATGCCTGTCCCGCTTCAGCCAGCCAGGGTGAGGTGTGGAGCAGGAGGCAATGCCCACCCCCTTCACTTGGCCAGCATCAGGCACAGAGGAGGTTACCTTGCCTACCCCCCCTTGCCTTCATCCTGCCGGGATCAGTGATGGAGGATGAGGGAATGTTCAGCTGCCTTCTCTCCCCTTTCTAGCGCCCATTGTATTTTTTTCCCACAACGGGCTTTGTTGCTAGTTCAACATAACCAGAAAATGTCATGGTGAATTCATCATATTCCAGTATTTTTGCACTGCTTTTCTGTCTTTCTAAAGACCTCCTTTCTGATGATTTTTGTCCTGGGTGGACATTACAAATGCTATAGTTGCTTCCTAGGGCTACTTTCTTCCTTTAAAAAAATGGCCTCTTTCTTCTTCCAGTCTGATTAATTCTCTGTCTGTGCTTGTCAATAAGTGCTTGATTACCTGCTCTTCTTTATGAAGGAGGGAAATTTTTGCAGCATGCCAAGTTACTGACCTTTCCCTGGTTTTGGGTTGTTATTTCATAATAGTGTTTTAATGAAAATAATAGAATATAAATATGAGTAGTGATTTTGACTACATCGTTAAAACACCAATACCTAATCAACTACCCTCCTCAAACCAGAGCTGATAATCAAGCACTTATTCATGAATGCCAGGCAAGCTGAAAAAAATACATCATAATAAATTAGCCTGAATTCAGCTGAACAAAACAGAAATTGCAGGATGAATCAGGGCTTTTGTTGAAGGAGACTTACTTCCAGGTAGACATACAGTAAACTCAGACTTATGGAATTGGATCTTTAATAAGCAGCGTTATGGTAAGGGCCCATAGAATTCAAACACTTTGTCCAGTTTGCTTGAAGGACAGGCAGAAGACACTCTGCTGCAATTTTGGTGAGATTGGGTGGAAAAACAACTACTACAGCCCCCCTCCCCCAAAGTCCCAGATACGGAATAATGAAAGTGCAACAATGCCGGGGGGGGGGGGAAGGCTGCAACGAAAGCCTTCCTCACTTTCTGAAAGGAAACAAATGAACTAGGAAGGAAAATCAGAATTTTCAGTGGAAAGGTAATTTTTTTAAATTGTTGGTCACTGTAAGCATAGGGAAATGAAATGAATGCAGGCAGGGCTTTTTAAAATGCTGGTGAGTAGCTGAAGCTCTCCTATTGGCTGCTGCTTGACAGCCATTTTAGGACTTAGTAGAGTAAACTTTGTACAGCTGTGCAGAGAAGGACCCACTCTGGGGGTCTGTAAACTCATCTCCTTTGTTTGAAATTTAGTGGTTCTTTAGATTAGAGGGCGGACTGTGATCTGTGAGATTTTGGTGCCATTAAGTGCAAAAACAGCTGCTCTAGAGCTTCCAGTTGGGACCCTCTCCCCTTCCCCATTGAAAAAATGGCCATGAAAATGATGACAATGGAAACACCTAATGAATTTCGACCCCAACTCAGCGAGGCCCTGCCAGAAAACTACTCAGGGACATTAAACATTCCGCTCAACAATCCTGGATACGAAAGTACAACAAAAATTTCCTAGATGCACACCCCTTGTCAGGATCTTCTTGATAATCTGTGCTGTCTTCTTCACCTTAAAACACAAGCATTTCCTGCTTTTGTATATATTGTAACTGTATTATAGCCCTGGAAGACTCTGGGCTGCCAAAAGTATGCCCCCCATCAGTATGTACCTGCTTTTAATAAAGCCTGTTCTCTGTATAATGAAATGTGAAATGCTGGACTATCATTTGGATTTTAATTTGGAAGTTGCTATGGAAAAATGAAACAAACCCCAAGATTCTTTGAATGAAGATCCCATTGATCCCTCCCTCCCAGTTTTGTCCATACTGACTGCTTTACCATTCCTTTAGCACATCTGGTTCTCCGTTTAAAGCCAGGGGGGAAATGTATAACATTGGCAAGCCATTCTGCCTTTAGGGAGAAATAAAGAAAGACACACACATGCAAAATGCTGGGCTTTCCCCCCTTGCTGATGAAGTCCAATGGCTATGGAGAGGAAAGCCTTCTGACTTGTTTTATTGACAAGGCGACATTTCTGGGTTTGGGACAAAGGTAAGAGCCATTCATGCACAGCTTTTCAAAACAAGGGTGCAAAACTCTTTTGCAAAACTAAGAAGAGAATGAGATTTTGCTAGGAACCAACTTAGAGAAGAGGAGCGATGCAGACCAGTGACAATATGGTAATGAGACAACAGGATCTTGCTTCCATAGGGCCAAGCTACACATGACGAATGACACTTGAATGGCAAGTGGATTGAGTGGAGGGCAAGTGAACAGGGAGAAATACACTTGCTGTTCAAGTGTCATTCGTCATGTGTAGCTTGGCCCTTAGTGAATTGGGGTCTTCTTTCCCGAGCTCCCCATCTTCTTTTCTGATAATGTTTATCAAAAGGGTACTAACTACACAATACATGGTCCTTGAGTTGGGACTGGGTCTGTCATTAGGACTGTCAGTCAGCTCAATTCCCAGGTTGGCAGGCCAGGTTCGGATCAGGACAGCAATGCACAGGGAGAGGATGCTAATGGGCTGGATCCAGCCAGGTTTTTCACTCAACCTCGGCAAATTGCCTCCCTAATTGCAGCCTCTAATCCACGAGTCCAGACAGTTCCTGGGATCACCAGCATAGCCTTTTTGGTGATTCAAAGGGCCTCACTCCTAGCTTTTCTCCAGTGTAAAAACTGGCTGGATCCAACCCAGGGCCAGGCTGGTCTATTTACTTACTGGCAAAGCTCCCTTTGGGCTACTGCTATGGATGACCTCTTGGGTCATATCCAAGCAGTGCAGAAGGGAGCAAGTGGCGAGCCTGGACATGTGATCTTCACCTGTAGCTAAATCCAAGCCAAGCAATCCCTGCTGCACTGCCAACCTCACAAGGACTAGCCAGCCCAGAGTCTTCCAGGGCTATTTTAATCTCTCAGTCCTGCCCTGACCTGCAGAGAACCCTGGGGAAAATAGCGCCACCAGAAAGCCTTCTGTCACGTGGCACTGGTTGTCATTGTCTCTTTGGCAGAGGACCTTCTTACAGTCCAGGCAGAATGTGATAGCGGAGCAGTGCATGGCTACTTGTTACTGAAGGAAAAAACCCTGCGCATGCTGCAAGCCACTTTTCGAGCCCACACATGAGTCTGCCTTACACTAGGGTTACTGGTCCCCTGGTGGGAGCAGGAGATCCCCCGATTCCACCCTCCACCTCCTGCCACCACTCACCTGGCCGGCGGGGGAGAATGGGGCAGGAATGGGCCTCCCGGTCACATTCCCGCGTCAGCATGACAATGTCACTCCCAGGAGTGCCATCATTGTGCCACCCTGAGAGTGCTCCCACAATTTGCAATGGGCCAATTTAGGCCCCAAAGGGCTCATTTGGGGCCTAAATTGGCTCGCTGTAAAGTACATATATGCACCTGCACCTACAAGATGACCGTGCCTGGAAATGAAGTCACTGGAAGTGATGTCATCAAACTGGTGTAGGAGCAACACAGATAAGGTGAGACACAGCTAAGGTGAGTGCCGGCTACCCACCCTCCCACCTGGAGGGTAAGGGAACCCGGTAACCTTCCCTTACACCGAAACAGTCCATGGGTTTGTCAAGGGCAATATAATCTGTCCTGACTGGCAGCAGCTCTCAAGGATCTTGGGTGAAGATGCATCACCTGCTCCCTACTGATCTTTTTAATTGGAGATGCCAGGGATTGAATCTTGGATCTTCTGCATGCAAAGCAGATGCTTTACTCCTGCTTTACTCCTGAATCACACAACGCCTCTCTTTTTGTCACTTTTCTTTCTGCTTCCTAATTTGTGATGTTCTGTATATGCTATGTATTGCAATGCACTGCTGATTCTGAGCATTCTCCACCAGCAGCTATCAGCAGGCTGTCTAGTTTAATGAACAAAGAAGTCCATCACCTGTTACAGACACAAAAATAGCTCAAAATAATTTTTTTAAAAATGATGCATGACCATGGAATTTCTATGATTTGCCAATACAGCAGTAAGTTCTAGGCATGCACCACCAGCAGTGGGTTTTTGTTTTCATTCAGGCGTGATGAGGAATGTTTCTGAGTAGATATAAATGCACACATTTGCTTGGAATATATGTGCAGTTTGAGAGTAAGGAGAGAAATATTGGCATTGAGAAATTTGAGAGAAATATCAGCATTGCGAGCAGATTACATTTGATTTTCGCATACACCATGTAAGGATTGCGACATTGCTAGGATGCACTGAAATCAGTTGCTGTAGTTGTGATGCAGTGTGGCAGAAAGCACATCAGTAGCTCCTAGCTCTTGCAAGCTGCCACAGGAATGGGTGTGTGTGTGGAAATGGGGCATTTGTACCTTGCTGCTAGATGCCATGTTTTGAGATACCCTAGAGCCTTGCAACGTCTTCCACTAATTACTGAGGCAGAAAAACCCGTCCATGTGGGTCCACATTAGTGATGAACACTTGCATAAAATTTGTGTTGAATTCCATCCCGTTCATAATTTACAAGCAGGAGATACTGGTATTTGGCCTTGTGCAACTGTGCTGCAAAAACTGAGCTTTGTGCACACAACAATGGGGGGGGGCAGGAGCCAGCAATGTCTTTTTCTCTTGTGGAAGAAGCAAATCGGCACATGGCTCCACTTTCCCCCTCACCTCTTTTTTGAAATGCTACTGGGAATAATCTAGTTGGAACTACAAAACATGTAGCTTCAGTATTTTTCCCGCAGATCGGTAAATACACATTACAGATATACGGCAGATCGGATACACAAATAACACAGCAATCTCTTTAAAATGTTTTGAAACCTGGGATTTGTTGAAGGACTGCAATATACATCCCTTTTACTCTTGTTGCCTTTCTGAAAGGTTCCTTGTGGCTTCCTGGACGTTGGAGACATTCCTTTTCCTTTCCCTTTGATGCCAAACTATTTTATGTAAGTTCTGAGACAATCAACTTGGCCATCTTTACCTTCTGTCTTTGGATGCAATTTCCTTCTGATTTTAAATTTGTCACTGGGGAAACCTTTTTCTTCCCCTAAGCCAAACAGCTGTTTTTATTTTATTTTATATTTTGCTCTGCTTTTTCCCACTAAAAAAGGTCAAGTTCTTTTTTGGGGGAGTTCATTCCATTCTTCTCCTTCATATCAAAATAATAAAACACAGATTACAAATGGAATGAGATTTGCTTCAGTTACTTTAAATTCTGTTGATTCCACCATCCTTGCTTCCTGTGATATGAGGCTATGCCTCTGGATAAAAATAATAATTCAACTTCTTTGATGGACTGTTTTTTGAATTGCAGTTTTGAGAGGGGAAAGGAGAAGTATTGTGGTTCTGTCCTGAGTCTCAAATACACAAACTGTTATTTTATTTGGTAAACATTCACCTTGCTTTACCTTACCACAAGAAGCCTCAAGATACCTACAAAAAATTAAACAAAAATATAACCGCCTTCAGACCCACCATACATTTATTTTATTTTATTTACTTTATTTATAGTCTGCTTTTCTTGCTAAGCTTCAAGGTGGATTATAAAGCTGTGCAATCAGATAGTGAAGGACAACCAATGTACAATGCACTAGGGCTAGGATTGCACACTTAGGGAACAATGTGAACAACAAAGAGCCTTTTTGCACTCTCTCGCCTTGCTCCTGATCTCTTCAGAAGTGAAAGCTCATTTATTTGGCTGGCTTTTGTTTGATGCATTATGCACCTCGCTCTGTGTGTCAGATTTCTTTCCAATGTTAATTGTCTGCACAGGTCCTCCCCCAATTGGAAAAAAGTTCTGATTGGAAACAACATCCTCTGAAAATGCTTACCTCATTATACGTCATTTGTTTTGCACAATTGTTAAACCACTAAAGCACTACTGTTCAAAAAACTCCCGGCACTGGATTTCTTAACCATACAATAAATAAGATTTTTTGTATTTTATGTTTTAAATTTTAAAGGTGCTTCAGTGCTACAAGTGCATCAAGAAAACAATCATACGTCCTAATCAATAATAATAAGTACAATAAATACATACATATATATAAATACAAGTATATAATCTGATATATCTCGCTGATGGAATAGCTCCTGGGTGTTTCTCAAGGAAAACAGTCTCTTAGGTCCACAACTGATGTATAACCCTTCCTTGGAAAAGATGAGGTAGATGATGCCAAAGTAAAGTGCAAAGTGCAGGACAGGTCTTCACATAACCATTCTATACATGCTGTTTTCCTTCTTCAAACAGATGTCCACGCCCTACAGACTATTGGCCACATCTGTTTTGCACATTTGTGCTTTTTCAAGAGCAAACAATTAATCTGTAAACTCACACTTCTCTATCCTGTTCCCATCCAACCCAGTCAGCTTGTTTGCAGCGAACAAATACTTCTCCTCCCACAACTGTAGCATGTACAAGTTCTGGCTAAAATGATTTTGTTCTGAAAGATTAAGGCAGTGTCTACCTGGCCACTAAAGCTAGATTCTGTTGTGAAGTCTTGTGGGTTTTCCTCATGGCACAAGGGCTGAGCCTTGATAATCCATTTTACATTTTTTTGCTGTGTGTGATCCTGATGTAATTGCAATCAGAGTGATCTATAGGAGTTCTGTAAGATGGAGCTTGGAAATTAAGAATCTGCCATCTTTGCTGGAGCTCCACAAAGTCCAGAGTGATCTATCATTTCACTGTGTAACAGAGATGACTTGGGTTTTAAGTTATCTAAAAAGCTTTAGATTATGTGTATAGTGGGGTCAAAAGCTCCAGGTTGGGGAACTCCTGGAAATTTATTTGGGGGATAGAGCCTGGAGAAGGCAGAGTTTGGGGACATGCAGGACCTTGGCAGGTTATAACGCTATAGAGTCCGCCTTCCAAATCAGCCATTTACCCTAGGGGAATTGATCTCTGTCGCCAGGAGAGCTCTGTCCTTTGGAATTGTAAATCTGGGAGATTTCCAGGCCCCACTAGGCAATTGATGTACAAAGTAAGAATCACTGAAAGGGAACCAAAATGCTAGCAACTGCAACCATGAAGACTAACTTATTGACATAAAAATACCAGTTATATACCAAAATACTTTATACAAAGCTCCTATGCAAATATCTTAAACTATACACAGTATAAAGAGTCTTCATAAATACATGTTCTCACTACAGAGCATACTCATCACTGTGAAAATGAACTCATCTTTAAATCAAGCAAAAGACATGGACGGCAGGAAGTCCCAGCTGAGACAAATTCTTAACCAACAAACAAAAATAATAAGTGCACTTGCACTGAACAAATCAACAAACATATATCCACTTAATATCCTCTGGCAAGACAGGAAAAGTCCAATTAATAGTCACAATCCAAAGGGAACAAAAAGTTGTTCGTGCTCTGGTCCGGCGGTAAAGAGGAAGGTTGCACTGTGAAGAATCTTTGTAGCTCTGCTAAAGGGGAGCTGGCTTGAACCCGTTCCAGGACTCCTTTTTCAAAGCCGTAGCCACTTTAAATTGCATCTTCTTGACCACTCTCCTTAACAAAACCTTCCTGATGAGGCTTGCCAGAGATAGTATGAGTTCAAGCCCCTTTCTCTCAGGTCTTGGGAGCTCGGAAAAGCCATCCCAAGTCTCCATCAGGCAACACCACTTCTTTCCTTAGTCTTAGAGGCTACCAGCTTCTCTGGGTGGTAAACAACAGCCACCAACAAATCTGAAAGTTTATCTTCTGTTAGACTGATTTGTACATCTAGCACTTTGTATCTGAGTTGTCCTTTAAAGGCTTTGCCTAGTTGTTTCATCACCTGCTTCACTCATGCTAGCTAGAGGAGAGATGAGCTATTGTACTTTTTCACTTCTGTGCTCTCAGAATGGTGAGCTCAATTCTACCCTTCCCTTTGGAGAGCGGGACCAAAAAGGTGTGGTGTGCGCTGGCTGTGAGCATTCAAAATGAAGTTTAATAAGCAATTAGAAAGAGTACACATGGTCCGTTCAGGCATCAGACTGAGCAAGGATAAAAAGAAAGGTGAAAACATGCAGTCCTCTAAAAACTAAACCCAATACTTATTCTGTGGTGGAGAGTGCCATCAAGTCATAGATGACTTATGGTATCCCCTGGTAGGGTTTTCATGGCAAGAGATTAACAGAAGTGGCTTGCCATTGTTCCACGCAAACAGTCTGCCTCTGCGACCCTGGTCTTCATTGGAGGCCTCTTATCCAATTATTAACCCAAGCCGACCCTACTTAGCTTCTTACATCTGATGAGATCAGGCTCTCCTGGGCTATCCAGATCAGGGCTTATGGTTTGTAGTAATGCCTTATTTGCTATTATATTGATCATTTCTTCTTTTAATTGTTAAACTGCCTTGAGCAGGAGTCTGGAGAGTTGGCGTAAAAATCTCATAATAAATAAATATGCATGCCTTCCAATGTGCCACAAACATGCATGGTGCACATTCAGCTGATGAAGATGACGGTGTAGGCGGTGAAATGGCCTTTGCCCTCTTTTCCCATCCACCCACACATACAAAAGGACAAGGATCTAGCCTGAGCAGTCTACTCAGTCCCGTGCTGTTCAGTGGAGCTCCCACGCAGGAAGGTGTCCTTAAGATTGCAACCATGGGGCTGGATCCTATTAAATTAAGTTGTTTCTTATAGGTTGGATCCAGCTAGAAGTCAGGGAGCCCATTTTTCTCACATCTGTATTCGGGGGCAATTTATTTATTTATTATTTATGTCTGCCTTTCTCACTGAGACTCGAGGTGGATTACATAGTGTGAGATTAATACAATCAGTAGCAAGGACAAGGGCAGGCATTTCCATACAGTGTCAAGAACATTTCCATAAACAATGTCATGGGGCAAATGAATACAAGTTTACAAAGACATAGCATTAGCAAGGATCCAATATGGGGTTGAAGAATTGCTGAAACAGAACATAATCAATTCTAGGACTTACATTAAACAACATGAAGCACAGGTAGTATATAGGAGTACATGTTTAAAGCAACAGATAATATGTAAGGCAACATAGTGGTGAAGTCTATGGTTCCTAACTCATTAGTGAAACATATGGGACCCCTTCCCTACAATATTGCCCTCCTAGTTGACAAAAAAAGCCTTTTTGAATAATTCGGTTTTGCATTGTTTGCAGAAAGCCTGACCTCCTCAGGCAGGCTGTTCCATAGGGTAGGGGCCACCACAGAGAAAGCCTGTGTACAGGTTGCTGCTGATTTCACACATGTACAGGCTGGCACCTGCAAGAGACCCTGTTCAAATGAGCGAAGCTGCCATGGAGGAACACAGGGAGTGAGGTGGTCCCGTAGGTATGATGGACCAAGGCCATTAAGAGCTTTATATGGAATAACCAATACCTTGAACTGAGCACGGTAACTGATAGGTAGCCAATGGAATGACTGTAGGATGGGAGTGATGTGCAAGCAGCAAAGCAGAGTGTTTTTTCTGGTGGTGGTGGGGAAGCAAGCTCTCTGTAGCTCCTTCTCTGACAGATGGCTGCGGTCAGTTGGACTTCCCCTGGAGACCTTGTTTTTCCTGGAAGGAAGGAGATGCAGTCTTCCAGTCACTCTGGGCCCACTTTTATCATTTTAAATGTTATAATTTGGGGGAGGAGCTCCTTTATGTACCAAACAAGATTGATCATGAAAGTTATTTTTGTAAACATTTTGCAGACCTTTGAGAAGAAATTAGCATTGTTTTCCAGGGGAGGGCTATTGGGGTTTTTTTTATGGGATTAAGCTATAATACTTAAACAATACAATTTTTTTAAGTAGGGAGGGGGAAAAACAACAACAGCTTCCTTGCTTCAAACTGGTTCAACAGTCTTGGCATTGAAATCAAGTTCCAAGAATGGCTCACAGTGGATTCTTTGCAAATAACTTACAGTTAACCACATAAGATGCAGCCGGATTAAGCTAAACCTTCTTTTGATACCTAACGTGTTATGCTTTCCAAAGCAATTTGGTGGCAGAGACAAATTGTTAAAAGTGCAAGAAATTCACATGCATCCCAAATGACGGCAGAGCTTGGGGCAGTGAGCATGGGAAATACAGAATTCCTATTTGTGCCGCCTCCAACGCCTTGCCATGTTTCCTTATCTGAGCCAAAAACGGCATTGCTCAATATTCCACAGTGGCCAATGAAAGGATGAATGGAATTTAGTTCTCTTTTGTATGCTGTGTGAGGAAAGAGAAAAGGGCACAGTAAAGCTTTTATTGACCCAACTCCAAATCCAGTGTGTCTAACTAGGAAATTGTTCATTCAGATGGAAGCCAAAAAAGCATCCATGCTTTAGTGCGGCTGAGACAGCAAAATCAATTCAGAAAACAACAGTGGTGTTGAGTATGTTTTGAGGGGAGGGAAAATGTCATACTGTCTGTCGTAACGCAAAGGACAAAACAGTTTTGTTAACACTGTACCTTTAAAATTAGAACTGATGAAACTCATCAAGGACGTTTTTTTAAAAAAGCAAAGACCAAGATCTTTTGCAGCCTGAGTGAAGCTAGGCTGCATCAGCGTGACATTCCTGCCTCCTTCTTCCCGCTGCAGTCTCTGTTTCCCCCTCATATTATGCCCCCTTGGGTTAGTGGACCCCCAGGAACATCATAGGGAGCTGCTTTGGAAGGGCAGAATTGACAAATTCCCTCTCTTTCACCAGCAGAGATTTGATAGCTATCTTAGGAGGATGAGGGTACTTTTAGCTTCTCATGCTGGCATGCGGCTAGGGGTGAGGCATCTAGAATGTTTCTGTTTCCAGTTCAATTCCAGAAGTGCCAGAACAATCCCATTCCACCACTAATTGGTTCTGGGTCAGCCGGTACAGGCTCGTATCTGATCTATTTGTTTTTTTCCCCCGTTTGCATGAGTGTTGGCCCATTGCAGGCATGAGAGGTGGTCGTTGGCTGCACATGCACAGAGGCACACTGTTCTTTTCAAAGTGGGGGGAAGAGAGGCTGGGGCGGCTGCTTTTACATGCAACAGCACCAGAATCTCGCAAAACACAGTCCTCCCGCTAAACCATCAACCTGCTGAGTTTTCAGTTACACACACACCTCAGTTACACACACATAAACACCACCACCAACAACAACAATGGACCCTGAAGAAAGCGAGTACCATAAGAAACTGGCTGGCTAATGGAAAAGAGGGGAGGCAGCAGCCTATCAATCCTTTCTATTTACTCCTTTTCTTTTTCTATCGTGCCAATAAATTATTACCTTTGGTACCATGTTTCCTTGTTCTTACCCCCAGGGAAGTGTCTAGAATTGCAGCACATGATTGAAGTCTCCCAGGGCTTTTATTAATTTTGATTGATTGAACCGACCGTCTCTCCCCCCCCCCCCCCTCAGCACTTTTCTTTACAGAGATTCCAGGTGCCCTGATGGGAGAGGGACAGAACACCACATCTCAATTACTATCAGGAGCTAGGCAGAGAATGCACATTGCACCTACTCTACACTCACTCTGCTGAGCAGGAATATCAGCAAGGCTCCCACACCTCTAGTGTTCCACAGAGTGTGTAAAATGATTTTGTTCAGGAGAGTATTATATCGAATCAGGGTTGTAGTTCTTGTCTACGATGTTTTGGGAGATTTACATTGTATTGCTTTTTGGATATATTATATCATTTTTGTTGCATTGTTCTTTAGTTTTTTAAGCCTTCTCTATTGGTATGTATTGTACCATTTTTCTAGTGTACTCTCTAATTTTGTAATCCAGGTGGACTATAAATAAAATAAAATGAAAAGTTTGGGCTGTATTTTTCACTTGTGCCGTTTTCATTCATGTATTTTTATTTTGTGCATTTTTTTTGGTTAATAGACTCATGCTTTTGTGTCCTTGCAACTTGATGTTATCTTATTGCCTTGAATGAGAATAAGGGAGGACATAAATATTTCAAATAATTAAACAAAACTCAGTGAAGTTCTATATAGACCAGTAACCCAATGGAATTGCTACATAGACTTGTTGCTCCCATTCATACTTTCACCTTGTTTTTTTCTTCCAAAAATGATGCCTTTGTTTTAAACCACATGACATTCCCCAAAAGCAGGTTATTAGAAATTATAAAAGGCACACAATCAAAACAAGTAAAAAGCATTTTTCCCCAGATGAATCAACTTCATAAGAAGACAATACATACTGGAAAAGACAATAATACTATGAAAAGAGGAAGGCCCAATATGAGATGGATTGTCTCAAGAAAAGAATCCATGGCTTTTAGTTTGCAGGACCTGAGCAAGGCTATCATTTTGGAGGTTGTTAATTCATAGGATCACCATGTCAAAAGCCACTTAATTGCACATAACACACACATATGCAATAACAGGCTTTTTTATTCCCTCTCTCGCTCCCCCCACCCTGTCTCTCTCTCACAAACACATCTTTACAAACAGACACACAGGTATACAACCCACATGTCTCCTAAATTAAGCCTGACACTTTGCTGTTGGGTGCTCATATCCTGGTGCTGGTACCAACAATAAACGCTCATGCAAGGTGAATTTAATGTTAATTATGTATTGGCAGAAATAATTGCTGGGACAGCAGAAACAAGAGGAGAAACTAGCTTTGGATGGTTAGGTTGCCAAGCAGAGCACTGGGACATGGAAACAGCGGCACAAGCTAATGCCTGGCCTCCATATTAGAGAGGAAGAGGAAGGAAGACATGCTTCTTTGCTACAGACCTGGAGCCAGGCACCATTTTAGGAACGAGTTACCTTAAATATTGAAAGGGATATACTTTTGGCTTCAATTAGACTAAATAAGATTTCTTTTGTTTTCCCATTTGATTTCCTCTCCAGTAAAACTCATTTAGCCAAAATAAGCTACTCTTCTTGCCTGGCCTTTAAAATCCAGGCCTTGTTCATTGTGCATTTTCTCGGTCTCAGTCCTACAACTTCTTTCTGTTATGCTCCCAAGCTACCGTTTTTGCTAATGGTTCATATTGAGTGGTTTAACCTGGAAAGCACAGCTGAGGCAGTTCTGCTTATATCATGGCTTGACTTTACTATATCCAAAGAGTTAAACTGACACAAATAAGTGGGGAAAAGAGATAAAAGTTTGTTTTCAATTTTCTACAGCTCCATTTCACTTAGAAGGGGAGGTGAAACTGACAGAGCCTCCCGGAGGCAAAGAGGAAATTAACAAACCCTCTAAGCAGCTCTCCCTGGCTCTGTAGAGAGGGGAAATTGAAAAGTCTTCCGATCTCTTTGAAAACTCAGCTTCCTGGCTAACATTGTGACTCCCTTCACGTGCTCCTCCTCATGTAATTCATCTCTTGTAGCTTGGCTCAGTCTTCAACCTGCAGAAACTCACTTATCTGTGGTGCTTCAGGTGCCCATTGTATTTTTTTTTGTAAATTGCTATGTATTGTGATCATTTTACTTCAAGTTGTATTAAATGGGAAACTGAAACATGCATGGTGAAGTTGACAAATTTCTTTAAAAAATAAAGTTCTTATCTTTTCTCACTGTTCTTCAGTCTCTGCTACTGCTCTGTTCCTGCACTGCCAAAAGAAATATTGCTACATGGGTACTATCTGGAATAAGTTCATTTGGTCATGAAATGCCTCTTTGTGAAGGACACAAGAGGCAAATATTGGCAAGAAAATGTTTCGATTAAATTCAACAGTGTTGGGTTGCTATTTCAATTAAAATGTTGATAACTTAAAATCTTCCACCCTGGTGGGGTTTGGTGAAGGCCTGTTGCACTCACTGGATTCTTAACCCCGCCTCCCTTGCAATGTAGAATATGTCTTTACTACTCATGACCAACCAAGCAGAACACAGCACACCCAAACCTGCCAGGTGTTTGATGGCAGCACCCTTCCCTGTCTTTGCATTCTGAATCAGAAAGACTTAATAGGAAGGTTCTTGAA
The DNA here is from genome assembly GCF_028583425.1 of Eublepharis macularius. NCBI lineage: Eukaryota > Metazoa > Chordata > Lepidosauria > Squamata > Eublepharidae > Eublepharis > Eublepharis macularius. The sequence goes on along the minus strand of NC_072792.1, from coordinate 36,665,066 downwards.
GCCTTATAGTCTCTTTACACAAGATGCCTCGTTGTGTGTTCACCAAGTGTAAGGAGACATAATATTAGTTGGGAAGAGTCATTTAAAAAGACAGACTGGACAGAATACAGTCCTTCCTCTAATTTATATTTCAAGTAGATTGAACAAACGGGGTAGATTTTACAGATCCCCAAAGTAGATCCCTCTCTTTGCAGCCACACTACTGATTTCTAAAATGGTGGCAGCCTTGCAGGTGACCTCCAGACCAGGCATTGGTGTAGTCCTAGCCCTCCATCAGTATTCATTTCTTTTTCCTATAGTGACAGATTGACAATTAAAAAAACCTTTCCTTTCTGCTGAAAACTCTCAGTTTGCCATGCTTCCTTGTTGTGGTCTTACTGATCAAAGTAAGGAATGGAATGGACTGTTTCTCCATTGTTCCCTGTGGGTGACTTATTCAGTGGGGATCGGAGTTGCTGCTTTTCAACTAAATATCACCGGAATTGCAGAGTGCCTTCTGCCTGTCTTTCAAAGAACACCCAAGTTTTAAGGAAATTGGACAAAGGGTTTAAATTCTATGGGCCCCTGAATAAGCCACTCCCATTGTAATTGTGTGTTCTTTTATTCTTGTCTGGATGCTACACTGTGTGGTCCAGATGTAAACTTGTCCACAGCTGCAGGGTATGCAGTATACTCCTGCAGAGGTGAGAACATGAAAGACACTGCAGATTGGCCATCCAGAAAAATCAGGAGTGGCTGAACATAGCCTAACTCAAACAGGACACAGTATCTTATTCCAGGACACCAAAATACTGGACAACACTTCCAACTACTTTGTCAGATTGCACAGGGAAGCCATTGAAATGCATAAGCGTAAGCACAACATCAACAGGAAAGAAGAGAGTTTAAGAATGAACAGAGCATGGTTTCCAGTCCTGAAAAACACCAGGCTAACAAAATACTCTACATCTTACAATAGCCCTGCAGATACGATTAGCATATCAAGCACCAATCCATATGTAAAAGAGCCTCCTCAGGATACAGTGAAGCATTAGCATTCCATTAGCATTCCACACCTGGGGAAATTCTTACAAGATGACGCAACCCAAACCCACCTTCCTGAGTAGATATAAATTATCTGCTAATATCTTCTCCACAGTTTGACACTGAGAGATCTCTGTCTTTTGGTGCTACACCTCTGAAGATGCCAGTCACGGCTGCTGGCGAAACGTCAGGAACTACAATGCCAAGACCACGGCGATACAGCCCGGAAAATTCACAACAGCCATTGTTCTCCAGCCATGAAAGCCTCCGACAATATATCGTTGCAATTTAAGTTTTATTAAATTATGTTTATGCATTTGGACCTGCTTCTACTACTGCTATTATTTTCCATTAATTTTTGCTTGTTTGAATCAATGAAATGAGAAAAAAAATCTGCATTTTTATAAAAGTACAATGTGCTAGCTCAACATATTTTGTATGGTTTATTATTCATTGGTTTAGCAATTTATAATCTTTGTCGCTATCACCATTTCTTCTACATTGTGAAAAGACTGTCTCAGAGTGTAATGTGGAAGCCGTGCGTTTGAATGATAGATAGACTCTGCTGCTCACCATGCTTCCTCTTGCTCTAGCACTTCCATTTTTACAAGTTCAATGGTTTTTGATGAGCCCTTGTGCAAATGGAAGAGCTAATGCAAGAGCAAGTGGCCTTAACAGTATGAAGCTGGGAGTATGAACAGAGAAAAAATGCATTATAATTTCAGATTTGGTATTTGGGGAGGACACCTTTACCATTTATGCCTGAAGTTTGGGTAGACACCACCACTTCAAGATTTAAATTTCAGGTTGCAGAATTTCAGGGCCATTATTTACAAAGAGGGGACCAAACTGAGGGTCTGGGGCAGCTGTTTGTAAAGATAATGACACCAAATGTGCACAGAACATAGTCCTTCCTGTAATGAAAAGATCCTGTAAGTGTCAAGCAAAACGAACAAAGGTTTCAGTTTTACAGACCCCTAAAGTAGGTTCCCTTTGGCCCATTTCTCTCTACTGTTTCTTAAGGGGAAGAGCACGGTGGCGGTGTGGCAGGACACTGCTGGCTGCCAAAGTTTTTAAAAAGAAGTCTGCTGCATCCAGTTTCTTTATGTAATTTTACAATGATTGACTGGCAATATTTTTTCTTTTTTCCTTTCAACTGAAAATTCTCCATTTGCCATCATCCCTTGTCCATTGTATCCTGCAAAAAAAAAAAAAAGCACCTGCTTTTATTAAAGATGTGATGAATTAATCACCCAATTTTTATGAGACAGGTCTTCATGCTGGGCATCTACTGTAGGAGCTCCTGGTGGGTAGGGTCTCGTTCTTCTAAAAACGTTGTCCGACTCACAGCAGCAGCCTGGGAAATCAAGAGACTCAAAGAAAAACAAGATTCCGGGTGTTGATGATGATGGGAAGCACCAGATAATGAAAAAATACTCCGATTTTTCAGGGGGTGCTTTTTGTAATGCCGAGGAATTTCAGATTTGTGTCAGTCATTCCAGAAATCATGGCAATGGCTCAAAACAACGTTTGTGTATATCTTTGGCCCAGAAATTTCAGGATAAACACCCATAGCAGAGTCAGACCAGAGGATCAGCAGAAGCACCGGGACAGATGTGCACCAGCCAAAGAGTAAGAAGAGGAATCTACCTTTTCATAGGCAATGGCAGACAGTTGCAGAAACTCCCCCCCCCCCCCCAGAGGCTAGTGCATGTAGAATTTGTTCACAGAATGGAAGACCTACTGTCTCCAGCACAAATAATCTCCTCTAAGATTTCCACCATCTTTTATTTGGTGTTTGCAATTATAACCTAAATTAGCATCTGGACCCATAGCACAGTGGAAGCACGAGCACTTCTGATTCTGTCCAGGCTGCAACATAGTTCTGCAAAGCTGAACAAAAGCCCCCAGGAATGTACGTGTGGCTTGTCTGGTACTCTTCTTCCTGCCTTTCGAATGACTTCTTTGTCAGCTCTTTCCCACTAAGTGCCAGGGAGATACAATACAACTTGGATAGGAATATATATTTTAAGGGTTGCCAAGTTCTACCCTGATCAGATCTGGAGCTACCAAATTAATATTTTGTACTTTTTCCATTCATAACACTGGGGTTGATCTCAGATAAGCACACACAATCCTTTTTTAATCAACTCTGTTGAGCTCCATCTTGGAGACGTATTAACTGTACTTGATTATAAGGTCATGTCCAACAGATTTTTGAAAAAGTGCTGAGGTTTGAAAGGATAGCATTGCAGTTTTCATAGGATGTATATAATGTTCCGTAATTTCTGCTGAATTTTAAGGGAACCTTTCTCTCTGCTAAGTGAAATAAACTCGAAATCATTCATCAATGCATTACAGAACAATGCAAGCTTCGTTTAAACTAAATAGCAGTTTTGGAATGCATGGATTTGGCTGAATGTTATCTTTAGACAGTTTGGTGTAATTATTTAATTAACGGAAATGAAGTATTGCAGTACTGAAGGACTTGAATAAGTGTTGAAGGACGCTGCAAATAGCTCATAGGGCAGCTCCATTTCAGAGTAATTCACATTTTCAAATAATGAAATGGTGAGTTTTCATTGCTTGCCCCTCTATTCCTCTTTCAGTTTGCACCTCAATTCAACCAAAGAAAGCTGTCTTCTGCCAGATACCAGGAATGTTGGTTGCTGAGGCAACAGGTTAGAACTGGAGGGGGGGAGGAGAAAGCCTTGAAAATAAAGATGGCTTCTTTCCAACTTTTTCCTGTGGCAAGAAAGAAGAACTGGGGACTCTGTGATCAATAAACCTGTTGTTTGCTGTGGTGGAGGGTTTGTTCAAACTTTGAGTGTTCAGTGGGTGAATACAAGATATTCATACTATTACTTTAAGAGTTTTAGGAATGGGATTTGCAATGAAATTAAATTAAAAAAATAATTATGAAGCAACAAGTGAAACATTTGATAAAGGTCTCAGCAAGTATCAAAGTAAATACACAGTTGCTTGGGTTGTATGACTCACAGGTCCCTTGAACCCTACATACCTCTGAGAAGGCCTGTGCAACATCCAGCCCACCAAACCAAACCCAGCCCCACCAAATATGTACCAACCCCTTTCATTCTATTTATCAGTTCCAGGCAGATAACCAAATCAGATTCAATGAGTCATTTGTGTGCTTACATACATAGATTGGTGAGTTGCATTTGGTTTGGTGGGTCACAAGTCGCACAGGCATTAGACTACTGTGATTTCACCCTTCTTGATATTGCTATCTATATATGGAGTCAGTATTGAGCAACCTAGTTCACATGAGCTATCCTCCACCTCTGACTTCCTACTGGCAAATGTATCTTCCTGCTTTAGGCTGGAAGAAGTTCCTCCATCCAGAGGGCATTTCTTATTACTTAAGCTGCTCTTTGGTTGGAGGAAGGCTCGAGTTCTTCTGTTTTCTTAGTGAGGAATTGTTTCAGAGAGCCGCCTTGAACATTTTATGATGGGACAAGTCATGAACCCAGTTGAGTTATATGCATACACAGATGCCAGGGCTGCAAGAAAAGTCACAATGGTGCTTATCTACTGTTCAGTGAGAGAAAGAGTGGACATGGTGTTAAAGTCAGCCTACGTTTTGCATTTCCCAAACAGCTGTACTCAGAAGAGTAGAAGTATCCTCTGAGACTACCAAATCTGCGCCTTTCATGTTCATGTACCAGGTGGAACATGAGTGACATCCTTTTAAGTTTAGGTTCTGTGTCCCTTGCAGTTAAAACCTGGCCATATTTTATTGTTGTTGCTCATTTTACAATGAGATGGATCCATCCAGCTATTTATTTATTTATTTCTAATCCACCTTTCTCACTGAGACTCAAGGTAGATTATACCGTGCAAGCAAATGCAATCAATAGCACGAGACATCTATTAAGCAATGTGATACGAGTAGAATGATAGAAATATGAAACAAAACATGAAGTATTAGACATGATAGTATTTTAGCTCAATCTCACTGAATTCTCCACGTTACTACAGCTCTCATCCCACATGGTTTTTCTCCATGCAGGTCCCATGATGCCTAGCATAGCCTTTTTGAGTGTGTGAAGAAATACCCTCCACCCTAGAATCCACTTGGCAATTTTTTATTAATGGGTGCTACACTATACACATGCCCGAGAAGTTTCCAGGTAGGTAAAAGACTATCAAAAAGAAACCTACAGAAGATGGGTCATTTCTCACCCAAGCACAGAGCTTGGGTGAGCTTTGTTATAAAAACAACTCTGACCTAAGTAAGCGCAAGAGGTTTAACATCTCACACTTTGCTGGAATATCACACCTAAAGGGACAGGGACAGGGACAGCAATAGTAATTTCTTCCCGTTGGGGCAGGAAGATTAAGACTGGCCCCAGAGGTGGACAGACTTTTAAAGGGGAGAGTATAAAATTCTCAGGAGAAAAATCTTTCTCTTGCTCTTATCTTTTGGCTTGCACCCAGGGAAGTGCAAGGCAAGATGGACTGAACTATGGGTGTGCATTTCAAAATCCCTGAGTTGAAAATAGACATGAAAATTTCTGTTTCATGTCATTATCATGATTCTCCAGAATGGTAACAAAAACTTACCTTTCTTAGGCATTCTGACCCCCCCCCCCACTCCCAAATCCATCTTGTTTTTTATGTTTGGGTGCTTACCAAATACCAGCAGCAGCAGTAGGTTTTTTCTTTGATTGTCCTGATTTCCCAGGCAATGGCATTTCTCCCTTTCAATGAGATCCTTACAAGTCATCAGGAAGAGAGTGCTCCCAGCCAATCACCTTTGAAGAAAAACCTCTGAGAAGGAATTTCTATGCAGAAGGGTGCGCCAAGCTGTGAGTGCTCAGACTATTCCAAGCACAGCCCCAAATTTATGCAAATAACTTCCCACTGGAGGTTCTTTCAGATGAGGAAAAAGTCAGGGAGGGGGAGCAAGAACCTCCTTCTCTACCTGCACCAAACCTTGTCAGCAAAATCGGTTTCTACGGCTTTTAAAGTGACATTCTTATAGCTGACATGTGGCTCTGGTCAGAGTGCTGAACCCAGAGACAATCTGCAAACAAAGATATCATCTAGCTTAGAACTCAGACTTCCACCCAAGCCCCTTGCCACCAGTTCCTCCTCCTCCTCCTCTAGGAATTCCTTAAATAGTAGAAGCACTAATTAAGGTAACGCCTACAGTGGACACACAGCATGAAGTCATGGGTCTCCTAGCAATTGGATAACCACAGGGGTAGTTTTTCTGAGCTCCATGGGCCCCTGGAATGGGGCTTGTGAGCATGTTCCTTCACATGACAGTTAAAGGGGACACACAACCTTCCACCAGAGGAAAAATTGATTGGATTCAGCCCGATATAAAATATAGTAGAGTTGCCAGGTCCCTTGACTCCCCCAGTGGGAGACTGGGAACCTGGCACTTACCCTACCTTGTCCTGGATCTTTTTCTTCACACACACATGCCGTGCACACACACACCTGGCTTGCCTGATGACATCACTTCCATGAAGTGACATCATCATGCAGGTCAAAGGTGGCTGCATGAGGCAAAGGGCGCTCTCCTGCGCTCCCTGAGTGGCACAATTTGGCCCAAAACAGGCCCATTATGGGGTGCTGTGGGGCGCGATTCAAGACACTGTAGCCACAAAAGCATACTGCACTGCCCGGGGGCATGCTGCACCACCCAGGAACAAGTTGCGCCTCGCGGGGGTTGTCCTGGGAAGCGTGCCCCCCCACCAGCCAAGTAAGTGGGTGTGAAGGAGGGAAGGGTGGGAGCAGGGTATCCCCAGCCCCGGATGGGGGAATGGCAGCCCTAAGTATAGTGCACGCTAGTAGCACAATATGAAAAAGTAGGGCTAGCTGGAAATGCTGGATTTTCCACTTAGAAAAAACTGTGGTCTTCCTCCAGCCTAAACAGCTAGCTATCTTCCAATGGAAATGTCTCTTCATCCAGTGGAAGAATTACTTCCATCAAAGAAAAGCTTCAGACTCTGATGGGTTGAGTAGTAGGATACAAATTACTACTCAAAATCCATTTTTGTTTAGTGGCCTCTGTCCAACTGATTACCACACTAACATGGTATTACACAAATCTATGCCAAAGCAGTAGCCTTCGTTTTCACTCCATTAACAAGGGCATTGTCAAGGGCTTCACAGGTAATGGTGAGGCATGTTCAGAGGCATCTCTAACACTGACAAGATGGGTGATTCCTCTATGCATGCAGTCCTCGTAAATCAGAGCTACAGTGTTGGTATTGCCCGGCAATAACCCATTCCAAATGTTGAGGATCAAAGAGGAATCAAGACCTTCATCTTGTACACATATGATATCCTGATGATCATTGAATGTGAGGAGCTTCACAAGCTCCAATTGAAAACACATGAGGTGGGAAAAGATTAGGATGGTCTCAGCCAGACAAACATTAGGTTTTGAAAGTACGTCCGTAGGCAGTGTAGTAGAAAATTTGAAACCATAGACAGCATTTGAAAGATCCAAATATAAATAACTGAAAACGCTGTGCAAATGTACTTATGCAGTTGGGATATGATCTAGTCAAAATTAAGCACTTTAGAGTGCATTGATTTTAAGGAGGAAGATGAACATGGGCTTAAATCTTTTTCTCAAAGCAACTGGATTTAACCATTAGCTGGATTATGCCTTTATGCCTGTCATTAAAACATCCTGATGGGCTCCCAATTCTGATAACTTTTGTCTGATAATTAATCAGAAAAATCTGGAATTGGGTCCAGAGGCTTTTCAGTTCTCTACCGCTTGATTCATTTTGTTGATTAGGTTTGGTTAACTTTCCTTTTTCCTTGGGGGTATTAATAAGGGAAGGGGTACACTTGTGTTCTCCGGGGTGAGCGGCAAAGACAAGTTGCTTTGTTGTAATTAATATACTTTTATTATTTTAAATATTCTTCATTTGTTGTGTTTTTGGGTTGGGGATGGGAAAAGCCATTTAGTTAAAAAATAGCTACCCTGGAAAATCTGCCATTCCTTCCACTGAAGACAATGGAGAGAACGATGGCTGAGGGCACCTTCTCCATTGTTCCATTTGGGGTTTCAAACCCCATTTGTCTAATTTGCTTGAAACTTAAAAGATCTTTAGCAGAGAGGGAGGAATAGATTTGCTGAAAGTTTGGTGCCATCTTAATATAATGCTGTATTAAAATCTGATTACAAGCATATCCATTTTTAAAAAATGAAGGAACATTGGCATTAACAAAACTCCTGGGACTCTTGCAGTCTAAAAATGGCGGGTATTTCAGTCTTCCAGGCATCACATACTGTTTCCTTTATTAAAAGATAGAACATTATATATTTGTGGGGAGGGGAGATTATGGCTTTGTGTTGTTATGGTATCCATTTTGCATGCAGAAGGACCCCACTTTAGTCTTGACATATCCAGCTAAAGGACAAGGGTAGAGATAGGGCTGTGGCTCAGTGCTTAAGCATCTGCCTTGAATGTAGAAAGTCCCATGTTCAATCCCCAGCATTTCCAGTTAAAATAATCAGGATCAGATTATATGAATCTGAGATCCTGGTGAGCCACAGCTGGGGAGAGCAGGCAATATTTGCCGTGAGAGGCCAATGCGTTCATATAAATCAGCTTCATGTGGATTCATGTGTTTTTAGGTAGTAGATGCTAGGAAGACCTTTTCCTGCATGAAACCAAGGAGTGTCATTGCCAGTCAGAACATACTTGACTGATTAGGCCAGTCATCTTACTTGGCATAAGATAGATATATGTGTTACTATGCCAGCAAGTAGTTGAACATAGGATGCATGTATGTGTGCATGTATTTCTACTGTGTAAGGACTAGTCCCTTATTTTCAATGCACTATGCCACAAATGGATTATACATTTAAAAGGACTGTATGCAATCAAGAAGATTTAAAAAAAAATTAATCATCAATAGAACTGGCTGTGTGGAAATAATACGGCCTGACAGTGTAAGGTTGGATCAGCACATCATGGAGATTAAGAACACTTTTTTACTTGAACAGACAAAGTCTCCGAGAGTCAGTTCAGTCTGAAATCTTTTAGAGAAGCTAGTGTGCAGAGATCACACAATGTCATTGTTTCTCCTAATGCTGTCATTCCACCGAGAACCAATGCAGGGTTCTTTTAACTTCCGAGAAACTTTCCAATATCGTGCCGTCCTGGTCGACACTGAAGCAACAGAGATTACAAGACATCAAACCACAACCTTTTCATCCCATGCTCTGTGTGTATAAAACAAGGAGTCAGCTTCCCTTTGAAGTACTAATTGACTGTCTGTATCAATCAGTGCCTAATCCCTTTCCTGCGTGCATTTTGGTCTCCACAGTAACTAAGCTTGCTTCCCCTCTGCTACGTACAGAATGGCACATTAAGCATGCGTGCAATACAAACGAGTCACTGAACCAAATTTTCGAAAGTACGACAGGTAGCATGTTCTATGGTTGCTTTGGCTGAACAAATTCCATGGCTGATGTCCACATAGGATTCACTATCGGACTTCTCTGCATGAATCTAAGAACCCAGTCCCAGAATAACAGACATGAATTGGAGCTGATGGATGTTTTGCTGATGGTGAGGCCATCCTTTGCTTGAATAAGCGAAGGTGACTTGCACTAGAGGACAGCATCTCCAGTCGCAGAACGGATTCATGGAATTTGTAATGGATTCATGAAATCTACCAGGAAAACACGAAAGTGATAAATACTTTATAGCTGTGCTGGGAGGCTACTCTAATTAAAGGGAAATTACACCACAGAATCCAACCCAATATCTCTCATTTGGGGGGGTATCTGTTGGATTTTGGAGTCTAGTGGCAGGTGAAGAAAGCTGGTGACAGTTCTCTCTGTTTCCTGCTTGCTTTATACAACTTCTTCATTTATCTTGGGGGCGCATTTGTGGACGGGCAACAGCTATTTTGGTAAATGATTTCCCTGTGTGCCACAAGTTCTTGTGCAGCCTGAAAATTGTTTCTCACTGCCTCCTTGCACTGTTTGAAAATGATCACATCCCTACTGTCTTTTCCACAGATGTAAGACAGAGCACAATCCCCAACAAAATAAAATCATGCAAACTCTCTGCTGAACGTGCCGTTGTTCCATTCCACTGTTATTTATTATAATTTCATTTTTAAAAATAACATTTTGTGTGTTGATGCAGTCTTTGCTTGCCAGAAGTAGAATTGCGCTAAGTATGCATATGTTCGAACTATAATGGATCCACATGCTCACACTTGATTAGATTGCTGAGTAGAGATGGGCAAGAACAGGAAAAAAACCCAAACATGATGTTTGTTGTTTGTTGCCATCCACGAACAGGGACTCATGAACAACCACAAACATGGCCCTGTTCAAGAACATGTTCATGGTTGGCTGTTCATGGGGGCCAGCAGGCTCTCCTCCAACCATCATCGAAGTGTGGTCAAGATCCCTACTGCACCACTCCCAGAAACCTGACCTGAGCAGGCATCAGGAAAGGTACCAATAATAAATAATAGCTTGGCCCCAGAGCCTGGCAGCAGCCCTAGAACTTGAAGGAGTATATCCCTACCACACCACTCCCAGAAACATTACCTGAGCAGGCAGCAGGGAAGGTACCAATAATAAATAATAGCTTGGCTCAGAGACTGGCAGCAGCCCTGGAACTTGAAGGGGTAGATCCCTATCCCACCACACACTAAGAAAATTCAAGCTCCAATGCACTTTCTTTATCAAAATGCCAACAGCAGCTGTCTCTCCCTCTCCAAAGCCAGAGCTGGGAGCCCCCCTCCCCCCTGGTCTTTGTTCCCTTGTAACAAATTTGGAGTGCCACACTTGAAAAGAAGACCTGCCTATCAAGCTAAATTGGGCTTAGATTGGGGTTTCCAGGGCAACAGCAGGAGTTCAGACAGAGTTTAGACAATCCCTGCCTAAATTGCCAAGGGAATTGATTGCAGATGCCAGACTGTCTGGCTTGATGAACAGCAACGAACAGCAATGAACGAGGCTTGCAACGACCACCTGTTAGTTTAGAAGGGGCCTCAGGAACAGCTAGTTCGCGAACAGCAGAATGGGCTGTTCGTGGCTTTTTTTTTGTTCGTATTGATGTTCATGCCCATCTCTATTGCTGATCATATATCTGCTCCATAGTGATCATAGGTAGATTACATATAACTTAACGTCTGTTACATTTTCTCTCTCTCTCTCTCTGTGCCTCTGTGCAACTGGCAGTGTACATTATGTTAGCGCATGCACAAGGACATAATAATAGAGCCATTTTTGCTTGGTTTTGATTCTCTGTACTATTTGTTTTGATCTGCCTTGACTGTGTTACTACTTTTAAATGTGTTTTAAGTTCCATTGAAGAGAAAGTTAAGTGCTTGTCAAAATTTCTTCTGTTGAAAGCAATGGGTCTCCCAGTGCACAACTTTGGCAGGATCATGTCCCAAATAGTTAAAAGATTATGATTGTGTGGATTTCAAAATACTCTGCAGTGGGTTAAATGAGATGCTCCAAGTGTTAAAAGCAGAAAAGATGCCAATTGAGCTAAGGCTCCCCAGAGATGCAGCAGGAGGAATCAGCAGCCACAGCATGATTAAGGATAGCCAATGAGATATGGAATCTGGAGAAGAACATTGCCTGGATTAGCATCAACCTGAAGCTTCCTTGAGGAATGTTGGCTTTTAGCCAGCGAATCACTTTAACATGCAAAAGGTGGATAAACAAAAGTGACCTTGAGTTGTAGAGAGCAAGGATATTTTTTTCCCCTTGCAGCTACTGTGCACCCTGTAAATTGCAGAGCAAGCCAGCCTTCTCAAGAGGCCGCCAGAAGTACCAGCAGACCCCACCCACTCAGACTGGCTGGAGACAGCTAGAGGTTGGCTGCCTGATGACATTCCAGCTGTGCAGCTCCATGGGCCATAAGGAAAGGCAGGAATGTGGTTGGACTATTTCTGGTGAATGGTACAGCACGAGTGGGGAGGAGAAGACGAGAGCAGAGAAGAGCTCAGCATAGTATGGGGGAATCCTGGGCAGATGTTTGGCAGCGAGTCCTCAAATGTTAAGCACTGAGTAACTTGCAGTGCAAAATGAGGAAAAGGCCATGAACCCACCTCCTGAGTTTTCTAGGACAATTTTTTTGTGAAATCTCCTTGAAGAATTGCAAAATGTTCATGGTCCCATTTTATATGTCCATAAAATAAGTTTCAGGGATGGGGTCTCAAGGGCCTAAAAGTCCCAGTTCACCTATGAATTCATTGGGTAGTCTTAGGCCTGCTAGGCCTACCTCTTAGCCCTAGCTCCTCTTCTGTAATCTGGAGATATTGGTTTGCATCCAACCACCCAGTTCCGAAGATTCAAAAGAACCTCCATCCTTGGAAAAGGCCTCAGCAATTTCAGCCAATTTCCTGCTCCCAATGCAGACCCCTCCTTCCCCTCCTATACTATTGTTGAGGGTCCACTGCTACCCAGGGACAAATTTTCAAGGGGCTCCATGGCTGCAACAGGAAGGGGAAGTAGAAAAGTTCAGATCCGTGAGAGGATCTCACTGAATACAGGCTATTAAGCTAACTTTATATGGTAATTGCGAGGAACGACGCAAGCTTGGAAAACCTGACACCCCGGAAGCCCAGTGTAGGTCATCAACTCAATGAACTGCCAGGACTGCAAGTAAGAGAGATTGCTGAACACCAGGCAGGACTCTATTTATTTAAATTTTGTATATATCCACCTTTCTTTTGGAAAGAACTAAGCTGCTGAATAGGAACATGCAGGGAGAGATGGTTTTTCAGTCATACACGGCTGATTTATTTGTCACGGTAGTATCACAGTAATAGTTAGCACATGTAAAATGTGTCAGCATTTTGAAAAAGCACTATATGAATACAAGCATCATTATGCACTGGTTGTTGTACCTTTTCCATCCACTTGGCCACTAAAGAGGTTTCCTTTTCTTATTCTTCTGCTGAATTCCCCTAGCGTCTAAGAAATATTTACCTGAAGGAGGAAGGATATTTCTTACGGCTGGTACTTATTACTGAAGCTATTGCTTTGTTTATTTAAGCATCCTTTCCAGGGAACCAGTCCACTTTGGGTAACAGTCTGAATGCAGATAGCATCTTACAAAGGCAAGAAATATTCCATGGATGTTCATCAGAATAAGAGTTTGACTCAACCTTCATGTCACTATCCTGAATAACTCCAGAGCTGGATAAAGCAGCTGGGATCAGATGCCAAGGTTTCACCATCCCCTTGAACGGAAGTATTCAGAACAGTTTGCACCAGTTTGGCATGGAGACACTGAAATGTCACACCCTGCAGGGCAAAGGGTCCTGAGGGCAGAAGCGGGCAGAAGGCAGTGGAACTGCATCCTGTATAATAGCTGCCAGTTAGAGCCTGGAGAAGACTGAAGGGCATTGGCCCATGGTTGAGTTTATTAAATTTTTGATCTTCATGGAGCAGCTTAGCTGCAGTGCACAGTTGCAAAAATGATTAATGCAAACATGGCACATGCCCAAGAAAGAATATTACAACTCTCCAGCCTGCTCTCATTCAGAACATAAGGTACACGAAGCCGCTCGGTGGGTCCAGAACTTGTGATAAGGATGTAGATCTAATACTTGGCAGTGTGTGCTGGATTTTTAGAAGGCTCTCTGAGGCTTTGGTGCAGAGAGCAAGGCAGTGGTGGAGAAGGAGCTTTTGTTGTAATAGTATCGATAAGGAAATAAAGAGGCACGCTCTCTCCTGAATTACTGTTCTCACGAGAGAAACACTTTGTATGCAGGGTCCTTTTTCATGCAGACTTCCTTTTTCTTGGCTTCTGTTACAGGTACATTTCCCCCCCTGTAATGAAGCCTTCATGTGAAACTGTTGCCCTGGGCTTAGGTGGCAGTAGGATTTCTGTGGGGCACTCACCTGTGATCCAGAAATGGAGGGAAAGTATCGTGTGTGTGTGTTGCTTCTTGGAAAAAAAGTGCAAAAAAACTGTAGTTAGGCCCAGAAAGAATGATCGAAGTAGCAGGAAAAGTAATCAGGAATCTACCCACACAAGGCACCAGAAGTCTTGAATGACTGGCTTCTTGTGCTCAGCTCAGGGTGCAGGTGGTTATCCTATAAAGTCCTTCATGATCTGGAACTCTCATCTTCATGTAGGGCTGCCAACTCCAGGTTGGGAAATTCCTGGAGATTTGGGGGTGGAGCCTGGGGAGGGCAGGGTTTAGTAAGGGTAGGGACTTTGGTGCGATATAATACCGTATAGTCTGATACTGCCATTTCCTCCATCTGTGTAGCTCACATGTAATCAGGACCGTTCCTTCTGACTGGGAAATAAGGGTTCAGAGATCTCTATTCCTACTTGTATTTGAAGAAGGGAGCTTGACTCTCAAGAGCTTACACCCTGGAAAATCTCATTGGTCTTTAATGTGGAATGATAGGTTCCTCACCTCTGAATTATTTGAAAGTTCTAGTGATCATTTCGAAGTCTGTCATTGGCTCTATTTACATCTACTCAGGATAGAAAAAAGGAAGTAATTGTTCCCTCAGTGAGTAATTAAATTGTGGAATTGACTGCCAGTGGATGTAGTGATAGCCAGCCACTAGCTTTAAAAGAACATTAGTCAGGGCCAAGCTAGAAGTGACGAGTTACAATTGAATGGCAAGTGAACAGACTCAGGGCCAAGCTACACATGACGAATGACACTTGAACGGCAAGTGTATTTCTCCCTGTTCACTTGCCCTCCACTCAATCCACTTGCCGTTCAAGTGTCATTCGTCATGTGTAGCTTGGCCCTCAGTCTATTCACTTGCCATTCAAGTGTAACTCATCACTTCTAGCTTGGCCCTCAGATTCATAGAGGAGAAGTTCACCAATGGCTGCTAGTGCTAGCCATGATGACTAACAGGAACCTTCATGTCTGGAGGCAGTAAACCTCAGGGAAAGGCCTTTGCCTCAGTGCCTTGTTTGTTGTCCCTCCAGAGCAACTGTGTGAAAGAACATTCTGGACTAGATGGATTGCGTGTCTGATGGTGCAGGTCACCTCTTATCTTCTTAAAATTATTTGTATGTGGATTATTATGTAAATTTCAATATTGCATTGCGGGGGATGTGACATTTCAGTTCTTTTCTCGCTAAGCATCTGTAATTGCATAATTGAACCTTGTTGCCCATTTGTTACGGCCTGGTCTTCCCGCCGTCTCCATTTTGGCCTTGAGCTTGACTCCTGAGCCTGCTGGTGAGGATCGTTTCTCGAAGAACATTCCCACCAAGCCTGATTCCCAGTGTAGCTCCCGAGGCTCCTGCCTGATCCAGGCTCCCTCCTCCAATGGAGATGTGCTACAAGAGACATCATATTAAAAGGAAGATAATGGTATACAAGGGATTCTAGAGATGTAAATATCCTGTTGGACACTGTTTTTGTTTTAAAATATTTAATTTTAGTTGCAAAATCTTATACATTAAAGAAAAGATATAATTGGTATCAATCGTCCAATAAACCATTAACACAATTGTTGTTATTTACATTCAGGTTAGAGATTTCTGCAGATCAGACTTCAGGTCTGACTGCTCCATCCAGCTGTCATATATTGTCCCTAAGGTAAATGTAATCGCAAGGCAAACTCCGTTGTTTGCTTCTTTCTTCTTTCGTTTGTGCTGGAAACTTTCCATTATCCCCCACCCCCACCCCAGAAGGAGTCCAGGAATGCCGCGCAATAGCCATGCACGAGGGCTTTTGAAAGCTATTTTCAATTTTAAATTAAACAAATAGTTCCAGTAAGATTAAAATACCTCAGAGCAATAGAATTCTCTAGTGTGTTCACCACTTACATAAATTACTGCTGTAGGAGGTTTTGCAGACTTGTAAAAATGGGTCAGAACAGGCCCTTCCAGCTTCAATGAAGTATGCAGGATTGCCTGAGAGTGTACTTGTGTCTTTAAGACTTGCGTAGAAAGGAAAATTCCACCAGGTACAGCTTTCTCCACTGAGATAGCACTGTGATTTAAACGCGCACACACTCCCCCACACCCCTAATTTTCAACTCTTAATGGTAGAACAGCCTGTTCAGGAGCTGGAACTCTGTTTGTAAGCCCCACTTTGATTTAATTTGATTCACATTCATTGTACAAATCCAACCACAACCTCTTTTCAATGACTTCCATTCTAATTTTAGCTCCTTCGGGGCTAATTGGATAAAGATGCACAAACTGATGTGTATGAACAAGTTGTGGAAGAAAAGAAATCTAATTCAGTATTATTATGTTTATTACATCCTTCTCTTCTCCTGCGGAATTCAGGGTTGTGTATATCACCACCACCATCCTTTATCCTCGTAGTAACCTTGTGAGGTAGGTTAGCTTGAAAGATGATGGCTGGTCCTGTGTGCTTTACAGTAGAGAGGGGATTGGTCCCAGGGCTTTTGGTCCAACATCAGCATTACTTCCAGTCATGCCAAGTTCCATTCAAACTATACTGGAGGATTACTTATATGACTTCTACCACAAATTTATTTATTTAAGAAATTTATTAGCCGTTTTACTCAAGGTGGCTTGCAGTATAAAACGAAAACAAACATAAAATTACATCAAAGACACAATTAGAAATGATACATACATTAAAAAGTGGCTAAAGAAAAGCCAGCCTAAATTTTTAAAAAAGTCTTCAGCTGCCTCTCTGGAGAGATTGTTCCATAATCCTGGGGCTGCTATCATAAAGGCTCTCTCTCATGTACCTACCAAGTGAGCTTCTTTGGTCGATGCAACAGTCAGGAGGGTCTCTCCCTTGGGCCTTAGTTCCTGGGTAGGAGCATACAGGAGGACACAGTCCTTCAGATACTCTGTCCCAACTTCATATTAGGTGGAAGAGATGAAAGTAGCCTTCTAGTAGCTTGAATGCTATTTGCATTAAGATCCATTTTACAGTTTGTTTGATTGTTTTAAATAAATACACTGCATGCAATGAAGGAAAGAATAACCAGATACAAAGGAGTTCTATATTTTTTGGATTGTATAATAGTTGCAGCTCTGGCTTTTCGTACTTGCTAAGGTGCGCTTCTATCTATCTATCTATCTATCTATCTATCTATCTATCTATCTATCTATCTATCTATCTATCTATCTATCTATCTATCTGTCTGTCTGTCTGTCTGTCTGTCTGTCTGTCTGTCTGTCTGTCTGTCTGTCTGTCTGTCTGTCTGTCTGTCTGTCTGTCTGTCTGTCTGTCTGTCTGTCTGTCTGTCTGTCTGTCTGTCTGTCTGTTGTCCACCTTTCTCACTGAGACTCAAGGAAGAATACATAGTGTGAGATAGTACAATCAGTATCAAGGACATTTCCATACAGTGTCAAGGACATTTCATAAACAATGCCATAGGGTACATAAATATAACTTTACGAAGACAGACCATTATCAAGGATCCAATATTTTTTACTTTGAAAGATATAGGCAGAATGTTCTCCTTTGCACATCATCACTATCAAAAGGGTAGAAAAGGTCTGCCCCTTCACCATCTTAACTCTTAACATGGAGTTATTAGGTAACAAATAAGCAATTCTGTTCAGGTAACATGGAAAAAACCCTAGAGAGTTACAATTTTTCTCCAAACTCTTGCAACAGCTGTACTCTTCTCATCTGGACATGAGTGGGTCACAGCACCTTCTGTGAAGACTCGCTAACCTGTTTGCCATCAAGAATGACCCTTTGAGTGGCACCAGTACTCAGATTTCACAGCTTTCGTTCCTGAAATAATAAGAATAAAGCATAAACGTTAGTTCTCATAGTGGCAGCTGGGCCCTTTGAACCTAAAGGACATTTGCCTTTTTGTTTATTATTATTGTTCATCTTATCGATTACCAAACTATACAAGAAAATCTAATACTATATGCTGAGGACAAGGAGACTTGCCACTGAGTGTTGCTCTAAAAATGACATCTATGGGGCATTTTTTCATATAGTTAGGCAAATACTAAGTGAAACAATGGTTAGGCATTTTTTTGGAAGGGAACGCTCATTCTCTTCAGATGAGTAATTATTTTTGAGAAGGAGGGAAGGGATTGGAAGGGTCCCCCCCCCCCCGCTTTCCCAGGAAGGCCTTGCAAGTTTTTGCCCATCTATTACTATGGGTTTTTCTGTATGAGTTTTCTGGAGCGAGAGGCTGTGCCTGAATGTTAGGGCATATGCTTGGCATGTAGAAGGTTCCAGGTCCAACCCCCAGCATCTTTAGCTAAATGGATCAAGAGGAAGGTGATATGAAAGACCTCTACATGAGACCCTGGAGAACCTCTGCCAGTCTGAGTAGACAGCACTGACCTTGATAGCCCAAAGGTCTGATCAGAATAAGGCAGCTTTAATTGTTCATGTGTGCCTGCTGAGCAAAACGTCCAAGAAATGTTCTGAAGAAACTTTTGATAAAACTTTTGAAGAAACTTTTGAAGAAACTTTTGATAAAAGTTATGTGTGCATGGCACAGAGAGATAAAGGCTGTTTGTATAGTGGTTACAGCACCAGGCTCAGATCTGGGAGACCCAGACCTCAATACCCATATCCACTGAATGACTTTGGGCTGGTTAATCTCCCTCAGCCTGACATAACACTCAGGTGGGTTGTTGTGAAGATAAAATAGAAGAGGGGGAAACAATATTGTAAGCCACTTTGTGTCCCCACTGGGGAAAAATATGACAAATAAATACTCTAGAAAAAAGGGTTACCATGTTTGGAATCAACATCTGTATGCTATTCAATCAGATGACATCAACAGGTGACAACTTATCTCCATTGCCATGAAAAGCTTTGCATACCAGGTTTTACACCACAGTCTACTATAAAAAACACAGGAGCCAGGCCAAGAGGGTCAACTGGCGACCCATAATAGATGGGTTTTGCGAGTTCTTCCTCACAAATATTTTTTGTTTGAATGGCAGTTTCTTGTTTCTCTCCTGGTTTTATAATTCTGTCGTCCCTTCGCTGACAACATTGGCTTTTGCCAAATGAAGTGTTGTGTTTTGCAGGGTTGCCAAAAAAAAAAAAAAACCCTTCCATGTGAAACCACCCCAAAGTATTGGGTTGTGGTCTAATCGCCATTTGAACACAAGCTGTGAGAATTTACAGTCCTGGCGTGCTAAGTTCCAGCTGCGATTCAGATCAAAGAGCAACTAAAATTAATGGTATATAAAGCATGATTGTTAGAACAGTCAGGTGTTTTTATAAGTGTAAAGAGTTCTCCAAAGTAATTGTGGAAAGAAACAGATGAAACAGACGGGCTGCAGTGGATACATTTATGAATGGACTAGGACTTGTCAAAGTCTTCCCTGTTTAGTATAATAAAGTAATAGGATGTTTAAAACAGTAAGGCCTTTGATGAGGCAGAACTGGGGATGAGATGGTGTTTTATTGTGGACCAGAAGTCCTGGAAATCATTTGACTCTCCAGGATTTTATGAGCAGGCAGTTCAACCTTAACCAAATGGTTCTTGGGCAATAGGAATCTCTGGAGAAGTTTTGTGGGACAGGCAACATCCTGTTAAGGAAAAAGGAATAACCTTATGACCAGAGAGTATAGCCATGGCCGTTCTGCCTCCATTTTGTGGCCCAGTCTCCATATCTTTTCAGTCCATGACTAGCCCATCTGCCCTGCCATCTTAGAGAAATTGTGACTGCTCTATTCCAAAGTAGAAAAATTAAATGTTCACACAGTGAGTGTATGCTTGTGAGATTAAAGAAGGTTAGATTAAGGCAGGAGTTCGTGTAGTTAAATAAAATGGAATCTAATGGCCAGCTACCTTGGCCACAGAAAGATGAACCCTTCGCATAAAACGACAAGCCAGAGAAATGGATCAAGCATGAACAGTTCCTTAGATATTTTTATAGGATATTTCAATTCAGTCCATGACCTGATTGCCTACCTCAATCTAGATTAATAGAAGGGATCTCCAGAGACCGCAAAAAGTATAACGAAGTGGCTATTGCAATATGTCTTGACTCTGGTTCTAGCTGCCCTTGTGTAGAAAGGCTCGTTTCTATTCATCTCCTTGTTTTTGCCTCAGACTTTCCACAGTCAAGCACTTAGCTGACCCCGAGGTTTACTTATTTTATTTATTTATTTATTTATTTAATTTGATTTATACTCCGCCCTCCCCACAGATGGGCTCAGGGCAGCTAACAACTTAAGTGCCCCCATCTCCCTTGAACCCCATGAAAATCTAAGCTTTGCCTCTCTTTTTTCACATTCTTATGACAAGAGCTGCCCTTATCATTCCTGGTCATGCTCAGCTTTGAAATTGTGTCTGCGGGCCCTGAATCTTGACTCACTTGTCATACCCAGAGCTAAGCTACAAGAGACGAATTACATGAGGATGTGCATATGAAGGGAGTTGCAATGTTAGCTGGGAAGTTTGAGGTTTAAAAGAGATTGGAAGGCTGAGGGCCAAGCTACACATGACGAATGACACTTGAACGGCAAGTGTATTTCTCCCTGTTCACTTGCCCTCCACTCAATCCACTTGCCAGGCAAGTGTCTTTCGTCATGTGTAGCTTGGCCCTTAGTCAATTTCCCCTTTCTACAGAGCCAGCAAAGATTGCTCCTCAGAGGGTTTACTAATTTCTTCTTTGCCTCTGAGGAGCCATCTTTGCTGGCTTTGTAGAGAGAGGAAATTGACAGAGCCTGCGTAGGGAATACAATTACAGGACCCAATGGCATCAACTACACTTCTCTGGCTCTTACAGCTGCTCATCCTCCAATCTGATATATGCCCTCATGTGCCAACAATGTCCTTCTGCTCTGTACATTGGACAAACCAGCCAACCTCTACGCAAAAGAATAAATGGACACAAATCTGACATTAGAAATGGAAACGTCCAAAAACCAGTGGGAGAACACGTCAATCTACCAGGACATTCCACCAAAGACTTAAAGGTCACTGTGGTTCAACAGAAACCTTTCAAAAACAAAATCCAATGGGAGGCTGCTGAATTGGAATTCATATGCAAATTTGACGCTGTCGAGCTGGGACTGAATAGAGACTATGAATGGTTATCACATTATCACAGGTAACAGATTTCCTTTACAGCGGCGTGGTCTGGGGGAGCCCAGTGACGCCTGGTGTGGGCTTTCGGGGACCACAGTTCTCTTTGTCAGATGCATCTGGCAGGGAGAGCTGTGGTTATCGAGGGCTTATACTACATAGAAACTGGATGTTTTTACTGCTGCAAACTAACACGGCCAACTGACTACACACCAAAAGGATATGTTTACATTTACTAGCAAAGGAATGTTTTGGTTGCCTCCCCCCTAATTGCATCTTGTCCCTCCTCTCCTTCTCTCCCCTCTCCCCCCTCCTCTTCTGTATTTGACCAGTTTGTATCATGCATCTGACGAAGAGAACTTGATTCTCGAAAGCTTATGCTGCAATAAAATTGGTTAGTCTTAAAGGTGCTACTGGACTCTTTTTGATAATAGACATGGTAAAATTCAATACAACTGCAGGGCTGGTGCAGTTTGCAACTGGGCTGGTGTGCTCCAGGCCACAAGTTGTGAGCCATAGGCTAAGAGTGAATGGACAAGACCCCTTTGACTCTTGCCCTTGCCCTTGCGCCACAAGGATTCCATCTCTGGCATCATCTCGACTTCAATAACTGAAACAGAAGTTCAGCCTTGATCACCTACTGCTGGCAGAAACATCCCCCCAGTTCCCCTCTCTGCTAATGTTCAGGTTCCTTTGAAAAGGGGAAGTCATTCACACAACTTCATAGTTCACCATAAGTGATCATGGGGCAAAATAATCCTGCATACATGGTCCCAATACAGCTATAATCATGCCCAACAAGTGGCACCAGATTCTAGCTGAATGGGCACGTGTATCTTGAAGTTCAACAGATGGATACATCCAGCTATTTCAGTGGGGCCTAGATGAGCATCATAACATAGACGTTAATTTAGATGCATCTGAATTGGTTGCACATGCTCAGAAGTAGGGATGTGCGTTTCGGCATTCAGAATGCCGAAAGAATGCCGAAACAAAAGTGTTTCGGCTTCTTTCAGGGAATGCCGAAACGTTTCGGGGAATGCCGAAACGTTTCGGGTAGCCGAAAGAAAAAAGCCGAAACGTTTCGGGATTCTTTCGGCTTTCTTTCGGCTTTTCTATGGGAAAATGCCTCCGTCTTCCAGGACGTCTGGAGGAGGCATTTTCCCACCGAATAAGCCCAAAATTGGTGGGGACCTTCCTCTAACCCTTCTCTAACAACCATCCAAGTTTCAGACAGATTGGACTTTGGGGGGCCATGTTATGGCCCCCCAAAGCAGGTCCCCCCATCCTCCCATAAGAAAGCGAAAGAGCAGCATATTGTTAGCATGCTGCTGCTCATCTTTCTTCATTATTTCCTATGGGGAAAAAATGAAGAGGCAGGCTTCCTTTGCCAGGGGTGGCATTTTGCATGCAAAATGCCCCCTTACCCTCAGGGGCCCTTCTCCCACCCCTCCTCCCACCCCCCACCAAGTCTCAGCCTGCTCCCACTTGGGGGGGGCCATTTCATGGCCTCCCCAAGTAGGTGCTCTAATCTCTACCACTGACAGCTGGGGGAGGCTTGTGTAGCCAGGGGTGGCATTTTGCATGCAAAATGCCCCCAAGCCCTCAGGGGCCCTTCTACCACCCTTCCCCCCACCCCCCACCCAGGCTCAGACTGCTCCCACTTGGGGGGGCCATTTCATGGCCTCCCCAAGTAGGTGCTCTTTTCTCTACCACTGACAGCTGGGGAAGGCTTGTCTTGCCAGGGGTGGCATTTTGCATGCAAAATGCCCCCCAGCCCTCTGGGGCCCTTCTCCCACCCTTCCTCCCACCCCCCACCAAGGCTCAGACTGCTCCCACTTGGGGGGGCATTTCATGGCCTCCCCAAGTAGATCCTCTCAACCCCTAAAGTCCACCCCTTACAGCCCCACACAAACCCAATTCCCCCCCAGCTGCCACACACAGACCCAAATCCCCACATTAGCCCCTCACAGACCCAAATCCACCCCCACCTGCCCCACACCCATAACCCCAGGAACAGGCTGGCAAAGGCCAGCCCTCTCCCTTTGTTCCCTATGCTGGGAACTTCTAAACTCTCTTTCCCTGGGCAATTCTGCACAGCCCAGGGGTGCCACAATGGTGGGCACACTTCTGAGTGCCAGCTGGTCCCTGTGAAAGAGCACCTGAACCACAGACACCCTCCCTCAAATTCCCCCACCACCTACAGAGATGGCTGGCCAGCCAGCCCCATTGTTCCCTATGATGGGAACCAACTGCACAACAAAGAATAAAACAAGAACAACACAAAATAAAGTTTTAAATTTTTTTTTCTCCCTTCCAAAGTACAAGTAGGCAAAGCATTATGACACATTACACCAGCAGTCCCCCACACAGAAAAATAACACAACTCACTTAACATCAGAGAATCACAAAGCACAATTCCTGTCAAAAACACTTTATTTCTTGAACAGCTTTAGGTTACACAGCAGGGGGGAACACCAAAGGGCATGGCAGCACTATCTTACACAAAAATAACACAACTCACTTAACATCAGAGAATCACAAAAACACAATTCCTGGCAAAAACACTTTATTTCTTGAACAGCTTTAGGTTACACAGTAGGAGGGCACAACAGGACATGATAGCAATGTACTACAAAAAATAATACAACCCACTTCACCGTTTTTGACAGCAATTGTGTTTGTGTGATTCTCTGATGTGAAGTGAGTTGTGTTATTTTTGTGTAGTACACTGCTTTCCTGCTCTGTGGTGCCTTCCTACTGTGTAACCTAAAGCAGTTACAGAAATAAAGTGCTTTTGACAGCAATTTTTTGGGGTGATTCTTTAATGTGAAGTGAGTTGTGTTATTTTTGTGTAAGATACTGCTTCCATGCCCTTTGGTGTTCCCCCCCTGCTGTGTAGCCTAAAGCTACAGGAATCGTGTTTTGTGATTCTCTGATGTTAAGTGAGTTTTGTTTTAATTTTTCTGTGTGGGGGACTGCTGGTGTAATGTTTCATAATGCTTTGCCTACTTGTACTTTGGAAGGGAGAAAATAATTTTTTAAAAACTTTATTTTGTGTTGTTCTTGTTTTATTCTTTGTTGTGCAGTTGGTTCCCATCATAGGGAACAATGGGGCTGGCTGGCCAGCCATCTCTGTAGGTGGTGGGGGAATTTGAGGGAGGGTGTCTGTGGTTCAGGTGCTCTTTCACAGGGACCAGCTGGCACTCAGAAGTGTGCCCACCATTGTGGCACCCCTGGGCTGTGCAGAATTGCCCAGGGAAAGAGAGTTTAGAAGTTCCCAGCATAGGGAACAAAGGGAGAGGGCTGGCCTTTGCCAGCCTGTTCCTGGGGTTATGGGTGTGGGGCAGGTGGGGGTGGATTTGGGTCTGTGAGGGGCTAATGTGGGAATTTGGGTCTGTGTGTGGCAGCTGGGGGGGAATTGGGTTTGTGTGGGGCTGTAAGGGGTGGACTTTAGGGGCTGAGAGGACCTACTTGGGGAGGCCATGAAATGGCCCCCCCAAGTGGGAGCAGTCTGAGCCTTGGTGGGGGGTGGGAGGAAGGGTGGGAGAAGGGCCCCAGAGGGCTGGGGGGCATTTTGCATGCAAAATGCCACCCCTGGCAACACAAGCCTTCCCCAGCTGTCAGTGGTAGAGATGAGAGCAGAGCACCTACTTGGGGAGGCCATGAAATGCCCCCCAAGTGGGAGCAGGCTGAGCCTTGGTGGGGGGTGGGAGGAGGGGTGGGAGAAGGGCCCCAGAGGGTTGGGGGGCATTTTGCATGCAAAATGCCACCCCTGGCAACACAAGCCTCCCCCAGCTGTCAGTGGTAGAGATTAGAGCACCTACTTGGGGAGGCCATGAAATGCCCCCCCCAAGTGGGAGCAGTCTGAGCCTTGGTGGGGGGTGGGAGGAAGGGTGGGAGAAGGGCCCCAGAGGGCTGGGGGGCATTTTGCATGCAAAATGCCACCCCTGGCAACACAAGCCTCCCCCAGCTGTCAGTGGTAGAGATGAGAGCAGAGCACCTACTTGGGGAGGCCATGAAATGCCCCCCAAGTGGGAGCAGGCTGAGCCTTGGTGGGGGGTGGGAGGAGGGGTGGGAGAAGGGCCCCAGAGGGCTGGGGGGCATTTTGCATGCAAAATGCCACCCCTGGCAACACAAGCCTCCCCCAGCTGTCAGTGGTAGAGATTAGAGCACCTACTTGGGGAGGCCATGAAATGGCCCCCCCAAGTGGGAGCAGGCTGAGCCTTGGTGGGGGGTGGGAGGAGGGGTGGGAGAAGGGCCCCTGAGGGCTGGGGGGCATTTTGCATGCAAAATGCCACCCCTGGCTACACAAGCCTCCCCCAGCTGTCAGTGGTAGAGATTAGAGCACCTACTTGGGGAGGCCATGAAATGGCCCCCCCAAGTGGGAGCAGGCTGAGACTTGGTGGGGGGTGGGAGGAGGGGTGGGAGAAGGGCCCCTGAGGGTAAGGGGGCATTTTGCATGCAAAATGCCACCCCTGGCAAAGGAAGCCTGCCTCTTCATTTTTTCCCCATAGGAAATAATGAAGGAAGATGAGCAGCAGCATGCTAACAATATGCTGCTCCTTCGCTTTCTTATGGGAGGATGGGGGGACCTGCTTTGGGGGGCCATAACATGGCCCCCCAAAGTCCAATCTGTCTGAAACTTGGGTGGTTGTTAGAGAAGGGTTAGAGGAAGGTCCCCACCAATTTTGGGCTTATTCGGTGGGAAAATGCCTCCTCCAGGCGTCCTGGAAGACGAAGGCATTTTCCCATAGAAAAAAGCCGAAAGAATGCCGAAATAATGCCGAAAGAATCCCGAAAGTCGAAAGCCGAAAGAGATTCTTGTTTCGGCTTTCGGCTTTAACGATAGAGAATCTTCTTTCGGCTTTCTACTTTCGGCTATAGCCGAAAATTTTTGGCTTGCACACCCCTACTCAGAAGTTTCATTCTGCACACAGTTCTCCCTCATGGGTATGTTTGTTTGGCTATCTCTCTTTGAAGAACCAATATGTTACAATTCTGAGAATTACTGTAGAAGAAAAGCTAATTTGATCCTATTGCATAATCGCTTTAAGAAGTTCTGGAAATTTCTCTTAATTTTAAAGTTGGCTGCATGACAACAAAAGCCATAACTAGTTGGAGAGTGCCAAAAGGTACAGATCATTCCTAACCAAATATGTGAATCAAGGGCAATCCTTTGTATTCTGCCTCTGAATAGTAGGCGTTTTTGAGGTTTTCAGCTTATGAAGCACATGGCTTGGCAGTATAAAAACATATTTCAGAAACAGTCCTTGCATCTTTTCTATACAGCTTTGCCATCTCATATAGGAATGTCTTAAACTGTCGCCATTATATCCCATCCTTCCCCCTTGTTAGGCAATTTGTGTGTTGGTATGCATACATACTGATAATCTCTTAAAAACCACAGAAGCAGCCACTAGATGGCACTTGATCTGAAACTGAAACAAATACTTTTAATCGCTATAGAAATGTTCATGTTGATGAGATTGCCCAATGGAGAATGAGGGTATGAAATCCCCCCATGGGTTGTCACATGGAAGATGGGGAAAGCTTGTTTTCAAGAGACCAATATTAGATTTAAAGTTATGTGAAGATAGACTTGAGTTGAACATTACAGAAAACTTCTTAAGAGCCTTTTGACAATGGAGCGCATTGCCTTAACAAAAACAACAACATTTGATATATATACTCCCCTTCAGGACAACTTAACACCCACTCAGAATGGTTTACAAAGTATGTCATTATTATCCCCACAACATTCACCCTGTGAGGTGGGTGGGGCTGAGAGAGCTCCTAGAAGCTGTGACTGACCCAAGGTCACCCAGCTGGCTTCCAGTGGAGGAGTGGGGAATCAAACTCAGTTCTCCAGATTAGAGTCCCGTTGCTCTTAACCACTGCACCAAACTGCCTCTTTTGAGAGGAGCAGGCTCTCACTCACTGGAAATCTTCAAGTAGAGACTGGACAGCCATTTATTGAGAATTCTCTAACACTGGGTTTCTGGTATTGAGCAGGATGTTGGAATAGATGAACTATCAGGCACCTCCCAGCTCTAGGAATTTGTGACTCTGAATGCTGTGCTCTGATGGGACTTTTCAGTTTAGGAAAGAGTTAACTAAAGGGGGGACATAATAGAAGTTTGCACAGGAAGATAGGGTGAGCAGACAGAACTTTTTCTTCCTGTCCCAAAATATTAGAACTTGAAAGCATTTAATGAGGCTGATGGGCAGTAGATTTAGGACAGACAAAAGGAAATACTTCATTATATATTGAGTGATTAAGACATAGACAGCTTTAAAAGGGGATTCAAAAGATTCATGGATGATAGGTCTATTAGAGGCTACTAGCCATAACGACTAAATAGAACCTCCACATTCAGAGGCAGTAAACCTCTGAATGCCAGTGCCAGGAGTAGACATGAGCACAAACCAGGAAAAACCGAACCATGGGGTTCGTGGTTCGTGGGGTTTCCACAAACCAGGAACCACGAACTGGCACGGAACTGGGCCCAGTTACAAACCAGTTCGTGGTTTGTGGGGTTTAAATGCCCCTTTCTGGCAGGGAAAGGGGCACTTAATCATTTAAAGGGCCCTTTCTTGCTGCTTGCAAGGGGCAGGACCCCTTAAACTATCAGCTGACAGATGGGGGAATCCCCCCCCGCCGCCTGCCAGCTGATAGTCTAAAGGGACCTGCCGTTTGCAAGCAGCAGGGCCCTTTAAACTCACCAAACCCCAGCGTACACCCCCAGTCCCCTTTATGTTCTTATCGACCTAGTCACCCTATGTGAAATCAATACCACTGAAGTACATGGGGTGAACTTTCAAATCAAGATATCTAACACTGAAACACAATGGTCTTAAAACGATAGAGAGTCCATAAAATGACCATTTTGCCTTAATCTACATGCCTCTATACCTGGGTTCAAAGTCAAATGATAACTGTGCAGGAAACAAGTGCAGTGTTCTGAAGAGGATCCAAGTATATTTCCTTAAGCCCACTAAAACTTGTAATATGGTCCTTCCTTCCCAATCCCATTCCATAAAACAGTCCCATTAATTATATTTTGGTAATTTCAGACTGGTCCCCTCTGGAACCCAATAAAAGTCCCATTTCCCCCCACATATGCTGGGGTTCTAGTTTCATGAACTTTAGAAGGACTCTACAGGAACCCAGAAGGGACAAAACATAGAATCTCACTCCAGGAACCCATGAGGTTACTAACAGATCCCACAACGGTATCATGTGGAAGTGCCAGCTACATGAACCAGCGCCCTAGTATGGGTGGTGAGACATCCGAATGGTGTGATTTGCCAGGTCACACTATCTTCCTTTTTAAAGATGCTGTACAGTGCAATCCTAAACAGACTGACACCATTCTGAGGGCCAAGCTACACATGACGAATGACACTTGAATGGCAAGTGTATTTCTCCCTGTTCACTTGCCCTCCACTCAATCCACTTGCCGTTCAAGTGTCATTTGTCATGTGTAGCTTGGCCCTAAGTCCATGATCTTAGAATGGTGCAACTCCGTTTAGGACTCCACTAATAATCAAACAAGTTTCAATAACCACCCCTTGAATGGAGCCTCCTATTTATACAATTAGTGCCTCCACACATGCCAACATTGCTTTAAGAAGAAATCAATATTTTGTGCTAAACATAATCCCAAATTCTGAAATCACAGCACACGTGCAGGCTTACGGTAGACAACTGCAGCTGAGATAAATTACGCATTTTTATATATGTCTTTTACAGTTTTGCAGTAAGGGCTGGAAAAGAAGTATTGCTTTTTGGAACATTTGGTAGGGAGATCAGAGGGAGGGAAAAGCAATAAGTCAGGGAAGAAAAGGGGATTGGGTCTTAGGAACTGGCAGCTGTGCTGAGAGAATGAACTCCGCTCTCTGAAAGTCCTTTCCCCAACTCTCTGTGAGGCTTCATCTTCACATATTATGCTACTATCCCTGAAACTGAAGCATGCTCCTAAAATGTGAAGTGTAAATGCGATGAAGGGATTTAGAAACATGCACATCAAACATGTAAATTGACCAAAGTGAGTTTGTTGCATTCAAAAACATGTGAAGTGACCTGTGATTCTCAGGACAGTTGTGGAAACTACCAAACAGTTTTCACTGAGCCCATGCTGCCTGGAAGCCATGTCAAAAATTCTTAAGCAGATTCCAGGTAGAATCCTGTATAAATTTTGTGCGCAGAAGCAGAATTTCCCTGTCTTCCCTCACCTGAAGCAACCCCAAATGCCCTCTAAAATGCTGCTCCTGTGGGATAGAGGAGGGGAGTTGGAAAACTGCCACAGGAGAGGGAAAAGACGGTGGATCTTTTCTACCCAACCCTCCATGATTTTCTTATTATCAGGGTAAAGAATACTGTTTATGTTACATTCAGTGTTTGTTGCTGTGTAGACTCCTAGCTGCAGTTGCTGAAATGTTTTACGGTAGAAAACTTTCTGAAATGGATTACAGGCAAGGACAAATATTTCTCAGTGGTTTCCTTGAGCAGCTATGCAGGCAGAACTTTAGAGGAATTACTAGAAAGATTCAGTTATTTCATATTAGCCTCATGTGGTTTGTGTAGAAATGTTCAGATTTTTAAATATCAGAATGTAGAGGATCAATATTATATTCAGGTACCGTTTACATTGGTTTCAGTGTATTGCCACGATAACACATGAATGGCTGAGGGAAGCAGCACAGCCTCAAGAACCACGGCGAGATAAGATTGGGGCCTTTTTTGTAGTGACCCTGATTTCTGCAATAGCACGCCTCAAAAATTGCTTTTCCTATTTATTTATTTTAATTTAGAGTCTGCATTCCTCACTGGTAATCAAGGCAGATTACAAGTACAATAAAACTATTCAATCCATCAGTAAGACAGATACAAAATATGATAGCTTTTGAATGATAACAATATTTGAATCTAACACTGATTCCTAGTAAACCAACATAACTGAAAGAAAAAACACATTATCCCCAATAAGGAATTCTGCGATATGCAGGGACCCATCCTAAAGGTGTTCTTGAAAATAAGACCTATTTTATTCAACGAGTTTAATCCAAGAAAAGTGTTTGCACAGTGAAATCCTAAACAGAGTTACTCTAGTCTAAGACCGTTGAAATCTATGGGCTTAGACTGGAGTAATTCTGCTTAGGATTTCATTGTTAGCTTTGCAGCCACAGAGACCATACTAGCAATACCAAGATACAACTAGGTTTTAGTTTGTTCACAGTTCAGAAGATTTTGGGCTTGGCATTCATCCTGGGAAGTATGCTGAGCCTGCTTTTTCTAAAGAAATGAATCTGCCTTTTGAGTAGCAGGTAGCAACAATTACAAAACATATCTTAATATCGCCTCGTCAGCTTTTTGAAAGAATGCAAGATCCGCTGCCTTTGAGAGTTTGTCGGACTGTATCTGAATAGGCTTTTTAAATAGGTCTGCTTCAAAGTGTTTCTGTTTTCACTAGATATTTTAAAAATGCTTTTAAATAATTTTTATTGATAGTTTAAATTATTGTTACATTTCATTTACTGGGTCTTTTTACTGCAAACTCTTCCGAGTAAAAGAGAAGCTGCAAATAAATATTTTAAAGAGCATATTTTGAAGGTGTGACATACATAATGTTGTGTATGCTATAATGGAATTGAGAATGAATGGTACACAGAAATAAGTTATGTAGATCTTACAAAAAATATAGTCTTTGTATTAAACAACAAAAAAATAGAATTCCAGTCCAGCCTTTTTGCCCCCTTCCTGCACCACTTAAGGTAAACAATCCTTGATTATTTGCACATTCAGTGAACGCAGCTCGGTTTTATCACTCAAAATGGTAACATGTGTCCAACAGGAGGAAACAGCAATACATAAGGCACCAAACGCTCGTTCCATTCAGCTGCTTCTGCACTTGAGTGGGGGGCAGGAGGTGCAGAACTGGCCTAAATCTTAAAACTTGTCACTTACTTCACACCAAAGTATGTGACACAGGTGTCTGGGAGTCAAAGATCATTCTGTCCTGGTATGCTCCATAAGGAACAGGCTGGGTGACTTGACAAAAGTCATTCAAAAGTGGGGGGCATTTCAGTGACCTCCCCCCCAGGTCAAAGGTTGCTCTGCTTTTGGTGTCTTGCAAATGCTTGACAGATTAAATGCCTTACCTCCTGCCGTGAACAAATAAGGCATACATGTTGAATGCATTTAAACTTTATTTAGTGGCCTTCTTGTGATTAGATAATCACTCTGGATCAGGGAAATTAGGGGCCAATGTAAACAGTCAGTAGAATCAAGGGGTGAAGTGCTTTCCAGAATGTACCACTCAGCAGCACTCAAAATATAAAAAGGGGGGGGGAGATAGGAAGGGTCTTAATGAAATTTACAAGCTTCATCATCTGAGTTCCACAAACTGGACCCCCCCCACCCGCAGCTTCCTAGAAATAGCAGCTGGGGAAACAGAAAAGATAAGGGACAAGCCCCCTATAGTTCAAGAGCTCATACCATTTCAGTTGCCAGTTTGTATGGGGGGTGGGTTTGGATATTTGAATGCTCTGTGGAAAAAAAGAAACATTCCTGTAGAAAATGAATAAATGAGGGAGAAGAATGGAGTGAACACTTCTCACCGATAAATTCATCTTCTATAGTCTGGGTGAGTTGGGTTCCCTTTCCACTCATGTGTGTGTGTGTGTGTGTGTAGATAAAAGCCATCATTTTCTGATCCCAACCAGTGACTCCACTCTATAACAACAACCACAACCACAACATTTGATTTATATACCACCCTTCAGGACAACTTAACGCCCACTCAGAGCAGTTTACAAAGTATGTTACTATTATCCCCACAACAAAACACCCTGTGAGGTAGGTGGGGCTGAGAGAGCTCTAGAAGAGCTGTGACTGACCCAAGGTCACCCAGCTGGCTTCAAGTGGAGGAGCTGAGAATCAAACCCGGCTCTCCAGATGAGAGTCCCGTGCTCTTAACCACTACACCAAACTGGCTTTATAGTGTTTCAAACTTGCACATGGAAGCTTTTCGCACATCTTTAAAATCCTACGTGGTGAAAAAGCTACCAGTGGGCGAGGTGCTTGGAGCCAAACAATGGCCGCTGTTTTAGGTGGCTTTAAAATAAAGATATTAGAGACACCTCTGAATAGATATTCGCCAGAACAGCTAAACAGAATCTTTGTTTTCATAGACAGTATATCTCTGAGACATAAATATGGGGAAGGGTTTTTTCCTGTTTATGAGTTGCACAGAGACATCTTACTGACCGTTGTTCAAAGTGGAATGCTGAATTAGGGCCAAGCTACACATGACGAATGACACTTGAACAGCAAATGTATTTCTCCCTGTTCACTTGCCCTCCACTCAATCCACTTGCCGTTCAAGTGTCATTCGTCATGTGTAGCTTGGCCCTCAGATGGATCCTAGTCTGTTCCTAATCAAGGTCTGGCGAACTGTCTGCCAAGAAGTCGGCTCGTAAGGAAAGGTAAAATATTTTCCAAAGTTGACAGAGAAGAGAAAATCCATACATTAATGTTGCTGATTTTCTTTGAGTTGAAAGTATAATGCCCTGGACAAAGCTACTTGGAGAATTTATTAAGGAAACTGATACACTCAGGTCATGCAGCAAAATGCACTTCCAACCTTTGAATCATTGTCTGGAGAACAAAGTAGACTCTGAAAATGCAGAAGCTGGACATCCCTGACACATGCAACACTTGAGGCGCAAGCAAATGTCCAGCCTTTCCCACAACCGGATTCATGCTCATGCACAAAAGTGTTGCCAATTGATGTTTCCTAAAGGCCTTATCTTGGGAGAAACCATCTTGAAATGTGTTAGCTCCGTTTTCATGCACCAGCTGTTTTCTTTACCCTAAAATATGCTGTTTACTAGAGCGAGGAACAGCTTGCATTCATTATTCAATGGCAAGGAAGTTTTGACTAGTTCTGTAGTTCTGTAGGAAAGGAAAGTAGTTCAACACAAGTTCACAGAGCTGCATGAATTGACTAGAGGGACTGTTGCTAGAAATGTTCTGTGCTCGGCCTTTTCTGTGTGTATGCCCTTAGGATGGGTTGTTATTTATTCATTTAAGCTGCATCTCACTGTTTTTGCCTTTGGGTTTTCAAAGTTCACAACACATTAAAAAATAAACTTAAAACAAGAATAAGGATTTAATAGGAGGATCACAGCAGTCCTTAGCATAGCACTATATCAAAACTAGGATGTCCTCCTAAAGCACAAATGAAACAGACTTGTATATTTCTCCCTGTTCACTTGCCCTCCACTCAATCCACTTGCCGTTCAAGTGTCATTCGTCATTTGTAGCTTGGCCCTGAGAGGGTCTCTTTTGGGCGTGAGTGCCCCAGACAGGCACCAGAGTCCCCCAAAGCAGTAGGTTGGATCCAGCCAGCTTTTTGGCTCTTGCTCAGTTCTTTTTGGTGCTTGCAAAAGTCTCTGCCTTACTACAGCCCCTGACCCACATGGCTTCTGTTTATGCAGGTCCCAGAATCCTCAGCATTGCTACTTTGGGTGTTCAAAGGAGACCAATCCACCTATTTTCACCAGTGGAAAAACCTGTTTGATCCAACCCATGAACACTGGGTGGTTTTACATGCAATAGTGCATATTTAAAGAAATATATTTCTTTGTTCTTTAATATAGACATCAGTCAAAAATATATTTCATATCTTGATCAGTAGTTAACTATCTGGCTTTTGTGGCATAGAAGGGATCTAGTGGTGCCATCCAAAGCACAGTTACGGCTGTTTAAGGCTGTTGACTTCACATGACTTAGAAGGGTGTAACTCTGCTTAAGATGGTGCTATAAAAGTTCAATTCAGTATGCAATGAACTATGCAGGAAAAGGGTACCTAGACAGCCCCTAAACGGTTTATTTAGTAGTAACTCACTATCTCTCCCTGAAGGTATCCAAGCTAGCATACAACTTTAAAAACCATGAATCCAATTTCTACAGTCATCATCCCTGGGGTACAGTCTCTACAGTACTCCAAATGATGGGTTGGATCCAGCCAGGTTTTTTACTCTACCTCACCCAATTCTCCGCTTTACTCCAGCCCTCATCCCGTATGGCTTTTTATCCATGCAGGTCCCATGATCCACAGCACAACCTTTACAGGTGGCCAGAGGGAATCCCTTCTTCCCTCTTTCTCCCAGGGGAAACGCCGATGGGATCCAACTTGATATGTCTTCAAAGGTCAACCATGAAAACCTCTTGATTTTTTTCCTCCTCGTGTATCAAAGCCATACGAGGATCAGTGGAGAAGCTGTTGTGCATCCTAAATGGTAGGTTCTTGCTTCTTAAAGTTAATCTCTGCTTCTACAGTTTGTGCAGAACAAAGAGAAAGACCTGCAGACTTAGCTGTATCCCAATATTATTAAAATCATGGAGTGGAATTTGAATTCCCAACATTTGGAGTCCAAGGGTAACACCCACCCACACCACAAAGTTCAGAATTCAAGAACATCTCTTCCATTCCAATACTTTATAACAATAGTATTACAAACTACTCTTTTTAATAAGCTAAGATCAACAAATATTTGAACCCCCCCCAGTACTTTTACTTAAATGGTGACTTATGTTTTCCTGCCAAAGGTATAAATGTGTGCTTAATTTTTTAAAAAAAGGGTTAATATCTTTCGTTATTAATTTAACCTTGCTTCAAGTAACGACTCATGTAAAAGCCTCTTAAATGTCCTAGTAATGATGATGGTTTATCTGTGCAAATTACATTTTCTTGTAAATCCTGTTTCATATATAAAAAATGGACATTTATTGAACATATTTTTTTCCTTTGAACTTCGAGAAAGATCATAACGAGGGACTTTCTTGTGGAAGCCAGTATTAAAGAACATATAACACCAGTTAATGTTCGTTCATAAGCCCCAAGACCCCAGGTTTGTTGTAGAATTTGTGTATAGATATTGGCTTATTTCTACAAAGTGAATGGCCGTTTTCAGCTTTTCTTTCCATTACCTAATTCCAAGTTGCTAAAATATCGTTGTGCTCATTAGATAATATTATGGCTAGAAATGAAGTAATGATTTTTGCTTGTACAACACATTGGCTATATGGTTGTGGAAGCTGTGGCACTTACACAGGATCAGATGTATATATATACATATAGGAAATGAAATAAGCAAAGCATGTCCCGATAAATTGGTTAGCAATTTCTATTCTCCTGCTTTCTCAAACTTATTTTGCTGTAAACCTTCAGAAACCAAGTCCATTCAAGATGTTGATTTTAACTGTTAAAGCCTTTCATGACATGGGACCTGCATCTGAAGGACCACCTCTCCCCATTAGACTCAACATGACATCTCTGTTCCCCCTGTTGGTCTTTTAATAGTTCCAGTTTGTCACATTCTATACAAAAATGTGAGATGGTGCCCCCATTCTGGAAGCTGCAATGAATGAGGTGGAGGCAAGAGGGGACAACTTTCACATGGCCCTTTCCCTGCACTACTCATTACTGTCCCTACCCTGCCACCACCCCTTATTTTTGGGATTCATCTCATCAGTGCAGTAGCACCTCTCCATGAGTTTCCTTTCAACTCTTTGTTTCTTGACCAAAGCAAAGAGCCAGTCTTGGCCTTTCTTCACCTCCCTGGAGTAGGAAGTACTTCAGTACTTCCAAAGTCCAGAAGGCATCACTTTTGTGTCTCCAGGGTGTGCTCATTTCAAAACAGTTGCATCCACCATAGCAGAATGCATGACATAGAACTGCCTAACATTTTGTGTTGTGTGTTACGGAGGTAGGGCACAACAAAATGTCACAGATTGTGGGGAAGCTGTCTCCACAGTTGTCCCAGGCAGACTTCCATCTTGCTGTGCCCCTACCCAGCCATCTAATGCAATTGGTTTGCCCCCTCTGCGAGGCACCTTTCTGTGTTACTCTTCTCCCTGCCTCCCAAAGACTCTTAGACTTTCTCTCCTCCCTTTGAAAGCCTTTTATTTATTTTTATGTATGTCATTTATAGTCTACCTTTCTCACTGAGACTCAAGACACATTACAAAGTGTGAGATTAGTACAATCAGTATCAAGGACATTTCCATACAGTGTCAAGGACATTTCCATAAACAATGTCGTAGGATTTTACAAAGACATAGCAATAGCAAGGATCCAATCCAAAGTTGAAGAATTGCTGAAACAGAACATAATCAATTCTGGGACTGACATTAGATAACATGAAGCACAGGCAGTATACAGGAATACACTCTGGTGAAGTCCATGGTCCCCAACCCACCAGCGAAGCATCTAAGACCCCCTCCCTACAATACTTACCTCCTATCTGAGTAAAAAGCCTTTTTGAATGATTTAGTTTTGCATCATTTGCAGAAAGCCAGGAGAGTGGGGGCTCTCCTGACCTCAGCCAGGCCATTCCACAGAGTATGGGCCACCCCAGAGAAAGCCCATGCATGGGCTGCTGTTAATTACAGCCATGTGCAGGCTCGCACCTGCAAGAGACCCTTTACTTGTCTCCCCCTTTGAAACATCCTTATCCTTTATGCTCCTCCCTCCCAAACACCCATACCCTTTACCTCCTGCCCCCCAAACACTGTCTTTCCCCCCAAAGACTCATTCCCCCCAAAGACTCATTCCCCCTTCTTCCCAAAGACCCTTACAATCCCCCCCTCCCGGTACACTTACCCTTTCCTCCCTCTTTCCCTGGCAAAGAACCTTACCTTCCCCTCATGGCTCCCTTCCAAACTCTCTTCACCTTCCCCCCTTCCCCTCAAACACCCTTTGCCTTCCCCTTCTCCCTCTGAAAAGCCTCCCCTTCCCCCCCCCCCCATCCCTACCTTTTTCTTGGGGAAGCTCGCTGCAGTGATGTCTGGGTCCAGGGCAATTTTTCTTGCTGCACCATGGCATTAACAACAACAACAACAACAACAACATTAACATTTGATTTATATACCGCCCTTCAAGATGACTTAACACTAGACATGGGCATGAACCAAAAAAACCCCCTGAATCATTAGGTTCATGGTTTTTAGATTTTCATGAACCAGGAACCACAAACTGGCATGGAATTAGGGCCAGTTACGAACCAGTTCGTGGTTCATGGGGTTTAAATACCCCTTTCCGGCTGCATAGCAGCAGCAGGGAAAGGGACATTTAACACTTTAAAGGGCCCTTTCCTGCCTTGCAAGCAGCATGTCCCTTTAAACTATCATCTGGCAGGCGGTGGGGGGAGGATCCCCCTGCCTGTGGCAGGGCCCTTTAAACTGTCCAAACTGCACAGCAGCCATTTGAGGGGCGGCAAGGCCATTTTCGGTGTCCTCTGTCCCTCTGCGGGCCTGCACAGGGGTGGGGGAGGTGGAAAACGGCCTTGCCGCCCCTTGCAGGAGGAGGGGGAGGAGACCACGGGCTGCAACAGTCAACAAGGTAAGTGAGGGGCTGGGGGGGAGCTGGGGCTGGAGAGCTGGGGGACTGGGGCTGGGGTTTGTGGGCCGTTTAAAGGGACCTGCCACTTGCAAGCTGCAGGAAAAGTTTAAATGGCCATTTCCTTGGGAAAATAGCCATTTAAACTGTCCCTTTCCCAATATGACCCAAATGAACTGAAACCAGTAACCAGTTCATGGAAGTTTGTAGAAAGGAGCTTCCATGAACTGTCGTTTGCGAACCACAAACTGGCCTGATTCGTACATTTTTTGGGTCACAATTGGATTTGTGCCCATCTCTACTTAACACCCACTCAGAGCAGCTTACGAAGTATATCATCATTATCCCCACAACAGCAATCATCCTGTGAGGTGGGAGGGGCTGAGAGAGCTCTGAGAGAGCTGTGACTGACCCAAGGTCACCCAGCTGGCTTCAAGGGGAGGAGTGGGGAATCAAACCCAGTTCTCCAGATTAGAGTCCCGTGCTCTTAACCACTACACCAAACTGTCTCTCCATTAAGCCTAACCGGGGTGGCCAGACTTGGTGGGCCACAGCACTGGGTGGTAATGGGTGGCTGGGCATGCAGCGGTGTTTCCTGACCCTGGGGCAGCTGAGCTGGTCACACTGTGATGCTGCTTGGCCACAGGATGGTTGGGCTTGGCATCATGATAGTGCCAGATCCTAAGGTGACTAGGCTCAGTGTGCCATGGCGCTGGTCCTCCCAGGGGCATCTGTGCCTCATGTGCTGTAGAGCTGGGCCTCCTCAGGGAGGTTAGACTTGGAACTGGTCCTCTCCAGGCCTCTGCGGTCTCGTCTGTCCATAGCACTAGCCAGGCACACTGGGGCTTGGCGCTGCACAGCACTGGCCTGGGCTGGCAGGGCTGCAGCAGGAGCGCCATTCTGCTAGTGTCCTGGCGCTTTCACCCAGCTGGGCCATGTTCTTTTATGACTGGGCTGGTAGGAGAATGCTGATGCTGGCTGGGCCTCATGGGGCTGCTATGGTGTGGGCTTTTGGGCGCACAGCTTTAAGTCATGCCTACACACAGAATGCACTGTGGGTTTTGGTGTGTGTGTGTGTGTGTACACACAACAATGTATGTTTCTAACTTTTAAGATTTTTCTGCAACCCTGGAGAGTTCCCCAAGGTTGGAGAATTGTTCTGAAGTGGCCTCGATCCTCAGATGTGTTGGGGCCACTTCAGAATTAGATATATGATAAACTCTTCTGTAACTATATATTTCTAAGCCAGTTTTCACAAGAATAAGCGTAACACTGAAATCAGGTAATGAGATATTTTCTAAAAAATAACGCTATTCTTTGCCTCCATCAATGATTTCTTTGGGGCTAATTTTTCCCGACACGCAAATAACGTCACTGTCTATTAAAGCAGACTAGAGTTGTCAACTTCCAAGTATGACCGGGAGATCTCCTGGAATTACTACGGGCTAATGTTTCTCTGGAAAAAAAATGTTGCTTTGGCACATAGACTCTTATGGTTTCATATCTTGATGGGGTCCCGGCTCTATCCAAATCTCATCATCCACAAATCTCCAGGAATTCCCCTAGCCAGTATTGGCAACTCTACAGCTAAGAGGTACTATTTAATTGCCGGAGCATCTGGTTTGGTTGTTTTTGACAATGAGTGATTCCGCACATGTTGGATAATGCACTTCCAATCCTCTTTATAGATCATTCGGAATGGATTTTTTTGTGTGCGGAACAAAAAACCCACCTCAAACAATTGATAAATTGCATTGAAAGTGCATTATCCAACGTGTGCGGAATTAGCCAATGAATAAACAACTTTAGAAATAATTTTTTGAGAACACATGGAAAGAAATTTCTTTCTACAGGGGCAGTAGAATGCTTAAAATTCAAGACATTTTTGTGTTTGGGTGTATGCGCTTTTCAGAAATAGCTATTAGAAACATGAAGTCATAAAAACACCGCCAGGCATGAATTATTTATTAGCAGTAACAAATGACCTTGCTTTACAAGATATTCTGTCCTCCGATTTCCCAGTGCTCCCACCCTCTTTTAATCTGTAACTTCTAAGGAAACAGTATTGACACATGGACTGTGGATTTTTACAGTATAGTAAATACACTTGAGAGATTGACTTGGGAGCATTTTCTGTTTACCACACAAACAGTACTAATCACCGAGTCACATGAAATTAATGCCAGGTTGTGCAAAGAGTTGGGATGAGAAATCTCTCCAGCTACAAAAGTGACAGAACTGGATAGCTAATCATTGTTGCTTGTTACTCTTTCAGGATGCCACTCTTGGGTTTTTCTGTTCCGCACTCAACAAGCCAAACACAGAAACCATGTAGTCTGATCTGTCAATTCTGTCTGCTTTAATCAATTTTCTGACTGAAAGATGAGTAGGCAGGCACACTAAACTTCTTGTGGACTGCAAGACCATTTAATATTTCTCTTTCTAGGCTGAAATTGTGTTGCGGATGTAATGGAATATGCCTCTGCCTAGGTGGAGGAAAGCATCTCCTTTGCCACCAGCCAGTTGTCCCCCTGCTTAGGATAGCCCATCTGGCATCAATGAGAGCCTGTGTCTTTTCTGTTGTAGCTCCCATTCTGTGGAATGGGCTCCATCTTTAAATGAGGTCACCATTTCTAGTGGCATTTAGGAGGCATTTCAGGGTAGACAAGGGCACGATCCAAAAATAAATCCCGATTAAGCCGATTGTGGATCTGGGCTGCCGCCGAACGTAGGTTCCCGATTCTAACCGATCAAGTCTCATTTCCGGTCCGAAATCGGGGAGGCCAGCGCCCAGGACAACCGTAGTCAGGCTGTTGCACGTGCGCGCACTCCTGAGTCGCCCCTCCCCACGCAGCAAGCCGACTGTCCCGGTGCGCTGCGGAGCTGGCAGCAGTGCGAGTGGCTCGGAAACTGCCCGCACCGTTCACCTGCCCCACAAGACAAGGGGCGGCCGGCTTGTCC
Source organism: Eublepharis macularius (assembly GCF_028583425.1). NCBI lineage: Eukaryota > Metazoa > Chordata > Lepidosauria > Squamata > Eublepharidae > Eublepharis > Eublepharis macularius. Next base: position 36,624,689 of record NC_072792.1, on the reverse strand, counting down.
GTGCACCCCTTGTCCTGGGGAAAGGTGAATGGTGCAGGCAGCCTCCTGCGCTGCCCTTTGCCTTTCCCCAGGACAAGGGGTGGCTGGCTTGCCCACATGCCCCTTGTCCTGGGGAAAGGTGAACGGTGCGGGCGGCCTCCCAGCTTCCTGCACTGCCTTTTGCCTTTCCCCAGGACAAGGGGTGGCTGGCTTGGCCATACACCTTGTCCTGGGGAAAGGCAAATGGCGTGGGTGGCCTCCCAGCCTCCCGCGCTGCCTTTTGCCTTTCCTTTGTGCCCACCCCCTTCCCCCTCCTTCCCCTGGGTTGCTGCTCCGTGTTTGGAAGGAAGCCTGCTAATCAAGGAAAGCTGGGCTTCCATTCATGTTTCGAGGGCGACAGAAGGAGGGCAAACACAGTTCATTTCCCTGACTCCGTTGCCCCAGGAATAAATTACTAGTGCCAGAGTGCCTGCAATTCCAAACAGAAACTGACCCATCCGATCAAGTCCCGAATAAGCAAACTCCCAACTGCTGGATCGGTTGCCATGGACAGAACCGATTAGCTGAGTCACGATGGCGAAAATGCCAAAATTGGGGGGGGGGGTTGAAATCGTAATTCTGATCGGGCCCATCTCTATTTCAGGGTCATTTTATTTCTCACAGCTTTTAATGGGTTATATACTGCAAGTATCTTTAATGGGGCAGGGGCATATTTCTTCTTTTACTGTTTTTTGTGTTTTTTTAATTCCTGTGTGAACGAATAACAAAGGTTCACACACAAAGTGGGATATAAATGTGTGCGTATTATATATACACATACATTTATATTCCACTTATCTATATCCATATCTCTATATAAGCGAATGGGAGATGGGAATTGGAGCAAAAAGCAGGTAAAACAGGTTAGGGGAGCCTAGTGTGACTTAGAGTCTGTCTTCAGGGGAAGCAGGCTGATTGTCTGTGGTGTTCAGTAGAGACTCACACTAAATTATTCATTCTCATCCTTTGGCCTTCCAAGGCTGAGGGGTGATAATAGGAGATAGTGTGGGTTCATTTCAAAGCATTGTAATTGCTCTAGTAAGCACATACTAGCAGTTAGTTACTCACCGTCCTCAGAATACATTGTAAACTGTTTTGAATGGCTTGTGCTCAGCTAAAGCTATGTGCCAGATATGTAAATATTTTCAATCTTCAAAGATTGTTTTGGCATTTATCCTTTTCCAGGAAGTTTAAAAAAAGTCACTCTTCGGCCACTGAATTTTTGCCTAGGCCTTTCTCTCTGATGCCCTTCCCAGTATTTCCATTTTTAAAACTGAATCCCAACTTTAATTAGGTTTTGCAATATGGAATCATGGATTTGAGGATGTGCAATTACACATCCAAATGGAAATAAAAGTTGGTAAATCATCTTCTCTTCTTTTGCTGTAACAGCAATACGTATAAGTATAAGGGAGAATTTTTATAAGGTCATCAATAATTGATATCTAAGTCCACATGAATTCAATAAGATGTATCACACAAACCAGAACGTATTGGAGAGGAGGAGAAAAAAAGCCAGATCTTATAAATATGTTTTGGTATTATTCAGCAGCAAAGATATTTTCACATCCAGTGGCATTACAGGGATTATTATCCCTTTAGATCCCAAGGTAGTATTAGTTAATACTACTGTGTGCTAGTTAATATACACAGTCCAGGGATGATTCTTGACATGCTTACAGCTTCTACGAAAAACCTAGAAAGCTAATAAACATCTGACAATTAAATTTTGGATCCAAAAACTTTAGGTTCTTGCAAAATTATCAAAACTTGTTCAATTAAAAGACAATCATGTTAAAATGCTTATTTTTCTGATATCTGGAAATCTTTTTTTTACATTTTGGGGGAATAAATTAAATATATCATTAGACTTGTAGAATTGTGCCTCAGTTTTATATTAAATAGAATAATGGAAATTAGTAAATTGCTAAGAATGAGTGTGAATTAAGTACTTGTTAAATCGATAAGCTTTGGAATGTATATAATTATAACTTAGAGTTGAACTTACAGATATTAAATTTATTTATTTATTTTGATTTATAAACTGCCCATCCTCGGGGGCTCTGGGCGGTGAACAACAGTTAAAATCAATAAGAACAAGAAAACAATAATTCTAAAATCAACATACAACAAGCAATAATAAAATAAATTAACTAAGTACATTAAAGTGCAATGGTGGGGAGAACCCCACCCGAAAGGTGGGAGGCCGACATGGCACCGCCCCCTTCAACCACCGAACGCCTGGCAGAACAGCTCTGTCTTACAGGCCCAGCGGAACAATAATATGTCCCGCTGGGCCCGGGTCTCCATTGATAAAGTGTTCCACCAGGCTGGGGCCAGGACAGAAAAGGCCCTGGCCCCGGTTGAAGCAAGGTGGGCTTCCTTAGGGCCAGGGACCACCAGTAAACATTTATCCGCTGATCGAAGCGGTCTCTGGGAAACATACAGGGAGATGCGGTCCCTAAGATATGCTGGTCCCAACCCGCTCAGGGCTTTAAAGGTAAGAACCAACACCTTGAACCTGATTCGGAATTCAACCAGAAGCTAGTGCAGCTGGCTCAGGACAGGTGTGATATGTGACTTGTAGGATATACTGGTCAGGACCCATGCCGCCACATTCTGGACCAGTTGTAGTTTCTGGATCAGGCCCAGCATAGAGTGAGTTACAGTAATCTAGCCTGGAGTTGACCATTTCATGGGTCACTGCATGGGTCATTGTGGTGATTGTTTGGTTGTTGTTGAGCTAAGTTGGCTCAGAATGACGGGGGATGTGCTTTGATTTAAAATATGCATTGTAAATTCTTTTAAAAAATATTTTTAAAAAAGAAGTAAGAATTCTCTTGTATAGGCTATTATGCACGCCGTTTCTTTCCTTAAACTCTGGTTCTTCAGGCAGTTTTGCAAAGCAAATTCTATCAAATGTGAGTCAAAGGCATATGTTGATCTTTTGGAGATTTTTCAACCCCTCCCCTTCCCCATGATAACAAATCATAAATCATAGTTCATAAAAATAGTGTGTATCAGGTATAGGATAGTCCTTAGGCAAGTTCTTTTGAACCAAATGAAGCAAGATTTATAAAGAGGTTTCAAAAATATATTCTGATAATTTTATAACATTTTTGGTACCCTAGAATCAAGGGTTAATCTGTCATGGCCATTGTTTCCCTCCTTCAATAAGTTTTCCATGACTTGGCCTTCCTCTGTTCCCATGCAAATAACAGCAATATAAGTGAAAATTAAACATCTGTGTTCCAGCTTGGATCAAAATTCGCTCAACTGTGGCCCTGGCAAAGCCTGAACTCTGGTACCACATTTATATGCATGTATTATGCAGCTGCCGCACTGTCACAAATATATCATTATCAGACCAGGATTTCTATTATTTGGCACTGACCATATTATCCGCTTCATCAAAAATACATATTTTAGAAATTTCTTGCAAAACATATGGTGCTGATTAAGGGAAATACCATTTCACAAAAAATATACCAAAAACGCAGAGACCCAGTATCATGACCTACAAGCTTGGAAATTGGTTCAAAACTTACCTGAGCTAGGAACTCAGTTATTAAGACTGGTGGTCAAGGACCCAGATAGAATCTAGGTACAACAAAGATTAAAAAATTGGGAGATTTCCATTTAGAACAAAATACATATACATAGAACAAATACATAGACAATACATAGAACAAAATACTTTTAAAAAACTGTTATGTGATGGATGAAAAACTGATTAAAAAGATGTATGTATTTCTAATGCAAATGAAGAAGAAAAATGAGGGGGTAGAAGAATATAAGAACAAATGAACACAAAATTTAGGATATAGTATTGATCCAATGCAATGGAATAAGATATGGAAAGTGAATGTTAAAATAACTAAGTCAGTGGCGTTTAAAGAGAATTTATATAAGATATTCTATAGATGGTATTTAACACCGCATAGACTTGCTAAAATGTATAAAAATGTATCTAATAACTGCTGGAAGTGTAAGAAACATAAGGGAACATTTTATCATATGTGGTGTCTTGCAAAGAGGTACACAAATTTTGGATAATGGTTCATAGACTTCTACAAACAATTTTACAGATTGCTATTCCAATGAAACCTGAAATATTTTTGTTAAACTGTGTACGAGAAGATTTGGAGAAAGATCAGAAATATTTTGTTATACATGTAGTGACAGCGGCACGAATTCTACTAGCGTTTTATTGGAAAAGACCAGTAATACCCCAGAAGGAGGAGCTAACAGGAGATAATGGAGAATGCGGAATTAGACAAACTAACTTTACTAATGAAAGGACAAATGGAAGAAGACTTTGCTGCACCATGGACCCCCTTTTACAACTGGATGAGAAACAAATATAAAGATTTGAATGTAGTAATTATATGAAGGCAATATTGTAATTTCTTACTAGCAATCACAGTTAAGTGATGAGCAGTGTGGAAAATGTAGATAAGCAGAGTGCTGTTTCAAGCAGAATGTATGAGACTTTTGTCTCTTGTTTTCCCCCTTTCCCCTACCCCTAACGGAAAAACTAATAAAAATATTTTTTAAAAAAATTATTAAGTTGAGTTAACCCCTCAAGAAGTGAGCTGTAATTCATGAAAGTTTATACCAGAATAAAATTTGGTTAACTTTTTTTTTTTTTAAGATGCCACAAAACTCTTTATTTTAACTAGCAAGTTAGCATTTCTCAGCATCAGTGCTGCATGAATGTTAAACAAATTGTTGGAATATTTAGTATCAAATGTACAGAAAAAATCAGCATCCACATGGAGAAAAGGGAACAAACCCAGTTCATTAGGGATCATTTTAACTGGGCATACCTCTCAGCATGGTTCTTTATGAGTGTGGAATAGTAGTTAGAGTATTAGACTGGGATCTAAGAGAACCAAGTTTGAATCTCCACTCTGCCATAGAAGCTTGTTGGGTGACCTTTGGCTGGTCACATACTCTCAGTCTAACTTACCTCACAGGTTGTTGGGAAAATAAAATGGAGGAGAGGAGAATGATGTAAGCTGCTTTTGGTCCCCACTGGGGAGAAAGATGGGGTATAATTGAAATTTAAAAATATACAAATAAAATTCATCTCCTAACAATTATCAGTATATATAATTCTCAATGAGGCCCTATCGATGGATGATTAAATCCAGAGACTGGCATCATGGGCAGATAAGAACGATCTTTCTATAAATCTGAGAAAAGCTCTAGATTTGCAGAATATAGAAATATTGGTGGTAATCTCTCCCAGTAATAAAAGGAATGTCTGTAGATTTAAGAAATGGTTGCTCTCCATGGCTGTTGCTAGGCAACCACAAGAATACAACCAGCATTCAAGCCTTGTTTTCTGTCAGTAAAAAGGCAGAGGGAGGGGTCAATGGCCTTTCCAAGGTTGTTTTAGCCTTTGAGGGAGGACATGCTGTGGCCAGGCCCAACAGCAACCACCACTTGACCTGATACCTCATGACTTGCATGACTCAAAGAAGCCTGGCTGATTACTAATGTTCAACAGCAGCCATCCCAAGAAAGCAGTGTTGTATAGTGGTTAGATTTTCAGACTAGCATCTGGGAGACTCAGGTTCAAATCTCCACTCTGCTGTGGAAGCTTACTAGGTGACTTTGGGCCAGTCACACAGTGTCAGCCTAATCTACCTCACAGGATTGTACTGATAAAATGGAGGAGAGATGAATGATGAGAAGGAAGCAGGAAAAGGTTAGGATACGGGGACTGCTAAGAGGAGAAAAGAAAAATTGATTTGGAAGGGAAAGTGATCCTTGTAGGTCTCCCCTCCCCTTGCAACAGAACCCAGATGAGGCAACATATTGCAACTTGGCCAGAGTTTTCACAGGTAGATGGTGTTGGGGGAGAATGGAAAGCTGAAGATGGGGGGGTGGAGGAGATAGAGGTATGTTGGCTGGCGGATGGGAAGAAGAAGCTATGGGGGCTTTCAGGGAATGAAAAAAGAAAATACTGGAGGAGGGAAAGATGAAATGCCCCTCACAAGTTCTTGCAGGTCCCTCACTTGGAATCCTTAATTCTGAACCAGAAGTCATTAGGAGTGTAGCCTGTAACTGGAGATTTGCACACTGGTAACCACTCTGTGTGACAACTCTGGCATGGGAAGTTCATGAAGATTTGGGGGATGGTGCCAGAGGAGGGGAGTTTGGCTTAAGGTTAGGGTTATGACTGTAGTCAAGGAAACAGTAATTAAGAAGAAGGAGGTTGGCTTATTCCTACAGCCTATCACATGGATTATGATTTTAACATGCTTGTCCTTTGGGAAAATTCAAATGACTGCTCCCCTTCCCCTATATGATACAGTCTCAAAGGAAGGAACACGCAGAAGGGAAGCATCTTATCTGAATGCCTGAGCTGGCATTTTGCATTTGGTTGTATAGTGGTTACTTCTGCAACTAGCTAACAATGTTGGATTGTAATACTTCCTGTGGAAAGACTTTTTTGAAAAAGCTGCACACAACTGTTCTCAATATGCAGAATTTGTACTCCCCCCCCCCCGTTGTATGACTGCAGACCATTGCTTGCTGTTGTCCCCCATGTCCCTGGGAAACCTCAGTAATGACATACTATTTCTCAAAAAGGATAGGGATGGGGAAACACAAAATTAATACTTCACATAAACCAAATGAAACCAGACTCAGAATATTGGTGAAGGAAAGCATTTCAACTTAAACTTGGCTGTTTCTTTGCATTTTTATTGTAAACATGAAGCCAAGTGTAATTCTCTGGTGTCTGTCCAATATCATCGAGTATTTTAATTATGTGCAGTTATAACTATGTGCTGCAACAAATAGAACTCATTAGGGGTCAATTTCAGACAAAAACTAATTCCACATGAGTAAAATGACAAACAGTGCAATCCTAAACAGAGTTACTCCAGTCTAAGCCCATTGATTTTGTTGAAATCAATGGGCTTAGATTGGAGTAAGTATGTTTAGGATTGCACTGAAAATGTGGGAACTGATGCCCAGAAATAGCTGAAGAGGAACTGTGAGGAGGTCAAATAATCTAGATAAGCCCCATGTTTGTCACAACATATAATTAAATTGTAGAATGAACAGAAATGGCTGTTGGGAGCTGTGTTGTCAGAAGCAGAATAAGCCTCTCTTTTGTTATGCGGTCAGAGAAGTATTGGCTTGGGACCAGCCGCGTGCAGGCAGAAAATAAGCAAACTTAATGCAGTTCCGCTTGCACACAGTCTTCTGCAACACCTAGTGCTTCCCTCTTCCTCTGTCTTATACTGGCTGGAAACTTCTTGCACAGCATCTTGGGCAAGCAGGAATATAGCTTGGAATACACTATATTTAGCACAAGAAACCAGCACAAGCTTTTTAATTTACATGTCAAGTAGAGCCTGGACTTTTTTCAGCCAGAACACAGTGGAATGGCATTCCGGCACCTCTTAAAAATACCCACGTGACTGGTGGGTATTTGGGCCTGAAACAACCAAGATCAGGCTGCTTCTGAGTGAGGGAGGGTTCCCCCGCATGGCAGTATCCTGTTCCAGGCCGATTTGGGCCCAATCTGGGTCATTTTGGGCCTGATTCAGCCCAATTTGGGCCTGAAATGGTGAGGATTGGGCCACTGCCGGGCAGGGGAGTGCTCTCCCACGTGGCAGCGATGCATTCCAGGTTGATTTGAGTCTGAATTGGGTCCCCTGTGGAGCGCGGGAGTGCTCCTGGGTGGCCATGGCCTGCATGATGTCACTTCCCATAAGTGACGTCATCATGTAATCCCAGGAGCGTACATGTGCAAATCACGTGCATGTATGGTACTCAGTGATTTCCACCACCTCTTTTCCCAGAAAAAAAGCCCTGAGTAGAGCAATGACTTGTTGCATGCTGAAATCTTCGAGTAAGTCCAGGCCCAGAGGTGACCTATTTCTATATTTTCCAAGCTTGGCTTGCCTATTGAACAAGGGCGGGGAGGAAGCAGTCATAGAGGTATCATTCATTAAGTTAGTGCACACTCAGGATTTACATTGAACTACATTTCCCACATGGCAATGAAGAATATACCAAGCGTTTGCAATCTAATTTTGGACAACTGATGGACAGAACATACTCAGCTTTGAGAAACTGGCTGGAAAAAAGGGCAAGATTAGAATACTAAAGAGACAAGCCATGCAGCAACCCCCTACCTAAAGCTTAAGACCATGAAGGAAAGTATCTCTTTTATACATTATTTGCCCACCCCCTACCCTATTAGGTGGGATGGAAGGTGGAGAAGGATAGCCATAGGGAAGCAGTGTGTAAATTTTATGTAATGTAATGGAGAACAATTTTGAGCATTTGATAAAAAACTGAACAGTTTTCAAGGATTTAAAATGCTTGTAATTTGTAATCCAGTTGTGAATTCAAACAAAGGAGCTGTTATTGATTATTGGTGCAAATAAATAGGTGACTTGGTGCTGAATCCAGAACTGCTATGCCCCCTCATATATCTCATAGCATAGTGTTTGACCTTCACTTCAGTGTGTCCACCCACCTACTTTGAAGTGGCTATCTCTTCTACTATGATCCCTACTATGAACCACAGAGGAGGGTTAGTAGGTTGGATTTTTTCCTGTCTCGAAGCCTCTCAATTGGTCAACTTCCTTCTATTTCTCTAGTCTTCCCAAGGCCAGGAAGAAAAGAACTTGCTGAGAGAAAGTGTTCATTCTGGTTGAGTCAGGCAAACTGTGTGGAAGCCTGAAAGGAGGTTGTTCTATCTAGGTTAGGCAGGCTGTATGGAAAAGCTTGAGGGAATCTATGTCTGGGTGGATGAAATGAGCGTTTATTTTGTTACTGAAGACCCATGTGGAAAATTAGTCTTTATTATTGAGTCTGTGGAAAATATTACTGTTTTTGAAACCAACAAGCTTAAGAACTATTCTGAAACCAATACGCTTATCTAGGCTTGCCATTCCCCTGCTGGGGGGCATCCCCTGCTCCCACCTCCCACCCCCTGCCCCACTTACTGGGCCAGTGGGGGGGTGCACACCCAGTGGCACAGCACACCCCTGGGTGGCGCGGCATGCTCCTATGCCCTGCAGCAGGCCCGTTTTGGACCAAATTTGGCCCTGCAGGAGGGCAATTCAGCCCTTCGCAAGTGCAGGAGCGCTCACAGTCTGCCCTTTGACCCACATGATGATGTCACTTCCTGGAAGATGCACACAAGGAGAAGGAGGGGAGGTAAGAGCCAACATCCCAATCTCCTGCTGAGGGAGTGAAGGGACTTTTCAACCCTGAGCTTATCAGTACTCTGCAACTATCACACATTCTTATAAATTAATTCTACTTTTATTTAAGAAAAAGATATTTTTTTCTCACAACCACCCTCACATACTAACTGTCGAACTACCATCTAGAACAAGCCTACCTATATATCACCAGTTAAACTGAGGTGATCTAAGGCAAAAAGCCTTTGATGGCAGTGAAAACCTTTTGAGGGAGTCAGGGAGGAAGCAATGTGTACGTCACACAAATACAGGTGGCGATAGCAGTGGGGTTTGAACCCCCAAGGGAAAGTGAAAGTGTTCTTGAGGTATAAGCCTGGGGAAAGCAGAGAACACCCGAAGCTCTGTGTGTGTGGAAATAAAAGTGTGACCAGGGCCTTCCTGAGATAAAAGTTTAAGGTAATGCAAGGCAGAGCTGAATTAAAGGTACAAAGACAAGGTTTAAAAAAAAAACGAAAGGAAAATTGTTACCGGTACTATTTCCAGGACCTCCTGCTGGAAAAGCAGAGGGCAGTGGTGGCTAGGAGTGCCTTTCACCAGCATTGGTTGGTAAAACAGTTGTGGCCTTTCCTGAGCAGAAAAGAATCTTTCCACAGTGGTGTATTCCCTGGTCTCATATAGATTAGACTACTGCAATATGCTGTACATGGGGTTGCCATTGAAGAGTGTCTGGAAACTACAATTGGTGTAGAATGCTGCAACCAGACTGTTGGTCGGAATGGGTCATGGGACTATATCCCTCAAGTCTTGTTCCACCAATACTGGCTCCAGGTGAGCTTCTGGGTGCAATTCTAGGTGCTAGCATTGATCTTTAAAGCCCTATATGGCTTAGGGCTGGCATATCTTAAGAACCACCTACTCCCATATGAACCTACACAACCATTATGGTTATCTTTGGAGGCCCTGCATCAGGTGCCTCACAATTTGACGCTAGATAGGTGGTAACCTGGGAAAGGGCCTTCTCAGTCATGGCACCAAAATTATAGAATTCCCTCCCCAGGGAGATTTGTCTGTCACCTTCTATCATCTTCCACTAGTGGATGAAGACTTTCTGTTTTTTTCTGGAGCTCCCTCAGTGAATCTCACTGACCCTTCCTCCTGCTCATATGTGTATTCAGTTTTAAATGTTTTAAATAGTTTTGATATATTTAAATGTGTTTTAAAATCCTGTTTTTAATGTTTTTACTGTTCAGCATCTTGAGGTCTCTGAGTTGAGTGCGTAAGTGGGCTTAAATATGATTTTAAATAAATAGATAAAATAAATATGGGGGGGGGGAGATTGGGAAAAAATATCCTTAGAGCAAAGTCATCTATCAAAAAGTGATTCCCTATAAAAGTTTCCCGTTTCCCAAAAAGTGATTCCCTATAAAAGTTTCCTGTTTTATAAACCAAAAAAAAAGGAATACTCCCCCTTTGAAACAAAACCCTATACTATTTATTTAAAATATTTATACTCCTGCATTTCACCTATTTGCTTGGATGAATCCATCTAGGGCTTCAAACATAGCCAATAAATTTCAAATAATTTGAAAGGTTTACTGAGAAGATGTGCACCTGCAAATTGTTAGCTAACACCATCCCACTTGCACATTTTACAGACCTTTAACAGCTCGTAGTTCATGCAGCTGGTGGGCCATATGATTTCTGAATGCCTGAAATTTGTCTTAAGTGGTGTTGACATTTTGGGGACTAAAGGATTGAAACAAGACACACACTCAGATCCTTTGGACTTGAGTACATGTCTGTCTCATCAACAGGGAAAATAATAGACATTTCCAGCAATCTTTTGGTGTCTAAATAATATTCCAATATACATCTGCAAAGTTATCACACCAGTGGTTGAAGGCCTGATTTCTATTAATATTTGGTATCTTGTCATTTTTAACTGCTAGCCTCTTCCTGCTCTTCATAGGAAATAAAACCTCCAAAGTGTATCTTTCATTGTATTTTTTTTCATATTGCATGTTTATTTCATTAGGAATACTAAATTTTTGGAGCTGTTCCATAAAGTGTTTCAGTATGTACCACCTAGGATTGCTAGTTCCCCTACCATCCTGGCAGGAGGCGGGGCAGGCACTCACCCTGTGTTCATTCCTTGCAAGTTCATGCCGTCACAGGAAGTGACAACATCACACAGTTGTGGGAAGGTGCGTGCGCTTTGCAATGGGGATTTGGGCTCCAAACAGTCCCCATCTGGCCATTTGGGGTCTAAATTGGCCTGCTGCAAAGCACAGGAGTGCTCTCAGGGTGGCATGATGATGTCAATCCTGTGCCTTCCCCCCATTGGTCAGGTGAGTTGTGGTGAGGGTGGAGGGTGGTAGCAGGGGACCCCAGCCCCCACAGAGGGACCTGGGATCCCTAGTACTATCCAGTGCAATCCTATGTAGAGTTACTGCAATCTAACCGCACTGGTTTCAATTTTTTTTTTTAAAGTGCTTATACTGGAAAACTCTGCACAGAACTGCACTAACAGTGATTTTCCTGAGATTCAGTTTTTGGCATGGAAATCACCCTGGGCAAAGGAATCCATTAAAAATACCATTCCACATGTCATTCCAAATATCCTTTTAATCCTTTGCACAATTGTTTGTACTGTTCACCCTTGGCATCACAGACTGTTGAGCCTTTGACACATTTTTTTATTTCAAAGAACTCTGTGATTACAGTCAATCAGGGATCTCTTAATGAAGTATATCAGCTAAGGGAGCCATCTCTATCCAAGTTGTTGTTGATTGCTTTGTTGACAGTTTTGTTGTTTTTGCTGTTTATATTTATAATTTTTTTTAAAACTTTACCTTTGGACCTTTAATCTAGCTTTCCCTTTTTTACCTCACAACCACCCTTTTGAGGAGGTCAAAGAGGTAGCAATAAGTTAATCAAACAAACCCAAAAGGGAAGGTGTGCTTGAGGTAAAAGCTTGGGTAAAGCGGAGAACACGTGAAGCTCTGTGTGGAGAAAAAAAAGAGTGTTGATTGTGGCCAAAGCCCTCATGAGGAATAAGTTTAAGGTAAAGCAAGGAGGAGCTAATCTATCCAAGCAAACAAATTGCTTGAGCTGCCTTCAGTCTGGGGGGGTGGAGGGGGGAGAAAGAGGTACATTCTTGTTCCATGGACATCTAAGATGATGCTTCTTGTTCTGCTACACAGTAGTGGTGATTTCATTGCTTACCAGAACTGCATGGAGATGCACTCAGCCTGATAGATTTGGATGCAGAACCCAACCACATTCTTCTCCAACTATATGCAACTGGACCTTGGCAGACCAATCTCCTTGGTAACTTCACTCTTTCCTACAAGCCCAGCCCTTCTGACACTTTTCCCCCTGCAAAAATTCCTGGAAAGGGAGATGTTTCATGAAGGGAGGGAAATATTCATGAAATATATACTTTCTATGTTCCGTCAGTGATATTCTCAACCGTTTTGGCCTTCACTAGAGACAATGAAGAGCTTCATACCCCAACCGCCCGCCCGCCAAATTTCTGAATCCAATAGCTTGGATCCTCTGTACATTTCTATGAATGGAACAGATTTCTGACCATGGACTGGGACTTCCCCTTCACCCCTTCTTCTATACCTCAAAATACACACCAAATACAGCTCCTCATTTCCTGTCCTGTTCAGGGGTCATTTCCTAGAAAAAGAACTGCATGACCTCATTAGCATACCTCATTAGCATATGCCACGCCCCCTGACATCACCGGAAGTGTGTCAGAAGGCAACATCCACCCCTCAGGCCCCTTTCCGCAAAAATCTCCAGGTATTTCCTTAAAGCAGAATGAACTCAAAGCAGCTTACCCTCCTCGGGAGAGCCAGCCCTGCTTGCACCCACGCACTCACTCACTCTTACAAGTCACAAATGAAAATAAAGCAGCATGAATTCCAAGCAGCTTGTGTTCCTTTGGAGCTCAGCACCACTTGCCCACTTGCCTTGCACCCATTCACTCATTTTCTCTCTCCCTCCTCTTCCCCCCCCCCCCGTCACAAATGAAAGTAAAGCAACAGAGCAGAATGAATCCAAGCAGCTTGCGTTCCTTTGGAGCCCAGCACCACTCGCCTTGCACTCATTTTCTCTCTCCCTCCTCCCCCCCCCACAAATGAAAGTAAAGCAACAGAGCAGAATGAATCCAAGCAGCTTGCATCCTTTTGGCTTGCACTCCTCACTTGGCTTGCACTCGGAGAAAAAGGAATCACGTGGGCGGGGCCAAAACCCACGTGACCTCTTTTTAGATCTACCGGAACGCCGTTCCTGTGCGTTCCCCTCCAAATGAGACCTGGTCCTGTTGCCCGCCTTGGAAAGGCATCAAATATATGGAAAAGACTGACAAGATTGGCCCCACCAGTGTGCTTGTGTTGCTGGTGCACATGAAAAGAAGCCTTAAGACTCTGGAGCAAGGCTGATATTGTGACAAAAGCGTAATTAGTTACTGAAGGCAAATACTTGCCCTCCTTCCCCATTTTGTGCAGATTTACAACTCATGTACAGTTGTAGGACCCGGCCATGTCTGAACCCCAGTAATTACAGCAGTGGCTCCTGTCTCTTGGAGAACTGCCAGAAAATTGTGAGGAAGGCAGAAACTTCCAGAATGCAGCAGTTTGATTATTGACTTGAGCTTCGTGTCTTTCAAAAGTGAATTGTATAGGAAAGGCATTTAAGGTTAGTCAAAACAGCAAAGTTCTTTTATTATTGATCTGACTTCTTTTTATTGCTGTGATAGATGAATTGTTATTATTTTAATTGTGCTGGTTGAGTGGTCCTTTGTTCCCTCTCTTTGATTTGATCCTGAGGTATAATGTTTTAATAAATAAATCCTGAGGTATAATGTTTTAATAAATCACTACCACTAGAGATCACTACCACAAAATATGGAGATGGCTACTTTCATCAATGTTTTTAAGGTATTGATTTGACAAATTCATTGATGGATTAGTCTATCAGCTATCATGGTGGATAAATGGAATCTCCATGTTCAGAAACCTTATGCCTCCAGATACTGGATGCCAGGGAGAAATAATGATGGGGCAATCATTACCTTTACGCCATGCTTATGTGCTTTTTAAAGGCTTCTAACTGGGCTGCTATTGGAAACAGAAGGGCACCTCTGGTCTGACCTAAGAAGTCCATTCTTATATTCTTTGGGTTTCCAGCAGTCAATGCAACAGCTGTAACATCTGAATCAGCCCCAGGAGTTTAATTTGAAAGAATATTGAATTTTAATAGATACAGTTTCCAATGTACCCATTACAGTTAATTCTACCCCTGCACACACCTCAGTCCCCTCTGAATACCCTTCAAGATTATGAAGACTCATGTGCTATACTAGCCAGAAATCACAATTTCAGTGGGAATAGCCCTGTAAATAAAAGCAAGTTGTGCATTAGTTGGCAAAATTAAACCTATCCCCTTCCGCACAGGTTATATAATACTGACATTCTTAAAACTGTCACTTGCCATCTGTACACAGCATGTTGTCACACACGGTTGTTAACTTTGAATAGCAAGGCTTGCTAAACAAAGGCCTTAGAATAAATGGGTTGCCATAAGAAAACAATTTTAAAAGAGTCACCTGTTGAGAAAAGACACTTAATCAAACCTGGGTAAAGAGACCACCCAAGATTAGACAGACTTTTTTTCCCCTTTCAAAACCAATGCAGCACTTTCAGACCAGGTGTGTTAAATAAATGACTGATTGTGAGGTTCAGGATTGTAACCATTGCCTCTAAAAGCAGACCTTTTCCACTGATATCAAAGGATGTATTTCCTAAGAGACAGTAGATGACAAAAACTACAGCTCATACATCTGACTCTTTTGAGAAGGCAGAAAGCCAGTAAAATGTAACTGCTGTGGTTCTGAGAGACCTGTATCAAGTTTGGACCTACCCAGAAATTATCTCCATTAATGTGAACTGGTTCCACTGGTAACGGAATGTTGTTCTGAGGCACTGTCACTTCTCAACTGTTCAAATCTCCACTCTGCTATGAAAGCTGATGGCCAGGCTACAAGTGATGCTTGACACTAGTTGGACACTTGTCAGCTTCCCTCAAGTTTTGATGGGAAATGTAAGCAGCTTGGCAGAATGTTGGAGAAGTGACAGTTGAAAAGTTCATTGGACAGCAGTCGGAGAGCCAAGCTGTAAAACCAGGACGCCTACATTTCCCATCAAAACTTGAGGGAAGCTGACAAGTGTCCAACCTGTGTCAGGTGTCACTTGTAGCCTGGCCCTTACTATTTTACCTTTGGCCAGTCACACTCTCTCAGCCTAACCTCCCTCACAGGGCTGTTACGAAGATAAAATAAAGGAGAGGAGAATGATATATGCTGCTTTGAGTTCCAGGGGGAGAAAAACAATGTATAAATATCTTAATTAATTGATTATGAAGCATGGACTCATTTTGGATAAAATGACATTTTGGTGGTTCAGTTCTTGAGCTTTTTTATTACTCCAGACCACTATATTAGTCTGTAAGAGAAAAGTGATTTTAAACATGGACTTTTGCTTAGATTTCATTCTTTATACTAGGTTTCTGCCGAGGAATTCAAGCAGAAGTGTGGAAGTAGTAATGTAAGCAGTTGGCCCGGCCTCCGCCATTTTTAATAGCCATTTTGACATGGCTGTGTGTGATATTAAGGTCACAAGATCTCTGGATTTAAAATGGCAGTTTGAACTGCAGCCAGAGGGAATCCCAGCATGAATGGAATGCCACGCATGAATGTGGAGAGATTCGCGGTGATTAGTTTTGCAGTCACCCCAGCCTCTAAGGAATCCAGTGCAACAAAGGTCTCACAGGGTCATCCGCACTTAACACATTCCTTTCTCTCCTCCCATGATGAGATCTCCTGTCCTTGATTGAGGAGATAATCAATGACATTCGTAAGTATTAATAGTTCGTTCCTGGGAAGGTACATTCTCCAACTAAATTTATCATCTTAGTTCCAGTGGACCTTACTAACAAACTGCCCTTTTGTGCAGAGGCGGGGCCAGGGGCCAGGCCCCAGGCCAGGCCAGGCCAGGCCAAAATCTGTGTGTACATGCACAGCCCCCCAGCACAGCCCCCAGACTTGCCAGAAGGAGGAGATGGGAGACAGCTAGGAGGCAGCCACCCAGTTGCCCCAGCAGGCTTCTAAGGCCAGAACCTACCTACACAGGAGGAAGGGAGAGAAGCACCCAAGCCTCAGAGTGTTAGAAGGGGCAGGTGGAGGCCAGCTAGTCCCACCCTCCAGTGGGAGTCTAGGAGGCCAGGCAGGGAGAGTGGGGCCAACCCAGAGGGGGCCAGAGCAGAGGGAGATGGAAAAGGTAGTGGGGACAGACAGACAGCAGCTGACCAAACAGGAACCTTACCAGCCAGGGAGGAGAAGCAGCCTCAGCAACTCAGTGGGGACAGGCAACCAGCAGCCGGGCAAACTGAAGCCTTACCAGCCATGGAGGAGAAACAGCCTCAGTAACCCAGAACCACCCCCAAGCCTGCAGCCCAGCTTGAAAGCAATAATCGAGCCCAGGGGAGGCCAGGAGCGAAGCAACACCAGGTGGAGCTGCCTGAGGCAATCTGGGGGAGAAGCTGGGCAGACAGCCAAGGAGGCTCAGCTGGACTTGCCTTCAGCCCAGCCAGAGAGGCTGGGTAGCCAGCCAACAAGGCACAGGTGGCCCAGCCCAGTGCTTCCAGCCAAATGGGCACAGGTGCAGCTGCCTAAGCCAGCTAGGGCCATGGTTAGAAGGCAGCATTAGGGTGTGGCTAGCAGGTTGAGCATGGCAAGGCTGAGGGGATAAAAGGGAAGCCCTCCCACAGGGCGGGGTGGGTTGAGTAGGAGTGATGGACTGGAGAGAAGTGAGAGAGTGCAAGGAGGGGAGCAGGAAAGCTGATGAAGGAGGAGAGGAAGAGTGATGATGGGCTCAGGTTGAGCAGGCCAGTGAGTGGACTGAGAGGGAGGCTGGGTGAGGTATACCGCCCCTCCTTCTACAGAGCAGGGTCCTGCAGTATCCCTGACACCCCTTTGAAGTCAGAGCCCGGCCTGCTGGCGCCCCGCCCAGTGGTGCCTGTGGCAAGCCCTGATACATGCTTTGCACAGATTTCAGGCAAGAACGACTTGCAAGGCTCTGCAAACAGCTGGGGGTTATTTACATTGTAAAACCATGTTCATTCTAAATAAAGCAAGGCAAAAAAAAAAATCAAGAGAAAGATTGTGTTGCCCATATGCCACTAAAGAATATCCAGCACAATGCCTATACATGGATTATAAAAGCTATTAAAAGTGCAAACATTTATAACCAGCTTGCTGGCTAAAATGCCATTTTGTTAGTGTTTGTATGGAGGGCAAGTCATCTGGGAATTAAGTTACAGAATGTATTCTGACGAAGGAAAAAAAAATACTCTGGGCTTGCAGAAGACCAGCATGAGAGCAATGGAAATCTGAGTACTATGGCATCAATGAATGTTGGTATTGGTGACACCAGGGAATTATTCAAATACATTTACCTCAGTTTTAGAAGCAAAAGGATTAGTGTCTTTACTTTAGCATGTATCTAGCATAGAGACCAACTTCATTTATACCAATAGGCAGTCAGTGTGAACAAATCCATTGCACAAGGATGAAAATGCTTCATAGGAATAATTACGTTTGTTCCTGATGCCGCTTTATTACAACACCTAAACAGGGTTGCCAACCTCAAGGTGGGGGCTGGAGAGCTCCTAGAATTACAACTGATCTCCAGACTACAGAGGACAGTTCCTCTGGACTCTATGGCCTCACATCCCCACTGAGTTACCTCCTCTCTCCAAACTCTGGCCTTCCTGGACATAGCCTCCCAAATCTCCAGGAATTTGCCAACCCAGAGCTGGCAACTTTACCCCCAACATAATGTTTCTACCTGGCACTGTTAGAAAAAGGGGGTCTCAAACCATGGTAGCCCAAGCAAAGTGCCTATTCCCTTTAACACTCAAAAATAATCTTTGGAAAGCAGGATTCACCCATGGGGAGGATTGGGGAGGGAGGGAGAAATGGATACATGACATCGATGTGGTACCCTGGTTAGGGTCAATGGAGAGCCAGTTGGTAGTTTTAGGTAGACAAACCTCAATGTATGGCTGTTTCCACATGCTCTTAAAGAGATGGGCTACTTACTGAACCTGGCGGGTTTTTTCACAGATTCCAGATGCCTCCGATTTCAAAGCGGAAGCAGGCCGTTTGTCTTGCGTCTGATCAGCGTCCTTGACTCGGCACAGGAAAGAGCGGGAAATCCCAGACTCAGAAAAGACACTGATCAGACGAAAGACAAACTGCCTGCTTCTGCTTTGAAATCGGAGGCATCTGGAATCTGTGAAAAAAACCGCCAGCATGTGGAAACGGCCTATGTGCCAAACAGTGGACCACTAGGCCAATTTCCTCATCACAAAGGTCTGGTTATTCCCCCAAACAACTGGGGCTGGCCTGTGAGGTGCTAAAATCACAGATTAGGAAGATTAAGGGTTTCCCATCATGTACTGGAAAGAAATAGAAAGAAGGCCATCTTAAATTCTCCTATACGTTATAGTTACATACAGTAATAAACAAAGATTTTTGGTACATACTTTCATTGGGATACTGTAACTGTTAATACACCTTCCTCCCAGCCTCTCTCCCTTTTTTTCTTATAACACATTAACTTGTCTGAGGCTTGTCAGTTATATTCAAAGGGAAGGTGTTAATTTTTTCCATTCTCCTGCTTTGCAGTCAAAAATCAGCAGAGAGAGAGAGAGAGAGAGAGAGAGAGAGAGAGAGAGCTGGGGAAGAACAGGGAAGACCACCAGCAAATAGCAGCTGCAATGTAAAACAGCAGGAAGGAGTTGTTCAGAGGCAAGGAAAAGAGGGGGCCTCCTCTCTTTCAATAAAGGTTTGCAACAACATGAAAGGCAAGAACTGTGAAACTCTCAATAACCAAATAAAGGCTTGACACACAAAAGAACGCTTTAAAGCAAGGTGAAGGAAAGAGAGGGCTTGCAATTAAAACATAACAGCAAAATTGCACATAACTTTTCTCTCTCTCTCTCAGAACACATTTCCTATATTACCGAGTTGCTGTAAAATTGACATTTTGTTGAAAACGGCAAATGCTCTTATAGCTGAATGCCAGTAATTTTCATCCAAGGTACTGCAATGTCAAAAGCACGTCATTTTTTGTATATAAATGTTGATAATGGACAACAACTTCTGAAAGAAGCTACAGAAATGATGTTAATATGACGAGGAAGAAAGGCCATTTGAATGTCCCGTACCTCATTTATCTGAAATTTCACAATGGTACTTTGGCGAGATATTTATTTATTTAGACCATGTCATAGCCATCTTTCCACCTTACAGGAACTCAAGGTGGCTTACAATATAAATAAAATAGTAATAATAAAACAGATAAAACAAAGTATAAAACACTATTTAGGACTGCCATAAAGCATAAAAACAAAATTAACTAAAAGAAATTCAAAATAAAAATGTCTTCAGCTGCCTCCTGAAGATCGGCAGTGAAGGGCCAAGGAACATCGCCATAATTGTGGAACTGCCATCAAAAAGGCCCTCTCTCGTGTCCCCACCGGGTGAGTTTCTTTAGATGATAAGATAGAGCGGAACTACAAGTGACAAAAGGCACAGGTTGGACTCTTGTCAGCTTCCCTCAAGTTTTGATGGTAAATGTAGGCATCCTAGTCTTGCAGCTTGGCTCTCCGACTGCTGTTCAATGAACTTTTCAACTATTTTGATGGGAAATGTAGGCATCTTTGTGGAATGTTGGACAAGTGACTGTTGAAAAGTCCATTGGACAGCAGTCAGAGAGCCAAGCTGCAAGACTAGGATGCCTTTATTTCCCATCAAAACTTGAGGGAAGCTGACAAGTGTCCAACCTGTGCCTTTTGTCACTTGTAGTTCTGCTTATAGTCAGGAAGGCCTCTCCCTGTGATTAAAGTTCCGGGCAGGAACATATGAGAAAAGACAGTCCTTCAGATACCCCGGGCCCAAGCCATGTAAAGCTTTAAACACCAAAACCAACAACTTGAATTGGGCTCAGATTGGTAGCCAGTATAATTGCTGTGATACCAGGGTCACATGTTCCCAATACCTGGACCCAACCAGCAGTCTAGCCACAGCATGCTGCACTAGCTATACCTTCCAAATCCTCTTCAAAGGTAGTCTCAAGTAGAGCACAGTGCAGTAGTCCAATGTAGATCATTGTGGCTAGATCTGACTGAAACAAGCGCATCTGATGTACCAACTAAAGTTGGGCAAAACCTGTCCAAACCACCACAGACACCTGACTAAGATGACTGCTTATCGAGCAGTACTCCCAAGCAGTAAACCTGGCTTTTCAGGTGAAGTATCACCCCATCCATGCTAGTTCAAACAAAGGACCCGGAGAGAGAACCATTTTGTTTTAAGTGAAATGAAGATATTTGAATAGCCCTTTTCAAATATTCATTGTAGGTAGAATGAACATGTGAGGAGGAAATGAAATCGGGATATGAAATAAGCTCTGGCCTGATCTCCATTGGTGGAATGTATATACAATGTAAATGTAGCTTTCTCCGTGTGATCAGCAAATTTGCTTTTTGGAGGGTTCCCCAATAAGAACAAATTTATTATACTTTCATATCTGGGGTTCAGGGGAAATTTCCCCTGGTAATTGCTTATGTTTGGGTAAGTCATTGCCGCTTTGGGATTCAAATCCATGTGGTTTTGGGGGTTCTGGTGTTTTGGAACCATTACTTTCAATAGGAAATCTCTTGGAGGGTCTGGGGCAGCTGGTTATAAAGATAATGGCACCACATTTGCCTAGAGCGCAGTTCTTCTTTCAATCTAAAGGCTCCCCAAGTTTCAAATGAATTGGACCAATGTGTTTGATATCACAGCCCCCTGAAGTAGATGCCTCTTGGTACAGGTGCAGTTCTCTTCACCTTCACAGTTACTAACAGGGTAATTTCTAGGCATCTTGGATTTGTGTTACCATTCTGGACAATCATGGTAATGACCCCAAACAGCAATTTCCATGTAAAATTCCAGCTCAGGAATTTTATAATGCACCCCCCTAGTTTCCAGTGCATATATACATATACATATATAATCTATATAAACATTCCAACAAATGCATGCACGGGTCAGGACAGGAGTGAAATTTATTATTTTATTTTAAATAAAACATTTACCCATTTCCAGATTTTTGTCAGCAATTCCATCAGCATACCGGCATCCATTTCCACTTCACATTTTATATTTGTATGTGTGTACCTGAGGCATGCAAAAGACCTTTCAAGAAGCACTTGTGTGAAAGCAAGCAGACACATATACTACTCACACAAGTATCCTACAGTAGGCTCATACAGACCCACTTGATGTGTAAAATGGGTCCTGGAAAGCCATTTTATACAGATCAGTGTTAGAATTCACAGCCTACTACATATTCTATATTGAAAACTAATCTTCAGTAATCATAATGCTTGAAAAACCTATTGACTTTACATTAGCATACATTTCTGCTGTTGTAGGAGAACAAAAGGTTTATTTAGAAAACTACAATCAAAGTGTTTGTATTTCTTATTTAGCCTTTTAAAAATTACATTGTGGGTTCATATGGGCCCAATCATAACATCAAGCTTCCTCTCTGCATAAGTATAAACTTCAATGGCAAGCAAGCCTTTCAGAGTTCATGCATCTTTCATAGTCTGTGCCACCCTTGCTCACCACTTAAAAGAAGGACCAAAGGATTGATGGTGTAGTCAGAAGGAGTGCTCTTCAGAACGTTCCATATGCTGAACAGACTAGACTGTTAAGATCAAACTAACAACCCTAAACCACTAGAATAAACTCACAAGATGTTTCAGAAAAGTGCAATCAGATGGCCCTGTCCTTCTCTCCCTCAGCTTGGTGGCAGGACTTCCACCGCTTCATGTTCAGTTCTCAAAAGATTGCTCTCTTAAACTTAATATTTGCCATTCTCTTTCAGCATTTAATGGAATAGAGCAACCTCCTAGTTAAGGCTTGTCCCTAGGCTGCCAGGAAACAAAGTGAAAACTGATTTGTTTTTTTAGGGCTGGGGCAGCTGAACAACATCATAGCCATTTGATTACTGAGAGCCAAGCTACAAGTGATGCATTCCATGTGGAGAGCACTTGATTGGTCCTGCAAGTTTACCTGGGAAGCGTAATTGGAGACTCCTTCCCATCTCTGTTTCTAAAAATGGATGGTAGAGTAGCAGCAGCAGCCTCAGCAGCTCCTTCAGGCTCTATTTGGAGATGGGTAGTTGTTGCTGTCTCCCAAGGTGCCCTGCATCCAGTGGGCTGCCTGCCCCCAGGGAGCTTCTCCAGAGAAAGCCACTGCATCGGCAAAGCTCCTGCCACAGTGACAACAGATGGATCTGCTACCGCTGCTTCTCTGACATGCCCTCGCCCTGCCCCCGAGCTCTCAGAGGAAAACCAGGATGAGGGCATGTTTTTAAAAATGGAGAAGAGAAACAGAGCGGGGAAGGAGTCTCCGATTATGCTTCCCAGGTAAACTTGTGTGGAACCGCCATGTGTAATGCGTCACTTGTAGCTTTGCTCTGAGCAAGCAATAAAGGGATGAGCCATAGGAATTGGCTTGCCGTTGAACCATACAAGCTCAGGAAGAAGGAGATGGGGGAGTTAACTCTCACCCATGCCATGTTTGTGATCTGAACATCCTCTACATTTTCTTCTGCAGGGAAATTAACAGCCCAGAGCAGCGTAGAATTCAGATTGCAGAAATGGCATTAGGGAGAGAAAAAATTAAACCTCCCTTTCTACTTCCCCTCAGACTAGCCCTAGAACAGCCCTGTTCAGTTGTTACTAGTCTCTCTACACAAGACATCTTACATGAGGATGCTCAAGTGTAGGGAGATGCAATGTTAGCTGGGAAGCGTAGTTTAAAAATATAGAGCCGAAGGCTCTCTTAATTTCACCTCTCTACAGGAGGGTAGTTAAAAAGACAGAGCCTGTGGAGATCGCTCCTCAGAGGGGGTTGTTAATTTCCTCTTTGCATCCCTGAAGGGCAGGTGAAATTAACAAAGCCTTCAGGGAGGAGAAGAGGAAATTGACAAATCCTCTGAGGAACGATCTCCACAGGCTCTGTCTTTTTAAACTACGCTAACATTGTGACTCCCTGCACTTGAGCATCCTATGTAAGATGTTTGTGTAGAGAGAAGATTGAGCTATGTGCAGTTCACTCAGTAGGCTTGCTATTTTGTGTGAATAGGACCACATGCACATTTCCCAACTTCAATACGTGTGATCAAAAACCTGGTTTTGGAGGTATCCGCTTGTGTGTATAGAAGCCGGGAAAGACACATGTTGCCCATTTCACACAAAATGTCAGCCTCTCATCCTGGTAAGATCATCATGGATAGCATGCTCTTTTATTACACAAGGTCGGACAGCCAAACATATAATGATTGTAAAGGGCTAAGGCTACAATTTGAAGTTAAAAATATTTGAGTGGGGACAATTCCATTCACAGATCTCTGTCATCATGGAAAGTTTGTCCATCAGTCTGTTCCCAGAATTTCAAACTCCACCAAGGTTTGCATCAAATGTCTCTGGGTTCATCTGGGCCAGAAATGTCTCTCGTCTAATGGAGTATGCTCCTATAGTCTCTGGTTTCTTCAGATGTTTTTTCTTGTTTATGGTGCTTACAGCTGTTTAATGATGATCATTGTTACAACTTGACCCAATTTTAGTAAGACATGATTTGTACAATCCAGAGTCATTGTGTGGTCTCCTTTCAAACACCATGGTGTGTTTGCATAAGAATAAGCACTGTATGTATTGCACTTAAAACTGATAGTTGAAAGGAACAGCTACATAAACCAAAAGAGAAAAAGAATGCAAGAATTTTTCACTCTCTCTAGACATTACCCTACAGACTACCTCATTCAAGCAGCACATACTGTTACTCTTTCTGGATTATTATCTAACATGAAAAATCTTTTTTGTACTTTGCACCATCACTAGATAGCCCAGTACATGGAGGTGTAAAACTCCTTGTTCTTTCTCCCTAAAGGAAAAGTCAGTGTTAGCACAACAGTGTACTTGATCTGCGAATAAATGCCTGTGTTAGGGCTGATAGACTGGTGGCACAATCAATCAGAAGGCCAGTTGCCATGAAAAAGTTTAATCTTTTTGCTAAGGATGAATGTTTGTAAGCCTCTTTATGTCCCCAGTAAGGCAGAAAGTAGGATATAAATCTTCATGTACTTACACAAAGGGGAGATGGCCCTGAATCTAAGATGGTTTGTCAAAAAATGTTTTTTTATTACTGTATGTAACTATAACTTATAGGAGAATTTAAGATGACCTCTTTTCTTTTTCTTTACAGTACATGATGGAAAACCTTTAATCTTCCTAAATAAATCAGCTGTGATTTTAGCACCTCACAGGCCAGCCTCAGTTGTTTGGGGGAATAACCAGCCCTTTGTGATGAGGAAATTGGCCTAGTGGTCCACTGTTTGGCACAAACATTGAGGTTTGTCTACCTAAAGTTACCAATTTCAGTTTGGAAAGTCCTAGAGAGTTGGGGGTGGAGTTTGCAGAGGAACTCAGTGGGGAGTTGATGCCAGAGAGTCTACCCTCAGAAACTGTCATTTCCTCTTTCAACCTCCCATATTCCAGCCCAACATTCTAACCACTATAACAACAACATTTGATTTATATACCACCCTTCAGGACAACTTAATGCCCACTCAGAGCAGTTTACAAAGTATGCCATCAATATCCCCACAACAAAACACCCTGTGAGATGGGTGGGGCTGGGAGAGCTCCAGAGAGACGTGACTAGTCCAAGGTCACCCAGCTGGCTTCAAGTGGAGTAGTGGGGAATTGAACCCGGCTCTCCAGATTAGAGTCCCACGCTCTTAACCACTACACCAAACTGGCTCTCCATTGACCCTAACCGGGGTACCACATCGATGTCGTGTATCCATTTCTCCCTCCCTCCCCAATCCTCCCCATGGGTGAATCCTGCTTTCCAAAGATTATTTTTGAGTGTTAAAGGGAATAGGCACTTTGCTTGGGCTACTCTGGTTTAAGACTCCCTTTTTCTAACAGTGCCAGGTAGAAACATTATGTTGGGGTTAAGGTTGCCAGCTCTGGGTTGGCAAATTCCTGGAGATTTGGGAGGCTATGTCCAGGAAGGCCAGAGTTTGGAGAGAGGAGGTAACTCAGTGGGGATGTGAGGCCATAGAGTCCAGAGGAACTGTTCTCTGTAGTCTGGAGATCAGTTGTAATTCTAGGAGCTCTCCAGCCCCCACCTTGAGGTTGGCAACCCTGTTTAGGTGTAATAAAGCGGCATCAGGAACAAACGTAATTATTCCTATGAAGCATTTTCATCCTTGTGCAATGGATTTGTTCACACTGACTGCCTATTGGTATAAATGAAGTTGGTCTCTATGCTAGATACATGCTAAAGTAAAGACACTAATCCTTTTGCTTCTAAAACTGAGGTAAATGTATTTGAATAATTCCCTGGTGTCACCAATACCAACATTCATTGATGCTATACTACTCAGATTTCCATTGCTCTCATGCTGGTCTTCTGCAAACCCAGAGTATTTTTTTTCCTTCGTCAGAATACATTCTATAACTTAATTCCCAGATGACTTGCCCTCCATACAAACACTAACAAAATGGCATTTTAGCCGGCAAGCTGGTTATAAATGTTTGCACTTTTAATAGCTTTTATAATCCATGTATAGGCATTGTGCAGGATATTCTTTAGTGGCATATGGGCAACACAATCTTTCTCTTGATTTTTTTGTTGCCTTGCTTTATTTAGAATGAACATGGTTTTACAATGTAAATAACCCCCAGCTGTTTGCAGAGCCTTGCAAGTCATTCTTGCCTGAAATCTGTGCAAAGCATGTATCAGGGCTTGCCACAGGCACCACTGGGCAGGGCACCAGCAGGCCGGGCTCTGACTTCAAAGGGGTGTCAGGGATACTGCAGGACCCTGCTCTGTAGAAGGAGGGGCGGTATACCTCACCCAGCCTCCCTCTCAGTCCACTCACTGGCCTGTTCAACCTGAGCCCATCATCACTCTTCCTCTCCTCCTTCATCAGCTTTCCTGCTCCCCTCCTTGCACTCTCTCACTTCTCTCCAGTCCATCACTCCTACTCAACCCACCCCGCCCTGTGGGAGGGCTTCCCTTTTATCCCCTCAGCCTTGCCATTCTCAACCTGCCAGCCACGCCCTCCTGCTGCCTTCTAACCATGGCCCTAGCTGGCTTAGGCAGCTGCACCTGTGCCTGTTTGACTGGAAGGACTGGGCTGGGCCACCTGTGCCTCGTTCGCTGGCTACCCAGCCTCTCTGGCTGGGCTGAAGGCAGGTCCAGCGGAGCCTCCTTGGCTGACTGCCCATCTTCTCCCCCAGATTGCCTCAGGCAGCTCCACCTGGTGTTGCTT
The DNA here is from genome assembly GCF_028583425.1 of Eublepharis macularius. Taxonomy (NCBI): domain Eukaryota; kingdom Metazoa; phylum Chordata; class Lepidosauria; order Squamata; family Eublepharidae; genus Eublepharis; species Eublepharis macularius. Next base: position 36,598,012 of record NC_072792.1, on the reverse strand, counting down.
CGCTCCTGGCCTCCCCTGGGCTCGATTATTGCTTTCAAGCTGGGCTGCAGGCTGGGGCGTGGCTCTGGGTTACTGAGGCTGCTTCTCCTCCATGGCTGGTAAGGCTTCAGTTTGCCCGGCTGCTGTCTGTCTGTCCCCACTGCCTTTTCCCTCTCCCTCTGCTCTGGCCCCCTTGGGGTTGGCCCCACTCTCCCTGCCTGGCTTCCTAGAATCCCAGTGGAGGGTGGGACTAGCTGGCCTCCACCTGCCCCTTCTAACACTTGGCCTGGCCCGGCCCCTCCCTGGCCCCTCCCTGGCCCCTCCCCTCGCCTCACCTCTGACCATAAGGCAGGAGCCAATAGCACCCAAGGTATGAGTCTTCTTCTCCTTCAGCTGAAATGCAGCTTCCTTGAGGAAAGGCGAACTTCTCAATCCTTAGGCCCCATTGCTCAATCACCTCGGTCTTGTCTGGATTGAGTTTCTGTTTACTGGCCCTCATTCATCCCATTACCATCTCCAGGCACCAGGTCAGGACTTCCACAGACTCACCTGACTCAGCTGTTAAGAAGAAATAGATGATGAAGCTGACTTGGTTCTCTTGGTAGCATGGAAAGGAAGCACCCTCTCCCCAACTAGGTCACCCAGTACTGTCTATACATGAATAATTCCTTCTATAAGCATGAGCCTGTGAGAAGGAAAGTGTTGCATTGTGGGACACTGATATGAGTGCAAACTCTGCCTTCCAGCCAGTACTGAATGGCCAAGCCTTTATTGATGGGGACCCATGGGAGCGAGTTGCAGAGCTCCTCTTTATACAGAGCACTTAGCCTCCAAGGGATCTTTGCAAACTGAAGCCCTCTCAGCTCACACAGATACTCATCCTAATGAAAACATTTTACTTACTCAAGAATAAGCCCAGCTATGATGTTGAACTCCAGCGCTGGAGCTTAGGAAAAGCTTTCTACAAGTGCAAATGTCTACAAATGGATCTTACCTGGGCCTGCTTATTGCTTGCTCGACTCCTTAGGCAAATATTTGTTTTCTACTGTTGTACATATTTGCCATTGTTCAAGCTAACCCTTCTTTCAAAATACATAGAGTTTTGTAAAATGTCAATACATCACTTTTGAAAAATAGCTTAGGCAGTTGTGCAATGTCTTTACATGCATGTTTCCCACTGGGAATACAAATACTTCCATTACCTTATCGGTAAATAGTTGAGAAGGAATTTCCCTTGAGATCCTTATGCTCCACTAAGTTGGCAGATTGTTGTAACATTTAGTTATCCAGGCTGAAATAAAGGAAACAAAGACTGAAATCCTATGCAAGCACGCTAAGAAGAAAATTACATTGAGATCAAGGTGGTTGTCGCATGGCGGCAATGAAGCTGGATAGTTACAGAGGAAGCTGAAGCTAAAGTGGCTCCTTGGTGAAATGAACTTGGCAACTAATAGGAAGCTCAGGGCACCTAAAAGGCTGACACATTTACAGTGGTATAGTGGACCACTTCATCTGATGCATAAAGTGCGTCCTAGATGCTCTAAGAACATTGAACACTTGCAGGGCTTTTTTTTCTGGGAAAAGAGGTGGGTTGCCAGCACAGGGGCTAACTCCTGGCAGGAGGTTGTGCCCCTGGTACTACATGCGTGCATGCAAAGTGTGTGCACACTTCCAGGACTGCACAATGATGTCACTTTGGGTCAGCTGGAACAAGGGGGGAGCTTTTAAAAGTTTAAATTGCCCTCGGCAAAAATGGCCACATGGCTGGTGGCCCCACCCCCTGATCCCCAGACAGAGGGGAATTTAGATTGCCCTCCGTGCTGCTGAGCGGCATGGAGGGCAATCTAAACTCCCCTCTGTCTGGAGATTGGGGGGGGCGGGGCCACCAGCCATGTGGCCATTTTCAAGAGGTGCCAGAACTCCGTTTCACCACGTTCCAGCTGAAAAAAAGCCCTGAAAGAATGAGAACACCTTTGTCTTGATTCAGACCTAGATAAATACAACTAAACCTCCCTATGAATTTTAAGTCAGATCCTAAAGTAGCAATTACACACTTGTCTGGCAGGTTGTAGCCAACCACCTGTTCTGCCTTAAACTTCAAGTCAGCTTTCATGTTGAACCTCTACAGAATTTCTATATCTGGTTAAATTAATATTAAACACCCTATCATATTTTTTCAAAGTTATATAGCAAGGAAGATAGGTAGCTCTTTTCCAGAATCTTATTGATACCCCAGAATCTTATTGATAGTCCATCTGGTAATTTGTTTGGCTGCCATTTATCCAAAATATTATATTTATTTATTTAGACTTTGAACCCCATTTTCTCCCAGCGAGTACCCAAAGTAGCTAACACCAATATTCTCCTCTCTTACATTTATCTCAGAAAACCCCTGTGATGTAGGTTAAGCTGAACAATTGGCCTAATGTTACCTAGCAAGCTTCCCTGGAGGAGGAATGGGCATTCAAACCTGGGTCTTCCAGGTGTTAGTCCAGCCATTTTGAATGTGCATAACTCAGACTTCCATAGATAATTTGTGTTAGTTCTGTTCCCAACCAGAACTGTGAAAACTCAACCTGTGTGTTTTATTTTTAGATTTCTGACTGAATGCTGATTTTCATAACCCATCCTGAGCCTTGGGAAAGTGATGAATTACAAAACAGAATAGCTTTTCTTGTCCACTGCTGTCAGTTTGGCATATGTAAATCATCCTAGTTGAGCTTAATTTTCTATCAGGGCTCCTGTGGCCTGCTGGAGAACATCCAGAGAGCAACTTCATTGGAGGTATTCCACGGCAGGGCTGTATTATCCATAAGGCTGAGTAGGTTGCAGCCTAGGGGCATCACAGGGAATAGGGACCTGTCAGTTTTTTTGCTTAGGCACTGTTACCTAGGGCTCCAATGGTTAAAGGCACTTTGCACTCTGCACTGTACCAATTCAGCCCTCCCAGGCGGCAGCCCTACAGCTTGGATGGCAGTCACGTTTGCAGCCCCAGAAGAAGGAAAGGAAGCTGGGCTTTTCTCAGGCATCTAGGGGCTTTGCTGGGTGGGCAGAGCCAAAGGCATATAAGCCTGCTCTGCCCTTCCCCAGCATGCAGGTGTCTTTGTTGCTCAGCCCACCCACCCTCCCTATAGCAGTGCAGGATTAGCTAGTCGCTGTTTATCAGGACCAGGTAGGAATTTTTTTCTCCTCTCCCAATTGGCATAAGGAGAGGTGTTTTTTGCCTACCTTGTACTGCAGGATGAAGTCATGGGAATTGGTATGGTGGAGCTGTACATAGTTTGGCCACTAGCATGTTCGGATGGGAAAATGAGTGGGCTGGTGATCCCTTTGGTGCATCCCCATTGGAGGGGAATTGGGGTCTGTCAGGAGCGGCTGGTAGGCTGTATGGCTGACAGTTGCAAGGGCAGACTGCTGTGTGGCTCCCCCTGTACAGGTAAGGCCCTCCTGCTGTACGATGACGTGTTGCAGGCTTGGAGGGGGGAATTGTTTGCCTGGCCACTGGGTACAGCCATGCATTGTATGGCTCACCCCCAGGGCAGTTGGGACTCATCCAGACAGGTCAAGGCGGAGGTTGTGGGTGACCACAGGACTTGACCTGTACTGCTAGTTAATTAGATTGCAGTTTATGTTGTAATTAATAAAGTGGCCCAATTTTATACCCAAGCTTTGTGTCTGCCTTTTATTTCAACTTGGGGGAAGGGGGGGATATGTGTACATATATATTTATCCATATATATACTCTCATAAGTATACTCCCTCCCTCCCTCCCTCCCTCTCTCTCTCAATATATATACACATTATTTTAATGCCATATTGCTTACCAGTTCCTTTTTTGTCCATATCTCTATTCCAATACTCAGGCAAGAATAATAAAAGGCAGGAGCATGTCCTCAAATGTTCCCACGGGCCAATGGGACTGGAGGGCCCCCCAAATACCTGGCCATGTGTTAATATGGCCGTGTTCCATGGACTGTGTAAGGCAACTCTTTGTGTTAGACCACTGATGAAGTGAGAACAGTTGATTCCAGTGGGAAACTGGCAACTGTGGATATGAAGTTATTGATCTTAGTATGGAACCTGCAATATTTATGTGATTGTGTTGTAATTTTAAGCTGATTCAAACACATGGAGAAGGATTTATATATTTAAAAGTAGAAAACAAAAATAGTTAATTCCAAAAAAAAAAAAGCCTAGGAAAATTGTTAAATGGGGTTTCCAACTAGATTTAAGGCTGCCAACTCAGGAGTGGGAAATTCTTGGAGATTTGGGGATAAAGCCTGGGGATGTTGCGGTTTGGGGAGGGGATGGACTTCATCTGAATATAATGCCCTAGAGTCCACCCTCCAAAGCAGCCATTTTTTCAGGGGAACTGATCTTTGTGGACTGGAGAGCAATTGTAATTCTGGGAGATCTCCAGGCCCCACCTAGAGATTGGCAACCACAACTAGATTGCAGCCATGCACAGAATTGGATATGCAATAAAATCCCCACATTGAAAGTATTTCTGCCTAGGATGAATGTGCCCCAGTAGTTGGAGACACAGAAGAGCTACTTTCCCTATAAAAAGCTGTTGGTTGGAACTTTTAATGGCTTTTTTACATTGTTATGTTTTAATTGTAAGCTGCCTTGAGCAGGGCTCTGGCAACCACAACTGAGGAATGCCTGAGCTCTGTCTGCCCTCCTTCTGTCACCCTGGACACCCGAATGGAAGCCCAGCTTTCCTTGATCAGCAGGGCTTCCTTCCAACCGTGGAGCTCCAAAGCAGTTACAAGTTGGGAGAAGACACCCAGGGGAGGGAGGGGGAAGGGGGTGTTCTGTAGCCATGGACACTCCAATCTCATCCCTGCAAACCCTGATAGGCAGCTCTGATGGCCAAACATAGACCTCCTGTGTTGCTCAATAGGACCCGTGCTTATAAATAGCCGTGGCCTCCAAGCTGTTTTCCTGATCAGTATGGGGGATATTGACCTGTATTTACTGCTCCACATGAAGTATTCTGTGCACATGAAGCAGCACAACCTCTCACAAACAAATGAAACACGGATGGTAAGAATATTTGCTTTCATTTCTGTTAAGTGCAATTCATGGCACTAGAAAAAAGTCCAGTTTTCCTGATTGTTCAAAAATGTCTGGAATTTGATTGTAAATACTTTGCGCACGCATGGCCTTGCAATGATTTGCTAATCTGTCCCGTCCCCCACCCCGTTGCAGCTGTCTACCCAAAGCCCCAGAGGAATAATTTTCTAAAGACTTTTCTTCCCCAACCCAAAGTGAGGAAGGAAGCCCTTAACTTACAAAACAGGTTCTCCCTCAATTAGGGATAAGTTCTCCATAGTCAAGATCCCCCTTTTTGGTTCTGTATTTCCCAGCGGTACACACCTCGGCAGCTAAAATGTTCTTAGCTTCATTTCAGAGTCCTGCTCTCACAATGGTGAGGCTGACCAGACTTCTCTCCCAGGGGATGAGTAGATGAAATAGACTAAGTCTTTCAGCAGCTAAGTCAGTCTGGATCAACTTAATTTCCTTCATAGTTTACCCTCTCATCCAGAGAAGTACACTCAGTGCTCTCCTTGTTTTTCTGGCTGGAACTGGTACTTTCAAAGAAGTAGAAATTTCTCTTCTTAGCACCTACACTTTGCAAATATTCCCCTCACCCCTCCAACTCCTGTTAATAAGAACTATCGTTTTCATGATTACAGAAACGTAATTGGCACCATAGGTCTCTAACTGCTTCTTCTTTAATTATAGAGGGGTAGCCATCTTATTACAAAACAAGAGTTCAGTGACACCTTAGAAATGAACACAGTTTATTGCAGCATGAGATTTTGTGAGTCACTTCATGAGATGCATTGGAAGGTACATCCCTTACACTGATGTATTTATACTGAACTCTCCTGGAATCCTGTTTTATTTTCCTTCTTTCCAATCAGTTACATTGTTCTCTGTACCATGTGGTGGGTGGGGGTCACTTAAGCCCTGTACACAATTTATAGTGAATGCACTGCAAGCTAGCCCTGTTCACATGTTACAGTGAATGCATATACATCCTGGTCATACGAGCATGCATCTGTTGATAAGAAAATGCACTTCCAGTTTGCAGGGACCAGTACCAGGATCAATGTGAGCATTGTATCACTCTGTAAGATGTACATGTGTTGTACATGTACATGTGTTGAATGTAACCTAAGAATTACTCAACATACATATATTTAAAAATCCCAACATACGCAGATTGTAGGTGCATTAACTATAACTTGTAAACACGGCTTCTGTGTACAGTGGACATTTGATTTCTCTTTATATGTGTGTTGACTAATTTTCATATTGCATTCAATGCATGTACAGTTGAACATGTGATTTAAGCTGCACATTTATCCAGATACTAGATACCAGTTTCGTTTGTAAAGTGAATATATGTTGTTGCTTTATTACAAAGAGATGTATGTACATTCATGTAGGATGTGCATGCACTCATTGTAACTTGTGAACAAGGCTTTAGATGGCCTTTAAACATTACAGTATCATATCATGGTTAGAATCTCAGACTACGTTTCAGTCTCCTCATAGCCGTTTCAGTTGATGTTCTTTACTAGACATGGGCACAAATTGAAATATGGAGCAAATTTCATAACATAATGGGCCATTTTGAGTGTTGCGAAACAGCATTCCGTGGAGCAGCGGTTATCACAAAATTATCATGAAATTCATGACTTTGGGGTCTGTTTCGTTAGCTTCATGGATTATTTGTAATTGCAGACAGGCTGGCACCGATTCTTTGATTCCCTAGGCAACAATGGACCCAGACTATTTGTTGCCATTGGAAACCCCAATCATAGCCTTGATTGGCAGCTCTCCTAGCCATCTGGAGAGCTTCCATTCTGCCCTATATAGCCAGGAGCTGGGGATCAATCCCTTAGGCAACCATGGAGGTGGGCCTTCTGTAGCCATGGGCACACCAATCTCACCCCTCCAAACCCTGTTAGGCAGGTCTGTCAGCCATCCAGCTCCACCATGGTCTTCAGCCTCCTCTGATCTAGCAACTCCCGGTCCCCATTTCAGTCATGCACTCTGGCAGCACTTCCCTTCCCACCCTTTCTGTTGACCTTCCCAATCAATGTATTGCAAACTGGGAGGGTGGGTGGAGAAGAGGCTGCTGAAGTCTCCCTGCGAGTTTGGCATCTCCAGGTATGAACGGAGCCATTGAAGTGCCTCGTGTTCTGATGAATCATGAAACTAACAAATCACTCCAGCAAATGTGTCAATTTCATGAAGTTTTGATTCGTGAATCGCGACGAAACATGTAACTCTTGTTTTGGGCTTTTTCTGTTTCATGCCCATGTCTACTCTTTACTTAGGACAAAATGGAAAGGTGAATATCCCACCCTGATTGGGCACAACAGCTGTTTTTATGTAAATAACTCCTATACAGCTGAAGTTACTTTTAAATTATCTAACCGTTTGTGTGTATGTGTTTGCAGGTGAGTGTGTGTGATCATGTGTGTCACTAATTAACTGATAGGAGAATCTAAGCAACTTTTATTGTTCCATGCACATTTTGAAGTTTTTGCATATGTAATCTGTATAAATTAGAGGAAAATAACTGGTTTCATTCTACAGTAACTGAAATTCTTATAATATATTCAGATTAGTTTCTGGACCTGAAACAAAATTGTTCCCCAAGCTTCTCCTCAAAAATTTACCCTGAAAATGTTGTGGTTGAATATTCAATCAATTTGCTGAATTTTCATTCAGTATTTTGAAGTTGGTATTTAGAACGCTGTGATATTTCAGTATATGAGGGTTTTTTTAATGTCTGCTACTTGAGGAATCAAGCTAAATCATACTTTTGCCTACAAAGGGTAAATCCAATTATATGTATGCATGTTAAGGATTGCTGTAGATATATTTTACCAGGTTAAAAAATCTTAACTAGCATTCTACTTAGCCCCAACTGAACTGTTAGTGATACCACCGATCATCTTTCCAGAGATGGCATGACTCAGTAGAGGATTGGATTCAATTTATTTCCTGATGTAAGTATTTGATAAGCCTACTTTTCCCCCAGAAATCTGGAACCCTAGATGGTTTTAAATAATTTTTAAAATGCACAATTAAAAACTTATAACAAAGTCAGCACAACAGTTCTCAAATACAGTTTGCCATTGAAATGACCACATTACTGTGACTTCCCAAATTACCTTCTAAAAAGTTCCAATTTACCACTTTTCCTTACCGCCATCCACAAGGAGGCCTTTCTGACATGGGAGGCTATTCCATGATGCAGGGGCTGCCACCAAGACAGCATATGAAGAAGCCACAACGGTTTACCCTCTATTTTAAGAAGGGATGCTGCTGTAGGGACCAAAGCTACCATAGAAGGATAGCAGTTCCATCCCCCATAGAAATGGTTGGGGTTAGAGGTGGGCATGAACCAAAGTACAAACCAGAGTTCATCACAAACTGGGGTAGTTAATGGTTTGTAAACTGGTGGTTCATGGGAGCTCATTTCTCATGAACCATGATGAATTTTAGCCTGATTTGTTTGGTTCATATTTCAGTTTGTTACTGCAGACAGCCTGGCACTGATTAATCAGTTTCCTAGGCAATGGGGGGGAGGGAGGGGCTCTCTGCAGACTTTCTGCTGACCCAGAAGTGGTGTTTTCATGAACTGAACAAACCAGTTTGTGAACCGGGACAAATTCGTGAAAGTTCGTGGTTTGTGGTTCGTAAAACGCAATGAACCACGAACTGCACGGTTTGGAACTTTCCCAGTTCATGCTTGCCTCTAGTTGGAGTTATCTTCCACAAACTGACTGAGGTGTATGTGCAAGATGTAGCTGAGACTTCTCAATGAGGTTTTTAGCCTCCGAAATACCCATGAAGCATCCATTTGAGCATGTGGTTCCTCATGCACCTAGGGATGCATGCACTTACAGATCACGGGAGCTCTGGAAAGATTCTAAGAGGGAAATGTGTACTCTACTTAAGCAAGGATGTAAAGAGCATACAAGCAAAATCTGTTGAAAACAAAAAAAGCTTTTCTCGTTCAGGGGAAATGCTGTTGAAGCCTTGTAAACATTGAAAACTAAGCTAAAACCCAAACAGCTCCGCTTCATACTGGAAGGGCACTTATCAATTACATATGCAAACAGAATTTTTTTTTGCCAAAAAAGGGGGACTTCTAAATGAGCGTCTGTGCCCAACTGAAAATGAAATCTTTGTGAGGTTGCAGATCCATTGGAGAGAGCTGAAATTAACTTGTCTAATGCTTGAAGGCTTTTCAACGTGGCCTAACATATCAAGAAAAAAGTAAACATCTGTATTGGTCCACCCAAAATCCAGAACAAGAAGGAAAATCCATGTAATAGTGTGTTATTAGGGCCAAATCAAAATGACACAAAATTTTGTGCAAGGTTTACAGTTCGTATGAACTTGCAAAAATGTAAAAAAAAGTTGAGGAAAAAGGCAGACTGTCATGGCAGTTCTAGCAGTGGTGGATGCTGCTACACACTCTAACTTGTTTAATTGCTAGAGGTGTCAGATTCTTGCACTTGCATTCTGGGAAAAAGAAATCAACCACAGACCCATCTCAGTTGAGAAAATGAAGTCCAGCTAGATCCATATGTCACTCTCTTGAGGTCACTTCCCGAACATTTGACACTATACTCTTCCTGTTTTTGAGTGACATTTAGTTCTAGCTGGACTTCATTTTCTCAGTTGAAATTGTGTACTTTTTCTTTCCACAATGCAAGTGCTGGAATCTAAGAGCCAAAATACACAAGACACTCAACATGAGTTGGGTCATGAGTAAAGGTAAGGTAAAGGTGCAAGCACTGAGTCATTACTGATCCATGGGGGGGGGGGGGGGACATCGCATCATGATGTTTTCTTGGCAGACTTTTTATGGGGTGGTTTGCCATTGCCTTCCCCAGTCATCTGCGCTTTACCCCCAGGAAACTGGATACTCATTTTATCGACCTCGGAAGGATGGAAGGCTGAGTCAACCTTGAGCTGGCTACCTGAACCTGTCATACGCCAGGATCAAGCTCAGGTCGTGAGCAGAGCTTACCACTCTGCGCCACGAGGCACAACCCAATGAGTGCACAACTGCACTCAGACTGCAAGGGAGCACTGGGAGGAGAGACTGCAAGGGAGCACTGGGAGGAGAGAGAAGGAGATTCCACTTTTCTTTCTGTACTATTTTTGTCAGGGGAAATTGTGGGGGAGAGCTTTTTGCCCCTCCTCTCTGGCTCCACACTGCGCTGAATGAACAAGTGATGTTTTAGCTGAGTTCCCTTGAATACCTCTCCGACTACTAGTTGGATAGAACACCTGTGACCTGACTTGTGTTGGGTGTATTGTGTATTTTGGCCCTAACGTCACCAGCGATTAAACAGTTTAGTGTGCCTAACAGCATCTTCTACCTCTAGAGTTGACATGAAAGCCTGCCTTCTTCCTCCTTAATTTTTTTATTTTTCAAGTTTGTATGAATTTAAAAGCTTGCAGTGTTCTTATGTCATTTTGAATGGCCCTAACAAAAATTTGTGACATAGTTTTTTTTTCTCATTCTAACTTGCCGAGCACACTGAAATGCCATTAAACATCTGAGTTCCAGTGTTCGATGATTGCAGGTTTGTATTTCTCTACCTCCCTCCTTGTGTTTACAGAGAATGCAGTATGTGTGTATATGAAGAGGAAGAGGCCATCGGCAAGTTTGCAATTGACTCTAGTTTAGTCTGAGAAGAGTGAGTTATAAACAGAGACGAGCAAAGGCCACTTGCTCTGGCCAAGAGCACATGAGATGCTGGCTAGGCTGTGCTCTCCAATTTCAGCTTTGCTCTTGCGACATGTTTTCTTTTTATTCCTCCTCAAACCAAGGATCGCTCTTTATCAGGGAAGGCCCCTTCCTTTGCAAAGTACATATACAACTTGACTTCTTGTTTAAAAAGTAAAAAGGACTCTTGTGGCACCTTAAAGACGAACAGATTTATTTTGGCACAAACTTTCCAGTAACAATCCTAAGCAAAGTTATTCCAGTCTACACCCATTGAAATCAATGGGTGTAGACTGGAGTAGCTCTTCTTAGGATTGCACTGTTCATGGACTACAGTTCACTTCTTCCAATGAGTGAAGTATGTCCTCTATTGGTAAAGACTGTCTCAAAGTCACTATTAGTCAGTAAAAGGCCTTCAATGGAGGTACTGCAGTCTCTGAATTAGGGTTGAACCTCTCCAGTTAAGGCTCAATTGCAATGATGAGTTCCTTTCACACTCTAGGTGTTAAATTAGTTCCACAAATTAGCCAAATGCTGTTGTCTCCTGCTACTGCTGCTGTCAATGGTTGCTGTGCTTATCTTGTCTACCTTTGAGCTTTGCAAAGGAATGTCACAAAGGTACCTGTTGCATTTCCATGCCTTTTGACTTCATTATCTAGATACACAGAGCATGAGATTTTGAGAGTCAGCACACCTTTCTTCAGATACTGAAGAAGAAGGGAGCTCTGCCTCTAGAAACCACATACCTGAAAATCTTGTTGGTCTCTAAGGTGCCACTGGACTCAAGTCTTGCGGTTCTACTGCAGACCAACACGGCTACTCACCTAAAATTATACAGATAGATAAATAAGCCAGCTAAGAACATACTTCATGCATCTGCCAAAGTAGACTCTGCACTACAAAAACATATGATACAACAATAATGTTCATTGTTAAGCTGTCACAAAATTCATTTTTTATTTTTGCTGCAGTATACTAACATGGAGAGTGGAGCGGGGAATCTATCCCTGGTTTTCTAATGTGATAGGAAGGGCAAAGAAAGAGACAGAAGTTTTCTGTGTTTATTTATCTATAGTGGACTCTTAAGCAGTGATAGCCCTGACAAAAACAGTGTTCAAGAAGATCCTCTTTTTAAAAAGCAATATTAAAATGTCAGCAAATGGGAGATAGAGTACTGTGGATGGTGGGCAAGCCAGATTCATCATCCACAAGTCACACAGGCCAGTTTTTATTTCATGACTAGCAGATCTACAGTGCAATCCTAAGTAGATTTACACCTTTCTAAGCCTATTGACTTAAATGGACTTATGTATCTATGTATGTGCCAACAAGTTGCAACTGACTTACGGCTACCCCAGCAAGGGGCTTTGAGGGTAAATGAGAAGCAGAGGTGGTTTGCCAGTGTCTTATTCTGCAGAACCATCACTGGTGGTCCCCCATCCAAGTACCAACTAGAGATGGGCACGAATCGAATTACAACCCAAAAAAACGCATGAACCAGGCTGGTTTGTAGTTCGTGAACCAGTGGTTTGTGGAAGCTCGTTTCCATGAACTTCCATGAACTGGTCTACTGGTTCATTTGGGTCATATTAAAGGGGCAGTTTAAATGGCCATTTCCCCAGGGAAATGGCCATATAAACTTGCAAGCAGCAGGGCCCTTTAACTGCCCAAATGCTAGTCCCCACCCCCACCCCCAGCCCCACACTTGCCTTGCCCTGCAGGCCTGTGGCATCCTCCCTTTCCTCTTGCGAGGGGTGGGAAGGGCGTTTTTGGTTTCTTCTGCCTCTGCGTGGGCCCGCAGGGTGGTGGAGGAAGACAAAACCAGCCTTCCTGCCCCTCAAATGGCCACTGCAGTGGCCATTTGAGGGGCAGGGAGACCATTTTCAGCCTCCGCTGCTACCCTGTGGGCCCACGTGGCAGTGGAGGAAGCTGAAAATGGCCTTCCTGCCCCTCAAATGGCCACCACAGCAGCCATTTGAGGAGCAGGAATGCCGTTTTCAGCTTCCTTTGCCACCCTGCAGGCCCACACAGCAGCAGAAGAGGCCAAAAAGGCCTTCCCACCTTTCGTGGGAGGAGGGGGAGGACACTGCGGGCCTGCAGGGCAAGGGAAGTGTGGGGCTGGGGTTTGGGCTGGGGTTTGGACAGCAGCAGGGAAAGGGGCATTTGACAGTTTAAAGGGCTCTTTCCTGCCTCGCAAGTGGCAGGTCCCTTTAAACTATCAGCTGGCAGGCAGCGAGGGGGGGATCCACAGCTGGTAGGCAGCAAGGGGGGATCCGCCCTGCCACCTGCCAGCTGATAGTTAAAAGGGACCTGCCACTTGAAAGGCAGGAAAAGACCCTTTAAACTGGCAAATGCCCATTTCCCTGCTGCTGCTAAGCAGCCGGGGCACTTAAACCCCACGAACTGGTTCATAAAGTTGCCCCAGTTCATGCCAGTTTGTGGTTCCTGGTTTGTAAAAACTCATGAACCACGAACCTCATGGTTCAGTATTTTTGTGGTTCATGTCCATCTCTAGTACCAACCCTGCTTAGTGTCTTAGATCTGTCAGGATTGGGCTATATGATGTTGTCTTCTCTCTTTCAATGGATTTAGGAGATTAAAATTTTGTTTAGGATTGCAATATAGTTCTCTCTCTCTCTCTCTGAGCTTAAGCTGAATGAGCTCTTAAACAATGTTTATGATTAGATATTAACTCAAATACTCTAGTTGCTTTTGAGTCAGCTGCTCTTTTGAGCTACTGACAATTGACCGAGTGGTATGTTTAGGGTGGTAGCTGGAGGCATGTAGATATGAGTATCGGTCTGTGGGTTTCCGGTATAAGGTCTGCCATGAATATGTTAGCAACGCTTCCTCAGCTCCCATCCACTGGAACCACTACTATACATAAGATTCTTGGATGACATCTTCATCATTTGGACCCATGGGAAGGAAGCCCTTGAGAGATTTCATCAGGACTTCAACAACTTTCACCCTACTATCAACCTAAGCCTGGACCACTCTACACAATAGGTACACTTCCTGGACACCACTGTACAACTACATAATGAACGGATAAATACCACCTTATACCGGAAACCAACAGACCAATACTCATATCTACATGCCTCCAGCTACCACCCTAAACATACCACTCGGTCTATTGTCTACAGCCAAGCCTTACGTTACAACCGTATCTGCTCCAATGCTCTTGATCCCACTTAAGAGATTTACAACAAGCATTTTTGGGGCTACAGTACCCACCAAATGAAGTGAGGAAACAAATCAACAGGGCCAGACTAGTACCCAGAAACAGTCTGCTCCAGGACAAACCTAAAGGTACTAACAACAGAACAACACTGGTTGTCACCTATAGTTCCCAGCTCAAACCCATCCAACGTATCATCAGTGAGCTACAACCCATCCTGGAAAATGATACCTCTCTCTCAGGGCAAAGCTACAAGTGACGAATGACACTTGAACGGCAAGTGTATTTCTCCCTGTTCACTTGCGCTCCACTTAATCCACTTGCTGTTCAAGTGTCATTTGTCACTTGTAGCTTGGCCCTCAGAAGCCCTGGGTGGAAGACCTCTCCTTGCCTACAGACAGCCCCGCAACCTTAAACAACTTCTCACTTACAATCATGAATCGGCTAGCAGAGTCACCAGCACAGGTACCAGGCCCTGCAACAGACCCAGATGCCAGCTCTGCCATTATATCTTCCCAGGGAATACAATTACAGGACCCAATGGCATCAACTACACTGTCTCTGGCTCTTACAGCTGCTCATCCCCCAATGTGATATATGCCCTCATGTGCCAACAATGTCCATCTCGATGTATTGTCGAAGGCTTTCACGGCCGGAGAACGATGGTTGTTGGGGGTTTTCCGGGCTGTATTGCCGTGGTCTTGGCATTGTAGTTCCTGACGTTTCGCCAGCAGCTGTGGCTGGCATCTTCAGAGGTGTAGCACCAAAAGACAGAGATCTCTCAGTGTCACTACAGACTAACACGGCTAACTCCTCTGGATCTATGACACTAACTATGACACTGATGAAAGTGGCTGCAGTAAAGATTTCCAATAGTGCTTTGATACTTTCTAGGTGTAAATTATTGGGATTTCTCCATCTGTTTTTGATCATGGTAGCTTCCCTGGTGATTGCCCCATTCTCACAGTGGAAGAGTCAATTTTCCTGCTTGAAGGGGGGGGGAGTTGATAAATGACAGGAATAAAGAAGAGTCACAGTCATGTAGCCCTACAAGGATTCTGCGGTTGTCTTTGCAATTCCTTCTCTGCATGTTGCTGCTGTCTGAAACATAGGAAGTGGCTACTAGAGAAAGGGTTTTCTCCTTAGCCATGCCATTCCTCAGCCATGGAATTGGAGACCAAAGAAGATTTGGGTTGCCTTTGGGGATCAAGCAGAAGAAGAAATAGGTAGGGGTGTGCAAAATGAAACAAACAAGCCAGAAATACTCCTGGATATCACCGGTTCACTTATATTGGCGAAGGCTTTCACGGCCGGAGAACCATGAAAGGTTCTCTGGAGGACCAAGGCGATACAGCCCGGCAAATCCACAACAACCACCGGTTCAGTTCATTAAAGTGGCTTCCTGAATGCTGAAACAAATTCAGGGAAACTGGTTGGACTTGCGCCACGCAGCTACTGCTTTACCAGCCAGTTTCCAGTGAGTGTCAGCCTGGCCACCGACATTTGCCTTCTTTGGGGGTCCATTATTGTTGTGTGTTTGTAGTGTGATTGAGGAAAATCCTGGTGGATCCATGGTTTAGAGAGAGGATTGTGTTCTGTATGACTTTTGGTGCCACTAAGTACAAAAATAGCTGCTCCAGTACAATGGGCCGGAACTCATGATAATGAAAAAAACTAAACGGATTACATCCAAACCGGCAATGGCCCACCCCAAACAAACCAATAACAGAATGAAGATACTTAAGAAATCCCGGGTTCAAAACTGTAGCGAATATTTTCTCAGAGCACGCCTCTAGAAATAGGTACACGTCTATCTCTGAACATCACAAATAGACTGTATGAACTTGCATACTAGGCTAGCCCTCCTGATTTTGTGGAGCTCGGATAAGCAGGTCTATGTAGCAATTAATCTAATGATATTCAACAAAGCCTGGTGAATAGAGAGTGCCCTCAAATCATAGCTGACTTATGGTGACCCTTGGTAGGGTTTTCATGGCAAGAGACTAACAGAGATGGTTTGCCATTGCCTGCCTCTGCAACCTTGGTCTTCATTGGAGGTCTCCCATCCAATTACTTACCAAGGCTGACCCTGGTTAGCTGCCAAGATCTGATAAGGCTGTCCAGTTCATGACATTCAATAAGGCTTACTCCCAGGAAAATGTCCTTGAGATTGCAGTTTTTGTCTGCTATGGTATTTAATAGAATTTCTGGTTTTATTAACTGCTAAGCCTTGCTTTATGACTGATTTTTATACTGCTGGTTTATTGTTGTGTATTTCACATTGGTTCTGATTATTGTTTTCCATATTAGCTGTAAGCTGCTCCATAGATCTTGTATGAGATGGACATGTATTTAATACATACATCTGATTTGGTCCTTCAGGTTTTCAGTAAGGCTGTAAATAATGCACTCTGTGTATGCTTGGTGCTTGGTGCTTAAGTTCTCCTTGGACTCTCTCTTCATGTCATTGATCTTCACATGGGCCCAATTTCACAATGACCAATCACTTTAGACTTTGACTGAAGTCAGGTGGGAGGGTACATTAAGTGTTCTCCAACTTGACATCTATACTCCTTAACAGTTCTTTCCTTTAGCTCATTTGCACACAAGACATTTTAGGCCTATCCCGTGTTACCATTTAGAAAATACTTTCTAAAAACCTGTTACTGATTTGGTACCATTTTTCTTTCTTTTTTTAAAAAAAGTTTTCCTTATGGCTGCATATGTAGACAGCACTTGATTACTCGCAAGATCTTTGGGGGAGAGGATCTCAAAATAACATAATGCACATTTTTGAAACATCTGTTACAACTGATGTCTTCCAGGGAAACCAATATGTTAACTTGCCCTCTGGTCAACGAGTTCTTCGTGTGCTAAAGAATAATACACCAGCAGATGTACAATAAGAGCCAGGAGGCAGGAACATTTGGACTTCTGCCTTGTCCATGGTAACAGGAAACGAACAGCTCATGGCTAAGACTGCCTAGATACAACTCACTCATTGGGTGAGTCCTGCATGGCTTCAGAAGGCAGACTATTGCTTCCCTCTCCTTGAAAACAACTTTTCATAGAGTGGGGAAGATAGAAAGTACACATCTATTCTCTTGATATCAGGCTATCTTGCTTGTAAAAGTAGTCACCTTGTGGTGCCGAACTGGGATTGGGTCTGATGTTTATTATCCAGAGACTTTGCAGTCTTGGGATGTATGTCAAAATAATTCTCACCTATTCTACAAAGACTGCTTTGAACTTAGCCTTGTCAGGTAAGACCTCCCACCCCGGGCCCCACCACTTTTGTTGCTGCTTGCAGGAGTAGTGGGAACAAAACTGGGGGGTGGGTGGGTGGGAGAAATTGGTGTTATGTCAATACCATGACATCACTTCCAGTGCAAAATGAGAAGTGACATCACTTTGCTGGGGAGATGCTGTAGGATTCACCTGAAACTGTACCATGCATCTATTGTACTGGCCTTGGATAATTAGTTTTTTATGCTAGTATGATTTCACCTGGTCAGTTCCCATTCCTGACTTATCGAGTTTAAACAGGATATTCATTAATCTGTTGTTAACTTGCAAATGCTATACAGATTTCTTGTGCTGCAACATTCAGGATCATCACATCCCTCTAAATCAAAGGTGACCTTCCTTTAATAAGCAAGTTTATTGGAGTCTTCCGTTTTGCCTTGTGAAAGGACAGTTTCCTGATAGAACTGAATCTCTGCCAAGCTGGAATTACTGCCAAGCCATTTGGCTTCCTAACAGGAACTATCCAGATCTATATATGCTTTTGGAAGTCTTAGGTCATTTTTATACATTTAACATGTTAATCTGAGTTTGTATACTAGCCAGAATTCTGTTTTTAACATATGCTGTTTTCCTAAATAAATCTTATCTTTGTTTAACCAGTTTTACTGTTTGGGCCTCAGTTTCTCAGAAACTCACATAAATTCCTCACAAAACTCTATATCTATCTACTCAAACAATACAGAAACAGGTTAAAATACAGATTGGAAAAGGTGCTTGAGCTAATATCAGAGGGAAGGCATTCACAGGGTCACACTGAGCTTTTACTTTAGATTGTGTGTGGGCCTATCCTTCAGCCTGAGTGTAAAGAAATTGTCTGAGTGAAGAACACTATTTTGAGGATTTGCTAGTATGTTTAAAGGCCTGACACCATGTGTGGAGAGCCCACTCATATGGATCCTTCTCACCCCCTCATCTTTCATCTTATTCCAACCTGGCAAATAATTGTAAGCATTGCACTGACAGTGTAATCCAAAGCAGAGTTATACACCTTCAAAATACTTTTAAGTCAATAGGTTAAGAAGGGTGATTCCAAGAAAAACACTGGGCACGATAAAAATGGCCAACTATATACAAACACAATATTAGAACAGGGTGGCCAACTCCAGGTTAAGAAATTTGGGGGTGGAGCCTGGGGAAGGCTGAGGGCCAAGCTACACATGACGAATGACACTTGAATGGCAAGTGTATTTCTCCCTGTTCACTTGCCCTCCACTCAATCCACTTGCCGTTCAAGTGTCATTCGTCATGTGTAGCTTGGCCCTGAGTTTGACAAAGGAAATGACCTCAATGGGGTATAATGCCATAGAGTTTACCCTTGAAAGCAGCCATTTACTCTAGGTGAACTGATCTCTGTAGTCTGGAGATGAGTTGTAATTCCAGGAGATCTCCAGGGCCTACCTTCATGAGTGAGAAAAGGGCCCACAGAAACAAGATTCATCGCACTAAAATAGGGTCAAAGTGGGGTCTTTGAGAGCTCTGTTAGTGGGGCACTTGGGGTCTGTGAAGGAAAGGACTGAAATGGAAGAGATACTGTTAAGGAACAAGGGCTGCACAACGTGATCCCAAATATCACGGGGGTTGGTTTGTATGTGCAAGTAGCAATTCCTTTTAGGCAAGTGGCTCTCTCTACCCAACCAAACCCAGCTCTTCATATTAGAGTCCTGCGGCTCCTAACAACTAGACGAAACTGGCTTTCTATGGAAGGAGCTATTACCTCAGTAACCCTCTTAACAATTCTGTTAAGTTCCTGTATTGTTGACTGGGGTAGGATGGGATCTGAGGAAGGCCTACATGCAGGGGCTAGATGGCATGGTGAGATTTGAACTGGGGAGTTCCCAGCTCTCAGTTTTAGTTGCTCCACCATTATAGTTGAGGTCTCAAATGAATGTCCTGGTTATAAAATGGAGCATACAACCCTTCAGAGTCCCAACAAGGATTTGGATCTGAATTGTTAACAGATGGTGTCCAGATGTGGGGAGTGACTTTCAGTTCAACCGTCATAGCACTTGAAATGGTGGCATCGCAGCACAAACAGAGAGACTGGAGCCATATACAAGATGGCAGACACCTGATTAATGTTTCCTCAACTGAACAAATGTCTCCTCCTGCCTGTTCTGCTTTGGAGCTTAGAGCCGTTGCTGACGCAGTAATAATATAGCAAGGCTGACTTACTGTGTATTTATATACATTGTTCATTTTTTAAAAAAAATCTCATATGGCCCCAAATGCTGGGGGTTATTTTTTTAATGTGTGTCTTTGATGTCAGTATGAAGTTTACACCATCTCCGTTTAGTGTTGCATGAAAGCAGCAGCAGTAGCAGCTTTGTTTCGCACGAAAGCTTACATGGCAAAAGCGATTGTGCTTGCCGTCATAAAAGGGTATGAAAATATTTTCAGAAGTCCACAACACTGTTTCGTGTCAATAGTGTGCTGAACACAGCCAAATGTCTAGCAGCTGACAGTTATCAAACTGACAGGAAATGAAGCAAGGATATCTCCAGCCCTGCCCCCACTTTCTCTTTAAGCAGAGTTTGCAGTGAAGGATGGCTGCATTCACTGCACGGATTCCCAAGATTCTTCCTTAGCTAAGATTGTAGTGCGTTTGGGGTGCAGCAAGTTTTCTTCACATCAGACAAAATGGGCCAGAAGTCCAGTAAAACCATTGGAGCCTGTCTCCCAAACCCTATTTTATATTTCCTGCATATGTCAGAAGAGTTCAGTAATGTATATTTTGATCCTTTTAATTAATGCTGCACTGAATAATTGCCAATATTAATTTGGAGTTGAATTTCAGGGAGCAGACACTTTGTGGAGCATGCGTTGTGTGCGCGTATTCCTCTTTCATTACCACTCAACACTACTGCTTTCCTTCAGCTGCTACTTTCTCCTTCTCGGATCACAGGGCATCTTGAGCAGAGTTACACCTTTCGAAGTCTGTGAATGTCAGCTTCAAGTGTGATACCACCTCTTAAGCATGAGTTATCCAATGAGAGCCAGTTTGGTGTAGTGGTTAAGAGTGCGGGACTCTAATCTGGAGAGCTGGGTTCGATTCCCCACTCCTCCACTTGAAGCCAGCTGGGTGACCTTGGGCTAGTCACAGTTCTTGGGAGCTCTCTCAGGGCCAAGCTACACATGACGAATGACACTTGAACGGCAAGTGGATTGAGTGGAGGGCAAGTGAACAGGGAGAAATACACTTGCTGTTCAAATGTCATTCGTCATGTGTAGCTTGGCCCTCAGCCCCACCCACCTCACAGGGTGTTTTGTTGTGGGGATAATGACGACACACTTTGTAAACTGCTCTGAGTGGGTGTTAAGTTGTCCAGAAGGACGGTATATATAATAATATTATTATTGAATGATGACACAATATGATGTCTGCTGAGGAATGCCACTGAACATGGGTAAATAAAGCTGGACATAATTGGACATTGGCTTTCTTTGGGGAGGAGGGAAGTTACATGGATCCCTACTGTTGCCTTTAACATGCATTTGGAGGTAATAAACAATTGTCTTATTTCTAATTTTCTTTTTTGTTTGTAATCTTGCCTTTGGACCTTTAATTCCACTCCTCCTTACGTTATCTTGCACTTAAACTTCAGGAGGGCTCTGAGGTTTCCATTCACACAGAGCTTCAGGTGTTCTCTACTCTACTCAGGCTTTTACCAAAAGAAAACCTTCCTTTTTTGTTTGTTTCTGTGACCTTTATATTACTGCCTCCCTAACTCCCTCAAAAGGTTTTTGCTCCCACCAAAAACTTTGCCTTAAATTGCTTCTGTTTAACTGGTATTATAGGAAGGCTTTCTTATATTATAGATAGAGATGGGCATGAACAGCAATACGAACAAAAAAAAGCCACGAACAGCCCAATCTGCTGTTCGCGAACAAGCTGTTCATGAGGCCCCATTCTAAATGTACAGGTGATTGTTGCAAGCCTCGTTTGTTGCTGTTCTTTGCTGTTTGTCAAGCCAGACAGTCTGGCACCTGCAATCAATTCCCTCGGCAACTGGAGGCAGGGATTGTCTGAACTCTGTCTGAACTCCTGCTGTTGCCGTGGAAACCCCAATCTAAGCCAAATTTAGCTTGATAGGCAGGTCTTCCTTCTAAGTGTGGAGCTCCAAATTTGTTACAAGGGAGCAAAGAGCAGGGGGGAGGGGGGCTCCCAGCTCTGGCTTAGTTTGCAGACAGTGGAGAGGGAGAGAGTTGCTGTTGGCATTTTGATAGAGTGCATTGGAGCTTGAATTTTCTTTGTGTGTGGTGGGATAGGGATCTACCCCTTCAAGTTCCAGGGCTGCTGCCAGGCTCTGGGGCCAAGCTATTATTTATTATTGATACCTTTCCTAGTGCCTGCTCAGTTCAGGTTTCTGGAAGTGGTTCAGTAGGGATCTTGACTTAGATAATGGCTGGAGGAGAGCCTGCTGGCCCCCCACAAACGGCCAACCAAGAACATGTTCATGAACAGGGCCATGTTCGTGGTTGTTTGTGAGTCCCTGTTTGTGGATGGCAACGAACAACGAACATCATGTTCATTCTTTTTTTTTTTCTGTTCATGCCCATCTCTAATTATGGATGGTAGTATATGACAGAACGGTCCTTGTGTCAGGGTGGCTGTGAATTAAAAATGGGATCATTTGCTTAACCGTAAGTAGAATTTATTTTTAAGTAGATGAGTAT
Source organism: Eublepharis macularius (assembly GCF_028583425.1). Lineage (NCBI taxonomy): Eukaryota > Metazoa > Chordata > Lepidosauria > Squamata > Eublepharidae > Eublepharis > Eublepharis macularius. The sequence continues at coordinate 36,576,092 of NC_072792.1, read as the reverse complement.
GATGGATACAGAATCTTGATGAGTGTGTCGGTTTCAAAATAGTTCTTAAGCTTGGTAGTTTAAAAATAATTACATCTTCTTAAAGGTACATTCACAAACTCAGTCACACAGACTAATATTTCACCCAGATCTTCACTAATAGAATAAACTCTCATCTCTTTCACACAGACATAGATTCACTCAGACCTTTCCACACAGCTTGATTTAGTCAGAAAAACCTTTTTCTGAAATATACAAAGGCTGACTCAGGCAACTGAGTTAGAATTAGGCTCTCAGGCTTCCACACAGTTGGCCTGATTTAGCCAGAATTTTTTCTTCAAGACAACCAAAAACGGAATAAAAACCTCTTCCCTCAGCCCTGACTAAAAAACTGCAGTTCATTCTGTCCCTTAGGATACAGCTACTGTACAATTAGATCACTCTCCCTCCTTCATTCATCCAACCCCCTCCTTCCTTCCTCAGAAGCATGCATTTAAATGCAAAGTAACATTTATTAAAAATCCTGCATTAGCAAGCAGAAATAAAATTCAAATTAAATTATTACATTTAAAACATTACAAGTTCCCTTTCTCCCCCCCCCAAAAAAGCAGTATTACTGGCTCAATAAGCAACCTATGGATGTTTTTATTAAATTGTATGATAGCAGACTAGAGATGGGCACGAACCAGAAAAAAACAAACCATGCGGTCTGTAGTTTATCATGTTTCACAAACCATGAACCACGAACTTTCACGAAACTGCCCTGGTTCACGAATCGGATTATTTTAGTTTGTGAAAATGTCACTTCTGGGCCAGCAAATCACCACTTCCGGGTCAGCAGAAGGTCACTTCCAGGTCAGCAGAAGTCACTTCTGGGTCAGCAGAAGGTCTGTAGGAAGTCCATCCCCTGTTGCCTAGGAAACTGATTGATTGGTGCAAGGCTGTCTGCAGTGATGAACTAAAAAATGAACCAAATGAACCAGCCTAACGTTTGTAGCTGCTCGTCAGTAATGGGATCTGATGAACCACTGGTTCACGAACCACAAACCGGCCTGGTTCATCACAAATTTTGGTTCGTATTTCGGTTTGTGCCCATCTCTACAGCAGACTGAAGACACTTTGTTGGTTCCAACCAACCTTTCCACTGTTGAATAAAGAGGGACATGGTCCCCCTTTGATCACCCAAAAAGGTTATACTAGAATTCATGGCATCTGCATGGACAAAACTATGGGTCAGAGCCTATAAACAGCTGGAATATCTGGTGAGATTGAACAAAAAACCTGGCCAGATCCAATCAATAGATCCAGACCACTGTGGGAAATGTTTGGATGAGACCTGGAATGGAATAGGTATATGTGTGGTGAGGTCCATATCAATGCGGCAGGGTGGACCATAAGTTAATCATACATCTGTGTGTAGATGTTCTTCTGGTTCATGTTACTATGCCCCCAAAGCAGCTAGAGTTTTTTGCCATCATTTTTGAAGAAGTATTGATAGCTGCCATTCCTTTTTTTAAACTGGTGATATTTTTCAAGTTCAAGTTAGCCTTTATTGGCATATAGCAACAATTCAAGTTCTCCACTTACAAAAAAGAAAGAACAAAATTAAAAGAATACTGCATTACAAATACATAGACTGGTGATATTATTCCCAAGAAAGAAAACACATTTTTCCATCAATCAAAAGACCCTGCTCAAGCTGATGTTTTTGGGGGTCCCTCATTAAATAATTTGAAGTGAATTAGGGTTTTCTCACATATGACACAAACTTGAGTTTGTTTTGGGCAAAACCCCAACCAACCTTGTGTTTAACATGTGATGGTAAGCATACCTTTAAAATACATGTGTATGTGTGCAAATCATCTCCCACGTGTACCCAATGCAGGAGGAGATTATTCCCCCCCCTCCACATGCTTTAATTAACAAAAAATGTCCATGGTAGGGAGGGCTATTTACATTACTGATGATTTCACACATCTGCCAAAGATCTTCCTATATCATCTAATTGTGCTGGGGGATAATGGTACTCAATCAGGCTGTGTGTCAACATGCATGCACAAAAAAACAATTGCTTTTTACTGCATGGTTAGGAAGGAGTCTGGTGAAGCACAATGAAGCATCTCATCAAACTCCAATGAATAGATCAACAAACCATCAAACCAATGGTGGAAAAAAAACCCAGGTTTGCAACCTCTGCAATCAGGATATGAGCAGTACTGGCAGGTGTTTGATCATCCAGTACCATTAGGAACTTTCTTCTAATGTTCAGCTGAAATCTATTTTCCTGTAACTTAAGCCCATTAGACAGTCTGCCATCTGGAGCAGCTGAGAACAAGTCTTTGCCCTCTTTTACATGACAACAACACTTCAGATTCTTAAAGAATTCAATCCTGTCTTCCCTTGGTCTTCTTTTCTCCCAACTAAACATTATCAGTTCCTCTAGAGGATTTGTTAACCATACCCTGGTTACTGATGACTTGTGATGCTTTTCAAATTCATTTTGACTGAAATTTGATTGTTTTTGCCCTGGCTGCAGTTTACCATTAGTAATCTTCTTCAACAAATACAAAGTGAAAAAGCTGAAGAAATATAAGAAAGTAGACTGTTTTGACTTCATATAGTTGTCTATGTCCCCCTCTTTGTTTTTTATGTAACACTACATGTTATATTGTTCAGTTTCATTTTATTCACTTCACTTACAGCCAAATTCTCCAATGTATCAAGATAATTTTTATACTCTTCCTGTCTCATTTATCAGTGTCAGGTCACTCTGTATTGATCGTAGGGTCAAGATAACCAGAGTGTGTGTTTGCACGCACAGTTCGAAGAACGCCTTCCAAATGCTTGGACCAGATTTATCCTGCTTTTTTTTTTCTTCCTCTGGGAAGAATTAATGGAAACAGGAAATCTGCAAACATTTAAATGGATATATGAGATTATTGAAAAAATGCCTTTCCTACAAATAGAGCTTTTAAAAGAAAAATAATCCACAATGTTTGGGACAAGTATGTAGTTAACTCAAGCCACATTTTAAAATAAGGCATGCAATATACATCATTTTCTTTAACCTTGAATTAATGAAAACATTGAGACTTGTAATGAGAGATATTCGGGGCATGTGGGCAAAGCTGGTACTAGATGTTGCGCGTCATATCATTGCTGGGAAGACTCATATGATGTCTGATGCCCTACAGATGGGGCACGGCACCACCTATGGTAGCTCCAGCAGGTGACAGAACATCTCTGTAACCAAATACAGAGGAAAAGGGTGAATGGCAGAATGTTTGGTATTGACTAACATCTATCATATACTAGAAGTAGAACCATATTCTTAACAATATAGTATTATTGTTATAAATTAGGTGGCCTGTCCAGGGAAGCAAACCGTAGGTTTCTGATCATTCCAGTAGGAACTTATAGTAGGAAGACACAAGTGTTTTGATACCAATTAAACTGTCTATTGAGACACTGTGAGCAATGCAAATTCTTGAGAAGTTAAAGGCAAGATATATGTATACATAGTGAAGGGTAAGGAAATAACTTATATATGGTTACAGCAAAATAATATGGCATACATGAACAGAAAACAATTTTTTTTTAAAGTATGAGTATATACTACGTTTCTACAACTGGCCCTCCACAGAGGACAACGTGAAGAGATAACCATGCATTGCAAAGACATCGTGGGAAATTGCAAAATAATTCAAACAAGTTGAAAACTTGAAAATTTCTGCATCAGTGCGAAAGCCATTTGAAATTGCTGATAACTTCTCATATGCCCTGGAGCCCTTCCTAGTCAAATCTCAGTTCCAGTTGCTAACCACTGCAAAGCAATGCATCTCTATAGTTACCTAGTAGAGGCAGAAAAGGACCAGAAAACCAACATAGCAGAAAAGACTTCAGGCTGGTGGACCTTCAAGCCTCAAAGACAAGAGGAGAGGGCAAGCTCAAGGCAGGTAAATTCACAAGGGTTTGAGACAGAGTTGCCAGGTACTCCCTGGCAATCAGTGGGAGGGATGGGGGTACTATTTTCCAGTCTTCTTGGTGTGCAGGGATGCAGGCATGTGCCTATTCATTTCCTTGGCATGCCTTCTCCTATGGGCACCCATTTCAATGGCCTACCTCCTCCCACTGGTCAGCTGGCAATTGGCAGGCAGAGGCATGAATTGTTGGGAGATTGCCTGCCATTGCCAGCCATCTGGCAAGGCTAGTTTAAGATATGGGGGCTAAACTGTTGTCTAGGCCTTTCTTGTCCTAGACAATCAACATGGGAGAAAGTCAAGGGTATTTGTGGTGCTGCTTTCTTCTCCTGGTGGATATAGCCACTGAGAAACTTGCAAAAACCCCTCCTCTGTTAATCTGTATAGCCCCATTTTGGATTTCATGTTGGTCCCACTAAAGTGTGACAAAAATCTTGAGAACTAGTTTGTTGATCAATGTTCAGTGGCCAGCCCTAAACCACACCCAGGAAAACATCCCAAGAGGCTCTGTAGACATTCCAATCCAATGGCCACAAACCAAAAAGATCCAGAGCCAGCAAATGACAAACTACAGCTCCAGCAAGTGCCAAAACCCACATTGGCCTTAAGAACCAGCAGTCAGTCAGTCGGACAGATAACCCTGAAGAAGACCTTAAAAGTAAGGTCACCATTACTCTGGCAGGAAGAGGGCAGTGGATGGGGAACATATCAAGGTTGTTGGGAGGCATTTAAAACAAAGCAGAGATCGACTGAAGGGATCTCTCTGTGGCGTCTTGGGCACTGAGAACATGAGAAAAAGGAGACACAGGGCCTGCCCAAGGACTTTGAGTGCCCTAGGCAACCCTTTGCTCTCATCCCTACTACCAAAGCAGGGCAAGAAGCCACTGCCTGACATTTTTAGCTCCCTCCCATACATACACACTCTCACTGTAGGTAGGGAATCAGCTACCTACCCTTCTTCCCCCCCCCCCACCAAAGAGATGTAGCATGCATACACACATGAACTGCCTAATGCTGAGTTAGATAACTGGTCCATCAAGGTCAGTACGGGCTACTCAGACTGGCAGCAGCTCTCCAGGATCTCAGGCAGAAGAAGTCTTCCATATCACCTACTGCCCAGTCCTTTTAACTGAAGATGCTGGGGACTGAACATGAGACCTTCTGCATGCAAAGCAGAGGCTCTTCCACTGAGCCACAGCCCTTCCCCTCCATGATGATAATGGCAAGGAGCAGAGGCAAAGCAGTGCCTGCTCTGCTCCTGCCTCCCACTGTGGGGAGGTGGCAAGGTAGAGCAAAGAGACATGGTGGCAAGACATGGTGGAGAGGTGAGGCAATGGGAACCATTGCCCCCCCCCTCACATCATGGCAAAGTTGGGAGGAGCTGAGCCAAGGTAAAGGAGGGGGTGCAACTCCTGTTCTCCTCACACCCCTTCCCTGTAGCAGTGAAGCTCAGTGGAATGCATCCTCCTCACCACTCCATCCCACCATGGCAAGAATTCTTTGCTGCCGCTTACCCCTCAGTGAGGCTGTGAGGAAAGGAAGAAGAGGGTCAGGAAAGGACATGAAGGAGGGAAAGAGCAAACTCTCTGTGGCCACCTGGGGGTGCCTCCTATAGCTGCCACTTGCAGGGGCCAGGGGGTGCCTCCTATGGCTGCCACTTGCCATGACAGACATAAATATTGCATGCGGGTAGGTGAGTGGCAGGAGGACAAGACTGGAAGATGCCTCTCCATCTTTTGTAATGTAGACAATCACCTAGGGGTGCCTAATGGTTGGGCTGGCCCTCAGAAGAAGGATACAGGGAAGAGCAAGCCATTTCCCTCCAATCTGAGGCTGATCCCAAAGTGGGTGGGAGCATTCAAAAGGATGTCATCTGGGAGTGTCACAGAGGGCTTTGTGTTGCCCAGAGGTGGCATATCCCACCCAGATGAATAGATTCTTTTGGATTGCTCCCATTATGCATGTAATTCAGCACTTAACAAGCCCTGCTGTGCTTAATTTCAGTGTTTGAAATCTGAAAGTGCGCGGTTTGTCAGGCAAAAAGAAAAGCTCGCTAGAGCTTATTCAATAACTAATTCTCATGAACTACACTTTAAAGTTCCACAGGGTTATATTTCAATATAATCACAAAAGTCAGTAATGGGAAAGGTAGGAGTGGCAGCGGCCCAGAGGTAGAGCATCTGTTTGGCATGCAGAAAAGTCCCTGGTTCAGTCCCAGGTCATAGGTGATGTGAAAGTGCTCCATCCAAAACCCCGGAGAGCCAATGCCAGTCTAAGTACCCAACACTGACTTTGATGGACCAATGAGTTGACTCAGTATATGGCCGTTTCTTGTGTATTCCTTAATTTTGGTGTGGGAATATTTTAAGATTATACTTGTTACTCACTCTTTTAGTTCCTCAGAATCACTTACAAAGAATCCCAGGTAACTGACTACTCAGGAATTACTCAAAACTCCTCTGACCCTGCAATCAAAGCATATAATGTGCCTTCTCACGAAGCCTCTACAACATGTGCATATCTGGCTTATCTCTCTGGTCTATGCAAAACCTTCCTTGGTACTCCTAAAGGACAGCTGCTCCTACTCGTTTTTGGACTGGTCTCAGATTAGAGGGAAGACAGCATTCCCTCTCCACCCTTCTCCTCCATCCTATGCATTCTTAACCTTTAAAGGAAAACGCAGTCCATTGGCCACGTAATGCAACCAACTCAATAATTTGATACATTTTTTATTTCTGCCTCCATAAGAGTTTAAAAATTCTGAGGATAATGATAGATTAACTATACTACTTGCCAAGAAAAGTAAATGGATAATGACGCAAATGGCAAAGTTCGTTGCAAGGGTGATAAAGGCCTTAGCAAAATCATCTACGGCTGTTGAGGCTGATGGATAAACTTATGAATTTTGGCAACTCTCTGACTGAATTGCTCGAATTCATGCTGCTTTTAGTTTAAACTTGTTGTGATTTTAATGATTGTTATGAAATGGTAAGGTATATTAGATTTGTATTATTACTGTGATTGTTGTATTATAATCTTGATGTTGTTGATGTCAATTGCTAAGGCTGTGAGCTATCACAATAAAGCTTATGATAATTATGATGATGAAAAATTGTGGTGAGTTGGCAAGCACCTGTGGATCGGTGAGGTGCTGTGTAGAGATGGGCATGAATCGAATTACGACCCCAAAAAACGCATGAACCAGGCCGGTTCATGGTTCATGAACCAGTGGTTCATGGAAGCTTGTTTCCACGAACGTCCACAAACTGGTCTACTGGTTCATTTGGGTCATAAAGGGGGCAGTTTAAATGGCCATTTCCCCAGGAAATGGCCATATAAACTTTTCCTGTGGCTTGCAAGCAGCAGGTCCCTTTAAACTGTCAGCTGGCAGGGGGGATCCCCCCTTGTTGCGTGCCAGCTGATACTTTAAAGAGACCTGTTGCTTGCAAGCTGCAGGGCCCTTTAAACTGCCCAAACCTTGCCCTGCGGGCCCGCGGCATCCTCCTCCTCCTCCCGCGAGGGGCGGGAAGGCTGTTTTTGGTGTCTTCCACCACTGCGTGGGCTCGCAGGGCAGTGGAGGAGGCCAAAAATAGCCTTCGCACCCCTCAAATGGTTGCCGCCGGCCCACGCAGTGGCAGAAGAGGCCAAAAGGATTCCCCCTGCCACCCCTGCCACCTGCCAGCTGATAGTTTAAAGGGACCTGCCACTTGCAAGGCAGGAAAGGACCCTTTAAACTGTCTAATGCCCCTTTCCCTGCCACTGCTAAGTGGCTGGAAAGGGGCATTTAAACCCCACGAACCATGAACCATGAACTGGTTCATAAACTTGCCCCAGTTCATGCCAGTTCGTGGTTCCTGGTTCATGAAAACCCACGAACCACGAACCTCATGGTTCGTTTTTTTTGTGGTTCGTGCCCATCTCTAGTGCTGTGTTTTCCTTGATGTATAAGCTCATAAAAAGTTTGCAGCTACTCAAGTAGTGCAATCCCATGCATTGTTGATGCAATCTAAACCCACTGATTTCAATTAAAGCTTTGAAAAGTCTAAAAAATAAGCATTCATACACCACCCTTCACTATTTTAATTTGAAAGCAAATCTGAATGTAGAGGGTGGGTAGTCTGAAATATTTGGATCACCAAATAAGATAATCTCATTTTGTAACTATCCTGTAGGGATTGTATCCCGGCAGTTTCCAACAATGCCAAGAGAAATAGCTGATTGGAAAAACAGAACTCCCCAAATTCATGTGCTGTGACCTCAGTCAGTAGGAATGCAACCTCAAGTTGAGACCGGAGATGTCTGAAATCATCTTTTTGGCAGAACAGAGGGTCACTGTCAGTTGTTACATCCAACAGTGTCCCAAACAAGCCCATCTTGTCCCATATAAACAATTTCTGCTCTCCCCATACCATTCATATTTTTAACAGAAAAGTTATCTATCTTGTCATCATTTAAAATCTCCAACAGTGTAAGCCTTTCCTTATCAAAAAGATGATACATTCTGCTAATATCTTTATATCCTTTTCTCATCTTCTCAAAATTCACATATTATGGAGTATACAATACCCCCTATCCTATTTCCTGTGCAGCAGTCACACATGCAGGTTCTCCTCCATTCTGGTACATATGAGACCCAATTTGGATTACAGCTGCAACATGCATGCAGAAAGGGATGCAGCCTTTTCACTGCACCATTTTCTTGACCTGAAATGCTCCTGGGGCCACAACTGGCCATTCAGGGAAACCCATAAGTGTATGTGTGGGCTTCCTCACCAGGCCAAATATTGCACTCTGGGACTGTTGGAGGTTGAGAAAACACCATGCAGGGTGGGGAGGCATACAAACAGGGCCTTTTTTCAGCAGGAACGCAGTGGAACAGAGTTCCGGAACCTCTTGAAAATGGTCACATGGCTGGTGGCCCCGCCCCCTGATCTCCAGACAGAGGGGAGTTGAGATTGCCCTCCATGCCACTCCCCTCTGTCTGGAGATCAGGGGGTGGGGCCACCAGCCATGTGACCATTTTCAAGAGGTTCCAGAACTCCGTTCCACCATGTTCCAGCTGAAAAAAAGCCCTGCCCATCATACTTTAAGCATCCACAAACATTAAAAGTGAAAGAATCCAAAACAGAGTGGGGACAACAGCCTTATTTCTGTAGTAGCATCTAGTTGCAGCTTGCTAGTTTCTTTTTCTGTTCAAATTGGATCATATGGCCTAACTAAATAATTCTGTAGACACCTCCTCCTATTATGATAGTTCCAGGCCCAAACTGAGCAAAACCAAAGCTTTATTGTCTATGCAAAGGATTGGCCAGTAAGTGGATTAATAAACAACCCATTGTTTAAAAAAAATATTGTGAAGCTTGTCAAACCTTATATGAATCTACGGATCATTCTCTTAGTGAGAGAGAAGAGAAAGCAGAAACGGCCAGCCTCTCAATCAAATCAATCATTTTTTCCCCTTTCATTTTAGCTCGTAATTTACAGTACAACTCTAAAAAGAGTTTCCCTCTTCTATGCCCATCAGTATCAGTGGGCTTAGAAAGGTGTAGCTCTGCTTGGGGTCACACTGTTATTTTCTTACTGGAGGAGTTTTTTTATTTGACTGAATATTTATTTGTTTGACTGAATACAAGAGTATCCCCTCCCAAAGTATTTCAAATCTCATCCAATGTACTTTTAGAGAAAATTAAACAGTGTAAAAGGACTACCAATTATATTTTCAGATATAAGCTGCTTCTGGCCCAGTGGTTTTCCCTCTTTAGGAAAACCATTCATAAACACTTGGCGAGGTTTTGTATGTGTATGTGTGTGTATGAACAAACAACCGTTTCTAATTTCCAATGACTTCTGAAAAGCAAGTTGGTTGTGCTATCTCCCGCCCTGGTCTTTTTCATAATCTTACATGTAGTAAACTAATACCAGTCACAGTAGACAGCATTCAGCAGTAGGACTTTTCCCAGGCTCTGGTTTGCACTTTTTCCCTGTGTTTCCCTGCCAGTCTATCAGCTGTTAGCTGGATACTGAACAACAGCTGCCATCCACTGCAAACATCCGGCTTCCGCTGAGCGGCATAAAGAGCCGATTGACAGGCACAAGCATCAGAATGTATAGGAATGCATCCACAATTACAGTGTCATTCTTAGGAGTTTAATAGTTCTAACAGAAAAAGAAAAGGGCAGGGGGGGGGAGAGGAGGGCAAGCCTCTCTGATAGACAGGAGTGTGATTTGTTGATTTCTTTACTTGATTTAATTTACTTATTAAAAAAAACCTCTTCAACAACTTAAAATGATGACATTCAAAAGATTCCCCCCCCCTCTTCTGATTGTCATTTCATGGGCAAGCAAAATTCTGATGCTTATTTAGAAAACATGGATGCCGTCTCTCCAGACACCTGTTAAATGTGGCTTACAAGGTAGACATAATACAATAAAATCGTAAAAACAACAACATATTGTGATCAATATTAAAAAAGGTAAAATCCCACTGGAGGCATAAACATAGCATAAAAACCACAAGATGAGCTTTAGTCAAAGATCACCTGTAGTAATAAGTGGCACAGTTGATTCTCAAATGTCTACCACCATTTTTGGGGGGAGGGGGAGGTATGCGTAAACCGCTCCACGGTGGTTCGTTAGATGAGCTGGTGGAGGACTGGCAGTGCTGGCTCTCCGAAAACATCGATGAAATCGCCCCCCCCCCATCGCCCTCTTTGCCCCTGTGCAAGACGGGCTCCCTGGTATACAGAGGAGCTCCAGCAGAAGAAGCGGGAGCTAAGACGGCTTGAGCAAGTGTGGTGACGATCTTGGGACAAAGAGGCAAGATCATCTTATAGGACGTTTATGAAAGCCTATGAGGTGGTGGTGAAGGCTGTGAAGAAAAAATTTTATGCAGCCTCCATCGTGTCAGCTAGCTCACACTCAGCAGAATTGTTTAATGGGGTTCGGTCATTGGTCTCCTTGCCAGAGGGAGGCCGTCAAATTTTGAATTCAGATATTAGCTGTGAGCCTTTTGGGAGCTTTTTTGCTGATAAAATCTTGTCTCTCCGCCGTGATTTGCCAGCCACAGTTGATTCAGTGAATGAGCTGGAGACCCCTTGGCCGTCTTCAGGGCCAATATTTGATCATTTCAGCCCACTCTCTTGGGAGGAAATTGACAAGACCCTGCAATCAGTTAGGCCCACCACATGTCCCTTGGACCTATGCCCATCATGGCTGGTAAAGACCAGTGCCGAGGGGCTGCGGTCCTCACTGGAGGCCATTGTTAACCTATCCTTAGGCTCCAGGGTTTTTCCTGGGCCATTAAAGGAAGCTGTGGTGAGACCTCTTTTAAAGAAACCATTGCTGGACCCCACTGACCTGGTCAATTACTGCCTGGGTTTGAACCTCCCGTTTCAGGGAAAGGTGATTGAGCAGGTGGTGGCGGAACAGCTGCAGGGCTTCCTGAAGGATGTCTCAGCCCTAGACCCCTTCCAGTCTGGGTTCTGTCCAGGACATGGGACAGAGACGTTGCTGGTCGCTCTCACAGACAATCTTCGTAGACATCTGGATCAAGGCAGCTCGGCGCTGCTGATATTATTGGATCTGTCGGCAGCGTTTGATATAGTTGATTACGATCTTCTGACTCACTGCCTCACCTATGTGGGGATATGAGGGACTGCCTTACAGTGGCTTGTCTCTTTTCTCCATGGTCAGGGGCAGAGGGTGGCACTTGGGGAGAAATTGTCATCCCAACATCCTTTGGTGTGCGGGGTCCCACAGGGAGCAATACTCGCCCAATTATTGTTTAACATCTATATGCACCCCCTTGCCCAGTTGGTGTGAAGTTTCAGACTCGGGTATCATCAATATACAAATGACACTCAGTTGTATCTGATGGTAGACGGGTGACCCGACTCAGCCCCAGATGTCCTGGAACATGTTTTTGCAGCTGTGACTGGTTGGTTGAAGTAGAGTCAGCTGAAACTGAACCCGATGAAGATGGAGGTCCTGTACTTGAGCCACGGGGGATTAGGTTCGGGACTCCCCCTCCTGGCCCTCAATGGGGCACCGTTAGTTCCAGTTCCGAGGGTTAAGAGCCTGGGGGTGATCTTGGATGCCTCCCTAAAAATGGAGGCACAGGTCACAGAGGTTGTCAGGTCCTCTTTTTTCCATCTGCAGCAGACCAGGCAACTTGTCCCTTACCTGTTAACCCATGACTTAACTACAGTGATCCAAGCAACGGTCATCTCTAGGCTAGATTACTGTAACTCGCTCTATGCGGGGCTGCCTTTGAGCCTGACCCGGAGATTACAGCTGGTACAAAATGCAGCAGTGCATATTATTATGAGAGTGCCAAATAAGGGGCATATAACATTATTCTTATGAAAGCTGCATTGGTTGCCAGTGGAGTACTGGATCAGATTCAAGGTTCTGGTATTGACCTATAAGGCCCTGTGCAGTCTGGGACCAGCGTATCTATGGGACCGTCTCTCCCCATTTATTCCCTGGAGGACACTCCAATCAGGGGACAAACAGCTTTTGGTGATCCCTGGCCCCAAGGAGGCCTGCCTAGCCTCAACTAGAGCCAGGGCCTTTTCGGTCCTTGCTCCCGCCTGGTGGAATGCTCTGTCTGCTGAAATCAGAGCCCGGCAGGACCTAGTATCTTTTCGCCGAGCCTGCAAGACAGAGTTGTTCCGCCAGGCATATGGCTGAGGCTGGGCCTCTGCCAGCCTGAAAAAAAGGGATGTATACATCTTAACCCTCCCTGTGAAGGCTGTCCACCATCCTGTTTTAAATGTGTTGTTTTTAATGAATATGAATTTTTAAATTGTATTTTTAGTATGTTGTTATCTGCCCTGAGCCCGCTCACGGGGAGGACGGAATAGAAATCTGAAACCAACCAACCAACCAACCAACCAACCAACCAACCAACCAACCAACCAACCAACCAACCAACCAACCAACCAACCAAACCAGCCCTCAAAAGCACCGAGAGGGAAGAGGTGACATTTCCTAATTTTTCATTACAGTTAACCAAATCCAATGTGGAGGAGATATTTTCATCGGTCACAAAAGACAGCCTTGTATCTACTGGTAGGCTAACTATTGTTTTGCTGAATCAGAATAACAGTATAATCCGGTTCATGGATACCCACAAGAAAAGCCCACTGAACTGAATAAACCTGCATAAGATTGCACTGCAGGACTCTTTCTTGTCCAGTATTCTGTTTCCAAGAGCCGCTAGCCAGAAATCTCTGAGAACAACCAACCATGAGCAATAGCCTTTCTTTATCATCTGTCCTCTGCACCTGTTCCTCAGAGGTGTAGTGTCTCAAAACATGCAATGGCATCCCATGGAGGACTTTCATGTACAGAAGGAGGTGAGATTTTTGTCAATTCCCTATCCTACAGAAGACCTCCAGCTCCACTCAAGGTGTTCTTGGGGGTCCCCTATCCACCCAGGAACAGCGTTGGTCCAACAGAAGTGTGGAGGTGAGGAAGTTGCTCTCTACAGATGGAAATCCCCTCTTTGTCTGGAAATCCTCCATGGGAATCTGACACATAAAGGTTCCATTTTGACAATCTTCCATATATCACCCTAATTTTTTTTAAAAAACACCATTTAAGGTACAAACTATTGTACAGATCTTGTACCTGCTAGCACTTGTGACAGTTTTGAAACTTCTACTGATTTACTTCATTGATCACAAGGGATTGGAACCCAGCTAAAAGTTTTATGCATGTGCAGGGGGCAGGTGGGGGGGGGGTTGAAGCAGGATTTTTGTCTCTTCGTAGCGAACTTCTGTCTTCCCCCAAACCATTTCTGGGGGTCACCCTCCCCCCTAAAGCAGCTTGGGGGGGGGTTGCTATGTCAGGCTGGAGGGAGGCAGAGAAGTTGTGCTTCTGGGGACAGAAGACTTTTTATCTTCATAAAAACAGAAATGGAACCTGATACCACAACATTTCTGACAATTCTTATAACCAATGCACCTTCCCTGTCTTAAATTATGATACAGAATAAAAATGATAATTTTTCATGCTCATACCCCCATTATTCGTGCAGGCTGCCAATCCATACGATCTTGCCTCAGCATGATAATATGTACAGTGACCTAGAATGAACCCATCATTCCAATGGGAATCTTCTTTGCTGGTGAAGATCCATAGCAATGACTTTTTAAAAATCTTGACCACCAATCACTGATTTTCTCATGGATGAGCTGATAGGCTTCTGAGAAACTTCCCAAAATCCCCCCAAACACAGTTTGAAACCCACTGACTTAAGTTAAGGGAATTAACAGTTGTTTGCACTCTGCTACAACAGCTGGTTTTGAAGATATCAGTCTTGGGGTATCAGTTGACTGACTGAAACGAGCAAACTAACAAGTTGGCTATCTACAGCCTGCAGTTGCTCTTTGTGCTAAGAGGCAAGGGATCTGATATCCATACTTCCAGTCTCAAGGTGTTTGACCTCCACTTCTATTCCTCCCCACACATGTACAGAATTTCTTCTCACTGTCACTAATGGGTTAAAAGTTTGAGTTATGCTTGTCTAGTAACCTGCAATTGTAACAGATTATTTATGTCTGTCAAAAGACTCTTCTTCAAATTAAGAATGACTCTCCTATTCTAAACAGCTATGGACGCAGAAAACATAGAAAAACTAATTAATTAGAGTAATTTAGATTCAGACAGGTCTCTCATTTTGTGTCTTGATAAGCATGAGCCGAGTATCAGTGAACCACCAACAGAAGGAACATAAATCTTCCACACGTTCTTCTCCTTCCAAAAGTCACTTTCAACTCCTGGAAAGATTATTCCTGGAGTTGCAGGAACTATGTGGGTAATCAGCTTGCAAGCTGAGTGGCAGCAGTAAAGAGAAGGTGAAATGACCCCTTCTGTTCTATGCTGCTTTACTGACAGAACAGGAAGCAAAGAGTGATTTCATTCCCTTCTCCTAATTAATTGCAAGGCTGTGCCATTGATGTGGGGCCCACAACCTCAGGGTTGGTCTTTGGGGGGCTTGAAAGGGACTGATGCATTTGGGGGTAGGAACATGAGAAAAATCAGAGTGCCTGTTATTGGCAGTTGACTAGATACAAACCACTACTTTGCTGAGCTCCACCCACACAGGGCCAAGCTACAAGTGACGAATGACACTTGAACAGCAAGTGTATTTCTCCCTGTTCACTTGCCCTCCACTCAATCCACTTGCTATTGTGGCTTGGCCCAGAGATTTATGGCTGTGTTGTGTATTATCCATGTATGGATATGGCTAGAACTCACATTTCCCAGATGCACAGTCAACACTCTAGCAATTACTCAATACTGTTGCTGCTTAGTGGTTTGGAGCTTGTATCCAGGGCCGATTCCAGACGACTAACCTTAAGTCGCCTCATGCCGCCCTCTTCCAGATCGCGACGGGGAAAATGCGAAATATCGCGTTTCCTCGCGCGAGTTTTGCGCGACAACGCGCAAAACTCGCGCGAGGAAACGCGATATTTCGCATTTTCCCCGTCGCGATCCGGAAGAGGGCGGCATGAGGCGACTTAAGGTTAGTCGTCTGGAATCGGCCCTGATCTTTCTTGCTGATGGCAGAGTGTTTACACAGCCATTACAATGCAAACAAATTAAACAGTAAAGAAATACTTTATTCGGGAACGAATGAACTTGATAGGATAGAGAAGAGACAAAGACGTAAAGTTAGCTGCCTTGCTAGTTGAGAGAAAGTTCTAGACTGTTTGAAGAAGAAGCAACATATTGCCCTGAGAATAGCAATCTGGAGACAAACAAGGAAAGGCACTTATTTGGAAAGAAGGCTATTTAACTAGCCTTTTACTGCCCCCTGCAGGATAGTTTTAGGTGGCTAGCAGGGTTGGTCTGCAGTAGAAGGGAGCTCTGCCTCTTGAAAACGTACACCTTGAAAATCTTGTTGGTCTCTAAGGTGCCATTGGACTCAAACCCTGCTGCCTCTTGCAGGATATTCTCTTTTTTAAATACTTTTTAAATACTTTTTTTATTTTTGTGTGTCAGACATTGCATATTGAGGCCATCTGCCTCAACATGGAGCTTGAGGAACAAATAACAGCTTGAGTCCCAAACACAGAATTCCAGAATTATCGGTGTTTGGTCCTGGAGACCCTAACACCCATATGAGTGGACACCTCATACTAGCTTGATCACTGGAGCTTGACTTTCAGCAGTTGGCTATGTTGTATGACTGCTCTGTGATGCTTATCAAATGCTTTGTACTGCTTAACTTATTGCTTACAGGAAGAGGTGGGGGGGCATGAATGATCCTGTTCACTCAGCAAGGCAAAAATGAGCATGAAAACAAATTCAAAAATGTATTTTGGAGTTAATGAAGGAACATAACCCAGTCCGTATCAGAAAGCTTGGATGTTGCAACTCTCTTGAAATGTAGGTTACTACTTCAGCCTAACCCATTAAATTTCCTTAATGGAGACTGTGGCAGTTGGCACCATTTCTTCTGTTCTTTTGATAAGTACCTAAACAGGATGTCCTTGTAAATTAAATGAAAAACAGCTCTGGAAGGTTTCCTCCCTCAGGAATAAGTATTAAGATTGGCAGATGGTTTAAGTGGAAATACACAGGAATGCACTTTAGCCAACTCTTGAAAATTGTTCCTGCAGATATTACTGAGGCAGATTCATCAAGTCCCACTGGGCAGCCGTCTGCAGTGAGTCAGTTTTTAATGGCCTGGAGCAGAATGCTTTAATCTAAATTGTTTCGAAACCACCCTAGTCTCAAGAAGGGAAATGTAAAAATAAACTTTCAAGTAATAATCGTTTTGGCTAGCTTCTCGCAACATGCGATTTCATTTGGTTGCTATAACCTAGTTAGCAATGGTCATGTTAATAATCAGCTCAGAAATGTTCTAGAAGAGCTTAATGTTCTTCTAGCATTTCTACTATCATGTATGCATAGGCCCAAATCCAGAGGCGGCTCTACTTCGTTCAAGTGGTTTCACCTGTATAGAATACCACCATTGCACCTCCACGTCGGCTTCATGCATGGCTCTCATTTGCAGGATCAAAGCATTTGTGGATTTGCTCTGAATAGGTACAGGCTCTCTGTATATCACTGGACATGTTATGAGAAATTGACTTTCTTCATCTTTCTAAACTGAAATAATAATAATAATAATAATAATAATAATAATAATAATAATAATAATTTCTTCCTACTGACTAACCAGTTTATAGATTTCTCTCATGTCTCCCGCCTCTGTATTAGCGTTGCTCAGCTACAAATCTCAGGGCTGATAATATCTTGCTCTATAAATGAAGTTGTACTTTAAGGCTAATATCTTCAGGGATGAAAGTAGTAGAAGGAGAATTTTTTTATGCCTAAAGATAGTTCATATATGTATGCTCACCATCTGACATTTGACTTGTGTGTCTGAACATCATAGATACAACATCATTTTGCCTATAATACTTTTCAGAGAAGTTCGGACTTTCAGGTGTCAGTCATTAAGGGCTGATTGTCCTTGCTTCTCTCGCTCTTCTACAGACACTGTAAAACCTGAGTATAGCCAAAGGGCCAAGCTACACATGACGAATGACACTTGAACGGCAAGTGTATTTCTCCCTGTTCACTTGCCCTCCACAAAATCCACTTGCCATTCAAGTGTCATTCGTCATGTGTAGCTTGGCCCACAGGCACAAACCTTTGATGTGAGCCAAATGGCAACAGCCAAACGGATCCTGGCCTTTAGCCCAAGGCTTGCAGCCTGTGGCCCTATGTGAACTGGGCTAGTAGAATCAGCACCAGCCCAGCACATTGTGGAAGAAAAGTGGAATAAGTACATTAAGTCAAGGATTCCCAATGGGGTGCCATACCCTCCAAGTATCTGACGAAGAGAACGTGATTCTTGAAAGCTTATGCTACAATAAAATTGGTTAGTCTTAAAGGTGCTACTGGACTCTTTTTGATTTTGCTACTACAGACTAACATGGCTAACTCCTCTGGATCATTGTACCCGCCAACACTTTTCCTGTTTTAGAAAGTGGGTGGGGCTAGATGGGGTTTTTACACAGCAAGGTTTTTGTCCAGCACAGGAATCTTCTCTGTATGACTGAAGGTAAGCTGTAGTCGTAATTTTGTAGCTGGCTCTGCCTTAGGGTTGCCAGCTCCAAGTTGAGAAATTCCTGGAGATCTAGGAGGTGAAACCTGGAGAAAGTGGGGTTTGGGGAGGGAAAGGACCTTGGCATGGCATAATTCCATACAGCCCTCCCCCCAAAGTAGCCATTTTCTCCAGGTGAACTGATCTCTGTGGCCTGGAGACCAGTTGTAATTCCGGGGGATCTCCAGCCACTGTCTGGAGGCTGGCAACCCTACTCTGCCTCCTGCAGCAGCCATTTTGTGACAGCCATTTTGTAGCTGCACCCACCACACTGTATCAGAATTCCATATGTCCCCGTAGGCTCTAAAAGGTTCAGGGCCCCTTCGTTAAGTAAATAATATGCACATGCATACATCATTGGGATCATGTGTACCCTTTGTGCTCATGTTCCATGAACAGCACATGAGGTGTGGGGCCAGCATGCTCATTCCTGTTCCCTTGTTATGTGCATAATTTTTTGTCTACATATGCCACCTGAAGAGGGCTCATTTCTTTCTTTTGCCAACTTGATTGCTGTGCAGCTAGCAACTGAATATATGAAATTACTCCATTAAAGAGTCTTGTGTGGAAGCTGACATGAAAAGGCTGTCTGTGGTAGAAGGGAAAAGCTATAGCATAGTGACAGAGGATATGCTTTGCATGCACGAATTCCCAAGCATCTCTGCTTTTAAAAAGATGACAGTCTTTCTGGTGGGCAAAGCAACAATAATGATATCTCCATCAAGTGGTTGCTGAGTTTTTAGTGGGTATGCTTAAGATTCATACAAGTGTTGTATAAATATATTGACTTCTGATAGTTTATGTAATTTTATAGTGACTTGTATTGTCGAAGGCTTTCACGGCCGGAGAACGATGGCTGTTGTGGGTTTTCCGGGCTGTATTGCCGTGGTCTTGGCATTGTAGTTCCTGACGTTTCGTCAGCAGCTGTGGCTGGCATCTTCAGAGGTGTAGCACCTCTGACGATGCAAGCCACAGCTGCTGGCGAAACGTCAGGAACTACAATGCCAAGACCACGGCAATACAGCCCGGAAAACCCACAACAGCCTTTATAGTGACTTGTTTGCTGTCTTAGACCTTTGTATGCCATTAAAGTTATTTTTTTTTATATCTCCATCAATGAGATCTTGTCTAGCACCCACTTGTTTTGATTAATAAATACCAGCTGGATAAAGTTTCATTTTGTGTTTTCCTTCAATGAATTAAGGAAGGTTTTCCCTCAAAAACACACAGAGAGAATATGCCATGTCATTTTAGGGTCTGATTAGATGATACATTAAAAACCAGTTGGTTTGTGGAACCCCCAATCCAGCTTGCATATAACGTGACCCAGGATTCACCTTAAAAATAGCGGGGGGGGGGGCAAATTGGTTCCCGAGCATCAGGTTAGGGCTTCATCATTCTTTCCCTTTCTCTCCACCTGCTTTTGCTAGCAGAAAAGGGTCGTGGAAGTGTGCTGTTTGTCTTACTGCCAGTGCCATGTATTTTCCCAGGAGACACGTGGAAGGAGCTGTGGGACAATGAACATACCCCCCTCCCCCCGCCATTTTTTCTAGTAAAAGCAAGCAGGGAATAAAGGAGGGGATGTTTAAGCTTCCTCATGCCACTACACTGTGCCCATAAGCTGGTTCCTGCCCCCCGACCACACACAATCGTATTTATAAGGTGAGTGTCAGCTCTCGTGTTACAACAACCGAATCTGTTAGCGTTGCTGAGAGAAGGCCATCCAGTCTTTTCTTAAACACTTCCATCTTTAGAGGTTTTTAAGCAGAGACTCTATGGCCGTCTGTCAGCAGTGCTGATTCTATGACTCAGATGAATTTAGGCAGATTGTGAGCGGGAGGGCAGGAAGGGATTTGATAGTGCTTGGCTCTCATGGCACTTTCATATGTTCCCAAGGTAATGCCAATGGCCACTTTGGGGTGAGGAAGGAATTTTCTTCCGGGCCAGATTGACCAGGAATGCCTTCCTCTGGGCTTTGAGTGCGTAGTGTGTGTGTGTGTGTGGGGGGTCATTGATAGTGTGTGTGTGTTGTGTGTGTACGTTGGGAGGAGCTGTGAATTCCTGCATTGTGCAGGGAGTTGGACTACATGGCCCTTGGGGTCTTTCCAGCTCTATGTTTCTAGACTACGTTTTCTGAAATTTCCAGTTAAGACTTTATTTCTGGGTTTCTACACAAGAAAAGCAATCATTTGTGGTCCTGAATGATAGTTGCATAATGTAGATTTTTCTCCCTGATGACTTACTCACCAGTCTGCCTTTTGAGTAGGCGTGCTAGAAGTCTTGTCTAAAATATCAGATGGTGATATCTTGGAAAGCACATGTTTTCCTCCTCTGGCAATGGACTGGAGAGATAAGGAGTAACATAGGCTTGGCTGAGTTGCTCTCAGGATGGAGAGGCTTCTCCAGATATTCCACAAATGCTTATGCTACTTGTGGCTTCTATACCAGGCATAGCCAGCCATACGGAAAAGGCTTTATGATTTGGACTTCAGGGGTAGAACGCTGGAATTCTAGCAACACTAAATAGAACATCCTTTGAAACTGCTGAAAATATGAATTGACCTCATTAGGGGGATCATTTGGGCTAAAAGAAACTCTTGGACACTAAAGGGCTGGCAGCTGAAGTTGCCATTTCCCCTGTGGGTACACTGCAGAAATAATTTAAGTAGCATTTGATGCTCATTTGCAACATGTGTGCAAAGACTTTTAAGAACAAGAGGTACTCAAAGTTCTCAGTAGTCCTAGAATGGAGATCAAGGCCAAACAATCTACTGCCACTGGGACTGCCAAGGGATTTAACAGCTCAGAAGATTTTTTCCTTAATAGCTCTCCAAGTAAAAGGCAAAACAACACAATGTTTAAAGAATAGAAGTCTCCTAGGTTTTTTTTTAAAACAAGAGGAAGTAAAATTGCTATTAACACTTACTCACCTGGACTCTCATCCTCTAATCTCTATCTGAAAATTATACATATAATAATACGGGAATGATATAATTATGAGCTTTCAAAAAAATTGCTGTGGCTGGGGGCCAAAGAGTCACTTTAAAAGCGACCAAGCTCTTTTGTGCACCTGGTGGAATTTGGTAACACCAGATTCTCCCGGTGCTAAAGTGTTTTTGAAACTTGGTTAGTTTTGAAAGTGTTTTAGTATGACAGGAGCAGAATGCAGATGACAAAAAGACACCCCCCCCCCTATAAATTCATGGCGAGCTGAATTAATGAGCAGTTCTTTGGATTTTGGCCTACATGTTTGGTTGAACTATAGCCCAAAGACCACTGTGCCATTAACTTACTGAATACATCAGGATGTGGTCTTTGTCAACAATATACAATACTTTTCATTAAAAACTACTTAGAAACTATGCAATTTTTTTTAAGAGAAGGTAAATTGGTCGAGCATAAGTGCATCTGTTGCTGTTTACTATGATTGCTAATGGACTGTCCATGTTGGGAGGGGAAAGCTGTTGGACAACAACAGGTAAATGATCTTGCCTTCATTATTTGTGAGCTTCCTAGATGCATCAGGCTAGCCACTTCAATGTACAGAAATGTTGGGTGAGAAAGCTAGAATACTTTTGGTCCAGTTGCAAAGGATAGTTCAAATGCTCTGTTGTTTTAAATCACAGCTAGTCACTCCACCATTATACTACAGTAAAAGACAGTGGTGCTGTCCAATGACCATTAACTATTTAATAAGGTTGGGTGAGCCCGTGGTTATCTCCACTCATTCATAATGTTTTCATGCCCAGGTGTTTTTATCTTGAATCTGCAGCTCTGTCAATCTGTCTTTCTATGGCTCCATCTACACATCATTGAATATCATACTATTGTTGCACTGTAGCATTCATTTGTTTGTCAATGATCCACCTTGTCCACCAAAATTCAGTTATGAGTGTTCATTATACTGCAACAATAGCACCAATGATGTATGGATGCAGCCTGCCTACTGTGCTGTAAGGAAGGCACATCTCAGTGTAAGTTCAGTGCACTTTCCACCCTCAAATGAAAGAAGTTACTTTCCTTCAACCACCGCTCACTCTGTCCCCATGGCACTACTGGCTAAAGTTGTACACCAAGCTGAAGAAGACCCTCAAATTTAGACAGAGATCAACACAGCATGAATAAGGAATTTGTGACTGAGAGGCAAACAGTGCAATCCTACGTAGAGTTACTCCATTCTGATTTCAGTGGGCTTAGACTGGAGTAACTCTCCTTAGGATTCCACTGAATGCACCACTACAAACTTAGAAGAAGCACTGAGATTCAGAAAAAGTGGAAAACAAAAATATAAGAAAATAATACTAAAATCTGGATGGGAAGTCTCAAGCGGTCAAAATACTATTTATTACCTAATGCTCAATATCCATTACTAGGCACCTACCATGGACCCAGTTTGTTGGCCCTTTAGGGCAACTGGTTGGCCAGTATGTGAAAGAGACTGCTGGACTAAATGGATCACTAGTCCGATCCATCTGGGCAGTTCTTATGTTATTATGGCCAGACAGAGAACATCAGAGTTCATATTCCTTCCTTTCCAAGTTCGTACACTTAGGGCCAAACTACAAGTGATGAATGACACTTGAACGTCCAGTGTATTCCTCCCTGTTCACTTTCCCTCCACTTGCCATCCACTCAATCCACTTGCCGTTCAAGTGTCATTCGTCACTTGTAGCTTGGCCCTCAGAAGGGGGGTTGACAGGAACCTATGAATGTAATCAAACTGGTCAAAGGGCCAAGGGAGTGCCCCATAATCTTTGAGATAATTCCAAATAAGGAATAGTAGAGAGGTTCCAGGTGGGGATGAGCAGTCTTAGGGCCAAGCTACAAGTGACGAATGACACTTGAACGGCAAGTGGATTGAGTGGAGGGCAAGTGAACAGGGAGAAATACACTTGCCGTTCAAGTGTCATTCGTCACTTGTAGCTTGGCCCTCAGTCTGAGGGCCAAACTACAAGTGACGAATGACACTTGAACAGCAAGTGTATTCTTCCCTGTTCACTTTCCCTCCACTTGCTCTCTACTCGATCCACTTGCCATTCAAGTGTCATTTGTCACTTGTAGCTTGGCCCTCAGAGTAGAATTTGGGCTTTGATGAGCAACTAAAACTTTACAAATTGATCCCAAAAGAGAAATTGTTCAAGGCAAGAATCTTTTCAGCCATCACTCACATCTCACTATGAGCAGTTGATTTAGATCTGTTTCTTTTCTCTTTTCTCTGTGGTTAGAAGACTGAAGCTTTGAATCATGCTCTAAGCTATTCTTACTAAGCATGTTTACTGTCATTCCTTGCTTTCAGAATCAGCCAAGCACTGAGCCAAATTAATACCTGGTGGTTTTGGGGGGGGGGGTGTCAAGTCACTTAATATCTGTAGTAAAACCACTGAAGTTTAATCCATTTACCTGTCTGCTTCTTCTACCATTTTCTCTTCCACATTCTGATTATTGTAAATATATGTCCATAGGTTTTAGAAAAGCATTGTATCAGTGTATTTTACTTTCAAACGTGATTAAATCTGAAGGGCATATGTCAGGGAATACTATTACATAACTGAGAGAAAATGCAATACAACTCTACTTCTTGCACGGCCTTAAGCTGTTTCCAGTAATAATACATTTTTAATGTTAAATGATCCTCTTCTTCTTCAGAGCCATGCGGTCAAATATTTTTGACAGAGTTTACTCAGAATCAAGGTTTTGTGTGTTAGCATTCAGATACAAGGCAATCAGAGGAAATGGAGGACATTGCTCCAAAACTTTAATAGTTGTATAGGTGCGGTTCATGATGTAGTACTCAGAAAAGCTGTGTCTATTTGAGTTTTTCTCTTACCTCAGCAGTTAAATGTACAGGAATTCCTTGTGTTTTTTTTCCCCATCTAGCAACCCAGTTTCCATTTAGGGGCAGTGAATTTCTGTTTCTAATCATCTCACAATATAAACATGTTTATTTAGGTCAGAACTGACTGTGAAGTTGAACATGAGGTTGCCATCAAAAAACGATAGCCTTGTACCAAGCGTCTTGCTTTTCTTCTAGAAATAAGTAATTTTAGAACTATGTGATGAGAATAGAAATAAGTGGAATTCCTGCCTTCATTCTGTCATGATTTGTCTGATTATCTGCACATAGACAGTCTGTTCCTCTGTTCTTCTTTTTCTCAGTTTATATTTTTTTGTTTTTGGAGTTTCAGCCTAAAATATGTACTCAAATATATTTTTAAAATCATTATGCATGAAAAATACTAGTCCTTCATTCACATACTGTGCTCCAAGGTCCATGAGGAAGGGCGGGATTAAAAAAAATGTACTATGCAGATAGACTATTCAATATAATATTCCATATGTCTGAGTGAATCAGCACTGTTATATATTGTTCCTGAAAGCAGTATTTGAATGCGCTTTATTTAATCTTAGCTGGCAAATTAAGAGGGTGACAGAAAAGTTCAGATGGATCTATTTCAATTTGCTCTGTCCATGAGTGGACAGACTGAATTTGGTGGAGCTTTGATTCTGCAAGGTGCGGTGCTTGTGAGAAGTCTCTTCCTTTAATCTTGGCCAGTGTTTTAGGCTGCCATGGTCCACTGCTGAAACAAGAAAAAGAGTGCTCACGGCCATGGTCCTGTCTAGAAGCCAAGGCACAGCTTAGGATGCTGACCATGGGTGCAGCTAATTACTCCCCTCCCAGCTACTGAATGTATTTCCTGCACCCAACCACAGCCCTCTCTCTCCCCAGCATTATATAAACTCCAGCCAAAATGTCCCATGTTCCGGATGATGATGAGAACCAGTTTGGAGTAGTGTTTAAGAGCGTGGGACTCTAATCTGGAGAACTGGGTTTGATTCCCCACTCCTCCACTTGAAGCCAGCTGGGTGGCCTTGGGTCAGTTACAGCTTTTAGGAGCTCTCTCAGCCCCACCTGTTACCAGAACTGCTCTTTATTATAATGGGGAATTAGCTATAGCAGTCTGTAACTTAAAATTAAGCGCGGATCATAACCTATGTATACGGAGGTCCCGATCCCAGACACTCTAGTGAAAAAGAGGCAGACTACAAATAAGTTCCAAACACGTGTATTTAGTGTGGCGTAAGCCTAAACTTGCACAAGCATACAAGAGAACATACAAGATCTAAGAAATACAGAGTAGGAAATACAGAAACGTTCGCATTAGCTGGTTCCCAACGATGATAGGGGGAATACTCACTTATCCTGGAGCGAAGCAGAGACACAGCAGCGAGGGTGGCCCAATGCCAGCACTGGGACCACAGACGGACAGCAAGGAGGTCTGGATAGGGAATGGCCTGAGCACTGAGTGGTCTGGGAGACCAGCTTAAATACCCCAAAACGTACCCTGGGGCTGGTGCTGTACTTGGTGGTTCTCACAGATTAAAACAAAGGGTCTAATGGGTCACTGAATGGCTTGGATGGGCCACTTTGGTAATCAGATTGTGATAAGTGACACCTCAGGAAGAGGGGACAAAAGAGGGAGGGGGAAATCCAAGTGGGCTGAATGGATGTTCCAGCGGACAGGGCTTGTCCTGATGTCATCAGCTCTGGAATGCAGAGGTTTCTTTGAGATGCATTCTCTAAGTGCTTGGGATGGTCGGCACTTAGTTCTTCTCCGGGGCGGCTCCTAAGATATGCAGAGCGGGGCGAGGTGCTCTCGCTGCGGACGTGGTGTGCCCGCTTCGCCGAAATGGCTTCCCAAAGCAGTCTCTTCCTCGGGGTCTTCTGGCTGCCTAAGAACATGGATGCCGGCTGGGCATAGCTGAGGCTGGTTTGCAGGCTGCCCGGTAGCGAGGGCAAGCTCGGGGACCGGCCCGCGGGAGGCTCCAGGCGAGAACTGACCAGGGAGCGCCTAGCCAGGCTCGCTGGAGGTTTCCCCGGCTGGCGCCCGGCTGGTAGCAGCGGCTTGGGCCCATATGAGTCAGGCTTCCATGGAGGCAGGGGGAACAATACTTTAAAACACAGTCCAAGGCAAGGAACAGGCACGGTCCGTGGCAGATGGCAGTGCAGGCACGGGGCACACTTGTAACACAGTCCAAACACACACTGGGAAGTCCAGATACAGGTCAGGGCAGGGCTTGCCCAGGAAGAGAGTCCTTTGTGCAGTTAACCAAACATGGAGTCAGTAAACTACACAGTCTATAACAGCAGCAAGGCAATTGACACGCAGGCAGGAAACTGACACGTGTATCAGGACACACACGTGCAAAGCAGTCTTTGTGTAGCAGCAGTGAAACAGTAACGCAGGAAACTTTAACACAGTTCATGGCAGGCCTTAAAGCAGGGGAGGGGGCCTGCTTGGCAACAGTTCCCCCCCTCGGAGACCCCGTGACGTCAGGCGCGTGGGTCTCCGAACTTGACTTCAAAGGTGAGGTGGTCGGCAATGTCCGGTGGTCGAGCTTCGAGCGGAAAAGAAGTGGGAAGGGAAGGGGGAGGAGGCGTCACTCAAAAATTTAGTTTGGAGAACCACCTAACCGAATAAGTGCAATTTAGATCAGCCAATGTGCTGCAGGTCTCTGGGTTCACACCAGGGGGTGTGCTAAGTGCAATCGTCAGAATAAATAGCAATAATTCATAAGCAATAGCAATTCATAGTTACATAAGCAGTAATGAGCAATTCATAGCAATGAGTAATCCATATGCAGCGGCAAATTCATGGGTATAAGGTTAAAAGCAAAGGCAATTCATGAGCCAATTCATGAATACAGGATTAAAAGGCGAAGGTAATTCATAAAAGTACAAGCAATTCATAGATAGGTGATAATTCATACAGGATAAAAGTGAAGTGTGCAAGCAAGGCATAGACCAATTCATCAAGGGTGGAACAATTCATAGGTGATTAAAACCATAAATACATATATAGGATTAAAACAATAATTCCGGAAGTTAAAACCAATTTCATAGATAAAAGCAGCAATAGTAAAAGCAAGTGCGGGGAAACAATTCATGAGGGGTAAGCGGCGGAAGGGCTCATAGGGGACAGAAAAATAAACTTCGCAATTAAAAGGCTAACTCATGCGGCCAGATTAAAACCAAATTCATAGAGTTTAAAATCAGTAATTAAATAACCTTTAAAAGAGACCATTCCGGAGGGGTCTCAGTTAAAACCAAATTCATAAAATGATAAATAGGCTAGAATTACCTCGGCGGAGGGAGTCAGGTTAAAAAGGCAATTCAAAAGGTTAAAATCAAATTCATAGGGATAAAGTTAATACGGGTTATAAAAGGGTCCCAGTTCATGGGAGGATCATGGGCGCACTTGCAGTAGATAGAGGGAGGGACTAGTTCGGGGCTAAATTCATGGGAGTGAAATTCATAAAAGCAATGGCAAGAAATTCATGAGATCATAGAGCAACAAAGATCACAGACGGCTCAGTCCGCAGTACAGCTGCTGGACTGGGTTGCATATATATACAGGAACAAGCAAACTTAGTCCATGTGTTCCAAAACACACTTCCACCCCCCCTTGCTGTCTGCGTCAATCCGCAGGGCAGGGTCGGCAGGCGGCGAGAAGGGCTTCAGACACAGTTCTAGTCCTCATGGAGGTGGCGCTGCTGGCGGTCGTTTGGAGACGGGCCGTGGGCTGGGAGGCAGAGTAATATGTCCCCCCCTAGTCCACAAGAGGGCCTCGGAGCGGTGTCCGGCAGCAAAGCGTCCATGGGGCCGGTGCAGAGTTCTTACACATAAATGCACAAGCATAGTTCGTAATCACACAAGCAACAAAATAAACAAGGGCTAAAAACGAAGCGCCAAGAACAACCACTAAGGCAGAAGGAGTTCGGGGTTATAGTGATCCAAGCGGTAAGACAGCTGGAGTTGCTGGAGCTGTCGGCGGCTCCAACAGCCCAAATAAAGTAGTGAGGCCCATAAAACTTGAAAGGCCAAAATAACAACGATCGGGTGCAAAGCCAAGTTGTAAATTCCAGTGGCAGTGGGGCTCCAGCCAAAGAGGGTTTCCCACCACGAGTGCTCACCGGTGGTCTTGATTCGTTGGACCAGGTCCAGGATCTCCTTTCCGTTGTGGGACACAACCAAAGCAGTTGTATCCCCGTCCCTCTGGATGCTCTGGAGGGTGCGGTGGAGCTGAGGGTGGGTCAGGAGCTCGTGGATTAGCTCCAGACCGATGCCAAGGGAGACTGGCTTCACATAACGATAGATGGAGGGTGCCACCAGGATCTCTTCTTGGGTCCAGACCGGTACCGTGTAGGTGAAGTCGCAGGCTGCTACCGAAGACAGGTTGCAGAAGCAGCGGTTGACTCCCGGGATCACGGGCTTAAGCTGGAACGAGTTCAGGATTACAAAATCGCAGGCCGTTCGCACGCAGGCACATCCTTTCCCAAGGTAGACCACAGTGGAGCTGTTCTCCCGGACGACCTTGAAAGAGCACTCATTGAGGGCGTCGACTTGCGGGGCTACACAGGGGTGCTGAGGTGCAAAGGCTCGGTCTTGGCAAATGAAGCCGGTCTGGTCTCGATGCTGGCACCCTTGGAGGCTGACGAGCTGCCATCCGGTCGGGGTGAAGCGGGCCCAATGGTCGGGGTGTCGGGCGTAGAGGACTTCGGTGTCGCTGACTTGGAGTCCCAGAGGCACAACTGGATACACATGGAATGACTCGTGCGCACTGGCCGTCAATAAAAATAATTTAAGCTCCTGGGTGGTCGGTGAGAATGAGGAATTTACGAGAGACCACCAGGATTCAAGCTCCAGTTCTATGGGTGACAATTTGGGCATAATCAATCTTTTATTTTCCAGGGGCAAGTGCCCGTCCGTGGCTTGCCGAATTAGCCCCATGGCCACAGCCTGATTTAATTGTTGGGCTTGCATACATGCCATGGCTATTGACACGTTGCGTTCAAAAGACTGTGTTCCTTTGAGCAGCAGAGAAAAATCTCTTTCAATTTGACTCTCCCAGTTAACTAAAATGGAGCTGATCTCGTGTTGCCCATTCGAAATGGAATTTAGGGACTGCACCACCGGTTTACCTAAGTCGGAGATGCTAGCCGTGACATGGGCAAACTTATTAGCGAGAGTCTCAATATTGACCGAATCCATGATTGCTAAGCCTCCGGCTGCAGGAGCAGTCCAGTCGGCAATGCTTCGTCTGGCACGCGAGAGAGAGGGAGGGGGATCGATCCACAGTTGTAGCCATGCATTCCAACCCTTGCTACCGGCCTCCAGATAGGGAGCGCACTGCGGCAGCCTCTGGGTTACATTTAGCTCAGCTAAGTCTATGCGGATCTCTTTTAAAGACATTTGCGGGCGGACTAGAACTCTCTCTCGAATGTCAGTTTTCAAAACATGGGAGCCCACTATATGCGTGCCGCCTTGGCTTAATTGTTCATTGCTAGCAATCAAAGGGTCAATTTGGATGGTGTGGGTCTCCTGGGTCCGGATCAGCAGGGAATAATTGCCTGGTTCATGAGTCAAATTTACAAAGAGCAGCCCAAGCCAGTGAAATTTCTCTACTAGGGGCTTGGTTTGGCATTCGGGCGTCTGCTGAACCAGTATCCAATCGGGTGGGCCGTGTTTGGCTAGGTCTTCCTCTTTTACAATCCAGGTCAGGTTCTCCCAGCGTTCTATAGCAAAGGAGAGAACTGCGCCTGAAGGGGGTGTAATAGTGACTGATGCGGATTCAGTGGTAGTGGTGCCTAGTAGGATGGTCATTCTAAAGGGGTCTCCTGCCTTCCATACTGCGGCCGACACTAAAATAACTTCACAGTATGGTCCGAGAGCCTCAGTGACAAATGGCGAGGTTTCGAAGTTGGCAGGGGTGGTATATTTGTCTACCACCGGGACTGCGGTGGGGGCTGGCCTGATGCGGGGAAGGAACATACATGGAATTGGAGCAAGTGGTGAGACTGTATTGGTAGGCGAGTAACATACTAATTCTTGGGACATGGTTTTCACTCCTACACATAAAATAACAAGCTCTGGGGGTCGGATCCACTGCTCTTCACAACTGCGGAAGTTAGTGCGATCCGTGGGGGTGGTCATATTGCTCTGCTGCACAACCTTGCAGACCATCATTTCATTTCCTGCCAGGGTATTTATACATCTCCAGTGGGGGTAGGGCATTAATTTGGACGGGCGTCCCTCTATTAGGGTGCCTGCCAGCACGAGCAAACACAGGGTAGCCAGGTGCCTCATCTCCTGGCCTTCTTTTCCTTTTTGTGGTGACAGTATCCTGGGGAGACCTGCGGATATAAGTACAGGTTCCCTGAGTTCATTGCAGCAAAAATAAATGAAGTGGAGTAGGGAGAAAGAAAAGGGAGGGCCTTTTTCTGCCAGCACTGTCTATTAAGCGGGGTTCGAACGAGAAGTCCCGGAGCACTAAGCGAGCCTTCCAGCTTGTTGCTCTGGGGAACTCCTGTGCGAAGGTTTCTTCCTAAAGCATGTATATTTCAGAGGGGAAACGTCTTTACGTCAAGCAAGGGTCGGCTGTGCGTTAGGCGGGATTATGCAAACTCGCCCCAGGGGTCCCTGGGTGCCTGGGCTAGGTGGCCTTCAGGTGCCCCTTGCTTGGCGGCGGGCTATTGTTATTTTGCGGGCTGAGAGCTATCTGTCCGGCTCGGCCTGGCCTTGCCGTTTTAAAACGAAAAAACTAGAGAGCGGCTTACATTAACTATAAGGGTTGCTGCAGACGGGGGCCCTCGCTTTAATTTTTCAAAAATAGGCCTTCGTCATATGTTTGCAGGACAACCAATTTTTGGGGGGGAACTCCCTCGGGAGGCCCCATCTTCTAGTTACGAGAAAAACGATACACCGGGCAAAAAGAAAAATACACTGAGCAAAAAGAAAAATACACGGAGCACGAAGCATACGGGTGTGGGGTGCTTTTAGGTTGCCCTCACTTGGAAGGCCTGGCAGGGCTTCATTATATCTTCAATATGTCTCCCCCCCTTCTTTTCCCTTGTACGGTACGGGCAAGGGAAAAGATTACGTGGGGCGGGCGGCTGCTGGCGGAAAGGGCCGAAGTGGAGCCGAGGGCGCTCGGCGGCGTTTATCGAAAAGCGGCGGAGGCGGCCAAGATCTGCCGGCGCCACTGGGTCTGGGTTGTTTGGGGGTCATCTTGGCGCGGGGGATCCTGGCTATGTAAATGAGGTACGCTGCCCCTTGTGCGTGGCGAACGCACCTCAATAACATATTCCAGAGGTAACATATTTACAAAATACTGGCGGGTCTTTTACCTTTGCACTAGAGCGTACTAGATGGTGGCGCCGTATAGCAACTCACCATGACGAATATAAACATTAGTAAAAGAGGGATGTTGGGCTATCTGGGGGTCCTTTTCTAGGGGAGGCACGGCCCTCAAAGCCAAAGCCGACCATCATGCGAAAGCGTGGGTCTGGCAGGTGAGACCCCGAATCTACGTAGATGCGGGATCTTCACCAGCACGGCGGGTGATATATTTTCGAATACAGGGATCACCTTATTTGGTGGTTCCACCATGTTCGAAAGAATACAGTCACCTCTGGGCTAAAGCCTCTCCAAACACTTCCACACACAGCAAATCTCTTTTGCCTGTGCAATTTTTTCCGAACATGCGGCTTACAATCCAATTAAGAATCACTTTCGGTGGTGGTCCTATTTGGCTTTGGTTGCCGTGTCTTCCCCAAGGGTCCCAACTGTGGGGCCCGCCTAATGAAGTTAAAGAATAGAATTGGAAAAACTCTTGGCACTCACACTTACATCTACATATTCTACTATTTCTCTTATTCTAAAGCTACAAAGGTCTGGTCTAAGGGGACACACGGTATCTCTGGCCCAGGGTGGAGGGATATCTGGCGAATCACTGGGCAGAGGGGGGCTGGGCTGGTGGAGGTTCCCCCAGGGTCATACACAGGAGGGGCGGTTTGCAGCGGCTTCCCTTTCCATTCTTTTAATTGAGAGGCGTGAAAGTATTTTAGCCACGTTCCTCCTGTCTTTCTCTGGATGGCTACCTGATAGACAGCTGGGGAGACTCTTTTTGTGATAGGGACTGGGCCTTGCCATTTGGCTGCTAGCGAATGCGCCTTTTGTGAAAACTTCCTGTACAGAACGAGCTGTCCTTCCTCCCACTGCCTGGGGTTCCTGACCCATCCTAATTTGCGGTCCATATCCTTCTGAGCTGTGCCCAACTTCTGGGCCACTTGCATGTGGACGGCGTGTATAGACGAGAGCA
The DNA here is from genome assembly GCF_028583425.1 of Eublepharis macularius. Classification (NCBI taxonomy): domain Eukaryota; kingdom Metazoa; phylum Chordata; class Lepidosauria; order Squamata; family Eublepharidae; genus Eublepharis; species Eublepharis macularius. The sequence continues at coordinate 36,543,846 of NC_072792.1, read as the reverse complement.
GATCTTGGACCCAAGCATCATTAATCACTACAGGCTGCATATCGGAAGGGAGCTGCGTATCTAGCCAGAAGGCTTCCGGGAGCTGCATTCTTCGCCCTGTCATTACCATATGGGGTGTGAGCCCGTGAACTGCGGTAGTGCCTCTAATGGCCATTAGGATTATGGGGAGTTTTTCATCCCAGTCTCTCCCGGAGGAGCGAACCATCTTGCGGAGAGCCTCCTTGAGGGTCCGGTTGGTTCTTTCTATGGCGCCTGAAGCCTGAGGGTGGCCGGCTATGTGGAACCGTTGCTGGATGCCTAGTGCTTTACAAAGCTCCTGCGTAACTTCTCCGATAAAGTGTGAGCCTAAATCGGAGTCCATGACTCGCACAATGCCCCATCTTGAAAAGACATTGTTGAACAGTAGTTTGGCTGTGGTGGCTGCATTGTTGCACTTGCACGGAAACGCTTCGACCCATTTGCTAAAGGGGTCTATGACAGTGAGGCAGTAGCGATTGCCGCGAGCAGTGGGGGGAAGGGGGCCGATAAAGTCAATCTGTATGCGAGCCCAGGGTCCATCAATTCTCTGATGCTGGAGGGGAGCTCTAGGTCCGGTGGGGTCTGCATTGACCATAGCGCAGGACAGACAGTTGTCTACCCATTGCGCTACTTCGGTGCGCATGCCAGGCCACCAACCAACCTCTTTTACCCTTTCCAGAGTCAGATCCTTGCCTTGGTGTCCCTGCTCGTGGACAAACTGAATTAAGTCAGCCCTAACTTCCAATGGCACTACCCAATGGCGTTCGCCGGCTGTATCTACTGCCCAAACTATGCCTTCCTCTTCTCTGATCATGAGTCTCCCTGTCTGATCCCTTCCTGCGGCTAGGAGGTCAGTTATTTCTGGGTCTGATTGCTGCAGTTGTGCTAGGTCTAGTGTTCCTACGGTTCCCTGAGCTTGGCTGCGGGCTTGTGCCCGAGTGGTGACAGGGCGGAGGGGACAATCGGTGGCAGATTCCGGTAGGGGAGCATTTTCAGTGGCGGCTGCCTTGGCTGCGAGGTCTGCCTGGTCATTCCAGTAAGCGGTCTCTGAGTTCGTCTTCTGGTGTCCCTTGACATGGGTCACCTGCGTTGGGCCTGAGCGAGACTGGAGGAGTGCTGCTACTTGCTGCCATAGCTGTAGGTGGGCTACGGATTTCCCATCGCTAGCTCTCCACACCTGATTCTGCCACACCGGGAGCCAGACCGTGGCGGCTTTGGCCGTCCAATCCGAGTCTGTGTAAATGGCAAGTGGGCTTTCTGGGGGCTCAAACTCAAGCACTGCCAGAAGCGCTTGCACCTCAGCCGCTTGGCTGGAATGGGGGCGGGCTGGACCCTTTAGAGTGCATGCGTCGCTCACTCGCACGGTGCCGTAGCCTGTCCGAGGGGAGCCTCCAACGTGAAAGGAGGAGCCGTCGCAGAACCAGCATGTGAAGCCGTTCAGTCGGGCTTCCTCTAGCGGGACTCCCCAAGTGACTGGCCAAACAACCTGCGGTGGCGGGTCCAGGGGGCACTCGTGCTCGGTCCCGGTTACTAACAGGCCATAGGGGGCTGGTGGCTCAGTGGATTCCTTTTAAAACTCTACTCCGCGGTTAACCAATGCCAGGGTCCATTGTGCTATGCGGGCGTTTGACACTTGTCCATCTTGTATTTTGCCAGACAGAATATATTTGAGGGGCGTGTGAGTGGTTTGAACTATTGTACGTGAACCTCCTATGATAAATTCCCAATGGGTCAGACTCCAAACCAGAGCAAGGCATGTCTTCTCGCATGGGCTAAACTTAGTTTCTACTGCGGTTAGGTTGCGAGAGGCATAGGCTACTACTCTAGCGGTTCCTGCTTGCTGCTGGGTGAGCGTGGCTCCTATGCTCTTGTCTGATACTGCTAACTGGATAAAGAATGGCTGAGTTACATCTGGATGGGCTAGGGCCGGGGCTGCGGCCAGACTGCGCTTTAGCTCGGCTAAGGCTGTCTGTTGCTCCGGTCCCCACTCCCAGGGAGTGTTCTTCTTAAGGAGAGCATAAAGGGGGCGAGCTTTGTCTGCAAAGGACTCGATGAAGTCTCGGGAAAAGTTAAAAGTTCCTAGAAGGGCTCTGAGGGAGGAGACATCGGTGGGTGCAGGCAGCTTGGAAATGACCTCCATTCGCTGGGCATCCGGGGTGCGACCCTCGGGTCCCAGGGTCAAACCCAGGTACTTGACGCTGGTCTGAACCAATTGGGCCTTTTCCCTGCTTGCCTTGAACCCAGTCTCACGGAGGAGTTCCAGGACTTCCCTGGTGATCTGGTGGGCTAATTCTTCCGTAGGGGCATGGACTAAAATGTCATCCACGTAGCTCAGTACGTGGGGCCTCGAAGAAGGTTGGAGGCGTTCCCACATCTGAACCACATGGGCATGACAAATACTGGGGCTGGAGTGGAATCCCTGGGGTGTCCGCTTGAATGCGTATTGCTGGCCGCGGAAAGTGAACGCGAACTTGTACCAGCAAGACTCATGCAACCGGATGGAGTGGAAAGCGTTGGCCAGGTCTATGACCGAGTAGAACCGGGACCCAGCGGCAATGGCTGTGAGGATCTCGTTGTACTTGGCCACAACTGGGGCAACTGGAGGGGTGGTGGCATTCAGGGCCCGGAAGTCGACCGTCATTCTCCAGGTCACTCCATCTGCTTTTAGAACTGGCCACAATGGGGCGTTGCAGATGGACTGCGTCGGGAGTATGACGTCCCACTCAAGGAGTCCTTCTATAGTCTTGGCTATCCCTGCTTCAGCTTCCGCTGGGTACTTGTACTGTCTTTGGGGAGGGGGATCCTTTCCCTCAATCAGGACGCAGGCGCCCTTCACTATCCCACACTCGGCTTTGTCTGTCACCCAAACTTCGGGAAAGTCCTGAACCCAGGGGTCTCCTGTGATGGGGGCGAGAGGCAAAGGGGCCTTAAGGGCTGCACATCGATGGACTGCATTGACGAAGTCTGGGCCTCCCGGGATGCGCGACAGGAGCCCGTTCTCTAAGTCAATGGTCAGTCCCTCGGGTCGGAAGAACGGCATACCCAAAAGTCCATCATCTTCTCCCCGGTTTGCGCATGCCGAAATCCTGGTGGCCAGGTTCCCAACGGAGAGGGGGATGTCCTGCCAGACCGGGGATTCTTGCATGCCGCCTCCGAAACCGGCGAGCTGCATGGTAGTAGAGGTTTGAGTTCCCTTCGTAACTAAGGTGGGCCGGAGTATATTAAGTGAAGCTCCGGTATCTATGAGGAGGGTGGCAGGCTTCTTCTTTTCCCCAGGAGTCCCGATCCCTGCCTTCACTGTCGGTCTCCCCCATGTGTCCGGCTTTAGTTTGGCAACTATGCCCACGGAGGGAGACTGGGACTCGGGGCAACCCTATTCTGATCCTGCGCCCTGGTCTGTGAAAGTGGCACTTTCTCTAAAGGGGTTGTTGGGGCTCGGGCGTTCCCGGACCGCAGCTATCGGGGGACTCGAGAAGGGAGGGTCTGGCGGCAAAGGGGGCGCCGACGGGGGTACTGGGGGCTGCTGCTGGTCTTCCCACTCCATGATCGCCTTCATTAGAACGGACGTGGGCTTTCCATCTAATAGCTCCATGTTCGCTCCAATGTTTTTGAGGCGCATCCAAAGTTCCCAACAGAGGGGGTCCCTGGACTGGGGCGTGCTGCCGCGGTCCCGGTAGCCCTCGTGGTCGCCCTGTGATGCTCCCCAAGCGTTAGACTGATCTGGAGGTGGGTAGACCTGATGGTTGTACGGGTGCGATGCTCGAGAGTGAGAAGGGGCTAGGGGCGCATCCTGTGATCGGGGCTCGTGGGGTCCCTGCTGGGAGGAGGAACCGTAACTCGGGGTGGGTGCAAAGGAAACTCCCGGGCGGTAGTCCCTTGGCCCTCTTCCCCGGTTAAAACTGCTGCTCCTTCCCCTCAGGATTCCTCCCCTTGCCTCCGAGTACGAGTTGCGTCCCTGCGGTCGGTATTGAGGGTGGGGGCCATGGTTGGCATAAGTGACTGCACTTATCGGCTCGCTCTCCTTCCTACGAGAGGCCGGGGACTTCACATGGCGGATTGCTCCGGTCTCTCGCAATAGGCCAGCAATGCTCCTGATGCGAGCTTCCAGGTCTCCCCATGAGATGCTCCCAGGTTCTACTCCTGCCAGGGCTAGGCGAGTGGTACTGTTGAGCCCGTCTATGACTGCCCTTCTGAATTCTAGCTCATCGAAGTCGGGTACATCGCTTGCATCTAGGTCCACTTCGTCTGCTAGCTCAGCGAGAAGCTGCTTTCTAGCCAAGTATGCCTCTGGGTCCTCTCCGGGTTTTTGAGACTCTGCAATGTACAGGGCTTTTAAGCTTTTGGTGGGCCATAGGAATGCGCACAGTTCTTTGATGGACCCATACTGACTGCGGGTGGCTAGCCTTCGATTAGAAACGTAAGCATTAAGGGCTGTGACTATTTCGGGGCTGGCGCAGTGGCGGGCCAGTTGGGCCACATCGGAACCACTAGCGGAGGGCTGGGAGGTGGTCACATGGGTGAACCATTGGATAGCCGTGTCTCGGTTTAGGGGCCCCATGCGATCTGCTATGGCTTGGAGCTCATCGGGCCTCCAATTGCGTGTTTCCTTAACGACCCGGTCTGTCTTTCTGCCGTCCTCGTCCATGGATACAATTTCCTTAGTAGCTATCGGATGGAGGGGCTGTGGGGCTTCCTCGGGCTGGGACGAAGGGGGTGACCAACTGTCGGTACTACCTTCGGGGAGGGCCAAGAGGGCTGCGGGATGCACGGCGGAAATTACGGCCTGCTGCATTCCCAGGTGCTGCTTTAGGGCCTCTAGCTCCCTCTTACAAGCGGAGTGGTCAGCGGAGGTTACCTTGGAGTGGTTATGCTCTGCCATGAACTGGGCGGCATGGGTTAGCTTAGCAATTCTTTCCTGTCCCTCGATTACTGCATGCTCAGCCATGTCGGCACGAGCGGTGGCCGCTTCAGCCTTGTGCTGGGCGTCCTGGAGGGCGGTAGTTAATCCTTGCTTTTCTAATATGAAATTGACGCGTTCAGCGCGCCACTCAACTGCCTTTTCCTCATGGTCTCTCTCCTGTTCGACTAGTTCGGCCCTGAGACTCTGGATTTCTAGATGCAGGGCGTCCTGTTCTCGCTTTGCTTTTTCCTCTAGCTCCTTCCTCTCTTTGTCTTGGGCTAATCTGAGCCTCTCTATTTCCTGCTCACTATCTTCCTGCGCTATCTGTAATTTATTTATCAGGGACACGCTGTCCTGTAAGGCAGTGAAAAGTGCCCAAGCTCCGTATCTGTCTTTCTTGCTCGACTTGGGTTTCTCCTTCTCACAAAAATCTTGGAAGGCACTCCTAACTATCTGGAGCGGGTCGGGTCCCTTGAAGGAACCGGCTTCCTAGGGGCAATCTCCCTTCTTCACTAGCCACTTCTCCAGGCGGGGCACGGTGGGGTTTGTCCGGTACATTTTTTCCTTTTCGTTTAGGGCTGATCTCGGGGGAGGTTAAAGAGTGGATCAGCGACACCAGGGGTGGGGCGATTAAAGCTGCCAGGGGTTTTAACAACTTCTTCCTCTCTATGTTCCTTTTGGGAGGTTTATCCTTCCCTCAGGTCCTCAAGGGTTTTTACCAGGGGGTTTTAAGGTCCTACTTTTAGGTTCACAAGGGTATTTTTAAGGGTCCTACACTCGGTTCTTCTCCACCGGGGGAGAAGGAGAAATTCCTATTCCCGTTTCAAGCTTGCCTACAAGCCACGGGACCAGGAAAAGTTTACTGGCTCAGAAGGTGCTCTCAAACTCTCTAAGCCCAAGAACAAAACGCTCAATGCTTCCAAGCCTCTGCTCAGAAGCCAAAGCTCAGGGGTCTCCCAAGCCTCTACTCGGAAACCAAAAAGTGTCCCCAAGCCTCTGCTCAGGAACTGCTTCTAAGGGGGACTCCCAAGCCTCTGCTCAGGCAACCAGAAATGCTCCCAAGCCTCTGCTCAGAAGCTGAAATGCTCCCAAGCCTCTGCTCAGAAGCTGCAAATGCTCTCAAGCTCTCTGCCCAAGAACTGTACTCAAAAAGTGTCCCCAGGCCTCGTGCTCAGAGACAAACGATTAAACTGTCTCCAAGCCTCGACCAAAAGACTAAAGTGCTCAAGGACTGCCTCTGCAAGTCCCCAAGCAAAAGTGCCCAGGAGTAAAACTACGGTACTCCCAAACGAGGTGCGCTCAAGAGTTCTAACAACTCCCAAGCAAAAGTGTGCCCAAGAGTCCCACTGACTCCCAAGCGAGGTGCGCCCACGAGTCTGACTTAAAACTCACAAGCGGAAAGGCGCCCAAGAGTTTACCTTAAAACTCTTAAGCACGGTGTGGCCGGCTGCCACGGGGCTTCAGGAACCTGGCTTTAGATTCCCAAAGCTAAACTAACTAAACAAACGGACTATCGATCCCTTCACGTTTCCTCCGGAGCGGGGATTGAAGCCTAAGTGCTGGCAGGAACGGGGTTTGGACGGGCTTAGGAGAGACGGGGGAGGGCGGAAAAGAATTTTATATGTGCTGCTTCAGGATATATATAAATCTATAGCCTACTTCTGGGATCCCACCCACATAGACGCGTTTAGGCGGCCCGGAAGGTGGCCAGGAACTTCACCAGTTCAGAGGTCCTCACCCACAGTACACCGGTTATAACGGCTGGAGGGCCTCGCGGTGCACCACAAAAGGCAAGTAGTCCAAAGCTGGCTGAAGGAGGAAATGGGGAAAAGCCAACCCACAAGATAGAAATGCTCGCTAGAGCCACACACACTCACACTTCTAATTCCCTGAGCTAAATTGCGCTCTTTACACTGAGGTCTGGAAAATTTTCCTCTAAGTCAGTTCGCCGAAGACACGCGTGTCGACTCACATGCATTCACACGAACTGGGTTATGCCCGCATTCTCCACCAGTAAACTGTTACCAGAACTGCTCTTTATTATAATGGGGAATTAGCTATAGCAGTCTGTAACTTAAAATTAAGCGCGGATCATAACCTATGTATACGGAGGTCCCGATCCCAGACACTCTAGTGACAAAGAGGCAGACTACAAATAAGTTCCAAACACGTGTATTTAGTGTGGCGTAAGCCTAAACTTGCACAAGCATACAAGAGAACATACAAGATCTAAGAAATACAGAGTAGGAAATACAGAGACGTTCGCATTAGCTGGTTCCCAACGATGATAGGGGGAATACTCACTTATCCTGGAGCGAAGCAGAGACACAGCAGCGAGGGTGGCCCAATGCCAGCACTGGGACCACAGACGGACAGCAAGGAGGTCTGGATAGGGAATGGCCTGAGCACTGAGTGGTCTGGGAGACCAGCTTAAATACCCCAAAACGTACCCTGGGGCTGGTGCTGTACTTGGTGGTTCTCACAGATTAAAACAAAGGGTCTAATGGGTCACTGAATGGCTTGGATGGGCCACTTTGGTAATCAGATTGTGATAAGTGACACCTCAGGAAGAGGGGACAAAAGAGGGAGGGGGAAATCCAAGTGGGCTGAATGGATGTTCCAGCGGACAGGGCTTGTCCTGATGTCATCAGCTCTGGAATGCAGAGGTTTCTTTAAGATGCATTCTCTAAGTGCTTGGGATGGTCGGCACTTAGTTCTTCTCCGGGGCGGCTCCTAAGATATGCAGAGCGGGGCGAGGTGCTCTCGCTGCGGACGTGGTGTGCCCGCTTCGCCGAAATGGCTTCCCAAAGCAGTCTCTTCCTCGGGGTCTTCTGGCTGCCTAAGAACATGGATGCCGGCTGGGCATAGCTGAGGCTGGTTTGCAGGCTGCCCGGTAGCGAGGGCAAGCTCGGGGACCGGCCCGCGGGAGGCTCCAGGCGAGAACTGACCAGGGAGCGCCTAGCCAGGCTCGCTGGAGGTTTCCCCGGCTGGCGCCCGGCTGGTAGCAGCGGCTTGGGCCCATATGAGGCAGGCTTCCATGGAGGCAGGGGGAACAATACTTTAAAACACAGTCCAAGGCAAGGAACAGGCACGGTCCGTGGCAGATGGCAGTGCAGGCACGGGGCACACTTGTAACACAGTCCAAACACACACTGGGAAGTCCAGATACAGGTCAGGGCAGGGCTTGCCCAGGAAGAGAGTCCTTTGTGCAGTTAACCAAACATGGAGTCAGTAAACTACACAGTCTATAACAGCAGCAAGGCAATTGACACGCAGGCAGGAAACTGACACGTGTATCAGGACACACACGTGCAAAGCAGTCTTTGTGTAGCAGCAGTGAAACAGTAACGCAGGAAACTTTAACACAGTTCATGGCAGGCCTTAAAGCAGGGGAGGGGGCCTGCTTGGCAACACACCTACCTCACAGGGTGTTTGTTGTGAGGATAATAATGACATACTTTGTAAATCACTCTGAGTGCGTGTTAAGTTGTCCTGAAGGACGGTATATAAACCTATTATCATTATCATTATCATTATCATTATCATTATCATTATCATTATCATTATCATTATCATTATCATTATCATTATCATTATCATTATTTGTGGCATGGGGCGCTGTCTTGGAGATCTCTGACATGCACACTTACAAAGAACATGGTTGCATTTGGTGGCAGGAAATGCTCAGAGAAGGCACTTAGTACCACAGAGGGAGCACACAACACTAACACCCAAGGGGAAAAGCAAGTATCCTTAATGCGTGACCAATCCCTGCACCAGAGACATGTTGAAGGGGCAACCACACAACCACAAGGGGACAGAGCAATGGCCCTCTGGCAAGTGATCTGAAGCAGGGATCTGGCAGCCTTATCCCTGGAGACCACTACAGCCTCCCCTTTCCCCCTTGCACCTGCCCCATAAATGCAGACTCCCTCAGCCAAGGCTGTGGTACATGCATATGGGGATAACCGGAGCAAGCTGTACCCGGCAGCATGCCCCCAAGGCATGCAATGAGGTGTACTCCCAAGAATTTGTCCAAGGAGCGCTGCCTAGGATGCTGGGGGCAGAGAGCTGACAGGGAGTCGAGAGTCGGACACTAACAACCTCAATCTGGACTTGCAAAGGCACCCTTTTCCTCCAGGTAAGGAGAGGGGACACAACTGGAGTTCAGTTTGTCTGTCAGCTCACTACTTCAATGGGCTGTAACTGGCAAAGGTCCTAGAATATCTATTTGGATTTGGGCCCAAGGGCCTTCTATCTTTTGATGCTGTAGAGAAACTTTGATGCGGGTGAGATCAGCATTTATCATTGCTCTGGGGAGCCAGTTGGCACATCACTTCTCCACATCTGTTCCTCATGGGGCCACTACCCTGTTTCTCTAACCCTGGCCATTTCCACACTACTCACCTTCATCCGGAACGCTGTGGAACGTTGTGAAAAAAACACGGAAGATAGCGTTTTCTTGCATGAGCGTTTTCTCGTGTGACACTATATTTCGTGGGTTTTTTTGCAATGTTCCGCAGCGTTCCAGATGAAGGTGAGTAGTGTGGAAATGGCCCCTGTCAGGAGTGAGTTCATTACCACAATATTCATATTCATGGAGGAACTATATCATTTCTTCTCTAACATTCTGGAGGGGATCTGTTCAAATGCCTGTCACTCTCTGTATCTGTCACCCAGTAAATGACATTCTGTTTCCTTACTGTAGATTTTTAACAAAGACACTTTTTGAGAAAATTCTCTACCACTTTCTGCAAGATGTTGGTGCAGTGCAAAGGGAATTATATCACTATCACTATTGTGTCCTTTTCTAATTATATTCTGTAATGAAGGTCTTTCTGTACTGGTTTGTCCATAAGCAAATACAGTACAGTTATAGCCCACTAGAAACAAAGCCCGTTGTGTGAAAAAAGTACAATGGGCTCTAGAAAGGGGAGGGCAGTCAGGCAGGCATTCACTCCTCCTCCATCACTGATTCCAGCTGGTGAAGGAGGGGGTGGGCATTGTCATCTGCTCCGTGCCTGATTTGCCAGATCTCGACCATGTGAAGGGGTTTGCTACCTGCTCCATGCCTGATGCATGCCAGGTAAAGGGGAGGCATTACCTCCTGTTCTGCACCTGACTATGGCTCATTGAAGGGGGGCAGGCATTGCCATCCACTCCAAGCCTGATCCCAGCTGGATGAAGGGGGTGAGCATTGCCACCTGCTCCCCGCTTGGCATTACCACCTGCTCCCATGCTGGGTAAAAGGGGGCATTGCCTCCTGTTCTGCACCTGAATAAGGCTTGGTGAAGGGGGGTGGGCATAGCCTCCTGCTCTGTGCCTGATATTGACAGGTGAAGGTGGGTGGCAGGCTTCACTACCTGCTCTGCTCCTGATCTCAGCTGGGTGAAGGGCTGCGGGCATTGCCACCTGCCCTGCTTCTGATTCCAGAAGGTTGAAGGGATGGCAGGCATTGCTGCATTTTTGGCTCCTGACTCCAGCAGGGTGAAGACAGGGTGGGTATTGCTGCCTGTTCAGTGGCTTAATCTGGAAGGTTGAAGAGGACGGGAATTGCCTCCTGTTCTGCTACTTATCCCGGCTGGGTGAAGGGAAGAAGGGCATGGCCTCCTGCTCTGCACCTGATCCCAGCCAGGTGAAGGCACAAGGTGGGCATTACCATCTGCTCCACTCCTGATCCCAAATGGGTGATGGCCAGGAGTGGGCATTGCCACCTGCTCTGCCACTAATACCAGCTGTGTTAAGGCAGGGGGTGGGCATTGACACCTACTCCTTTCCTAATACCAGCTGTGTTAAGGTGGGGGGCATTGCCACCTGCTCCACTCCTAATACCAACTGGGTTATGACGGGGGTGGGCATTGCCATCTACTTTGCTTGTATTACCAGCTGGGTTAAGGTGTGAGTGGGCATTGCCACCTGCTCCGCTCCTGATCTTAAGTGGTTCAAAGGGGTGCAGGCATTACCACCTGCTCTGCTGCTGCTAACAGGTGGGATAAGGCAGTGGTTAGGCATTGCCAACTGCTCCGCTCCTAATTCCAGCTGGGTTAAGGTGGAAGTGGGCATTGCCGTCTACTCCACTCTTAATACCAGCTGGATTAAGGCAGGGGGAGGGCATTGCCACCTACTCCACTCCTAATACCAGCTGGGTTAATGCGGGGGTGGGCATAGCCACCAGCTTCGCTCCTAATACCAGCTGTGTTAAGGTGGGGGTGGGCATTTCCACCTGCTCCACTCCTTTTTTTTTTAAATAAAATTTTATTGGTGAGTGGAAAAACAAAAGAAAATTTTCCAAATTTAACACATATAATCCCATTTTCCCCTTACTCTGTCCCCCACCCTTTTCCTCCCCCCTCCCTATTGACTTCCAACAGCTTTCCAACCCTTAACCCTTCTTATTACTTAAATCTATTTCATTTATATTTTCCTGCCAACTTTAAATCATAATATCTCTTACTCTAAGCACATTCTTATTCTTTTACATAAACTCTATCAAACATACTATCAATATAGTATATCTCATATCAATATAACATATCAATATAGTATAATATATAGCAGGGATCGCACTATCTCTTACTTTAACCTATTCTATTTCTTTTCTTTTAGTCATATACTCCATCAAATACACTATCAATGTAGTATATATTATAGTAATATATTATGTATATATTGTATGCTATGCCACCAATGTAGCACAGCACACAACACCATATAGCATAACCACGTAATATGTTATAATGTAAAGTCTGATCCACTAACCCGTTATTTTATGTTATGTTATGTTATATATCATATATAGTATACCTCGTTTACCCCTTCTCATTATTTCATAAATTCAATGTAAAATTCCCTTAAATATTATATTAGCTTAGATTATAATTACATTCCCCCTAAATGGTAAGATCCCTTCTCTCTTCTCATTGCAACATTGTTTTTGAAAAAAATTTCAAACTGCCACAGTTCTCCTTTTACATCCCTCTTTTTTCCCAAAAATTGTTTCAATTTCCCCCAATCAACAATATATTGTTCTAGGTCAAGATCTTGAAGTTTCCTTGTCATTTTATCCATTTCTGCCATGTACAGCAATTTATAAATCCAGTCTTCTACAGTTGGTATTTCTTGTGTCTTCCATTTCTGCGCATACAAAAGTCTTGCCGCTGCAGTCATGTAAAATAAAAATGTTCTATACTGCGTTGGAACTGCCTCCATTCCACCTGCTCCACTCCTAATACCAGCTGTGTTAAAATGTGGGGCGGGCATTGCCAGCTGCTCTGCTCCTGATCCCAACTGGTTCAAAGGGGTGTGGGAATTGCCACCTTCTCCCCTGCTGATACCAGCTGGGTTAAGGCAGGGGTTAGGCATTGCCGCCTGTTCTGCTCCTAATACCAGCTGGGTTAATTTGGGGTTGGGCATTGCTACCTGCTCCACTCCTAATACCAGCTGGTTTATGTTGGGGAGATGGCATTGCCACCTGCTCTGCTCCTAATACTAACTGGGTTAATGTGGGGTGGGCATTGCCACCTGCTCTGATCCTAATACCAACTGGGTTAAGGTGAAGGGGTGGGCACTGACACCTGCTCTGCTCCTAATACCAGCTGTATTAAGGTGAGGGTAGGCATTGCCACCTGCTCCACTCCTATTATGAGCTGGGTGAAGGCAGGGGGTGGGCATTGCCACTTTCTCCACTCCTAATATCAGCTGGGTGAAGGCAGGAGTGGGCATTGCCTCCTGCTCCCATGCTGCACCTGGTCTGGGCTTCCCACCATGGCACATTCTCTGAATGGACATGGTGTGTTGCTTGTCAGGTTCAGAATGCTTCCCTGTATGTTGTAACTAAAGAGACTCCATTTTAATTCTTTTAGTGTTCTGAGTGCTCTCTTCACAGGTGCCAAGATGTTCCCTAGCAGCTATCTCACAGAAGAGGAATGTTTTGACTACAGCTTTTCCAGCCCTGGGAAACTTTCACTTTCTCAGCTTCAAAGGAATTGTTTTAAGAACTATGGGGGGAGGTTGGGCCTGCTGGGTCTTGATACTTTGTACCTTATTCTTTGCCTCTCATTCGTAACAATACACGTGTACCAGCCCAGATATTGCATCTGGGCCAGTGGACTATAATGGTTGTTTTTTTCAGTAAATCTTTTGAAAACAACGGACTCTTGTCTGATTGCAGAAGGTAGTCTGGATACAACTATTATTTAGCCACAGATCTGACATTGCTTAGGCTTCCCTCCATGGCAGGGCCCTCTGGTGGTGCAGCAGAGTATAAAGTGAGTTGTCTGAAACACGCTTACTCAATTATATAGTAAGATTAAGTACTTCATTCAAAATGGGACACATGATACTCTGGTATTTGTTTAGCTTGACCTTCAAAACTATACCAAATGTGTCATGCTATTCTTCACCCCTCCAGTGTGAGTGAGAAGGGGTTTTTTTTGTGTGATCATGCTCCACTATAGAAAAAGAATTAGCTTTGAGCTCAGACATACTGAAAGGCCTGCATCTCTCCATGACCAGGATGATCTTTCCTTTCTTCTCCTCCTTGACGGGTCTAACTCCCTCATTGCTAGACTGTGACAGAGATAACTGTAGCTCTGATAGGAAGTGGCACCACATACCGCATGGATAGTCACCATGAGCCCACTGATAAAAACATCAATGTTTTGTCTTGATTAATCTCTGTGGGCAGGAGGAAGCCATGTGCAGCTGACGAAAAGTTGTTAAAACAGCAGCCCCTCCCTCACAAACTCCATTTTTTTAAAAAACCACCCAATTTTTAAAATCTCTCCTGGGCTCTTCATAGTTGTGAACTATGCACTCTGCCTCATCTCAGCCAATCAGCAGGATGCACGGAGATACACAAGACAGCATGGGACTAATGGGAAGAGTTTTATTCAAGGAAACATCTGCTGGTAGAATACATAGAATACACATATTCAAAGACACACAAAACATTTCCACAATAACTCCCTGCAATCTGCACTTTAGACTTTACATCTGAGATCCCACCGATACAAATTCCTCAAATAAAAATATCCATTTTAATGTCAATGAGAAAAAATAAAATTACATCATCCTAGTCATAACATATATATTACCCACATTCCAAAGTCCCTTAGATACATCCTAGTATCTCTTCCTGTACCTTATAAGGTGGGTTGGTGGTAGTGGAGAGTGCCCTTAAGTCATAGCTGACTTATGGTGACCTCTGGTGGGGGTTTCATGGCAAGAGAGTAACAGAGGTGGTTTGCCATTGCCTGCCTCTGCAACTCTGGTCTTTGTTCAAGGTCTGGTTTGTGTGGCATAATATGGGTTACACTAATGATGTAGTGGTTAAGAGTGCCGGAACTTTCATCTGGAGAACTGGGTTTGATTCCCCACTCCTCCACTTGAAGCTAGCTGGGTGACTTTGGGTCAGTCACAGCTTCTCAGAGTTCTCTCAGCCCCACCCACCTCACAGAGTGAATAACATACTTTGTAAATGGCTCTGAGTGGGTGTTAAGTTGTCCTAAAGGGCAGTATATAAATCGAACGTCGTTGTTATTAATCATCATCATCATAGGTGACAAAGTCCCCCCAAATTTGTCATATGACCAAGATTTCTGTGACCATGTATATACTGGAATCCTGTCCATTCTTACAAACCAGATATTATTGGTTTGTTGTTCCACTGGAATTTTCTGTTATTTCCATGCTTGTAGTGTTATTTGAGCTGCAATGTATTAGTGGAAAAGTATGTTGTTTCTTTAATTTTGGTGGTAATTTACCCAATGAACAAATCACAGGAGACATCTTGAAATCATAACCTTTAATATTCCCTATTTCTTTATATACCAGATTCCAGAAATTCCTGAAACCCTGGACTAACTCACATTTCCACCACAAATGCAGCAGAGTTCCTTTTTCCTTGCCACATTTCCAACATAATCAAGTTGGGCAAAGTGCCACCCAAGATACATTTTCTGACAATTTTCTCTGATTCCCACATAGAAAAAGACATTCATGATTTCCTTAATTAATTTCTTCCATCTATCCGCTGGAATGTATATCTCCAGATCTTTTCCCCATCTAATTTTGTAGTCCCGGTTTATCAAATCTATTTCCTGAAAGAAGAAATAACTTCTGCTAACAGATCTTTAAATTGGCCTTGAAATTTGTTCAAAATATATTGTATATTCCTAAAATAACCTGACAAAAGGAAGTTGACGCTGGAAAGTTTATACCCTAGAAATCTTTTGGTCTTTAAAGAGCTTCTGAACTCAAATCTTGATCTAAAATAATCTGAATTCCATGACTGACCTGAAAGTATTGAAACAGAGGATTTTTTTTCTTAAATCTTATTCTCTGAAAAAAAATATGTTCCCAACTCTTGAACATCTTAGACCACACAGAAGTGTCCACTTCTCAATATCTCTTTAAATTCTGAGGCATATTCTATGGTGTTAACGGACAATAATTAAGAGAAAAAATAGTGCTATGCTTATGCCAAGTTTTAGTAAAGGCATGTCAAACTGCGTTGGCAAAGACTGAATCTCTTGGCTGCTTATTCTGCCATATCCATATATGCTGCAGCATAGTAGTTAAGTGGTTGGGCTGCAAATCAGCACTCTGCTGGTTCAAATCCCGCTACTTTTGTGAGTTTTGCAAGTGGCCTTGGGTAAGCCACTCCTCTCAGCTCCAGCTCCCCAGCAGTGTAGGGATAATAATAACACTGACTTTGTTTATATTCTGAGTGGGCACTAAGCTGTCCAGAAGGGTGGTATATAAGCACACTGTTGTTGTTGTTGCTGCTGTTGTTAATGTCCTAAATAGATTCTGCTAAGAAGAAGGGGTGGGCAGTAAAAAATGCGTGTGTGCCCACGTGTGCTCCTCTACAGTTTTCACTCTTTCAGGGCCAATCCTTAATCATTTACCTCAAGGAATTTCAGAACAGCAGGTCTTTGAAACATCAATGTCATCAGTTATAAAATCTCAGAGGAGGCCAACCAAGATAACTGGGGGCTGGAACACCTTTCCTATGAGGAAAGACTGGAGAGTCTGAGACTTTTCAACCTAGAAGATAGATAAGGGAAGACATGATAGAGGTTTATAAAATTACACATGGGATGGAGAAAGTGGCTAGAGGGAACATTTTCTCCTGCTCCCATAGCTCAAGAACTCAGGGGCACCCAATGAAGTGGTTGAGAAATAGATTCAGGACAGACAAAAGGAAATATTTGTTTACTCAATGAGTAACTGAACTGTGAAATTCACTGCCAGTGGAAATAGTGATTGCCCACAAACACAGGTAGCTTTAAAAGTGGAGTAGATAGATTCAGGGAGGAGTGGTCCCTCGATGGTTGCTAGTAGAGATGGGCATGAATCGAATTTCTACCCAAAAAACACATGAACCAAGCCGGTTCGTGGTTCGTGAACCAGTGGTTCATGGAAGCTCGTTTCCACAAACTGGTCTACTGTTTCATTTGGGTCATAAAGGGGCAGCTCCCTGGGGAAATGGCCATATGAACTTTTCCTGCTGCATGCCCCCCTGCCGCATACCAGCTGATAGTTTAAAAGGCCCTTTAAACTGTCAAATGCCCCTTTCCCTGCCGCTGCTAAGTGGCTGGAAAGGGGCATTTAAACCCCATGAACCACAAACCAGGAACTGGTTCATAAACTTGCCCCAGTTCGTGGTTCCTGGTTCGTGAAAATCCACTAACCACTAACCTCATGGTTCGGGGTTTTTGTGGTTTGTGCCCATCTCTAGTTGCTAGCCATGAGGACAGAAGGGAGCCTCCATATACAGAGGCAGCAAACCTCTGAAAACCAGAGCTGGGAGGCAGCAGCACAGGATGACTGTACCAGGGTCCCTAGTATGTTATGCCACTGAAATCGTCTTATTTGCAGGAAAGCAGAAAAACAACAGAAGCCTTGTATAGGGCAGGAAAGCTGTACAGCTTGGGCTGGTGTGGCACAGCTGAAGAAGGTTCCTTAAAGCAAGGCAGGAGCTGGGAATAGGAATCTCAACATAAACATGGTGCTACAGGATGCTTTTCTGACAAGTCCTAAATGGATAATGAGTGCTGTTGAACCAGCAAGGGGCTTATCCATCTGTAGGCTTATATAGGAAGCTGGGATCCCTGCCCTTCCTAGTAATGTGGTGAAGGGCCTGGCTCATGCCAAGACTTACATCAACTCTTCTTTCTTCTGAGAAAGGCTAGAATGAGGTAGGCCCTGGGCTGCCCTTTATGCATTTCTTCATGCCTTTGCCTTGTTCCCCCTGTGTCTCCATTCACAGTGGTCTTGGTGAGCCTCTGGTGGTACAGAGAAGTAGCTGTGGTAGTTCCTGGTCTACCACAAGTGCCAGTAGGGTGCAGGTTCCTGCTCAGTTGAATCCCTGGGAATGGGGACCCAGCCTGGTTGAGGAAGGACCATGAGGGCTGCTAGTGAAGCATTTGAAGAGGTCACCATGGGCATGTCAGAGCCTAGGAAGGACCCTTCTTCATCCAAGATGTTAGTGTCAGTGGAGACTAGGAGATGGCCTCTATGCTTTGCTTGTTTGGCCCTCTAGGGCAACTGGTTGGCCACTGCATGAAACCATATGCTGGACTGATTTCAATGGGCTTAGACCGGAATAAGTCTGCTTAGGATCACACTGAAAATGGACCATTGGTCTGATCCAGCAGGGTGTACTTATGTTCTACTCTCCCTTTCCAGCATGCCAAATATATATGCAGACAAGCTATGATTTAGAGGGCCCCAAAATGTTAAGTTAATTACCTTTGTAATAAACTATCTTGATCTACCCAGATAATTACAACCCCTGGTTCTTTAATTAAGCAGCCCATTAAATTTAATCCAGCTTTCTAATACTTTCTTTTCATGCTTATACAAGACAAAGAAGAAAAGACAAAGGATCAATAGAGGGGGGGGGGCAGAGAGCAATATTCAAATAAGCACTTGGAATTCAGCAGCTCAGTATTTGAAACAAATCTGTAAGTATTTTTAGAGTATGATAACCTTAACTTTCAATGTATATCAATGCATTTGGGTTTTATTTCATGTTGAATATATATATTGAAAGAAGAAATAGACTGAAAAGAAGTAGCAGATTCATTTGAAATAACTTGTGCTATCTATTCAAAGACTCAATCTTTTTTTTCAGATGAGCAATACTGATTAGAAATTGGATGCAGACTAATTTATAAGTGAATCAAAATTTTCACTCCCTTATACAGCTCGCCCAATCCTTCCATTATTTCTTCTTGAATTATAAGCTCAAGCAAGAAGGAACAGAATATTTAGTAGCTTAATATTTAAAGAGGCTTGTGCAGCTTCTCAACAGTGCACCCCTTAGTCTTTTTCAGTAAAGTCTCTAGAGCCTTTAACTTTATATGAAAAATAGCTGATAGCTTCGTCCAACATTCCCTGATAATTTATTTCATTAAAAAATATCCTATTCTTTCTTTCTTTTGATGAGCACCAGCAAGATACCTATCAACCTATTATGTTGAGTAATTTGTGCAGTTTATCAAGTCTTTTCCTTCTCAGTTTGCATGTACAAACGCTAAAATGACCAAACCTTTTGGTATATTATAGCATTTTAAAGTTCCCAATATTTGTATGTAGACAAAAATACATCTTTGTGGACAGGATAATTTCATCCAGTTCAAGCAAAGATTAGTTTTTGAGTAGCAAAGACCTTGCTTTCATAACTTATATGAGACACACCAAATAATCTTCCTTCTCAAAACCTCAAGGACCAGTCAGATAAAAAATGCTGGTTTACAGAACAAAACACAAATGAAAAACAAAAACAAAAAAGTTCTTCTATATGAAACACAGCATTTCAAAACATAATAGAAAAACAGTCTGTTCACTAAACCATCTGAAGTTAGAGATTAAAGTGGTAAACAACTTTGTGAGTCTCCCTAGATGTGACACTTTCATGTTGTTCTTTTTCTAACACCAGCGTAGAAGCCAGTAATGGCTAGTGGGATAATGTACAGTGTGAACATGCCTCCACAGCTCACATTTGTATAACTACATGTTGCGGGCAGAAGAATAGGCAATTGAAATTACAATGATGTTTTTAGGGGAACTCTGTGTTGGATATCAGGAGGATATGTTTCATGCTTATTGAAGCAGTCCAAGAAATATATTCTGTAGGGTTCTCATTCCTTTGTGATTATTTTCTGGATTGACTTGGTAACCGACAGTGCCATTCTAAGCAGAGATAAATCTTCTAAATCCATTGACTGGATTGCAGTGCTTACATCTTAGATCAGCACACACACAGTCAGTCAGTCAGTCAGTCAGTCAAAGTTTATTGCCGTTCATAAACCAGCACAAAACAGACAGAAATACAACCATAGTAATAGAAGTATTTAGGTTCCGATCTAAAAGCAGAATCTGAATCATTCCCAAAATATTAAAATAGGATAGATTAACTTGAAAGTCATCCATGTCACTTCTTCACATATTCTATGTGAATCCTAAAAGCTGCTGCCAAAAATTTGGCACACAACAACGCAATCTGGGGATTGGAGTCAAGTAGAAGTATCTTACTTATATCAAAATCTGAGAGACCTGACAGTCTTTCCTGTATTTGGCGAATAAATCTAGCTCATATTTGGTGATAAAACCCACAGCCAAGTAAAATATGTTTGATTGTTTCTGCTTCACCGGTACCACACGGACAGGCGCGTTCAACCTTTGGTCCCTTTCTATAACAGCCCCCTACAACCTCTGATGGGAAAATGTTACAACGGGCCAAAGAAAAGGCCCTTCGGTGGGATGGAATTTCCAAATTCGATAAATATGGAGGTGGAGAGACAATATATCTTCTTGTGGGAGGGTGGGCTAGGAAACTTGAAACCCTGGAAATATCATTCTGCCTCTCTACATCTAGTAGGATTGGCACACTGGTTGAGGGAGAAAAGGTAAAAAATTAAGAAACTGCCTTATAAGATAAATCAAGTTTGAAATAATTTTATAGTACTCTAATTATTTTCTTTCTCTTATCAGGTGAATGGTGTGGATGGAATGTGCACATTATAGTATTTCCAGTATCATGAGGAACTGTCCTTTAGGTAATTGTGAATGTTTATGTTTGAAACAAGCCTTTGACAGCTAATGATATTTGACATTGATATTTTTCTTAAGTAGCAGATATGCAAAATTATGGTGGTTAGAAAAAAATATTCACTTGATTTGGTACTGGAAATTAAATAATGCTGGTTTCAATAAACATGAGGATGCATTTGCATTATAAATGGAGAGTCCTTGATTGTACTTCCTCTATTAATATTTAGAATCCATTCAAAATTGCTTCCCAGATGTAGATTGTTGAAGGGAAAGCAATTCGCAGGTTGAGATGTATAACTAAAACACTGAAAAAATCTGTAAATACGTAAAATTAATCTTGCCTTAATGTATCACTATTGATGTTTTGTTTATTGATAAGGGATAACAGTATCAATAAGCCAGATTGACCAAATCTTTGTCCCTACTGTGGGGAGACGAACAATAAATAATGCTGACTTGAGCAGACAGTAATGCACGGTAAACCAGTCACTTAAAATTATGCAGCGTGTTCTGGGAATCCCAATACATCTCCTTGTACTGGAACGGTTAGGGCGGGAAGCAGAAGTCTGAGCGGACAGAGCATCAGAACCACTCATTCATTTGATGATGGATGCACAGATGTTTTCCTCCCTCAGGGAGGATGGAGGATGAGGAAAGAATAAAAGAGATAATAGCATATCGTGTCAGCAGCTTTCCCCAGGAACTGCAAAAGTGATTCTCTATTATCAAGGGAGTTTGGGAGATAATGCATTTGGAAGCTCTGCTCCACACACAGGAAGTTAAGGCCTGGGAATGTTTGCTAAAGAAAGAAAGAAGAAAAAGAGCAAGACAATGTTGGCAAAAGAAATGGAAGCAGAGAACAAAAAATAAATGTAGAAGCTCTCATTAGTATTCGAGATTTGCCCTTTTGGGGGGGACTTGCTGCATTTATTTAAAGAAGACTGATAGGTTGTAAAGATACCCAGAGTGGTGTACTGCTTAGTATGTCAGACTAAGATCTGGGAATCCCCTGTGCCGCTATGAAGTTTGTTATGTTGCTATGACGGTTGGGGCAGTTGCCCTCTCTGTCTGCCTAACCTACTACATAGGATTATTCTAATTATGAAAGCGAGAAGGGAGGAACAAGTACACTACCCCAAGCACATCTGATTTTTTTTTAAAAAAACTGGCACATTCAGGGAGGAGCAGAGCAGGTCATAGCATCAGGATGAAGAGAGTATATTATTTTTGAGTATATGCTGAGAAAAATATTTGAGGAGTTATATGCTTATTGTATCTGGTTAGTTTTTGTAATATATATCTTAAGTCCCCCCCTCAATTTTATTTTCCAATTTTTGTTCCCTTCCCCTTTTCCTTTCTGTTTCTCTAATTTTTAATAACATCTGTACAAGAAAAAAGATGGTACTTGTATTAGAGGCACAATGATGAAGGAAGTTCTTTTTCCAGTTTTACTGTAAATGGAATAATAATTTATCTCATGCATTTGATGCAATCAGAGCCAATGGAAATGTGATGGGAGACTGGAGCGAGTGGTTGCAGAAGGACCAAGTGCCAACCCAACCTGGCTTGTCTAATACTACTGGAGATACATCTGTACTCAGTTTATAAATCAAATTGTATTACTCTGTGATGATCTGCAGAACCCTAGGAAAACATTACATGAGCTGACCAGGGTGTGTTAGAATTCATTATCTTTAATTACTACAATTAAGAGAAGAGTGTTCTTGAGAATACCGCAAACCCTGAGAAAAACCGCATTGCTTGACCTGATTATGAATATGTCACAATCCCAGTTGTGTGGGAGCAAAAGTGTTATGCTAGGTTTCCTGTTTTGCTCTTTTCTCATCTATAGGAAATGCAACTGACATTGATTTCATCTGGAGTTTGCTAGGGAATTGTTTCTGCTTTCAATAGAAGATGTGGAGAGGCACAAATAAGGGGGATACCTTGGAAGAATACCACTGCAGCTGCAAATACTGTAAATAGCCTACAAAAATACTTTAGAATCACTTTAGATTTTGTAAAAAATACAGTCTGTGCTGTTCTAATAATATATGCTATTTGGGCCAAACCTGTATAGATTTAGGGAAGGGAAGCCAGGGTACCTTTTGCAGAAGCCTTCAAAAGACACAACACACACAAAAAGCTGCCAACTCATTTTTGACAGCTTGGCAAATTTGGTGGCTCCCAATTTGGGTCTGGGGTGGACTAAAGATGTATAGCCACACTATGTTTGGTGGGTAGGGGCAGAGCCCAATACAAACAATATGTATGTACTTGAAAGAGTTCCTGGCAAAGGATGTGTGTGTGCATGTGTAATTGGCCCTGCTCCTTGGTTTTCTGGCCACTGAATGCAAGGAAGAGAAATCTGGCCAGGCCTTTTTTTTCCCAGGTCACTTAGCAACTCTAAATTATAAATGCACATTTGCACAGAGATGCTTCCTGAAGGCATTGTACTTGAGAGCACCATCCCAATCCATAAAGCCCTCATTAAACTATCACTTTAAAAAAATCCCCCCAAAGGAGGAATTTCAGATGAATTTCAATTTCAGAACCCCAATGCATAGTTACAGATATGTGTATGTAACAGTTACACTTACAGATAGTTACACATTTCAAAAACCCAATGGATAGTTACAAAAGCTGACAATCTGTAGGAGGCTTGAGGGAGTGACATCAGCGATGGTGAAAACCTCACTATGTCACTTCCTGGTACAACCCAGAAGTGACAGTGGGTAGGAATTGCTGGAACTCTATGGTAAAACTCTATCAGACTAACAAAATTTGTGGTAGAGTATGAGCTTTCATGAGTCACAGCTTCAGATACTGCAAGCTCATACCCTACCCCAAATTTTGTTAGTCTTATAAGCACCACTAGACTCTTGCTCTTTTCTCCTGCTACAGACAGACTGACACGGCTACCCATCTTGATAAAACTCTGTGGAAATTATGTGTCATTGTGGAGGACGACAGCATGTTCCCTCTTATTTTTCTCCTGCCTCTACTCCAAGTGACAGAGAGCAAAAGAGACCATTGGCACAAGGCCTCCTGCTGTAGTAGGAGGCCTGATAAGCCTAATAGTATGGGAGCAGATTTACGATGCTTGAGCACCCATCAGTTCAGATCATGTCCTGCTCAAGAGTAGCGAGCAGTGAACTGCAGGCTGCTTGCATGGGCCTGAATGAATTCAGAGACTTTTATTTGCATGTTTTCTCACAAGATTAGACTTTTTGTGCTGCCACTACCTTCAATTTGTTAAAGGAATAGTTTTTACTAAAGTATGGTGTTACCTTAAAGCATTGTGTCTGGGCAGCTGTATTTAACAGAAAGTAGAAAAGGCAGGGTGAACCCTAGTATGGAACAGGTAGCAACTAGCTTGAGATGAGAGATGTCATCATCACTGCTGATTCTGTGCAATGGTTGCAGTGCCATCTACTCCACTTGTACCCGTCAGTGTCAATAGAAATAACCAGATTAGAAAAAAAGAATGAGTCCCTGTGTGGCTTGCATTGAACAGACAGTAGCTCATACCTGAAAAATGGATGACATTGGTTGTGATAATAATTGGAATACAAAGAACTCCCTTATGGTACCTTGTGCTAGTTCAAAAATCTTTGGAAGAAGAGCACTTCCTAGAACATAAATACACCTTGCCTTAGTCCAACTAAGGTTTTTTCCTCCTTTTTAGTAAATTCATTCATCATGCTGCTTGATCCAGGGATGATGTTGTGCCCACTCCTTTCTTTCAAATGTGGCATGGGGCACTATTGGCAGATCTGGATTGGTGCCCACCCAATGATATTGCATGAGAAAGAGGCGTATCAGAAGGTTTTCTCTTCTTCATGCTGGCACTTGTTCAGTGTGACTGACTACCTCCCCTTCCTTGGTGAACAAGGTAGGGTTAACTGATTGTTGTTTACTGAACACTAATGGGGGGGTGGGTCTCCCTCAAATTAACTCAGCTGATATTTTTGCCTGCTTCATATTGCTCCTGGGGACAGTGATATAAACAGGCCTGGTCTGGTGTCTAGAGATGGGCACGAACAGAAAAAAACTCCGAACATGATGTTCATTGTTCGTTGCCATCCATGAACAGGGACTCACGAACAACCACAAACATGGCCCCGCTCACGAACATGTTCATGGTTGGCTGTTCGTGGGGGCCAGCAGGCTCTCCTCCAGCCATCATCCAAGTCAAGATCCCTACTGCACCACTCCCAGAAACCTGACCTGAGGAGGCAGCAGGAAAGGTACCAATAATAAATAATAGCTTGGCTCCAGAGCCTGGCAGCAGCCCTGGAGCTTGAAGGGGTAGATCCCTATCCCAACACACACAAAGAAAATTCAAGCTCCAATGCACTCTCTCTATCAAAATGCCAACAGCAACTGTCTCTCTCCCTCTCCATTGTCTGCAAAGTCAGAGCTGGGAGCCCCCCTCCCCTCTGCTCTTTGCTCCCTTGTAACAAATTTGGAGCTACACACTTGAAAGGAAGACCTGCCTATCAAGCTAAATTGGGCTTAGATTGGGGTTTCCAGGGAAACAGCAGGAGTTCAGACAGAGTTCAGACAATCCCTGCCTAAGTTGCCAAGGGAATTGATTGCAGGTGCCCGACTGTCTGGCTTGACGAACAGCAACAGACAGCAATGAACGAGGCTTGCAATGACCACCTGTTTATTTAGAATGGGGCCTCGTGAACAGCTTGTTTGCGAACCACAGATTGGGCTGTTCATGGCTTTTTTTTGTTCGTATTGTTGTTCGTGCCCATCTGTACTGGTGACTAATTAGGCCATAACTAGGGATGGCAGGAATAGCTCAGGTTGATAAGTGTAGTAGGGCAATTGGCAGGCACCCTGAGGCATCTAAGGATGAAGGGCTGTTCCTAAGACAGCCCATCATTGGCTGGAGTGGGGTAGGAATACCCTTGGTGCTAAGTAGCACTAACCAAACCCGTAGTTGTTTGAGTGGCACTTGGGAAGGATAAGGCTTCACAGCTCTTAGCAAAGTTTAATATGCAACCTAGGATAAGCAGAACAAGCAGTAATGCTGGCCAAGTTTGGAACCAGGGTGGAGATGCCCCAAATACTATAAGCCTGTAGGCTTCCTACTACTTGCAAACCACACTCAGAGTTAATATTGATGGAGTTCAGCCATTTCATAAAACACCAGGTAGCCCATATTCTGCTGTTTTGTTTCTTCATTTGGAGTGTGTGAGTACAAATGTCGGTTTTAATGAACCAATCCATGCTCTATTCTAGGGTTGCCAGCCTCACTCCAGCAAATGTTGTGACATTTGGAGGATGATGCCTGGGGAGGGTAGAGTATGAGTGTAATATTGCTTCCTCTGAGTCCTTCTAGGAATTATCCCAATCTTTATGGTCTTTACTGTGGAGATTGGAGAAGTTCCTAGAGTATCACCTAGAAGTGACATCACTTCTGAGTGGAGTGGTCACTTCCAGGCCGTGCTGTAAGAATTCCTCAAATCTCTATGGTCCTTATCATAAAGTTTTAGAGGAAATCCTAGAGCATTGCGATCAATGTTATATCATCCTCATTTTTTCCCCCACCACTAACATCAGTGTGGGTGAGGGGCTGAGGATTGGGGAAGGAGTTTGTCCACTGCCTCTAGACAAATGGCAGCTCTACTGTCTTCCCAGTTGTTCTTCTATAATAACTACAGTCAGATGTACACATAAATAGCACAAGAGATTCCTTAAATTGTTTTTAGCCTCATATATTTAAAAAGTGCTCCCTTCCTTCTTCTCCCATCTTCATTACTTCTTCTGTGTAAGCAAAGACTCTGGGGATTTAACCGATAGAAAATATGAGAATTGTGCTCAAAAGAGAGAGAGAGAGAGAGAGAGAGAGAGAGAGAGAGAGAGAGAGAGAGAGAGAGAGAGAGAGAGAGAGAAAATAAGAATTGTGTTGGTTGAGAACTGTGAGCTCACGTAAATGCAGATGTAGTTATGTTTTTCACTTCTGCCCAAGCAAATCACAATGGTACCTGAACCATCCTTTAGCCATTCCTGATTTTGGCGAGAATTAGAAATGGAAGTAACCTCTAAATTGGACAGAAATGGTATGTGAAATTCATCCATGAACCCATTGCATCTTTTGTGACTTAAAGAAGAAACCATAAGACAGAGCTTCAGTTCCCTGCCATTAAGGTTTTATATATGGGGGATTTTTCAAGAGAAATATGCAGGATGAAAATCAAATATATCAGGAAATGAAAACATAAATGTCCCAAAGGAAAATGCACTGCATTCAGAGAATTATTGCAGATGTTTACATTATTCTGCTGTCGGGAGGAAATAACTTATGTCCATTCCATTGATTCGTTTATTTGACATTGTTGAAGAATAAATCGAATAATCTTTCAAGCCTACATAGTTTGCGAATCACTCTGGCAGAGAAGACTAAAGCTACCTTTGTTCCTGAAATTAACCATTATTCCTGCCTTTGCCACTTGGAGTTTGATGACCCAAGTTCTGTTCAGACATAGCACTAAGAGCCAAGCTACAAGTGACACCTGACACAGGTTGGACACTTGTCAGCTTCCCTCAAGTTTTGATGGGAAATGTAGGCATCCTGGTCTTGCAGCTTGGCTCTCCGACTGCTGTCCAATGGACTTTTCAACTGTCACTTGCCCAACATTCTGCCAAGCTGCCTACATTTCCCATCAAAACTTGAGGGAAGCTGACAAGTGCCCAGCCTGTGTCAGGCGTCAGTTGTAGCTTGGCTCTCAGTTATTTATTTGTATTTCATGAACGAGCCTTGGATTTCTCTTGGTACTTTCTTTTCTCCTTCTTTATATTCCATTTATTTCTATATAAAAACATCCAAGGTGGCGTACAATCCTAAAGAGGCATTAGTTAATCCAAAATGTCTATGTGTAGACATACTCTATAGTCACAGAAAAATTTGGGAACTTTCTGAATTTCTGGAAACGACTCATCACATTTACTCAACCAAAGACGAATCTCAGCAGAATGTGTGAATTACCTCCATTGTAAAGAATTGTGTTTATTTCTGGTATTTAACAGTGCAATCCATACTCAGGTATTCCAGTCTGTGTCAATTGTTTTCTATAAGTTTAAACTAGAGTAACTCCATAGGATTGCACTGCGGCTCATTCAATGACAGCCATGCTTCATCTATAATTGGTGTTTGTTTATTTACGTATTTATAACTTGATTTTTTTTCTCAAATGGGGTACCAAAGCCAATTGCAATGTCATTCTCCTCTCCACCATCCTAACAACAACCTGTGATGTCTGTTAGATGGAGAGAGACTGGTTGGCCCAAGAGCACTCAGTGAGGGCCAAGCTACACATGACGAATGACACTTGAACAGCAAGTGTATTTCTCCCTGTTCACTTGTCCTCCACTCAA
Organism: Eublepharis macularius; assembly: GCF_028583425.1. NCBI lineage: Eukaryota > Metazoa > Chordata > Lepidosauria > Squamata > Eublepharidae > Eublepharis > Eublepharis macularius. The sequence goes on along the minus strand of NC_072792.1, from coordinate 36,516,473 downwards.
TCCACTTGCCGTTCAAGTGTCATTCGTCATGTGTAGCTTGGCCCTGAGTTTCCATGGCAGAGTGAGGATCTGGATCTGGGTTTACCAAATCCTAGCACAACACTATTGTCCTGTGAGAAGAAAATCCAAACATGCTTTCTTCAAATCATGTGATAATATTGGCCTCCTCCCCTTTTCATGTGCATTTTGTGTTGTGTATTTGTGTGTTTATTGAATTGATTTTTACACCATTTTAAGTATTGCTTAAATAGTTTTTTTGATTGTTTTAATGTTTGTCACCTTGGGGGCCTTATTATGGATAGAAAGGTGGCATATTAAATAAATAAATAACATTTTTACCCTAGACTTAAATGAAACCGAATGATCTGGCCTTCAAAATAAGAGTTTAACTATAATATTTGGCTAGCGGATTTATACACTGGCACAATATGCATTGAAACAACAAGCCACAACATCCAGTTTATGGAGGGGGAGAGAGGAGGTGGGGAAATAGGACAACCGCTGGGCTGTGTGAGAATGTGCGTGCATGAAATACTGATGATTGTACTGTAATGTTTGAATATATGAAAATTAACCATAAAAAAGGCTTGAAGTTTTTTGAGCAGCTGAACTGAGCAACAAATATTGGATCCATGTTTGTAACTGGTAAACAGATGGTGAGCTGAACTAATGGGGGATTGCAGCATCTCTAGACAGTAGGCATTGATTAAACAAGGATCCAAATAGGACCACTGAAATCTCTATTAAAATTTATTTTTGGAGAAATAAATTGGCAACTCTGCTTAAATGTGACTAAGACTAGCCAGCATGTGAGATCATGTGTTGGCCTGGAATGGAGAAAGCCTGGAATACGATTAAGACAGACACAGCTCTTCTATGGTAGTGTTCAGGTCTTTCAGCACCTCTGGAGCTCTTATTTGTCAAGAGAATGCAATCCATATTGTTCTTCCAGATCTGTCTTCCTATGACCTTAGATATGGATGTGTGGTGAAATGGACCTCTACTGGTACGTCCATCATATGTGGTAAAACAGTCCAGCAATGCTTCATGCTGCTATTTCCAGTTTTGCTTAGACTGTGAATCCAGAAAAGGAGCTTCACTAAACCCAACCTCCTACTGCTATTCAATTTCAGCTGCCACCACTCAGAACTTTTCTTTAAACTGTACCTCTGAATATACTGTAGTCACATAACTTAAGCTTAATGTGAACCCCCAGCTTAGTGACAAATCATTTTCTGCATGATTCATTGGTATGTGGGTAATAGGCACAGGAGGTTAACAAGATACTCTTAGCCAGTTTCTTTAAAAAGCACACACATTAGCAACATTTGCAAGTGGAGTGATTCAGAAGTTACCAACTTCTTCATGTATGCTTCTCAACCATTTAGACTGACCATATCACATATTTATACTTTAACATATCCTAACTAGAGATGGGCATGAACCACAAAAGGAACCAAAATTAAGCATGAACCAGGCCAGTTCATGGTTCGTGAACCACGGTTTGTCAGATCCCATTTCTGATGAACCGCCACGATCTTTTAGGCTGATTAGTTTGGTTCGTTTTTTGGTTTGTCACTGCAGACAGCCTGGTGCCAATCAATCAGTTTCCTAGGTATGACTTCCTGCAGACCTTCTGCTGCCCCAGAAGTGATGATTTTCTGACCTGGACATTTTCACTAACGGAACAAACTGGTTCACAAATCAGGGGCAGGTTCGTGAAAGTTCATGGTTCATGAAATTTGACAAACCACAAACCGCATGGTTTGGTTTTTTTCTGGTTTCTGCCCATCTCTAATCATAACATATTAATTGTAAATGTTTCTGTTCAATATCTTCCAACAGTAAACTTTTCTCAGTCTAATTCTCTAAACTTTTAAACAAATTCTCCTTACACCTCGTCAGTACACAAACTTTCAATTCTTTGACTGTTGTTTCTGGACTGTCATTCCTCAGCTGTCTCTTTTGCTTCTACTCCCACCCACATATTAAAAGGCATCTCCTGAGCTGGTTGCAGGGCTACCCATCTAACCCTTTCCATGCCAGAACTCAGAAGGGAAGAACCATTTATTCTACTCTGTGGGATTCAGAGAAAGGGCAAGATAAACATGTGACAGACAGGTCTGGTATTCACAGGTGCATTGCCTCTAAATATGGAATTTCCATTTAGTGAGAATAGCTGACTACTGCTTGTTGCTGTCTTCTTCCATGAATGAGTCTAAAATTGATGCCAGTAGCCATCACCAGATCAAATGTCTATAAATCTCACAAGTCATTTAGGTACTGTGTGAAAAAAAATCCTTTTGACTATCCTGAATCTTCAGCCAATATGTTACATGGAGTGAGCCCTCCAAGGTCTAGTATTATGACAGAGAGAAAAAATTCTCTTCAACCATTCCTTCTATACCATTCATAATTTCATAAACTTTTTCATGTCTCATATTAGCCTACCTTATTAAAAATTCCCAACACTTGTTCTACTTCTTGACCTTTTCTGTACTATAAGAAAGTTGTCCTTTTCTGAATTCTTTCAGTGGATAATATATTTTCTCTCTGTTTCCTTGTATACCTCATATCCCAAGTTTACCACCTGCAGAGGTTGGAATGGAAGAAGCTGGGACGAGTGACATACAGGTGGCTGACCCTTCCCTGGCCTTCCACAATGGGAGAAGGAGCTCTGTGTTTAACAGGCCGCCCCATCCCTCCCATGGCTTTCTTTTGGTTAGAGACGCATTAGACATAATGTGTCTTTGAAAAATAAACACATGACTGTTTTGTAGACTTAACCTAAGCATTTAGCCCACTTTTCTGTCATTCATAACCAAAGGACCACCAGCAAGCTTAGTGCAACCTCTGGCCTTCATTAAGCACATTGTAGGTTCCCCTCCTGAAAAAAGTCTTTCCTTTTCTGTCTTATTCTGTGTCACTTCATGGGTTAAGTACTTGAGAAAATGGACAATTTCGAAGCAATAGATTACCCATTCATGGCTGGTTGTTGTTTTTTTTCTCCCTTCCTCCCCACCCTCTTGTGTTTCTTTCTTTGCTGTTTCAATGAAAGATGGAGAAGAACAAAGAGATTTGGAAGAAAGTCAAGCTAATCAGATTGAAATCTCCTTTAGTTCAGAAACGCAGGAGTTAAGTCCACTAATTCAAGCTCTGAACTGTTCAGTAAATGGAGGGGAAGCCACAGAAAGCATTCTTTATGGGGTTTTGTAGTTTCTGGGAAAGGAAAGCACTGCTCTTTCAAAGCAGTCACGTTAGCCCCACACCCACCTCATCTGCAGGAATGTGTCCCCCCCTATAGTTTCATCAGGAACATGGTCACCTGCCAAAGGGATACAGGATTTGCAAGGATTATTTTGGAGCTGTCCAAAAGATCCAGGGTGCAATGGGGAGATTTCACATGGATGCCATTGCTCTACCTTTCAGTAGTAGTACGGGCGTGTACTGCATTTTGATTCTTTCAGCCAGTATTAGCTGTGAATATTTTTATATAAGAACAGCAGTGAGGGACAGAAATCATGCCCCTTACGTAACTGTAGACCTTTATTATACCCTGAAGCAGACCACAAAACCTCGCTAGTTCCTGTTTTGCTGTATCACTTTCAATGTCAGACAATTAGGCAATGTTAAAATGAATTAACTGGATATCAAATTTAATCAAAGGCCAAAGAAGAAGGAAAAAGTACGAGGCAAAAAGTGATTAAAGCACTCCCCACTTTAAATAAAAGAACTATACCCTAGCTATAGTTTTGACATGAGTTAGATGCTTATACGCCTATTATCATGGAGAGGCAAAACTGATTTATAGCAGCAAAACTTGGAACACCGTGAAAAGTATGATCCCATCCCATGAATTCCCTCTTTGGCTTGCTTTGCCTGGCCACTGAAAAGAACAACCACAATGAAATCCTATGTGGGGATTCAGTATGCTCCCAGAAACTCGTTCTCCTGGAGAAATACCAGCTGCTCTCCAGAACTGACAGAGCCAGTTTGAATGTGGTCATGTCAGAAAGCTCCTCCCAGGGCAGCACTACTGAATCAAGGTTCCTTATTGCATACATTCACCCAAATATGTGTTGTGAATTGTGATCAATACTAGCACTGCACTTCCCTTGTCATGTAAGGTGATCTTCCACAGTTTGGTTGGATAGACTCAGAAAAAGTCTCTTCAGTATTGCTATGTCCAGGGAAAGTGTAGCCATGACCAAAACATTTCAGCCATTTGGGAATGGGAATGGACTCTTTCTCTGTTAGTTGCATAATAACTGCTTTGGGCTTCCCCCAAAGAATCTGGGAATTGTAGTTTGGTAAGCACAAAATGTGCCTTATCCTAACTCAGACCACTGACCCATCCAGCCCTGAACTTGCTGATCATTTTCGAGATCACTGTCAGATTTCCCCCCCCCCCCCAGTCCTATGGCCTCAAGGATCCTTTTAGCCGGAGATAGCAGAGGCTAAATCTATGACTTCTGTATTTGAAGTATGTGCCCCTCCTCTGACCTTTGGACATTCCCATTCTGAGAATTTTCTTTTAGAGATTCCTGGTTCCTGCTCTAAAGGTTCTCTGGGGAGAGGAAACAATTTGGTGTCATCTGTTTATGTGTTATCACACACATTTTATGTCTATGACACAGATGTACCCCAGATTCAGGTGAATGATAAAGAATTTTTTTTCATATTGGTTGCTGTGTAGGTTTTGTTTGTTTGTTTGGCCCTATAACAAATTTCCTGCATAAAGTTCTGCTTCAGTATAACAATGGGACCTCTTCCATCAATATCTGGATTGCCAGAAGCTGTAAAACAGCTTCCCCCCTCCCCTTTTAAAATGTACTGCTTAATTTAAAAAGCAAGCATTATCAGGTGTTTTCCTGAGGATGTAACAAATACATGGTACGTTGCAAGAGAGCTTACATTAGACTCTCGATGAAGGTTGCTTGCTTTGTTAAGAAAATATACTATATACATTTTTGGATTAGTTCCCAAAAACACTTTTACTGGTAACCACTGAAGATAATGAGATTCAGTGATACAAGTGCACTTAAAACTACAGTTTTTGTTTCCAAAGAAAACATAGACGAATGAGTGTCCGGGTATAGGATTTAGACATCTGGATGAAGGATGAATAGCCCCAATGTAGTAAATAGGAGGTCTGACATTTGGATTGAAAGCACCTGTCGATTCATCAATGGGATTCATCAAATAAATTAACTGTGGTTCTAAGATGTGAGGGTTATAACTTGAGCTGTCCTCTTTGAGACATTATGCATTGATGCTGGTATGGTTGTGAAACCAATCTATAAACATCAAGCTGCTTAAGTTCAGTGTTTTATATTCTCATTGATCTCTGTTGGAGAAATTGAAGCATATGAGTAGCTCTCCTATTGAAATGATGGGACTGAATGCAGCTGGTTCATGCTCCAACCACTCTTCAGTTAATGGCTTTCTCCAGAGAAGCAGAAACTCATTTGTGCAACAGTGGGTTTCCTGCCTCCTGCATGTCTACAGATCTGTTCATGCTTTTCTCCCACGTAGATACAGCCTTCCACATCACATCCTACACAATCCTGGAAGTTCCCACAACCATCATGAGCAGCTTTCCAGGATGCAAGGGACTAGCAGTGCAAGGCAGGAGGCAGAACTCTGCTTGCGGATCTCTGGATTCAAACCAATGCATTTAAGATGAGTTTCCAGAAGTTAAATTATGTACCTGTGCTTATTTAAAGCCCTGACCTGGATGGCCCAGGCTAGCTTGATCTCATTGGAAGTTCAGCAGTATCAGTCGTAATTAGTACTTGGATGGGAGACCACCAAGAAAGTCCAGCATTGCTACACAGATGCAGGCAATGGCCACCTCTGTTCATCTCTAGCACTGAAAACCCTATGGAGTCACCATAAGTTGGCTGTGACTTGACTGCACTTTACACACACACACACACACACACACACTCTTAAGAATTTGATCCTTCTTTACTGAGCTGCACTGTACTATTTTTTTCTTGGCATTAGTATGAACAATACAAAGAAGAAATGTAGCATACAACATATATAGAATCTCGGGGAATAGTCTCACCACACTTTTAGTGTACTCTTCCTCCAAATAATTTAGGGCTGTGTACATGGTTTACCCCCTTCTGAACTTTTCAACAACTGAGTGAGGCAGGTTAAACTGAGAAACAGCAACTAGCTCAAGACCACCCAGTTGACTATATGGCTTAGTGAGATTTGGAGCCCTGATCTTTCCAGTCAAAGACCCATACTTGGTCCATGACACTACTCTGACTTTCAGGTATAGAGGTGGCTACATCAGCTTATTATCTTATTTCTTCAGTAAACAGTTCCAAGTCAAAATATTTAGCTACCCCAAGCACCTAGAGGTATTTTTCATCCCCCTCGCATGCTGCTAACTGAGTCTAGGCTAGGGTCACTCAAACACTGGCCTGTTGGCTCACATTTGGCAAGTAGGGAGCCAAGTTTTTGTTGAGCAGTTTGGCTGCTTGTGAGCAGCTTGAGCCTGTTACATGGGGTTGTTTTCTGCATATTAAAACAGTACAATATAACTGGGAGTATTTCATGCATATATGGTCTCACACAGCACAATGGGGGTCATAGTCCCTCCCTTCAGACCTCTTGTTGCTACACAGACCTTGGCAGCCAGCATTTGAATAAAGAGTTAGAAGATCTAACTCAGCTAGTAATTTTAAAAATAATTGTGTTTTTTAAAAGTATTACTGTTTGGTATTCATGTGCATCCATGTTTTCAAGATAATTTCATGCGTTGGCATTTCTTCCCCTCCATCTTTCAATTACCCAACCCGGCAACCTGTGACCCTGAAAGAGAATCAATTTTTACTTACTGCCCAGATGCAAAAGTTCTCCCATGGCAGATAGAAATGAAACTGCACCACCACAACTACTGCATAACTGCAAAGATATTCAGCAGCAGTTTGAGTCTATTAGCAGCAAGGTAAAGCAATACAAGGCTTGGCTCACAAATGACTGTGGTTCTCAAAAGCAAGATCTTCGCCTGCTGAACCTGTTTGCTTTGAAGTTTGCTGTATCCCTTGTAGCTGCCAATGCCTCTGGAGTATTCCTTGAGCCAGAATGCAGAAGCATGGGTCAGAATTCAAGCTACACCCATTGCCACCTCTGTGCTGTTGCCAGGTGGTCTGGGAAAGCTCTAGAGGGACTTCCAGCACTTCTGGAACACATCTTGTATCTGATGGCAGTGGTGCAGGCCTGGGACAGGATAATAAATACAAACCATTCCCTTCATCTATTCCTACGCTGTCACAAGAAAGGAACAAGATGAGCATCCGTGGCTTGTCAATGGGGTTGTAGAATTCCAAATAGCTGTTCGGATCACTTAGGTGTTGAACTGGCCCTGTACTGAGCCCCACTGTATGGATTCATTCAAATGACATGTTTTACATGGCTACCAATACATTTTTACTGCTGGTTCCTAGATTGGTGTTGGCTATAGGCAAGGCTGATGGTTCAGGCAGACCTCTGTGTTCATTGGCTTTTAACATATTATGAGTGTGACATGGCAAGACTTTCAGCAACATACTAAAAATCGTTGGGTAGGATCCCATTGAAAAGATGTTCACGTACAAAAGGGTGGAAGAATTATCATCAATCCCTCCCTTCCACGGCAGCCCTTTAACCCCCCTCCTTTTGAGGGGGGAGCATTTGAGGCTGTAGCAGAAGGCAGGTTGTGGGGAAGCTGCACATCAATGCATGGAAGTCCTTCTGTGCACAGAAATTATAGATGGGATCCCACCCTATGAGTTCAGAGTTGCATGTGTACCATCTGTCCAGACACAATGGATTTTGCAAATAGCACCGTTGCCGAGAAAGCACAAACAGTCATTGTCATGCCAGAGATCAGTTGATATAATCTTAATTTTACCATGCCTTAAATATAATCTCTAAAACTTTATCCTTTGTGTAGATGTTTGTGTTCTATGGTAAGGCCATTGTTTTTTAGTTATCTCCTTACTATCAGTTCCAAGACATCATGTATCCTGGAAGCCAGTTTGCAGAGCCACCGGTGTTGTCATCTTTTTTCTCTCTAGATCCCATTCACTTGTGCGTTATAAACTTGTTGCACATCCCTTTGATTAATGTAGTCAAAATCTGACTGCTTTCCATTTTCAACTTATAAATGGTTGGCCACGTGACACAATTTCCCTTGAGAAGTTAAACTTTTGGAGACGGGGAAACGTCATACTGCTGTGTAAAAGAATAGATTCAGCTGTGCCTGGGAAAATCCAAAGCCCCTTTCACAGTCCACTTGAGTTTTAGTTGTTCACCCCATCCTCTTTACTCACTCCAACCCTCTTACGGACAAACACAAAGGACAGCCCACTCTGGCAGGTTTCACAAAAAGTTCCCAGTCCCATAACAAATAGAATTAATTATAGGAAAAAGACCCCCCAAAATTATATCTTTTAAAATTTTTAAGTCTATTCTCTCTCCTTTATGGCAACCCCTCCTGCTCGCATTTAACTTTAACGGTACAATCTCGACCAGCAGCCAGCAGCTTGGACACAAGCAGGAAAAGAGGAAACGAAGCAAATTGTCTCTTGAGAAATGGAATGATTTTGTGTTACTAATGGGATAAACACCTGCAAGGTTGCATTAGAATGATTCCCATTTGATTTACTCAGGAAGCTGAGGGGGGAAAAATCCAGATAGTTGCACATCTCAGATAAATGACAAAATAACATGGCTGGTTAGCAGGAGGAAGCTGAATTAATTGTAGATTAGTTGGGAAGGGGGGGAGTTGCCTTTGAACTTTGAGGCATTTTAGGAAATCTGAGGACTAACTATAATATAATTGACTATATGCAATACAACCCTGGGAGTCTGAAAAGTTACAATCTAAGCACCCATTTGTCAAGTGATTGTCTAGAGAGACCTTTGTTGTTTAGACTGAAAGCAGGAGTCAGTTCACTGTTTTTAAAGTCACAAGGCATCCTGGATAGCTGGATTTCAGGAAGCACATACTATGTATTTAAGTACAAATGCAAACTTGTAGCCCACAAATTCCATCCCTTCCCATCATATATTTTTAGTCAGTTAGCTGGCTAGCTAATTAGTAAGTTATACTCCACTTTTGTCCCCAATGGGGATCTAAAGTTACTTACAACATCATTCTCCGTTCAGCCATTTTATCCTCACACAACAAGCCTGTGAAGGAGATTAGGCTGAGAGAGAATGTTTGGCCCAAGGTCACCTGGTGACCTTCCATGGCTGAGTGGGATTCATACCCAGAACCTAGTTCACCACCTCTAACTAATAATAACAACAATAATAAAAACACCACCACCAACAACATTTGCTTTTTATACCACTCTTCAGGATGACTTAGTTAACACCCAGTCAGAGCAGTTTACAAAGTATACTATTATTATCCCCACAGCAACAAATACCCTGTGAGGTGGGTGGGCCTGAGAGAGCGCCTAGAAGCTGTGACTAACCCAAAGTCACCCAGCTGGCTTCAAGCAGAGGAGTAGGGAATCAAACCTGGCTCTTCAGATTAGAGTCTTGCACTCTTAACCACTACACCAAACTGGCTCTCACTGTAACATACCATTTCATGGGACATGGAATAGAAGTTTCTTTTTCATTCTGAAATGTCATAACATGAAATGACTGGGCTGCCCTGCCCACCTCATCACCATCACCCCCCCCCCCGGCTTCAGTAAAGTATGCCTATTTCTCTCCCTCTATTTGAGTCTTCCTGATCTGATAGATTTTGAATCCACAGGCTTCAGCCAGACAATGGCAGATTGTCTACCAAACTATAATACCTTCCTCCAGGTAGCAGATTCAGTGATTCCTAGTAGCTCAGCTAATGCATTCACTGATCCTGTCTTGTGTTTGAAAGGTTTGCATGTGTGGAAGACCTTCTCTATGTGATAGGCAAGGCACAACGATGGATTTGAGTAGCAAATGTTAGGCAGAAAGAAAGAGCGGTTGGCTAAGAGTGATAAATTAAGTTGCATGCCAAAAGTATATTTGAACTCGGAGCTCTCGGCTGAAACCATTGTATTACACTCCTCTGTTCATTTTTAGGGCTGTTGCACTTACCTGTTTGTGACACGTGCCCAGGAAATGTAATTTTTACTTCACAAATAATGGATAAATAATGGCTTGTACAATCTGACCCCAACAAACACACATTAATTTCTGTGCTTGTAAATAGTTGAAACCGTTTCAAGTTTTTGTCTTCAGGAATGAGGTGGGTCACTCAACACACATGTGTTCTTGACTTTTGCCAATGATTCCCCCAACAGAAATATACTTAATCTGTTCTGTTGTGAGATAGATTATTCTTTTGAGTCAAGTGAGAATTTGCAATATTTTATTAAAAACTATATTTTGCCTCATTGTTAATCTCTGGTGATTTTTGATGAGCACAAGTACGCTGAAGGATGGAATTTGGGAGTTCAGAGTAAGTTTTCTGAGTTAATTACGAGCAGATCTGCCAACAGGCCTGGATAACAGAGGCTTAATGTGCAGAAATAATAATAATAACTACATTTACATACCATTCTTCTAGACAGATTAGTGCCTCACTCAGAGCACGAAACAAAGTCAATATTATTATTATCCCCCCAATACAGCTGGAGCGCTGGGGTTCAGAGGAATAGCTTACCCATGGCAACTTGCTAAGCTACTGGCAGTAGTGGGAATTGAACCAGCAGAGTGCTGATTCGACAGCCCAAGTTTAAGCATTTCATGGCATGTAAAAAAATGGTAAATAACATCCAGTTAAATTTTTAATAAAGGGACAGGGCAATTTTCTCTAAGTCTGTTTGCAACCCTAAAACATCTCCAAAGTTCAGACAGATTCTCAGGTTCTCAGGGCTTCTGGGTTTTCAGTTTGGGGCCTGATCCAAAATGAACCCATATTTGCAGATTTTTGATGAACCTTTTTCTAAATCAAATCCAGGAATGCTCGCCTGTCACCAATATATGTGGAGATGATGAGGGGGTGGGGGGGAAGGGGCACAACATTAAGAAAATAACTGAAACTTGCCTCACAAAATATGACTGACGTTCATCCGGTCCTTATAAGGAACCAAATCCTGAAGGCCTGAAGTGGTTCAGCATGTTTCAAATGATGGTGTTAGATGCAGAGATCTACAAAACTTCCCAATGCCTTGTGTTGCTATAATCAAGGTAGCTAGAACATCTACAGGAATCATTATCTTTAAGGATTAATTTCATGATGTGTAGTGACAGTCACCTGAAGTTATGCTGTCTTGGACACTAGCCAGAAAAAATGAGAGGAGAAGGGAGCAATCCTAACTTAAGACAGTCTACTCAACAGTAATTCCAATCTTATTCAATAGGGCTCACTCCCAAGAAAATGTTCTTAGGGTTGCTGCTGAAGACCTGCAAAGGAAAATGTCTCCTCAGCTAGAAGGAGAGGAAAAATACTGGTTTCATGAGGAACTTTGGGTCAAGCTACACATGACGAATGACACTTGAACGGCAAGTGGATTGAGTGGAGGGCAAGTGAACAGGGAGAAATACACTTGCCATTCAAGTGTCATTCGTCATGTGTAGCTTGGTCCTTTGTCTCACTTTACTTTCTTGTATAACCAAGAATATAATACATGTAGGACCCTATTTGGGTGGAAAGGAGGCATATAATTGTTTTAAATAAATTTTAAATAAATAAATGTCCAGCCCATCAAATGTAAAAGGCACCCATAGAAATTTACACAGAAATGTTATTTAGTTCATTATAGTTTTTAAAATATTCTATTCTTCATTATTGTCATTATACTTCTTAAACATTTTTTGTTCAGCATTGTTATGGGGAAGGGAATTTCTTTTTCTGAAATTCACATTTTTAGATATAGATATATGATGTTAGATTTAGTTCTATGATTCCTCTTATCCTAATGTTAAAGAGGGATTTCTCTTTCATTTCTCTTTGGAGAGAAATCAGTGCACCCTTTTGAACTTCAGCCTTTGCAGTTGCAGGAGGATAGGAAGATTTGGGAAGACATTGCTGGCCTCTGAGCATCTACCGAGTGAAATTCTGAAATTTACAGACTCTCCCTTCCTACCTCTCCTCTCTTCAAATCTCTCTTTGATTAAATCAGAATTTATTTAATACAGAGTCCAAATTTCTAAAAACAGGAATAGAAACAGATAGTTGGATTTCAGGGAGGAATTGGGTAAAGAGGAATTAAAAGAATTTCTTTAAACAACTCTACTTTTTCTATATTTAGTTCATTAACTGCTTGATTTTCCATCAGCTTGGGATGAAATTATCAGGCTTTGTACTTCTCATCTAAGGATCTTCCCTGGGATGTATGTGGCTGGTGGATGTTGATTCACAAATACACTGGTCTGTCCCTTAAGCAAAGGAGAGCAGTGCTATTTCCGTTTGCAGTTTCTAGGAGAGAGAGGCATGTGTGGGACTCTTTCCCAGGTGAGGGGCTGGAAGTTTCTCAAATACAGTTTAATACTTTTCATTTCCTCTTAGCTTTCAAATAACTCCCTTGTCTGCGCTAGCAAAACTGTTCAGGGGGAGAACTGGGGAAAGATGGGTCGATTTACAAAACTGTGTAACATCCATGTTGTTGCTAATGATAATTGATAGGACAAGGGTCAGAAATGTTCAGGAGGGCATTCTCGTAATGGGATAGAACTGTGGTGGGATGGGATAGTCCAGAAGGGAGTGTCTTGTGTCTTTCCAATTTCAATTTTGCTGTTCACATTGTAATTTAATTTTGTATTCCTAATCCTTTTGCATTGTTCATTGGATGTCTTATCCTGTGTCATATTGTTGCCTGCATGGTCATTCAGTTTTGTATTTCCTCCTAGTCTTATTGCATTGTTTGTTGGATATGCTATACTGTATAATAATGGAACTCCATAATCCTCCTTGAGTTTCAGTGAGAAAAATGGGCTATGAATCAGCTAAATAAATAAATAGATCAATGCAAGATTCTGTAACTACATCAGTAACTAAGGGACAGATGTTAGTCACTTCTGCATGGTATTCTCACTCAGAATGTACTGGAAGTGTGAAGAAAAAATCTTGACACTTTTTAATTTTAATTTGCTTCCATAAGAGATATTATTGGAAGAAGTATGTGTAAGTCTTCACTTTACTTGGGTTCATCTAGACCCCAGTACCTTGGAGATACAGTATTTCCTTTTTTCTTCATGTGTTTTAATTGAAGACTAACCCCAAGTCTTTCTATGGTACACTTAAATTGAACATCACACCAACAAATATAATAGAAGATGGAGGTGAGCTAACACAGAACTTCAACTCCCTTCTTCAGAACATGAAGTCGAAAAGGGAAAAGATGGGAAAGGCATCTTGGTTTACTGTAGGCCCTGGTCCCAGAGTTTGTGTCTATGTTGGGATGTGTATTGTTGTGAGCTAGAGTCTGGGACCAGGGCCTGCAATAAACCAAGATGCCAACTCTGCTCGGATATCCACTCCAACAACATGATCCAAAACCAACCAGTATATCATCTCAGGCTCATTTTTTTGGTCATCCTCCAACATTATATATGCCATCAAGTCTCAGCAATGCCCTTCAACTCTTTATGTTGGACAAACAGGTCAACCGCTTTGTAAAAGAATAAATGACATAAGTCTGATATAAAAAATCACAACATACTAAAATGTACGGGAGAACACTTTAATCTGCCAGGTGACTCTGGGCCAAGCTACACATGACGAATGACACTTGAATGGCAAATGTATTTCTCCCTGTTCACTTGCCCTCCACTCAATCCACTTGCCATTCAAGTGTCATTCGTCATGTGTAGCTTGGCCCACAATCGCTGATGCTGACCTTAGAGTGCTCATACTCAAGCAGATTTTTTTAAAAAAAAAATATTTTGTCAAACATAACAATAAAAAGCCCCATGTATTATAGATCCAGGAATAAGATGTAGAGGAATCATATAAAATCATATTGAAACTTCCAGCAGCCAGGATTTTCAAAAATGTAGAAGATCTTTGTAAATAACTGTAGGAGGAATTATATCATTCTCCGAGAAATTGCAGAATTGGGTACCAGGTGGTATGAAATTTAGTGCTATAGTCAGTGTTAGTGAGTTGTATCATGCTGCTGTCCGCTAACTTAGCCATCACAAAATGATCCCAGACCTTTTTATACCACTGCTCTATGCCAGGGGTTTTAGGATTTTCCCAAAAAGTGGCTACCAATCGTTGAGCAGTTGCAATGAGGTTGCTAATGGTTTCCACTTTATCTTTCCACAGTTTTAAATCTGGCCAATATGTCAATAGGAATGATTCTGGAAGAAACAGTAGATCTATTCCTGTGATACGTAAAATCAGGGAGTGAATCTGGCGCCAGAAGGATTTGATCACCAGATATTCCCACCAGCAATGTATATAAGAACCAAGGACATTGCATCCTTTCCAGCAAAGGACTGAGCTGGACTTAGAGATATGGGAAATCCGTTTTGGTGTAAGAGACCACCTTGTATACCGCTTAAAACACTGCATTCTGATAGAGTGTACTTTGGAACAAATACCAAATATCACCCCAATGATTTTCTTCCACCCTGCCATCACAGTGAAGCTTCCAAGCCTTTTGAAAAGAGTGTAAATGACTCGGAGTGGTCTGCAACATAATATAATTTAGATATCAGACCCTTGGATGTTGAATTGGGATGTTTCAGTAAGAGTTCAAAAGCCACTAAGGGTGTTTTGAAATTACCTAACTTAAGTAAATGTTCTAACATTGTTTTAACTTGCAGGTATTGGAACCATTGGATATTTATCTTTTACTGGCATTCAAAGGATTGTTTGTCCAAGATTTTGCCTTTATTTATGAGGTGTTCAACTCTCATTACACCTGTGTCCAGCAAGATTTGAAGGCCCCAGAGTCTTTAGCTGGGGGAACCAGAGATGAAATCTATAGGTAGACATCAGGGAGGGATTAGATCAAGCAGAATAAAGGAAAATTACAATGCGAGATTGCTGAAATTGAGTTTATTTGCAAATTTGGAACAATGTGTCCCCCAGGGTTGAATTGGGACATAGGATTTTTCTCACATTACAGATACTAATTTCACATACTTTGCACCTATGTTCTATCTAGCTAATTACAGCAACGTATTATAGCCAGGTTTCTGACAATCTAATTTGCAATACCCCTCCCACCCTCTGCCTGGCTTTTAAAGACTCCAAATGTCTGAAGAAAGGAGCTCTGACTTTCAGAAGCTCACATTCTTCAAATCTAGTTGGTCTCAAAGGTGCTGCTGGACCCGAATCTTGCTTTTCCACTGCGGACCGACATGGCTACCCACTCAAAACTCAAAATTTTTGTCCCCTCTTCCGCACAATAAAAATGTGCATGGTACGATACGGGAAAAGTTACTACCAGAAAAGTGTCATAATTTTAACCCCTCTGGCCCTGACTGTGAATGCCAATGTGCAGGATGGCTGACAAAATTTGCTGTGGTCTCACAGAGTTCCCAAGAAACCAGAAAAACTTTTTTTAAAAAATGAAATCCATGTTGAGTATGTTTAATAATGATTAATGAGAGTAGGCACCATCTGAAGCTTTAAAAATAGGTCCCAGTGGTTCACTCTGTATACAATGAATTGTTTGTTTTCTGTCATTTATATTTGAAAAACTAGCTGTATATTATACAACTTAAGAAAACAATCTGATTTTTGTTACATAGTTATTCCATATGCATGATGATGCTTGCACGGGTGGCCTAATATTGGTGCCAAGAGAATTATTTGGATATGTTTAGAGCAAGTGCTTTCCTGGATATCTTCCTTGGGCCATATGTTAATGGAAACACATTTCATGTATGATTAGACTGCTTAACTGTGTGTGATCCATTTAAAGCTACGAAAGCTTGATTTGAGTGGGAGAATGTGACTACCATCTGGCCTGAAAGAATTCATCAGTGGATCAGAATGCAGTCAACAAGTGATGTCATATAGGTAAGTTACAGGTAACTATGGTTGATTATTTCATGAAGAATTATAGGCACATCCCATCTATTCCTTTTAAAACTTCCTAAGCTAATATAGCAGTGGATGGAGGACCCACTAGCCATTTCCTTCCCCTTTTAGCATAGGGCATGAACCAACTGCCTAGTTCTTCAAAGAAGCCCCCAGACAAGGGAATTCGATATGGTTGCAAGGCCCTGTTACGAAGGTCACAATGGAGCATCTTCTAGGAGACTCTGACCCCTCTCGTTAGGTTTGTTCTTCTAAAGTGACTATCAGAACCCCTTCTTCTTCCTTCCAGGGAACTGCTGTTTTTCTTTTCTGCTGACCCTCCACTTCTCTGTCTATCCTTCACGAATTCTTTGTATTGCTCAAACTTCACATTTCTAGCAGGGATGTGGCTTTGTTGCATTCCTTGGAAGGCTCCACACTGCGTTATTTCAAGCAAGCAAAATGGGTCAATAAAGAGAAGGTAGGAATGTTTATGGTAGAGAAGCTTTTGGTTTTTTGGTCTTCTTCTTCTTCTTTGCATTCCAGTACTGCAATCTGATACCAACTAACTATGTCCTGTGCCAATTATAGCCAGTTAAACATCCTACATGCCTGTTACAGGATACCAACTAGTGGCCTTAACACCATGGCCTGGGGGAAGGAGAACTCCTGCCTTTCTCCCAAGTGTTTTTCCCCATGCAAAAACATTGTTTGTATGTGGGTGTGGGTGGGTGGTGGTGGTGGTTTCCTATTTCCGGGAGAGAGACAGGAGCTTTCTCTTCCCCAGCAGCAGCTTTCTGAATCGATGTAGGTGCTCCTTTTCATGTAAGCCATTCCCCAGAGCTGCTGTGTGTCTGTGCCAGCACGGGTTGGCCATTTCCACACACGTTGAATAATGCACTTTCAATGCACTTTAGTTATCCTTTAGAAGTGGATTTTGTGTTTCACACACGAAAACCCAGTTCCAAATGATCACTAAAGAGCATTGAAAGTGCATTATCCAACGTGTGTGGAAGCAGCCATTGTATCTGTGGTGAACTCATGAAAGAAGTGACGTTTACAGTGACCCTGAGAGGCTGACTGAAATGCAAGCAGAGCCACAGTAAGCGCTAAATAAATACCTGTTTATTTTATATAAAGCTGGTGTTCCCTAGAGTGCAAGATACTACACATCCTAACAAAGATTTATGGAGAACTCCAAAGCTTTCACACTGTTTTGTGTATTCTTAATAACAACTATTATGTGGCTTTTGTTTTTGAAGTTTCAAAGAGAAGTGAGAGGGATTCTCCATTCATCAGCCACATATTGTTAAACTTGTACAGTTAGGATAATAGGATTTCAAAATACTGACTGGGGGCTGGATATATTTTTCAATATTAATTTACTGTTTTAATTTGTAATTGGGCAACCCTTTTTTAAGATGTTCATACGTGAAAGTTAATATGAAATTAATTGTTCAATCTAATGTTATCTTCCTTCAAATCTTATAAACCAGTAGCATCTAAATTTCAGTCAAACAGAACTTTTGATTTCCTACAGTCTTTAAAGCTGACTGATATTTATCTTTTTTTCCTTAAAAAAAATCCCTTCTCATATATGGAGAACATTTGATGAGTAGGATGTGAAACTGAGAAGCCCCAAAAGGAAATGATGAATTAAGAGCCCGGCAAGAAATAAAGCCATTATTTCAATCTGTTTAAAACCCTGATGTAACATATGGTTCCTTACTAAATTACTGGCTTACTTTAGTGAGGAACTGTCAAATGTACATATATGCCACAAATGGAAATAATAATAACAACAACAGTAACAATAATAATATCAATGAAACATTGTGGGATCATCTTTGGGAACAAAGCAAGATAAACAGGAATTTGGGAATGAAATCCCATCAACTTGAGGAAAACTCAACGACAATTTGTATCCAATTAATTTTTCAGCTGTGACCTCAATTCTAATTTAAAACTGAGATTGGTACCATTATTCAGCAGATTCAACATGACAGTGGGAATGTAAGTGAAACAGGAGACCAAGTCCGGTTCTCAATAACCCAACAGGGAATAAAGGGATTCCATATGCACAGCTTGTGAGACGCCAAGCCAAATTAACATTAGCAGCCATGTATTGCCTGTCATTTGGTTGGCAAGCACAAAACCCAGATATTTATCATGCCACTGACAGGTCTCCAATACATGGCATGGTGGGTCTCAAGTTGAGCAGGTTTGTATCATGCCTGCATGCAAGTATATTACAATTGCTTTATAGATGTAATAGCAAACTTAGCTGCAACCATATGTACATGAAATGAAGCCACAGAGATCCACATCTTTAAATCAGAACTTTCCAAGCTTTCTCTCTTCAATGGCCCATTCGTAGAATGATTCATCTGCCAAAGAAAGCTAGGCTTTATGTCCAAGCTAGCTCTTAGATCATACCGGCAGATTTGAAATGATATACCAGAACAAGTTTGTTGTCACTTAATCTCAGAGTGGATAAGCTGTCTTAAAATGAAGCTGATCTACCATTGTTGAATTTCCCATCACTGATAGACTTCCAATATCTCCATGTGTTATAGCAGTCAGACTTGCCCTCGTGATATTAAGAAGGCTTATGAATATGACTATGCCAGAAGCCCCTTCTCTGCATGTGTTTCAAACACAAAATACTGCCCAAACAGTCAGAAATACGGAAACCAGATCCCGACTGGGAGATGGAATGTTGCTAGTAAGTGAGATGTCAGGTGAGGCCAGCTTCCAGCCTCACGCTCCAGAGATGTGCAAAGATCCTAAAACAATAAGTTTTCCCCAGAGTTCCTGAATTAATCACTGCAAAACACCCTACCGATCTTCCCTTATCCACTCTCCTATTCTCAGGTGACTCAAACTCTGATAGCCTTACCCACCCACACATTGTGGGTGGGTAAGGCTATCAGTCATCGTTGATAACTTTAGTTCTGCCCAGGAAGAGTTTATCAAACCTTCCTAGTTCATTGTCTTGCTCCGGAGACAGCTTCCCAGTCCTTTGTCCCACCCCAGGGACAACCAGTAAGTCATTGTTTTGGGGCAGAAGATGCAATCTTGCCCCAGGGTATGTTCCACGGCATAATTGGACTACCTGTCCACCATAGCCATGCGCATGCTCTTGGATCTCTCTCTCTCTCTCTCTCTCTCTCTCTCTCTCTCTCTCTCTCTCTCTCTCTCAGATGCCCTCTTCTGGACGGTGACTATCACCCAGGCTGAATCCACATTACTCCTTTTTTAACGCATTTTTCCCACCTTTTCCCTGCATTCCCGAGTGCCGGTCACATTACCTGATAAATCACACGCATCTCTTTCACATTCCTCTCAGATCTTCAGTCACTGTTTTCTTGCGGGAATTTCATGGTGGATGTGAACGCCTACAAGCGCAATTTATGCGCCTTTTTTTAAAACCACCCCCATTCAAGTATTTCTGGCCGTTCCCTGCGTTCCCATTGGCCGATTCTATTATCAAGTGCTCCGTAGTCTGTTAATGCCTGTTTTTCATTTTTTCTTTCATTGTCTGGGAATTATAACTCAGATGTCTTCGAAATAATTTCTGGTTGAGTGTAAAACTTTTTTTGGGCAATGTAGCCTAATACTGGCCTCGCGCAACTCCCTGTTTTTTTTTCTATTTTTTATTTTTCTCTAGATCAATGTAATAGCAAAATTACGGCGTATATTCCTGCACAATAAAGATCACATAGCAGCACAGCTATCAGGCTTCCCAGCTTTCCCCACGTATACTCAGTCCCCTATGACAATTCACATTAGCTCGAATATTGCCTGGGATGATGTTCTAACATTTGGCACGTCTTTTTTAAAAGATTAATTTATTCTTATCAAAGCATCGTTTTTATGCAGTACTGATGAATAAAAAAAATTAAATTTTTATTTATTTCTTGCAAGAGTCTTCCTATCGATATAGCAAAATTAAATATTCTAAATTATTGACAGTGCTTGAGTTGATTGGTGGTTGCAACAACAATGGGGTAACACACGTCTGGGAATATTGGATCTCCGTCAATGCCCCAACGAAATAAGGCATTGGTTTCTATTTAGCATAATATCATTATGCCAAAGATTCGATAAAAAAAAATTGCAGGTTAAATGAGCTTCCACCAGCTCGATGAACGTGCTCTTAGACATTCGGAAGCGGCGCATCCAGCGACGGTCATCCCAGTGCACCATCACAATGTTTTCCCACCAGTCCGTGCTGCGTGGGTACACCCAGTGCTGCCTCGGCTCCTCCATCTCAGCAAGCAGGAACCACTGCAGAAACTGCTGGCGCCGCCGTCTTCTTGAATGCGCCCAGGCAACGGTGGTTCCAGAACTCTGGAAAAGAATCCTGGTGGCGGCCCGCCGCCTTTGAACAGAGTACCGCTGGTAGGCCAGCAGCATCTGCGTCTGCCACTCCATTAAGATCCACATAACATGAGCAATGATAGCAATTATGGGATCCATGACCATCACACAAAGCACCGACACCAACCAAACCGACCATCCACTAACATCCACAAAGAGTTTTTTCCTAAACTCTTCCTTTTTTATCGATTTTTTAAATCCCCTGCCCGAAAACGAGCACCAATTGCTTTCCAAGTGTTAATGTGATATATCGCTTTGATGATGTTTCCTTATATGGTAAAATCGAAATAACGGAAAAGTGTGTTCAAAAAATAAAAAAAAAATGGGCGGGAAAATGAGGTCCTGCCCACAAAAGCGGTTTTTCCAGTGGCTGTGTGACCAGAGGAACGTGCGAGAAAGACGCATTGGAAGCATGAATGTGAACGGAGAGGAGAAATTTGTGGATTGGAGACAAACGGAAGATTTCCGTTAAAAATGCGGGTAATAGGTGAATGTGGATTCGACCCCAATCCCTCAAACTCTATCCAATTTCACCACTGCTTTCTAGTTAGCTCTCTCTCTGTGTTGTGTATGTTTTTGCTTATTGTTTTTTATTATTTTCAATAACCCCCCCCCTTTTGATTGAAACATCTGTCTGTTCATTGAAAGAGTTCTCTAGCCAGGACAATCCTCGTATACATAGATGGAGATCTCGAAGTTACCCGCCCCTCACTGCCTCTACTTGCATGCTAATTCCCTCCGCTTGCAAGAAGACCTCCTCATTGAGTAACACATGATCGAGGAGTTCCGTGGCTCCTCATTGCATGAATATAACACAAGCATTCATCATAAGTTCACAGAGTTTAAAAACTACTTTCATGATATTACTGGGGACAATACTTTTCTGACATAAGAGAATTCACACTAGAGAAGAAATATATGTGGGATTTTTTGAAAGCTTGGATAGAATTTAAGTTACAACTCATTTTTAAACCAAAAAGGTGGCCCATCACACAAACTGACAAGAAAAATGTTTCTACTATACCTTAGCCATAAAGTCACATGGGAGTACCAATTTCAGAGGGGGAAAAAACCTATCAAAAAGCTAAGCCTTCAAGAAACTGTGACGGACATTTATGAGCATGGAGGGCAATCTCCTCTGGCCCCCTCCTGTGAGGATTTTAACTGCCTTCAAACCAACTGTCCATAGAAAGGGTTGTGTATCTGAAGTAGCCCTCCCTCCCCCACTAATCCAGGCACCTCAATATTGTTCTTTGCTCCATTTCTGGACTTTCTAGGGGGTGGGGGTGTCCTCTTGGGAGGCCTACTCATTGCCCCATCAAAGATAAGACACCGTAATATCTGGGAAGGAGGGAGACAATGCAAGTAAGTCCTTTCCTGTGGGGATTTTAACTGCCATTGACTCCTGGCCTCTGCATGCAACAGGATGAGGTACATGGTAATGTAAGAGAATCTGATAATCCCTTCTGTGGTGGAATTGACATACAGAAGCTACCACTGCTGAGACTGAAAAGAACTTGGTTAAAAATATATATTTTAAGCTGCCTCAAACAAACAAGCAAGCACATAAGCAAGCAAACAAACTTTTACAGTGTAATCCTAAGAACACTGATTGGAACTAAACCCCATTGAATAGACTTAAGTGGGATTCTCAGTAGACCCGCTTAGGATTGCTCTCTCAATAATAGTCACCTGGGTTTCTGAAACTTCTGGAAGATCTAAAGGCTTACAATCATCTGTAAGCCCTACTGAATAACGTAGAACTTATTTCTCCGTAGAACTGTGTAGAATTGCTCACCAAATGCTTCATATTTGAGGTACTTCAATGTAAGTACCAAATTTACTAAAGCCTGAACATTAACATTCGAGAGGAAACTTAGCATTAAAATTTCTCATTCAAATTAAAGATAAACATAGAGGGAGGGAATTCATTACAAAGAGACACTGATTTCTTTCATAAAATCATTTTGTTGATCAGCTGCAGTTGATTTACTTACACCTTTGCTTAGTCTACTGTTGCTTCTGTTTTAATTACCAGCTGTGGTGTTAAAATGCATTTTAATTGTATACTTAATTTTAATCTGGGGCACTATTTTTGTGGTCTTTTTTTTTTTTTAAATGACTGAGTAAAATTGGGGCATAGTCTCTGTTAAAAATGGACTCGCCTGAGTGAGGTGCTAGAAAAACCTGCAAGGTTCAATAAATCTAACTTTACCAATGTTATATAAAAGTATATTCTGAACGATTTGACATCTGATCTCCCCAACTTTAAAGCCAACTAGGCCTGAAGTAAGGGTCTTGTATTGAAAGATATTTTTATATATCTGTACCTCAATCAATCTCAGATCTAAAAAAGATTATTTTACATGCTGAAAATACGTTCAAGAATTAAGGGACTGATGTTTTCACCAAAGTTGCTCCAGGTGGCTTACAGACAATTAAAAATATAAACGATAACATATTAAAATCACATAAAATATTACCACATATGGAAAATAACTATACATTCAAACGTATCTTTCAGTTTTCCCAAGGTAGTTTAAAAGCACAAAACTATTCCAGATGCCTTCACATATTGAGGAAAAGGGGGCCCTCTAGTGGATTTGTTGGGAACTGATCCGTCTGCTGAGAAAAATCCAATACAGTTTCAAATAATTCATTTTAACTTAAGACGCAAAGATACCACAGACTAAAATTAATTGGACTATATTTCACAATCCAAATTGGAGAAATTTTAAGGTCCAGAGCTGAAAGTGTTTAAGGTGCTAAGAATTACACCTGCATATTTCACAGATATGCTGACATATCTCCGTGTTAGCTGCCGTATCCCCATGCAGTGGTGCTTTGTTGGCTGGCTGCTGGTGGGATGCTGCTGTGGGGGGTCACACTAATACAGCTGCCACACTTGGATGCCAACCTCCAGGTGGGGCCTGGAGATCTTTCAGAATTACAATTAATATTCAGACTAGAGATCAGTTCCGCTGGAGGAAATGGCTGCTTTGGAGGGTGGACTTTGGAGGGCGATGAGGTATCTCAACCCCAGCTGTGCAGTTGCTACATCCTACAGGAATGTCTCATGGCTCAAATGCTGGCTCTTTTGGGTCCGTCAATGGTGTTCTTGGCTCAAATGCTGGCTCTTTTAGGTCCATCAATGGTGTTCTTGGCTCAAACGCTGGCTCTTTTGGGTCCATCAATGGTGTTCATGCTCTCCCTTTAGGATACTAGTAGGCCTCTGGCACTGTTCTGTCAGACTTGGGATTGGGTTGTTTGAGATTTAGTGATGTCAATAGGATTGTTCAGGAATTGATCTAGTCATATTGAATCCCTTCGTGACTTCACCTGAAATCCCTCAGATGTCTCACTTGAGGAAAAACTCCACAATTCACTTCAAATGTTATGGCCTCTTTGACAGCTCTTTCTTGACTTATTATAAAGCCACACAGGGCCTAAGAGAAAAGAGCCCCATGGCGCAGAGTGTTAAGCGGCAGTACTGCAGACCAAGCTCTGCTCGCAACCTGAGTTCAATCCTGGCAGAAGCCAGGTTCAGGTAGCTGGCTCAGGGTTGACTCAGGGCCAAGCTACACATGACAAATGACACTTGAATGGCAAGTGTATTTCTCCCTGTTCACTTGCCCTCCACTCAATCCACTTGCCGTTCAAGTGTCATTCGTCATGTGTAGTTTGGCCCTCAGCCTTCCATCCTTTCTAGGTCAGTAAAATGAGAACCCAGTTTCCTGGGGGTAAAGTGTAGATGTCTGGGGAAGGCAATGGTAAACCACCCTGTAACAAAAAGTCTGCCAAGAAAATGTCGTGATGCGACGTCCCCCCATGGGTCAGTAATGACTCAGTAATGACTTGGTGCTTGCACAGGGGACTACCTTTACCTTTACCTTTTACAGGGCCTAAGAAGCAGGGAAAGGAACAGCAGGGATCTAAGAAATGTGGGAAACTCCTTAAAAAGTAAGAGGAGGAAAGGTAGTAGTAGCCCAGTAGAATACAGCAGGAAAGAAGAATGGAAGAGAAATCTATGGGGGTGATCACAATAACTATTCTTCACATCTTATGTCCACTTGCTCTGTAAGGACCACCATTGGCTAAGGTTTTCCTTGTATTTCTCTTTCAGTCACAATCTTCTCCACTCACCTCCTTCTCCCTAACAGTTCTGTACTGTGGAAGAACTATTGACGTGCCAGCAGAATTTGGCTCACTTACGACAACATATGCTTAAATGTGTGCTAAAATGCTTAGTCCTATTTATGCTCTGGTTTTCAAAATACACTGACAAAGTAGAAATATCCAGCTTAGACTAGTAAACACTCTCTGAAGATTACAGATGTTTCTTATATGCTACTCCAGACCTCAAGCAGTAAAGAGAAACTATTAACTACATATATCCAATGCATGGGAGTTAAATGTTTTATATTGATCATCAGTGATGTTTAAATTTTGGGATGATCTTTTCTTATGCAGCTGAAAATGTTCTGGTCACAGTTCCAGAATCCCCCCAAAACTGGGATATGCTTTTGCTATTTCAAATATCCCCAAGGTGACCCCCAAACACTTAATTCCAAGAATATTTTTGGTTCAGTGGTATTTGAATGCACAGTCTTTCCTAAGTGGTTTTGAACAAAGATTTTTTAACACCCACCAGTTCTGCTCATGTGCTGTTTGTCATTTATGAAAAGGGAGCTGACTTTTTGATGATTTGTTTGACTGTTTGCTGAACCATGTGAGCTGTTCAGTAGGTTGTTTCATTGTATTCCTTCCTAGCTGTGCAGTGCAGCACAATGGCTTTTCCACACGTGTGTGTTCTCACATGGCTTGACTGAGTTCTACTACCCCCTCTTACTGCACTGATCCTCCACTCAGCAAACATTTCTTTAAATAGACAATTACATCAGTCACAAATTATTTAAATAAGTCATAAATAAACTCTGTGCTTTAATAAAATCCTAGACATCAGTGTTCATCTTAGTAGTCCTTAGTGATGTCAATGGCTGACAATCAATTTTAATTGGCATCATTTTTGTACACAGTTTGTGAAAACCCAATACAAACATGTTTGTCGGGCATTTACAGATGTATTACAAAAATCAGAAAGGTTGAGTGATTGGATCACATTTGATCGACCCTTTGAACATCGTAGGTTCGACTGTCCAACATGCTTGTGGCAAACTTTGCAGCATTCTTTGTTCTTACCTTTATAGCCATTACTTGTGGAAGTAAGTTACGTGACTGATTGGACATCACAGATATAAAATTTTTGTATGATCAAATGTTAAATTAAGCAGTTCACATATTCAGCTGCAATCATCAAGTGATGACACAAGATGGTTTTGATTATCCATAGCGACTCTAAAACAACATGTCTAGCTAATATACTAATGTTACAAGTGGGTGACAAATAGACTGGAGCAAACCTAACTCGTTTTTCAACCATCGATCTAAATATGTTTTTTTAAAGTCCATACTGAAGACCTGGAAGTCATACAGAAACAAACTAACACCTAAGATATCCAGACACTCCTCATTCTTGGCTCAAGAATGGTTCCCCCTGAGCCAAGACTCAAGTATGAGTAAAATCTGGAGGCAACACAAAACAACACGATTGATAGACATCACCATGGAGAAAGGAATCCTAGAAAAGACAGAGCTGGAAAGGAAAGTCTTAATGGAAAATCTCATGGTATTACTACCTACAACTTAAACACATGACCACACGGATAAAAATAACAGAAATATTGAAAGAGCCTGAAACAGAATTAGAACAAATCAGAACATACTTGTAAAAACCTAATCTCAAAATTATATAGAATACTCATACGTACCAATAAAGCCAAACCCTTAAGCTGCCAATCAAAATGGCAACAAGACTGTGGAATTCCTGTATCAAAGGATTAAATTAATAATGTGCTGGTATTGTACCCCCCCCCCCAAAGATGGCAGTAACATCTTCATTGAAATCTCCCCTATGCTGAAAAAAATGTGGAGAGATAGGCATGTATACCCACTGCTGATGGAAATGTAAATATGTAGAAAACTTCTGGAGAGATATCCTTGAATCTATAAAATTTATAACTGGATACACAATTCCATTGAGACCTGAACTAATCTTCCTAGACCAATGGCAAAGTACTAAAATTCCAAAAATCAGATGGTACCTAATAACAACATGGGTCATTAGTGGCAGCCAAAACCACTATAGCCTTAAGATGGAAATCACCAAAAGTTGCCACACTGGAAATCTGGTATTCAATGGTTTGGGATCATTATATTATTGAAAAAGCACAGATGGTATTCAACAATCTGATCTATTTCCCAGAACTACAGGATTTACTGAAATGTGTCTCCCTTTCTTTGATCACATTACCAAAAATGATATACAACCAATGAATCAATCTTATCAATCACTCTTAATCATAACTCTAGACACCTGAATTCATTCTACTCATATTCCTGAAAACTCTACATTTCATTCAAAACCATCTGAAAAACTTATCTGAAAAGAGAGAATACAACAGACAACAAAAGAGATATGTAACAATACCAGCAAAATCATTGTGCTTTAATATGATTGATCTTATTGTTGTATCTGTTATTGTAAAACTGATAAATTAAGTATATATAAAACATTAAGGGAAGAGATGTATGTACATATATGATTTGCACCTAGATATGTGATCTGAATCCATTGGTCTTGAGCAAGCATGAAAGTTTAGTCAGTGGTATTTGATCTTTTGATGGGTCATTCAAACAGGCAATTAGTGCAGGGCCATTAGTGATGCAGCTGTCAGGAAAGGAAGATGCTTATTGTGAACTATCCTTACAGATCATTGAGCTTTTCCGCACATGTTGGATAATGCACTTCCAATCCTCTTTATAGATCGTTTGGAACGGATTTTCTTGTGTGCAGAACAAAAAATTCACCTCAAATGATTGATAAAGTGCATTGAAAGTGCATTATCCAACGTGTGCGGAATCAGCCACTGTTGGCTACAGGGCACTGAGTATAAAAGATTAGGAAAAAGGGACATTATCCATGAGAGACCCACAGAGAACCTTCTCTGTGGGTCTCTCATGTTCTGAAGCAAGGATAATTTCTTCAGTCAATCAATCGATGTTTCATACGGTCAAAGACCAGACAGGTAGCAACATACAATCAAATTAAAACATACAGTGAAGGTAAACCGTACTTTAAAAAATCTATCAATCTAATAAACATCGAATTTCCAGGGTCCAAATTCTAAAATATTTTAAACTTTAAAATTAATAAAATAATTAAATACTTCCCCTCACAAAATACTTCTGGAACCATATAGCCTGCACAGCAAATTTTGCCACATTTAAAGTGGTTTCTTGGTCCCTGTCGGCTAAAAGCTTATCTAAGTAAAATCCAGCATTTCTTCCTGGGAACTGATTGCAAATTGGAGTTATATAGGCAGCTCTAATATTTTGATAAAGTTTACAATAAAAAAGAACATGTCCCTTCGTTTCTCAATTTTTCAGTAAAGGGAAACTATTACAACTTAATTGCCCTGATGTACTTTTTTTCTTTCTCTTACATTAACACTGACATTTCGAGATACTTTGAGGTGTATATCCACAATTCATCTTTTTTTCATCTAGGTACATTATCATGGGTGGATAAGCATTTGTTTTGCTATACGTATCAATCCAAGTGTTTGTCTGAGAATTCTCTAGGAAAATGCAGAGAAAGTGAACAGGCTTTTGAGGTGATCTGGGGAAAGGTCATGTATTGATAGTTCACATTAATTACATAAAACTTTATAGAGAATGAGTAATCTGTCTCATCTTTCCACATGGTAGTGAGCATTTTACCCCTTTCTTGCTTCCTCCATTTCCTCCATTTATATGGGTGTACAGTAGAATACTTGTTACGTTGGTTGATATGTAAGGAACCCATTCTCTTAATCAAACCATCTTGAGAAAGTTTAATCATATTTATCCAGGGCTTTCTACAGCTATGAGCTATCACAATAAAGCTGATGATGCTGAGGAGGATGTATCTAGGGCTTTATTTTTCTGCAGCAAAATGTGCTATTTGAGTGTGTGTGACATTTTCTCTGAAAGAGTTATGCTTCTTCTAGGAATAACTTTTTTTGTTATGCAGTTGTAATTTGATGTTGCTCTTCATGGAACAAAAGAGGCCATAATTCCATCAAACAGTCTTCTTCTTTTGGGGGGATCCTACAAGACACATGGATAAGAGCTGAAGGCAGAAACACAAGAAAATTGATTTTCTTTAATTAAAAAAAGGAAATTAGGAAGTAGAGTTTACAAGTAAAGATGGGCACGAACAGCAATACGAACAAAAAAAGAGCCACAAATGTTCATTCCAAGCCCTGTTCATTGTGTTTGTCAGCTGTTCGTTAAGCCAGACAGTCTGACATCTTCAATCAATTCCCTTGGAAACGTAGGCAGGGACTGTCTGAACTCTGTCTAAACTCCTTCTGTTGCCCTGGAAACCCCAATCTAAGCCTAATTTAGTTAGATAGACCAGTTTTCCTTCCAAGGGTGAAGCTCCAAATTTGTTACATGGGAGCAAAGAGCAGGGGGAGGGGGATCTTCTGTAGCCATGGGAACACCAATCTCATCCCTCCAAACCCTGTTAGGCAGCTCTGACTGCCAACCACAGACCACAGTTTTGCTCTATGGGAACTCTGGTTATAAAAGGCACCATGCTCCCAGCTCTGACTTTCAGTTTCAGCAGACAGTGGAGCTGCTGGCATATTGAGAGAGAGACAGGGAGAGTGCATTGGAGCTTGAATTTTTGTGTGTGTGTGGTGGGCTAGGGCTCTACACCCTCCCTCTGATTCCACGGCTGCTGCCAGGCTTTGGGGCCAAGCTCAGTGGGTACCTCGGCTGAGGGCTCACAGTGATTGTTAGTGCCTTTCCTGCCTGATCTGGTCAGGTTTCTGGGAGTGCTGGGCTAGGGCTCTACCCTCTCCCTCTGGTTTCAGGGCTGCTGCCAGGCTCTGGGACCAAGCTCAGTGGGCACCTTGGCTGAGGACTCACAGTGATTGTTAGTACCTGTCCTGCCTGATCTGTTCAGGTTTCTGGGAGTGCAGGGCTAGGGCTCTACCCCCTTCCTCTGGTTCCAGGGCTGCTGCCAGGCTCTGGGCCCAAGCTCAGTGGGCACCTCGGCTGAGGGCTCACAGTGATTGTTAGTGCCTGTCCTGCCTGATCTGGTCAGGTTTCTGGGAGTGCTGGGCTAAGGCTCCACCCCTCCCTCTTGTTCCAGGGCTGCTTCCAGGCTCTGTGGCCAAGCTATTATTAATTATTGGTACCATGCGGCCAAACCCCCCACCCTCTAGAAAGGGAGGTGGCCTGCCACCACCTTCCTGAGCCCACCAGTGGTCTGTGGTCCATGTCTTGAAATGGGGCCAAAGTCAACTGATGACCCCTATTATATCAAATGGGAGTTTCCTGGGGGTGCCAGCTTTGGGAGTGTATAACTCCAAGCTCAGTATTGCAATATTGACCAAACATGGATGATGGCTGGAGGAGAGCCTTCTGAACACTCCCTGTGAATGTGAGCTCTCTAAGTCCCATGGGGACTGTTCTGGCCCCAACGAACATCCAGCCACAAACATGTTCATGAACAGGCCATGTTCGTTGATGTTTGTGAATCACTGTTCACGGATGGCAACGAACAATGAACATTGTGTTCATTTTTTTCCGGTTCGTGCCCATCTCTATTTACAAGGGGCAGATAATTCTGCTTTCTAAGCAGTTAGTAAATAAAGCATCCTGCACATTAGAGAGACATGAAGTACTGAGGAAACAGAAGACAACCATGGTCTCCAGAAGAGGACAGGGCACCAGAGAACTGGCAAAGCAGAGAGAGGCACTAAATCTTCAGCCCAAAGCCAAGGAGGCCACCAAGGGGAAAACGAACAGGGGGACAGGTGCTTACAATATAAATCCTGACACCCCCTTTACATTTCAAACACAATTATCCACTTTTTAAAAAATTAAGAAGCAGGGATCAATTAAATCAGATTGAACAAAAGTGCCTTCAGAACTATAGTGTGTAGTCGAGGTATCAGTCACACACACAAACAAACACACAGACTGTTTCCTGGCAGGAACCCTCCCTGGCAATCTAGACTCAAGGCAGCCTCACCTTGCTGGTGGCTGCCAAGAGAGGATACTTTGTAAGTGAGGAGCTGATGGCTGGCTAGCAACTCAGCCATAAGAGGAAGAGCAATCTGTAAATGAGGTGTCACCTCTGAAAATTTCTTGTCTCTGGACAAGAGACGGCCCATCTCACTTCTACAGGTGGGGGCAGAAAAAGCAGGGAAGATCTTATCCGGCAGACTGTACAGTATGGGCAGAGGTAGCACCTGTTTGAATCTGCATTTAGGGCCTTAAAGGTAAGAACCGTGCTCAGAAACAGACAGACAATGCAAATCCTTTGGCACCAGGATGATTTAGTCCCTGCATCCCACTTCTGCTGCATTTTGGACCAGCTGAGTTTATGGACAATTTTCACAGGCTCTAAAGTTAGAATGCTGTTTATTAAAGTACTTTCACAAGAGTACCATGAATGATATGGATCAGTCGGTACAGCAGCTGAACATTTTCTAATGACACCGGAAGATTGAAAAGGGGCAGCCAAGGTTGAAAATTGGCAACTGGCCACTTTAGGGCCATGCGGAGAAAGGAGATGAAGAGAAATGGGAGTTCAATGTTAAGAATACTTATTGGGGAAAAGTTAAGTTGCATTGGTTGAAAAGCCAGTTCTTCCTCTGGTTTTGTGCAGAGGAGATGCTAAATGAGACTCCTTCATATTCAACAGTCAAACTTACTATGTTCAGTTTGACAATCAGATGCAAACCAGTTGCAGAATCTGCAGAGTTCACACTGAACAATTCACAAATTGGTGGAACAGGTCTGAATTTTTTTTTTTTCAAAACTCTGCATGCACAAAAATTCTTTCAATCCAAACCAACTGGCAGCCATTAATTTTTGGCCATTAGCCAACAATCTGAATGGCTGGCGTTGACTGATTTGGTTGATTTTTTGACTGATTTTGCTGGCTATTTCAACAACAGCCTACCGATTAGCACATTGGCACAGTAAGAGGCAGGGGAGTAGAACTCAATTGGTCTCTGTGAGAATGTACATGCATAAAATGATGTTTGTATTATACTGTACTGCTAGGAAGTGCTTTATTAGCCATTTCTTTCCATGCCTTCCAAAATTTCCACTGTGAACTGAGACAGACTTATTCAGCTAAGATGGACTATGCCTGCATTCTTGGGAACAATGCTTGAGATGCTTGCTGGGAAAAGAAAACCTTGGACTGGTGGAATTGTTTATACAAAGCTTCCTGGGTGGCAAGCCTAAACATTGTTGATATGTTATGAGCAGTGTCCTGACTTTTTGGCTTATAAAAAGAATGGACTAATTTGTGCTGGCCTGAAAATCATGCCATAGAGTCTGGTCTTAACCATGCTAGCATTTAAATGATCTTCTTTTAATAAAATTTAGAAGGTCATGTATGCTTCAAGCCCATCTTTATTTTCTGTTGATAGTTGATACACCTTAGAATTATTCCCTTTTTTAGGTGGATAATCGATAGCATGTTGTGGGCAATTAGTGAGAAGAACCTCTGCTCCTGAACTGCCATGTCTCCCCTAAAGGGAAGTCTGTGACAAAGGAATGTGATGAAGCAACAGCCCACAACCTGGTCAATGAATATATGAACAGTCCATCAAAAATCAGATCCCTGTTAGCAACTGGCGAACAGAACGTGAGTTGAACCAGTTGGAGCTTCCCCAATGGAAATGGTCAGCTATACCAATCACGTACGTAGTGGATCGGAAGGTAGTAACTTCACTCTACTTGTGGAGGAGTACAATTACTTGTATTTCCAGGTATGGAGATATATTTATGCATTTCACATTTTTTTTTGTATTTTAACATTGATGGTAAAAATTCGTTTTTCTTGTCATTCAGGATGGCCATGGGCCTACATATCAAAATAAGCACGATTTGGATTTTGACTGGACTTGTGCTGAACTTGTGAGTTCCAGTGCTAAAAGAGCACAGTCCTACCAGGTGTTTGGATCTCAGGGAATTGGTCTCCAAGGGAAGAAGAGTCTGATCTAAATTTTGTGTTTTATTTTACTTATCTTCTGTTGCAGCTGGACGGCCTGCTGAGTATACTAACCTCCTTTGCTGGCAACACATTTTTCATAGCAGGTCTTACACACTTCATCATTTGAACATTTCCAGGGGACAAACAGAGGGTCACAGCATTGTGAGCTGCTTGCCAGAGAATACAGCTGCTGACCCTTTTAAGAAGTCTCTTTCTGATCTGACATCTGCAAGAACTCCAAGTACATTTTGACCAATTGTAGCTTCTATTTTTCCCAATGGACA
The DNA here is from genome assembly GCF_028583425.1 of Eublepharis macularius. NCBI lineage: Eukaryota > Metazoa > Chordata > Lepidosauria > Squamata > Eublepharidae > Eublepharis > Eublepharis macularius. The sequence goes on along the minus strand of NC_072792.1, from coordinate 36,483,697 downwards.
ACAAACAATTTAAAAAACAAGCCTCAACCCCTGTTATGGTCTGCCTCAAGACTATTGAGTTCATTTCCCTTGAGAGAGGGCCAGTATCACAAAGGAAATTGTGTATCTCTTTCTTAACAAAGAGTTCCATCTCAGAGTAACCTCAGACAAATCTTTCTAGTGTGGTAAAATTCCCCATTCTCTAGTCTCTGTGGTTGGTTGATCTGAAGGCCTCTTTCTGGTGTTACATCAGTGTGTGACATGCCTTGATTACTCATAGATATTAACCATGCTTGACTAGCTTGGAAGGTACTGTTCGGATGTCGAAAGGATATATATTTAAAGTATATATCCTTTAGCTAAAAAGTTCAAGTTAACCAGCTCAGTACCATTAATATGTACACAAAATGCCACTTCTGGGTGACTCACTTTCAAACAGAGAAAGGGTAGATCAAGACTGGGTCTGCATATGCCCACCAGGTTTAGAGAGCATGCACTTTGTTTGTCCCTCAAACCTGGGATTAAAGAAGTTTCCAAGTCATTTACTCCGGTCATCTTTAAAGGCTCTACTTCATGTGTCTCTGCCCTATGAGGATAGACAGGCAGAAACCTGAGAACGGGCCAACTCAGTCATAGGGCCAAGATTTGGAACTCCCTCCCCAGGGAAATTCATTTCTCCCCCCTATTGGTGTCTTCTGGCAGCAGGTGTCGTGGGTTTTTTTTGTTTGGTCTGGCATACCCCCCGATAACTGTTATTGGCCCTCTTCCCTGTTCTTTGTGTTGTGTGTTTGCATGGCCATGTTTATTGAATTATTTTAATAATTAATTTAAATGTTGTTTTAAATTCACATTGTTTTAAAATGTTATTTTAAATTGTTTTTAGTGTTTTTGTGCCACCATGAGGGATGTGTTCTGGTTGGAAAGGCGGCATGGAAACCTTTTAAACAAATAAACCAAATACCACACATTTGAGCCCTTGTAATGTCTGTTTCTACAAATTTACTAGTGACCTTAAAGTAATTGGCTATGTTCCAGGCAGATTCATAATAACAATCTCTGTGCCTCTCACCTCCCAGATTCTGGAAGACACACCAAGCAAATTCCATACAGGTTACTTCAAGACCAATTGGCACAAGTACCTTTCTGAAATATCAAGAAGTTTCATTTTTTAAAAAAGTTTCATTGCAAGAATTGGCATGTTTTTCCAGAGATAGCCAGCAATTCAATTCAAGCAATTATCTCATTATCTGAAAATGGAGCAAAATGTTGGTAATCTCCCCCCACCGTCACCCTTTGGCAAGCATGTAGCTCTAGCTCTTGACAGCACCAAAATGACTCACTGAAAAAGGTGGGCCAGGTGGATCCAGTCAAATTTAATCTTATCAAGCTATGAACAGGAGAGTCAGCCAGTTGAAACAGGGTGCACAACATAACTCTTTATTCTGACTCTTCCCTTCCCCCTCACTTCCCTATCATCTGTATAGTTAGTTGAGACAATTCCACCCTGTTTGTGCAAAAATGGATTCTTTTGTATTGTATGTTACATAAACCACAGTAAGACATTACTATTTTATTTATTAAAATATTGACACCCACTTTTCAAAGGAAGATTCAATCTAAAGCATTGTACAATAAATCAAACACAATGCAAGCTACAATATTAAAACTAGTCTATTTCAATACAAAACAGTAAGATGGATCCAGGGAATACAAGTGTGAGGATGTTGGTGGTGTGGATTTTTCCTGCCTCCTCCTTCCCCAAGCAGCCTCTTGAATCTCCAAAATAATGTCAAATGCTGCAGGATCCAACACAACAAAAAGCCATAAGGCCCCGGGAGGCTATAATGAGGAAGAGAAATGGGAGAACTCGCCCTCTCATTTCTTTTAAATTAGTGTCTCTTCCACTAGCCCGGGTGGTCCTTGAGTTATAACCTTTGCAGAAAATACTAAATTGTAGAATGGAACCATACATCCTTTGAAGGGTACTGGTGTGCTATGTTTCTCAGGGATAGTTGAAATGAGGTTTCAAACAAGACAGCCCCCTCATTGGGCAAACCGTGGAAACACCATCTGCAATTCTGGAAGGTTTTCTGCAAAAATAAAAATTAAAAGATTTTTTTTTTTAAGTTTTCTTCTGCACTACAACACTTTATGGACTATGACTTACCTGTTTACAGTGGACTTTTTGATTGTTGGCTATTTCAACTTTTTGATTTTGAACTCTTGTGAGAAGGGTAGATTCTTTGAGTGTACATCACCCTGACCAATTTTGACTAGAGCTTTTGAAAACTTATGACTTTGATTATCTATTTATCATTATTCTCGTTTGTTGCACATGTCACTTTACAGTAGGTCATGAGAATGATGATATAAATACTTTTACCCTTATTTTTGGAAGCTGTGGATTGGATTTAATTATCCATTTGTATCAATTCAAGAGTGTTTTTGAATCACAATTGGTATGTGTATTTTGGTCACATTGTTGATGGCTGTGTTGCTGCAGGGGATTCTTGTTTTTGTATGGATCTGGCAACTGTGCCTGGCTCTTTTTCTTTTGTCTTGTTGGGTATTAGCTGACTGGCAAGCAACCCACTGGGAGAAAAGGATAGACCCCCCCAGTCTTAGTCAGCATCACAGGAGAACGCACTCCCAAATTTTAGCTAATCTACGTAACTTCTTAGGAAGCAAACTAGTGTATAAAAGAGGACTGAAAGCTACATTCACAGTGATTCCGCACACATTGGATAATGCACTTCCAATCCTTTTTATAGATCATTTGGAACGGATTTTTTTGTGTGCGGAACAAAAATTCCACCTCAAATGATTGATAAAGTGCATTGAAAGTGCATTATCCAACATGTGCGGAATCGGCCTTGATGTTATAGTCCTTTGGTTTGAACTCCATCTAAGAATGTATATAACTGAGAAGCTGTCCTTGGAAGGTAAGATAATCTAAGGTACAAGGCATCACTCAGATGCCTTCTTTTTCTTTTTTTAAACAATTTTTATTGGATGGGTTGACATACAATTCATTCATATCTTACAAATGCATTTCCCCCTTTGTCCCTAAGTGCATCCCAACCCCTCCCCCTCCCCCCTTTTCTGTGCAGACTCCCAACAGCACTACGGTCCCGTATTTTCTTATCATTTGTTCTATATTACTTTTCCTTTATCCCTACTAACTAGAGGTAAAATCCTAACTTACCATTACTTAATACAATTCTGTAACTATTAATAAGCTATTAAAAAGCCATTAGAACATATTTCTTTTGCTCATATACATTTCTTCAAACCATTCATTTATAATTCCCATTTTTTTTATCTAAATACTTTTAGCTTAATATTTTCCCAAATAGCACTATAGATTAAAATTAACAATTTAACCTTTCTCTTAGTTTCTTCTACAGTTATATGTAAATTTGCTTAGTATCAATTTGCATAGTTAACTTTCCATTACATTTCCCAATTTTTCCATTTGTCTTAATTTGCTAATTTCTTCATTTAGCTCACGGCATTTCATTTGCATCATACATCCCAATTCTACAAATAGACAAACAAACAATAAAAAAAAACTATTAACAATTTTACCTTCCTCTTAATTCCTTCTACCGTTTTATATATAAATTTATTTAATATCAATTACCTAGTTAACTATACATTTCATTTCCCTTATTCATCAGATGTCTTCTTTTCAAAGTCCTTTCTTTTACAGATGCACAGAAGGTCACCAGAAACAGGTAAGTAATAGCATGTTTGATCTTTTCAGGTGGAGACAATACACATTGAGGAGAACCCCGATGACGTGACAAGAGGCCGGCTGTATTTCAGCTTGTTTCGTGTACTATCTTCCTTGGGGGGGAAATTTTCTCCACTTGAAACCGAGAAGGTTGCCAAAAGTGACAGCGGGGCACCTTTACTAAATGTTACATGGGCCAGAGGAATGGGCATAAATGAAAAGCCTATGAAAGAGATGTGTGGGAAAGGAAGGGAGATGTTCCTTCTAGAGATAGACCAAGGACAGGTAAGATAAGCAATGGCAATCAGGTAATATTGTAATTGTGCTGTTGACTTAAGTTGTTTATTCCAATAAGAATACCCCTGGACTCTTGTATCATGAGAGGTGGTCACCCACTTGAGCCAATGGGGGCCACTGTAACTTCTGAGCCAATAGAATAACAAATATTATAATTAACCAAAAGGTATTAATTGCTTTGTACTGCTATTGTAGCTTTGATGAGCGTTGGACATGAGGATACCTTTTCCTCTCTGTGTAACCATCATTCCTCCATCGTTTAATAAACAGTTATAGATTGCTTCATCTGCAGGACTCTGCGTCTGTCTCTTATGATTGGCTGAGGGACATTCAAATCAAAAGTTGTGTGGAACACTTTGAACCAGCTTTCCTTTCAGCTGTATGGCTACCTAGTAAAGACAGTTGGATGCATTTTTGACTTTTCAGAACAATAGTGTACGTATATGGAATCAGACCTCTAGCCACCCATAAATAATCTGTCTTATGAGTCATCTATAACAGAAGTAGCCTCCAGGCTCAATAGCTGCAAAGGGTGTGCTCTGTTCTAAGAAGGTACTTCCTAAACTGGACTGGTTCTGTTTTTGCTTATTTAGCAGGTGAGTATATGGCCAGCCAACCATTCAGTATTCCTTGGGCTGTAATCAAATACTCCAGTGGTTTATTTGAATCACACATGTCAAAAAATACCTTCTCCTCAAGTGCTGCTAACATAGTTCCATGGAATAATTATGTCTGTGGCAGCAGCCAAAAAAGGAACCAGTCACCTTCCACTAGAGGGAAGGTTTCTAGTCTCCAATCTGCAGAAATATCTTCTACTCTAGAATTATTGCCAAAGATTGCAGCCCCATAGGTTTGCCCTTGGTATGGTCTCGGAGGGGCCTCCTTGATGGTTAACAGGGGGAAAGTTTGAAAGAGTAGCAAGTGAGTTTGAATCATCTCCCTAGTACAGAGCCATTCAGTGTCATAGAAATGAAAATGACCCTGATGACAGTGGGCAGCTTGAGTCACACAGAAGCCACAGGAGGCCAAGGTGAGAGTGCACCTTCTATCAAACAGGAAGATAAGGGGAGTCTTCTTGGGGAGGGATTGGGAAAGACAGACAATACAATTTAGGAGCTTGTTGAAGGCAGGGCCATATTTCACCCATTCAGGAGGAGGAAAGAGACCATCTTAACTCAAGAGAGCAGCCAGGAGCATAGGATCCTGCAAAAATAAGAAATGATACCTAAATACTGGAACCCAGATAATGAATGAGCTTAAATTATTGCAACTTAAAGAATTAGATCACCTCTCTCTTATTACCATCCTATGAAATAAGTATATGTCAGGAATAAAGGATTTGTGTTTATTCCCACTTCTTTTATCCTTGCTCAGGATACTGTGTTTAGCTACACAGGGTGTGCTTTAAATTTACTTAATAAACTTCTTTTCATTTCAAATGCTGTCAATCTGATTTCTGTGAACCACCTTAAGTTCCATTTGACCCACTCTTACCAGGATCAGAAAAGGAGAGAGAGAGGGTGACTCAAAAGCATTTCTGTGTTAAGTAACCAAATGAGAGAGAATCCTGATCACAAACCCTTGAACTGAGCCTAAACCTCTTAGAATTGCTTTGCTGCTGGTGGTGATATCCCGAGGAAGAGGTGGGGAGTGGAGGAGGAGGAACCTTCTTAGCTGTCTCAAGGCTGTAGACTTGGGTTGGCTGAGTGACTTTCTCAACCTCTGAGATGTCAAAATTGGTGCTTACAAGGTCCATCTCATCATCACACAACGCACACTCAAAAGGGAGGAGGGGAAGGATAAGCCATGCCATATATTTTTGTATACCCATTCTGCTTGTTGTAACAAGGACAAACCCAGTCTACACACCACGTGTCCCAATTTAGAGATAAGATCTCCATTTTGCAGAGCTTCATAGAACTGAGAAGAACCTCAACCTTCAAAATCTTGATGTTCAAGCCACAGTTTAACAACAACAACATTAGATTTATATACAGCCCTTCAGGACTACTTAATGCCCACTCAGAGCGGTTTACGAAGTATGCCATTATTATCCCCACAACAAAACACCCCGTGAGGTGGGTGGGGCTGAGAGAGCTCCAGAGAATTGTGACTAGCCCAAGGTCACCCAGCTGGCTTCAAGTATTGGAGTGGGGAATCAAACCCGGCTCTCTAAATTAGAGTCCCGCACTCTTAACCACTACACCAAGCTAGCTCTCTTAATATATATATTTTTATATAGAGACAGTTTTAAAAGGGGATTAGACAGATTCATGGAAAATAGGTCTATCAGTGACTAAGTAAACTTATGCATGTGAGTGCCAGGAGGCAACTTCAGGGGATAGCCTCAGGGCCAAGCTACACATGACGAATGACACTTGAACGGCAAGTGTATTTCTCCCTGTTCACTTGCCCTCCACTCAATCCACTTGCCGTTCAAGTGTCATTCGTCATGTGTAGCTTGGCCCTCAGACTCTTTGTCCTGTTGCTTGTCCCTCCAGAGTAACTGGTTGGCCACTGTGTGGGAAAGGATGCCAGATTAGATGGACCACTGGTCTGATTCAGGAGGGCCTTTCCTTTGTTCTAATAATGTTGTACTCTTGGTGACTATCTGTTCAGCCCTCTGCAGAGTAATTTCAGTCTTACTCTAGTATTGTACTGTTAGACCTCTAAAACATTACACTGAACCAATTCCTTATCCACATATCCATATTTTGAAGCAGGTCTTGCCAACTTTTAAACTGGCTGAAAAACTGGGCTAAAGCTAACAAAATGAATTTTGACAAAAATAAAGTTCTGCATTTAGTTAGGAAAACAACCAAATGGGTGAGACTTGTCTTGGCAGTAGAACATGTGAAAAGGATCTAGGGGTCTTAGTATAAAAGTAGATTATATACTGAACATGAGTCATCAGTGTGATGTAGCAGCTAAAAAGACAAATGTGATTTCGGGCTGCATCAACAATAGTATAGTGTCCAGGTCATGTGATGTAATGGTTCCACATTACTCTGCTCTGGTTAGGGTGCATTTTACAGTTTTGGGCACCACAGTTAAGAAGGATGTTAAGAAGCTGGAATGTGTCCAAAGGAGGTCAACAAAGATGGTGATATCTGCAGTCCAAGTCCCATGATGAAAGATTGAAAGAGCTGAGTATGTTGTGCTGGAGAAGAGACAACTGAGAGGTGTTATGATAGCCATCTTCAAATACAAGATGGAGCAGAATTGTTTGCTATTGCTCCAGAGGGTTGGAAGAAAAAAAAAACAGGTTAAAATTAAACCAAAAGGTTTTTTTGGGCTAAATGTTAGGAAGAACTTTCTGACAGTCGAGTGGTTCCTCAGTGGAACAGACTTTCTCAGGAGGTGGTGGGCGTTCTTTCTTTGGAGGTTTCTAAGCAGAGGCTGCAGGACCAATAAGAATTTAAGCAGATTGTGAGAGAGAGGGCAGGAAAGGGTGAGCCAGTGCTTGGCTCTTGTGTGACCCCTTCTTATATACTCAGGGTAATGTTGATTGCTACTTCGGGGTCAGGAAGGAATTTTCCTCCAGGCCAGATTGGCCAGGGATCCTGGAGGGTTTTTGCCTTCCTCTGAGCATTGAGAGAGTGGGAGAGTGGTATTGTGTAGAGGGCTGGGCTAGATGACCCTTGGGGACACTATAGTCTGATTTTATAGTCCTTCTAGTGGTCCCTTTAATATCAATTTTATCTGCAAGCAGTTATCAGGTACTGTTATTTACTTCCATCCTATGAAAAGCTTCAGCTGTCATTTTCACTTACTAAACCTTATTAAACATTTTCCCCTGTCTGGTAGGCAACCTTATTTTTATACTGAGGACAAAAATCTGTCATTGTTGATCTCATAATTATATAAGTTGCTTGTTGGATTGGGAAAGAAGCTGGCATAAAACATATTATTTTAAATTAATGTGTTGATATGTTTTCCTCCTCTGAACTTGCCTCTTAAAAGCCTCAATGTTAAATGCAAATGAAATGCTTTAATTAGTGGGTACTTCCAGCCGATTTAAACTGAGGAAATCAGCCAGAACTGCAGTGGAAGCCGGAGGAATGGGGGAAACAGAAGATTTGGTCAAGGAAATAGCTTTCTTCATTCTCCAACACACACACACTTTATTGCTAAATCATCCAAATGAATATTTTTTTTAAAAAATGATTTCCCCACTGCGCTAGTGTTTTTTTTTTTTTTTAAAAAAAGATGCCTCTGACACTGGAAGAGGAGAAAGGGGAGGAAACCAAGTGTACGTCTGTTTGTGGAAGGAAGCGGTCATGGATTTAACCCTTAAACTTGAAACCTTTCATTCAGCCTATATTTAGAGGCAGCCTGCTTTTGAATGTTAAGTATGTGGAGAAGCAAGTGACTACTGTTGTTCAGCGATGAGGGAAAGGTCTTTTGTACTTCCACAAAGGCATTCTTCTATTTGTCTTATTTATTTATGTCATTTATAGTCCACCATTCTCACTGTGACTCAAGGCGGATTACATAGTGTGAGATTAGTACGATCAGTATCGAGGACATTTCCCTACAGCGTCATTTCCATAAACAATATCAGAGGATAAATAAAAACAAGTTTACAAAGACATAGCATTAGCAAGGATCCAATAAGGAGTTGAAGAATTGCTGAAAAAGGACAAAATCAATTCTAGGACTGACATTAGACAACATGAAGCACAGATAGTATATAGGAGCACATATTTAAAGCGCGTCACATGACGTCGCGCAAATCTCACGTGAGAAAACGCAATCTTCCGCGTTTTTTTCGTGATCTTCCGGCTTCTTCCGAGCAGCGGGGCGCTGTCTGGAAATGGCCCCTGTTTCTTAATTCTAAGGGTCTATAGAGAGGGGGAGGCTGCAGAATGGTATCCATGGTACAAGCAAATACTATGCCTGTGGTATGGCACTTCTATGATTTAAGTATTAACAGTTCTGTGACATAAATGCACAAACTCATATTGGGCTAGTCCCTTAGGAATGGGCCTCAGTGTTTTTCAGTTACAAAACAAGACCTGTGTTTTCTAATGGTACAATGCAATCTTTCCGCAACCTTTCTAAAAAATAATTCAAAGTGGAATCCGTGTTTTTTTCCCTCTCTCTCTCTCATGAGGTAGATTAGCTGAGAATAAGTGAACAGTTCAAGATGATTTGAGCCTGGGTTTCCTTATACCTATTCTTTCACAGGTAATCAGGTATCTATGAGTGTTATATATTAGAATTTCTTCACTGTATTTGTCATCTGGAGACCACAACTTTAAGCTTTTTGGGTGTTTGAATGTGGATTGTGGTTCTTCCTCCCTCCCCCCTGCCCCCAAATCATGCTGCCAAAGTCTGCCCATAACCCCACTCACTCATGCACAGGAGTGGCTCTGTTTTCATCTGTGAAATGAAGTAGGGTATGCAATGCGACAGGCAGTGACAGGGGCTAGATAAGAGAAGGGACAAAATTTGCACACTGTTGTAAAATAGGGCTAATCTATTTTAATTAGACGTTTGCCTCTGCCCAGCTCAAGATGCACAGAGTTGCCCTTCCAGGAGAATGGAAAATTGTTTCTTTTCATGGTTAGAGATGCTTTGCTCTTTTTTACACTGCAGTTCCTGTAGATCCCTAGGAAGAAACAACTGGTGAGACAATTTGAGCTTGTAGTGTGACTACTTCCTGGTAGTACTAACTGCTGGACTGGAAGTGCCTGGGTGTTGAATCCTGAAGAACTGGGACTCTTTAAGCATGAGTATCAGGAAATGGTATATTTGTGAAAACAGATGCAGAGTTTAATAGTGAGGTCTTATATCTGCACGGAATTACACTAACCGCTAAACTAATGGATGTACAGTACACTTTTATGCACCTGAAGAAGTGAGCTCTGACTCAAAAAAGCTCATAGTGAAATAAACGTTGTTAGTCGGTGTAATTTAGCAAAAGGAAAGGGGATCTTTACTCCTTTCTTTGGCCACAATTTCTCCTCTCTGCATATACCCCAGTGGTTTTCCCTCAACATGGGGGAAAAATGACATTGGAAGGAGGTCGATTTGGAGCAGAAAACTGGCAGCAAATGAAAGGAATTGAAAAACCACTTTGGTAGGGGAAATTGGAACAGACAAGCATCCAGGAGCTCTCTCTTAATCGTAATATTTAGTTAGCTCCTTAGCTTTCCTTCCAGCCTCCACATCTCTCTCTCTCTCCCTCTCCCCTTAGCTTAAGGAGAGTTACAAAGGGTAGTTTTTGAAGTTTAACTAAAGAAAATAAAATTCAGAGAGAATGCCCTCCTTATGACCTCTGGTGACAACTACAAGAACTTCAGTTTTATAAGGGACCACTTCATTGTCTGAGGCCATCTTCGCTATGATCTTTATTAGCCAACACCGTTCTTTCAAAGAAGGCTGTTGTTTGGATGCTAATAGATCCCTTTTCATGGAAGGGGCTGTGACAGATGAAGGATTATTTTCTCAAGCTTAGTTGCTGTAGACATGTAATCTGCAGTAAAATGGGAAGCAGGGTGATATCAGATAGAAAAGAGTTTGCACTAAAATGACCTTGGTGGCTCTGAATGGACAGAAAGGTAGACATAAGTGTTGTAAGTAAATTTTTTTAAAAGCTTCTGTTTCACTGGAAAATATGTTTGGATATCAAATCACCTATACTCTAGGCTTCCCTATATACCAGGGAACTCATTTTCTGGTAGTACTCCCCCCCTCCCAAAAAACCCTGCCCGTACTTTCTTTTAGGACAAATTTTAATAGTGCCTTTAAAAAAAAGATTAGAAAAATATCCAGTATTTGAACACACACAGGCGTACTGATTTCTTAAATGTTATTGCAGTTATTTATAAGGATATAGAAAATGTCTGCCTGCGTCGTGTTTCCAAAGAAAGTATTTGTTTTGCTTCACATTTCCACTAGGTGGCATCCCATACCTCTTAATGAAGACATTTTATTTTCTAGTGTGGGCTTTGCAAGAGTAAGAGTAGATTCATTTTTTCTAGAGAAAGGGGGGGTACAGGGGACAAGGCTTGTCATCTAGAATACTGGAACAGAAGAAGCAGGGTAAGAATATGCTCATTTGGGGGATGTTTCTGTATGAAACGGCAACACACACAACATCTTGTTAGCACTGTATTCAGCTACAATGCTGGATTTAGAATCCAAGACATTGTTATACAGAGGTAGCTCAGAGCTGTTCTAAACATCAGGCTAGATGGTAAAAGCAAGTAATGGGATTCTACATTGTGCCACTTCAAGCAGCAGACGAAGAAGTCAATTTTTTAACACTGCCCTACATGCAAACTCCCTGTGTGTAGAAAACAGCATGTCAAAGGAAAATATAGGGTTGGATCCAACCAGCCCCTTCACTCAATCATACTAAATTCTCTTCCTTGCTACATCCCCCCCCCCCATCTCACCTTGCTTTTGTTCTTGTGAGACTCATTTTTCCCAGCAGAGACTTGGTGTGGCCAAAGGCGTGGGGTGGGTGGGGGGGGTGGGATGCCTCTTTTCTTTTTCACTCGGGGAAGAGCTTGTATCCAACTCATGAATTGTGATATGCTAGTTTTGTTTTTGTTTTTTTAACAGGTAGGGGATTTTTTTTGCGCATGGAGGCCATTCAGAACTACGGCATTTTAAGTGTGGGTATCGTTGATTGGCTAGAAAATGGAAAACCACAGCCAGGGTTGGGGGTTCTAGCCCTCTGGTTTCAGGGCAAAAGAAGCAAACGGTGGTTTTCAGGTATCAGCCCTGTTTTCAAGCCATTGCAAAAATTACAATGTATCATTTTTTTCTCTTTCATTTGTGAATTAAATGGATCCAATGAATAATTATTATTGTTAAATAAATTATAATATTTGTGGAGGAAATGTCAGAATTCATTCAGAGTGACCTTCAGCCTGATTCATACATGTACGATCATCATCTTATAGTAACCAGTGATGGGTTTCGTGTACGAATGAACCATCATACATACAGCACCACAGACAGACCTTTAACAGCACCTGGACTGATGCCTGAGAGGTGGTTAGAGTACTGAACTAGAACCAGGGAGATCCAGATTCAAATCCCTAGTTAGATGTGAAGTTCACTGAGTGACCCAGGCCAATTACTCTCTCTCTTTTGATTTAACTTACCAGGTTGGTAGCATATAAAGGGGTAAGTCATGCAGGCCACCCTGAGATCCGAGAGGAAAGGGTGGAATAAGTAATCAGGAATTTCAAGCATTGGTGCTATTATCATCAGAGAAGGCACAGCACCCACCTTTATTTTTTTGTGCGCACTTATAGAGATATTAGGGTTGAATTTAAAAAGTAAACATCAAAAATAAACATGCTGCCTGTCTTTGCACGGGTAAGCCGAAAAAGAGAACAGCTGCATCAACCATCCTTAATCCTCATCTCCCACCCCACGGTCCAAACCAGAGCACTCCACTTGAGCCAGCTGACCCAGAGAGAGGAGATGGGGTACCAGTACCAGTGGGGCAAACAGCTCTATGGGATGGAGCCCAGAGCAGCAATGCCTATAAAAACATGCTGTTTTTCCTGGTGCTGGAAGTGGCTACTCCCACCTCAGCCACCAGGGTTACAGCACTATAATATCACTATCTTGATATACCATAATCGTAATGATAGGTTGAGAATGTTATAACAATGACAATGACAATGAGAATGAGAATGACAACGACAACACCTACAGAACTGCAAAAGACAGAGCTACTTGGAACAGCGTACATGTTACGCTGATATCTACTTGATACTTAGGTCTCCGGTGGAAACTTGCATCAGCTTAGCAAGGCCAATCAATAATAATGTGACCTTTGCTTATTGTTGATTGTGTTTCAGATAATTTGAACAACAACAACAACAACAACAACAACAACAACAACAACAACAACAACAACAACAACAACAACAACAACAACAGATTTATATACCACCCTTCAGGACAACTTAATGCCTTCTCAGAGCAGTTTACAAATTATGTTGTTATTATCCCCACAACAATCACCCTGTGAGGTGGGAGGGGCTGAGACAGCTCCTAGAAGCTGTAACTGACCCAAGGACACCCAACTAACGTCAAGTGGAGGAATGAGGTATCAAACCCAGTTCTCCAGATCAGAGTCCCACGCTCTTAACCATTACACCAAACTGGCTTCTCTGAATGCCCAGCTTTCACTTTAAAGACTCTTCCCTCACAGAGATATAAGGGAAAAGGAAGGGGCTAGAGACTTACTTTTTTAAAAAAATGGAAGCTGGGAATCATTTTTTTTGTGTGTGTTTATATCTCTATATTGATATCAGGGTTGCATTTAATAATGATCAATAACAAAACTACTTGACTTCAGGGTGTGGGAGGGGGGAGGAGAGGGAGTGGTTTGACAATGACAGCAGTCCACTCATTGCCAAATGGGTTGGAGGTTGGTGGAACAAAGAAAACCAAAAGAAACATTATGCATAAGAAAAATGGCAACTCAAAATCAGCTTCCAGAAAAAGATTGCTGTAAAAGTGGTCTCCAAATAACTGGGGGGAAAACAGGGGGTAGGGGAAAACCCCAAAATGAAAACTAATGCACGAAAATGTGTGCGGAAATTAGGGGACAAACCAAAGCACTATGGTGTCAGAAGTGATGAAAAGACCTGTGCAGAAAAGCCTTTGGTGTAGGAATGAGTTTTTTGTTACTACAGAATGGAAAGGTGAAAACCATGGGGCTGCTTCACGTACTATACATTTCATGAGCATCTGATGAAGAATACTATGCAATGTATGATGTATACACGTACAGAACACATATACACATACACAGAATGGAGGGGTAGGGTGCTAACAAAGTTAATTGTTGCTATCTGGTACATGCACGCATGGTGAAAATGAATTTACTGGCCTCACGCAGTGAGTTTGATACAACCAGCATTTCCCCTGATGAAAACTGATGGAGGGGGTCTCCTGCTAGGGATTCTGGAACCTGCATGGACAAAATCGTATGTGATGGGGAAGAGTAAAGAAGAGAACTGGGTGGAATTGAGCTAAAAAGTTAGTTTGGGGCAGCTTGTTGTTGATGTCTGAATAAAATATCAACAGTCAATTGTCCCTTTATTAGAATCCCAACTAGAGATGGGCATGAACCAGAAAAAAACCGAACCATGAGGTTTGTGTTTCATCAAATTTCACGAACCACGAACCATGAACTTTCATGAGCCTGCCCCTGGTTCGTGAACTGGTCCATTTGGTTTGTGAAAACGTCACATCCAGGTCAGAAAATCATCACTTCCAGGCCAGCTGAAGGTCACTTCCGGGCCAGAAGAAGGTCACGTCCGGGTCAGCAGAAGGTCTGCAGGAAGTCCATCCCCTGTTGCCTAGGAAACTGATTGATTGGCACCAGGATGTCTGCAGTCATGAACCAAAAAACAAACCAAATGAACCAGCCTAAAGTTTGTGGCAGTTCGTCAGAAATGGGATCTGACAAACCACGGTTCACGAACCACGAACCAACCTGGTTCGTGCTTAATTTTGGTTCGTATTTTGGTTCATGCCCATCTCTAATCCCAACATTCATTATTAGAAGTAAAGAGTATCACCACCATGAAACTCTTAGAAAATGTGAGATAAAGGCTTGGTATGGGGTAAAAAATCATTACAGACCTTGTCATTTATTCACTGGTCTCTATGCTATTCCCCCTGGAATACTGGAAAAGTGAAAGTAGGATTCTGCAAATAGCAGAATGGAGGCCCTCACTCACTTTATAATGTAGGTGACCGCCAGAAGAATGCTTTAAGCACAAGGCTGCTAAGAGTTTTTTGTAACAGGCAGCTAAGAGTTGGAGATTCACATGATGGAATAGATTCCAGCAAATCCAGTTATAGTGTTGCTACATGGTACCTCTGGAATGTTAAGGAGGGTTAAAAAAAAGCACAGGAAACCTTTCTGTGTAAACTGTTAAGGAAAGAGAGTGTGTATACATTTGGTTCATCACCGTATCAAGCAGAATTGCAAAGACTGCTATTTACTTCAGCAACAAAAAATGTTTGATAGCATAAATTCTTACGTACATAAGTAGATTAGACATGACTCAGTACATTTGGTGAAGATACTGTCTTCTCATTAGGCACTTGTTGGAAGAGAAGCACTCCATAAAAGCAGATTTTAAAGAGCTATGGCCCTTGAGAGATATTATTTACCTATCCACTAAGGGTCAAGCTAAATGCTCTGGTTTTTAAGGAGTTGAGTCTGGGTTCCCCAGACCCAACTCAGGTTCCTTGCTGACAGGTTTGGGGAATGGCTGGTAAAAAGTAAAGGAGAGCCCAAATGACCTCAGAATGCCTCTACAGGGGAAGGAGGGGTTACTCCCCCTCCCCCTCCCTCCCCCTTCAACCTGTTTCCCATGTCAAAATAGCACAGGAGGGAGCGCCCCCCCCCCATTTTTTCTGTGCCATATGGAGTATTCTGTGCATGTGAAGCCAGACACAACTCTTTTAAAAACCTGCATGTCTAGCTTAATCCTTTGAGATCCCATTTATTCTCCTCTCTGGGATAAGTCCATTTTGCAGCATGTCAAAAAGGTCCAAGAAAATTACAGTCCAACACAAAATTAAGATCCAATAAAGTCCATTGGTTTGGGATAGGCAGCCAAGGAGTCACTTCATTTGTTTTTATGGAAGCCTAACAATTCAGATACCTTTGGGAGAGATGGGGGAGGTTGTAAGAGGGTGCAGCAGGTCATGTAAGAAAACACTAGACTATGGGAGCTGAATTGACAAAACTGGCCCAAGCAGAAGAGGTTTTGTTCTTCTAAAGTGGTTTTAATGATCTTTCTGTTTTGTGTTGTTGTGGGAGTGGTTTTGTGTAGTTTTGCAGTGTTCCTGTTGGTTTTTATTATTATTATTAATTGTTGCAGCAGATTCTGAAGAAATTTTTCTGGTTAGGTTTTAATATCAGTTAACTGAAGGTGAGGGTTTAGGTATTCTAAAAAACCGCAAGGTTGGTTTGTCTTGGATTATCTGGTTTGACATTTGTCCTGTTGGGATTGCTACATTGGCCCATAATTCTGCCTGGGATTCCCTGGCTTGACATTTGTTCTGTTGGCTTGTTGGCTCTTGCATTTGGAGGCTTTTGGAAGCAATTGCTATTGTGTGTTTGGCTACTGGCCTCTTTGAATTCTTTTCCCCCATAGGAAACAATGAAAACAAAAGGGAAGGCTGGTGTCTCCTTGTTCAGGGACCTATAGAATTGCTCCCCCAGCCCCATGATCTAAATTATTTGAAACTTGAGATGGCTTTAGCAGACTGGCAGCAATAGCTCCCCTGAAAGTTTGGTACTATTTGATTGAAAAACAGCTACTCAAGACTCCTGAAAAATGGGAGGATGGCACTCGAATAACTTCAGAATTTTAGGGAAAAAAACAAACTTGAATCCAAAAACAGTATCAAGAGACCCAAATATCTCTAGACACTGGTATTTATATCCTTCCCAATGTATGAATCTGAAAAATACCATTTTTAAGTGCACATCCCTAAGGATGAAGGGACAATCCTGAGACACCACCTAAGTTTATCTCCAGTGTCTTAGTCAAGGGGCAACTGGACTGAAGAAGTATAGGAACTGAACAGAGAAGGTCCACACTTCCAGTATCTCTATCAGTGTAGTGAAGACAGTAATGAAAGGATGAGGGATCCCAATGTTTATTGAGCCTTTCCCATGTAAAATCACTCCATCTCTTTCACCAGGAAAAACAGTCTGTCAGTTCTATAACCTTGGATGTTGGTGTGGCATTGTAAAGATTCTTAAGAGAGCTGCAGCTTGACAGTGATAAACCCTTACACTTCTACAACATTTTACTTGCGAACCAAAACAAGCTGTTTAACCCTTCTACAGAAGAGACAAGGCATTCATTATTGTATTGTTAAAATGAGGGGTCTCCGTGAGTCAAAAAACCAGGGGAGGAGGAAAAGTACAAATCATCACCTGATAATCTAGACTGCCATCCATAGCTTCACTCAGGGCCAAGCTACAAGTAACGAATGACACTTGAATGGCAAGTGTATTTCTGCCTGTTCACTTGCCCTCCACTCAATCCACTTGCCATTCAAGTGTCATTTGTCACTTGTAGCTTGGCCCTCAGTAACTTCAGCAAGTTATCCAACTTTCTTAATTCTACATTAGCTTTATTGACCACTTACCAGCATGCATTTATTGTACACCCTATACTAGCCAGCCTTAGAGGGGTCTGAGACAGGTGGAAGGGTTGATGCAGAAATCTGCCAGTCACCCCCCCCCACCCCACCCTGCTTTCTTTTCACATGAACAAGGGGTGGTGGTTGCCTGTCTGCTCCGTCAGCCAGGACTCATGAAAGCTGGAGCGATGGGAGGTGAAGAGAATTTTTATTAGGAAAAACATGTGGG
The DNA here is from genome assembly GCF_028583425.1 of Eublepharis macularius. Classification (NCBI taxonomy): domain Eukaryota; kingdom Metazoa; phylum Chordata; class Lepidosauria; order Squamata; family Eublepharidae; genus Eublepharis; species Eublepharis macularius. The sequence continues at coordinate 36,466,298 of NC_072792.1, read as the reverse complement.
TGCAGAGTATTTTTGTGACATTCTAGATCTCTTATCCTGTTTTGGATCCAAAGGAGTTAGTCGTGTTAGTCTGTAGTTGCAAAATAGTAAAGAGTCCAGTAGCACCTTTAAGACTAATCCATTTTATTGTAGCATAAACTTTCGAGAACCACAGTTCTCTTCATCAAATGCGTGCATCTACCTGAACATGCATGCATGTTCAGGGAGCTGGCTCAAGGTTGACTCAGCCTTCCATCCTTCCAAGGTCAGTAAAATGAGTACCCAGTTTCCTGGGGGTAAAGCGTAGATGACTGGGGAAGGCAATGGCAAACCACTCAGTAACAAAAAGTCTGCCAAGAAAACATTGTGACGTGACATTCCCCCATAGGTCAGTAATGACTCGGTGCTTGCGCAGGGGACTACCTTTACCTTTATCTAAAGTTGATTAGTCTTAACGATGCTACTGGACTCTTTACTATCCTGTTTTGATGGTCTTCTTACATGTCAGATCCGTTCTTATAACTGATCTCATTTGGTTTGGGATGTGTACATACATGTCTACAACTGATGGAGCAGTGAAGCTTGGTGAGGAACTATAACTCTGTGGTAGATCACTTTTTTTCTGTAGAAAGTCCCAGATTCAGCCTCTGATATATCTAGTGAAAAGGATCATGAGTAGCAGGGATGGAGAAGACCTCTGCCTGAGATCTTGGAGAACTATTGCCAGTCAAAGAGTCCATGCTGGAACTGATGGACCAATTCTTCGATAGTATTGGAATCGTATATTGAATCTTGACCTGGACATGGGGGAAATAGTTGTTTGGGGGGTAACAGCTTATCCAAGATTTTTTTAGCATTTACAATTGAATCATCATGAAATTTAATTAAGTCAGAATGTTCTACAGCATGCACCGTCTACCACCCTGTGTCCTGCAAATATTAACTCATGCTCATACATCTACACAAACACGCAATTATGCCTTGTGGTGTATATGTTCCATGAGCACATTCACTAACCAATGACAAATGTGTTTCTGCCTTAAAATGATAAAACTAATGGTTCTATTGCCACACCAGTCAGAAAAGAGACGGACACCAAGTTGGATCTAAGGGCCACTTTATTAACTTTATACAGACAAAACAAGCCAAACAGCGGCAAGGACCTAAAGCGGTACAGGTCAAGCCACGGTGTCCCACACTGGACCACCGCCTTGACCTGTCTGGGCGAGCCCCGAAGCCCCAGGTGGGACCCATCCAGTGGATGGGGCGGACCCAGCCGGCCAGGCAAATTTGGTCACCCCCCTTTAAGCTCCTGACATCTCAGCCATATAGCAGTGAGGGAAAGGACTCGCAGGCTGGGGTTCCCGAAGGCAGCCTGCCTGTGGGCCTGGCAGCCGTTACAGCAGTACCAGCCCTTTAGGCAGGCCCCTCTTCCCACATAGGGAAGCGCCAAGGGTGCTCACCGTCCCGCACCCTACTCCTACAAACCAGCCATGCTCCCCTAACAGGCACCACCTCGCACCAAATTCCTCAATCCCCAAACATCGGTGCAAGGTAGGCGAAAACCCCCCCTTTACCCAAGCCAATTCGGAAAGGGGGAAAAAATTCCTACCTGGCCCCATAACGGCAGCTGGCTACTCCTACACCAATAAATTAGGGAGAGGCGGGTGGGCCGAGCGACTAAGCTGCACTGAGCTGGGAGGGCAGAGCTGCGTCACTAATGCTCACTCAGCCCTCCCAGCAACTCCTTATAAGGAGGGAGGGGTGGTGCCGTCCATCCCTCCGGTGCAGCAATGAACGGCCCCTGGCTGAGCAGCGTAGCTGCTTGCCAGGAAGGGGCCGAATTAAAAACAGAACAACTGTATTAGGTTTCTAATGAAACAACAAAATCAACTGTGTACTGTTAACTGTGTATATAACAAGGGCTAGAGTACAAAATGAACTGAGTGGGAAGATCTTGGCCCCTGGGAAAGGAAATGTTAAATTGTAATTAATTTTCCTTTGGGGATTTCATGCAACAGACTGCCAGTGAAATGGACTGGATAGTGTGTGTGTGTGTGTTATGAGCCATCAAGTTACTTCCAACTTACGGCAACCTTATAAAATAATAATAACTGCTTATATATACTGCTCTCTAGACAGACAAATGTCCCAGTCAGCAGTGAACAAAGTCAGGTTATTATTATCCCCACGATACAGCTGGGGGAGCTGGGGCTGAGAGGAGTGGCTTACCCTGGGCCACTTACTGACCTCATAAAGGAATTCGAACCTGTCAAGTGCTGATTTGCCCAACCACTTAACCTGTCATGAGTCAGCCCCAGCCTCGACTGGCCACCTTACCTATTGCCTCAGAGTCCTCCTCAGAAGACGAGCAGGAAGGGCCAGCAGGACCTTCTCTAGAGCCAGAAGCCCCTGCAGAAGCTATTGGAGAGGAGGAGCAGTCAGAAACCACTGCTGCTGCTCCAGAGGGAATTCAGCAAGAACAGCCTGGAGCTTCTGCAGAGACTGTCGGGGACGAGGAACAGCCAGAAACCTCCACAGAGGCTGTAAGAGACACAGACTCCCCCAGGGCAAAAGCGAAACCCGAGCACCTGGGGCCAGCTGAAAGGAGGAAACATAGAGATAAGACAGCTCTGCTGGAGAGACGGAGGAGTGCCCATTTACAGGCACAGCACCGAGCGGAGCTGTTAGAGAGAGAGGCAACAGCTGTTCCTCATTAGGACAGCATAAAAGAAAGACACCGAGGAAACCAAGCGTGCAAGCAACTCAGCTCGCCACTCCCTGCTACCAGAGCGTTACACCTGGATGCTCTTGCCTTGCCTTGCCTTGTGCCCTGCTCTACTGCTTGATTGGACTTTGACCCCGGCCTGCCTTCTGACTACCCTTCTGCCTGCTCCTCTCTCTGACTGGCATATTGGTCCTGACACTTGGCCTGACTTCTTGACCCTGGTTTGCTGCCTTCTGGACTACTGACCTCCTGCCTGTTGTGTTCAGCCCTGCAGTACCAGTGAGCCTCCTGCCTGCTGTGCCCAGCCCTGTGCGCGACATAACCACTATTTTCCAGCAGCATCTCATCTTTAGCTTTGCTCTGATCTTGCAAACTGCAGGGTATGGCTTCCTTTATTGGGTCTTCCTCTTTTCCTACTGCCTTCCACTTTTCCTAATATTATTGTTTTTCCAACTAAGACTAGTTTCTTAATTTAATTTCATTTATTAGATTTCTTGCCTGCCCCGCAAGTGGGCTCAGGGCAGGTTACAACATTATGCAGTAATACACAATAAAAGATTAAATAGACAATTTCATAAAAGTTAAAACCACAATCTAAATGCAGCATGAGATGGTTCACCATAATACATCCCACACAGCAGTATCATGGAGGTATGGCAGGCAGGTCACCAGAATATAAAACAAGTGGACCAAAGGCCACAGCAGAGAGTCCAACCAGGCAGTTCGCCTGCCCCTCAATCACTACTGTAAGCCTGGCAGAACATCTCCATCTTACAGGCCTGACGGAACTGTAACAAGTCCCTCAGGGCCCTAGTCTTCTTGGTGGAGAGAGAGTTCCACCGGCTGGACCCAGGGGCAAAAAAGGCCCTGGCCTTGGTCAAGGCTAGGTGAACGTCCTTGGTTCCAGGGATCACCAGAAGGTGTTTGTTGGCAGAACACAGTACCCTCTGGGGAACATATGGCGAGAGGTGGTCCCGCAGGTATGTTGGTCACAGTCCATTAAGGGTTTTAAATATCATAGTTAGTACCTTAAACTTGACCCAGAACTTGACTGGGAACCAGTGCAGCTGACACAAAACAGGTCAAATATGCATCCTAACTGGAGTCCCAGTAAGGATACATGCTGCTGTATTCTGGACCAGTTGTAGCTTCCAGATCAGTCTCAAGGGCAGCCCTGAGTAGAGTGAGTTACAGTAATCTAATCTAGAGATGACTGTTGCTTGGATCACCATAGCTGGGTTGTCAGTCGAGAGGTAGGGAACAGGCTGCCTGATCCGACAAAGCCAGAAGAATGCAGATCTGGCAACTGCCATGACCTGGGCCTCCACTGAAAGAGAGGCATCCAGGACCATGCTCAGGCTCCTCACCATCAGCATAGGTGCCAGCAGTGCTCCATCTAGGGCTAGGAGCTGTATTCCTGAACCCGTCAAATATTGATCCAGGTACAGGATCTCTGTCTCCGTAGGGTTCAACTTCAGTCGACTCTGCTTTATCCATCCAGTCACAGCTGCCAACGCCCTGGCCAGGGTATCCTTCTTCAGGATAAGGTCAAAGTACCACAATCTGAGTGTTGTCATTTTATCTTCTGGAGAGAATTCAGGCTTGATTTGGCCTAGAACCCACTTATTTGTCTTTTTGGCCATCCATGGTATCTGTAAAACTCAGCTCCAGCACCACATTTCAAATGAATCAATTTTCTTCCTGTCAGCATTCTTCATTGTCCAACTTTCACATTCAAACACAATAATAGGGAATTCCATAGTGTGCATTATCTTGATCTTGGTCCCTGGAGAGACATTCGTATCCTTAAGGATATTTTCTAGTTCCCCCATGGCTGCTCTTCTAAGTTTCAATCTTCTTCTGATTTCTAGGTTGCACTTTCCCATTTGGTGGATGTTTAAGCCAAGGAACAGAAAATCTTTAACAATTTCAATTTTTTCATTGTCAGCCTTAAAATTGTGTAGTTCCTCAGTAGTCATTACTTTTGTTGTCTTGATGTTCAACTGTAATCCTGGCTTGGAACTTTCTCATTTAACCTTCATCAGTAGTTGTTTCAAGTCTTCAGTCTTCAGCTCTTCACATAAAGTGATATTGCTGACTACTTTTGAGTTTTTGCAAAACAAAAGTATCTGAAGTAGACATGGGCACGATCCAAAAAAACCCCTCGGATCTAGCCGTTCGTGGATCTGGGCTGCCGCCGAACACAGGTAGCCGATTCTAACTGATTAAGTCTCGTTTCCGGTCCAGAATCGGGAATTGGGGAGGCCAAAGAGGGAGGGCGCCCCTCTGTTTCCAGCAATATAGGAACGGTTGTTGTTGGCAGCGGCCGCCAGGCCCGACTGGCAGGGGGAGGCGGTGATGAGCCGCCTCCCCACAGGGAGGGAGGGGACATTCACACACACACATACTTAGAGTAGAGGGGGGAGTTTTTAACCCGGCAACGAGCCGCCTCCCCTCAGGGAGGGGACATTCCCAGGGCCAGATCTATGGTTGCCAGTGCCCAGGGCAACCGTAGTCAGGCTCTTGCGCTTGCACGTGCGCTCCTGGGTCGCCCTCCGCCCGCACAGCAAGCTGGCTGCCCCGGTGCGCTGTGGAGCTGGCGGCAGCACGAGTGGCTTGGAGGCTGCCCGCGCCATTCACCTGCCCGACGAGACAAGGGGTGGCCAGCTTGCCCATGCGCCCCTTGCCCTGGGGAAAGACAAACAGTGCGGGCGGCCTCCCAGCCACCTGCGCTGCCTTTTGCTTTTCCCGCAAGCCAGTCGCCCCTTGTCCTGGGGAAAGACGAACGGCGCGGGTGGCCTCCCAGCCACTCGCACTGCCTTTTGCCTTTCCCCAGGACAAGGGGCGGCTGGCTTGCCCGTGCACCCCTTGTCCTGGGGAAAGACGAACGGCATGGGCGGCCTCCCAGCCACCTGCGCTGCCTTTTGCTTTTCCCGCAAGCCGGCCACCCCTTGTCCTGGGGAAATGTGAATGGCATGGGTGGCCTCCCAGCCTCCCACGCTGCCTTTTGCCTTTCCTTTGTGCCCATGGCTTCAGAACACCCCCTTCCCCCTCCCTCCCCTGGGTTGCTGCTTCGTGGTTGGAAGGAAGTCTGCTAATCAAGGAAAGCTGGGCTTCCATTTGTGATTTGAGGGCGACAGAAGGAGGGCAAACACAGCTCATTCCCCTGACTCCGTTGCCCTGGAAATAAATTACTGTTGCCAGAGTGTCTGCAATTCCGAACAGAAACTGACCCATCTGATCAAGTCCCGAACAAGCAAACTCCCGACCGCTGGATCAGATGCCGTGGACGGAACCGATTAGCTGAGTCACGATGGTGCAAACGCCAAAATTGGGGGGGGGGTTGAAATCATAATTCAGATTGGGCCCATCTCTAATCTGGAGTAGGTTGTTACCCCTGATATTTAGAACAAGTTATTATTCTAGTTTTGTTTTGTGTTCTTATTTTGGATTAATGAATAACATTAGAGCTCTTCTGTTCCTCAAAGAACCATAGGTAAATCTCTTAATTAGAAAAAGCAGGAATTCATAGTGTTCACATTAAAGTCAGTTGTTACAGATTTCTGTCCTGGTGATTTGTTTTACAACATCAACATTCCAGTAAAATCTATGACATTTTCCCACTTCCATTTTACATGTATCACCATGGTTTTTTTAAGCAAAGAAGTAAATTCAGTGAGTGGTACTGCTTTTAGGGGCAGATGTTTGGATTTTCTAGTGCGATAAGAATTTACATGTGCACCAGATTTTTTAATATGAGTTATAACCAGTTTCTATAGAGGTTGACTTTTACAGTGCATTTATTTGTTGCTCTAACTTACTGGTGATTTTCTTTTTAATGTATTTACTACTTTTCAGTCAAGGGATACACAGTAGAATACTTGACCTTCATTGTTTATTCTAATTTTACAAGGCAAAAAGGCTACGTATATATTTAAACACAAAAAATGGGGTTTGCCATTTGTGTCTCGTAAACTAGTATAGAAACCTGAGCTGGAGGTAAAATATAGTTTATGCTCTATGTTGTTCATCTACTATTTCCATTTGGCCTTCAGAGGTATTTAAAAGCAAAACTGATTTATTGCATTGGAAAAAGCCCAGCCAATATCAAGCAATTTTTAGACATTGTTATAAGAAAACACAGCATGTGTGTAACAATCCCATGGATTTTAATTGGACATACTGTGTAAGTCTCATCTAGTTTTATTGCCTAGTAAGTCTATACTAGGGCCCTTTTCACGCTACTTACCTGCTCCCAGAACATTGTGAAATATCCCGCAAAAAATGCAGAAGATAGCGTCTTCTTGTGAAAGTTTTGCACGACATTGCACAAAACTCTCGTGAGAAGACACTATCTTCCACGTTTTTTGCACGATATTTTGCAACATTCTGGGAGCAGGTAAGTAGTGTGAAAAGGGCCTAGATTTCAGATCAAAAGATACTTAATTTTGGCTGGATTGTGCTCTGCATGTACACCATTTAGAACAAATGTTGGACAGAACATTTACCATACACAGTTCTCCTCCTCTGGTTTCGGAACCAAATTGTCCTGTTATCAGCTTCCTGCATCCTAAATTAGTCATATGGCTGAACCTTAGCCAATCAGAGATCACAAGAATGACCAAGACAATGTCACAATATTACCTATAAGTTTGTGTCATTGTGGGTTGTAACCTACAATTGTAAAAACAGTGGAATGTGAGAACAATTTTAACAAAAAAGGGAATGTTTTCCTAAACAAAATTGCAAGGAAAGGTGAAAACGTATGTAAAAAACAGAGAGTAATTTCATTTTGCCCTGACCTGGATAGCCCAGGTGAACCTGATCTCATCCGATCACAGAAGCTAAGCAGGGTCAGCCTTGGTTAGTAATTGGATGGGAGACCTCCAACAAAGACCAGGGTTACAGAGGCAAGAAATGATAAACCACCTCTGTTAGACTCTTGCCATGAAAACTCCACCAGGGGTTGCCATAAGTCAATTCTGACTTGAGGGCACTATCCACCACCAATTTCATTTTAGCCTATAGAAAAGTTTGGCATATGGCATCCCAGGAACGAATCTGGACAGCTGTTCAAAGAGTTCCATTTGGCTTCAGATCTTCTTTCAGTGTCTTCCATTCCTCCCTTCCTCCCCAATCTCTCCCCATAGACAGCAGAGCTATATGTAGTACCCCCTGGGGTGAGATGTATTGGAGTAAGTTTTCATATCCAGACAGCACATAGGAGAATTGGGTAGTCCCAAACAGCAATCTTCTTTATTGCTCCCAAAGGGGAGAAGCACTTGCACAAACACTTGGAACAGCAACCAGCTTACACACAGAACTGAACTCAACTGAGGCCCCTCCCGTACATACCTTGAGAGGGGGGCAGGGGGGAGACACAATGTAGTCTGTGATTGCTCACTTAAAGGCATACACACATACTTCACACTATGGAAGTGAGAGCAGAACCACAAGTGACAAAAGGCACAGATTGGACACTTGTCTGCTTCCCTCAAGTTTTGATGGGAAATGTAGGCATCCTGGTCTCGCAGCTTCGCTCTCTGACTGCTGTCCAATGGAGTTTTCAACTGTCACTTGTCCAACATTCCGCCAAGCTGCCTACATTTCCCATCAAAACTTGAGGGAAGCAGACAAGTGTCCAATCTGTGCCTTTTGTCACTTGTGGTTCTGCTCTGAGAGGCTGCTTTCAATGCATTGGGGGCAGCTGGCCTGGTTGGAAGTGATTCTCTCCTCTGCTGCTTTCTGCTTCATTAAGGAGTGAAATAGAACTGCAGGCAGCTTCTAACCAAGCTGACAGTTGTTGCAACCAGCACTCCCTCCTCTGTTTGTCAAGAAAGAGATGAGCAAAAGAACAAGCAGATGTGGGTAGAGAAGGAGATGGAGCGAATCGATCTCATGTGAAGCAGTCTATGGGAAAAAAATTAATTACCCACTACAGGTCTACAAGTATGGTTGGAATACCCTACTCTTTCTACTTCTGATTTCTCTTTTCCTTTTCTAGCCCTCACTTCTCCTCCACATGTTCTGTTCCCTTTTCTTCTCTTTTTATGGATTTACCATGTTCTTATTTTTATGCTAAAAGCATGACTAGTGCCTCATTTTTTCAATGCATTGTAACTGCTATTTTAAGCAATCGTATTATGAAACAATTCCTGCATGACCCAAGCGTAGATTCGCTGAGTGAAATTTATCCCAGGGTTACTGCCACATCCAGTGATAATGTGTACATGTGAAAAGGCCATCAAACCGAAGGCTGGTGCGTCATTTCAAAATCAATATTTTTTTCAATGGAGTCCATTTGCGTATTCAGCTGCTCATCATTAAGACTGATTTACATATACATGAAAGACTCTTGATGGCTGATAATGATTTGGGTGCAACAGGAATCTCCAATGCTCCCCTGGCATCTATAAACCGGGCTATCACAGATCTGCCACTATGTGCAGTACTTTCACATCATCTGAAAACATCTCAATGCTTTTCAGCAGAGTTGGCTCACACATCAATCTGTCATAATGTCCACACATGCCCATACTTATGATGTCTCCACACTTGCACCTGAATATGTGAACTGGCGATATTACAAAAAATTGCTATGTGAGCTGATCTGAAACTTCTGTCTTTGAAGTTGGATCTCTTATAATTTAATTTATTAGATTTGTATTCCGCCCTCCCCACACCAGCAGATCCAGGGCGGATCACAATTAAAATCAAACAGGTCAATCTTCACTTGCTTTCAGCAAGTGATGAACATGCATGTGTGAACTAGCACCAAATATACAGAAGCTCGCCATAGAGAAATCATGATACACGTCCGTTTGTGAACCACTGTGCCTTCCCAAGTGGAGTGACACCCTTCTAAGCCCGTGGACTTCAATGGATTTAGAAGGGTATATCTTTGCTTTGGATTACACTGCTAATCTATTAGTGCTAGCATTGTCATAAGCTTATCAAACTATCAGAAAATGTCCATATATTCAGACTTGAACAGTATTTGATTGTTACAGAAAATAATGTCAACACTGAAAAAAAACAGACTTTTTATAAGTTCTGCTTATATTCCTCTGCCAGCTGTAAGCCATACCTCCTGCCATCTGGACAGGTTCTTCTGGTGATTTCTCCTCTTTGTTGTTCTGAAGCGGTTGCTTTGATTCCACAAGTGCTTCCACGCTAACTCCTCTGTGATCTTATCAACCATTATTATTTAACAAAAGCATGCTGAGGTTTTACACTGGATTAAGAGTTTTATTTGTAAACTGTATCTGTGCTCAGCCTTGGGTATCTAGAGAGAGATTAATATATTCCTAGTGAGTTTATTTACAAGACTGTCGATAGAGTTTGAAAATAATACTCGGCCCTTAACTCTTACTTTGCTGAGCAATTTCGAATTATTTTTCTCCCTCTAAGATCTTTCATGAACAATATTTTGAGGTGGTTTCTTCAGGACTGTAAGTTTAAAAAATGCTTATTAATTTGTGGAGGATTATTTTCAGAGGCTTGCCTGATGATGGGTTAATTTTGGCAACCATTTATCAAGTGGTAACTTATTGTGGCATGTGTGTAAGTGCTAGATAAGCTCAGATGGTTGTTTTGTATTGCCTTGCTCAATGGTGGGGAGATATTATTTGTGCCAGGATTTTCCTCCTCTTTGACCATACAGGTGGCTGACTTATCAAGGGTGCATTGGACCAAGTTACCATGTGGTAAATGGTTGTCTGTATGGATACATAATTGCCAACAAATCATTTTCGTCATCATTTGGCAATCGAGGAGCTCAATCATCCACTGACTTAGTTCTAGGGTTGCCAGGTCCCCCAACCCCCTGGGCGGGAGGTTGGTGGCCTGGCACTTACCTTTTGGTGTCCCTCTCACACACATGCGGAGCGCACATGCATGCTCCTGGCCTACGCGCCATGCCACACAGGTTGAACACTTGCCAGCTTCCCTCAAGTTTTGATGGGAAATGTAGGCAGCTTGGTGGAATGTTGGACAAGTGACAGTTGAAAAGTCCATTGGACAGCAGTCAGAGAGCGAAGCTGCGAGACCAGGATGCCTACATTTCCCATCAAAACTTGAGGGAAGCTGACTAGAGTCCAACCTGTGTCAGGCGTCACTTGTGGTCCCGCTCACAGGAGCATACACTGGGAGACACGTCCCCCCTTGCTGGCCAGGTAAGTGAAGGCAGGGGGGTGGAGGGTGGAGGGAGGGAGAATCCCCCACCCTCAACAGGAGACTAGCAACCCTACTTGGTTCACAATATGTTGTGAGTCACTATCAGCACAGCTGAATGATTAATGATCAGTTCATTGTATATGGATGCTTACGCATAAAAAAACAACAACCCATAGTTTCACATGCGCAGCCTCATACTGCTTCCCCATGGCTTCTCTTCCTCACTGAGTTGGATCCAATCAGGTTTCCCCCTGGAGAATATAGGTGGAGGGGTCTCATTTGACTATTCAAAAAGGTTATGCTGGAGATCAGGGGACCTTCATGGACAAAAGCCATAGATGATGGGAGGACGAAGTAAGGATGAGAACTGGCTGAGACTGAGCAAAACAACGGCTGGGTCCAATCTTTTGTCTGCTTCTGCGTCTCTTCCTGCCTGTTGCCTACCAGTTCCTTAAAATATAATATACAACACGTATTTCACAGTAAGTTGCTTACAGGTATGGATTTCTTGATTTTGTGTTTGTTAATGACAAAGACAGGCAAACTGGCCATGACATCAAACCACTTTCATGTTCATGTATTTGGTGTATTTCATGTCTTTCTTACTCCTTCCTCCCACATCCACCAAATTGTCATTGTTTTAAACTTGTGTAACTAGCAAAAGAGGTCTTTTGGGTCTGTATGGTTTGTGTAATCTCTGTATTCCACTCCTGTATGACCCGGTGTTTCTTAACAGGAAAGGAAGGCAAACTGTCAAGGATGAATACTGCCAACTGCACAGGCAGAAAAAGCAGCAGTCACACATTAGGTGACTTCAACTGTGAGCGATCTGTGCTTGAGAACCAGATCGCTTAAGCGACATGACTTGGGAGGAGATTTGCCTAAAAGAAGTGACTAAGAAGGTTTTGTATGCCGACCATGCAGACAAAATATCTACTGCAGGCTACAATTCATAAATGGTAGCATTTATTGTCCATTATTAACAATTGTCCATTATTTACAAAAGCATAGCCTGCCTGCAATCCTGCAGCATATGAAGCAGTGCAGCAACTGCAGAGGCCCAAAGCTGCTCAGCGTGGCATCCAATTTGATTTTCAAGAAAAGCATCAGGCCAATCTGGTGTATGTGAGCAAGCATTTTGATCACTGTGGGTTCAAGAGCTGAAGTACATTCTTATGCCATTTGCTTTGTTTGGTGACATTTTAACAGATTGCCAGTTTACAAATTTTTAATCTCGACATTTACAGTTAATTAGGGACAAAGACAAACATAAGATTAGGAAGAACTCTTAACGATTTCTTAAGCTGAAGTTTGAACTCAGATTCTGCCTGTCTTAAAATGATTGACACGTATTCCTGCAAATCCAGTGTGAATGACAGATGTACATGTAAGCAAATTGAATCCTGTTTGCACAGTTCACTTTACTCCTCATTGCCACCCTAGTCGGAATGAAGAGGCAGACACCAAGTTGGATCTAAGGGCCACTTTATTAACTATATACATACAATACTAATAACAGCGGCAAGGGCCTACAGCGGTACAAGTCAAGCCACGGGGTCCCACAGACCACCGCCTTGACCTGTCTGGGCAAGCCCCGAAGCCCCGGGTGCGACCCATCCACTGGATGGCGCGGACCCGGCCGGCCAGGCAACGTGGTCACCCCCCTAATAAGCTCCTAACACCTCAGCCGTATAGCAGTGAGGGAAGGACTCACAAGCGGGGGTTTCCAAAGGCAGCCTGCCCTACCCCTGGCAGCCGTCAAAGCAGTACCAGGCCCTCAGGCAGGCCCCTCTTCCCACTATGGGGAAGCGCCAAGGGTGCTCACCGTCCCGCACCTAACTGACCCCAAACCTGCCATGACAAAAAACTAACAGGCTCCACCCTAAGCCAATCACCACTCCCATACATCGGTGCAAGGTAGGCGAAAAACCCCTCCTCCCGCAGGCCAATTATGGGAGAGGGGAAAAAATTCCTACCTGGCTCTGATAACAGCAGCCAGCTAATCCTACACCAATATAGGGAGCGGAGGGTGGGCCGAGCAACTGATGCAACTGAGGCTGGGCACGGGCAGCGCAGCCTCTAAGGCTCTTGCCCCGCCCTGCCCAGCCAGCCCCAAATAAGGAAGGGAGAGGCGTTGGTGCAGCCTCCCTCCTTCCAGTGCGGCAATTAACGGCACCCAGCTGACGCTGCACGCAGCGAGCCGGGTAAGTGCCGCATTGCCACCCTAGTCGGAATGAAGAGGCAGACACCAAGTTGGATCTAAGGGCCACTTTATTAACTATATACATACAATACTAATAACAGCGGCAAGGGCCTACAGCGGTACAAGTCAAGCCACGGGGTCCCACAGACCACCGCCTTGACCTGTCTGGGCAAGCCCCGAAGCCCCGGGTGCGACCCATCCACTGGATGGCGCGGACCCGGCCGGACAAGCAACGTGGTCACCCCCCTAATAAGCTCCTAACACCTCAGCCGTATAGCAGTGAGGGAAGGACTCACAAGCGGGGGTTTCCAAAGGCAGCCTGCCCTACCCCTGGCAGCCGTCAAAGCAGTACCAGGCCCTCAGGCAGGCCCCTCTTCCCACTATGGGGAAGCGCCAAGGGTGCTCACCGTCCCGCACCTAACTGACCCCAAACCTGCCAACGCCAGGGCCAAGCCTCTGCTTAGACCCTGGCGCCCCACTGATAGCCTAAGGCCAACTTAAGCCCCTGCCGCAAATCATCCAAAAAAATTTGGTTGCCCGCCTCAGAAAGGTGCACCCCATCACCTCTGTAGAGGTCGGGACATTCGGCCCTGATCCGGGGATGGGGCAAATAGACGCCCAACCCCTCCTCCAATGCCCTCTGAATGGCTCGATTAGCCTTCATTCTAGCCCGCTCTATGGCCTGGCGGCTCTCCGCCTCCCTCCATACGAGGCGGGGAACCATTGCTGACCACATGATCAGCACCCCTGGCCAGCGCGCCCTGATGAGGTGCAAATCCGAATGCACCTGCGCAGACAGAGCCCTTCCCTGCATCATCCCGAGATCGTTGCCTCCTAAATGTAAAACGAGGATATGGGGGGGCTCTCTCCGTCCCACTCCAAACAACAAAGGCAAAAGGCCCGACCACCTGAGGCTGCGACGACCCTGCCATTCAACAACAGCCATTTCACTTAACCCGAGCTGTGACCCCACAGACGTCCGTCTCGCTTGATGGGCAGCCCAGAAAACAAAACTGTGTCCACATATCAGGATCCGCTGCTTGCAACCGCGCACGGGACCTAGGAAACAATCAATTAGTAGCGTTCAAAAATGAGGTAGAGGACGCACATAAGAACGATAGGCAGAAGATTTCCACCTGCCCATCCTCTGAATAGCCTTCGCTGAGTATCCCATAGCCGCCGCCGTGGATGCAGCCCCAATCCGAAAGGAATGGGTCCCAAAGTTAACGCCCGTCAAGCCCAATTTAGACAAAGCACGCTTGGTCACCGCCCAGAACTGAAAGCGGGTCAACGGCATTCCATCCTGGTGTAAAAACAACAATCCCTCAGCATTACCACGTGCCCTCTGGTAGGCCCGCAAGGCCTTGACCGGGCACAAGTCCACCTCCTGGCAAGGACCCAACAGAACCACCATGCCCCTCCGCCTCTGGTCCGTCTTAGACCAACGGATTGTAAGCTCCACTGAGCCATCGACAAACCTCAGATCCTTACCCATCAAAGCCCGACCCGAGGCATCCCTTCGTGACTGCGCAACGAGTTCACTCACCCGGAAAGCCCCAAAAAAGGCCGTCAAAGCGGCTGCATGGAAAAGTATGGCTTCATAACGCGAACTACACACCACTTTCCATGAGGACCGCAGGCCCCGAAGCACTGCCGGGGAAATGGGCTCCCGAGTGTCCACACGAGTGGCACTTTCCCTGGCCCATCCTTCCAGCATTTTCCGAACCCGAAAATCACCCGTGGCCTCAGGAAATCCCCGGGCCCTGCTGGCAAAGGCCAGGGCCGCTAATTGCCCCCGAATTGACCGAACCGCCATTCCCTTGCCCCTCTGATAAATACAAAATTGAATTATGTGCTCGACCGGCACTGGCCAACTGCCAGCCAGCCCGGCGGCCTTCCTGAATTCCCCTAACTGGCCTACCGCTCTCCGGTATGCTCTCCGTGTGCTGGGTGCGATCGCCAGTTGAATGGCCCGTGACGCTTCAACCTCCCAAGCTGCCACAGCTCCGTCGGCATCCGGGCCGGTTGCCGATCGGCCTCCGGAGCAAGCCGCCAAAAACGCTCCATCTGTAGGCGAGACAAAGCGTCTGCCACCTCATTATCGATCCCTGGAACGTGTTTAGCTCTGAACAAAATATTCAGCTGGAGGCAAAGCAGTGTAAACTCCCTAACCAGCACCATTACCCTAGGGGACCTGGAAGTTAAGGAGTTCACCACCTGCACCACTGCCTGGTTGTCACACCAGAAGTGGACAGTATGGTTTGCTAACTCCTGACCCCACAAGTGAACCGCAACTAAAATGGGAAAAAATTCTAAGAACGTGAGATCACGCACCACCGCAGAAACCCTCCAATCGGGGGGCCACTGCTCAGCACACCAGTGCCTACGAAAATACACCCCAAAACCTGTGGATCCAGAAGCGTCCGACGTGACTTGAAGCTCAGCTTCAAGTAACAACACGTCACGCCACAAGGTGACTCCATTGAAATCAGTGAGAAATTTTTCCCACACAGCCAAGTCTTCTTTCATACCATTGGACACCTTCAACCGGTGATGGGGGGCCCGTAAGCGAGACATAGCATCACAAAGGCGACGCAAAAAGGCCCGCCCCGGGGCAACTGCTTTACAGGCGAAATTCAGATAACCTGTTAGCTGCTGAAGCTCAATCAGGGAGGCCTTACGCAGGCTCCTGAACTCCCGAACCCGGGCCCTAATCTCCACGACCTTTTCCATCGGCAAGCGCAGGGACTGCTGGACCGAGTCCAACTCAATCCCCAGGAAAGTCAAAACTGTGGAAGGGCCTTCCGTTTTTTCATGTGCCAATGGGACGCCCAGCTCATCCGCCACCTCCATAAACGTAGCCATGAGCCTGGCGCATTGTCCAGACCCCCCAGGCCCAACGAACAGGAAGTCATCTAAATAATGCGCCGTGTCGCAGGAAGCCGCCCGACGTTGCACTTCCCATTCAAGAAACGAGCTAAAGCGCTCGAAGGCGGAACAGGAGATTGAACACCCCATTGGCAAAGCCCTATCCATATAATAAGCTCCCTCAAAAGCGAACCCTAAGAGTTCGAAATCATCAGGATGGACAGGGAGAAGCCGAAAGGCAGACTTGATGTCGCATTTCGCCATCTCAGCCCCCAAACCGTTCCGGCGCACCACCTTGACCGCCTGGTCAAACGAAGTGTACCGCACTGAGCACAAATGCCCAGGTATTGCATCATTCACAGAATCCCCTTTGGGGTATGACAGGTGGTGGATGAGCCGAAACTCACCCGCTGCCTTCTTAGGCACCACACCCAGAGGAGAAACCCTAAAATTAGGCGTTGGAGGGGCCACGAACGGCCCCAGCACTCGGCCTTCTGTGCATTCCTTCCTAATTTTAAAACGAACTATATCCTCCTTTCCTAATACTGAACGTAAGTTGTCAGCCATAAATGGAGCCCGGGTGCCCTGCACCGGAATCCGAAAACCCTCACTAAAACCTTGCAACAAATAAACAGCGTCATCCCGGAGAGGGTACTCTAACAACAAACGCCTAAGGACCCTCAGTTTTACCGGGCTGGGGCCCTTTGACAGGGGGGTGTTGACCACCTGCGTTGCCCCCCCCTGACTTCCTACCCCCCCAACCTTGCTTAAACCTGGAGCAAGCATTATAGGGGTGAGGGCCGGCACAAGAGGGACACTCGTGCCTAAATCGGCAAGGCTTCCGCATGCACGAGCCTTTATACGCGAACTCCCAACATAACAGCCGGGGTTGAACCGACTGACCCGCAACCGTGCGGGAGCTGGAAGACTGAGAAGAGCGGTGCACCACATGCCCACTATCGGACCTATCACCCGTATTGGGTTTAGCAGGAGACATGACATGAAGCCACAACTCCTGGTGCACGCGGTCCCACGGTAAACTGGGGTTCATGGCTGCCCTCATCCGAAACTCTTCGTCATATTGCATCCATGCCCCCCCTAAAAAACCTGTATACCCTTTAAAAATAATATCCAGGTATTGGAACAGCTGGATAGCCCGACTGGGCTGGGCCCTGGCTATAACCCCTGCATAAATTAAAAATCCAGGAAGCCAGTTGTTCCAAGTCCGATCGACGCGCCTCCGCTTAAGGCGCTCTTTATCCCTATCATCCATCTCATCCTTGCTTTTCTTCTCCAGCTCACGAAATAGCAGAGAGAACAGATCAACATACTCTCCCTTCAGGATTTTGTCTTTAGTCGCCTGAGTCAAATGGTCTCCTAATGGCAGTGCTGTGTCCCCAAATGGCATGGCATTAAAGGGGACCTGACCATAGGCCAAAGCTGAATAAGGATACCCCCAAGGGTTCCCAGGGTAACCCGGCCAACCCATGGGAAAACCAGGGAAAGGCGACAACCCGCTACTGCCCCACAATGTAGGGGTCATACCGTGAGGCTGCACCACTGCCCCTGAACCCTGACTAGACCAGGCAGCCTGGTTCACTCCAGCCCCGCTCCCAGCCAAAGGCGTCGAATTGCTCGAAGGAGGCCCAGTAGCGGCACCAGGAGGGAACTGCAAGTTACCCAGGGCAGGCCCAGGAGCTGCACCAGCTGAAAAGTGCCCCCAGGATCCCCAAGGCCATGAACCGCTAAGATGTGGTGTAGTGTCCTTACCAACATCCCCAGGTTCCACTGCAACAGCCACAGGCGAGGTGTCCCCGGGCCACTCCTGCTCTAGGTCGACTGGTGCTTCATGCTGCTCCACGTTGGCCGCCACATTCCTACTGCTGCTTTCTCCGGCTGATGTTCCTGCAGTACCTTCCAAAAGAGCCAAACGACGCAAAATTTCCTTATTGGTCGCATTTCTGGAAGCACGCCTAATGGGTCGACTCGTGCCCACCCCCGGAGCTGCCGGCCCAGAGACCCCTTTTGATTGCTCAAGGGCCACCAAGCGCCGCATGATGTCCCCCTGATCAACAGGTATATCCTCATCTGATGAGGATAAAGCAACATGAGGCCGCTTGGCAGCAGCCTTCTTAGCAGGCTGCTTCCCCTTATTAGCACCTTTGCCCTTCCTAGGAGCCATGATTAAAGGAAAGACCCAGCAAGCCTGCAAATGAACTCGACCGGCTGGAAGCCCTGCACCAAAATGGCCGCCGCAGTTAGGGATGGCCACAAAATGGCCACCAGCCACAATGCCCTCACACCCACTCTTCTTCGTACTCTTAGTCGATTTATAGCAGACACCAGCACCCCCACAAGCAGCCAATTGACCCGAAAAGGCCCCGGCCTATAAGCCCACAAGCCCCACTTGGAGGATAATGGTGGGAAGGCTATCTAACGGCCCTGCAAACGCCCCTTATCCCGCAACTACCCGCTGGGAAGGGAGGGGGGGGGTTAAGGCCGTGCACCCGGAGCCGCTAGGCAATTCTATGCCACCAGCCCCAAAAGGGGGGGGGCAACAGGCCGCGATACAACGCGGCCGCCTCCCAGGCCGAACAAAACTGCCCCGCACAAAAAAGCCACTCCCGCAGGACAGCAGTAGGGCCCCGGGACAAACTGCGCCGCCCGGCTAGCCGCCCACCAGCAACTTCCCCGGCCAGCAGCCCGCCCGGTACTGTGGCCAATAATAGGAGTGGGAAGGCCGCGCCAAACAGCAGCGCCGCAGCGGCAGCCCCCTAGCGAGCCTTCCCCCCACCCGGTCGTATACACCGCACAAGCAGCAGAAAAATAGGAGGGAGGGGGTTCCCCAGGACGAGCTGCAAAGCAACGCAGCCGTCCGAGCCCCCGCCGCGCTGTCCTGCGGCACGAAGGGCACCGCGCACGCCCGAAGGGCCCCAACACCGAGGTGCTCCGCCGCCGCCGCCGCCGCTCCTCGATGCCGCGGATCCGCCGCCGCAGCCGCCGCCGCTCAGGCCCACACGCCCACAGCTGCTCGGAGAACGCGACCCGTCCCTCCGAGCAATTGATGCAACTGAGGCTGGGCACGGGCAGCGCAGCCTCTAAGGCTCTTGCCCCGCCCTGCCCAGCCAGCCCCAAATAAGGAAGGGAGAGGCGTTGGTGCAGCCTCCCTCCTTCCAGTGCGGCAATTAACGGCACCCAGCTGACGCTGCACGCAGCGAGCCGGGTAAGTGCCGCATTCTGAGCTTCAGGCGTGCTGCTCACCTACCCCTTTTTAAGCAGTGCATAAGCATTTGTTCACTTAATTGATCATTTGTTGTGTTTGATACAGAAAGGAGAAAAAGGAAATATTTTTTTTCCTTAAAGCTGCAAAACTGCCTCACAGAAAGGAAAGTCAGTGGGTTGTTGATGACACAGACATCATCCAGTTGGCACTATCCCTTGCCATGTTCCACTATGAACTTGCAAAACAAATGTTATTTTGGTGGACTTTATCAGGAAAAGGAATAGATACATCCAAATTGAATATGGCAAGACAGTTTCAAATTGGCCTCTCTGTTATAATAAATGTTATATCTGTCTTCTTAGTAAAACATACACTTGGAGTAAAATATCACCAACGCATATCCTCCGTTTCATATCTCCATTTGATGTGTGTTCTGACTTTCCAGGACAATGTGTTAGTCCAACGCTTAGCCTTATAAGACTGTATTTAACAGTGTAGAAATCAAGATTAGTGTTACAGAATGTGGTTGTGGAAAACTGGGCTTCTCCAAGATCATTTGCATGCTCAGTTTATGCAATCGGATTTACAACGTCCTACACGATAATCAGCAGCAATCCCACAATTGCTTGTTTTCATTGAGCCATTATCACAGTTATGCTATCAGAGATAATTTTTCTTATGCCAGCTCATCATCTAAAAAGAGCTAGGATGTGACGAGAATAAATCAGAACAGGCAGCAAGGCACGATGGCTTCACCCATCCAGCAATAAGCCACAGCTATCTGGGAAAACTTAAAATCCTGTCAAGGCAGTTTTAAGGTATTTTGTCACCCTAAGCATGGAACAATCACCTCATTCTCCATCCCAAAGATCTCAACACAGGTTCATGGAAAACAAACTCCCGTTGGCACAATAAACTGCAAGGTCCCTGCATCGTCTCCCTCTCCTTTGCTCTAGTAGCAGTTGTTGTGGCAGTAGTAATAGTAGAAGTAGCTGCAGTAATAGAAGTGGTAGCAGTAGTATAAAGTCATGGGGGTGGATTGGCCCTTTAATTAACAAGGAAATTTCCTGGTGGGCTGCTGCCCTAGAGGGCCACTGGTGGTCAAGTACATGCAGAGCCAAGGCCCAACAACTCTGCAGCCACCTCAGGGACCACTCTTGTGTGACTGTAATAATTAACATCACTTTATCGGTTGTCTTGTCCTGCAGGATCACCAGTTTGCTGGAAAAAGCAATGGGCGAGCCAATGCCTTTTGTTCATGCTTCTCATCCGAGTGACCCCTGCAGTGGTGGCTTGGAGTGCTACAGGAGCTACTCAGCTTTGGTCGCTCCAAGGCCACTTTAACTTCTTGGTCCACTCCTGGTAGCCCTCTTCAGTCACCCACAGGCAAAACCTGCTAGGTGTATGCTGTGCTTCAGAAAAGCTTCAGCATGAATATTAAGGTAATTGGAAGTTTGCCTAACCTGTAGCAGAGGGAATGTGAGCAAGGTCAGTTAGCTTGGTCATCATGTGTATGCCAAAATTATCTGCATGCCTGGTGGAATAATCAGCCATGACCTACGTTTTCCAAAACGTGCTCCTTTCGTTGTGTCTGCCTGTGGCTCCTAGCAGTCTTTTGGAATCCTTTTTCTATGTACCAGATGATTCAGAATCAATTTGCCTCTCTAGTGTTCTATTTCACATTGTTACAGCCACTTCATAAAGCAAATCAATAATACAGATGTGCTTTTCTTGTATATCTCAACTTCTGCAGCAGTTCCTTTCTGCAGTGCAATAAACAATGAATATTGTCAGGCACCAGAGTCAAATGGATTCACTCACACTCTCGCTACCAATGTGGTGGAGTATTTATTATGCGTCCCCCTTGCCCCCAGAGCTTGTTTACTATTTGGAGTGACTTCTTGATAACCTTGACCTTAAAATGAATCCAGGGTCTTAATTATGGATGGTACAGATATAGTCTAAGTAGCAAAATCAATACAAAAGCTCACAAAACAAATGCCTATAGTGCTAGATAATAAATCCCGCTCATGCAAACCATGAAAATTAAATTTTCACAGCTCACAAGCTTTGGTCTGTCTCCCACTCAGTGTCAATTTCCTTCTTTTTAGGAGTTGATTTAAAACTGCATATTAGAAAGTGATGCCAAAACATTCTACAGCTAAGCACAAATGATCCTTCAGATTCAGCTACTTTATGGGAAACTCCCTTCGAAAAGTGTTGGGCTACTTCAGCTGGTCTGGAATACACGTGCCAGGTTATTAATAGGGGCATGAAGCACAGAGCAGATCACTTTCTTATCTGCACAATGACACCGGTTTCCAGTTAGCTGCCCAGCCTCAATCCAGGTGCTTGACAAGCCTTTAAAGCTCTCAAAGCCTGAGACTGGAGCACCTCAAGGACCTTTTTTCCTCATGAGAACTGACCCTAAAGCACAGGGCTTCTTAGCAGCCTGATCTTTGGGCCACCTCATTGTCAAAGGCACTGTGCATGGCCATATAAAATAGGTCCACAGGAGTTAGCTGTGTTAGTCTGTAGCAGCAAAATAGTAAAGAGTCCAGTAGCACCTTTAAGACTAACCAACTTTATTGTAGCATAAGCTTTCGAGAGCCACGGGCATCTGACGAAGAGAGCTGCAGCTCTTGAAAGCTTATGCTACAATAAAGTTGGTTAGTTTTAAAGGTGCTACTGACTGGGCTCTTTATCATTTCACATAAAATAGGTATTTTCTTTGGCAAAACTAAGGTTATGGAATTTATAGGGAATTTTTATTGTCTCCTTAGTGCTGGCATTCATGTAGCAAATGAATATAGCTGTCCCAAAGGACATATGGAATTGAATAAATTGTTAAGGACTTGCCCATGTCACAAAGGTTGCTTTTTAACCCTTTTCCTGGCCAATTTCTTTCCCTGTGCAATGGATTTTGGTTGTCTTATTTATTTATTTACACCATTTATACCCCTCCTTTCTCCTCCATGGGGGATTTGAAGTGACTCACAACATTCTCCCCTTCTCCATTTTATCCTCATAACAGCCCTGTGAGGTAAGTTAGGCTAGGAGCAAGTGATGGGCCCAAGATCACCCAGCAATCTTCCATGGCAGAGTGAGGATTTGAACCTGGGTCTCCCAGATCCTTGTCAGAAATCCAGACAGAAATATTTTAAATCAGTCAATCTCCAGACTATATCTAACTCCTTCATGGAGCCATGTCACTGTAACTTAGGCCTGCACAACTTTTGTGAGGCAGTGAGGTGTGGTAGTTACTATGTTGTGGACTAGAACAGGGGCCACCTAAGTTCAGATCTCCTGTGACATACATATGGTGTTCCACCATAGCAGTTTTGCTCATCTGAACATCCCGCTCATGGGGAAAATCAACAGCTGCCCATGTACACACATTGTCTGTGGTGAGGTGACCGCCAACTTATGGAATGGCCTACCTGAAGAGGCCAGGAGAGCTCCCACTCTCCCGGCTTTTCACAAACTATGCACAGCTGAATTATTCAGAAGGGCTTTTTTACACATGTGGTGGTGGGTGGGGGTGGTTGCTGTGACATGCCTTGGAAAAAGGGAACGTAAGCTATGCTAATTGGGTATGTCTGCTGATGTAGGTATATCCCTGCTGGGTAGTTTCTATATCATTCCCTATGTCTGGTCAAATTGCTTATGTTTTGTTTTGTTTCAGCTCCATACCAGCTTTTTGCTTGTTTCTGCAATTTCTACACTCTGTTTTCTTGCTCTGTTGAATGTCCCAACCATTGATCATGTTGTCTCACACTGTGTAATTTGCCTTGAGTCCCAGTGAGAAAGCTGGAATATAAATAAATAATTTGCAAGGACAGTGTAGAGGAAGCAGTACGAAATATAATAAATAAATACATGGTTGATAGTCTGCATAAACATATTTGTGGCCATCACCGAAACAAAAGACAAGAGGCAAGAATGTGTCCAATCCAATTGTGCTAATCTGAATGGGTGTCCAGGAGAGAAGCCTTATCTTGCAGTGTCTGACCATCAGATAGTCAATCAGGGATCCAAGAAATGAATCAGTATGCTTTTAGACACAAGCAGAATCTGTTGTATTAGCATTTCATAGATACATGATCTCTGCCTATGGATGAAAAACCTCTGATTCATTTCCTGCCTTGGACTAACAATTGCATAATTTGGATTATAATATCTGAATTGTTCACCAAACCCCCACTTTTCGGATCAGACCAATCCTGCCTCCAAACATACTCTCTTGATGACTGGAAAGTGGAAACCTTTGGAATGAATCCCAGTAATCTGAATTATCCCTTCTCCCTCTTATTCAGTCTGGTTACACACCTGAGCCCTCATCTAATATCTCTCTTTATTCCAAGCCTGAAATAAAGCAATCTTTTCTTTTTAAACTTTGCTACTATAAATTGCACCCAGAATCCCCTCCCCAAAACAGAGTTTTGCTATGTGCTTGGCTGTGCTTGGTCAGGCTTTTACTGAGTATACATTTGGTGGGCCTAAACGAGACGTATAGCTGCTTAACTCAATCAACTGCAACAACACATAAATTCGCCTTTTCCTCTTTTCAATTATTCTCTAACCACACATCATAACACTACTAAACCACTCGTGCATAAATGTTCAGTTGTGTGGTTGATAACATTAGCAAATACAAGTATTCAGTGCATATTGAGACAATCTTTTTTGCAACAGAGGTTTCACCTTTATATTAGCTGTACATCAACAATGATGGATCCTTCCTTATAATTGAAAGAGGTCCCAAAGGATGGCAAACCTATGGAGACAGGGCACATGTGTGCTGATTGGCATTTGAGCATGCGGGACATTTTCCAAAGACTTTTGAAGTACACAAAGCATTCACATTTTGTTGTTTTAGGCTGGATCCTTTTCTGTCCTTTCTGAATTGAAGGATTTCCTTGCCTCTTGCTTAGACCCGTACACTAGTAGCCAGAGTAGGGAGAATTATCTCCTGCCCTTTTGTCCACTGATCATAAAGGATATACATGGAAATGTAATCTATAAGTATCAGGTTGTTGTTGTTGTGAGCTTGAGAAATTGAGTATTTTCTACCTGTGTTGGGTGTTGTCACATTGGATAGATATTTCATATTCAGTAAAGGCACAGATTTCCCCCCCAAAATAACTGAGCACACTGTTTTAGTAAAGGTGGCCTTGTAATAATGCCACGTAAGCAGTTTCACGAAATTGACCTTTTGGTTTTATTCTGAGTACTAGTAACAAAGCCCATTGTGGGGAAAAAATACAACGGGCTCTAGAAAGGGGAGAGCGGGCAGGCAGGCATTCGCTCCTCTTCTGTCACAGATTCCAGCTGGTGAAGGAGGGGTGGGTGGGCATTGTCATCTGCTCCACGCCTGAACTGCCTGATCTCGGCCATGTGAAGGGGTGGTGGGCTTTGCTACCTGCTCCATGCCTGATACATGCTGGGTAAAGGGGGGTATTGCCTCCTGTTCTGTGCCTGACTATGGGTGGGTGAAGGGGGGCAGGCATTGCCTCCTGCTCTGTGCCTGATCCTCAAAGGTGAAGGTGGGCTTTACTACCTGCTCTGCTCCTGATACCAGCTGGGTGAAGGGGGGTGGGCATTGCCATCTGCTCTGCTCCTGGAGTCGTGTCTTTAAGTTGTTATTTATGAAATGCATTGTATAAAGAGTGAGCATTTGTTGCTTTGAAGAGTGGAAGTGGATTTTTTATAAGCTTTCTGACGTAGTTGGGGTTGCCCCCTTTCTACTGCTACTGCTTCTGATTCCGGCAGGTTGAAGTGGGGGCAGGCATTGCTGCATGCTTGGCTCTGGACTCTGGCAGGGTGAAGACAGGGTGGGTATTGCGGCCTGCTCTGCATGGAGTTCCCTGCATGGTTTGGACTATGAGATAAGGACATTCTTAGAGATAATTAGAGTATATGAATGCACTGTTTGCACTTTGTATGAATTGTTCACATAGTGATTGTCCTTTTGTTAAATAATAACAACTGAATATTTTTCTAAATACCCGGGTGATTTTTCATTGTGTAGTCTTTCTTCTGTACCGGGTATTGCCTTGTTATATTGTCTGCTTCTTATCCTGGCTGGGTAAAAGGAAGAAAGGCATTGCCTCCTGCTCTGCACCTGATCCCAGCCAGGTGAAGGTGTGAAGTGAGCATTGCCACCTGCTCTGCCACTAATACCAACTGGGTTAAGGCAGGGGAGGGCATTTTCACTTGCTCCACTCCTAACATCAGCTGGATTAAGGTGGATGATGGGCATTACCACCTGCTCCGCTCCTAATGCCAGATGAGTTAAGGTGGGGGTGGGCATTGTCACCTGCTTCACTCCTGATCCCAGTTGGGTGAAGGAGGGTGAGCATTGCTATCTGATCTGCTCCTGAATCCAGCTGGATTAAGGTGGGGGTGGGCATTGCCACCTGCTCTGCTCCTAATACCTGCTAGGCTAAGGCAGTGGCTGGCCAAAGCCACCTGCTCTGCTTCTGATCCCAGCTGGGTGAAGGGGGATGGGCATTTCGAAGTACCAGCAGGGTTAAGGTTGGGGGTGGTATTAGCATCTGCTCTGCTCCTTATAACAGCTGTGTTAAGGTGGGAAGAGAAATTCCATCTTCATCGCTCCTAATACCAGCTGGGTTAAGGCGAGGTGAGGGTATTGCCTCCTGCTCTGCTCCAAATACCATCTGGGTGAAGAGGGGTGGGCATTGCCACCTGCTCTGCTCCTAATACCAGCTGGGTTAAGGCAGGGAGCAGGCATTGTCACCTGCTTCACTCCTGATCCCAGCTGGCTGAAGGGGGGGTGGGCATTGCCAACTGCTCCGCTCTTGATCCCAACTGGTTCAAAGGGGGTGGGCATTGCCACTTTCTCTACTGCTGATACCAGCTGGATCAAGGCAAGGGGGTGGACACTGCCACCTGCTCTGCTCCTAATACCCGCTGGTTTAAGGTGGAGATGGGCATTGCCACCTGCTCTGCTCCTAATACCAGCTGGGTTAAGGCAGGTGGTGGGCATTGCCACTTGCTCTTATCCTAATACCAGCTGGGTTAAGGTGGGGAGAAGGTATTGCCACCTGCTCCGCTTCTAATACCAATTGGGTTAAGGCAAGTGGTGGGCATTGCCACCTGCTCCACTCATAATACCAGCTCGGTTAAGGTGGGGGTGGGCATTGCCACCTTCTCCATTCCTAATACCAACTTGGTTAAGATGGGGAGAGGGTATTGCCACTTGGTCTGCTCCTAATACCAACTGGATTGAGGTGGGGGTGGGAATTACCACCTGCTCCGCTCCTAATACCAACTGGGTTAAGACGGGGGGTTGGCATTGCCTCTTGCTCCACTCCTAATACCAGCTTTGTTAAGGCGGGCATGGGCATTTCCACCTGTCCCTCTCTTAATACCAGCTGGATCAAGGCAGGGGGTGGGAATTTCCACCTGCTCCACTCCTAATCTCAGCTGGGTGAAGGTGGGAGGTGGGCATTGCCACCTGCTCCCATCCTGCTCCTGCCCTGTGCTTCCCACCATGGCACATTTTCTGGAGGGACATGGTGCCTTGCCTAGGCTTCCACCCATGGTACCTCCCTCTGGTGGTGCTTCAGGGTATAAAGTGAGTTGTCTGAAATACACTTACTCAATTATATAGTAAGACTAGCAACAAAGCCCATTGGGGGGAAAAATACTACGGCCTCTAGAAAGGGGAGAGTGGGCAGGCAGGCATTCGCTCCTCCTCTGTCACAGATTCCAGCTGGTGAAGGAGGGGTGGGTGGGCATTGTCATCTGCTCCATGCCTGAACTGCGATCTCAGCCATATGAAGGGGTGGTGAACTTTGCTACCTGCTCCATGCCTGATACATGCTGGGTAAAGGGGGATAATGCCTCCTCTTCTGCATCTAACTACGACTGGGTGAAGGGGGGCAGGCATTGCCGCCTGCTCCAAGCCTGCTCCAAGCTGGATGAAAGGGGGTGGACATTGCAAAATTGGGGGTGAGTAGAAGTTACAAAGCTGCATATCTTGAATAATCTTTAAGGTTCATATTTATTAAATCCTGCATTATCTGCCATCCATGTAAAAATACCCTTTTCGCACACACCCCAATATCATCAGCCAACATCATAATTGAATGGCATTCCTTTATGTAGCACTGCATAAAGAGCAATTTGCAAAACTGCTTACACTACATTATCAGAAGACCACCATTTTTAAATAGCACACACAGTAATTTTCATATATTACTGGGAAGGCTTCTGCATACATTGCAGAACAGCTTAATAAATTCCTAAGCAAATGCAAACATGGTGATTAAATTACTTGACAATGAAGGGAATCCAAAATTCTACATGAATTGCAAATGTCATTGCAAATGACATGCAAAAAATAAAAAAAAATGAGATTATTGGAAGGTGGTTAACAGATAAGCTTTAGCTGCAGCATTTCTGTTAATATCAGAGTAAGTTCACAAAGTTTGGAGGTTGACAATGCCATCTTAAGAACACTCCCGGGAATTGACCTGAATAGGATTCTGAGTAGACCTACTTAGAATTGCTGTCTATGTAAAAAAAAAAAGGGTCTAAATTATCTAGACAGGAATTTAGGGACATACTAGAAAGGTGGCACCAAGCAAGTATACAAAAGTCAGGGAATGGGTCCCAGATGAATTATGCATTTGTTTCATAGAGTTTTGGCCAAATGTTGCAGTGTTGCCAGTGATGCATGGACATCACTTAAAGCCATGACAGAAGTGATGTTAGTGATGTTGCCAGTGAGTGACAGGGAGGAAACTTACTCTTCTCACCTGCAGAGTGAGTTTCCTGCCCGTTGCCAGCCTCATGCTGTCAACCTCAAGGTAGGTGAGGTTCTCCCTTGGCTTCCACAAAGAGAAATCCCTACCTACCTAATAGAAAAAAAATCTCTAAATCTCTGTAAAACCACTAATATTGACACTAGGCCTAAGATTTGAGGAAGAGCTGATATGGACTTAACATAGAAGGCTTTGGGGGAATTTATACAATTCCATCACTGGATTGGATTCAAGCTGCTTTTCTGCTGGTGAAAATAGGCAGAGTCTCCTTTGACCATTAAAAAAGATTACGCTGGGTATCAAGAGATGGTTTACTGGGTTGCACCTCCCACCTCTACCAGCTTTCTCCCTCTCTGCCTGCTCTTGCAGTGGAAGAAAAGTGGGGGAGGGGGAACATGGCAATGTCACTTCTGGTCATGTACTCGCTCGAGGAATTTACCCAATCTTTATGGTCTTTATCATAGATATTGGAATGATTCCTAGAGCATTGTGCAATATGGTTGTAATGTTTTGCAAGTAATTAAGTTTGAGTATTTTATTTCTGCTTGCATATGTGTAGTTTTTAAAGTTATTGCTGTGAGTTTAAATGTAAGCCTCTGAGGTAAAAAAGAGGTGGGCTGGATGGGTGAGTGAAGTATAATCTGATTGGATAGTAACTGTACTCTAGGGGCAGAGTGAACTGCAGTTTTTAGTCAGTGTTGAGGGAACAATTTTCAGTCATCTTTTGTATATCTCAGAGAGAGGCTCGTTCTGTTGTGTGGAAAATTACTCTGTGTGACTGAGTCTGTGACTAGGCTTTTAAGAAGAGATAATTATTTGTGAAACCACTAAGCTTAATAACTATTCTGAAACCAATGCAGTTATCAAATCTCTGTAACCATCATACTTTTGTTCATATAAATAAATTCTACTTTTAAGAAAAAAAGATCCTTTTCCCCCTTACAACCACCCTCATGTGCTGCTGACCATTCTGTCAAACTACCATCTATAGCAAAGCCTTCCTAGATTATAAGTTAAAACATGGAGGTCTAAGGCGAAAGAATTGCAGTGAAAACCTTTTGAGGGAGTCAAGGAGGCAGCAATATACAGGTCAGACAAACAGAAAAGGGAAGGTGTTCTCAAGGTAAAAGCTTGGGTAAAGTAGAGAGCACCAGAAGCTACGTGTGAGTGGAATCAAAAAGTGTGTTGGCTGTGTGACCAGAGCCCTCCTGAGGTATAACTTTAAGATAATGTAAGGGGGGGGGGCTGAATTCAAAGTCCAAAGTGAAAGGTTTGAAAAGGATTTAAAAATAGTGTGGTTCAAAACAAAGTAAAACTTTACAATGGTGATGAAATGTCTGGGTCTTGACACTTGAGATCACTGTATTGCACTAAACTTCTTCTCCCCATGCCCCAACCTCAAAATAGATGTGTGCACTAAGAAAAAAATCATTATAATTTCTGATCTGGGCTTGGGCTGAGGAGACTTTTTACCACGATTGCTTTTTTCCAGGTAGGACATTACCAGTTCAGGATTCAAATTCATGTAGTTTTTGGATTCTAGAGTTTAGAACAATTATTTTCAATGGAGAATGTATACTAGGATTTGGGGCAACTGTTTATAAATATAATGGCACCATAGTTGTACAGAACATAGTCCTCCCTCTAATTTAATTTTATCAACCCGAAGGAGGTGTTTCTTTGAACAGGTATGTTTCTCCTACTGATTCCTAAAATGGCAGTCAAGCAGCAGCCTAAAACAGAGTGCCGGCTGGCCACCAGCATCTTTTAAAAAAACCCTGTCTGCATTCATTTAATTTGTCTACCCTTACAGTGACTGGCTGATAATTTTTTAACCATTCCACTGAGTTTACCATCCTTCCTTGTGGTCATGTTGGTTTCTTTTTTACAAAGGCTGCCATTATTCCCTGTGGGGGAATTTGGGGAGGGGGGTTGGAGTGGTTGTTTTTGTTAGTGGAGTGCAAACAGAGCAGAGAAGTTACGCTGCACTGATTAAAGAGGCTAAAAAGTTTATTTAAGAAATACATACTTGAGAGTGAAGTGGAGAGATAGAGATAGGGTCCTTGCTATCTGACTACATCTTGTAGAAGAGTGAATAGGAGACAAGACAAGGAAATGACCCCCAGGAAACAAGAGAGATGCTGCTCTCACTGTCTAAACTAAGTGATCCTTACTGCCCCCTGCATAGAAGGCTCATCTTCCCTTCTTGCTGCTGCAGTACACCAGACATTGCAATTTCCAACAGTTTTTCAACCAAATGACGCCAAAATCACATATGACCTAGTGCTGCCTATTCAATAAAGAATCCTCAACAGTCAAGCAAATTGAACGAAGGGGTCCAATTTTATAGCCCCCTGAAAAAGGTGCTTCCTACCATTGTATTTGCAAGGAAAAATGGCTCCACCCCCACAAAGAAAGGAGGAAAGGAGAACTGTGGATGTTAAAAGGTGATTGGCTGGTAGTGCTCTATGCTCCTCTTGAGCAAGGATCTGATTGGTGCCCAGGAAATCAGTAGAATCAAAGAAACACAAAAAGGAATTTAGATTAAACTTTCTCCCCTATTTTTTGGTGCAGGATTTCTCTGTTGGGTATAGAGAACCCTTCAACCATGTGCAGCAACATCTGCAATCAGAAATAGTAAAATTTCCCAACGTTTATTAGCTTGACTGGAGTTACACCTCTCTCACTCGATTGATCATGGTCTCCAAGGCTGGTTGCTCTACTTCATCTTATTCTTTTCTCTGTAGATACCCTAGAATGATGAGTCTAACTTCATGGTTGTTATGGGTTTTCCGGGCTGTATTGCCATGGTCTTGGCATTGTAGTTCCTGATGTTTCGCCAGCAGCTGTGGCTGGCATCTTCAGAGGTGTAGCACAGAGGTGTGACACTGAGAGATCTCTGTGTCACTGTGACCTATTGATGATCCCCTGTGACACTGAGAGATCTCTGTCTTTTGGTGCTACACCTCTGAAGATGCCAGCCACAGCTGCTGGCGAAACGTCAGGAACTACAATGCCAAGATCACGGCAATACAGCCCAAAAAACCCACAACAACCATCATTCTCCGGCCGTGAAAGCCTTCAACAATACATAGTCCAACTTCATTTAGTTTAGCTTTTTTTTTTTAAATAGCAGTAGGGATGTGTGTTTCGGCATTCAGAATGCCGAAAGAATGCCGAAACAAAAGTGTTTCGGCTTCTTTCGGGTAACCCGAAACGTTTCGGGGAATGCCGAAACGTTTCGGCATAGCCGAAAGAAAAAGCCGAAACGTTTCGGGATTCTTTCGTCATTCTTTCGGCATTCGAGAATCGCCATTTTGTTTTTGCTAGCCGTTTGCCTTAGCAAGCGGCTAGCAAAATCCTGCTGGAAGCAAAGGCTTCCTGCAGGCTCTTAGAAGAGGGTAGGGGGGGAGAAGGAGTGAATCACTCACTCCTTCTGTCACCCCCCACCCCTCTTGCAAAGGAGGATAGGGAATCCTGCTTTGCCTTGCAAATGCAAGGTGCAAGCATTGCATTGCACTTTGCATTTGCAAAGCAGCAGAGATTCCCGCCAAAACTAACAGGTAGGGGAGGGGGAGCAGGAGGAGGGTGGCTCTTGGAGTGTGGGTGGGGAAAGGCAGGGGAGGGGGGACTTTAGGAGTCACCAATCCCTCTGCTGTATTTTCATGCCAGCCAATAGATTTAAATCTTTGGCTGAGGCTGCAGCAGGGGGTTTAAATTTGGAGCTAGACTGTCTGGAGCACCTCTGTTGCTGCTGCTGCTGACCGAGAGAGGAGAAGAAGAGAGACTGCACTGCACCTGGAGCCTGGAGGACATCTGCCTGGAGGATCAACTGTGCTGCTGGACATCCTGAGAGGACACCTGGTAGGCCTTTTTAAAATTTTTGAACATTTTTTTGATGCTGGGCAATGTGCCGCTGTGGCCTGCCTCTGCAAAAAGGTGTTGCAGTTTATTCTTGGCATGGCCTGGGGGACAGGTTGGGCAGACAATGTTTGATGGTGGGGGGGGGGGTTCAGCATTGGTTGTTGTGCTTGCCTTCTTTAAGCTTGATCTACTGTTTTAAGATTAAAACAAGAGTGTGCCAGCTTTGGGCCTACACAGGCCAGAAGCTCTGCTGGTTGTCTTTGGTGCCTTTCTTCTGGCTGGCTCTCACAGTTATGCTTCACAATCTGGAATGGTGTGGCTTGTTTTTCTGTGTCTGGTCCCCTGCTTGCAAGGATTCCCAACAGGCTCCGTCCTGAACAACTGTGCCAGCCTGCGGCCCACACACAGGTCTGCTGCTCCGGCTTTGGTAACCCTTTTTGGTTGCTGGCCTGGCACTCACAGTTGTGCTTCACAAACTGGAATGGTGTGGGCTTTTTTCCTGTGTCTGGTCCCCTGCTTGCAAGGATTCCCAACAGGCTCTGTCCTGATCAACTGTGCCAGCCTGCGGCCCACACACAGGTATGCTGCTTTGGCTTTGGTAACCCTTTTCGGTTGCTGGCCTGGCACTCACAGTTGTGCTTCACAAACTGGAATGGTGTGGGCTTTTTTCCTGTGTCTGGCCCCCTGCTTGCAAGGATTCCCAACAGGCTCCGTCCTGATCAATTGTGCCAGCCTGCGGCCCACACACAGGCATGCTGCTTTGGCTTTGGTAACCCTTTTTGGTTGCTGGCCTGGCACTCACAGTTGTGCTTCACAAACTGGAATGGTGTGGGCTTTTTTCCTGTGTCTGGCCCCCTGCTTCCAAGGCTTTCCAACAGGCTCCGTCCTGAACAACTGTGCCAGCCTGCGGCCCACACACAGGCCTGCTGCTCCGGCTTTGGTAACCCTTTTTGGTTGCTGGCCTGGCACTCACAGTTGTGCTTCACAAACTGGAATGGTGTGGGCTTTTTTCCTGTGTCTGGCCCCCTGCTTGCAAGGATTCCCAACAGGCTCCGTCCTGATCAACTGTGCCAGCCTGCGGCCCACACACAGGCATGCTGCTTTGGCTTTGGTAACCCTTTTTGGTTGCTGGCCTGGCACTCACAGTTGTGCTTCACAAACTGGAATGGTGTGGGCTTTTTTCCTGTGTCTGGCCCCCTGCTTGCAAGGATTCCCAACAGGCTCCGTCCTGATCAACTGTGCCAGCCTGCGGCCCACACACAGGCATGCTGCTTTGGCTTTGGTAACCCTTTTTGGTTGCTGGCCTGGCACTCACAGTTGTGCTTCACAAACTGGAATGGTGTGGGCTTTTTTCCTGTGTCTGGTCCCCTGCTTGCAAGGCTTTCCAACAGGCTCCGTCCTGAACAACTGTGCCAGCCTGCGGCCCACACACAGGCCTGCTGCTCCGGCTTTGGTAACCCATTTTGGTTGCTGGCCTGGCACTCACAGTTGTGCTTCACAAACTGGAATGGTGTGGGCTTTTTTCCTGTGTCTGGTCCCCTGCTTGCAAGGATTCCCAACAGGCTCCGTCCTGATCAACTGTGCCAGCCTGCGGCCCACACACAGGCATGCTGCTCCGGCTTTGGTAACCCTTTTTGGTTGCTGGCCTGGCACTCACAGTTGTGCTTCACAAATTGGAATGGTGTGGGCTTTTTTCCTGTGTCTGGCCCCCTGCTTCCAAGGCTTTCCAACAGGCTCTGCCCTGAACAACTGTGCCAGCCTGCGGCCCACACACAGGCCTGCTGCTCCGGCTTTGGTAACCCCTGCTGCTCCGGCTTTGGTAACCCTTTTTGGTTGCTGGCCTGGCACTCACAGTTGTGCTTCACAAACTGGAATGGTGTGGGCTTTTTTCCTGTGTCTGGTCCCCTGCTTGCAAGGATTCCCAACAGGCTCCGTCCTGATCAACTGTGCCAGCCTGCGGCCCACACACAGGCATGCTGCTCCGGCTTTGGTAACCCTTTTTGGTTGCTGGCCTGGCACTCACAGTTGTGCTTCACAAATTGGAATGGTGTGGGCTTTTTTTCCTGTGTCTGGCCCCCTGCTTGCAAGGCTTTCCAACAGGCTCCGTCCTGAACAACTGTGCCAGCCTGCGGCCCACACACAGGTATGCTGCTCCGGCTTTGGTAACCCTTTTTGGTTGCTGGCCTGGCACTCACAGTTGTGCTTCACAAACTGGAATGGTGTGGGCTTTTTTTCCTGTGTCTGGCCCCCTGCTTGCAAGGCTTTCCAACAGGCTCCGTCCTGAACAACTGTGCCAGCCTGCGGCCCACACACAGGTATGCTGCTTTGGCTTTGGTAACCCTTCCCGTTTGCTGGCCTGGCACTCACTGTTTTGCTTCACATTCAGGTTGTTTATCGTTGCTGGACCTCTTCTGGACTGGACTGCACTTGGTGGACATCGCCCTGCAGATCTCTGCGTGGAGGATCAACATTGCTGGACATCTGCAGTGGTGGACTGGTAGGGTTGTTGTAAAATTTGTTTTTTGAGCTTATGTCTGCTGCTGTGCCTACCTGCGAGCATATGCTTTGGCTCGGTCTTTATGGCTTGGGCTAGGGGGGGGCATTTTCTGGTTGGGCAAGAGGACATTGTTTGGGGGTTAGGGGGGGCAGCATTGATTGCAGTGCCTGCTTTCTTTCATGTTTCATTTGTCAAGTTTGAGTGTGGGGTGGGCTTGAACTACTGTTTCACAGGACTAAAAAATGAGTGTGCCAGCTTTTGGCCTGCACAGGCCAGAAGCTCTGCTGGGTGGATGTGTTTTGTTTTGCTGCTGGTTGGCCCTAGCCTTTCAGGGGGGGGGCTGACTTGGCTTGTGCAACGGGGCCTTGAATTTTGGGGGTTGCGTGTGCGCCGTGTGGTGTTGACTCTGTTAACATTTCCAATTTTCTTGACAGCATCGCGGAGGAGAGGAGGACCAGCTGCAAGACCGCCTGAACATCGCTGGACTGCAGGACTGGTGTTAGTGTGAGCGAGTCTGGGTTCACATTTGGGTGGGCTTGGGGGTGGGTTCTTGCTAGATTGGGAGGGGGGAGGCTCATCTTCAAAACACCACATCCACACCCCACACCGACATACCACAGATACATTGGTCCCGCTAAATAGTGTCTCTTAGGTAGGTAGGCCAGTTGGTAGGTGATCAGTGGATAATTGCCCTCAACATAATTATTAGGGAAACCAAGCCTAGTTTTTTTTTAAAAACTAAATAGGGACTCAGCAGGGAAAGCATTAGTGAGTGAGTGTTAGGTTTGAATTCTATATATATATATATATATATATATAAATTTGTAATAGCTGTCAATAGGCTTCCCATTAGTGCCCCCATAACTAGGGTTCCACTGCCCATCTCTGGCACCCGTGGTGGTGCCAGGCCGGCCCGGGCATACTAGTGTGTGAGTGTTTAAGGCTTAGTCACCTCTGTTATTGGGGTTTAGGGCCAGCTCAATTCCAGAGGAATTCAGCTGATTGGCAGGCTCAGGTTCCCTGACATAAATAGGGTTGCTTAAAAAGGCACTTGATTGTTCATCTCCAAGTCACAGAGCCACTAGAAGCACAGATTTAGAGCAGGTTAGTTAGGTCTTGAAAACAAAGTTGACCTTTGTTTTCCAAATCTTTTCTGATTAGTTAGGGTAGATTTTGGGAGGGGAAAGTATGTCAGAGAGGAAAGCAGAGAGGGGCCCCGGGGGAAAGGCTAGGGAGAAATCTAGAGGGGAGGAGGGGAGGGGGAGGGGGACTGCTGCGGCAGCCCCCCCATCTGAGTGGAGGAGGCCCTCCCCTGCGCTGCTGCCATTCACCAGCCTGGCTTCTGGTGACAGGAAGAGGGTTCGCAAGACTCTCTTTCCTGAGGCAGCTGCTGGAGGGCCACCCCCAACCCGGGTGCGTGAGGCAGGGGCTGGCACTGGGCGGGGGCCTGCTGCTGAGGCTCCTCCTCCTCCAGTGGCTGCGAGCCAGCTGCTGGAGGAGGGGCAGCATGTGGTGTCTCCTGGGATGGGCGCGGAGCACATGACTTTCCCTGCGCTCCCGCTCACCCCAGGAACCCAGAGGATGTTGGAGGAACTGCCCATGAGACCCCCCCTGGGGCGGTCCACCCCAGTTTCCTCTGAGGCCAGCAGCAGGCCTCTCGCGGCTGTGCAGGAGGAGAGGATGCGGGAGGAAGAGGCAGAGACTGTGGTGGAAGAGCCCACATCTCTGCCCCTTCAGCCTCGTCCATCCCCACCTGCCTGGCCGAGAGTGGGACACGGTGTGTCCGGCCAGAGCACCTCACAGGAGGTGCCTCAGGGTGATCCGGAAAGCGCTTCTCCTGGGAAGCGTGGGTTGCCCTTTTCCTCCGAAATCTGGAAGCACTTCCAGACAGCGGAGGATCCCCGAGCAGCCCTGTGCCTGCATTGTAGGCAGCGCGTCAGCCGTGGCAAAGATGTGTGGCATCTCTCCACGTCTGGGATGAGGTAGCATATGAAGAGGCACCACCAGGCGGTGCTTCTTCGGGAGGAGGGTTCGAGTGGCGCCGCACGGCCGCCAGCTAGCCAGAAGGAGGCAGGCTCCTCTGGTGCTCTCCCCCTAAGGGTACCTGCAGGAAAGGGACGCCAAGCCTCTCTCCCGGAGATGCTTGGTATGCAGGGCGCTAGTGTGCCCAGAGAGGGGATCCGGAGGGCGAGCAGGCGCATCACGCGCCACATCGTCAACATGATAGCAGTGAATGGGCAACCGTATTCCGTAGTTGAAGACTTCGGCTTCTCAGGGCTGCTCCGAGATTGCTTTCCCTGGTACGCCGTCCCTGCTCGCACGTCATTGAGCAGATCGGTGGTGCCCTCGTTTTACAGGGCTGCCAGGGATCATGTGAAGGCACAGCTGTCCCGGGTTGCCGGGAGAACTGTGCACTTCACATCGGTCATCTGGACCTGCCCAAGTGTGCAGCAAGCGTGCCTCTCGCTTACTGCTCACTGGTGGGAACCCGAGTCGGTTCTGGGTGGGGGCCGGGGGGAGGTGCCTAGCACAGCTAGACAGGGAAGGATGGGAGACCGCCAGGCCGGCTACTGCAAGGCCTTGCTTCACGCAGAGGTGCTCGACGTGTCTCACACGGTGGAGAACACCGCTGCCACCTTGCGAAGACAGTTGGATGAGTGGATAGGCCAGGGACCCGCCACCGTGGGATGCATGGTGACGGATGGTGGCAAGAACATGAGGGCAGCGGCGCATCTAGTGAGCCGAGAGAGCGTCTACTGTGCCGCTCACAAGCTTCACCTAGTGGTGAGAGATGCGCTGGGGTTGGGCTCCTCAAAGGAACCCGTGGATACCCGGACCCGTGAACTCCAGTTACTTGTCCAGAAATGTCGGAGGCTCACGGGTCACTTCTCGTGCAGCGTGAAGGCCACGCACAAACTGCGCCAGACACAGGTCAGGACAGGTGTGCCAGAGCACACTCTGATCACTGACGTCAGCACTCGCTGGAACTCCACCTGCGCCATGCTTGAGCGCTTGGTGGAGCAGCAGGCCGCACTCCACGCGTGGCTCTCTGAGAACCGCGGTGCGAGTCAGGTGGGTGAGTTCAGCCGGGAGGATTGGCTCACCATCACCCCGACAGTGGAGGTCCTGAAGCCCTTCAAGGACTTCACTGTGGCGGTCTCGTCAGACACGGCGACCCTCGGT
The DNA here is from genome assembly GCF_028583425.1 of Eublepharis macularius. Classification (NCBI taxonomy): domain Eukaryota; kingdom Metazoa; phylum Chordata; class Lepidosauria; order Squamata; family Eublepharidae; genus Eublepharis; species Eublepharis macularius. The sequence continues at coordinate 36,428,786 of NC_072792.1, read as the reverse complement.
CTGGTCATTCCCCTGGTGCACACGCTCCAGAGGAATCTGGCCACCCTTGCAGACCAGGTCGCGCCCCGTGCTGACCTTGTTCCAGCGGTGCGCGCATTAGTGAGAAGGCTGCAGCAGGGCATAGCTGCCAGGCTAACTCCTCTCACTAAGGAAGAGTCATACATGTTGGCGACCGTGTGTGACCCGCACATAAAGGGCACTTTCGCCGAGCGGGACGGGAACCTCACCCAAGCCAGAGACGGGCTCTGCTCTTGGGTGAGGCGCAGGCAGGCCAAGAGGGGACGCCTGTCGACAGGGGGGACGCAAGAGGGGCCCTGCCGTGCGGGTCCCTCTGACGCCCCCTCTGCGCAGGCCCCCCCCCGAGGCCACCACCGGAGTGCCGATGGAGATGGAGATGCTCCGGTGGGCCCTCGTCCCCTCTGGGGTCGTGAGGACCGTGAGAGAGGATTCGGCGGAGGCGATGGTCAGGGACTACCTCGCGAAAGAATGCCGAAAGAATGCCGAAAGCCGAAAGAGATTCTTGTTTCGGCTTTCAGCTTTAACGGTAGAGAATCTTGTTTCGGGTAATGCCGAAACAAGAAAGCCAAAAGTTTTTTCCTTGCACACCCCTAAATAGCAGTATTCCCAGCTGAAAAATCCAGCATTTGAAAGTCATCCTTGCTGAACAGACACAGTGTGTACCACCCTCCTAACTTCATGCAAATTCAAACTTGTTTTTTTTTTAAAAATCACATTTAAGACAACTGCAGGCATTTTATTTATTACCCTCCTGTGTGTAAACATAACAATGGATTCCTTCATTCTGCAAGAACGTGACATGCTATTTTGAAAATATAATAAATGAAATACAAAATATATTAATGCAAAGTTATGGCTGACATTTAACATGCACCCTCATCTGTGAAATCAAAGTTATAGCTCCCATCCAAACCATATCTCATCCCCTTTGCATAAACATATTCCATAATATATATGTGCAGGGTGGCTGAATTATGGTTTCCATGGGGACGCTCACTCTGAATATGCACATTTGTCATTTCCCTGTGTAGAATTTTCAGCAAGAAATTGCCTTTATTAATACCCACAGCTTCTTGGATGTTAAGAATATATTCATTATTGAATATAATAGAACATACAGAGCTTTATGAATGGACAAGGCCAAATGCTCTTCTCTGTACATCTCCTGGATACTCTGTTCTGTTTCATTCAACTTGTTTATTTAGCTATCTCCTAAAGGTCATGGTTTTAATAACCAGTCTGGCAACAGTTAGCCCACCTGTTGCCAGACTACAGGTGTCTGTAGTCTTTTGTGTGTTACATTAAACAACATTAGTTCTTTTTTAAAAAAACTATCTGCATCTTTCAAGCTATGATGTAACGGGAGAATGAGCCCAGGGGATCTTCAATAGGTCACAAACTTCTGGTAGCTTGCAACTGCTCATGATTAGCTTGCACAGCCCCTAAAAGACAATGAAAAGATCCGATGTAGCACAGTGGTTATGTGGCTGGCCTGCGAATAAGCACTTTGTTGGTTTGAAGCCCACTCCTGCCTTGAGCTCTACAAGTGGCCTTGAGTAAGCCACTCCTCTCAGCCCCAGCTCCCCAGCTGTATTGTGGGGATAATAACAACACAGGTTTTGTTCACTGCTCTGAGTGGGACACTAATCCGTCTAGAAGAGTGGTATATAAGCATAATGTTGTTGTTGTTATTATTTATACTATTACTATCACTAATATTACTATGAAGGAGAAGGCTCTTGTAAGATTCAATGACCTAAGAAGGTTTCCTCTACAGACCTTCTGTGTTGCTTTGTGTGATGGAAACCGGAATCAGTTGAAGAAAATTTAATAGATTAGAAGAGAATTGCATGTTTTGATAGCCTGTGATATTTTTTGTGGCATTAAAAAAAAAGTGGTTACTAGAGATGGGCATGAACCAGGAAAATGCCAAACTGTGCTGTTCGTGGTTCATTTGGTTGGTGAAAACTTCACTTCCAGGGCAGCAGAAGGTCACTTGGGGGGCCGCAGAAAGCCCATCCCCCCATTGTCTAGGAAACTGATTGATCAGCACCAGGCTGTCTGCAGTGATGAACTGAAAAACGAACCAAACAAACTGGTCTAAAGTTCATGGTAGTTCATCAGAAATGGGCTTGGTTCATGATGAACTTTGTTTCATATTTCAGTTTGTGCCCATCTCTAGTTGTTACCTCTGCTCTAGCCTCACCTTCTCCAGGACATGCTACAGTGGGGTCTGCAGGTTGCACATAAATGAGTAAACATTTGACAAACCATCTGAGGTGGTATATTCCAGAAAGTGATAGTTAGATCATCAGGACCTGCTGTTCATGTTGTTTAGCTATCAAGCTAATGATGTTGCCAAAATCAACATCCCCATGACAAGCTCTCCTCCTCTGTATGTAGGACCACTTCTTTCATGTTGTGGCAACATCCTCATATTATCCATTCCTCATGCTTGGCAGGAGCAAAGAAATCAACCAACTTGATGTCAGAACATAGTTGCTTAGGGATTTTATACAAGAAGGGAGAGAAGACGGATGCCATTATTTTGCAGAGGCCCTTCGTTGAATATAATGTGTAATTCCATTTTCAGTCAACAACTGTTTATGGAGTGCTTATTAAGAGCACACGTGTTAAGAATATGCATGGTTGGTTTAAGTAAAAGGAGCAGAATGGTTGCAGATGCTCCAAAGTCTCTGGAGATCTAAAAAATTAAGATAACACTCAACGCACGAACAACTATTATAAAAGCATCTAAGAAGTCACATAATTTTACAATTCTGAGCTATTTAGTGTTTCATGAAGAATTTAGGACAATCTGTCCTATATTAATCTGCAGAGAGACCCACAATGAAAACTATATACAACAAGATAAGTGATATTTAAATGAGAAGCTCAAATGCCTGAAAGGAAAGCAAGATCCTAGATTCTTTATGGGCTCTTTGAAATGCCACCATATGAATTCTTTCCTTTAACCAATGATAGGTCCACCACATCTCAGAATACATGGGGATCCCGAGAGTGTATGACTGCCTGCAGTTTTGTGGTTCTAGCTGAGACCCCAGGGCCAACAAAGGTCTCAGAAGAAGAGAGAGAAGGGGTTTACCATGCCTTGTTCCTCCTCCTCCTCCTCTGTTCTCAAGTATTTTGCCTGGAAAAAAGTTACTTTCTCCCTGCCTGTCATTTGGGACCTTATGTGGGCTAGGCTTAATTGTGAGCATTCCCAGCAGCCTTCCTTGACCTTAAAGTACCAAGCAGCTCCTTAAAGAGGCTGCTTGGTACTTTATAGGAACTCTGAATTACCTGGGTTGGCAATACCAGCCCTCTTGTAATTGAAGTGGCCATAGGAGCTGCAGGTGCTCTGAATGTTGAGGTTGGGTTATGGACAACTGTTGAAACCCAGCTATGTCTGGGGGAAGGTCTGGCCTCAGACAATAAATGACAGTAAAGTTAACTAAGAAATGATTTCTATTTATTTTATTTATTCAACGTATACACCACTTACATATAAAATACAAACATCCTACTATATAATTGAGTAAGTGTATTTCAGACAACTCACTTTATACTCTGGTGCACCACCAGAGGGCGGTACCATGGAGGGAAGTCTAGGCAAGGCACCATGTCCCTCCAGAAAATGTGCCATGGTGGGAAGCCCAGGCCAGAAGCAGGATGGGAGCAGGTGGCAATACTCTCTCCTGCCTTCACCCAGCTGGTATTAGGAGTGGAGTAGGTGGCAATGCCCACCCCCCACCTTAACCCCACCAGTTGGTACTAGGAGCAGAGCAGATGGCAATGCCCTCTATCCACCTTAACCCAGCTGGTATTAGAAGCAGAACAGGTGGCAATTCCCACCCCCTGCCTTAACCCAGCTGGTATTAGGAGTGGAGCAGGTGGCAATGCCCACCCCTCTTCACCCAGCTGGGAACAGAAGCACAGCAGGTGACTTTGCCCACCCACTGCCTTAACCCAGCAGGTGTCAGGAGTGGAGCAGGTGGCAATGCCCAGTCCCCACCTTAACCCAGCTGGGATCAGGAGCAGAGCAGGTGACAATACCCATCCCTCTTCACCCAGCTGGAATTAGGAGCAGATCAGATGGCAATGCCCACTCTCCTTCACCCAACTGGAATAAGGAGTGGAGCAGGTGACAATGCTCCCCACCTTAACCCAGGTGGTATTAGTGGCAGAGCAGGTTGCAATGCCCATCCCCCTCCATCACCCATTTGGCATCAGGAGTGGAGCCGGTGGCAATGCCCACCTCATGCCTTCACCTGCCTGGGATCAGGCACAGAGCAGGAGGCAATGCCCTTCTTCTTTTCACCCAGCTGGGATAAAGAGCAGAGCAGGTGGCAGTGCCACTCTCTTCAACCTACTGGATTAAGCCACTGAGCAATTGGCAATGCCCACCCTGTCTTCACACTGCCAGAGTCAGGAGTCAAGAATGCAGCAATGCTTGCCCCCCTTCCTGCAATAAAGCCCACCACCCCTTCACATGGCTGAGATCAAGCAGATCAGGTATGGAGCAGATGACAATACCCACCCCTACCTTAGCCCAGTTGGTATTAGGAGTGGAGCAGGTGGCAATGCCTAACCCCTGCATTAACTCAGCTGATATCAGCAGCAGAGCAGGTTGCAATGCCCATACCCCTTTGAACCAGTTGGGATCAGGAGTGGAGCAGTTGGCAAAGCCCGCCCCCAGCCTTAAACCAGCTTGTATTAGGAGCAGAGAAGGTGGCAATGCCCACCCACCTTCTTAACCCAGCTGGCAATAGGAGCAGAGCAGATGGCAATGCCCATCCCCCTGTCTTAACACAGCTGGTATTAGGAGCGAACCATGTGGCAATGCCCACCCCTCACCTTAACCCAGTTGGTATTAGGAGTGGAGCAAGTGGCAATACACACCCCCACCTTAACCCAGCTGGTATTAGGAGTGGAGCAGGTGGCAATGCCTTCCCCTGCCTTAACCCAGCTGGTATTAGTGGTGGAGCAAGTGACAATGTCCATACCCTGCCAGCACCCATTTGGGATCAGGAGTGTAGCAGGTGACAATGCCCACCTCATACCTTCACCTGGCTGGGATCAGATGCAGAGCAGGAAGCAATGCCCTTCTTCCTTTCACCCAGCCGGGATAAGAAGCAGGGCAGGTGACAGTGCCCACCTTCTTTGACCTACTGGATTAAGCCACTGAGCAGGCGGCAAAGCCCACCCTGTCTTCACCCTGCCAGAGTCAGGAGCCAAGCATGCAGAAATGCCTGCCCCCCCCCCAATCTGCCGGAATCAGTAGGTGGCAATACCCACACTCACTTCACCTAGCTGGGATCAGGAGCAGAGCAGGTAGTAAAACCTGCCGCCCACTTTCACCTGTCAAGATCAGGCATGGAGCAGGAGGCAATGACTGTCCCTCCCTTCACCCAGCAGGGAGCAGGTGGCAATGCCCACCCCCTTCACCCAGCTGGGATCAGGCTTGGGGCAGGCAGCAATGCCTGGCCCCCTTCACCCAGCCGTGGTCAGGTGCAGAACAGGAGGCAATGCCCCCCCTTTATCCGGTATGTATCAGGCATGCAGTAGGTAGCAAAACCCACCACCCCTTCACATGGCTGAGATCAGGCAGATCAGGGCCGATTCCAGACGACTAACCTTAAATCGCTCCATGCCGCCCTCTTCCGGATCGCGACGGGGAAAATGCGAAATATCGCGTTTCCTCGCGCGAGTTTTGCGCGACGACGCGCAAAACTCGCGCGAGGAAACGCGATATTTCGCATTTTCCCCGTCGCGATCCGGAAGAGGGCGGCATGGAGCGATTTAAGGTTAGTCGTCTGGAATCGGCCCAGGTGTGGAGCAGATGACAATGCGCACCTCCATCCTTTACCAGCTGGAATCAGTGACGGAGGAGGAGTGAATGCCTGCCTGCTCGCCCTTTCTTTTTACGGCCCGTTGTATTCCCCCCCCCCCACAATGGGCTTTGTTGCTAGTGAAAATCAATAATGCAATATTAAAATGAAATACAGACATCAAAATCCAATAAAATAGCAAAATACATCATTAAATCCCATAGTAGAATAAAAGATAAAACCCCACACATCTAAAAGAACAGTGCCATCCCAAAACTCTACTTGTAAATCATATAGAACTAGAAACAAATTTAGATCTGAAATTGTATCAGAGGAAATACCATGTGTGTAAAAGAGCCACATGGTGCAGAGTGGTAAGCTGCAGTACTGCAGCCCAAGCTCTGCTCATGACCTGAGTTCAATCCTGGCAGAAGGTTCAGGTAGCTGGCTGAGGGTTGACTCAGCTTCCCTCCTTCCAACATCAGTAAAATGAGTACCTTGTTTCTTGGGGGTAAAGCGTAGATGACTGGGGAAGGCAATGGCAGACCACCCCGTAACAATCAGTCTGCCAAGAAAACATTGTGATGTGATGTACCCCCATGGGTCAGTAATGACTCGGTGCTTGCACAGGGGACTACCTTTACCTTTTACCATGTGTGCATGCTGAAAGGAGCAGGGAACAAAATGCTTTCACAGTGAGGAGTCATTGGAGCACTTCTGCTTTCACAAGGACTGTTTGCGTTTGCTGAAATCTTCTATGGGATCCAAACCATAGGCACTTGAGACTCCAGAGGAGGGGTGGTGATTTCTGCTGATTCCCCTTCCCATTATAGACTCTCATTTTGTTGCCTATAACCTTCAGTGTTTTATTTTCATACTTGTATTTATTGTTGTTGATTGTAATGGTTTTTAATGTTTTATAGAGGGACAGCCTACAGGTGTCTCTGTCCATCTATCTGTCTAGCTATCATCCAATTATCCATTTATCTACCCCTCCTCACCTTTCTGTTCAATGGGGATCCAAAGTGGCTTACACCATTCTGCTTTCCTTCCAGCCAGTTTGGTGGTGTAGTGGTTAAGAGCAGTGGGACTGTAATCTGGAGGACCAGGTTTGATTCCTCACTCCGCCACTTGAATCCAGCTGGGTGACCTTGGGCCAGTCACAGCTTCTAGGAGCTCTCTCAGCCCCACCCACCTCTCAGGGTGTTTGTTGTGGGGATAATAACAACATACTTTGTAAACCACTCTGAGTGGGCATTAAGTTGTCCTGAAGGGTGGTATATAAATCAAATGTTGTTGTTGTTGTTTTTCTTGTAATCCTCACAACAGCCATATGAGCTAGGACAGGCTGAGAGTATGTGACTGATCCAAGATTACCCAGCAAGCTTCCGTGGAAGAGTAGGAATCTGATTCTGATTCTCACACAACATTCTAACCACTGTACAACACTGTGTCAAGCAAATAAGAATTTGAAAGACTTATGGAATATGAACCTGCCAAGGGCTCTTGACTATGACTAAAGTACCATGTAGTGGGAGGTATTTGTGAATTTCCTGCATTGTGCGGGGGGTTGGACTAGATGACCCTGGAGGTCCCTTCCAACCCTATGATTCTATGTCCAGAGGCAGTATTACTTGAATACCAGACGCTTTATCTTCATGCTCTTCTTGTGTTCTTCCTAGATGAATCTCATTGACTTATTCTTAGAATGCTGGCCAACGTGAATCTTTGGTCTGATCCAGTAGGGCTGTTCTTGTGTGTGTGTGTGTTTGTGTATATTTCAGATTTGAGGAACATTATTTCTATATTTCTTAATTCTGAACTATTTCAAAAGCAAGGATGCCCATTACTTTGCTAACTACTGGGCACTCAGGAAAGCATCTGACATACCATTGACAAAGCTGTCTCAGCTATAATCTGCTGTATTTTTCATCATAATCTAACAATATAACTGCTTGTTTCCTAGTACAATTTAGAAGCAATTTTCTATCATTTTGGGCATCCATTGTAATTTGTCATCTTCTGAAACTGTACTTAGAGCTTTGAGAGGAGGTCCATTTACATCCATTCACTTGAATATATCGGAGACAATATTTGCTAAGAAAGACATCTGGTTTTAATGGTTCAGCACTTCTCATCCTTATTTCTCTAATTTTAGCTTATGTCTAAATAGACATATTGGGTCTATGCAATACAAACATAATGACCAGCTCAACAGGGAGTTATTGGTAATGGGGAAATGAGGGAGAAGCAACGTCTGCATTCAGGCTGAAATCAGAACAGGAAAAAAATAACACCGGCTAAGCAAAGTGGGAGATGTTATGAAAAGAGGCTCTTGTGTTGTGTGCTATAGTGGCTTGGTAGACAAAGGTGAGCATTTCAATATAGAACACTGATCATCAGGAAAACAGTTTATGTACCTCGGTCAACTGAAGTGGCTAGAGGAAAGAAGGGCGTTGCAAATAAAGTTACTGGTTAACTATTCATAAACATAGTCTTTGAGTAATATGTGTCTAAAGAAAATGGACTCTTACTGACTCTTGTTAGATCTGTTTCTCAGTTCAGACGCTGATTATTCAAATCAGACACTGATTATTCAAATCAGTGAGGCTGGCACAAGATAGAACAAACGGCTTCATGAACTGCAAGTTGCACAACCTGTTTCGGTCTCATTGGCATCTCTCTGCTCTGCAAGTCGGGGAGGACAAAGTTGAACACACGAAGCTTCCTTATACTAAATCAAACCATTTAGTCTATCTAGGTCGGTATTATATACTCAGAGAAGTAGCTGTTCTACAAGGTCTCTGATGGAGGTCTTTCACATCATCTCTTGATGCAAAACAGATTCTCTGCCATTTAGCTATGGCCCCTCCCTAAACTTTTATACATCACAGTATGTTGCACCGGTTCTGTCTTATAGCCTTCATCACCAAGTTATATGAAAGCACGGATGTAGAAACCTAGAGAATCCATGAGACCATGGGAATACTATATGTAGTAGGACTAGAATACAGATCAAAAGAGCTAGGCCGTTTCCACATGTCTTATCTGCTGTGCAAAATCGTGCAAAACTTATGGAATGACGGCATCTTCATGGCATGATTTCCTGTCATCATGATTCTGTTTTGTGGTATGATTTCTGACATCATCGCACCATGAAATGGAGTCATAATGGGAGATCGCACCATGAAGGCGCCATCGTTCTGTGAGTTTTAAGCAATTCTGCACGACAGTTAAGATGTGCGGAAATGGCCCTAGTTTTCTACAAAAGCTTTAGTGGAGTCTGGACTAACAAGTGAGGTCTCTTTATATTGTAAAAATTGTGTAATGCAGATTTAGAGCCAGATTGATCTTGTAACAGGAATAGTACTAGTAATATTTCCTAAATTCACTTTTTAAGATACAGTTATTGATTCCTCTTATTATTTTTTCTCTTTCAAAAGAATGATCTCTCTTCATAGTTTCCTGTTACACCTCTGTATTGCAAATGAAACCCTAGCAAGAAGATAGGAAGGTGTGGAAAAACATTGCCTGCCTTTGAGAATCTGCAAAGTGAATATCTGAAGTTTTGCACAACTTTCATTCGTGCATTTCTTCTCTTCACATTTCTTTTGGATTAAAAAAGAATTGATTTGAAAAAGACTTCAAAATCTTAAAAAGAGGGAAAGAAACAGATGGTTGGATTTCAGGGCGAAATTGGGTCAAAAGGAATTAAGAGCATTTTTCTTAACAATGCTAGGTGTTACACAAATAACCTCCCACAAGCAGTGGCCCAGTTCTGAGGAGAGATGCTTGAACACCCACTAATATAGCTCATGTCCTGTTTGCCAGTCAAGAGGACTGGATTTTTCAATGGACCATTTGTTTATTCATCAGCTGGTTCGTGGCTAAGGTTGTTAAGAGAAATTCCCTTAATTCCTCTTTACCCAGTTTATTCCTGAAACCCAACAATCATTTTCTTTTCCTCTTTTTTGAAATTTGGAGTCAGTTTTTAATCAGTTCTTTTTTTGATTAAGGAGAAATTTGAAGAGAGGCGGGGCAGGAAGGGCGGTTCTGCAAAATTTCAGACTTTCACTCTGTAGATGCTCAGAAGCAGGCAATATCTTCCCAAACCTTCCTATCTCCAGGGGTAGAGCACCACCCTGGAGTGATTAACATAAAACAACAGCACAGGCTGAAGTTACAGTCTAATTTCTCTTAGAAGAGAAATGAAAAAGAAACCTTGCGTTTGAAAGAGAAAAAAAAGAGCATAAGAGGAATCAATGGCTATATCTAAATAAGTAAATTTTGGAAAAAGAAATCACCCACCAAAACCAATCCTATTCATGTCTGTTTAGCTGGTTGTTTCACCATATTCCTTACTAACAGCATTACTGGCCTTTCATACTTATGTGTTCTCACACAGCCTGACTGAATTTATCCTCCTTTACTGATCAACTGTGCAGACAACTGTTTAAATAAACAGTTAAATCAGTCATAAATCATATAAATCTGTCATAAATAAAAGTTTTCTTTAAAAAAAATACCCTTTTGTCTATTTTTTTCTCTAGCAACATTATTAGCTGCTGACCTCTTTGAATCAGCAGTGTTTTCACTCGTGCACAATGTTACAAAAAGCCAGTGGAAATCTGTGTGACAGGCATTCTCATCATTTGCTGATGAACCAAACAAACCCAGTGATCAGCTCCAGTCCGATCATCACAGTCAAAGAAGGTGAGGTTGACTGTTGTGAAATTTATAGCATCCCTAATTCTGTCTAGAAGGCATGTGGATAACTATTATGGGATGTTCCATATCTCTGCTCCATATTCTTGGCGGCCTCAACAGAAGCATGAAGAGTAGTCACACGAATCCACACAGTGAGAAGTTTTACATCTCAGGAAAAAAAATAATAACTCACGTATTTTTGCAGCTGTGTCCTAACTCCCCTCTCCTCCAGATCTCAGTGATATCCCACATTTCATAGAATGTAAAAATGTCGTATGAGTTGCATATGTTGTTTTCTGATAGCCATTTCAAATAATAAAAAAAACAACCCAATCACTACCTCTTTATGGAAACAGTTATGTGATTTCCTTGATTGACATGCAACAGTATCAAGTTAATTTAAATCCACTTGTCTGTGCATTGCATGTATGCCCTGCCTGCTAAGCATATTTTCTTCTGCCATTTCCTATGATAATAATAACACCTGTCAGACTCAGTTAACATTTTCCTCATCATCATTCCCGTTTTTGTCCCACATTTCTGTCCATTGTATCTTAAGCAAGCTGCAGATAATCACTTCATTAAATGAAGTTAATTCTTTATTTTCTTCTGAATGCAGGATTATCCAGCTCAATAGGCGTACTATAAAAATGTAATAAACAAATAGCAGTGATGGCAACAACAAAGTGAACTATCATTTTATTACCATGAACGGCAACTCTATACTTCAGCTGAGCTTCAAATTCAGTCAGCTCTACAGATTAAAGATTTTTGTTCTCGGTGTCTGCACAAATCAGTGTTCCATCCATTTTTAAGAAAGTGCTTTCCTTTGTTCCCACATCAAAGAAACTGAATAACATTAAAGTAGTTCTAGTCTATAGTGGACAGACAGACCCAATGTCAAAACAATCCATTCTGTTCACAAATGAAAGTAGCACTATTCGTGTTCTTCTATATTACCTTCTGCTGTGTTTGAACTTTATATATTGATGCCGAGTCAATGAAAAAAAGTACAATGGACAGCCTCAAAAAGTGCATGGATTCTTTGTTACATAAACAACCACAAACACAAAGCCTCAAGGACATTCAGAACTTTCCTGGTGGCCCAGTGATTGAGAACATTATATTATACTATATATGCATAAAATATTAATGATATAATATAGATTTCTAGGATGGACTATGTAGGTGAAATAATTCCTCTTGTAACATGTTGTGTTCATGTTAATCAAGCAGCATAGAAAAGAATTATACTTCACTCAGGGCTGGTCCCGCTCATTGAGGCTGGACCGGCAGCTGCCTCAGGGCACTAAGGCGCCAGAGGGACGCTGGCCTGGGGGCAGGGGTGCACGCCACGGAGCTGCCACCACCACTGCCGGCCATGAGTGCATGCTGGCAGTGGCAGCGTGGGGCAGCTGAACGGGCAGCCTCCCATTCAGTTGCTCTGTGGGCCAGACGCAGCCGGTGGCCAGGGCGGCTGGCTGTGCCTGGCCCGCAGAGCAACTGAACGGGAGGGCTGGAAGTTCCCCCATGCATGCGTGCACCAGCCCTGCGTGATGACGTCACATGCAGTGATGTCATCACGCAGTCCGGTGCGCATGCACAAGCGTGCACACAGAGGCAGCCATTAAGCTGCCTCAGGTGCCAGCGACTCTGGAGCCGGCCCTGACTTCACCAGTTCCTACATCACCAGTTTATCCTAGGGAAACTCAGGATTGGAATTGCTCTTAGTTGGTCTTCGTATATCACTGATTCCTGGAAGCAGAGAATTAATACTATTAGCTATACCAACTGTTCTCCTGTTTTTGAGATGCACCTTTGGAGTAGTTGGTACGACTAGCATTGTAAAAGAATAATGGTTGGATCCAACCATCTTTTTTTGTTCAATATCAACCAGTTCTCCTCTTACTACGTCCTCCATCCTCGATGGTTTTTGTCCCCTCCCTCTATTTTCACCTGAGGAAAAGCTGGTTGAATTCAACCCAACAGCTGGTTAATGGATGGATGGATTACATACTACCCAAAGCTCAAGGTACACATATTTTTGAGAAACTAAAGCAGAGTGAAGCTAGTTTACAATTTAATAAACAAAAACTTCCACTCATTGCTAGTATGAACGATCTGCTGTAGATGATGTAGAAGATGTTGCAAAATACAGTGGATAGTTAGGCTGAGAAAGAGTGACTGGCCCAAAGTTCCCCAGTGAGCTTCCACCACAGGTCCTAGTCTGATATATTAACCCGTAAACCACACTGGTTCCTCAAGCTTATTTTTTTCATTCTTTTACAGCAACACCAGGACAAACAGCCTAAGAAATTCCTGAGGTTAATTTGCCACCAACCTTTTAAAATAATCTGCCAGGGATTCATCAAATGAAGTTCTAGCTGATAAATTTACGTATTAAAGCTTGCAACTTTGGCGGGTAGAGTTATCTACAAGGATGGATTAAGATGTGCTGAGTCTTAATGGTCAAGTAAAATTGTGTGGAATGCATTCTGAAAAAGAAAATAAATTCTTTTGGAGACTTGTGCAATTGCTTTCTGAATTGATAGAGAGAACATGCCGGCTGACAGCAGATAGATCCATCTGAAGTCAAGTAAACTGCCCTCTGGAGAAGCATCGCATGATGGACTCCCTAAAGAAATTAGCGAACTGAAGTTGCTTGACAAAATAATGATCCTGAGCATACAACCTTTTCAAATTGCTGTCTGTCTGAATGCTAAAATAAGTAATCTTCTTCTCTAAACATCCTATAAGGATAATGCACAGTGTCTTTTACAACCCCTGGAGGTAAACACATCCGCTTTGTCAATTGGTGCTGCCATACATCCTAATTTAATTATAAGTCAGACAACGTTTGTCAACCGAAAAGACATAAGCAAAGGGCACTTTCAATGAATTGCATTCAGATTGCTAGAGAAGATTTTAAGGCTTTAGAGTTTGGCATGTAGAAGTGGTGAAGGGAAGGTTCGGTAATCAAAAAGTGTTCAGAAATGTAAGATGGAAGCATTCTACAAAGGCACTGACTATGAAATAATAAAGTTAACTTTTAAGTGTTTGTTGGAAGTAAATTAGGTGATTGGGTAAAAACTAGTCTGGCTTTGGTGAGTAGACACCAATACTTAGCCATAGCAACAGCCTTATTTATCCCTGACCATGTAGACTGAGGAAGAACCTTGTGTGATTAAAAATCTTGCTTCTTGCATTTCAGACATTAATTGGCTCCAATGATGTGCCTGAGAACAGTCTGTTGCCATGCGGCACAGATGTTGCCATCTGCTCTGCTCTTTCCGTCCAGTCCCTGAAAGCTTAAAGAGAAACAGCCTCCTGGAAGGAAATACTTGGAAAGATACTGTTGCCGTTGGGGTGGAGCTTTTATCACCTGCTGCCAACTCTGGGTTGGGGAATTTGGGTGGTGGAGCCTGAGAAGGGCAGGATTCGGGGAGAGATGGGATCTCAGCAGAGTGTAGTGCTATACAGTCCACTCTCCAAAGCAGTCTTTTCTTCATAGGGAAGTCATCTCTGAAGACTGAAGATTAGGTGTAATTCTCCTCTCCTCTCCTCTGGATTAGTCTGTTGATGACAGGTAGACTTCTTGTTCCTGATAGATTCCCCTCCCCGCATATTCTAAACCGCTTTGCATCTGCATTGTATGCAGAGAAATGGGTTAAAAGTACCCAAATAAATATAAATAGTAATTCCCGTATTATTTGTATTAGGAATTTATAATGCAGGCACAATAACATGCCACATACTACAATCAATGTTTGTACATTCAGCTGTGGAGAGAAGCCCAGAAGAGGCAGCCAGACCTTCAGAGAGCACACCATGGCGGAAAGCCCAGGTGTGGAACAGGTGGCAATGCCTGACCCCACCTTAACCCAGCTGGGATCAGGAGTGGAACAGGTGGCAATGTCCATACCCCGCCTTCACCCAGCTGGGATAAGGAGTAGAGATGGGCACGATCCAAAAATTTTTAACGATCCAGCGGATTGTGGATCGGCGCCGACGACGATACCAAATTAACGATCCGTGCCGATCATCTCCCGTTCGCAAGTCATGCATCGTGGATCGTGGAGGCCAAAGTGGGGCACGCTGATATTATATGGGAAGGTGGCTGGTGCTGGTGGCTGCTGGGCCTGGCGGGCATGGGGAGGCGGCGACAAGGTCTGTGTTTGGCCATCAGAGCAGCCTATCAGGGGTTGCAGGGATGAGATTGGAGTGTCCAAGGCTACAGAACACCCCCTCCCCCCTCCCTCCCCTGGGTGTCTTCTCCCAACTGGTGAGTGCTTTGCTGCTCTGTGGTTGGAAGGAAGCCCTGCTGATTAAGGAAAGCTCGGCTTCCATTCGGGTTTCCTGGGTGACAGAAGGAGGGCAAACAGAGCTCAGGCATTCCCCTGGCTCTGTTGCCAGGGGAATAGATTGCTGGTGCCTGAGTGTCTGGATCCCCAATCTGAGCCCAATCGCCCCAATCCAGGCCTCTCCCGATCACTGGATCATTGGCCATGGCCAATCACGATCCACCGGATCGTGATCGCGCGATCACCATTATCGTAGTTTTTTTTTTCGATCGTAATGTGGATCGTGCCCATCTCTAATCAGGAGCAGAGCAGGTGGCAATGCCCACCCCCACCTTCACCCAGTTGGGATCAGGAGCAAAGCAGGAGGCAATGCCCACTCTCCACCTTTACCCAGCTGGGATGAGGAGCAAAGCAGGTGGCAATGGCCATTCCTTGCCTTCACCCAGCTGGGATCAGGAGAGGATCATGAGGCAATGTCTGCAGCCCACCTTCACCCAGCTGGGATCAGGAGCAGAACAGGTGGCAATGCTTGTCCCCTGCCTTCACCCAGCTGGGATCAGGAGCGGAGCAGGTGGCAATGCCTACAGCCCACCTTAACCCAGTTGGGATCAGGAACAGAGCAGGAGGCAATGCCCACTCTCCATTTTTACCCAGCCAGGATGAGGAGCAAAGCAGGTGGCAATGCCTACCCCCTGCCTTCACCCAGTTGGGATCACGAGCAGGGGGAAACAAAGGAGGAGGGGCACCGCGGGAGAATAAGTTAGTAGTATAGAGATCAAGGGATCAGTCGCAGTGAAATTGACCAAGCAACAATTTATAATTGAAAGTGCACCGTGCCACAATCAATCGTTTCTTAACTATTTATTAATTATATTAATTATAAAGTGCAGGCTGCTAATTTACAGTGTAATAAATATAGAACAATTATCACTTGAGACTTGAAACCTGAACATTTTAGATACCGCAGGGTGTGAAAGCAAGTCTCAAAGATGTGTGGTCTTTCTTTATGACAGCTGGATAGCACAGTTACTAAGAGTGTGATCTGTAATAACAACAACAACATTTGATTTACATACCGCCTTTCAGGACAACATAACACCACTGAAAGCAGTTTACAAAGTATGTTATTATTATCCCCACAACAAACACTCTGTGAGGTGGGTGGGGCTGAGAGAGCTCCCAGAAGCTGTGATTGACCTAAGGTCACCCAGCTGGCTTCAAGTGGAGGAGTGGGAGTTCAAACCCAGTTCTCCAGATTAGAGTCCTGCTGCTCTTAACCACTACACCAAACTGGCTCTGAGCTATGAGCTCAGAGGTCTCTGATATGAATCTGCCTACTCTCCTATACTTCACTTTGGGGAAAGGCCAGAGGCATGTGTCAGAAGCATGCACTCACACCCATGGCACTAACAAATGACATCATTTACAACATGACACAGAAGTGATGGGTTGCTCTGGGGGCCGATTCTCCAAAAATCAGCCCTAAGCTCCCATCGCCTGCTGCCTCTTCAAACAGCATAGGGAGAATTTTTTTAAAAACTCACCTGCGTTATGAGTGTGATACTGGCCATTTCCACACACGTTGAATAATGCACTTTCAATGCACTTTCGAAGAAGTGGATTTTTTGTTCCACACATGGAAAATCAATTTCAAATCTTCACTAAAGTGTATTGAACGTGGATTATCCAACGTGTGTGGAAGCAGCCAATGTCACTTCTAGGAAAAACCCAACAGCAATGACAATAACTCTAGGAATCATCAGAAATTCTACAGTTTTACCATAGGATTTACAGCTATTCCTAGAGGTAATGCTGAAATGAAATCATCACACTTGCGATGCTACCCCCCCCCCACCATATCCCCCCCCCAACCTTCCAGCTGGTTGCCTGGTTGGGCCTCTTAACTCCAGCGATCGCTTAGTTTTGCTGCAGAACCCTCTGCTTTCCTATTAGGTGTATAGGAATGATAAAACAATTAAATGAAGGTGTCTGAGCCTTCAGAAGGGAAATTTAGGCGGCATAATGATTTGCGAACGATGAAGGCTGTTCTGATAGACAATAACCTAATTTTTATTACTCCAACTTGGAAGTCCGATATTTTGCCGAGGGGTGGGGTAGGGGGAAGACCCAGATGCCCGTCTCAAACATGCACAGCTTTAAAATGAAAATGTCAGATGTTAACCAGGAAACCTAGTGGACTTTAAAAAGTCCCATCAATTCACTGCATTTCTGTCTTACATTTTCAGCCGAGCCAAGTGTTCCCCTTGATAGGCCGTAATGCTGTGCTTCATTATCTGCATTAGAATTTCCATAAATTTCCATTTCTCATACCAGGCAAGATAATGCATGCAATTGTTTAGGAAATGTCAGAATTGTTTTCTCGGCCCGGTCTGGATCCTCACTTTCTGTTGAGACATGACTGAAATGCCAAATGAAAATTAGCATTCCAAGAGTTCTTATTCTTTGCTTCCAACGTGGGATAAAAATGCATAACTTTTACAATAAATCCTAGCTCTTGCAGCAAGATCACTTTTGAAGTTTGAAAAGAAAAAAAAAAGAAAGATATGAAGGTGACTGCAGTCCCTGGCCTTGTCACTGAATGATTTCTGGGAGATTACAAAAATGAATTTTAAGCATTTTCTCGATAGGGCTCTTTAACTGTTCACACACAAACATGCATGTACACATCTTGAACCTTCAAAGGTTTAATCCGAAGCTTCACACTGTTTGGTAGGTTCTTTCTATCAAAGAATTCTAGTTCTATTTCAAGGGCCTTTCTTATAATGCACAGATGGTGTTTATGTAGAGACTTTTAATCCACTTTTCTCCATAATGACACTGTGAAGCGGCTTACTACATTACTCTCTTCCTGTATGTTATCCTCACAGCAACAACCATGTGTAGTATGTTAGGCTGAGAAAGACTGACTGGCCCAAGGTCATCCAACAAGCTTTGACGGAGAGTAGAGATTTGAATTTGAGATCCTAATTCCTGGGTCACCATGACTCAGTCAGTGGAGGAGCAGCTTAGCATGCAGAAGGTCCCAGCGTCAATCCTCAGCTTCTCCATTTAAAAGGAGCAGATGATAGCTGATGTTGGAAATGGAGGATTCAGTGCTGTCCCTTTCCTCAGGTTTCAGAGGGGGACATACCAAAGAGTTAGAAAGATAGAGAGGTCAGGGCACTCTGTTTACTGTTTTGACTGTCCTTTGATATGTAGATTGCTATTCTCAGGATTTCCTCCTCCTGACTTCCTCTCACTTCTCTTCCTGGCATTGTTCCAGGCAACACCTCTCTCTCTCTCCTCCCTCCATCTTGGCAGTATGAATGCAGGACTTCTCCTAGCATACATGCCCATCTTTAGAATAGATAGGTAGTTAGGATCTGTCTCTCCTCCTTTCCTATCAGAGTATGGAGTTCCTACAATAAAGAACTCTTATTTCTCTTCTAAATATAAAGCAAGTGTATGATTTGTTATTTTCTCTCCTGCACACACACCAGCCAGTGGAACCAGCTCACAACCACCTAAAATCATGCTTCCTATGCCAAATGATAGACTCTGCTAACGTCCCAAACATGAAATCCTTTCATTAGGTTCCTGGGGCCTACATACAATTTATTTATCAGCTGATGTGAAAGACCTCTGCATGAGGTCCCAGAGAGCTGCTGTCATTATGAGTAGATGATACTGATGTTGATGAACCAATGGTCTGATTCAGTATAAGGCAACTTCATGTGTAACTCTATAACAATTATATCACACTGGTGCGGGAGCTGCCTGTTGCCTGAGTAATATGAGAAGACTCTCTCCATGTGGGAGGGGTCCTAGCTGAAGCTCTTTCCCACACCAGAATAGCTTTCATGCCACCACCATTCTATGAGATGAAGTCTTCCTCATCAACCAGTTTCATTCCTTCAGTTTTACATCGTACGGAATCAAATACTAAATAATCAGGGAAATATGCAATATAGGTTATGTTCATCTTGAATTCAATGTGGTTGTTAGCCTTCTAACAGAATGTTCCCAACTCTTTTCTGTGTAAACCCCATTCTTATGTTACGCTTGCTTTGTAGAAACTGGGTCCACAGAGGGTGTTCCCCACAATTCTCTAGTAATGTTAACATTGGAGAGATCATGTAGGAGGGGCTAACCTAGTCCTGCCTATCTACCAAAGGCTCCCTAAGCTTCAGGATGCTTGGACCCAGGGATCTAATTCTATGGGATCCTGAACAAGTTGCCCCCAGTCACTCTCCATTGTTTAACTATGGGAAAAAATATTTCCAAGGCTTTCCAGGTAAAGAAACCTTAAACAAAGAGGCAACCACTGGCCAAAAGCCACTTCCCAATGCAAATCCCCATGCAAGCTGAACCACAAAGTTCAACAGAACCAAAATGAAGCAAGGGAATCCCACAAGAACCAAACTGAAGTTAGAGAATCAACATCCCACCAGAGCATCCCACCAGAATTAATGTCAAACCAGAGAATCCCACCAGAATTGACACAAGGGGAACCAACCCCACCCCAGAAAATCTCTCCAGAACTGAAGCAAGGGGAACAAACATCACACCAGAGAATCCCACAAGAAACAATGCCAACCAAAATAATCTCAGCAGAAACAAACAGAAGCAAGGAAGGACACTGTCACAAGTCCAACAGAACCAGTGTCACTCAAAGAACTGAGATATGCAGAGCTGAGGGCCAATGCCAGCACAACAGAACCAACCTTGGACCACAGAATCCCAACAGAACCAATGTCAAAAAATCAAAATGAACCACACTTAAGCAGAAAAGGACACTATTGCAAGCTCAACAGAAACAACCATCATCAAACTGTTATCAGATAAGATGAACTTCCCATGAAGGTCTCATAGACTAGGACATGGGCCAGTTGGGCCATTTCCCTATCCCTTGTACAAAATAGAGACACATGCAAAGGCAGTTTTACCTCAGTAGGTGTCAGGCAAATCCTCCTTAGGGTTCCCTGGTCTAGGAAAGTTTCTCTCTTAGGCTCTGAAAACTTGTGTGGTCCTACCAATGAAACATTATGTATTATGGTTGTTGTGGGTTTTCCGGGCTGTATTGCCGTGGTCTTGGCATTGTAGTTCCTGACGTTTCGCCAGCAGCTGTGGCTGGCATCTTCAGAGGTGTAGCACCAAAAGACAGAGATATCTCAGTGTCACAGTGTGGAAAAGATGTAGGTCATTTGTATCTACTCAGGAGGGGTGGGGTTGAGCTGAGTCATCCTGTAAGAGTTTCCCAGGGTGTGGAATGCTAATGGAGGGAGGCTTCACTGTATCCTGAGGAGGTTCCTTTGCATATGGATTGGTACTTGATGTGCTAATCTTCTCTGCAGGGCTATTGTCGGGGATAGAATGTTTTGTTAGCCTGGTGTTTTTCAGAAATGGAAACCATGCTCTGTTCATTCTTATGAAAGCCTTTGACAATACATTATGTATTATAACTGAAAATTTTCATGCACTTAACACTCGTTCACATCTTACGTTTGGAACAAATATAAATCTTTTACAAGGCTGGCATAGGAATGTGCAGGGCTCATTTCGAGGGGGAATGTGCAGGAACGCAGTTCCAGCAGTTCCCCAAAGAGGTCATGTCTGGTGGCCCCGCCCACCTGACTTGGCCATTTTGGGCCCGTTTCAGCCTGGATTGGGGCCAAAATGGCCCGGATCAGGCCTCTGATGGGTGGTGGATCACTCTACCACTCAGCAGCAGCCCGATCCTAACCATTTTGGGCCCCTTTTCGGCCATTTTCAGCCCCTTTTTTGCCATTTTGGGCCCAAATTCGGCCCTGAATGGCCAGGATTGGGTCCCAAACAGCCAGGACAGGTGATGCCAGGGGGTGCGGCACATGCAAATCAGTTATGCTAATAGCACACTGCTGACGATGTCAAGGGGTGTGGCATATGCTAATAAGTTATGCTAATGAATTCCTCCAGCTCTTTTTCTACAAAATGACCCCTGGGAATGTGAAGAGAGAAAAGCAAAGCAGTTAGGATGTTGTTGATTGAATTGCATGCTGGAAATAACATACCCGGGGGGTGGGTGGGAGGAACAGAGGCTCCCAACAGATAAACACACCGGGCTGAATAATGCTGAAGTTGCTGTATGTGTCCCATGCTATAAATGAAGAAGTCAGGGTGTAGCAGCTAACGGGATTTTTTTATTGTTAATACTGTTTTTGCTTAAGGAGAAAGTCCTATGAAGGTATATTAAAGAAATAAATCACGGGGGTGGGGGGTGGGGGGTGGGGGGAGCATTCTTAAACAGGCAGCAATGTGGATAGCATTTTTCATCAACATTATATTTTAGTTTCGTAATTTTGTACTCCACTTGAGATCTGTGACCATCCTTTCACTCATTTATTGAATTTGTATCTCACTAGTATAGCCTAATTTGTGGCAAACATAATTTCTCTGTGCCTGCAACGAATTTGTTATCCTTTCCCCTTCCAGGATGTGACATTTGATGAAGAAAATTCTTAGAATGGTTTGTAAAGTTCTTCAAGTTCTTCAGACTTTAATGTGCTATGTTTTAAGACTGAATAGGATTTAAAAGAAATGTTACTGGTTGCTTTGAGTCAGTGGTCTAATAATTCACAAATAACATTGTTCAAAGTTTTGTAAAACGTATTCCTTTGCAACGGCTCATTTTAAGAAATGATTAGGACATGATTTATCCTGAATTTCCTCACAAAATCTTTTCCA
Source organism: Eublepharis macularius (assembly GCF_028583425.1). Classification (NCBI taxonomy): domain Eukaryota; kingdom Metazoa; phylum Chordata; class Lepidosauria; order Squamata; family Eublepharidae; genus Eublepharis; species Eublepharis macularius. The sequence goes on along the minus strand of NC_072792.1, from coordinate 36,407,206 downwards.
TACTGTGATTTTATACATTTATTTTATTTATATACATTGTAGTAATTTGTATTAATAATTTTGTAATTTCCTTGTTATTTGCTATGGCTGTGCTGAAGCAATAAAGATATATGTATGTATTTATATACATTGTTTACAATTTGCCTTTCTCACAGAATCTCAAGGCAGATTACATTGTGTAAGCCAATACAAGCAATGGCTGGGATATCCAATAAGCAACGCCATAGGGTTTGGATTGCAGAAATTTGAAAACAAGCAAGAGATCTGATACAGATCTGAAACAAGGCAGAAGAATTCAACCATGAGATGTTAAACAATGCAGACATGACCTAGACAGAGCATACTTAAAACAACAGACAGTACACAGTAGCATAGGCTGCAGTCCCTAACCCTTTACCAAAGCATCTTCCTGACTTATGTCCTTACAGTACAGACCTCTTACCTGTGTAAAAAAGCCCTCTTGAAAAATTCAGTTTTGAATAGTTTGAAAGAAGCCAGGACAGTGGGAGCATTCCTAACCTCATCAGGCAGGCCATTCCACAAGGTGGGGGCCAGAGCAGAGAAAGCACATCTGTATACAGTTGCTGATTTTGCCCATTTGCAGGGAGGCACATCAAAAGGCCCTGCTCAGATGAGTGAAGCTGTCATGGTGGAGCAAAGGGATAGAGACGGTCCTGCAGATATGAGGGTCCAAAGCCATGAAGGGTTTTTAATGTGATAGCCAATACTTCCAATTGAGCTTGGTAACTGATGGGCAGCCAATGGAGTGATGGGCAGAATGGGAGCCATATGCATGCTCTACCTAGCTTCTGGTAATAAGTGAGCTGCAGTTTTCTGCACCAGCTGGAGTCTCCAAGTCAACTTCAAGGGAAGACTCATGCAGAGTGCATTAGAGTAGTCTAGTCTCAAAGTTACCATGACGTGGATTTTAATAAATTTATTTACAGTATTTATAGTTCACCTTTCTCAGTGAGAGCCAGGTAGGATTATATGCCATAAATCAATGCAATCAGAAGGATGGGACATCCAATAAATAATGTAACAGGATTAGGATTTCAGAAAGCTGAAATCATGAAGAAATCTGAAACAAAGTATAAGTATTAACATGATGCTCAACAATTAATTAATTTATTTATTATTTATGTCATTTATAGTCTGCCTTTCTCACTGAGATTCAAGGCAGATTACACAATGTGAGATTAGTTCAGTCAATATCAAGAACATTTCCATAAACAATGTCTTAGGGTAAATAGTTACAAGTTCACAAAGACATAGCATTAGCAGGAATCCAGTACAAAACAGTGGTGAGGTCTATGGTTCCTAACTCATTAGCAGAGTATCTGAGACCCCCTCCCTACAATACAGCCCTCCTATCTGAGTAAAAAGCCTTTTTGAATAATTTGATTTTGCATCATTTGCAGAAAGCCAGGAGGGTGGGGGCTCTCCTCCTGACCTCCTCAGGCAGGCCATCCCTCAGGGTAGGGGCCACCACAGAGAAAGCCTGTGTACTTTCCGTTGACTGCTGTTTATTTCTCCCATATGCAGGGTGGTACCTGCAGGAGGCCCTGCAGAAAATACATAGACATATAATACATACAGACACAGATAGTGTGTGTGACTACCTCAGCAGACCAGATGGACCCAAGAAGACCACACAGTGTCTTTATTCCCTGAGCAGCCCTGATGGAAGTAACTGCCAGGCTGGAAGGGATGTGAGAATGCCACCAGGAGGGAAGGGCCAGTACTGACAGCCCCCCCCCATCAAAAGATGGCGGGCGTAAGAGAGGAGGGGAGATTCCAAAACGATGGCCAGTCTGGGTGTCCACATTGTGGCCGGCCAGGTAAACGACATCCAGCAGAGGGCAAAGAGGCAAGTGCCAGGGCTGGCTGGATCTGTGGAACACCTCGGTGAGAAGTTATGGACTCCTTGCCCTTGGATCCTCACTGAGGAGAGAGAGCATCTAGGCAGCCTCAGGGGAATGGCTGCCTGGTGGGGAAAAGGCCTGCCCATCCAGGCACAAGAGACCTGGTCAAGAGTAGCAGGGCACACAGTAACATTTCTGATGATGACCACGGACTAGAGGAATATCTTGTCCCAGGTTTGTAGGGGGGAAACCCTAAATACTTTTTTAAAAAATACACTGGGGGGGGGGAGTTAAAGCCCAAAGTAATAGATGCAACACCCGTACCTTTAACAAAAGATATCTTGAAGAGTACCTGTACCTTTAAGAAAGGAGACCACAATGGAATTTCCAGTCTTCAATTCTTGGTTTTAGTGAGTAAAGGAGAGGGCCAGGGTCCTTTCCAGAGGTATTTTGGCTCCCAGTCCACCCCTACTCCCCTCTATCCTGCTCCAGAGGGAGAACTCGTTGTGGCCAGGCCCAGCAGCAATCATTGAACAGCTTGCTACCATTTAAAACAAATGTGTTTTAAAAGAGTGTTTTAAGAATAAGACACAGTAGCTGAAGGAATCCATCTAGGCTTAAACCAACAATACTGATTTACCAAAGGCTTGCTGAAGCGTCTTTGCTGATTTCTAGAAAGTGAGCTCAGAGCTGGCCTTACAAACCTCTCGGGGAAAGTTACTCACACCCATCCTCATTAGAAAAAAAGCCTGCTGCTTCTTCTCATGGGTCTAATCCCAGGAAAAGAAGGGATTCAGACCAGGATCTCTTCAGAAGAGAGGATCAGAGGAAGCTGCTATACATGAAACCTACTTCCCAGCTCTCCCCCCCCCCTTGTTGGACACTCTGGACTTGCATCACAGTTTATCCTCCTGCTTTGTATGAGGTGGACACATACCAGAAGTCTAGGATCGCTTAGAGACAGTGAAGGCAAAGCGAGAGAGAGCTTGCACTTCAAACCCCACGTTGCCTTGCAGTTCCCAAGGCTCTATTAGCAAAAGCAGCACAAGCTTATTGCCCCCCCAGTCTGAAATAAAGAGGCAGACACAAAGCATTTTGGATATTAATGGGCCACTTTATTTTAACTTTAACAAATATAAATACGGCAAGGGATCTAACTGCGGTACAGGTCAGGCACGGTGTCCGCGCCAGGACTACCGTCCTGACCTGTCTGGGCGAGCCCCACTGCCCCGGGTGTAAGCCATCCACATGTATGGCTGCAACCCGTCTGGCCAGGCAAATGGTTACCACTCCCCGAAGCTCCAACCACTCCGCCATACAGCCCGAGTGAAGGACATTTACAGGGTGAGTGCCAGAGGCAATCTGCCCTATTAGCTGATCGCCATGAAGCCCACCAGCCAATCAGACAGACTCCAATCCCCCTTATTGGGGATATGCCAAGGGTGCTCGCCGGCCCGCTCCCTTTTTCCCAACTCTATCCTGCCAAATGACAAACCTATTTACAAGTCCACGCAACCAAATACCAGTGCAAGGTAGGCGAAAAACTCCCCGCCCCTTCGCCAATTAAGGGAAGGGAGAAAAAATTCCTACCTGGCCCTGATAAACAGCGACCGGCTCTCCTGCACTGGTAAAGGGAGGGTGGGTGGGCCGAGCGCGCGAAGCCGACTGCAGGGCAGAGAGAGCGGAGCTGCCTAGCAAGGCTTGGCTCCGCCCCCTATAAAGCCCGCGTTTTTCTTCCCTCCCAGCAGCCGCTTTCTCCATCCGGGGCTGCAAATGCGGCCCCCATCCTAAGCAGCTTTGAGCTGCCGGCTGGGAGGGGCCGTATTGCCCCCCCAGTCTGAAATAAAGAGGCAGACACAAAGCATTTTGGATATTAATGGGCCACTTTATTTTAACTTTAACAAATATAAATACGGCAAGGGATCTAACTGCGGTACAGGTCAGGCACGGTGTCCGCGCCAGGACTACCGTCCTGACCTGTCTGGGTGAGCCCCACTGCCCCGGGTGTAAGCCATCCACATGTATGGCTGCAACCCGTCTGGCCAGGCAAATGGTTACCACTCCCCGAAGCTCCAACCACTCCGCCATACAGCCCGAGTGAAGGACATTTACAGGGTGAGTGCCAGAGGCAATCTGCCCTATTAGCTGATCGCCATGAAGCCCACCAGCCAATCAGACAGACTCCAATCCCCCTTATTGGGGATATGCCAAGGGTGCTCGCCGGCCCGCTCCCTTTTTCCCAACTCTATCCTGCCAAGGGCAGGGCCAAGCCTCTGCTTAGGCCCATGCACCCCACAGGTGGCTTATTGCCAACCTGAGCCCTTGCCGTAAGTCGTCTAGAAACAGCTCATTACCTGCTACTGAGAGGTGAACTCCATCACCTCTATAAAGATGAGCAGCTGCAGCTCGAATCCTAGGGTGAGGCAAGTATATGCCCAAACCCTCCCCCAAGGCTTTCAGTAAAGCGTTATTAGCCCTACGTCTCGCCTCGTTCATACCCCGGGCATCGAGGCCCTCACGCCATCTGCGTCGCGGCAAGATAGCCGACCATAAGATCAGGACCCCAGGCCAGAGTTCACATATGCGATGCAGGTCTGCCTGCGCCTGCAAAGAAAGGGCCTTACCCTTGATCAAGCCTAGGTCATTACCCCCAAGATGTATGACCAAAATATGAGGAGGGAGTCCCCTCCTTTCTGAAAATAGCAGTGGCATCAACCCCGGCCATCGAAGGCCGCGACGACCCTGCCATTCCACCGTGGCCCACTCACTGAGCCCAAGTTGGGACCCAATCTGCGTCCTCTTGGCTTGGTGGGCCGCCCAGAACACCATGCTGTGCCCGCAGATGAGGATCCGAAGCCTCCCACGGCGAGCCACAGCACCTACAAAAGAAAACAGCATCAACAACATGTCCACCTTAAGGGAGAGGGCGAATATATGACCGATAAGCTGAAGATCGCCAGCGGCCGACCTTCTGAATAACAGGTCCTGGGTAACCCATGGCCGCGGCCGTGGAAGCAGCACCGATCCGAAAGGAATGTGTCGCAAACTTGACACCCGTGAAGCCTAACTTGACCAACGCCTTCCCAGTCACGGCCCAAAATTGATATTTTGTCAGGGGCCTACCATCACTATGACAGAACAGGACACCTGGTTCGGTCCCCCGCATCTGGACATACTGACGCAGAGCCCGAACAGGGCACAACTCCTGCTCCTCACAGGGCCCCAGTACTATCTCAATCCCCCGACCCTTTTGATCCGTCTTGGAACGGCGGACCCTAAGCACCGCCATCTCCCCTCGAAATTTAAGGTCCTCCGCAGAAAGCGCTCTCCCCGATACGTCAGAGACAGAAAGAGGAACCAACTCACTCACCCGTAGGGCCCCAAAAAATGCCGTCAAGGCCGCTGCATGGAAGAGAAGTGCCTCAAAACGAGAGTGGCAAACTACCGCCCAAACAGAACACAAGCCCCGAAGGACAGAAGGGGAGATGGGTTGCCTATCATCCTTACGTATCACCATCTCACGGGACCATCCCTCTAACATTTTCTTAATCCGAAAATCCCCGGTGGCATCAGACAAACCCCGGGCCTTACTAGCAAACGCCAGTGCAGCTAGTTGACTCCGAATAGACTTGACTGCCAGGCCCTTACCTTTGCGGTCAACGCAAAACTGCATAAGGTGGACAGCCGGGACCGGCCATTCCTGACGCAGACCTGCCTCCCGCCTAAAAGCAGCGAACTGTCTCACCGCCCGATCATATGCCCTCTGGGTGCTGGGGGCGATAGCTAAACGAATCGCCCTGCATGCCTCCGTCCTCCAATCTGCCAAAGGAACTGCGGCATCGGAGCTGGCTGCAAGTCGGCCTCGGGGGCAAGCAGTCGAAATCTCGCCATCTGCAAGCGAGACAAGGCGTCCGCTATGCAGTTGTTCACACCAGGAACATGCTTTGCCAGGAACAGTATATTTAACCGCAGGCACTGCAAGGTAAAAACCCTGACCAACCTCATCACCCTGCAGGATTTGGATGAAAGGGAGTTAACCACTTGCACCACTGCCAGATTATCACACCAAAAATGTACGGAGTGGTTAGCAAGGTCCTCACCCCACAAACAAACCGCCACAAGGATGGGAAAGAACTCCAAGAACGTAAGGTCCTTGGTAATCCCTTGAGCAGCCCAATCAGAAGGCCACTGCTCAGCACACCAGTGCCCTCGAAAATATACTCCAAAACCCGTGGCTCCAGATGCATCTGAAGTAACTTGGAGTTCGGCTTCAAGCAAAAGCTCGTCCCTCCAAAATGTAACCCCGTTAAAGGAACTCAAAAATTCCTCCCAAATTTGTATATCCGCCCTCATGCCGCTGGTAATCCGGATCTTATGGTGAGGCTTGCTAACACCACACGTTGAGTGACACAGGCGTCTGAGAAAAGCCCTACCAGGGGCCACCACCCGGCAGGCAAAGTTCAAATGCCCTATAAGTTGTTGAAGCTCCTGTAGGGAAACCTTCCGCCTTCCCGTAAACGAAGCCAAGCGGGCACGAAGGTCACAGAGTTTGTCCCTGGGCAAGCTAGAGGTTTGCCTCCTGGTATCCAGTTCAATGCCCAAAAAGGTCAGTACTGATGATGGGCCTTCCGTCTTTTCCTGGGCTAAGGGGACCCCCAGCTCCCCGGCCAGGTCAATAAAGCCAGCTAAAAGGCGGGCACACTGTCCAGACCCATGCGGCCCAACAAAAAGATAATCATCTAAATAATGACAGACATCGTTGCACCGCAAACGGTGCTTCAATGCCCACTCAAGAAAAGAACTAAAGCATTCGAAGTAAGCACAAGAAACAGAGCAGCCCATAGGGAGCGCCCTGTCCATATAATACATACCCTCAAATGCGAACCCCAGCAACTCGAAATCGTCCGGGTGGACTGGAAGAAGGCGAAATGCTGACTTGATGTCACATTTGGCCATCTCAGCCCCAACCCCACAACGCCTCACCACCCTGACCGCCTGGTCGAAGGAAGTGTAGCGCACCGAGCACAAGTGCTCAGGTATTGAGTCATTTACTGAGCCGCCCTTGGGGTAAGACAAGTGGTGAATCAATCGGTATTCACCAGCAGCCTTCTTAGGAACAACGCCAAGTGGCGAAACCCGCAAACGAGGAAGAGGAGGGGAAGGAAAGGGGCCTAAAACCCGCCCCTCAGAACACTCCTTAGCAATTTTTGCCCGGACAACCTCCTCCATGCCAACCACAGACTTCAGATTGGACGCCATGAAGGGGGCTCTAACACCCATAAACGGTATTCTGAAACCAAACTGGAAACCCCGTAACAAAAACAACGCCTCCCTGCGCTTAGGATAAAGCTTCAACAACCGCTTAAGGGCCCTCAGACTTACCGGACTGGGGCCCTTTACTAGCAGGCTGCTGGGAACCACCTGCTGCACCCCCACCGCGCCTACCTCCTTTTTTAGGTTGCCGAGGGCATGCTGTGAAAGGGTGTGGACCCCCGCAGAAGGGGCACTGATGCTTAAAGGAACAAGATTTCCTTGAACACTCCCCTCGGGACCCAAACTCCCAGCATAACAGGCGGGGTTGAACCACCTGCCCCGCTGCAGGGCGGGGAGTAGAAGGGGACTGGGACTTATGCAGCAAGTGACCGCTGTCCGAACGATCCCCAGTACTAGGCTTGGCGGGGGACATGACCTGCAGCCACAGCTGCTGGTGGATGCGGTCCCATGGCATGGCTGGGTTAAGGGCCGCCCTCATGCGGAATTCCTCGTCATATTGCATCCACGCAGGCCCCGCAAATTCCGTATAGCCCTTATAAATAATGTCCATATATTGAAAAAGCGGGGCCGCACGCCATGGCTGCGCCCGAGCAATGACCCCCGCATATATGAACATACCAGGCAGCCAATTGTGCCAGTTTCTGTCAACCTTCCTGCGCTTCAGCTTCTCCTTATCCCTTTCATCTAAATCCTCTTTATCCTTCTTCTCAATTTCACGAAACAGAAGGTTAAAGATATCAACGTACTCTCCACGCAGGATTTTATCCCTGGTGGCTTGCGTCAGATGATCACCAAGGGGCAGCGCCATATCACCGAATGGCAGCGCATTAAAAGGCACCATCCCGTAACCACCCGTCCCCAGCTGGGGACTCCAATAGCCAGCAGGGTACGCCTGCCATGCTGGGGGTTGCCCCGCAGCCCCCTGGGTCATACCCCCATACCAACCAACCGAGGAAGCCCATGGCTGCCCTTGTCCAGGGAGAGCACTGGAACCCAACTGACCCCAGGTAGTAGCCTGACCCCAAGGGGAAGGAACTGCGGCCGTGGCCGTGGCCGGAGTGGGGCCAGCCTGAGAACCAGGCGCCTGTGCCGGACTGGATGGCATAAATGTAGATCCCAGAGGCAAAGGGCCCCAAGGCCAAGTGTGAGTTGGTGGTGTGGTGGTGCTCTTACCAGCATCGTCAGCGGGTTCAACCACTGTCACTGAAGGTTCCACGGCCAACGCGACAGGCCCACCTTCATCTGCCCAGGCTTGCTCAGTCTCACCAACACCTTGCGCCTCCATCGTGGATCCCAACTGTTGGTTGCTGTCTCTTGCTGAACCGGTCGTCGCACCTGTGGACTCCTCAAGAACAGAGAGACGTGTCAGCACCTCTTGCCTAAAAGCTGACTTAGAAGCCAACCTGCTAGACTTGTGACGAACAGGCCCTCCTGGTGGGGCAGGAGTAACACTCCTAGCCTTTTCAAGTGCCGCTATGCGAGCCAAGATCTGCGAAGTGGACACTCCCCCTTCCTCCTCATCTGAGGAAGACAACACCGGGGCAGTGCGTTTTGAAGCAGGCCTTTTTGCCGGCTGTTTGCCCTTAGAAGGGCCCTTAGCTTTACCTTTAGGCATTGTCACAACAAAATGGCCCCCAGATAAGAGCCAGAAAATGGCCGCTGAAAAACTTTAAGAAAAAGGCTGCTCCAGGAGAGCCAAGGCCAATAAATAAGACCCCCCGTACAGCCACCAAGAACAAACAGCCACCCTGTCTCCCCAAGAAGGAGGGGGGGGGGTGATAAGAACGACAGCCACCCCCAGCGCCAGCCAGGCAGTAAGCAGAGGCCCAAATAAAAGCCACTGAAAGGCCCCCAACAGCCAAACCCTAGCCCCGGAGGACGCTTGGGGGGGGGGGAGAGGAACCCAAGCCACTCGCCGCCAAACAGGGGGGGGGGAGAGCCGGCACCCCGATCTACCAGCCAGCAGCGGGCCGACCACCCCAGACACCCCCAAACCGTGGAGAAACGGAGGGAAGATGAGAAGGCCGCTGCCCTCTAAACGTCCCACGCTGGCTCCAAACGGCGCGCAACGCCCAGGAGCGTCAATAAGGAACGCGGCTAAACGGCCCTGAAGCTCTCCTGGGTCAGCCAGCTTCGCCGCCGAAGGCCGCCTCCCTAAACCCTAGCTTCGCCGCTCGGAGGACGGAGCAAGACTCCGACCGTCTCTCCCGAGCGCGCGAAGCCGACTGCAGGGCAGAGAGAGCGGAGCTGCCTAGCAAGGCTTGGCTCCGCCCCCTATAAAGCCCGCGTTTTTCTTCCCTCCCAGCAGCTGCTTTCTCCATCCGGGGCTGCAAATGCGGCCCCCATCCTAAGCAGCTTTGAGCTGCCGGCTGGGAGGGGCCGTATTATGACATACAGCAGAAGAAGACTATACTAGAAGTCGAATTGAAGTTGTGGGTGACTTGGTTTGTCTATCCCATGTTTTTACATATCTTAATATCCAGTCCTCGAGTGGGACTTGGCTTTTGGGTGGGACAAGTTTTCCATCAACCAGGTCTCTTAAGTTGGCTAGTCTTCTAACTTCAGCCTTGCAGTTGCTTGCAAACCCTCAGAATCAACCAGGACTTTTTTTTTTGCTCAACCTCACCAAAGCTCCTCTTTACTAGAGCCTTTATCCTGCATTTTGTCAACGTGGATCCCAGCATAGTTTTTTTGCATGGCCAAGGAGACCTCTCCCCCCCTCCCTTTGACCAACAAATAAGGTGGTTGGATCCAACTCTCATCCCACTCTGCTAATTCACATGCAACAACAACATTTGATTTATATACTGCCCTTCAGGATAACTTAATGCCACACTCAGAGTAGGTTACAACATGTGTTATTATTATCCCCACAACAATCACCCTGTGAGGTGGGTGGGGCTGAGAGAGCTCTGTAAGAGCTGTGACTGTTCCAAGGTCACCCAGCTGGCTTCAAGTGGAGGAGTGGGGAATCAAACCCAACTCTCCAGATTGGAGTCCTGCCACTCTTGACCACTACACCAAACTGGCTCTACAAAATTCCTACATGTAATTAGGTCAATATAACAAAGGTTATCAATCGCCTCTCTTCTGACGGTTCCCTGTATTCAAAGGGCTGTTCAGTTATAGCCCATGCAAATTCTCATTTTCACTGACTGTGCCCATGGTATGGAGCAGCCTGCCAGATATGGTTTTAGGGTTGTCAACTGTGAGCTGGAAAATCTCTGGAGATTTTAGTGTGGAGCCATGGAGAGGGTGGGATTTAGGGAGGGGAGGGAATTCAAGTGGTGTATGACATCGTAGAATCCACCCTCCAAAACAACATTTTCTCTAGGGGAACTGATCTTTGTTGTCTAAAGATCACCTGCAATTCTGGGAGATCTGAGGCCCCATCTGGAGGATGGCAACCCTAGAGATTTTACACTTTCCTCCATCTGTAAAAGATGAAAGTGGAATTACTTCAGCACAACTTTAGTATAAATAAGTGATGGATGTCTCTGGCAGCTAGTAGTGACAGTGTTGCAGTTTTAACTTGACACATTTAAATGCATGTATTTGTTAACTGTATGTGTTTATATTTTGTAAGCTGCCGTGGGCATTGTGGAAAGGTGGGATATAAATATTTTAAAGAAACAAACAAATAGAAAGACGGCTCCAATTGTCAGTAAATTATTGATCAAGCATATGGTATAGCAACATGGTGAAGCTATGGCCACTTACAATTGTTCAATATGCATAATAGCAGCAATTTGTAGCTTGCGTGAACCCAGCACTGGCACCCGGTGGGAGATTGTAGGGTGGCAGGGACCTACCTGATCAGCATCAGTCCAATTCCATGATGTCACTTCCGGAGTGAACTGGAAGTGAAGTCTTCGTGTTGGTGCAGTGCTGTAGGATTCACTCCAATTTCTACAGTTTCATGCTGGACATGGCATTGAGGCATTGGTGTGATGCCAAATTAAAACCGCCATTTTTTTCCCCTGCCACCCTGACCAGCAGGAAAGAGAGATTCAGGGTAGGAAGCCTGGCTGACCTAACGTGAATCAACATAGAAGCTGCAGGCCTCTAAAGTTGCATAGAAGCTGCAGGCTTGTGGAGTATTGCCTGAAACCTTGTATGCAACATTCCACATGCACATAGCAACATTACACATGACAGGAGATCATGTTGTATAGATGTCTACCATTTGGGGAGTTTTGTGACACAGCTCTTCTACGTGTGTAAAAATATGTCCTATTGGGTTTTCTTTTAGTTGTAGACATCTATGTGCAATGATAATTGTATGAGTTAATCTTCCCTCTCTTCTTAAGAGTCATAGGTACTGAAAAGTACACAGCGTTAGAAGTTACTGGCTAGGTCTCACTGTTAGCATCAAACATTGTTTCCACTGGGGAACCCTAAAGCCAAGAAGAAAAGATTATAATGAGCCAGAGCACTCTTGTGAATATGGTTTATTGTACAGTTTATGGGTACAGTTGTGTGGCTGTGTATAAAACAAGATGTATTATCTTCTGGTTTAGTATGTAGGCTGTAATAAATATCTAGATTTTTACACGTTGCTTCGCTATTATTTTAAGACAAGTGGGAGGATCACTGTAGGGGGATTCAAACTCAGCATTCTTAATGATTAACGGCCCCCACAAGAGCGGAACATATACTAGGATAATGAGTGTGGCTGACAGAGATTGCCTGCGACTCTTCTAATCAAGTAAAACTCCCCCTCTCCTTTTACAACCCTTAGTTAGAATGAAACCTGTACTGATACTTTGAAAGGAGCTGCTTAATTTTTTAACCGGTTATTTCATATTTCATACTTTCTGGGGATTTGGTAATAAAGAGCTAAGCATCACAAAACGAGATGATGTGGATTCTCTCAAGGATGTCTCACAGGAGGGTTTGTTAGCAACAAGATCTCAAGCCGTAATGTGAAGTTGCTTAGGCTTGGGCTGTTTCCATGTCCCCCTTCTTGCAACCATGCCTTGGCAAGTATATTAAGGATTTGTGGAGGCAGTCTTTCATTTACACAGAGTTGTCTGCATCCTGCCTTCCTGACCATGTCTTGCGTAGCCAGAAGAATGCCATGGAGCATCTCGTATCATTACTTCTAAGTACTGGGGGTGTGAATTAGATATGCATCCAAATGTGAATGCTCTCCATTCTTTTCCATAGGCTGCATGTAGAAACCCCCACCCTGTGGAAAATGTGGTGACAACTTAAGTAAGTGGTGAATGAGAAAACCTTCTGTTGCCCTGTAGTCTGAAAAGAAAATGAAGCGGGACATGTAGTTCTTGGAGGGAGCTGCTGGTAGCCATGCTTACTGATTCAGCTACCAGCAATAAGGCTAAGGTCAGGTTTGGGATATAGAGTATGGGAGCAACCATAGACACAGAAATACTAGAGTAACACTCCAGCTTGCACTTTTGCTGGATTACTGCAGCATACCTAATTATAAAGCATGTGGATATGTGTATATAAAGCATGTGGATATATATGTGGATGCTCTTGAAAACAGTTTAGAAACTTGTGTTAGTTTAAAATATTGCAAAGAATTCCTACTTGGTGCTGGCCAGATGAACTATATCATAGTAATACTGGAAGGGTTAAACCCAAGATGCTAACATTTAAAGCCATACCTACAGAAGTCTCCTGCCATATAAACCTCCTCTTGTGCTTAAGCCCCTTAGTGGCTTCTTGTTCCAGATGCTATCTCTGGCTATGCAAGAGACTTGCAACCTCAGGAATAGAGAATAAAGAACAAAAATAGTTGTGCACAGAGTTCCCATTGGTGCAGGGTATGAGCATGTGTTAATTGCAGACTGGAAGGATGTGGGGTGATCTCTCAAGATTCACCAATATTCGTCGCTGCCAGTTTTGCTCCCACCCTTTTTTCAACTTGGAAAGAGTGGGTGTGGAAGGGGGAAAGTGTCATGACTGGATCCTAAGTAGTGTAAGTGGAGTTGTGCTAGAGGAAGAAGGCAAATTCCCCACCTCTTCTATCTCAGTGTCCCTTGAAAGCATGTTCTCATGCGTCTATTGACCCAATGGAAAAGGGTGAGGAGCAAATTGTGTCAGCAGCAGGAATTGGTAATCAGCACAGATGAGATCACCATCCCCTATTATGCTGGTGGAAAAACTGTGCAAAGGAAACAAAGTCGTAGAACTGAAGACTTGGTTTGTATGACAAGTGCTAGAGGAAGGAAAGACAAGACAAAGGAGGGGTTATAGGCATAGCTCAATGCTTAATGGCTCTATCTCTGTTCACAAGTTACAATTAATGCACATATATCCTGCGTTTATATGCTTACATCTGTTTATAAGAAAGGGCCAATGTATAAATAAAAATGGGCACTGGTACGTATATAAATGTGTGGTTTTAATCAAACATTTAGCTACATGTGCATTGAATGTAACGTAAGAATTACTCAGTGTACATATAAAGAAAAATCAAGTATACACTGTACACAGATTGTGTGAGTGTTCATTGTCACTTATGAACAGGGCTTCTATGATTTACAAATCCGAGATGTTTGTGTTCCAAGTCCCCATTTCCAGAATTTACTGCTACCACTATTTCTAACATGTAGGATTGCTTTCCTTGTAATTTTTTTATTTGATGTTGAGTGTTTCTACAGCCAAATTAGTTGTTACCACAAACGGGGTGCTCTTTTGGGGTGTTTTTAAACCCAGGGTTTTTAAAAAATATATCCTTGCATTGCATTGAAAATGTGCAGGTAATTTCTACTGGAAACTCATTCACCAAGAAGAATGTCAGGAAGAGCATCTGTTGGAGAAATGTTGTGCTTTCTATAGTTTGTATAGTTGTGTTCCTCCCACCCACATGGTTCAAATCACTCTGATCCACCAATGACTATGCCTCTTTCCCTAGACTGAAAACACTTAATGATGGATCAGTTCCATAATTGCAGATACTATTTAAGGTCAGGTAAACTTAGGGTTGCCACCTTCTTGATGCTTATCTCCAGATAACAGAGATCAATTTCCCTGGAGAAAATGGCTGCTTTGGAGGGAGGACTCTATGGAACTATACCTCAATGAAATCCCTCCCCTCTCCAAACCCTGCCCATCCCAGGTTCCACCCCAAATCCCCAGGAATTTCTCAACCCCACGCTGGCAATTGCAGCTTGACTAGCAGTTGACCGCTTAGTATTTCAGTTCCCAGGCCTCAATGACTTATTTCTAAATTTTCCAATGTAGCACGATCTTCTATAATACTGATGCTAATTCCATTCATTCCCAGAGAGTTTGGGGAATGTTCTGGGTACACCCAGTGCTGTAGCATTATTGAAGGTAAGTGATTATATAGATCTGGCCAGAATCTGGATGGATAAATACCCAATGCTCTGAGTAAGCGATTCACAGCTTCCCAAGGAAGAACGACTAGTATGTTTAATTAATAATTGGAAGTTTGAGAAAAGTAGTTTATTTGCATTAAAGTAAGCATAGTTTTTACAGATCATTCTGAGCACAGAATTTATGTATGTCAAGCAACATGGCTTCTCCGTCACCTAATGATATTTTTCATAAGGCAGTGCCATTTGTCATCAAATGAGTTGTAAAGAACTATAAGCTTTATTTTGAACTAAAAGTAGATCAGATTGGGAAATTCTTAAAAGATTTGGAGATGGATAGGGTTGCCAGGTCCCCCGGAGCCCAAAATGGGGGAATGGGGGTGTGTGCATCAGGAATACTTCCCAGAACAACAAGAAATTGTTCTGGAGCATGGGGAGTGCAAGGAAGCACACTTAGGGGCTCCTGGGCCCATTACCTGCATATCCTCCCCCAGGTAAGAAGTGGTGAGAGGCAGAAGCTGGGAACGGGGAATCCTCTGTCCTCACTGGTATACTGGTAACCCTAGAGGTGGAGCCTGGAGAAGTGGGGTTGGGGAAGGGAGAGACTTCAGTATAATGCCATATAATCCACCATCCAAAGCAGCCATTTTCTCCCAGAGAACTGATCTCTGTCATCGGGATATCCGTTGCAATTTTGGGAGATTTCCAGGCCTCACCTAGAGGTTGGCAATATTAACTAAAATTGAGCTAAAATAAAGGTGATTTTCATGAAATCATCACTGCTACTTAAACATATGGAGTTGCCTTATACTTAGAACATTGGTCCATCAGGATCAGTACTGTCTACACAGACTAGCAATAGCTCTCCATGGTCTCAAGTAGAGATCTTTTATATTACCTCCTACCAGATCCTTTGAACTAGAGATGCTGAGAATCGAATCTGAGACCTTCTATATGCCAAGAAGATGCCCTATCACTGAACTATAGCTATTGAAAAGTGCCCCCCACCCCACTTTGCGGTGATAGCATCAAAAAAGAGTGTAAGAGTTCATCCATATAGAGTGAGAACAACTGGTAATCCAATTAGTTTACCATTCATTTGATGATGAGGGCACCATTGCTTGTACTCTTCATTTGTGCTCCCTAACACTGTTATGTAGCCAGGTCTGATGAACTACATAGCACTGTGTGGTGATTACATTAGCTTTGTGATCCCTGATTGGCTGGGATCCCTCTAGGAATGAGACAGAAGCCCTAAACAGGGAAGAACAGGTGTCAAAGCAGAGAAAAGAAAAATGGCAATGAACAGCAGTTAACATGCTGGAAAGCTCTAGTCTTGACAAGGAAATTGAAATGGATGAACATTCAGTACAACCCAATCCTACACCCCTTTAATCCCGAACAGGGGCATGGAACAATGACTTCGTTTATTCCTGGCAAGCCATCTCCCTTTTCTAGAAGCTCTTAAATTATTTATAATGGAAATGCCAACACCATCTCTTAACAGCAGAGTTATGGACGTGCTGATAGAAAAATAAGGATCCCGTTGATTTAGTTAAGCTGAAAACATTTCCTGGAATTGCTGCCGTCTTTCCTTCTAAACTCAGCAGGTGACTACGTTAATGAGACAACAGCCTTCTTATAGACTGCAGGCAAACTTCACATGTTATGTTTGCACAGGTATTAAGGTCAGTGTTTGAGATATCCAGCAGACCCAAACAAATGCATACAAAATATGATTTCAGCCACGTCCACCTTAGGGATGAGTGCAATCAGTGATATTTTAACCATGTTTACTAAACCTGCTGAGCAGCACAGACAGAGATAATTTCCTTGGATAAAGAGTCTGTTCTTTCTGATAGATGCTGTGAATTTGCATGCTTTTTAAAAATATACATTTCTCTTTTGAGATTCTTTTTTTTTAGCAAAGAAAACTAATCTTTTTAACTCTTTGTTGCTCAGTTGCTGCTTTAATAGTCTAATGTTTGTTGTTCCTCG
Organism: Eublepharis macularius; assembly: GCF_028583425.1. NCBI lineage: Eukaryota > Metazoa > Chordata > Lepidosauria > Squamata > Eublepharidae > Eublepharis > Eublepharis macularius. Next base: position 36,390,759 of record NC_072792.1, on the reverse strand, counting down.
TTTATTTTGCCATTTCCTTGGGACACATTTACTTATGGACCAAATGTGATGGCATCCAAAGGTCAGATCTGTGGATGCCAATGTCATTTTAAATCCTAATGAGGCAATTTAAAAGTTCCAAAAGGGCCCAGTCCTGATCAGCCCCACAGCTAGGTAGGATGAGGCATTCTTGTTCTCCCTCCCATGACTTTTCAAGTGTCAAAAAAGTTCCCCCCTCCACAGGTGTTTTGGCACTTGAAAAGGTGCTGGAGAAAACAAGAACATATTATCTCACTGCACTGCAGGACCAATCAGGATCCAGTACTGACAGCATTTTTAAAATACCTCATTAGTCTTTCACATGGCAGTGGTATCCCCGGGTCTGAACCATAGATGCCATCATGTCTAGTTTGGCCTTTAATCTGCAGCTGTTAAAAGCTACTTCAGTGTAGCAGGAGCTCCATGCTGCTTCCAGGAATAATTTTCTGGGAAAGAAGCACTGAAGCATGGTAGTTTTCCATGTGACAAAGTGGAGTATCATGGTAAAAGCATTCTTGTAAGGGATGCTGCAAATATTTATGACTTCCTTTCTCAGTGTAAAAATGACATATTTGCTTTGTGGGTTTATCCCAAGTAGAAAGCAAGGTTTGAGAATGGTACTCTCTCGAGTCCATGATAAATGGCAGTATAATACTCATGAGGATGTGAAATCAAAGATAGTTGTTCACGTTGACTCAGCAGCATATAAGTTTTGAAAGGTGAACATTATGCACAATTAAATCTACACTCGCACACCCACACATAGGTACATGTTTGTGTGTCAGGCAATAATTATTCAGACCTGCTTTGCACAGATAGGACTATGAAAGCTGCTTATATATGAGACCAACACCATATAATCCTTTATGGATGCCAAATTTACTGAGTGTTTTAAGGTAGGGCTTTTCTGGGCCATCAAATAATTTAAAAAAAGATTATGGCATCCTTTAGGAAAGAAGGAGGGGTTAGCAATTGTGTGACAACATGACTATAGGGGGAAGGGAAATTCGGTGAAACAATTACGTTTATGCATCCAGGACAATAATTTGGATTATTGTTACTTTGTAGCTGTGGGTCCTAAGGGATAATCCACACATCCATGTACAGCATAGGATAAAATGGGTGATGGACTGGAAGTAGTTTTTTTCTTCTAGTAGACTATTTGATGTGAATGTGGGCTGCAATTAAAAAGTGTGCCATATGAATATGTGTCTAGGGTTCCAAATGTATTTTGACCACACATTGCAACAATGGGCAATCCAACTGTATATGCAATGGAGCAGATGTTTACAGATTTAGCCTTAAAAGTATGAGGCAATTTTAGTTTTTAAGTATACTATTCTATTGCCTTTCCGTGTGCTGCCAGTTGGTTTGCGCTCCATTTTCAAGACCTGTGAGCCAAGCTGACTGATTGTGACAAATTGGTTCCATCCCCACATATGCCAAGTTTTTCAAAACAGAGTTGTATTTATCTACAAAGCAATTAGCGCAGCAGAGAATGTCTAAGACAAGATGTGTCATGCCATTTTGTGTCAAACTCAACAGCTGATTATGAGGAAAAGCCATTTTCAAAAGACAATGGCTAAATCAAGAAGCAATCCATGTAACAAAAGCAGAGTTAAATTTAAGGGAATTAATCTGCTGTTAAGGAAAACTGTCAAATATTTTATCTAGATGTTTTAAAAGCCAATGCACTGACATTAAACTTCCAGCTTGGCCAATTTTTCTGTTTTCCCCTTCATTCTGGCTCTGGCACCAGGTCATCTCTGTTAGGACTATCTTCCCTGAGAACAAGTCTAGCATTTCATTGAGAAACAGAATTAAGGATAAGGAGGATATTCAGATGGAGGGGTGTACTGATGGGGACTTGCTCAGTTTTCAGTGCTTCCTATTTTGTACTGTGAAGTAAGATAAATGGGCCACAATCTGGGGCACAGTTAAAATGGGACAAAGCTTACAGGTGTAAATGAAGGCAGAAGAAGAACAATTCTCAACACTAGTGCTGCATTATATTAATTTCTACAATGTAAACAAATAGCTGCCACCCATTTCTGTGGAGAAAGTAAAGTCCTGCTTTTTGACAGAGTTGTGGTAAGGGGAAACCCTTTTATGCTCCTGGAGTGGGATAGCTCAGATCTAGTCCTCTCAAGGAACTCTCAGGTGTAGTAATATGTTGCCAGTAAGACTCCATTTTAGATAATCCTCCATCTTGAGACCAGCCATTTTCTGTCAAGAAACACAGTTAGGGGCCATCTACATAACAAAGGCTACAAAATGGAAGAGAAGAAAACAGGATCACACACAGAGAAACATAGTCACAGACACACACACTGAAAATATTATACTGACTAGAAAACAATAATGGCCTCAGTGAAATACATTCCCATCTGGAACTGGAATTTTCAGACCATTAATTAGGACTCATCTTCAACTACTCAATGTGACTTTTGGCACAATACACTCCTGTTTCATTATCCCCCCCCCTTCAAATAAAGGCTCCAGTCACACATTAACCTCTTTCCAAAAAGTACCTTAAGTACTGAGACCAACCAACTGCTCTTTACTGTCATTGTGTCAACAGAGAAACCTCTTAAAATGAAAGTAATGATTTTTTAGCCACCCCAAATTCTCAATAATGTGAAATAGCCCCCAAAGGAAAGCATTTCTCTATAGCGTTTTTTTGGGGGGGGGGCATATTCTACAATGTGTGGTATAAACCTTCTAACACAGGCTTGTGAGATATTGTACGCTCATCCTATAATATGAGTCTGTACAATTTTAGCTTTTGCTATTAGCCTACCAATACTGAAAGTTGGTTGGTCAGCAGCTGACAGATTGAACAGAAGTTGCAGCTGTAGGGAAATGGATATGCCTTAGGCTCTTCGTTTTGGTTTCCTTCAGAAGCCATTCAAACAGCCCACCTTCTTCTCCATCCATGTAGCTGAATTTAAGGTCTCACATCAGCTTTCAGGAAGACTTCGATTCTGTCAGAAATCTGTAAAAACAGATACCACAGAGTTTCAGTGGTTTCCAGGACAACCATGGATTTAGGAAGAAGTCACAGAAAAAGAAGTTATTTTTGAAGTGTAACTCAGGGAAGTTGTTAGTAAATTGCATTTGTTTTGTAAAGGAGAGGATATTCTTTATGCACTCCATTGGTGCTGCCTCCACCTTCCTAATTTCCAGTGAGTAAACTGCAGCTTCCATTGCAAATAGCCGAGAAATGTTCTGGAGGTAATCTGGGTCCAGATGATCCGATTCCATTCATTGTTTTGTACTGTAACTCCCACCATGATTCTGAAGCTGGTAGCCAATTTTGAATCTCCTAGCTTCATTTTCTAAGAATGTGTGCCTGCTACAGGGAGACAACCATAGTTTCCATTGCAAATAGCACCAGGGTGTGTGTGTGTTCTGGAGTTAATGTCAACCGGGATCTTCCGATTTCTTTAATTTTTGGCACCACAACTCTATTGATCTTAGCAGATATAAAACCTTACAATTCATCTCCTCTAGAACAGAACTAAGAGGTGAATTTAAACCACATTGCAAGTGGACCTTATTTACACAGATGAGTCCAGTATACAGCAGGTCAAAGGAACAAATATATCTGTGTAGGGCCTTCTTCCATACACTGTCATGTGTCCCAGTTCACCACTTGGAGAATGTGAAGCTTTGCTCTAACCTGAGACAACCTTTCTCCAACTTAAGTGACTCTTCTTCTGGCAGAAGAGCCGCTTAAGAAAGCTTTCAATTTTGCTAAGTGGAATGATAGGACATATGCGACCATGTTCATGGTAGCACCGGACACTTACAAATAAGAATATATTTTGTATTTTTCCTAAAATACTAGAAAGAATTAGATCTCATATAATATGTGAGGGTAAGTGAGTTATACAGAAAACAGTTTCCTTTGCATTAAATTTGGGTAAATTGTGGTATTTTTATTAAAACCAGGGCTTTTTTTCAGCTGGAACGCGGTGGAACGGAGTTTCGGAACCTCTTGAAAATGGTCACATGGCTGGTGGCCCCGCCCCCTGATCTCCAGATAGATGGGAGTTTAGATTGCCCTCCGTGCCATCGAGCGGCGCGGAGGGCAATCTAAACTCCCCTCTGTCTGGAGATCAGGGGGCGGGGCCACCAGCCATGTGACCATTTTCTCCGAGGGCAACCCACCGAGTTACACCACCTCTTTTCCCAGAAAAAAAGCCCTGATTAAAACTCCTGGGAGGGTGGAGGAAATTCGTTCAGCCTACAGCACTTTTTCTGAGTGGAGTGGTAGGATACAAAACCTTGTATGTAACCATCACTTGGATTATCCTTGAGTATATTAACCAGGATTTGTTACTTTAGAAGAAAACTTTGTTCTGCTTGTTAGTTGTTATTCCTCCATCCATGCCGTTTTTGTTATGGTCTATGGCTACGGCAAACCTGAGTGAAACTGAAGAATGTCATGGACAACTATGATGAAATATGGAAGAGCAGAAGGGGTATGAAGGAAGAACTGGAAGAGCAGAGGGGGTATAAGGGAAGTAGGAGCTTGTACTGTAAAAGGCACCTCAATGAGACTGGGTATGGCCAGACACGCACAGGTAAAGTGAGTGGCTTAGTGGGACTGCCATTTTTAAACATAATAACAACTCTGGTGGCAAGCCTACCTTATGGTTTCCTCTGCTGGTGAGAACACCGGTTGGTTATGAGTTTATCTGTTCCAGGTACTTTAATCTTTTTAGCCCCCTTGGGCTTCTCCTTCTCAAGGTAGTGACTGTGTGCTCCCAGCTAACTCTTCATGCCATGCTTGTTAATGGTATCGCTTTGTTTCAGGATCTTCACTGCTCGCTCTTTAAAAACACAACTAAATAAATTGTAATAGTGCATGAACAATAACTACATAGTAGGTGATAAATTAAATCTATGATATTTAAATAATTGCATGTTACCAAAACATAAAGCCATCTTTGTAAGTTTCTTCTTAAATAGCATACCTTGAAGATATATCTAGAAATGGGGAAATTATCCCACTTCCCATTCAGAATGGATTTATTTGAATCAGAACAGTTCACAGTATGTCCATTGGGTGCAATCCCAGTCTATCCAAAATAGACTCATTTTAAAACTGTCTGTTCCAACTCAGCAGACAATTTCAAAGATATCGTTATAAGCTCACATCTATTACATTCTGGGTGCAACTGCTTGTTTAGTTTTGTATTCCTTCTGTCATCAACCTGGTAAAAAGATTTAGGCTTTTACACACCCCTCCTCACCCACTTAAAGTTAAAAGTGGAAGCACCGAGTCATTACTGACCCATGGGGGGACGTTGCATCACAATGTTTTCTTGGCAGACTTTTTACGGGGTGGTTTGCCCTTGCCTTCCCCAGTCATCTATACTTTACCCCCAGGAAACTGGGTACTCCTTTTACCGACCTTGGAAGGATGGAAGGCTGAGTCATCCTTGAGCCAGTTACCTGAACCCGGCTTCTGCCGGGATCAAACTCAGGTCGTGAGCAGAGCTCGGGCTGCAGTACTGCAGCTTACCACTCTGCACCACAGGGCTCTTCCTCACCCACTTACTTCCATTAAAAAAGAGTAAAAAATGATTGTGCTGTCTGTCTGAAAACAGGCCACGATGACACAATCGATCCCTTTTTTATAATGTGGATAGATTATGTTGGTAGATCCAGAGGAGTTAGCCGTGTTTGTCTGTAGTTGCAAAATAGAAAAGAGTTCAGTAGCACCTTTAAGACTAACCAACTTTACTGTAGCATAAGCTTTCGAGAATCACAGTTCTCTTCTTCAGATGCATGGAGGGTAAGAAGAAACTGGTCAGATATATAGGTGGAGAGGGGAGGAGGAGTAGATGCAATCAGTAACTTCTGATAATAGGACTAGTTTGTTTCTGATAATGAAATCAGTTACTTCTGATAATGAGATAACCATTCATAGTCTCTATTCAATTCAAGCCTGACAGTGTCAAATTTACATATGAATTCCCATTCAGCAGTTTCCCATTGGATTCTGTTTTTGAAAGTTTCTGTTGAACTACAGTGACCTTTAAGTCCTCGATGGAATGTCCTGATAGACTGAAGTGTTCTGGATGTTGCCATTTTAAACATTTAACATTTTATGTTGGTAGAGTTGCAAATAACACAGCGGTATTTACACAGTACTGATTAATGGGTTTATTTAGGAAGTATATATCTGATAGTAAAGTGGAGAGACAGAGATAGATGCTGTCTATCTAACTACATAGTAGAGAGAGTGTGGCATGTGGAGGAGAGAGAAGAAAGAGGATATTGCCCAATAGGAGACAAGACATGGAAATGAGGTCATTTAGGCGACAAGAGAGTTGCTGCCCTCACTATCCTATTTAACTGATCCTTGCTGCCCACTGTATGGAAGGGTCTTCTTCTCTTCTTCCTTTTTGTACACCAGACATTGCTATTTCCAACAGATTACAAGGTCATGTGTAATATAGTATGCAAGGTGGGGGGATGTATACACAAAATTTTTATTGGGTTGAAATTTCCCTCCAGAAATTGCCATGTGAATAAGGCCTATGACTTCTAGACAGAAAAAGCCAATGCTTCTCTGATTCCCACAGCTGCATCAACAGAAAAAATGATAAAAGTCCAAAGAACGGGTCTGTGCAGTTCTGAAAGCAAAATACCAGTCTGAGATTTATGAGCACCTTTGCAGCGCGTTCTGTCAGTTGGAACAACCAGTAACCCACACAGCAAACTCTATACCTGCTAATAACCATTAAAATTCATGCTGGTTTTAAGCTTTAGTAAAAACAGTGGAACAAAATCAATGGGTGTTAAATAGAATCAGTAGGGAAAGAAGCAATTGTCCAACTTCATTTAAATTGCATTTTAATAGTTGAGGAGGTTTGGGTGCATGTGCGTGAGAGAGTGAATTACATTAAAAAGTAATTGACAGCTCTCTGCAGTCAATAAAATATAATAACCAATACTTAGATTTGGGATGACCTTTTGTGGTGGTGTAAATGATTGCCTAAGGCCTCTGCAGGGGAGACCTAATGTTTCTGCAGTTTAAATCTTGGCTCTTTTTACTGTTTACCTGCCCAGTCTTTATACATTTTTTAACTTAAAGCATGACTTTAACTGAAGATATTTAAACTCTAGATTGGAGGGGTAGTTGTGGAAATTCCTGAGAAAATTAGAGCTCCCCATTTGGAGACTCCCCTGTACCTTTTTGTTGCTAAATTAGCAGTTGAACTTCTCTTGCAGTTTCTGTTCCCCAAACACATTGGGAGCCATCCTAAGCAGGTCAACTCTGAAGGAAGTTCAATTTTATTCAGTGGAACTTGCACCCAGGAAATATTTTTTTAGGATTGCAGTCTTTTTGTACCCCCTTTCCCTTCAGCACAACTTTATACACTGCAAACTCATGATTAGAATCCAATACAATTTGCATTCAAAAGTTTTTCATGTTCTCGTCTGCAAATTTTGATGGCACATATTCTCCAAATAATCTGTGTACCTGGATTGATTCCATGAATGTTTTCTGATCCTTTTATAATCACCATCTGCACTGACATCTAAATACTTTGGTCAATATTTGATAGCGCCTACCATATAGCAGCAATCTATCTGTCTATCCAGACAGGCATTTATTATCCTACCCTCCTTAAAAGGAGCTCAAGGCAACAAGTATTGTTCTTGCTTCCCTATTTATTCTCACAACAACCCAGCGAGGCAGGTGAGAGACAGAGAGACAGAGAGAGACTGATTCATGGTTATCCATCAATCTGACTACGGAATCACCTGGTCTCCCAGATCCTAATCTGATGCTCTAACCACTACGTAACACTGGCTTCCTAAGCAGTTAGTCCTTAGCATCATTTGACATGCAGCGGTTAATGTTTAGCATTATTTGACTGACCACATGCACAAGGTGCAAACATGGAACAGCATCTGAGCTGTAGCACGCAGCATTTTGACAGTAGTTGGGCTAGGGAAGCTGTTGAAAATTGGCAGTACCTGATGAAAGGCATACAATAGAATTGAGAACTTTTTTCATGTGTCTCATTGTGCATCAATACATATACATATTTCCCTCCTTAGTGTGCTTGTGTCATTTTGTGTATCTGGTTTTGCAAGTGAGCTTTCCTCCCCTTAGGAGATTTTCCTCTCTTATGTACAATTAATCCTCTCTTTTCTGGGTTCTGGGAAGGTACAGTGGCCGGTTCTGCAACCACATTTTCCCCCTCTAAGCTATCATTGTTAATTCCCTACCCTGTCTTCCATTTCTCAACCATAGTCACACAAACATCTGCTTCAGAAGCCAGGACTGCAGCTGCAAAACCAGTTGAATGAAGCTGTCTTTGCCCAAGTTGTGGTGTAGGCTTAATCAGTAGATGGCAGTAATAGCTAGCGATTAACTTGGATTCCGGTTCCCATAAACCTCACACACATTAATCATACATACAGAAAATTCCACAAAGTACAACTTGACAAAGACCTTGCTTTGCCACAATCAATCTTTATTCACCGCTAGATTAAAGCAGTTAGATATACTTGATTGCTTCAGGTCCAGGATAAAGCTTATAAACAATTACATATATGTTCCGTGCTTCAAGGTATATACACATTAAAAAAAAATGAGGTTGGGTTGTAATTGCTTCATTTGTGATTACTGCTTTTGACCATCCAGTGCCTTGTTTACTTTGATTGCCGTATGCTGAAATTTCCAGTTGCAGGAAAGAAAATGATGTCACCCAACCCTGCATCATTTATTGAAGGCACAGTACTCCGCTAATCTCACACAATTAAAAGAGAGCTTACTTCTTTGCCATGCCTCTTTTGAGACCTATCCATTTTTGTGCAGCAATGTACTATAAACTGTATCACAAACACATACATAAACTAGAGGACTGCAAGGAATTATGAGAAAGGGTAACAATTTGGAAATCCCTCCACAGCCTCCCTCCCTCCAAACCCTATGAGCCTGAAACGGCAAATCTCGAACACACACACACACGGTCTACTGTCATGCTACTTCTCTCAACATTCCATTCTTTAGGGAGGGTATTGAGGCCTCATCAAGTCAGTTTTAAAGATTTTTTTTACTTTCTTTGTTACTTTACAAATTAATATATTTTTCCCTGCATAAGAGGAGGCTCAGTTCCTGAAATATCTTTGTCGCCTATGTTTTATGTTAGTCTGCGTTCCAGCTCAAATGACTCACATGACACCTTTCTTGGGTTAGAAAATGGCCACAACTTTATTGACTACAGCTTGATGGAGCATTGGCCAGACATCTGGGCTCGGATCCCCGTTGGCATCGTAGGGCCATCCTGCTGACTGATGCATCCTCCACCAGCCCCATGCTGGCCCACCGTAGCAAGTGTCATCCACCGCCAGCACATGCCAGGTGGTCTTCTATTCTCAATCCATCGAGGTGAGCAGACCCATGGCCCACTCACCCTATTTGGATCCAGCTCAATGTCACAAAACCTCCAAACCCATAAAGTTGTGACAGTCTTCCTTCCAGTCCATGGAAGCAGTGGGTGAGAGGGAAACGTGCTACTCCTGCCAATGCTCCTGAGAGGAATAGTGTCGACCTCGAGGCTGAACTGGAGGTGGGCTGGGCACCACCCCATCCTGGCTGACCCACATCCACTGCATCCTTCACAATGGCGACAACCCAGCCCGCTGGTAAGTCAGCGAGCTTCTCTTGTCCCCTATGTGTTATGTCAATCTGCATTCTGGCTCAAATGACTCACACGACACCTTTCTTGGGTTAGAAACTGGCCACAACTTTATTGATTACAGCATGATGGAACATTAGCCAGGCATCTGGGCTCAGATCCCTGTTGGCATTGTAGGGCCATCCTGCTGACCGATGCATCCTCCACCAGCCCCGTGCTGGCCGACCATAGCAAGTGTCATCCACTGCCAGCACATGCGAGGTGGTCTTCTTTTCCCAGTCTGTTGGGGTGAGTAGACCCATGGCCCACTCACCCTATTGGGATCTGGCCTAATGCCACAAAACTGCCACTGGAGGAGAGCTGGAGGCCTGACTCCCACCAAAGCTCCAACTGCTGCAACCAAAAAAGTTGGAGCCACTTCCCTCCCCTAGAGGTTCCCAACTTTGATGACCAGAGGAAGGCAAAAAACTCCAAGGCAAAGAACCCGGTTGACAACCGCTCCACCCCGCTGGCCCTCTGCCATGCCACATGTGTCACGTGCAATGCAGCCCAGCAGCGGCCCGGGCAGCCTGCACACACCGAGGCCACAGAAGGCCCACCCTGTGCAGCTCCCAGTGGCCCGGTGGTGCCAAGGGCATTCCCGGCATGCCAGGCCACTCTAGGCCCTGCAGGCCACCATCCATGCCAGGCAGCCACATTCCGGCAGCAGCCTGGCCAGCCCGGGTGCCACTGCTGTCAGCCGGGCCAGGCAGGCCTGCCCACCCGGGATGGCAGACATTTTCGCCGGAGGCCACCCCAGCCCTCTCCTCACCGGGAGCCACGCGGCACAGCGTGCGGGTACCAGGCCCCTGCATGCTCTGGAGGGGCCCAAGGGGAGGGAAGGGGGGAAGGGTGGGCCAGTCCAGCTGGTTCCCCCCACCCCCAGGAGGCAAGACACCGGGGGGGCAAACAGCTGCCCTCCTCACCAGAAGAAACCCCTGGCAAGAGCCTACCAGACCCAACGGCTGCAAACGTGCTGCTCTTGCCCTGCCAACGCTCTTGGGAGGAATGGCATCAACCACGAGGCTGGACTGGAGGTGGGCTGGGTGCTCTGCCCCATCCTGGCTGACCCGCCTCCACTGCATCCTTCGCAGTTACCAGCCCACCGGTTTGCCAGCAAGCTTCTCTTATCTGTAGATGGCCATGTTATACGGCTTTTGTCTTTTGTATAATGGCCAGCCACTTTACTATTACATATAGGATAGATAGACAGACAGACACACACACACACACAAACAAACATGGATGCGCACACAATTGCAGTTCTTGGGCATGTTCTTGGACCCAGCTTTGTTGATGGATAAACAAGTTGATGCTGGTTTTAGAAGTGTTTTCTTCTAATTAGATCTGGCTTATAAATTAGTCCTTTATTTGGACTCTACTAAACTAGCCATGCTGATCCATCTTACTGTAACCTCTAGATTGGACTACTGTTACATGCTCTATGTGCATGTAACATTTTTGAAGCCTTTGAAGACATTTCAGAAACTGACATTTCAGGTCAGAAGACTGACCTCTCTGGGGTCAGTCTCATATAACTCCAGTGCTACATCAGCTATGCTGGTTATTTACTTGCTTTCAGAACCAATTCAGAGTTCTGGTTACTGCCTTAAAACCCCTTCATGGCTTAGGGCCTTCACACTTACTGATCTGCATCTTCCAGTATACTCCTATGTAACAGGAATGCTTGTTAGATAGCCTTCTCCTGGTGGTACCCTCACTTGGGATTGTCCAATCGGCAACAGTTAGGTCACCAGCTTTTTGTGGAATGGCATACCAGACCAAATAAGAAGAGCTCCTGCAGAGCCAGTCTGCTGTAATGGTTAAAAGTGTGGGACTCTAATCTGGAAAACCGGGTTTGATTCCCCACTCCTCCACTTGAAGCCAGCTGGGTGACCTTGGGTCAGTCACAGCTCTTCCAGAGTTCTCTCAGCTCCACCCACCTCACAGGGTGATTGTTGTGGGGATAATAATAACATACTTTGTAAACTGCTCTTAGTGGCTGTTAAATTGTCCTGAAGGGCAGTATATAAATCTAATGTTGTTGTTGTTGTTGTTGTTGTTGTTGTTGTTGTTGTTGTAGTATGACTTGAGGGCACCATACATACACACACACATGCACACACACAAAAACCACTAAAAGAACCTAGGATTGGGCAAAAATTGACAACCAAACTGAGACTTGTTTTCTATAAATATTGCCATCTGAAAATGATTGCCACATAGTGAAATTATTCCTAGGTCAATGCACTGAGGCTGCAATTAATTCAAGTGTTTTATGCACACTGGCTGCTAGAAGAGCACAAGGCTGTGCCTTGTTTTTTTGTGGATCTGGTCTTCTCCCCCTGGCTTTCTGCATGGCATACTAAGGATGCTTCGAATGGATTCAGATGCAGCATGGGCCATGCCTGCTCAAATAAAACAAAATTCCACTGGGAGCACAAGAGCCCTCAGTTCCAACCATAGTAGCCTATTGAATTCTAGTTTATGTGTTTAATATTTCACAGTAGGATATATATTTTTTAAAAGACTTAAAACTAGCCAGTCAAGGTCAGTCCCAATATATTGCCCAACCTATTTGCTTTGAGCCACACAAACGTCTTGTAAAAAATGTAGATACCCCTTGCAAGCAACCTGTACCGTTCCGGGTGGTTATTTAGATTCTGAATGGATCTGAGCAGCACATGGCAGAGCTCCAAGTTTATCCACGAGAAGAAATGAGAGGATGTTTTAAATCCCATCCAAACCAATGGAATGCATCAGTGTAGATTCTGAATCAGAACAGGTGGTGGTTTCAGATGTCCCAAGTGTGTGTGTGGGGGGGGGTCACAAACATTGCTCGAGCTGCAATTGCTGATAACCTTGGAGGGAGAACAACAGTAGGGATTGTGTTCTGTGTTCATGCACCTTTGACCGACTGTTAGCTTTAGAACCAGCCTATATAAACATTATCTCATTTACAAGAGGCAGCTTTATCCAGCCAGTTTGAAGATGCTTGTTAGTCTGAAGAGATACCAGAACAGAAAATTTACAGAATGCACATATACATATAAGAATCACTTAGCCGTTTAACTATTTCTGAAGGATGCGTTTTTCCTTCTTTGAAAAAAAAAAAACCTCCCTGATAATCAGAGCCCAAACACTGCACAATACGCTTCAGTAAGAGATGACATTTATTCATTGCATGCTGAAAATGTTGGAGCTGCTTGTAATTTAATCTCCCCTTTTTCTGTTTTCCTTATCAAGTGATTAGGCTGTGGATAACACCATCCATTTTGTTGATTAATACACTGCAATATTACCTTTGCTTCCCTATCAGTTGTAACGCCGTGTAGACAGGCCAATGTCTCTGAAACAGAAAATATCTTATGTGGATAACATTTGGCATATAAATCTCAGGATGCAAAGTATCAGGATCCATTATTGGGAATGAGGGAAGAGGTTTGCTTTGCCATTTTTCATTTATGTAAAACATTTGTACGATGACTTTGGACCCCAAATAGGAGGCCAAACATTAAAAACACTAGCAAACAACTTAAAATAACATTTTAAAACAAGGTAAATTTGAAATTAAAACAACATTTAAAATAGTATAAACAAACAATTCAATATAGTCACAAACATGCGCTTTATAACACATTTACCTTGTATCGCTTACCCTCTCCTACCAGTTTCGTATTGGCCAACTTCAAAAGGACTCGAAACAGATGTCCTAGAATTTTCTGTGCCAATTCCAGGTCTCCATCCTAAGTTCTACATTTATGATGCTCTTACTTGGGGGGATAGATTTCAGACTTTGGTTGCAATGAGAACATCAGTACCTAGACTTGACAATATGGCCCAATTCAAACTATCAAAGGCCACCTTGAGTCTACTGGGGCTGAGAGTAAGCAGAGACTGTCTGGAGAAATCAACATATCTAATTATGAACCTGGTCCCCTGTATGCAAACCAAAGAATCTGCACAATACAGCCACATAGGTACAAAACAGGGGAGATGTTTTGCAAACTTAGGGTTCATTGCAGGTCTGCAGAAACATCCCAAAACATTTTTTTTTAATTATGGGATTCAAATCCCCCAAAATGAAAAATGCTGCCGAACAATGGTTGGCATTGAAGGATTGCTATGCAACCCCAGAAGGATGAGAGGATTTTGGCCTGGAAATGCACTGAAAGCAGAAAACTAGGAGAGCAGAAGATGGCAAAAAGCAGCAAGGGGACAGCAGAGGAACGGATGGATCCATGCTGGCCTATTCTATGATTCAGGAACCAGTATCCAACCACAGTCCAAAGACTTTCTTTAAAAGCAAGTGGTGGCCTCTGCCAGTTCCTCTGTCCCAGTATAGTCACGTAGAGGGCTGAAGGTCCACTGAGTCAATGAAACAAAATAGAGAAGTTCAATGAGCTGCAGCAGATGGAGAGAATCACAGGAAGTGTCGTTGCCTCTTAAGAAAACTTAAATGCCCTGAAGTCTTTGGAATGATGTGGTTAGATATAGGCCAGCATCTCCATGTGGAACATTTCTAGTATGACCATGTTGAAACACAGGCTGTAGGTTTAACAACAAAATTAGCAGGCTTTCAAGTTTTGTAAAAAAATAAGCGATATCATTATTGCCTTCAATGCCTTTAAAAAGATGTGAAAACATCCCCCACAAATTTTAACAGCTTCCACCACAAAAACGTTATAGAGTGATTTACTAGTTCTTCATTATGGAATAAATATGTCAAACCAAGACAATGGGTGGAAATCTGAATCAACCTTATTTCTTCGTCATAGGCAACACTCCTACTTATGTTCTGTGTAGCTATAAAAGCTTGCCCAGGCACCTAAAACAAGCCCATAATATACTCTGGTAGATTCTGCACAATAGTTCATAGGTTTTGAACTGGTTTGCAAATACAGTAGAAAGACATGATAGAAACTTGAGGTAGTGGAATGGACAAGATTGCCACAGGTATTTGGTTGTCAACCCAAGGCTGGCAATTGATAGGAGATGTATTGGCTTGGGGGGTGGGTTCTCTGGTGATGTCCTGATATTGTCAGCAGCACAGTGATGTCACTTTTGGCCTGACCTGGAAGTGATGTCATCACATAAGGAAGTTACGTCATGCTTAAACCATACAGTTTTTGGTGAATGCTAGAGCATTGTTCCTATGCAATGACATCACTTCTGGGTTGTGTTGCTGGTCACTGAGTCATGATAGGGGAATGGTCTGCTTGCAGGAGGTCTCCCAGTAATCCATGAGTCCTCGGAGCCCTATGCAGGTGGGAATGCCATTTTAACTGCACCCTAATCTGAAAATAATCCTTGTAATTTAAAAAAAACTGGGAGGAATGGTTCAACTACAGACCTTACTTTGGATATTTTTACACAGGAGAGCAGTTCCAAGGCAATATAGTCTGAAGTGCTGTCTGAAGTGATATAGTCCATTCTACCACCTCAGGATTTTGTTATCTCATTGTTACCTTTTTCTACTGAGTAAGTACAACAGACTTATTTGGAGGAAAGTATTAATATAGCTAATGAACACCTAGGCACAGACTCTCCGCAGGTTGGGTCCAGCCAAACTTATTTGCTCAATCTTGCTGAATTCTCCTCCTTATTACAACCTCGATCCCATGAGGCTATTGTCCCTGCAAGTCCCTTGACCCCCCCCCCACCTTAGCCTTTTGGAGTGGCCAAAGGGGATCCTCTCATCTCTTTTTACTAGGTTGGATCCTGCCTCTAGGAGTATTCTCAAAATAATGCTGCTTTCCAAGAGCTAGTTCTTTCTCTTTCATACACACCCACCCACCATATACACTTATCATTTGATTCCCACAACATGAATTGGCGATTTTCATTTATGAATGGAATATCGCAAACTTCACTCTGCAGACAGACTTTTCACATTGCTTCACATTGCTTCAAATTCAATGTGAAGTCAGTTCCCACATCCAGTCATTACATATACTGTACAGAAAATATACAGGAATCAAGTGCTGCATAAACACCTTATATATTTTATATGGGTTTGGTTTAGGTTCATTTGGAGAATGGGGGGGGAGATCTTTAATAACGTAATGACAGAATGTTCAGTTTTGGTATTGTTTGGTTGCCGCTCCTATTGTTTATATGGGGGAAAGAAAGTATCCCATTCGAGAAGTAATGGAAGGCACAACACATTTCTGGTTCTGACCTATGTTCCAGTAGTTGGAGTGAAATTCTCATGTACTATAGCCCTCATTCAGGGGATTCTCCCTGCCTCCCCAAAGAGTGTCAGGGATTCTGGCCCCTTGTCTTCCCAGATTGTGGCAGATGGGCCCAAAGCAAAATCTAGGAAAGTGCTAATGGACACATCCAGCCAATTGGCCCTTACTATTCAAAGCCAGGCTCACACTCGATGCAGCCAAAGGATTATTTTTATTTATTTTATTTTCCAAAATTTATACCCCACCTTTCTTCCTTCATAAGGTCCACCAAGGCAGCTTACAAATTAAAACATACACCATAAAATCATATCTTAAAAACTTTAAAATTAACAAGATACACATAGATAAAACAGTTACAACTAGAGCTAAAATACATACAAAAACCAGAAAAACAGTAATTAAAACATTGGGCAGGAAGGAGGGATCTCTGAAGGAACTCAAAATGAAACAAAGAATGTCTTCACCTGCCGGTGGAAGATTCCAACAGAGAAAGGAACAGATGGGTCTCCTTGAGAGCGAGTACCGGAGTTTTCAAGCCACAACTGAGAAGGCCCTCTCCCAGGTTGCTGCTCACCAGATTTCAGAAGGCAAGTGAGCCCAAAGCAGAGCCTCTGAAGATGACTGAAGCGGTTGAGTAGGTTCATAATGGAGTAAATAGCCCTTCAGGAATGTTGGTCCAAACGATTCGTTTTTGTTTTCCCGGCCATGTCGGAAGATCCTCTCCGCAGGTCTGGGAGGAAGCGGCCGAGCAGCCTGACCAGGTGGTTGACCTGCGAGGGTTAACCCCCAGGACTCCCAGGTAGGGGGTCAGGGTCCGGAGCGCTGCGGGAAGAGCCCCCTGAAGTCGATCCAGGGGGTAAATAGCCCGTCTGCTCCTATGGAGGCTGGCAGACTTGCGCAGCACATCGCGTGCTGCCGGGCCATGGAGAACGGCAACAAGCGGATTTAAGGTGAAAACGGATCCCTTCTGTTACTTTAAGCGTATGCGAAGGATTGGTGGGAGTTGAAGCTTAAGAAGGCTCAGATATCTTTCCCTTCATTGAGTTTTGGAACTTAGTTGGCGGACTCCCCCCCCCCCCAAGATGGCAACGAAAAAGCAGAGCCCTGCTGTGGGCAAATCGGTTTCGGCTGCATTGCAGGGGAAGGGAGAGACTCTTGAAGAGGTGGTTAAATGGTCGGTCGTTGAAGCTATGAAGCCCTTTGTTGATAGGCTAAATGAAATCGGACAAAGGGTTGGTTCAGTTGAAAATGAAGTGAAAACCACTAAAGATGTAGCGCTCAAGGCAGAGAAATCTGCTTGTGAAAATGCAACACTCATGAGAGCTACAAACAAAGAAGTAAAGCTTTTGGAGAATCAACTGATAGGACTACAAGTGGATCATGCTCAGACGGTATTGCGTTTACAGAATGTGAAGGAGGAGGAAAGTGAAAATTTAAAGGATCTGGTGTCGGAACTTTTGGCGTCATTTGCAAAGGCAACTAAAGAAGAGTTAAAAAGCGATATTCTGGAAGTCCGCCGGACATCTTCAAAATATGCAATGAAGCGTCAGCTGCCTCGTGAGATTATTATTGATTTTTCATCTAAGAAGACTCGGGACACCATTTTATACAATTCGACTAACGTGGACTTGGACTTTCTTGGCAACAAGGTTAAGATATTGAAGGACGTTCCATTTTTAGCTCAGAAAAGAAGATTTAAACACAAAAGGTTTGCAGCTCTTCTGAGAAAGCGTGATATAAAATACAAATGGTTATTTCCGGAAGGCATCTGGTTTAGATATAAAGACCAAGCCTACAAGATAATATTGGAAGTACAGCTGAAGGATTTTGTGCTTAACCATCAAAAGTTCAAGCAAGAAGAAGATCCAGAATCTGAAGGGGGGAGTGGGGAGGAGGGAGTGAGCGCAGCTATTGTAGCTGCTCAAAGAGAACCGAGACCGAGATGCAGGGTGGGGGGGGGGGGAAGAAGACCTGATCCTGACTGTAGTTTGTATTTTCTAAGATTTACCAATCTAATAGCATATTAGAAAGTTTAACTTTAAATAATTGTATTATGAAGGCAAGTCAGTACTTGTAGTTGTAGTCTGTGTTCTTATGTTGTTTTTTCCCTCTCCCCTTGTTTCCGTTTTCCTCTTTCTGTTTGTAGTTTTGATGTTAGTAATCAAATGTATATATATAAATATATATATAAAAGGAATGTTGGTCCAAACCATCTAGGGCTTGAAAGTTCAACACCAGCAGCTTTAATTGTGCCTGAAACAAATCAGGAGCCAGTGTAGATGGGCCAAGACTGGAGTGATACAGTCCTTACAACCCATTCCAGTCAAACCCTTGGCTGCAGCATTCTGTACCCATTGAAGTTTCTGAATACTTTTCAAGTAGCACATATGTTTGGAATACAACTGATTTTCAATGTGTAGCATGGCCATGATCCTGCGGAAGATACAGTGCCAGCAACCCAGTCACCAGCTGCTACAGCAGTATAGCCAGCTGCCAGGCAGAATGCCACCAACTGCACAGATGCAAAACTACCTGCACTACTGTTAATTTTGCATTGGGAACAACCCATGAATGCAAATGTACATGAGCCACTACTTGAGAGAAAACAGGCACTGTAGCAGGGTAATGTCAATTTGCATCAGTTTATTTGTTATAATTTGCATGCTAACTAATCCTCTCTTGCTTCCAGCCCTGGAATCTGTTGTCCTTTAGCTAGAGATTTAACCTAGGACCTCGTTATGGGAAAAATCGACATTCTGTTACTGAGGAATACAGTCACAAAATGAAAATGGGGTAAATTTTTCAGAACTATTCTCTCTTTTCCTAGCTTCTTTTGAAACAGGCTTTTATTTTTGCAAGGATCAGCTGCCTAATTTGAAGCAGTATAATATCTAACTGATGTTCACAGCTTGAGTCCGGAAGGCACTGTGAATAGACTCGACGAGATCAGGCAGATCTTGGTGTGGGCTCATATGAATAAAAAATCACCATTGGGAACCAAATCCATCCCATCCAATCCATTTTTAAATGTAATAAGATGAATTTGGGTTTAAAAGATTTGTAATTTGAATCTGAATGGCTTCAGCGGGCTGAGGTTAAATCTGCTGTAGTTTGTCGTTATCTGGAGACGGAAAGGTTGGTAAGGCGTTCAGAGCCACATTAAAAGTTTCACAGGAATATTAACTTGCTGTCTTTTATGAACGTCAGCTTCACCTTGCATTCTTTTGAAGTGGTGTGATCAACGAGATGTTAACAGCATTGTAAAATGATAATAAAAATCTTCATGGAACGTACGTGGCTCGGAGGAGACTTCCTGTCACATATACGCACATACCACTACATCAGCAATGATTTATTCAGCCCAACACTGGTTGATCAGACCTGTGGGATAGAGAATAATTAATAAATCTATTTTGATTCAAAGGACAGTTGGTGCATTTTCATCTCATATTCATTTGAAACAAAAATAGAGTCAGCAATATATTAATCATTGCTAGAGATGGGTACAAACTGGAAAAAACTTTCACGAACCTGCCCCGGTTCGCGAACCAGTTTGTTTGGTTTGTGAAAACATCACATCCAGGTCAGCAAATCGTCACTTCCAAGTCAGCAGAAGGTCACTGCTGGGCCAGCAGAAGGACACTTCCGGATCAGTAGAAGGTCTGCAGGAAGTCCATCCCCTGTTGCCTAGGAAACTGCTTGATCAGTGCTAGGCTGTCTGCAGTGACAAACCAAGAAATGAACCAAATGAACCAGCTTAAAGTTTGTGGTGGTTCATTAGAAATGGGTTCTGACGAACCGCCAGTTTGAGAACCACGAACCGGCCCTGTTTGTCACAAACTTTGGTTCGTGTTTTGATTCATGCCCATCTCTAATCATTACATACATAATCAACAACCCACATCAGTTCAGATTAGGGTTGTTACCAGGAATGGAATTTTCTTTTCTGAAATTTTCTTTTTTATATATAGCAAGTGGTTCCTCTTATTCTCTTCTCTTTTTTTGAAAGAGGAATTTTCATTCATTTCCCATTAATTTTTTAAACCATGTGATAGTGTAGTTTCTGTTTATACTACATATTGGTGCTTTGTGTGCCCTTTTGTAACTTCAGCCCTTTCCGTTTTTTTAATATTCCACACCTCAGGATGGGGCTCTTAAAGATTCCATTTATTGGTTCCCTTCCCTGCACCTCAAAGTGTGAAGAAAGAAACTTTGTGTGTCCATCTGTTCAGCTGTACATATCTTTAGATACTCTACCTAAATCCACAACACCATAACTTCATTTCTGGAAGATCCAGTGCAGTGTAGTAGTTAAGGTGTTGGACTAGAATTTGGAAGACTCAGGTTCAAAACCCCACTCTGCCATAGGAAGCTTGCTAGGTGAAATTGGGCCAATTGTACTTTCTTAGGAAGACCTACCTCACAGGGTTGTTGTCAGGATTAAATGGAAGAGAGAACAATGTAAGCTGCTTTGTGTCCACACTGCAGATCATATCCTTTCATCACTATCATATTTTGGAACCAACCCAGCAAAATGGACAGACGGACAGACAGACAGACAGACAGACATGTTCAGGGCTTCAAAGGCAATCCAGGTAGATAGATTTATCATTGTTATGATCTTCACTTTCTTTAGGGTGGATTTTGCTTTAAATCTCCCCCTTACACCCTCTGGGTAGTTTGCTGCCACCAGGAATATATTATTCCAAAATGTTTTATTCAAATTTCCCCTTTGGTAACGTGTTTAAGCATCAGGCTCCTTCGTGGTTCTATGTGGCCCTGAGGATATGGATGGGATATAGCAATGACAGCTACACTGGGATATAATAAAACAAAATAAATGTTTATTTTTCAAGAAGCGTATTGGTTTCATAAAAGTAGTTCTTAGTTCTTAACGTTACTTCATTTACTCTCATTCACACAGCTGGCCTCTCTTTCCCTGACTGAGTGTCCTTTCACAAACATGCTCAGTTCAGGTTCCACACAGGTTATATTTCTCTCATAAACACTCCAACTTATTCAGGCAGCACACAGCTAGCCTGCTTTCTTCTCTCTCCCAATCCTTTCTCTCTCAGGTGCACACACAGTTTGCCTGCTTCAAACAGAATGAATATATAGTCTCACAGACACACTCAGTTCAGGCTTCCACTCAGGTTGCCTTTCCCTCACAAGTACATGAACACCCTCAAGCTGCACACAGCTCGCCTCTCTTGCCCTTACTGAATCTTTTTCTCTCCCTCAATAACTGAAAACTGCCTTCACCCCGCCCACTCTGTCATCAACCAATCATATCACTCACTCATCTCTCTCTTTCTCCCCCCACTCTTCACCTATCTCACCAAACATTTAAAGACGCATGCACCCATTTCTTGAAATCATTACAATCATCATTAGAATTTATTTATTCATTCTATTTAATTTATTCAATTAAGCACAATTTTTGTTTGAGCTCCTTTCCCGACTAGACACCCTTCCTGTCTGTGTTGCCTTTCTCCCCAATGGGGATCCCAAATGGCTTACATTGCTCCCCTCTCCTCCATTTTATTCTCACAACAACAATCTTGTGAGGTAGGCTAGGCAAAGAATGAGTGACTGGCCCAAGGGCATCCAGTAAGCTTCCATGGCAGAGTGGGGATTGGAATCTGGGTCTTGCAGATCCTAGTCAGATACTTTAGATGGGTGAGCTTGGGCCAGCCACGCACTCAGCAGATTCCTGGCCAACGCTCTAATTGCTACACCACATTGACTTATTACAGCAAACATGGGTAAAATAATTGAATTGAAATCAAATCTTCACAAAAGAGGACTTGCTATGAAACTGACTCTGCTTCCTAAAAAGAGGAATAGAAGTGGATTGCTGGATTTTAGGGAGAAATTTGGCAAAAGAATTAAGAGAATTCCAATTAATGACTCTAGATTTGCAAGTAACAATGGGAAGAACGACATTTTCTGTTTCCAAATCATATTTTGAAACCCCCGTCACTGTTTTTCCTATGCAATTCAGAGTGAAGAGGGCATGATTTACAGTGAGGAAGTTTGGGGCAGGAAAAGGGCATTCACTCCTTCCCTCATCAACTGGATTTCCTCAGCCCAGGCTCTTGATCCAAGTTTGCATCATAGGGTGAAATAGAGGGGGGTATTAGCAGGCAAGGACAGGGTATCATGCCGCTCTTCTGCCCAAATCGTCTCCACTGTCATGAGTGCACTTCCATCCAAAGAGTGAATACGAGATAAAAATGGCCAGAATTTGAAGAAGATGATGATGATAATTCACTTATATACCCCTCGTCTGGACAGATTATTTCCCACTCGTGGCTGTGAATAAAGTCTGTGTTATTATTATCCCCACAAGACCGCTGTGGAACTGGGGCTCAGAGGAGTGGCTTACCCAAGGCCACCTGGTGACTTCATGGTGGTAATAAGATTCAAACCAGCAAGTGTGTTCTTCCGTCACTTCGGTAACTTCAGAAGATCTAGTCTATGGGTTCATCCAACCATCTTTTCCCTTGATGGAAAAGGGAGGTGGAATCTTCTTTGACCACCCGAAAAGACTATTCCAAAGATCATGGGATATACATGGATATAATCCAGGTAGGATGGGAAATGTAGAGAAGAGTTGGATGAGAATGAGCAAAAAGGCTGGCTGGATCCAACCCAATTCTGCCCTTCCTCTAAGGAGCCAGGGTAGCATTTAAGGCATGGCATTCCTCCCATTTATCTCCACAACAACCTTGTGAGGTAAGTTAAGCTAAAAGAGAGTGCTTGGCCCAAGGCTACCCAGTGAGTTTCACGGCAGAATGTAGATTTGAACTAGGGTATTACAGATCCTATTCTGACACCCTAACCACCATACCACACTGACTGTAGTCAAGCAAGATGATGCCATCACTCAGCTACTTCCCACAGCATTATGTTTTCCTTCCTAGAACTGTAGCAATGTCTTGGACTTCCTTCATCATGGCCCATATTTTCTAAGCCCATGGGGAAGAGCATACCCTGTCGCTCTCACACAGGGATGAGAAAATATTCCGTTTCATTTATTTTTAGCTTTTCTGTTTTGTCGATGCCCGTGGTTCTCTGTTGTTAGTTTTATAGATGTGTTTGTACCGCATGCCTATATGTTGAACAGATTTTATATCCGATCCATACAATGTTCATTGTTTACAAAACTGTTGGATTCAGTATGAGGAAACAGAAAATGATGCAAAAGGAATCAAAGATCGGACTTGCACAAGGGAAATCCCAATGGGGAGGTGACAAATTCAAAATAATCTCTACCTCCTCATTACTGAAAGGAATGACAGGAGATAGACTGAGATAGTATAAGTGCACACCTCAAACTAATATGAGGGCCAAGCTACACATGACGAATGACACTTGAATGGCAAGTGGATTGAGTGGAGGGCAAGTGAACAGGGAGAAATACACTTGCTGTTCAAGTGTCATTCGTCATGTGTAGCGTGGCCCACAGTCTGCTGCTTCCATTTCTGCTGGCAAATTGGGATGGGAGGGAAACCAGATGCTCCTTCTCCCTTCTGCACAGCGCCAAACGAATGAGTGCTATTTAAGGTGATGTTCATCCAACTGCAAGTTGGGTAGAACACCTGTGTTGGGCAGATCATATGTTGGGCATATCATGTATTTTGGCTCTCAGGCACTGTGGTTAAAAATGAATCTCAGATGTTATATAGTCAGCCTCTTTCACGTCTAATGTGAGAAGAGAAGGCCTTTATGCTGTCCCCTAGGTTAGAGAGGGAGGCTAGAGAGAGAGAGAAGGGTCAGGGCCTTTCCATGCTTTCTCTCTCTGGTCTGGTGCTATCACTTTGAAGTGCAGATTGCTACTCTTAGAGCCAAGCTAGAAGTGACGAATTACAGTTGAATGGCAAGTGAACAGACTCACATGTATTCCTCCCTGTTCACTTGCACTCCACTTGCACTCCATTTGATCACGTAGTGCAAGTGGAGCACAAGTGAACAGGGAGGAATACACACGAGCCTGTTCACTTGCCATTCAACTGTAATTCGTCACTTCTAGCTTGGCCCTTAGAGACTTCCTTTCTTCTTTCTTCCCCTTCCTCTCCTCACTTTTCTCTTCGCCATCCTGCAGCCATGAGTGAAGGACCTGCTTCCTGCAACTCTCGTCATCCTAGCCTGGATAGTTAGAACAGAACACTATCTCTACTCATTCTCTATCTGGAGTGCAGTTCCTTAAATAAAGAACTTGTATTTCTTGGCTAAAGCTGGACTCTGTGTTGATATTCATTCCTCAGCACACAGTTTGCTGCACCAACTAGGTAATTCTGCCACATCTAATACTTCTATATTTATATAATATTCTTTATTTCAGCAAAAAAAGTTTAGAAGTTCATAGTTATCTCAAGTAGGAGGCTGAGGTAGCTGTCCGATATCCTGGAGATCCACTGCCAGTCATAATAAACAATTCCAGTGATCTGATAAAGAAGCTTCATAAGAAAATAATTTGTAGAAGGTTAATTATTAACTCTCTTTTTATCATGTAATAGACTGATTTTAAATACATTTGCTATTACCAAAAATTGGTGCCTTTCTGAGATATTAAAAGAAGTGAGAGAACTTTCAATTTAACCAACAAAACTACCTATTCGTAAAAGGAAAAGGCTAACTTTAATAGGTTTTTTCAAAAAAATTCTCATTACAGCAACAAATCAGAACAGAAATGACCTTAGAAAAATGAATGTATGACCTTCACTTGTAGCTCTATTAATTAATCAGCTGAAGATTGAGTTGATGAATCTACTCATGAAATCAATGCAATGTTTATAGCTCTCAAAGGGGAATTAACAACACATCTTTATAAAGATGATATTACATTAACTAACTTGCGGTAATTTTTTTGTACTTCAGGATAGAGGGTTTCTGGTATTAGTTGCCATTCCATAAGTGGCAGGTGGTTGATAAAGTACTTGTACTCCATTTCTCCATCTGTCCATCACCACATCCATCCATCATTTGCTGACTGCACTGAGTTTTACTCTCCACTGCACAATTTGACATCGGTGCTGTGACAAGGTAGATTTTCATGTATTTGAGAGAGGAACGGATGTATTTTGGAAGCCAATGCATCTTCCACTCATTGTTATCATTGTCTTTGCAAGTTCTTGTGTCAAGCTGCCTTATCAGCACAGAACATGTCTGTGACGGACACGGAGAAACGATATATATTCTGTCTGCAGTGCAACTAGCAGAGAAACAACTGATTGTTCAGAGATAGATATATCAATCCAAAAAATTCTGTCAGTTCAGAAAGCAATGCAAGTTGCACTGTTCACATTAAAAACCTTTCAAAATAATAAAGAAGTTGCAACATAGCTGACCTGTATGGATTGAGAGTCCCTATCTAACAAGCACCCTTTACTGCCACATATATTTCATTTTTTTCAGCAGCTGTTGTAACTGTGTTCCTCTTACTGTTGGAGCTGCCATAGAAAAGATGCCCACAGCTGCTTCTCACACTAATTTTTCTGGCTGGATGTAGACACGGCTTAACCAAAAATAGTGACCAGCATGGGGATAGAGCCTCTATACAAATCTCTGGACCTTTGAAAGTAGACAAGACAAATGCATCCTATGGAGGAAACATTTTTACAGAGTACCACAAAGCAGGGATGGTTTTAGTGATACTACATCCCAGGCCCAAAGTCAAGATGGAGCCTCAGAATCACACCCCCCCCTACCAGGATCAAGCAAGGGGTGGCCCTAGCCCCATATGAGGTTGGTGGGAGCTGTCTCTGGAAGCAGGCTGCCTGACTTTCAGACAGAATGGGCACAAACAGCTGCTACCAAACTGGCTGCACAAACCCTGGATGGGGTGGGCATGAGCAGTTGTCACTGTGAGCAGGCAGCTTAACCTCTGGACAGGTGCAAGTGGTGGTGGCTGAAATGTAATTTTTTTCCATATTCCATGGGTAGGGGGGGCTGTAAGTGGTTGACACTCCCCTGAAAATGTGGCCCAGGGCAGATTTCCCTGTTGCCCATTGGCTAAGACCACTCCTGCTGCATGTAAGATGAAGCTAATTTGGTTTTGCTTTAGGGGAAATGGGAAATCAGAACTCTAAGAGCTCACTTTATTTACCTGACAGGTCATCCTTCCACCAATGAGACCAGCAATTGCAGGAATGAGGTTCAGCCAATGGCAAGGAGGTTCATGAATGTGAACATCCAACCACTGTTCTGTTCAGAGAACAAAAAGACTATTGTTGGAACATTCTAATGTCCCTCCTGTAACTCTTTTCTGTGAGTTTGATGGGCAGCTCTTGAGTGACACCAATTCACTTCAGTGCCTCTTGTATAGGACAGCTTCTTTGTGGATTGTACTCTATGCAACTTCCTTTGTCAAACCTTCACAATATTGTTTTTATGCACAACAAGGAATTAAGCCCTCCAGCCATGTAGTTACTAATGACCTGCTAGGTTTTGACAACAATTTTTTGGCTACCAGAGGTAAATATCAAAACCAGAAACTTTATCCAGCCCCTGAAGGATAGTTAAAGAGGGCTGATAGGTAATGTTTAGCTTGCTGGACCATATACTGTGTGCAGGCCTGTTGCATCTTTACAACAGAAAAAGCTAACAAGTAACACTGCCTTTAGTTAGGCCGCTTATGGTAGCTGCCAAGTTCAAAATTTGCATTCCAGAAGGGGGAAAAAAAAGACAACTCTCGATGATAGCTTCCCACTTGAAAATTCCAATTATGGGGAACTTTTTCAATAAAAAACGGCTTTGCTTTCAGAATTTGTACTAATGTGCTCTGTTTTCCCCTTCTTAAAACTTCACTTATTGCTAAGCTGCTAGCAATCGAGTGAATGTGGAAAAATTAGAGTTATGCTTGGTTATTGACTGAAAGCTGCCCTCCTGCTCCTATATCCATGGCAATCAGGGAGATGGTGTTGAAAAAAGAAAGAAAAATTAATATTTAATTCCTCTAACCCTTCAATTTGCTGTTTTGATACAATATTGTCTTCAGGAAAAGAAGCGGTCATCCGTTGCAATATAAAATAGAGTCTGTGCTGATTGTTACGCTTCAGAATAATTGACGTTACCAACAACAAAAAATGAAAGATAATGCAAACCTAATTAAAATTGCAATTGGAATGTAATATGGACAGATCTTTTAAGGTTTAATATATTCATTAATTCAATCCCAAATGATCAAACTAGTAACACTAATTCTCTCCATTCTTGCATCTTGTGCTTAAAATTCCAGAGAGACAAAAAAGAACTGAAAAGGAAACTATGTCTCTCTGGAGTTAATAAACTGTCTTTTGTGAAATTATATTGTAATGATGAGGTACCTTGATATCAGTTTAGAATAATAAATAAATATTTAAAATAAGAATAAAGTCGCCTACAAAAACAGTGGGTGTAAATCTAATAGTTCAGGAGTTCAATTTATATATGAGCCATATTTAGGATATTTTCAGTCTAAATATGACTATTTTAACATCTAGCCATATTCAGTTGCCAGTTTTCTTTAGTATTTACCTTGTGTATTGAAGATGTAATTCATTGGCAAAATCCTCAGGTTGCATTTTTAAAAAAACGTAATTGCATGCATGGTATAAGAGCAAGAATCGAATCCCATAGCTTAAAGACCAACAAGATTTCCAGGGTATAAGTTTTTGAGAATCAAAGCTCCCTTCATTAGGTATCCATGGTATACTATTTGACCCTATCTTTGTGCAAATGTCTGGAGGCCAGCCCCGGACAATATCCAAGGCCATACTGGTCTGCCACAAAAGGGGTCCACAGAGACCCCAATGGCCTCAAAACTAAGGGCCTAATTATATGTTACATTCTCCCTGTGGCAATCAGGCATTCACTGTGAGTTCCATGCTCAGAACCCTTTTCCCAATCTTGTGGAGACGCAATTCAGATCAGGATTGGAGTACCTGGGGAGAGGGAACTTAGGCCTTTCACCTCACACCATGGCCGTTTCCAGACGGCCCCCCGCCTCGCGAAATGTCGCGCGTCGTCGCGCGTCGTTGCGCAGAAAACGCGAAATATCGCGTTTTCTCGCGCGAGTTTTGCGCGACGTCGCGCAAAACTCGCGCGAGAAAACGCGATATTTCACGTTTTCTGCGCAACGACGCGCGACGACGCGCGACGTTTCGCGAGGCGGGGGGCCGTCTGGAAACGGCCCATTTTCCCAACTTGAAATGGCCCCTTGGAGGTATTATTTGCCTGTTGGGAAAACTTACAGGTAGCACATAATACAAATGGTTTCATTACACCATGATATTGTGAACATGTGGTTTTAGATGTTGGTACCTCTTTACAGGCTTTCAGGTGGGTTAAGCGTGTACATTTATCATTGGTGTGATGCACCTGACTGGACTCTTGCATCATCTTCATAATATTTGCAGAGATATTTGAAAATGCTGTGTTTGGGTCATCCACTGCGACGACATTTTCTTGGGGATCATAAAGAATTTTCGACAACCTTCCTCCTTACTTCTGGGGAAAATGCATGGGGTAATGTGTTTTCTTAAATTAGTTTAATTTGTTATTTGATGATTAGATACATTTGTTTTTGATCTGGGCATGGTAGGACTGGCTTGGGGAAATATAGAGTGGCATAAGGTGCTGCCGCACCTATGCTCCTATTCACTGGCCTGGATGTGGTTGGGCCAACAAGGAGGAATATGGGTGCTGCTGGCATGGGACAGAATTAGATACTACTATGCCCCTGCTCCTCTTCTATGGTCTGGGCTTTACCCTTTGCTAGCAGCATCCATACTCCTCCTTACTGGCCCCATTGTGGAAGTGAGCAGGTCTTACAGTAATGGCCCACCAGACTTTGCTTCATTAAAGTAAATGGCCATTCCATCCCTGGTATATGCTAAATTCTGGCCAGACCCATGAATAACAACAACAAAAACATTTGATTTATATACCGCCCTTCAGGACAACTTAATGCCCACTCAGAGTGGTTTACAAAGTATGTTATTAATATCCCCACAACAACAAATACCCGGGGGGGGGGGGCGGTGAGAGATTCCCTAGAAGCTGTGACTGACCTAAGGTCACCCAACTGGCTTCAAGTGGAGGAGTGGGGAATCAAACCCGGTTCTCTAGATTAGAGTCCTGCGCTCTTAACAGCTACACCAAACTGTTAAAATATGCGTGGATTGTTTAGAAAGATCCTTGTACATAAACGTTTGGTTGGATCCTACCAGGTTTTCCAGTGGTGAAAGTAGGTAGCTGGATCTCCTTTGATCATCCTTTCACTGAAATGGGTGCACTGGGAAGCATGGGACCTGCAAGGACAAAAGCTGCATGCCATGGAGACTGTAGCAAGGAGGAGAATTTGGTGAGATTGAGTGTAAAAGCTGGCTAGATCAAATCCATTAGACACAGATTGGGCAAAAAAGTTTGATTTAATTTAAGCTTCTGAGAACAGCAAGCAAAAGAAAAATCTGTGTTCCTTTACAGTTCATGTTCAGAATAAAAAAGCTTTTGCATAGGAGTGTGCAGTTTGGTTTGGAGTTCAGATTTTAAAAAATGAATTTTGGCTGATTCAGTGAAATCTGGGTATTCCAAATCAAAAACCAGGTATTCCGAAAATTCTGCCATTGTTTTCTATGGGAAAATCAACTGGGGGCTATCTGGTGAGCTGCATGGGGGGCGGAGGGAGACATTTTTCAACCAAACTTCACTAAATTTGAAGAGAACCTACTCTCAAATTCCTCCAAGTTTCATGAAGATTGGACCCTGGGGGCCAATTTTATGGGCCCCCAAAGAAGGTGCCCCACTCAGTTTCCATTTTTCTCTATGGGGAAAAATATCTGGGGGTTATCCAGGGGCTGGGGTGACATTTTTCAAGAAAACTCCATCAAATGTGCAGATGATCTACTCCTGACCATCCTCTAACCCCCCTCTCCCAAGTTTCAGGAATATTTGACCCCAGGGTCCAATTCTATGGGCCCTTGTACAAGGTGCCCCCTGCCACTCCATTGTTTATTTTAGGGAAAAAGTCAAAGCTGACTCCTACTGCAGAAACACACTGGGGCAAGACTGCACACTCCCAAATGCTCTGAGCAGAGAGAGTGGACTATAAATTTAATAAATAAAAGTAAATAAAGGCCAGAGAAAGCCCAATGGAAGAAAATTGAAGCAAGGGAATGGAATCCCCCCCAGAATAAAAGTGAAGCAAAGGGACCAACATCACATCAGAGAATCACATCCATTCTACCCAAACCAAACTGAAGCAAGGGATATTGTTGCAGCCCAATAGAACCAATGTCGTTCACAGCAGCCAGGCATTGGGTTCAGCCAGTGGGGAAACACCACAGAACAGAAACAAGCAGTACCCACAAGGCAAGCACAAGGCATTCCCTTGTTTCAGTTTGCTATCAACGCACTAAAACATGTTATGTAATCTGAACTCCTACTGAGGAATTAATCATGACTTTGACTGCCATGTTGCAACCATAGGATTGCTTTTGGGGCTGTTATAACATTCAATTTATATACCTCCCTTCAGTACAACTTAACACCCACTCAAAACAGTTTACAAAGTATGTTATTATTATCCCCACAACAATCACCCTGTGAGGTGGGTGGGGATGAAAGGGCCCTAAAAGAGCTGTGACTGACTCAAGGTCACCCAGCTGGCTTCAAGTGGAGGAGTGGGGAATCAAACCTGGCTCTCCAGATTTGAGTTCCACTGATCTTAACCACTACCCCAAACTGGCTGCCTTTGCATACTCCTGCATGTGAAGAACAATGAATGTTGCCCGTTTCTTAAAATCAACTTGAAAACTCTTTTAGAATGTAATTTCCCATGCAATGGAATGAATAATATGTTAACAGGCAGAGAGTTGGTGATGTAGTCAATGAATTTCATTTTAGCAGTAACAGCCTTTTTGAATTTATTGCAAATAATATCCCTCCTAACTCATGTATGCATTTGTAAGGAGTGCAATGTGTGGGTAACATAAATAATACAAATAGCCAAACTAGTAACTTTGATATACAAGCTGTGAAATTTCTTTGCTTCACTGCATCCAGTTCGACATGAACAGATTCATAAAACCTCTCTCAAGCTATTGGACATTTGTTACCTATCAAAGAACAAAAAGCAGAGATAACTCATGGTAATATTCTTTGTGTGCAGTAATCTTCATACTTAACAAATTAGGGGAATGCTCAGAAAAGAGACAAATCACGATTTGCCCTCTTGTAGGCGCATAATGGTGAAAGCAGTTTGTGTGTTTGTGTGTGTGTGTGTGTGTGTGTGTGTGTGTGAGAGAGAGAGAGAGAGAGAAAGAAAAAAATACATGAAAATACTTTGAGGAATGATCAGGACATTTGCAAAGAACAGGAACACGTGTGTTTGCTAGGACAGATGGAAACAATGAATGAAATGAAAGTCATAGACAAAAAGAGGGCAATAATCAGATATATGCCACTAGTACACATTTCCTTAATACGGTATGGGTTCAGAGGGCTCTGACTTCAAAATTACCATTTCTGCATATTATAGTGTTGAGATAAAAACACAAAAAAAGATACTTCTATGCTTATTAGCCAATAAAGAAAAAGTATCTAATGAGATCTCTGGGTTGGTGATGGAAACCACTATCAAGTCACAGCTGACTTACAGTGATTACATGGGCTTTTCAAGGAAAGAGATGTTCAAAGGTGGCTTGCCGTTATCTGGCTATGAATAGCAACTTTTGCCTTCCTTGGTGGTCTTCCATCCAAATATTGACCTGGGCTGACCCTGTTTAGCAGCCAAGAACTGACAGGATCAAGCTAGCCTAGGCCACCAAGGTCGGGACAAATAAAAAAGAATGTATGAAAACAACCAAACAAACGGATATTTAGACTGGCAGGGA
The DNA here is from genome assembly GCF_028583425.1 of Eublepharis macularius. Lineage (NCBI taxonomy): Eukaryota > Metazoa > Chordata > Lepidosauria > Squamata > Eublepharidae > Eublepharis > Eublepharis macularius. The sequence continues at coordinate 36,358,959 of NC_072792.1, read as the reverse complement.
AGGAAGTTTGGGAACATCTTTGGACAAGCTATATGAATGGGGCTGAGATTCTATCCCTTTCTTTTGCAGATATTTAGCTTAAGTGTGGCCAGAAGGGTAAGCCTTTGGCATGGGCTGAAGGGCAGGAGCCATGGTCCTCAGTCTGTGTTCTTGAATGAACCAGGACTAGCCCAGGAGTTGGAGTTGTGCTTCACACACAAACACACACCATGTCTTGTTTGTTTAAACTATATTTCTTGGGGTGGTGGATTGTAAGCCACTTTGAATCCCTAGTGTGTATATGTGGGGGGGGGCAGCATATAATACCTAATAAACAAATAATGATTTATTTGGGGCCTTGGACTCACCTCGGAGGATTGTATCCAATAGGTGGAACAGAAATCAGAAGATTGTGTCTGCTAACTCACAGTGTTGCAAAATACTGCAAAGCAGATGCTGTAATGCATTAATGCATTAAGACATTGCCAGTGAAATCCTAAACAGAGTTACTCCAGTCTAAGCCCATTGAGCTCAAACTCCAGTCTAAGCACTAACCTTAAATTAAGATTTGATTAATTAAATTTGATTATCCAACTTTCATTTTCTGTAGGGCAACTCTCTGGTTTATCAGGGAAATGAAAGAATCTGTGGGCCTGGTTTTGAGAAGTAATTAATGTCAGGTACTTTCTGAATCTGTTTGGTTGGCCAAGGGATAAAAATAAAGAGTATACAACAGTGGGTAATTGCCCAAGATTTAGCCTTCTGACTTGTCATCTAACTGTTCACTGAAACACTGAAGAAGGCAAAAGAGTTACTGGATGGAACATAACTGGTTCGGTTGAACCATGGCTGTTCCCACACGGCTTACCTGAACCCGGAATGCTGCACAGCATGCCGAAAAAAATGCGGAAGATCGTGTTTTCTCTCGCGAGTTTTGCACGATGTTGCGCAACAAACATTGGCCCATGCTTTATCATCCTCACAGTGCTCTACTCACTGGTTGTGAGCAGGGACCCGAACTTTTAGCAGAACATTTGGACATGTCTGCATAAAGGTGAATGCATCTAGTTAGCATGCTTGCAGTGTTTCCTTGCATGATTGCATGACACCCACCATGGTGTAGTGGCTAGAGTGTTGGACTGGAATCTTGGAAAATCAGGTTCAACTCCTCACTCTGCCATGGAAGTATGCTGGGTAACCATGGGCCAGTCACACACTCTCAGCCAAGCAGGGTCTTGTGGGGATAAAATGGAGGAGAGAAGAATTATATAAGTCACTTTGGATCCCTACTATGGAGAAAGCTGGAGTTTAAATGAACTAAGTTAATAAACAATTGCACTCCCAGTCAGATTATGGATGATAAGATACGGCAGACAGATCGCTGGATCATTTCAGCAAGACACAGGTCCTTGGTTAAATGACTTTTATTCAGAAATCAGATCTTTCCATAGGCACAGGTCCATAAATTTACTTAGAGCCAAAGAAGCATCCAAGTAGTACAGCTTCTTTGAAAGGAATAAAGGCTTTACAAAATTACAGGTCTAAATACTCAAACATTCCCCTCCCCTCTAAACCACAAGTTTGGGTGGGAAGAAGTCTGGGAAACTTTTCTGGAGTTTACACATTAGTTAGACAAGATATAGAGAACTGTAACGTTTCAGACATTACAGACACTGCAAGGTCATTCTACTGAGCTTCAAAAAGATATATTAGCCACAGCTCCCTCAGCTGCATTCTCAGGCCATGAGAGGGAGAAAACAAAAGTGATGCATACAGTTTATAAACTCAAACAATGATGTATGTAGCAGTTGCAATATGAAATCAGACAGTAACACAGTATTAGCATTTAGTACCCCCGGGACTTATGGCATGGGTGTAGGGGCTACAGACATGACACTCCTTCCATCTGCCACTGCCATTGTCATTAATTTTAGAAGGCACACAGAAATAAAAATCCTATATGAGATTTTTGAGTGGAGACTTACTATTTACATGTTTCTGTGTGGCGGTCGGTGTCTGCCCATGAACCCAGCTAATTACAGGATTTAAATAATTTCCCCAACCAATGCAAACACAAAATGCAGATAATGTAATCTAGCCAGTATCTCTCATCTAAATGAAGTGTCCAGATGGACAGGAGGAACAGTGAGCTGTTCTGTGATTTACACCAACTGGTCAATTTAATATTCCAACCACGACCTAGGGGTTATGTAGCTGAAATCTGCAATGACCTGGTCCTGTAACATTGGTGATTAACCTGTTCCCCACCCAGGTTCAACCCCTGGCATCTCCAGCTGCATAGCTGGAGAAAATCTTGCCTTGATATCAAATATAACAAAACTCAATTATTAATATAGGTCACCACCCCTACATATAATTCTCATCTCTGAGATCACTAAAAACAGAATCAACAGGTCAGGGACCTAGTTATTGTGCACAGAGCCTCAGAAGCAGTCTACTTCCCCTTTCTTACCTTGCGATGAGAATTTATTTCATTATATCAGTGCAATGCAGTGTGCTGTCAATCAGTTTGCTATATGTTATTTACACTATCTTTCATTTTTTTTTAAAAAAGTGACAGGTCTGTTGGGAGAGTCTACTGCACTGGAGAAAAAGTCAATATACCATAGTCCAATTATTCTAACATTTCAAAAAATGTATCAGGAATGGTCTGAGATCAGAGAGCAAGCTTTGCTAGAACTTTCAATCCTCCCAAGATAGCCCTCAACTATACTCTAAATTCCAAGCACTGGAGATAAGGGCAGATGAATGGCTAACATTAGAGCAGAAGAAAAGACCACGCCTCTGGATATTTTCCTAAAGGCTACAGGAGCAGACACAAGGTCTGGTGTTTGTTTTCATTAATGAGGTTTCACTGAACAAAAACACTTTGAGGTAGGTTTGCCACTTCCCCACTGACAGCAAACAACTCAATACTCCACCTCCAGTCCTCTTCCTCAGTGATTTGAGAAGCAGGAGAAAAAAATCAGAGGAATAGCATAGATCATGATGATCATCTAGGAATTTTCCCAATCTCTGTGGTAAAGACCATAAAGATTTCAGGGATTTGTAGAGACTTACCAGGAAGTGACATCACCTCTTCCCAAAGTGGCATTGCATAGTCTATGATGCTTTAGGAATTCCCCCAGTCTCTATGGTCTTTAACACAGAGAATGGGAAAATTCCTAAAGCATCACCATTGACACTCTCCCCCACCAATTTTTTCTCCTGCTCCTCAAACCACAGTGGGTAGATGATTGAGGGTAGCAGTGGCCTATCGGCCTAACCTTAATTGGTAACAGGACATTAACTAACCCCCCAAGACCACTCAAGAATCTCCCTTACAAAACAGATACTTCTGGAAAAGTATGATCTGGAACATCTACATTGTTTATTGAAATTTCCTTGAAATTGACTGTAGGAACCCACACTGTATAACCTGCCTTGAGCGAGAAAAGTGGACTATAAATAATATAGATAAATAAGTAAATACATTAAAATAAAATGCCACTGCAAATCAAACTTACAGAACCACCCTAAGCAGGTCTACTCAGATTCTTACTCAAGTGTACTCAATTTGGTCTTGGTTCTAGCCTAGGACAGTGTCCTTCCTTAAGATTGCATATTGTCCACGTGCTAATATTTAATCATCAACTAGAACATCTATATTCATTTTAAACTATCACTTCATTATTTTTCCCATTTCAGGCAGAATCAAGAAAATTCTGTGTCCAAATTATTATGTACACACAGTAACAGTCTCCCATATCATCATTAAACAATCCAAGTATATTCTCTAGCAAGATTGCTATGGCTGAGGGGTAGAGCACCTGCTTGGCATGCGAGTCTCAGGTTCAATTCCTGGCACCTCCAGTTAAAAGGTCCAGTTAGAAGGAGACGTGAAATGCCTCTACCTGAGACCCTAGGAAGCTGCCAGTCAGAGGAAACAACCCTGACCTAGATCAACCAGTGGTCTGAATTAGTATAAGATGGCTTCATATGTTTTATTTTAATAGAACATGTCAGAGCCAAATGTCATGCCTGATTTGCGAGACTCAATCACAGCTGGGAATTTTGTTGTCAAATACTTTGGAACACTGTTTCTGCAGATTCCTGGAATCAGCAACAAATTCCTGTACAGCCTAATTTGTAGGTTGCATAAATATATTGATCATTTGGCACTGGACAAAAAAAAATTCTCTCAAATGCTTTTTTACTGAAAAGAATGAAGCTGTTTCGTTGCAAGGCAACGGTAGCTTTACTGTGACAGTAAGGGCAGAACATTTCTCTGTAAAGCTTTCATGGCAAAAAATAATTTCATTTATGTTGCTTTTGCAACAGCCATTTTGGATTTGGTTTTTGTTTTTTTGTGGGGAGGGGTGACAATTAGAATAATTTAACCATTAAAATGCGTGCATTGTTGACAGTGATAGGCAAACTCAGTAATTACAAATTCAGATGAGTTGTTGTGTTTGATTGTAGCAAAAAAATAGAAAAGGAGTCCAGTGGTAACTTAAAAGCTAGCAAAATTTATTCCAGTATAAATTCTTGTAAGACAGAGCTCACTTCCTCAACTGCATGAAGCCATTAGATCAATACATTTGTGTTAGCAAGAGAAGGGGGGTATTAAAGAGAGGCTCATCTAAAACAATAAGATCCAATTTTTAAAAAGTAATTAATCTTCTCAAAGCAGGTGAGGATCTCTCCCAAATGCTGATAGACAGGCAAAGTAGGATTAACATAAGATATAAACTAGGAAAGCACAAGATGAAACTTGATAAGCAGTTCAAGAAGTAAAACTGAACTGATCAGCATTTGTAAGCACTGGTATAAACCAAGACATTAGCACCTATTGTGAGTAAGGAAATCCAGGTCTTTGTTGAGGCCTGGGGTATAAATAGCCATGAACTTATTAATAAAATCTAGTTCAGCAATTTTGCATTGGATTCTGCCACTGAAATTCTTTTACAGGAGAATAATGACTACTATATCAATAAGACAATTAAAATGTTCACCCCTTAGGCTATTTCCCCAAACATTCCAAACTTTTTTTAGCTGTGAAGGGGGAAGGGAAAAGACAAGTTCCCATATTATATCAATCTCCCCCCACCCCACAATTCTGCAAGTAATAATAGTTTCAAGGCAGTTATTTCTTTTTGAGAAATCCATAGGGCTAAGCCTCTCTCTATCCTACTGCTGCTAATCCTATGAGGGGGTCTTCATTGTGACTTTTTTGTCTGAAAGAAAATAGTAGGAAATCTGTTCACAGATTTTTCATAGAACATGCAGCTTGGCACATTGATAGTAGCTGTGGCAATGGATATTCTGACTGCAATTGACTCAGTGTCACAAAGGGTGTCCCCTCTGGGGGTTGTCCCTAAGAAAACCCCAAGGGAATACCAGCTGATACATCACCTGTCATACCCCCAAGGTTCCTCAGTCAATGAGTCTATCCCTCCTGACTTATGTTCAGTCAGGTATGCCTCATTTGATCATGCCGTGCGCTTGATCAGGTCCTGCCGGTGAGGAGCCCTCATGGCTAAGTGTGACGTACAGTCAGCCTTCTGGGTGCTGCCCGTCCACCCACTGGACCATTGCCTGTTGGGTTTCAAGTTTCAGGATCAGTGGTACATTGATAAAGCTATGCCTATGGGTTGCTCTGTCGCTTGTGCTGCCTTCGAAACCTTTAGCACCTTTCTCAAATGGGCGGCCAAGGACTGCATGGGGACCTCATTTATTACTTGTTATTTGGATGATTTTTTGATTATGGCCCTGTCCAACAGCTCATGTTGCACTGTCCGGCTAAACACCTTTCAGGCCTTGGCTAGAGAGCTGGAGGTCCCCCGGGCTCAGGAAAAGACTGAGGGCCCTTCTTCCTGCCTCACGTATTTGGGCATTGAGTTGGATTTGGTGGCTGGGTTGTCCCGGCTCCCCACAGACAAGCTGGGCCACTTCCGGGATCTTATTTCTGGAGTCCTGCCCAGAAAAAAATGCACCTTAAGGGAGTTGCAATCCATCATTGGCCACCTCAATTTCACCTGCAGGGTGGTTTCCCCTGGGTGGGCCTTTTGTGCTTGGCTCGCCCACGCCTGCCGGGGGGTGACCGCCCCTCACCATCACATCCGCCTCACCATGGGCCTCAGGGCAGACTTGCGGGTGTGGCTGAACTTCCTGGACAATTTCAATGGAGTTTCCCTTTGGCAGGACCCTCTTGACTTGGGGTCCGATTTGCAGGTCCACTCAGACGCAGCCGGCAGCCTGGGTTTTGGGGTCTACTTCTGGGGTCGCTGGCGCACTCAGCACTGCCCCCCCTCCTGGGCTGGGTCAGGGATCCTCAGAGACCTCACTTTCCTGGAATTGTTCCCTATCCTAGTAGCTGTGACCATCTGGGGGGAGCTTTTGCGCAACAAACGGGTGACCTTTTGATGTGACAACCTGGCCACAGTTAAGGTTGTCAACAGTCAGTCCTAAAATCAAAAAGAGTCCAGTAGCACCTTTAAGACTAACCAATTATATTATAGCATAAGCTTTCGAGAATCAAGTTCTCTTCATCAGATGCCTGATCAAAACTGGGCAGATACAGTCAGTCCTTTCGCTCTGAGCGGGTCATGCGTCTGGTCTGCCGTTTCATGTTATGCTGTCTTGTCTCTAACATCATGGTCACTTCCGGGTCAGAAGAAGGTCTGCAGGAAGTCCATCCCCTTTTGCCTAGGAAACTGATTGATTGGCACCAGGCTGTCTGCAGCCATGAACCAAAAAATGAACCAAATGAACCAGCCTAAATTTCATGGTGGTTCGTCAGAAATGGGATCTGATGAACCACGATTCACGAACCATGAACCAACCTGGTTCGTGCTTAATTTTGGTTCATATTTTGGTTCATGCCCATCTCTAGTGAGGACAGGGGTTTCCTTCAGCTACACCTAGTAACTTCCTTTTGTATCTCCTTATCTAGTGTTATCCTATGCTAAGTTTTGTATTTTGTCCCTAACAGCCATTGGGAGTGTCTCAAGCCCATTCTTAACAAACTGATTATTCCTTAGATTGGATCATTTGTAATTTGTAATTTGGATTGGATCTTCTCTTTGTAAACCCTCTTTCCATGTTGTATGTAGCCTGACAGATGTATACTCCAATGCACCTGATGAAGCGAGCTCTGGCTCTTGAGAGCATATACTGGGATACATGTTTAGTTTTAAAAAACCAATGGACTCCCGTTTTAACCAGCTGGTCTGAAAAATGTCAGAGATGTTTGCTATTAGTAACTGCTATTAGTAAATTACTTTCTTTAATATGTTTGGCAAAGTATTTACTACTCTTCCTCATCTTTGAAGTCCAGCTACTACTGTTTTCCTTGCACTGGAACTCTTGAGTTTTGTTCATAAAAAATGAGAACCAAGTTCACAGTAAACCGTGCTACTGTGTCCAACTGCTATTTGTGTGTTGTGGTTTATGTATAGAAGGTCCTCAAAGACTCACAGATGGAAAGATGGTAAGAAGACATTGCTTTTTAAAAATACTTTCTGCATGGTTAGAGTTTCAAGTGGTATATTCAAACACCAATCTTTCCAGAGACCATTTTGAAGACATGCTGCATGTTCAAAAGCCAACCTGGTCCGAAACCAATCTGAAGGCTACGAACTTTTGAATAGTCATCATAGGTTTGGATTTTTAGAAATCCTCTGTGTTGAAAGTATTTCATTTCTTTTCTACGTTAGAAAAATACAATGAGCAAGCTGTGTCAAGTTCAATATTTCCTCTTTACTGTTGGGATCAAAGACTTCGGTTCTTGCCAGTTCTGCTTATATCCTCTCTCAAGCCCTTTTGAAGGCTGTATTAGACCTGCTATTTTACAGAAAGTGCAAATGAAGATTTTTTTTCAAATGTCAAAATGGCATAGGGAGACATCTGTACGGTCAAATCCAGATACTTGGATTCCCATTATTGGACTTGGAAATAAAAATCAGCCAACTGGCTATACCGTTTCAGAGTAGATAGTATGCAGTCTTTACAATGCATACTGAAATAAACTGAAAAGTCATTACATTGAGCAGATTGTTGTAAATATTTTATTTTTGATTATGCAAAGCAGATTTCCTCTTATGCCTTGGTCTGTGACACACCTGTGACTAGGGGTATGCACTAAGAAAATATCCATTTCAGTTTCAGTTCTGGGGGTTCCAGAATAATTCCATTCCATTGTTAATTTGTTCTGGCTGGGCCGGTGATGGCTTAGAACAGATCCATTTTTTTCATATTCATGAGTTTCAGTCCGTTGTGTGTACATTGGCTGCAGATGTGCAAATGCACACTGTTCTTTTTTTTGGGGGGGGGGGGGTAGGGAAACGAAGCTCTGGGGTAGCCTCCATCAATTATTAGGCCCTTTCTTAGTCTAAACCATTGATCCACCAAGTTTTTCCTCAAGCAGAATAATCACACACACTAAGTGTGCCCATAGAAGGTGAGAGTCTTTGGTTGTGGTAGCGGCAGTGGGGTGCTTCCAAGCACGAGAGAGCTCTGACCAGTGCAGTGCAGCAACATTAAAAACAATCCTGCTTCATGTTCCCTTTTCCTTTTTCTATAACGCCAAATATAACTTATATCTTTGTGTTCTGCTGTTGCCTGATGCTGCTATGTTTCTTTGTGCTTCGTAGTTTTGTTCCCACAGTGAAGGGCAAAACCAAATCCTTCCTCAGCATTCAGCTGCAAAACGGGCCATTTCCACATGGCTTACCTTGTTCCGGAAAATAGTGAAATCTCACGTGAAATTGCGCGAGAAGACGTTGTTATCACGTGAAATCACGCGAGAAGACGCAATACCAGCATCTTCTCGTGCGATTTCGTGTGAGATTTTGCTGTTTTCCGGAACAAGGTAAGCCATGTGGAAACAGCCAGGGTGTTCTCTCTTCCAATCTTCCATTGCCCAAATGCAGGCGGGCGAGCAGGCAGAATGATTGTCGGAATTCCTCCCCATTCAAACAGACCTATGTTTTCACCATAAGTTTTCCTTTTGCTGAGAGCACAGTCAGGATTGTTTTTGAAAGGAGGAAGTAGATAACAACAACAACTACAACCACAACATTTGATTTATATACCAGCCTTCAGGATAACTTAATATCCACTAAGAGCAGTTTACAAAGTGTGTTACTATTATCCACACAACAATCACCCTGTGAGGTGGGAGGGGCTGAGAGAGCTCTTAGAGAGCTGTGACTGACCCAAGGTCAATAACAAAGAAGAAAAGGGGGTGAGGGAAAGAGTCCCCACAAACTCAACCCAAACAAGCAGGGGGGGGGAATAGAGGGGTCAAGTTACAACCTAAAATGTAAAATATATTCTAGGAAGGTATTTATTATGGATGTGCACAAAATATAGGTCAAAAAGTTAAAAACATAAGGCCTTAATGGCAGGCTATATACATACATTAAAAATTGCTTAACCGTTCTCCATGCACAGATGATGATACAGTCCATTGACCAACACAAAGACAAACCATGCACATTTTGGCCTTAAGGCCTTCCTCAGTAGTCAATTGTACAGTATTTATATAATCAAACACACCTGCACATTCAGAAACCAGTACAGAAATGCTCCCAGTGCTTTATCTCTTGTATTGTGTGGGATAATACAAATGTTGCTGCAGACCAAGGACTGCACTCACATTCTTTCTTTCTTTCTTTCTTTCTTTCTTTCTTTCTTTCTTTCTTTCTTTCTTTCTTTCTTTCTTTCTTTCTTTCTTTCTTTCTTTCTTTCTTTCTTTCTTTCTTTCTTTCTTTCTTTCTTTCTTTCTTTCTATATTCATACCTACTGGGTGCTGCCAAGCATGTCTTTCTTTCTGTTTGTAGCCTAATAGCAGATCTAGATACATTGGCAATAGGGACTCATATGCACAAGCTTCTGTTTCATCAAGGAAGATTTCAAATATATCCCTCCTTGGCCAGTCTACTTGTCTTTGTACCTAGTACATTTTTATCCCACCCTTCTCCCAAAAAGTATCAGGTGGGCTATATAGTTATTCTTCCTCATTTTATCATCACAACAACCATGTGAAGCAGATGAGACTGGAAGAGTGTGACTGACCCAAGATCGTGTAGCAAACTCCACGGCTGAATGGAAATTTGAACCTGGGTCTCTCAGATTCTCATCTGACACTCTAACTACCACTATACCACACTAACTTATGAAGGTGCTTGGGCCATCATGGTTAGTATTGTATGTTCAGGCTGGCAGCAGCTCTCCAGGGTCTCAAGGGGAGTTCCTTCACATCAGCTATGACTTGATTCTTTTAAATGAAGGTACTGGGGATTGAGCCTTGACCTGGATAGCCCAGGTGAGCCTGATCTCATCAGATCTCAGAAGCTAAGCAAGGTCGGCCTTAGTAATTGGATGGGACACCTCCAACGAAGACCAGCGTTGCATAGGAAGGCAATGGCAAACCACTTCTGATAGTCTCTTTCCATGAAAACCCTGCCAAGGGTCTCCATAAGTCAGCTATGACTTGAAAGCATCACACACACACACACTGGGGTTCGAACCTGTGACCTTCTGCACAGAAAGCAGGTAATCTGCCACTGAGCCATGGTCCCTCTTTGTGGTATGACCATAGAAACCCTTTACTGCATGCTTCTGGAAGTGCATGAAGCTTTGTTTGCCTGTAGAGCTTCTACCTTCTGCTGCTGGTATAAAATGACCCAAAGAATGACAAGAACAGTAACTTAATGGTAAGGAAATGTTGAGTTCATCATGGGATACAGTTTATGAATTCATTTTTTTTCCTGAACTGGTGGTATGGAAGAAGATTTTACCTGGGAAGTACAAAAGGAAACCAACCTGCTCTGCCTGTATTTACACAGGATTTGGGATTGTATTTTTCACTAAGATTAGAAGGATAATTACTGCCCTGACCTTTATATTGCATCTACATCAGATACTCCCACCTACTGAAACTCAAAGCTGAGTTCTGAATGATATCAATGAACAAAAGTCTCTGAGCTCATTTGTTTCCTGTTCCTATGGTCTGCTTTTCAAGTGTTGTGCTGACAAATAGCATCTTGTCCCAAAACTTTTCTAATCTTTTGCATTCACAAAACTCAATTTTTGTTCCAGAGTTCTTTCCTGTATTGCATTTGCCAAGCAAGTGGACCCAAATGAGCCTCTGATGTAGTTAGAACATTGATAGGCTGATATCCTACTGCTGTTAAGTAGAGCAAAGGCTTTGCTACAAATCTAGTGCATATCTAGGCAGCTTATAAATGGCACCACCATCATTGCCCCATGGGAAATTCTCTTCTTGCTGTGCTCTAACAAAAACAGCATCTTGTGGGGTATTGCAATGAACATTAGAATTATAGATCTTCCCAGCTAAGATATATGAAAGTGTGTCAAGGATAGTGGAAAGGCACAAGGCAGCCTCTTGCTAAAATACTGTCATCCAAACAGAATGGAAGTTGCGGGGGCGGGGGGGGGGATGATTTCCCAGCTTCCGGTGTAATGTAATCAAATCCATTTCTTCCTTGAATCTAAATCATGCCAGGTAAATCTGTCTTTTTAAAGCAGCATGAAACTTTTCACAAGGATAGTTGGAGTTATTTTGCAAGGCCTAGGATCATGGAACATATAAACACATCCCAAAAAATTTTCTGGGGATAGCAATCCTGGGAAGAAGACAAGTATATATGAAGAGTCCTATTGGAGCAGATAGATGTTCCATCTAGTTCAGTATCGTGGGGTGCACACAGTGTCACCAGCCAGAGGAGTGACACTCTCATCCTGAACCCAAGGAAGTACCCCAGGAAAACAAGGCTCTGCTTGTTCTGAAAAACACTACCTCAGTATCACATGGGCTCCTTGCAGACCTGACTCCTCACTCTTGGTCCATCTCAGGAATATGGCAGCTGTGATTAGAGGGTGCATGCTCAGTGTTTGCTTTACTTGGGACTTAATTATTTGCTTCATTAATATCCTTCCTTTCTTCTCAGTGGGGACCCAAAGAATTCTCTTCTCCATAGGGTTGCCAACTCTGGGTTGGGAAATTACTGGAGATTTGAGGGTAGAGCCTTGGGGGGGGTTAGGTAAGGAGGGAGTTTAGTAAGGTATATTGCCACCCCCCACAGCAGCCATTTTTCTGCAAGGGAACTGATCTTTCTCATCTGGAGATCAGCTGCAATTCTGAGAGATCTCCAGGTCCCACATGGAGGTTCGCAACCCTATTTGCCCTCCATTTTAACAACCCCATGAGGGAGGTTAAGCTGAGAGTGTGTGACCAACCCTAGGTTGACTAGTAGGGTTGCCAGTTGGTTGTCGAGTGGTGGCTCTCAAACTCTGCCAAACTCAATGACTGAAGGATATTTTCAGGCCTTGAACCCCTTAAATGTTTACATAACATAATTAGGAGCTTAGTTATTTAAGCAAAGTGGCCTGTACCTACCATTCCACTAAGCAAAATTGGAATTCTTCCTCTAACCATAACTAGTTCTTGCAATGGAAGAACCACCTGAGTTGGTAAAAGATGGAAGTGTTTCCTCTAGCCTAAGTTAGAATACCACCCACTATTGGCAGTCACAAGAACATCCAATTTCACTCAACAATCAGACCACCAACGTTATCCTAGTTAAGCTTAAAAGGGTACAAACCTGGCACGGTGCTGGGTTTCTATGTGCCCCTCTCTTTTCCTTCCTTGTGCAGAACAGAGTTTTGGCTAATGCCAGAACACTGGAAACACACTGACATCACTTCCAGTTGCAACCTGAAATGATGTCAGCACTTTGCTGGCAATATAATTACATTGATTGCAAGGCTTCACTTCAAGAGATGAGTCTCCCACTGGTTGCCAGCCTTATGTTGGCAACTTTTTCTCTAATCAGTTATCAGGTGATTTTATTTACCTCCATGCCATGAGAAGCTTCACTTACCCATTTCCACTTGTTAAATCTCTCTTAAAGGGACAGGACATTCCCCTTATGCCTATTTGGCAATCTTTCACATGTATAAAAATAGAAGATAAGAGACCTACTTCAAATGCCAGTGTTATGTTGCCCTTCAGTATGCGTCACTCTAATGGTGTCCTGCCAGCCTCAAAGTGTTTGGCTTTAAGGTTGCTAGGACTCTCGCTGAGGAACGAGACCTCCTGCTGGCAACCTTCACTGCCTACTACCACTCCAAGCAGCACCATGATGTCACTTCTGGAAAAAAATGGAAGTGATGTTACGTTGCTCTAGGAATTTCTGGAAACGCTATGGCTTTACAATAGAGTTTACATTGTTTCCTAGAGTGACATGTCACTTCTATTTTTTCCCAGAAGTGACATCATGGTGCATGTTATGCCAGTGCCCCTCATAGCCCTGTTCCCCAAGCTCCCAGGAGTTGCCAGATACAGCTTGGCTACCTTAGTAAGAGTTGGGTAAAAGCTCACTACTGAAAACAAACACCAGAATGTTTACGGTTACCAGGCCTAAAGTCTTCAGCTACAGCCTTAAGGAAAACATTCAGAGGCCTAGCCTTTTCTCCTACTCTGATGTAGTCCATTCGTCTGCCCTTCTCTCCACCTCCTGGGCAGATACAAGCAGAGAGTTACAAGAGAGATGGTTGTTGGGGGTTTTCCGGGCTGTATTGCCGTGGTCTAAGACCACGGCAATACAGCCCGGAAAACCCCCAACAACCATCGTTTTCCGGCCGTGAAAGCCTTCGACATTACAAGAGAGAGTTTGCTTTCCCCAGCTACAGCCAATTACTTTTAACAGGGATGGAGGAAGTCTGGAATGCTAGGAAAGGAGGGAAAGCTTGTTTAATAGACGACTAATTGTACTTGGGGAGGGGGGAACAGAAGAGTTTTGAAGAGAATGGATAGGAGGCATCCTAAATCTGATTGGTAGATTTTGGTGCTGTTCCTTTCAAAAACAGTTAAAAGACAAAAATATATCTCTTTAGTATTTACAAGCCTGTACAAGTCAAAAGCCTTGAATTGTAAATTTGTACTCTCCCAAGACCCAGCTTTCAGTTATTTTGCTATATTAAGAGCTGACAAAGGTAGGAGAAAAACCAATCACTCCTTGTTAGAAACAGTTATTATTTTTTAAACCCAGTGTTGGGGCTATTGTAAACATTTTTATACTAACGGTAGAAAATATATTCCAGGAGCTAGTCTAGCTTTTAACTTTAAAGTTATCCCAATAGTTCTTTTTTGTGCTGCAATCCAGATACATTCAGTTGATGAGTCTATAGATCGACCTCTTTTACAATTCTTGAGAAAGCTACTAAATGTTCCACAGTGTGTTGCAGGTATTATCCATATTGAGTTTGGTCAAATGTCTCTTAAACCAAGGGCATGGTTGTTTGCTTTTAAGCTGTGGCCCAAGTTGTTCTGTAGTGCAGAGGGATATTTAGCTCTTTTGATGTAAGAGTCTCATGTGTCCTGGCAAAAAGCTCTGGGTGAGAAATTTTTGTTGATTGGTTTATCATTGGATATTATTAGTGAACTTGGGAAACTGGAGGCTTTTACTGTAATAAAAATATATTAAAGAGGTTGATAATGCCAGCATGGAGATTTGAGCTCATCGTGTTTGTTCATCTCCGTCTTTTTTCATATTCCTCTCCCAAGATGCTTGCCATCATACATTTATTTTCTTATTTTCTGACAATCCCATGCTTTTTAAGAGCTTTTTTTTCTTGCCAGATTAAATGCCAATCCTTGTATCGTCATGAAAGACAGATATATTAATTCGCCTTACTGTCCCTGTGGTTCAATTGATTCTTTAGAACATATGTTATTGGATTCTCCCTTTTATGTGGATCTTCACTTGCATGACATAATCCCTCATTTAAATGAATGGCCTAGACTGTGTCTGAGGTAATACCTTTTTATCAAGTGATTGGGATCCTAAAGTTATGCTGGCAGTAGCAAAATTTATATCAGTCCTTTTGTCATTTAAGAAATAAGTTTCAACAACTTTGTTGCTCAAGATCTATGTATCAAGGAGCTTCTAAGGGGGAAAGGAAAGTTATTATTTTGTGGTTGAGGTTTTTTCCCAACTCAGTGTTTGTTCCTTTCAGCATTAAACCTGCCCTGGGATCATATAAACATAGGGAAAGATGTCCTGGTGCAAGTAATATCAGTCCTTATGGGGATGACTCTGTCCAAATAATACAATTATAACTGTGGTTATATACTACTCTTCTAGACAAATTAGTATGCCACTCAGGGCCAAGCTACACATGACGAATGACACTTGAATGGCAAGTGTATTTCTCCCTGTTCACTTGCCCTCCACTCAATCCACTTGCCGTTCAAGTGTCATTCGTCATGTGTAGCTTGGCCCTCAGAGCAGTGAACGAGGTCAGTGTTATTATTATCCTTGCAATACACCTGGGAAACTGGGGCTGAGAGGAGTGGCTTACCCAAGGCCACCTGCTGAGCTCATGGCAGTTGTGGTATTCGAACCAACAGAGTGCTGATTTGGAGCCTGACTACTTATTTTTGCCATGCCTGAGTATGTTGGAAATTATAAAGGGTGTGTGTAGGGTTACCATTTGCCCAGTTCTGCCTGGCCAACTCCCATACTTGCTACATCACCCCCGCTGGTACTCAAATTACTGGTGTATGAGGGAATGTGAGGGAAGGGACATTGGTCAATGTCATGATGTCACTTCCAGGTTTCACTAAAGAGTGTTGGGGATTTCCTAGAGGGATTAGGAGGAGAATTTTTTAAAGGTGAAAGGCTTATCTGAGGGGTTGGCCATGGCAGCCTACATGCTATAGTAGGAAGAGAGAAAGATGGTCAAACAGAGAAAGATGGAAGAGAGAAAGATGTTCACTGTTCATTACAGTGAGAGATATCAACAAGGCATGATCTGTAGCTGCCTCAGAACTCTCTTCAAACTATAGGCACAGCCTCTAGGCCAGAACCTGACAGCTTTTGATTTGGCTGTGATCCAAAGATCTATTTAAGTACATGCCAGCAACCGGCACTACTTCTAGGTATCTTCTGGGCATGGAGTAAGGGTCACGGGGTGTGTGTGAGTGCAGGGAGGAGGAGGTATTTGTGAATTTCCTGCATTGTGCAGGGGGTTGGACCTTTAGGGTCCCTTCCAACCCTATGATTCTATGATGCTATGATTCTGGAGTATTTTTTTTGTTTACTTTTCAAAAAAATGAATGCACAAATTACATTCAAAACTCAACTTGCAATACAGCTGGTGACGGAATCAGCTGCTAGAAGGAAGAAACGAACACATACTGTGTTCCTCTAGTTCCTCTAGGCTTATAGAATTAATTTTTTTCTTGTTTTTTTAAAGTGGTGCTATTATACCCTTCTGTAGATTTGTAACATGTTTATTTTGGCAAGGAGGAATTTCTAAACACAATCAAAGTAATGAATTGTAGCCCATAAATTGCAACACATAACCGTTGTACACCAAAAAAGAGAAATAGAGTTAGATACTGAATTAAGTTAGCATCTATTGAGGTTCTGGACTGTATCCAAATGTTTCTTTTTAGCTCTTGGAAGGGCATATCTTCCATGGTCAACAATATTTTATCCTGCACTTGTTCTGCCAATAAATTTCACTATAGCGTCTGTTTCTGTCTTCCTTTTGTCAGTTTAAAGCATAAGACGTCTTGACAAATTTGCAAATAGAACATGGCTCATTAACGAATGCCTCCGTGCAATCTCCCCCCTCAAATTTTATTAACTCTTTTTCCCTGAATGATGAATCCCCTTTTCTCTTCACACCTGATACCTTCCAGCAGGTTTCTGAGGTAACTTACAAGCATCTTCTGCCAGCCTTGCTCTAGAGACCACTTCCTTCTTTGACACTTGTAGTTATTCTTTTGAACAAATTGGCTGTGGCAGTGGAGGACTTCTTGGCAGGTCTTGGTCAAAACTCGCTTTGTGTGGCATAGATCACAACAGCATAGTTAGGTAATTCTAGGCTCCAGAATTGGTAATCTTCTTCCCAAGGCATGATCCTTACACTCTCTCCCCTTCATCTGACAATTTAACAAATTAGAGACATGCTGATGACATTTTTGATGAAGTTTGTACTACTTTATCTCAAAGTACAAGATGAGCTCTGCAGTGGTCGAATTATTTTCTGGTTCAGATGGTCAATCCAAGCCAGAAAAGAATTTCTGCTGTGCTGTTCCATTTTACTTTAATGTAGGCATTGTGTTGACAGGGGGAGACATGTTGACTATGAGCAGGATACAACTATCCTTTCCACTGGTAAAATAAAGGAGAATGGTCCCCTTTGACCACCATGAGACCATGCAGGTCGTGAGACCTGCATGGGTAAACGCCATATAGGATAGGGGCTATAGAGGAGAATTCGGTGAGAGTTAGTATGGCTGGTGAGATATGGAATTGTTGGGGCCAACTTCTTTTGCTCATACATAGCATGCATCACTACAACAGTTTTAGTAATGTGTGTGCTCAACAGACATGTATAAGACACACAAATGGATAACCACCGTATTTCAAATAGGAGCCCTTCACTGACACTTCCCCCTGTAATGTATTTATCCGCCACTCTAGCAAATGATAACAGATAGCCACTTCTTGCATTATCACACTCAATCTGATAATTAACCCTTGTGTATTTACATTTTTGTAAATTACGTTAGGCACCCTGAAACAAGGCTATACCATACTGTGGGACTGCCAGCTCCCCAAAAATAATAATTAAGGGATGTCTCCTTAAATTAAATAGTCATAGCAACAATGATTTTATGAAAAACCTTGTTTATTTAAAATATTTATCAGCTGCCTTTCTTCCAAAGGTGCTCAAGAAGGCTTACAAAGTAAAATATAAAGAACATAACTTGCTGCCAACCTGATATCATTTAACTTAATTTCCCCATAAAACCAGTGTTACATTACTTTTGACATGGTTGAAGAAATTATAACAATGAAGGACTTTGAACACTCAGAAACATTATATAAATACTGTTATTATTCTCTGTACCGAGCACCAGTTTCCTTAGTTCTCATACATTAAGTTGTTCATATAAAATAAATATAAGAACATACAGACATTTCTTCTTTTCTTCTTTCTTGGCCAAGACCCATTTTGCCCCCATTTGCCTATTCTGGTACAACAAAGCAAGCAAGCTGGCTGAATCCAATCCAGTAGGAAAAACCAAAGGGGAGAGGAAATGTTTGCAGTGACCTTTCTTTCTTTCTTTCTTTCTTTCTTTCTTTCTTTCTTTCTTTCTTTCTTTCTTTCTTTCTTTCTTTCTTTCTTTCTTTCTTTCTTTCTTTCTTTCTTTCTCTCTTTCTTTCTGTCTGTCTTCTTTCTGTCTGTCTGTCTGTCTGTCTGTCTGTTTATTTATTTATTTAATATGCCACCTCTCCACTAGATCTAGTTCTTGAGGCAGTTTACAACATACATATAAAGACACTACTAAAATAATATAAATACATACATTAAAACTTGTAGTACAATATTAAAATATGAATACAAACATTAAAACCCAATAACACAATAGAATACCAACATTAAAACCCATACATCTAAAAGAACAGCAGCATCACTGAATTTTATTCATAGTCATAAATAAATAATATGGAGTCAAGCAACAAAGATATCTGAATCAGCCTCCTAATGCCAGACGAAACATCTCTGCTCTGCTTAGGACTTTCACCAGATCCCAGAGGGACGGAGTCTCATCTGTTAATGCATTCCAGAAAGACAGCAGCACAATGGTAAAAGCCCTCCCTCTAGTTGAAGAGAGTCAAATGACCCTGGGGCTAGGAACTACCAAGGAACTCTGAGCTGTGGAGCGTAGGACACATGGGGGGAGAGGCCATCCCATAGATATGAGGGCTCCAGGCCATTAAGAGCTTTAAATCCAATATTTTGAATTTGATTCAGAAGATAAATGGAAGCCAATGCAGTATACTCCTTCACTTCCTCACCCTTACAGAATATTCTGGAAATTATTTGCAATCCCATAAACACTGGATATTTAAAGCCAGGCATTTGGGGAACTACAATTTCCAGAATGCATTGGGGAGGAAGATCAAAAAAAGATGGAAGTGAGCTGAGGGCCACTCATCCATCCCAAACTAAAGTAAATGAGATGCTAGTTTCAGAGATTTCAGTAGGCAAGGTTTAAGCAAGAGCTTAACTTCCTAGTGAAAGTTGTAGAACTGGAGGACATAGGTTTATGTTCAGTGCTCATCCCTCCCCGATATTTCTGTCACTAATTTTATTATCTTATTGAGAAAAAATCAAGTACCCTTCAAAGCAGATAAAACATATTTTTGCTCTCTGTTTGATATTGTTATCTCTCCTCATTTCCATTACAAATGTCAGAGCACAGGTGCTTCTATGGGAAAATGGATACATTTGAATACCAGCAGCGGTACCCTAGTATGAATTGATGCTGGGCTAGTATGTTCTCAAAAGTACTCAGCGACTTTTCTGTTTTAATAATATGAAGCCAGTTCATCACTGCAACTGGAGCAGCATTTCAAATAATAGTGCCATCTTCTCCCTAGGCCCACTGCAATTAGAATGAATGCACAACAAATGTCTTCATTAAGCCAGATCTTCTCACAATGGGGATATTAAGAAGAACAATCAGACTACTGAGTTTGGAGGCAGCTTGGATCCTTTGTTTCTCTCTTAATTTTTTTTCTATTTTCAGAGGAGAGTCAATTAGTCATTTTGTATTGATAATAGAGGGAGACATAAAAAGCAGCGTAATGAGGCTCCCTGGGGCTTCCCATCTGGCCCGCAGCACAGTCCCCGATCCCTGCTTGTATTTATGCACCTTGGCACTTTCCCCTGGAACCGAGATAAAGGCACATTACCCCACCTCCGCCTCCCAGTGTGTAAACAGTCAGAGATGCTCTGCCAGGATAAAGATCTTCCCTTTTGACTTCCTAAGCTGCTCATTCCCATGTGTGACCCAAGATGTGAACAAGTGGGAATAAATACTGAAATGCATGAAAGGAAGAACTCAGCCAAAACCATTGTTCTGATTACTCTGGGGAAGGGGGAGTTGCTTAAGTGTTGGTTTGTGCGGGGGTAAACCAGTGGCCAGAGCCAACGCCGACAACTTTTTACCCTTTGCTCAGTTCAAAATTCACTTGGCTTTTTTTTTTACAAAATGGTGAAATTTCACAGTGGGAATTACATTTCCCCCTTAAGCTGCTTATGCATTGGAATCAATTCTATCAATAGTAAAGGAGTTCATAATGATATGTTGCATTGCTGGAACTAGAGATGATCCATTTAGTTAAATCTGTCAATTTGTCTGGATGGCTGTCAAAACATTTGTAGCCCACCTTTCACTATGGCTCATGACAGCTTACATAACCAAATTTAAAATAGAAAAAAAACAGTAACCCCCCCCCCATAACCTCTTCCTACTACACCGGGGTTACCAGGTCCCCCTGCCTTGAAATGGGGGGGGGGGCACAGGAGGCACTTCTACATTTTTGTGAGTATGCAAAGCATGCTCCTGCTTCTTACAGGTTCCCAATGATGTCACTTCTGGTTTAAATCAGAAGGAACAGGGTCTCAGAGGGGCCAATTCTTTAGGATTTTTACTAAGTTTTGGGTAATTGCTAAAGAATCAGCCTCACTGAGATGCCATCACTTCCAGTTTAAACTTCCAGTTTAAACTGGAAGTGATGTCATTGTGAGTCTATGGGGTGCATGCATACCATTTTGCTGTGTGCTCTGACCAATGTCCCCCCCCCGCCCCCGGTGGCCTGGTGAGCAGTTGGGGAAAAGCAGCTGGGGGCAGGGGATCCTCCATCCTCACCAAGGGGATCCTCCATCCTCACCAAAACTAATAAACAATCCTCTCTCTTCTAAAAATGCCTACAGCCTACACCCCATTGTTAAAAGGCCTAGCAAATAAAAGGGTCTTGCAGCTCCTCCTAGAAACATCTAAGGACAATACCTTGCTCAATTCTTTGGAGTCCCCATTTCATATGCTGGGAAGTACCATAGGAAAGATATGGTCTGGCAGATTTCAGGGGGCTACTTTAAGTGGGTAAACAACCAGCATTTTGTTTGAATAGTGGTCAGCCAATTTTTTCTAGGAAAATCACAAGCAGGGCAGGGTTACAGTGGCCATTCTATGCTGTCTGCTTCCAACATCTCCATGTGATGATGAACCTGGAGGTTGCAGCCAGCTATCATGCCTAATGAAACTGGCCTTCATGAATTTGTTCCTCCAGGTATTCTGTATCATCCTACAAATTGCTTGGTGTTTATTATTCAAGGCTGGTTTCTTTCCTTCTTTTTCATATGCTGGAGTCATGTTTTCTGCTAGCTGCATGGAAGAACTTCATTACCATGAGAATGACAACAAGCATGTCAGAAGCTTTTAAGGTCTGTTTATGAGACCTGGTTAAATGACCAGCTTTCCCAGTAAGACAGTCTTACTTCTGTTTCCCCTTCACTCGCTGTATTGTTGCACACACTTGTGTCTTTCATTATAATACCCCATCTCCCTGTAGCTGAGTTGACAAGAGGAGATGGGGGTCAAAGTGTCTCCGTTTTTTTAATGGATATTCTATTGTACTGAAGGAACTGCATTTTGAAAGATGAATCTGGCCCGTTCATAATTACAGAGAGCAGAGGAAAATGATTTGAGAGAGGAACTGGCATTGTCTCTGTGAATAGTGTGTTATTAGAGATGTCTAAGTGGTGACCCTGTGATACAGGAAAAGCAGTCTACTTTTTGCAATATACCGTACTAACAAGAGGCTGGCATCAGTGATTTGTCGGATGACGTCTGTAACAGGTATAGGCTTGATATCCCCGTGGCAGGGCATCCCCTGCACCCACCTCCCCTCCCCCACCCCCACTTACCTGGCCAGTGGGAGGTGCGCCCCCTGGTGGCACAGCACACCCCCACAAGGCACAACATGCTCCTGTGCTCTGCAGTGGTGCACTCCCACACCCTGCGGTGGGCCCGTTTCGGCCAAATTGGGCCCTGCAAGGGGGGGGGCGATTCAGCCCTTGGATGAGTGTGGGAGTGCTCCCAGGCCCCCCTTTGACCCACATGATGATGTCACTTCCTGGAAGTGATGTCATCACACCAGCCTGGAGCATGCATGCGCTGCTTGCACATGCAAGGGGGGAAATAGGAGGTAGGAGCCAGAGTCCCAATCTCTTATGGGAGAGTGAAGGGACTTGGCAATTCTAAATAGAGATGGACACAAACCGAAATACGAACCAAAATTAAGCACGAACCAGGCCGGTTCATGGTTCATGAAACACAGTTTGTCAGATCCCATTTCTGACGAACCGCCACGAACTTTTGACTGGTTTGTTTGGTTTGTTTTTTGGTTCATGACTGCAGACAGCCTGATGCCAATCAATCAGTTTCCTAGGCAACAGGGGATTGACTTCCTGCCGACCTTCTGCTGGCCCAGAAGTGACATTCTGTTTGCCTGGAAGTGATCTTCTGCTGACTTGGACATGATGATTTTCTGACCCGGATGTGACATTTTCATGAACCAAACAAACCAGTTCGCGAACCAGGGGTAGCTTCGTGAAAGTTCATGGTTCATGAAATTTGATGAACCATGAACCGCATGGTTCAGTTTTTTTCCGGTTCGTGCCCATCTCTAATCCTAAACAGGTAAGACTGAATGGCTGGTCACCATGTTACTGCTAGACTGCTAAACTTTATAGCACCATTATGAAGAGCTTCAGAAGCACTTCTGCTGGCATCTCAGTTTCAAAAGGGTACTTCGAAGATAATCTTGTTGAGAAGGCAGGCAGGTGAAACAGCGTCAGAGGCCCAGACAGGCTGCAAACTGATTGTTAGAACTAATCAGGGTAAGATAAAGATACTGGTGGGGGAAGTCTGATTAACTAGAAGACAACTTTGAGAATGGGATCATGTTTAAACTTAAGGGCCAGGAATGTGTTTTGGTGGTGCCCCTGCGTCTTGCAGCACTCCAGGAATGTCACTGGTCATCTTCAACTAATTCAGTTATTGTCTTCCTTGAGAAAGGAAGATCTTGCTTCTGTGGTGAAAAAAAATTGGTGTCCAGGGGTAGCAATCCCTCACCCTCACCCTCCTGCTTCAGAGGGACCTGCAGGCCGGGTGGAGGAGACTTTGGTGAAGAGCCAAGCCTGGACACACCTGAGAAAGGCATCCCAATCAAGCCCTACAGGGAAAGAAATTAGGGTGAGCACACCGGGAAGTGTGCCAGCAGCAGAGGTCTGAGCAGGCCAACAGTTCACCAGGGCAGGAGAAGAGAGGGCCCAGGCAGGAATAGGGTTGTGTCTGGTTTTCATTTGAACAGGTCAGTATTGGGGGGGACTGTCCAGGAAAAACGTTCCCCAAAACCAGACAACTGGCCCCTTCTTTTCCCTCCTCTCTTCTTCCCTCTGATTTCCACCAGCCCAAAGAAGCAGTCAGGCAGCACAGGCATCCAAGCAGTCTCCTCCAGCTGTGCAGCATGGCCTAGGAGAGCAGCCAGCAGCCCTTGTCGCCTCCTGCTGCTGTGCAATGCCACCCAATAATGGTGCTCCAAAGTGGTGGGGTTGGTGTCACTTCCTGCAGTGATGTCATCATATAGTCCTGAGATCGTGCATGCAGTAAGTCCCCCTCACCTCTCCCAGGGGTCTGGTATTAGTCTGTACCCCATCTGGCAAACCTAGCCAGGGAAGCCATTGACCCAAAGCTGCTTCATTCACTATGGGTCTGCCCCTAAAGAAAGGGCATTGGGAGAACCCGGGTCAGCCCACCCCCCAGACAATCCTTTATTAGCCAGCCCAGGCAGAGCCAGGTAAAAGATAAGGTTGCCAGCCCTAGTTTGAGAAATTCCTCCAATTTAGACATGCTATTTTTTTTTTGTGTGGCTTTTGATAAGCTTGGTAAGTTTTACAACTTGCATCTCCATTGTTCCACAATATGACAAATATTCTCAATTCAAATTAAATCTCTGTCTCTCTCCATGCCTTATTTTGCTTTCCTGTGTCATCATTTTTTATTTTCATTATGTCTGGGGACTGCAAAAGCCAGAAGTGGCCCAGGAAGCCTCTGAGAAGCCTGGCCTTTGGGTCCTGCTGATGTTTGAGTGTTTGCTTCATCTACCTTCTTTGGCTGAAGTGATGTTTCCTTCACTAAGAAACTTGGTCTTCACCATGCAAGTGCCCCTTTTTTGAAGATGTGCAGTCTGTAGTTCCCTCTTGGCAGCGGTGTAGGTTTCTCCATTTCCCCAGGCCTTACATGAATGTATATAATTTCTATTAATTAATTAATGTCTATTAATTAATCTACCGTTATGCCTATTTCTTTGGACATTACGTGTGTTGAAAGCAGGTTTAATTGGTATTTTATTAGTTCATGATACTGTGGGCCTAGCTAGAGGGAAAGGTGAGAAATAAATATCTTTCTTAAAAATAAGTAGCATATCTAACAAATGAAGCCCTATTCTTAGAATATTATATATTTTTTCAAGCAAAGACATTTGCACATTTTTAGCACTGAATTAAGCAGGAAGGAAGGCAAGGAAGCCTTTTTAAACATAAAACTGCCATATGAACCCAATCACCTGTAGATTAAAAGCCCAATTTGTGTTTTTGGATAAACATTTTTTTCCAATTCAGCATTTGATGATTATTTATTGACATTTTGCACATTATGACTGGCACCGTTTTCCACGTGATTCCATTTGCTGCATTTAGGATTGCATAGCAATCATAATTGTAGTTAGGGTTGCACTGATAACAGCAGAGGCAACAAATCAGAGCAGATTAAAAATGTGTGCAAAAATAGATGCATTTTCACAAATCCAGAATTCTCAATGGCCATATTTGTATATACTGTATTGATTTTATAAGACAGTAGAAAATTAGCCAATGTAAATGTAATCAACCCCTCAAAAATAATTTGTTGCCTGAGTGCCAAGAAATGTCTTTGAGTTTTTAAGCTGAAATGCTTTTGGGAGACGTCAGTGGGTAATAAATTGGTTTAGGCCAGCATTGGGTTCTTGCCAACTGCTGAGCCATCACAATTGTGTTTGAGCTATTGAATAAGACTAGCCAAAATAAAAACTTTCTTGAGCTTTACTCATCCCCTTCCTCTAAGAATTATAATCATCATCTGTATTTTTTTTCTCTAAGAAAGATAAATGAGCAAAGAAGAATAAAAATAAATAAAATGTGATTTCTTCACTAATATAAATTTAAGCTTGCTTTAATTGCTTTAATGATATGCTCTTGTTTGGTTTTAATGGTTTTAAAGACATGTTTCTATTATGTATGCTTTTAATCTTTTAGCTGTTTTAGTAGCCCTGATGTGCCCAGAAAGTTAGGGTACAAATTGTATAAATAAATTAAATAAATATTTAAAAATAAAGGAAGGGAGGGAGGGAGGAAGGGAGGGAAGGAAGGAAGGAAGGAAGGAAGGAAGGAAGGAGGGAGGGACTTTCTGAATACCTCAGCCTTAGGGGTGTGCACATCGGGTTTCTGATTCGGGTAAAACATCCGAATTGGACATAATCTGTAAAGATTCAGGATTCCCGAATCGGAGCCAACATGCTGGCCCCGATTTGGAAATCCCAACTCAAAGCTTCCAGAAGCATTTGGATTGCTTCTAGAAGCTTTGGGGCCCAAGTTTAAAGGGCCCTTTCCCTTCCTCTTGCAAGCAGCAGGTCCTTTTAAACTTCTGCTGGCAGGTGGGGGGATCCTCGCTTGACAGATGAAGTTTAAAGGGCCCCTTTTCTGCTGCTTGAAAGCAGCAAGGCTCTTTAAACATCCCAACCCCCAACCCCTAGCCCCCCAGCCCACTCCCCACTTACCTTGGCCCTGCCACTGCAGAGGTGGTAGTGTGGTTGTGGCAACTCCAGCCTTCCCAGCTGTCCAGCAGGCCACTGCCGCTGCAGGGGCGGTGGGGTGGCAGTGGCAGCTGTGGCTCCAGCCTTCTCCACCACACTGTAGCCATGCACTATTGGATCCAGCTTTCTCAGCCACCCTGCGGGCTGTTGCAGGCCTGGAGCCAGTGGCACAGCAGCTCCAGCCCTCCCCACCACCCTGTGGGGCTGCTTGGCAGCAGACGAGATGGAGAAGGCCCTTCCTGCCCCTCAAATGGCCCCATGGCTGCCATTTGAGGGACAGGAAGGGCTGGGAAAGGTGGCTCTGGCCTTCCCCGCTGCCCTGTGGTGTGGTGGTGGCGGCAGCGGCTCACGTCATCCTTGCTGCACTGCAGGGCTGTGCAGTGGCAGAGGAAGTGGAGAAGGCCCTTCCTGCTGCTCAAATAGCCACTATGGCAGCCATTTGAGGGGCAGGAACTGCCGGAGGAGCTGGCTCCGCACTTCCCCATCACCCAGCTGGCCGCTAAGGTGGCGGAGGAGACGTCGTGGGCCCCACAGGAGCTGGCTCCATGCTTCCCCGCCACCCAGCTGGTGGGGAACAAGTCACTCAGTGAACTGACCCCAATGAGTTCTCCCTCAAAGGCCAAAAGAATCTCATCTTTGCTGTTTTTTTACTGACAGAAACCAAGGCCTAAAGACTGAAGATATTGTTGAGGTTACCTAGCAATGGCTACAGAAAGCATGTGTTTCTTGAAGATACAGGATTCTATCATGGGGGAGGGTTAACCCTCAAATGTATTTTTTGGTAGATTTCAGATTTTTCTACAAACATGGGGCTTTTTTCAGGTTTGTAGAAAGCTCTGTCTTGTCTGTTCATGGCTCCAGTCTCCTGATTTAAGTGCTTACAGATGTGGCAATGCTGAGAATTAGATATATTGATAGGAGGTGCTTGAATGTCAATTTATTCAGTACAGCTTTTAATGTGGCATGGGTTACAGGTATTACGGAGATTACATGTGGTTTTATTGTTGTTAACATTTTTTTTTTAAAGTTTGCATTGTAAACTACCTTGAGTCACAAAGGAAAGGTGGGGTATAAATATATAATGGTAGAAGAGTGTGTGTGTGGGGAAAGAGCGCTGAACTACATATATAAAAAGCAGTTCTACCCTGATACCTTGGAGAGGCACTGCCAATCTGACTTGATAAGGAATAAGAAACTCTGTATATCCCAAACCTGTACAGGTAACAAGATATTTCAGTGGAAATACAGGAGCTAAATGGGAGAGGAAATGCAGTATTTGATGAAGTCAATTGCCTTGAAGATGTGTCTCCATTCGTTTTTCCTGGTAGTGCTGGAGTCATATTCTGGTGAACAAAGAATTTGTGTCACCCCAGAGAAAGGGGGGGGGGCTTCCAAAGAAAGGCACCTAATGAGTTGCAACTGATTCAATTAAAGGTTAATTGTTCTCTCAAAAGTTACATCAAGCCTGAAGCAAAAACACAAAAATGAACTCCTTCCCCAAAGACCCAGGAAAAACAGAGTGCTTTCATTTATCTTACAAATGCTTTAGGTTGAACAACAGTATTCCCAGATCTAAGTCCCACAACTAATTCCTCAAAGATATATAAGGAATCTGGAAATAGCAACTCGTGATGAAACGACACTTCACCCACGGGTCCCTGTGTAATGAATTACAACTTGGAAAGGTAAATATTTACTTTGTACTCTGTAAATGCTTAAAATCACCTTTACAAGAAAACCAGCATTCTCTACTGATTAGAGCATGTGACCAGAATCTGGAAAACCTGGGTTCAAATCCTCACTCTGCCACAGAAGCTTGCTGGGTAATTTTGGGCTAGTCATACACTTTCTGTCAAACCTACCTCACAAGGTTATTGTTGTGAGGATAAAATCAAGGAAGGAGAATATCATAAATTGCTTGGATTCCCATCTGGGGAGAAAAATGAGGTATAAAGATCTAAATAAAATAA
Organism: Eublepharis macularius; assembly: GCF_028583425.1. Taxonomy (NCBI): domain Eukaryota; kingdom Metazoa; phylum Chordata; class Lepidosauria; order Squamata; family Eublepharidae; genus Eublepharis; species Eublepharis macularius. Next base: position 36,331,196 of record NC_072792.1, on the reverse strand, counting down.
AAAGTTGCTGATCAAAATTTTCTTCTTAGTCTCCCAGGCCAGCAAGATATCCATTCATATGTTGACATGAGCTACAAACATAGCAAAAAAGTGTTTTCCTGTGACACATATTCTTCACATAATCCAAGAAGTTTCAGGGAATGTTCTAGAAGTGACTAATTTTCTATTCCGTAGGATGCCAAGTGTCTGAGAGAGTTTAATAGAACACTGCCTTCTATTGGGTTGGTTTTATTATTTGGGGGGACAGTGAACAGAATGTGAATATTGAAACAGATGGACTCAGCTTCAATGGCTGGGATTGCTGGAGAGTAAAGAGGGGAGGATGGTTGACAGATCCCCTGCCCCCTTCTGGCTATCCTGAAAAGGCAGTTGGTGATTGAATGTTGGGGGGTTGACAGTTGGAGTAAAGTGAAGAATGAAAGGAAGTTGGAGCCTGGCTTCTGACCAGAGAGGGTCAGCCAGAGAGTCCTCTGTGTGAGGAAGGAAGAGGAAGGTGTACCCTTTAAGGAAAAATCATTACGTTCATGAAGCACTTGTAGTCCTTGGACTAAAGTGAGAAAGACAGCAGTAACTTCAGTATAGACACCAGAGATCTGGGAGTTGTAGTGGGCCAAGGAAGTGGGTAGAAAGGAGTCTCCACTTTGCCACAGGTTTTAGCTGGGGCATAACTATAATGCCTGCCCAGTATCTTGAAAGGGTTTGACTCAGTGGAGTACCCTAAGGTCTGCAGAAAAGGGGAAGTTGTGTTGCATGTGTGTGTGAAAATAGCAGCACCTAACCTGAAGGAGTGCCAGACTCAGAACGAGCTTACAGTAACAACTTTTAAGTCTGATAACACTAACATCTCTCATACAAGCCAGCAACTTAAGAACCATACCAAGGGTTTTGTGCCAATGAAGTGTTCCATTTATAGACCTCTAAGTTACTTCAGTTTTAAACACCTGCCTACATACCTTCTTATTTTATCTACTTGTAAATAAACCCCCTGTTACACTTTGAATCTCTCCAAGCCTTGTGTGCCAGTTTCTATTTAAGGGAAGTGCAAACCCCTGATTTTCCCGTACTTGGACTTGGCTGGGTAACCATACCACTTACATGTTCCTGAAGGGTGGGACAAGAAAGAAATTTCAAGCTAAATATCAACCACGCTACTAAAGGCTCCCCAGCCCAGTATTCAGCTTCATAGGTTTAGAGAGGAAAAGTTTAACTTCAGGATAGAGGAAGGTCAGCCCAAGTTCAACCTGAGTTAGACGAGAGTTTGTGACAGTTGCCCAGTGCAGCTATCTGAAAGATTCAACTGACTATAGCATTGCAAACTGAATCATTGCAAACTGATTCTATAAACAATCTTCACCACTGAACAGTACAAACTATATCTATGCATATTTATTGGCCACTCCATCCAGCACTGCTGATGAATACCCCAAAATGGGCTGCAATGTGTATTGCAGAGAAGCTTTGCATGCATCCCAATAAGAGCCCTCTTTTCAAACTGCCTATCATGCTAGATATTTTGCTAGTTGTATTATGTACATCACAAGTTCAAAGTTTCAGTCCTTGATGTTCTAGAGATTTACAAATTGTACAAACTCATCCTTAATATACCCTCATCAGGGGTGTGCAATTTTAATTTTGCCATTTTAGTTTCAGATCTGTGGTTTCAGAATGAAGTCACTGCCAGTATTGTTTTGTTTTCAGAGGCCCTGGAGCCGTTTTGGATTTTGTCTGTTTCGTTACTGTTATATATCATAAATTTCAGCAGTGGTAATGCATGAGCTTTGCTGTTTCCCTGACTGTTCTTGCCGGTGGGGAGGGGAAGGATAGGGAAATAGTACTCTGGGACAGCCAGCTTTGCTCAGAATGTCTTTAAAATAGCACCGAACATACTCCTTCTTCCATCGACTTACTAAATTTTCTGTAGAAGCAGAACATACACACACACATTAACAGGTCCCTGTGCCTGCAGGCAGGAAAATGCATGACACTTCCCTGACTGTCATTCCTGGGATGGGGGAGGGGGGAGGAAATTTCCAAATTTGGTTCAGTTTTTCCAAATTTGGTCCAGTGTTATTTCTGTAACAGAATATAAGTAGAAAAGAGCAAGAGTCCAGTAGCACCTATAAGACTAACAAAATTTGTGGTAGATTTATCAGATCTATCTCAACAAGAGAACTGTGACTCACAAAAGCTCATACCCTATCAAATTTTTATTATAGGTGCTACTGGACTCTTGCTCTTTACTACTGCTACAGACAGACTAACACAGCTACCCATCTTGTAATACAGGATGAATTTGCTACCCTGTATCTGTAGAGCAAGATTTGGGACCAGTAGCACCTTAGACACTAACTAGAATTCCAGGGCATCAGCTTTCTAGAGTCAAAGGTACTGAACCAGAATCTTCTTCTACAAACCAAGATGGCTTCCCACTTAAGAATATATGTACCTGTAGTTTTGCTTTCAAAAAGGGCTTCTAACAGGACAGTTGAACTTGGGAGCTCATGGGGGAGCAAGAGAGAACCCCTTTAGTCTGAGTTTCCTGAAAAAAAATATACGAGCTTCACATCAGCACATCAGCACATGAGGGCAGCATGCCGCATTATCTTGAGATGGAAATCTGCACAGATTCAGGTAAGCCTGCAGAGAAGTGGGAGCTATCCAGATGTTTGCTGGGAGTGACTCATATGTGATTCTGGGCAGAAATTGTTGGTGTGTGCTTGATGCATGAAGCTCTTGGCTCTCGGGGAACAAGTTTGTTCCCTTCAGGCTAGACTTACCAACCTGGAGAAGATGAGAGAGAGAGAGAGAGAGAGAGAGAGAGAGAGAGAGAGAGAGAGAGAGAGAGAGAGAGAGAGAGTGGTATGCCAATGAGACCTTCAGGGACCTACTAGAGCAGTCCCACTCCTGCAATGAGAGCTCTTCCTCTGTCAAGGAAATGGAGAGTCTCAAGGTTGGAAGGCATCTGGCTGAGGAGGTGCAACATGGTCATATAAAGGTTATGTGACTACTTTCATGGATGAAAGATCAATATCTTCTAGAAAATATCCCTCTGGGGTCAAGGAGAGGTAGGCTTTTGGTAGTGAGTTATTCATTTATAGGATTACTAACAACAAAGCCCATAGTGGGGAGGGAAATACAATGGGCTCTAGAAAGGGGAGGAAGGGCAGGCAGGCATTCACTCCTCATTCATCACTGATTCCAGAAGGTGAAGGAGAGGGGTGGGCATTGTTATCTGCTCCATGCCTGATCTCAGCCATGTGAAGGGGTGGTGGGCTTTGCTACCTGCTCCATGCCTGATGCACGCTGGGTAAAGGGGTGCATTGCTTCCTGTTCTGCCCCTGACTACAACGGGGTGAAGGGGGGCAGGCATTGCTGCCTGCTCTGAGCCTGATCCAAGCTGGGTGAAGGGGGGTGGGCATTGCCACCTGCTACCTGCTGGCTAAAGGGAGGAACAGGCATTGCCTGCTCTGCATCTGAACCTGACAGGTGAAGGTGAGTGGCAGGCTTTACTACCTGCTCTGCTCCTGATCCCAGCTGAGTGAAATGGGGTGTGGGCATTGCCACCTGCTCTGCTCCTGATTCTGGCAGGTTGAAGAGGGGGCAGGCATTGCTGCATGCTTGGCTCCTGACTCCAGCAGGGTGAAGACAGGGTGAGCATTGCTGCCTGCTCAGTGGCTTAATCCGGTGGGTTGAAGAGGGCAGGTATTGCCACCTGTTCTGCTTCTTATCCAGGCTGGGTGAAAGGAAGAAGGGCATTGCCACCTGCTCCACTTCTAATACCCCTCCACTTGCCACCCCTCCCCTTGCCACTTCTAATACCAGCTGGATTAAGGTGGGGGATTGGCATTGCCTTCTGCTCCACTTTTAATACCAGCTGGGTTAAGGCAGGCGGTGGGCATTGCCACCTGCTCTGCTCCTAATACCAGCTGTATTAAGGCAAGGGGTGGGCATTGCCACCTGCTATGCTCCTAATACCAGCTTGGTTAAGGCATGGGGTGGACATTGCCATCTGCTCTGCACCTAATACTGGCTGGGTTAAGTTGGGGGGACATTGCCCACTGCTCCACTCTTGATTCCAACTGGTTCAAAGGGAGGTGGGCATTGCCAACTGCTCCACTCCTAATACTAGCTGAGTTAAGTTGAGGAGAGGGCATTGCTACCTTCTCCACTCCTAATACCAACTGGGTTGAGGTCGGGGGGGGGGGGTGGACATTGCCACCTGCCCTGCTCTTTATACCAGCTGTGTTAAGGTGGGGATGGGCATTGCCACCTGCTTCACTCTTAATATCAGTTGGGTGAAGGCAGTAGGCGGGCATTGCCACCTGCTCCCGTTCTGTTCCTGGCCTGGGCTTCCCACCATGGCCTGTTTTTTGGAGGTGTCTTGCCTAGGCTTCCCTCCATGGCAGCGCCATCTAGTGGTGCACCAAGGTATAAAGTGAGTTTTTTGAAATGCACTTACTCAATTATATAGTAGTAGAAGAAGTCAAAGGTAGAATTACTAGGCTCAAGGAGGACAAAGTATGCTGAAGGAAAATCAGCATGGCTTCTACAAAAGGAAGTCCTGTCTCACCAACCTTTTGGAGTCTTTGAGAAAGCAAATAAACATGTATCTACATGTATCCTGATAGACATTATATACTTGGACTTTCAAAAAGCGTTTAACAAGATACCTCACCAAAGACTCCTGAGTAAGCTTAGCAGTCATGGTGAGAACTAGATGGACCACTGGTTTGATACAGCAGGGCTCTCATTCTAGAATCCACTAATGGTTGCTTCTGTGGAGAGGGGAATTCCATGAAGAACACTCTCGGGTTGTGCATAAACATTTGGCTTCTTCCAATTCAAATTGAAATGCTATGCAGATGATATGCTTATGACAATTCTGAACCCACAGGAGACAATACAAGATATAATGGATCAGCTCATGAATTTTGGAAAATATTCAGGATTTAAATTCAATAAGAAAAAAACTAAAATAATTACCAAGTTTTTAACAAGGGAAGAAGAAGAAAGAATTTGGGAAATATCAGGATGTGAGAGAGCAACAAGTGCAGTGAAATATTTGGGCATAAACTTAACAGGACAAAAGGAAACACTATTTAAAGACAACTATGAGTTATTGTGGAGGAGAATTCAAAAAGACTTAGAAAGATGGTCCAAGTTGAAGCTGTCATGGATAGGAAGAATTTCTGCAATTAAAATGAATATCTTACCGAAAATTAACTTTTTGTTTCAAATGTTACCAATTAGCATAAAAGATAAGACATTGAAAGACTGGCAGAGACAAATAAATCAATTTGTTTGGGATGGCAAAAAACCAAGAATAAGATTCAAGGTACTACAAGATGAAAGAAGTAGAGGAGGGCTGGCGGTCCCAAATATTAAGTTATATTATCAAGCAGCTGGCTTAGTTTGGATTATTACAATCAAAAGGCAATTGTATACTTATTTCACAAATTTATCAATGTGCAAAGTGCAAAAGTGCATAAGCCAATGTTATAAATACCATAAATAATGCAATAAATATACAATAAATAGTTACAAAATCTGTCAGTCCATGTGTGCAGTCATTTGTTACTTGGCAAATTCCACAGTGAAATGTCCAACATTAGAGAACGGAGTATTAGGAGTACCAACAGTCCATGCAAGCTCTGGTGTTAACAGTGGGCATATAGCTATATATGCCCCCCAAGTGGGAGCAGGATGAGCCTTGGTGGGGGGTGGGAGGAAAGGTGGGAGAAGGGCCCCTGAGGGTTGGGGGCATTTTGCATGCAAAATGCCACCCCTGGCAAGACAAGCCTGCCTCTTCATTTTTTCCCCATAGGAAATAATGAAGATCAGCAGCAGCAAGCACAAAATAGGAGATTAGCAGCAGCAAGCGAAAACCTTTCCCTTTTTAGGTGAGAATAGGGGGACCTGGTTTGGGGGGCCATAACATGGCCCCCCAAAGTCCAATCTGTCTGAAACTTGGGGGATGTTAGAGAGGAGTTAGAGGAAGGTACCCACCAAGTTTGGCTTGATTCAGTGGGAAAATGCCTCCCCCAGACTTCAGGGAAGCCTGGGGAGGCTTTTTCCCATTGAAATGCATTACCGAAACAAGCCGAAATACCGAAACGATTACCGAATTGTGAAAACTGAAACGGCTTGCCGTTTCGGTATTAGCGATTACCGAAACAGTTTCTTGTTTCGGTAATAACCAAAACAAGAATACCGAAACGGTGTGCTTTTGCACACCCCTAGTGGTCTCCCGTTGTTGCTTTGGTTTGGATTATTGACTGGATACTAAACCCTAAGGAAAGATTAATAAAATTAGAGTTGATGGATTTAGTAGATGGGCTGCATAACTACCTTTCAGTGGCAAGAAGAATAAGGAGACAACAAAAGAGTCATGTTATAAGGGACAGCCTCATACAAATTTGGGAATCAGTTAGTAAGAGAATAAGTCCATTGATATCGCCAATATTATCACCAATTGAAGCTTTTTGCAATAAAAAGCAGAGAAAAGACAATGACTTAATAACATACAGAGATATGATAAACTCTCAAGGGAAGATAAAATCATGGCAAGAAATTCAAGATGAAGGAATAAAAATACAATGGCTGATATACTTTCAGGCTATCTCTAGATTAAAAGGAGCTCTTAAAGTTCACAGAGGACAACTAAGAGACCTTACAGAATTCGAGAAAATAATCACACAGAAAAAAAGAGCAAATTTTGGGTCACATCTACAAACTTTTACTTCAATATGATACAGAAACAGAACAAGTTATAATCTGCATGGTAAAATGGATGCAAAATTTTGGAGAAGAAATAACATTTCAACAGTGGGAGAATCTTTGGACAAAGGGTATAAATTTTATGGCAAGTCAAACACTAAGGGAAAACTGGTATAAGATGTTCTTCAGATGGTATATCACACCAAAGGATATTGAGAAAATGGACAAGAAATATATAGGGTCATGTTGGAAATGTAAAGAAGCAGATGGCTCTTTTTATCATATGTGGTGGGCGTAAAAAAAATAAAAAATTCTGGAAAGACATTCATGCTGAGATGCAAAAAATCTTAAAACTAGATTTTGCCTTAAAACCCCAGGCTATGCTGCTGGGAATAATACCAGAAAATATCGATAAAACATTACATGAATTATTCAGATATCTGATGACAGCGGCAAGAGTGACATTTGCGAGGAAATGGAAAGAAGATGAATGCTCAAACAAGGAAATTTGGAAAGATAAGATGGCAGAATATGCAGTGATGGCGAAACTGACGAGTTATATAAATAGAAGACCAATAAGTGAATTTGAAGAGAAATGGGGGAATTATTTTGCTTATAAAGAATAAAATAAATAAGAGGTTGCAGTTCTATAAAGTACCGATTTATTGTATATAGCTTATTAGTGCTTATAGTCTAACAAGGGGAGAAAGGTATGAACATATAATTAAATATTTTATTGCTAGTTGCTAAAATAGTTTGAAGATTTGGAAGCATTGATAATGTTAGGGACAAGTAGAGAGGATGAGGATCGCTATATTAATCAGTTATATAAAGAGTTAAGATGAAATAGTGCAGCAATTACAGAATGAAGTTTATATATTGATAAATACTGAATATAAAGCTATGATAAGATGGAAATGGTCAAATATTAGGGACGAGGTAGACTGCATAATGTATTTAGTTTGTGAAGATAAAGGTGAAAATACTCAGTAGCTGGAATAGTATATGTATTCTTTATTTTAATATTGATTAACTCTGATTAAGATATGTTTTGCGTACTCTGTATTTTAATAACTCTTGTAGTGCAAAATCCTACCCCTCCTTTGACCCTGTAACTCCCCCTGTTTTTTTCTGTACCCTTTTTATTTTGGAAATATTTAAAAAAATTCAAACAACATTTGGCTTCTTCCTATTAACGTATGAAAACGCTCAGCTACGTTCCTTCAAAAGCATTATCGGTATATATTGATAGCAGAAGGATGGAAGAAACCATCCTTCAGATCCTGCTCATTTCTCCATCACCATTGTGGGGATTGCTCAGCCTTTTTATACCTGCCAGAAGGATCTTTGATGTTCCTATATGTTGATGGAGGCCCTTCACCCCATCTGTCAATACTCAGTGCATTTTAAAATTGTACCTTATATGTTTATGAAAATGTTAGAGACTATTCCATGTGCATTTGCTTTAGGTATGCCTTCTGTTTTTACAGAACAGTTCCTCTCAAGGTAATAGATATTTATTTTACAAGCATATACCACTTTTGAAAGGCATGCGGAGGTTCTTGCCATTGTCACCCTAGAAGCCACTCTGTTTCAGAAAGAAAGAGAAACAATTCCCCCGGGGAAAAGTAACAAACTGTTATAATTGGCACAAAGCACGTTTTGTTCAAAGCAAAGAGCACACCTCTAAAGGCAACGTGTAGCTTTATTACTCGTTTTTAACTATACAAATCCTTGTTGCTTTGCATAAAATTCCTATAATGTTTTATGTTCCATTTTGTTATAGTGAAGTTACACATCTGTGGGGGTTTTGCAGTTGTTTTTGGCTGTTTTGCTCTAAGGTATCTACCTCATGAAATAAACTTTTATTGTTGCACTCTTCCCTCCCTCCCACCCATGAGCGCTCTTTCTCTCTGTTTGTGTCCAGACTACAAAGCTAAGATATGCATGTTAAGCCTCTTCTGTGGTCCTCAGAAATACTTATCCGAAAAGCAATTTCTTCCCCGAAATGAGCATTTGATTAGATTTAGATGAAGGAGAAACAGCTTTATGGAACATTGTTCTGTTATAGACCAGATATTGTGCTTGAAAGGTCAAAAGTAGCAAATAAATCATGTGGTGAGCTGAAATCAACTTCATTGTTGAAGAATTGGGGGTGGAGGGAGGGGGGAAAGCTTTGCAGTAAAACATTTGTTTTGCATATAAAATGTACCATTGTTACCCAAATGGTTCTGAGGTAACAAGGCCAGGAAATACTCATATCTTGTACCCTGGAGATTAGGCAGTTACTGGGGCACAGGTGCCAATGGATCATCCTGGTTGGTCATGGCTTTCCAAAGTCCCTCTCATTTCTGCAAATTATATTTAACTAGAGATGCCAGACACTGAAAGTGAGGTCTTCTGCATGCAAAGCATGTGCTCTGTCACCAAGCCATGCCCCCTTCCTGAGTCAGTAAATAAAGGAAAGTTCACCTTGCACAGTAGTATAATGAAGGTAAATCATGTCATTATCAGGCATTGATTAGGGGTGGCTTTTTGAATGACAGTGAGAAATTGGTCGACAGGCAGTGACAAATTATTAACTCCCAAGTCCTGCTCGGTTTTTAGAAAGTGGATAAAACATGGTGATATTAATGCCGGCAAATTTTTCTGACTCAGAAAAATAAGATGGTGTTTATCTTTCAAGGCCAGAGGTGTAAAAAGTGACGGACTGATTGGCACACTCAAGTTCCATTTAAAGTAGTAGAAATGAAGTATGCAAAGAGCTGGTTAGCTTGGGGAGGGTATTGATTTGTCTCTATAGTGGGGCCTCTTTGTTTCTCTCTTGCTCTTTTGCTTGTACATACTGGCAGGCAGTGCTGAGGATTCTGGGAGATTTGGAGGGAAATAGTGCCCCTTCTGCCGTAACAGACAAGTAGGGTCAAACCAGACAAAATGTAAGAGATTAATGAATAGGATTTATCTGCATTCTCTTAACTCCTTTCATGTTTTTTAAAAGCAGCCATGGTTGGGGGGATTCAGAGGAATGAATCTTCTCCTCCTGCACCAATTCCTTGGGGTAAATTGCCATCCCAAATGCCTTTCTCACCAGTCAAGGGACAACTTCTCATTCATGGATAAATAAAGTGGGGAATGAGTGATCTGTATTTAAGCTAATATTTGAGTATGCAGACAGGGAGAATGAACCCTGCTTCTTCCCATATATTTCCTTGCTGTCTGATTTCCGTCTAGTGTGAGAGTTTGACTAGGAGATGCATGGTTCAAATACCAGAGAACATAAAGATAATCCAGGGGAAGAGGGAGGCTTTTACTTGCCTTACCTATAAATTTGTATTTAAAAAAAGAATCACCATTCACTTTAGCTGTGAATGAATGGTCAGCAATAAATCCTATCATGTACTGTTTGTTTCTACTTGTTCTCTTATGTTGCCAAATGCTCCCTATGTATGCTGTTCAAATAAAAGCTACCCTCAAAATCAGGCCCGCCTGGCCAGCAGCATACCTGCTTTTGCCTCCCCACTGGCGGAAGAGCTGACAGCTTGCTCTTCCTGGCTATCTGGGGATGGAGGAGGGGATGGAGCCAACCACCTTAGAAGGCAGCTCCGCCACTGCTCCTTTGCAGTCATTCCTTCCTCCTCTCAGTCCCCCTGTGTACTACTTTCTCTGCTGTCTCCTCCTCCAGGAGTGCAAAAAAAAATATTTCAGAGGAAAACAAGTGCTGACTGTCCATGGTGGCTGAGCAGGGACACATCCTTCAGCCCCCTGGTTGCCAATCCAACCCAAGCATTGACTCAACAACTGCTTTTCTTGATAGGGTTCCTTTCCTCCTGGAGGCTGTGGCTACTCTAAGCAGTCACAGTTCCCCCTCTCACTTTCCTGTAAACTGGCTCCAACAGTTCCCCTCCATCATTCCTGGCTGAAGCTACCTGCCAAGATGTTCTGGGAGGGGATGAAGGAGACAGCGATGGCACTCAGTTTCTGTCTTGTTATTTGGCTGGACTGAGGAGAAACCTCTGAGGAAAGGAATAGGTGTGTGCCCCATTTACTCGCCCACTTCATGCTCTGCTCACACATGTACACCCCTTGGTGGGGACATGGCAGCAATTCCCAGGTCTCTTGCTCCTCCTCCCCCAGACATCTTCAGCATCACTACCTCAACAATAGGGAGGGGCTGCAGCAACAGCAGTCCCCAAGCTTCTGGTTTTCCCCTCTTCCCCCTCCCCCTTACACCTGCCTCAGTGATGGGGAGGCGACAACAGCAGTTCCCGCTCCTCTTTTCTTGCTGTCCACCTTCCCCACCAGTCTGCCTGTTTCTCTGTCATTTATTGTCCTTTTGGCAGAGTTGTAAAATGCACACATAAGAGCATATCCCCCTCAGATGATATCACTCCTGCTGTGCACTCCCTTTAAATTAAACAACAACAACTGCTCGTATTTATTGCTCTTCTAGACAAAAATAATCGTGTTTTTCTGTATTGTGCCGACTGATGCCAATAAAAGCTAACTGACTGACTGACTGACTAGACAGATTAGTGCACCACTCAGAATAGTGAACAAGGTTAGTGTTATTATCATCCCCACCATACAGCTGGGGAGCTGGGGCTGAGAGAAGTGGCTTACCCAAGGACACCTACTGAGCTCATGGCAAGAGTGAGATTCGAACCAGCAGAGTGGTGATTTGCAACCCAGTCATTAAACCACTATGCTACAGTATTCCACTTACGACAACAAACATGGGGACAATTACACATTAAACTGGAGGACTTCGGAAGTGATGGAGAAAATCTCTTAAGTTCCTCTGTCAAATCTGGCTTTTTTGTGTTAGATCATTTGTTTTGTATGTAGGCTTTTGTTTGTTACAAGATATGCCTGGGTATGTGTCAGACTTCATCACATGACTGTTGTGAAAGGTACATACCAATTGGATGACTTTTTCCTTTTATTTGATCAATGCCTGGTGATCTCTGGATTTGATAGTTCTTATCACCTTGTGAAGAACATAGGGACTCATACATTATTTTCACTATCTGCTTTCTGTTTTGATTGTTAGTTCTCTGCTGAACGTCAAGGCTAGAAGTATTTGGTTGTTATAGGATGCCATCAGAAAGTAAAGATAAGCTTCTTCAGTGAAGATGCTCTATGAGACAGTAAATTTTAATAGAAAGAAGGAAGCCATGGATTTGAGCAACAGATTGTGTGTTGTGGGGGGAGAGGGATAGATGTATGGTAATACTAAACATTGTACATATGTCTTCACATTTTGGTAAATAAATAATCTGAACTTTTGCAAAATGGCTGTTCTTTTGCTTGTGAGCAAATATAGCTTTAAGTTCTGCTAATCTACACTCCCTCAGAATGTCTCTGTGCAGCTGGCTTCTCACTTAAAATTGTACAAATTTATCGTGATATGTGAGATGCTCGCAGTCCTTTTTTTTTTTTTGACATGGTAAGCTCAGTGCAATGTGACTTTCTCTCATCATTTCAGTGAGGCAAACACATCTGATGAATTCATTCCCACAAGGTGGGCTCATCATTTTTGATTGACATGCACACATGCGTGTGCACGCACACACACAAAACCATCCGTCTTCTTGTGCACGTAGCTATGAGAACCTCCATGGAATTTAACTTAGATTTTTCTTTCTCTTCCTCTTTCTTGCTGGCCCTTGCTCACACCCGCATGAACAATTTACCAGTATTTGCTTGGTATGGGGAGGCACATACCAAGGAGATTCTCCCCATACCATGGAGATTCAGCTGCCCACAGCTGTGTGCACAAGCAAGTTTTGCTCAAAGAAATTTCCATTCAGCTTGCACAGGAAGGTGGTTTGCATCCTTGATTTCTTTCATAGCAATGTCAGGAATGATGTTCTCTCTCCCAAAGGTATTAGACAGTATTGGAATATTACAAAGGTATTAGAAACAGTGACAAGGCTGCTCCAGGTTGCTTCACAGAAAATTACTCTGAAAAGACTAAGAAAGTTTTATACAGAATGTGACAGAAAACTGGATGGTCATCAAACTGGGTGGTCCACATTGGCCCCTGGACAAGGATTCCCAGTAATAACCTCCCACACACTTAAAAGAAACAAAACATTTAAAATGAAAGAAGAGAAATGGAGTGTGTAAACAGTAAGGCCATGAAATGATCCCCACTGAACTCAGTGGGGCGACTTCTCATTTATTGCTTAATCTCAGCGTGACAATCAAGCAAGAGGGAGAGAAAGCAATCAACAAATGTTTAAAGGACGGGAAAAGGCTTCTCTGGGGATCCAGATTCTTTCACTTTAACATTTTGCTTAATTGGAAAACATAATTTGCTCTTACTCTGATTTCAAAGCAAGGAAAGGGTTAAAGTGAGAGATTATTGGATTCCTAGAGAAGATTCTAGCAGTGGTGGAAAGTGCTGCCAAGTCTTTAGCATGGATATGTTCATGCTGATTGCAAAGGAGTAGCTGTGTTAGTCCATTGCTGCAAAATAAAGCAGACACCCAACGGCATTTTAAAGTCTAGCACATTTATTTCAAGATGAGCTTTTATGAGTTAGTGATGACTTCTTTAGATATGTATGGAAATCAACCTGAGAATCATTCTTATGCTTTCTTTTTTTCCACATAATGAATCTGCACTTGAAAGGCTCATGACAGAATTCATTCCTGATCTTAATCCCCACCCTGCCCAACCTGCCCCATAAGAAGAATTCTCAGTTTGATTTCTTCATCTGCATCTGAATCACAAAAAGCTCATATTGAAATAAAAGTTAGTCTTTAAGGTGCCACTTTTGTTTTACATTTATGCTGACTGGATTTCTTGTGGTTCAGGTGCGATTGTAACTGGATTTCTCAGCTCAGCCAGTTAGCCATTACCCTACACAAGCATCTGGAAATCTAACATCATACAACATATGGAACAATTGTACTTTAGACAGTTACAAAACACATAAAAGCTGTCTAAATGCAGTATCTATCTCATAGACTTCTATTCTTTTCCATGTCCCAAAGAAAATGTGGCTCATCTACCTCTTTCATTTTAGACAGAAGCTGAGGAATGGCAAACCTGGTGCCTTAATAACTTTTTGCATGTAACTTCAATAGCCTGAAGTCCATTTGCTAGTATTCTGAGGCAAACAAGCAAGATCTGCACAGTGTTGCAGCTCAGAGGGATAGGACTTGCAAATACAGAATTGTAACCTTTGATTTTTCTTTAGAATATTTATGTACTACCTGTACAGAGAGCTGCTTGAGGTGGTTCACAAACAAAAAACAACATAATTTTTAAGAAGTCAGGACGACAGGAGGAAACATTTCCAGAATGCTTCAATCTATCATCATTAGGATACCCTAAAATTGGGCCCGTCAGCAGATTGAAAGCCAGTTAACATCAACAGGATGAAAACCTAAATCTCTGGAATTGGCCAGTAACCACTGGTGTTGAACAAAGTGAAAGAGAAGACCCCAAAAGAGTTTCAGTTTGGTAGTCATCTTGGTCTGTAATAGAACAGCAGGATCAGAGTTCAGTAACACCTTAGAGACCAACAAGATTTTCAGGGTATAAGTTTTTGAGAATCAAAGTTCCCTTTTTCTTCACATCTGAAGAAGAGAGTTTTGACTCTGAAAAACTCATATCCTTAAAATCTTGTTGGTCTCTAAGGGCCAAGCTACACATGACGATTGACACTTGAACGGCAAGTGGATTGAGTGGAGGGCAAGTGAACAGGGAGAAATACACTTGCTGTTCAAGTGTCATTCGTCATGTGTAGCTTGGCCCTAAGGTGCCATTGGACTCAAACACTGCAAATTCTTTAAGGTCCCCTGTTTAATTCTGCACCTACAGACTCTTCTGTGAACAAGCAGGCCTTCCCTCGGCTTCTGCTGCAGGAGAGCAGGCAAGTCAGGCACAGCTGCCCATGGGGGCTTACTTTAGCTTCAGATCCAGATTTGGGGTGGGGGGGGCAAAGAAAGGTTATGAACCGATGATCCTGCAGAGAAGAAGGCAGCTTAAAAAAAGAAAACAAGAGCGTCAACCTGGAGCCAGCCTTAAAGTGGCTCCAGCTTGTGGCTTCACAATCCTAAGAAGAGCGGCCAGATTCGATTCTTGTCTGAGTCTACAGACTGTAATAGCCACTTTGGAAGAGGCCTTGAAGAGGAGGCCTCATCAATGGCAATACTCAACCAGCCTCCTTCAGCACTGCAGTCGCCTTCTCCTCCTCCTTATCTGGCCGTTGGCAGCCACGATGAGCACCTGGCCCAGCCCTCCACCCTCTTTCCCCTCCTTATCATCTGTCTTGCCGGCCTCCTTCTGTGCCAAGGCCAAGCTAAACGACACCTTCACCATGGCGGCGGCTGAGGTGCTTCCTCCTCTCTTCCACTCTCTGGGGCTGAGGGAATCCCAGTTCAGGCCAGGTTCCCTCGCTTGGCTCAGCTCGGCTCAGCTCTGTTCCCCAGCTAGAGAGCCGGCAGTAGCTGGAGGTGCTCTCTGGCTCCACCTTGGGGGTCAAGCCAGCCCCAGCCAGGAGAGAAGCAGGACGAGGCCCCATTCCTGCTCCATCCCTATAGGGCCCGTCCACAGGTGCCAGAGGAGTGGGAGGGTGGAGCCATCTGAGAGTTAATATCTGTGAGCTTCAGCTGAGAAACTGTGAGCAGAGAAATCAGAATCTGTGGTCAATTGTGCAGCTGATCACATTAGCAGGAACACTAGAACATAAGAACATAAGAGAAGCCATGTTGGATCAGGCCAATGGCCCATCCAGTTCAACACTCTGTGTCACACAGTGGCCAAAACTAGGTGTCATCAGGAGGTCTGCCAGTGGGGAAGGGACACTAGAAGCCCTCCCACTGATTGCCCCCCCAAACACCAAGAATACAGAGCATCACTGCCCTAGACAGAGAGTTCCACCTATACATTGTGACTAATAGCCACTGATGGACCTCTGCTCCATATGTTTACCCAATCCCCTCTTGAAGCTGTCTATGCTTGAAGCTGCCACCACCTCCTGAAGCAGTGAATTCCATATGTTAATCACCCTTTGGGTGGAGAAGTACTTCCTTTTATCCATTCTAACCCGACTGCTCAGACATTTCATTGAGTGCTCACGAGTTCTTGTACTGTGAGAAAGGGAGAAAAATACTTCTTTCTCTGCCTTCTCATCCCATGCATAATCTTGTAAACCTCTATCATGTCACCCCTGGGGGCCAAGCTACAAGTGAAGAATGACACTTGAACAGCAACTGTATTTCTCCCTGTTCACTTGCCCTCCACTCAATCCACTTGCCATTCAAGTGTCATTCATCACTTGTAGCTTGGCCCTCAGTTGTCGTTTCTCCAAGCTAAAGAGCCCCAAGTGCTTTAACATTTCTTCACTGGGGAAGTGTTCCATCCCTTTAATCATTCTAGTTCCCATTTTCTGCACTTTTTCCAGTGCTATAATATCTTTTTTGAGGTGTGGTGACCAGAGTTGTACACAGTATTCCAAATGAGGCCATACCATTGATTTATACTGCCCTCAGGTAACCTCAGTCTCATAAACTTGGTACCACTCATCCATCCTTCTGGGTTGCTCTGCATCATGATCCAGAAGATGCAGCTCTTACCATCCTGGAAGCAACTGTACTGTTACTGTACTGTGTTTTCTTCTCTGATCTGCTGTTATGGTAATGTAGGGACCACAGAACTAGAGTGAGACCCTGACAGGGAGTCCCAGGACAAAAATACTATATTTCCTATTCACCAAGAACCTTCTATCTTGTTTGTCTCTAAGTTGATTGTGTTTAAACACTGCATCTTTTCTCTTGTTTATTGGAAGAAATATCATCTTCCTGACACTTTTCCTTTCCTCCCAATACTCCATAATCCACCTTCATACTTCTGAGCACTCCATGGAGGGAGATGAAGGTTGTAAAAAGAGGGGCTACTACAGTTTAAATGCATAGGAAAGGATATTGAGAAAGAATGGTGTAAGAAAGGGAATGGGGAGAAAGGTTTCTGGGTGTTTCATCTGAAACTGAATTAACTTCCATGGCACTTTACAGGATGGAGGGATGAAATTTCTGGTAAGTTAGAGAAAGTCTTTGTGTAGCCAATGAGATATACTTGACATGGTAACACAAAGAAGGCTCACTTATGCAGTCTTGGCTTTGGTCACGATAGTTCAGTATTGCAACTTCTGAGTAGCTTTCCAGTGGATGCTCCCAACTCCTGCTGAGATCCTCTTATTGAGATTATAACAATCATAATAATAAAACAACAACATTCGATTTATATATCACCCTTCAGGACAACTTAATGCCCACTCAGAGCAGTTTCAAAAGTATGTTATTATTATCCCCACAACAATCACCCTGTGAGGTAGGTTGGGCTGAGAGAGCTCCTAGAAACTATGACTGACCCAAGGTCACCCAGCTGACTTCAAGGGGAGGAGTGGGGAATCAAACTTGGTTCTGAAGATTGAAGCGGGGCTTCATTTGCAAAGCATATGAGCACATGAAGTTGCCTTATACAGAGTCAGACCATTAGTCTATCAAAGTCAGTATTGTCTACTGTGATTGATATTGTTTCTCCAAAGACTCAGGTAAAGATCTTTCACAACACTCACTAGCCCTGCCATATGTTACAATGAACTCATGTACAATCCGAGTACATTGTACACTTGATTTTGCTTTATACGTGGATTGAGTAAATCTCATGTTACATTCAATACATGTACAACTGAACATGTGACTGAAACCCCCCATATATCCAGGTAGTGTTCCCTGATTTCACTGGTAAAGAGAAAGCACATTGTCTATTTCTTACAAACAGATGTGTGCACTTACAAATAGGTTGTATGAGCATTCACTGTAACGTGTGAACAGGGCAAGTATCTGAGGGCCAAGCTACAAGTGACGAACGACACTTGAACGGCAAGTGTATTTCTCTCTGTTCACTTGCCCTCCACTCAATCCACTTGCCGTTCAAGTGTCATTCGTCACTTGTAGCTTGGCCCTGAGTCTTCTAAGTAGATGTGCTAAGGATTATACTTGGGATCTTTTGTATACAAAGCAGATGCTCTATCACTAGGCCACAGCCCCTCCCCTACTGAGTTACAGGAGTATGGAAGGAAAACTGAATCCAGTGGAGGTCAGTAGGATGATTTTTTATATCTCCATTTTCTGGAGCAAATCTCTCTATTCCAAACAATTTCACTCTTGAAAGAATGGGAGAGCCCACCCCTAAATCCATTTTAGAAAGTAAAATTAAGATACCACATAGACAGACAAACTTTTACCCTTGTTGGCAACTTCTTCCAGTCATGATTATCACGCAATGTTTTAAGACACTGTGTGTGGTATAATGGCGATGAGGAGTGCTTGTTGGAGGAGACTGGGAATTAGAAATGTTTCCTTATAAAGAGTGCGTGGATGCTGATCAGTTTTCCTTTCACCTTTCTTTCTATGTATGCACAAGACTTTTCCTTTCTGGAACAAACCTTCCTTATGTGAAGCCTACCTGTAGAAGATTTTTGTATAAAAATGCAAAACGGCACAATAATTGCCAGTGCAGCCCTCTCATAGTTCAACAACGGAGCACACCTGCTCATCTTTTTAGATTTGTCGCGGTTTGAGGTGAGCAGTACCATGGAATGGAATGTGGTGAGAGACAATAATGAAGGAATAACCTTCACTCATAATGTTTGGAGTCTGTGTAGAAAGAAGATCAGAAAAATGTAATTCTTCGATACCCTTCAAAATCAGATTGCTGCATACTTACAGTTTCCTGAGAAATTTCCTTTGATATTTTAAACAAAATTTCCCTATGCTTAGGAAACTTTATTTCAGAATACTGAGGCTGAGAAGTTCAGTTCACTTTGCTCTTCATTCCAGTCAATATTCCACAGGAAAGATTTATGGCTAATAAAATTTCCATTTTATGCTGAATTTCAAAGAAACTATTACATATATCCTGAGTGTGCAGGCTCTACCATATTGTGGACTTTTTAAAAAAAAGTCAACATCTATGTCCTATTATAATTAAACTGACAACTTTGGTTTGCCAGCATTTCTCTGTGACAGTGAGAAATTCTAAATTTGTATTATAGAGTTGGTTACACACCCACACACCACTTGGACGGTAATTTGAACTGAGACACAAGAAAGTCACACATACATCTCCCCCTCCCCTGCTTCCCCATTTGGGCTCAAAGGCAAAAATATCATCTGGGCAGTACATTAAACACTTATGTAGTAACCATAAATCAGAATAATTTGCTAATTAACAAGCTTGTGGGGAAATAATAACCCATTATGCTCAACCAATTTGCTTAATAATAATAATAATAATAATAATAATAATAATAATAATAATAATAACAACATTCGGTTTATATACTGCCCTTCAGGACAACTTAATGCCCACTCAGAGCAGTTTACAAAGTATGTTATTATTATCCCCACAACAACAAACACCCTGTGAGGCTGAGAGAGCTCCTAGAAGCTGAGACTGACCCAAGGTTACCCAGCTGGCTTCAAGTTGAGGAGTGGGGAATCAAAAACGGTTCTCCAGATTAGAGCCCCACACTCTTAACCACTACACTAAACTGGCTCTGAAATTTGCCCTGAGTTTTTGAAATGAAATTTTGAAATCTTCTCATTCTGATCACTGCAACTGAAGCCTGAATCCAAGTCTTTCAGTTTAGCAAGAAGACAGGGACTACCAAGACATGAAATGTACCCATTCATGATTTTTTTATCATCTTCACACACACACACAGAGAGAGAGAGAGAGAGAGAGAGAGAGAGAGAGAGAGAGAGAGAGAGAGAGAGAGAGAGAGAGAGAGATTTATTCTGGCTTCCACCTCTCTTAGGGAATGGCAGGCACCAGACTTGGAGATGAAGGAAAAATAATATTTGCTTAAGAGCTAAACAGGGTCAGTCCCTGGTCAATACTCACATAGGAAAGCATGAAAGAAATCTAGGGTTACTGTGCAAAGGCAGGCAATGAATGTTAGTTGCCTTGAAAAACTTATGTGGTCGCCATAAGTCAGCTGTGATTTGATGGCAAAAAAAAGTGATGCAGCTAATGAGTTAACGAGGAAGGGGAGGCTGTCTAAAGCTGTCTTGCTTAACCTCTCACCTTTTTTTTTCATAGTTCACCCATCCTTCCCTCATTATGGCAACAATGTTGAATTAGCCAATTACTTTGGAGCCAAGCAGGATTTTTTTGAATCCCTAGATCCTGAGGGACACTGTGTTCTAGGGGTGTGCACTGGGAAAATTTCTGTTTCAATTTCAGTTCGGGGCGTGTGTGTGTGTGAGAAATAATTCCATTCCAGTTTGTATCAGAGTCGATTTTTTGCATACCCACATCAATCAATGTTGCCAACCTTTCCTTGCGTTGTTCATAAAAACACACAGAAAGGGATGGTGATGTCTATGTTGGCGCCAACAGCACTGTGCTGTTTGCTGCTCCCTTTCCCGGTGCAAAGCAAACTTTTTGCGATTTGATCCCTACAAGCATGTCAATGCCAATGCCAATTTTGCCAACAGAATTAATGCCAATGCCAATGCAAATTTTGCAAACAGAATCCGGCACTCCAGGCAGCAGCCTCGCTGCGTTCAGCCTGGGGCCGTAATTTGCAGGCTTGTGGGAGGGAGACAGACCCCCTCCCTCATCCGGGCATTCTGGCCGGGGGCGGAGCCAGACGCCTCAGAGGCTGCTCTGCCGCACCGGCCAGCAGTCGCGTTCTTCGCTCGGCAGGGAAGGCAGCGTGCTCTCCCCGTGCAGAGCGACTGGGCCGGCATCCCGAGCGCGGGAGTGGGCCTAACGTGGCGGCGGCGGCGGCGGATGGACGGTCTGGTCGGGGCGGCTGCGCTGACGCTTGTCTGAGCCGCACCGGCGCGAGGAGGACCACGGCGCCACAGCGGAGGACGAGCAGTTTGGTTTGGCGCGCGCTCTGTGCCGCAGCCGCGTTGCAGCCAGAGGCTTCTAGCTGCGGGTTGTGTCCCTGGTCGGGGGTGGGTGCGTTTGCCCCCGTTGGGCAGGGCAGCCGCGTGTTGCGGCTTTTTTGGCGCGGTGCAGTTGGGAGGGCTCTCCCTTCGAGGCTTCTCCTGAGTGCCCCCTCTCTATTTCTGCCCCCCCCGTTGGCCTCGGCTTTTAGCAGCCCGGCTGGCTGTTTAGGGGGTTTTGGCCTTCTTTAGGCTACTGGACTCATGTAGGCCTCCGGCTTCACTGTATTGGGCTCTTGGGGGCGGCGGCTGTTTGGCGGCCATTTTGGAGCTTGGTTGGGGAGCGGCCATTTTGTGGTTCTGATAAGGCAGTGAGTGCCTTTTTGCCTGAGCCCATCAGCCCCTGCTGTCCTGGCATAGGGGTGATTTGCAGGGCTTTGGTGGTCTTTTAGCCCCCACCGAGTGCACTGTGTCTTGTTGGGAGGACAATAATAACATATTTCCTTTTGTTTGGAGTAGGTCGGTGGAGGAATGCCGCCTAAGAAAGGAAGTGGCCCATCTAAGGGCAAGCAGCCTGCTAAGCGGGCTGCTTCCAAACGGCCTCATCCCCCGGCTCTGTCTTCTTCTGAGGATGAGGACGGTGGTCCTAGCCGGCAGGAGATTTTGGCCCGGCTGGCTGCTCTGGAACATGCACGTGGGGGTGTGCCGTCTGGAGGATCAGGGGCCAGGGTTCGGCGGCCCACTGAGAAGGCTTCTTCTGCTGCCTTCCAGAGGGAGGTTATGATGCGCCTTTCTGCTTTGGAGTTCGCAGCTGTTCCAGAGGGCGGTGTGACCAGCGACACTCCCGCAGAACCCAGGACTTCCGAGGAGGTTCCCCCAGAGGAGGTGTGCGAAGCTGTAGAACCAGGGCCGGTTGCCATTGCTGTGGACCCGAACACCCAAGAGGGTAAGTCTTCCTTGCCTGCGCAAGGGTGCACCTGGCCTTGGGGGCCCTGGGGTCAGTTGGCTGCCTCCGGACCTCCAGGCTCTACACTGACACCAGCTCTGCATACACCACAGGCCTGGGTGCCTCATGTCGCGGCCAGTTGGCAAGGCTATGCTGGTCCTTCAACTGGTCAGCAGCAGCCCCCTGTGGCTGATCCATTTGGGAGCCTTCAGGCCGCAGGTTGGCCTTATGGTCACGGCCAACAGTGGGTCTTCCCCCCTATGGCTCCTCTCCTTACGGTTTTGTCCCATATAGAGCCTTGCCATTTGGTGACACTGCTCTCCCCTTGGGTGATCACCTGACACAGTCCACTCGGGATAAGATTATAAAGGGGGAGTATGTCGATGTCTTCACCCTTCTCTTCAGGGAACTGGAGAAGAAGGACAAGGAAGACTTAGACGAACGGGATAAGGAAAAGATCAGGCGTAGGTGCGTTGATAGGTGTTGGTCTAATTGGTTGCCTGGATTCCTTATATACGCGGGGGCAGCACCACTGTTCCAATACCTCAATATTATTTATCGGGGTTACACGGACTTTGTGGGGCCAGCTTGGCTCCAATACGATGAGGAATTTAGAATGTGGGCCGCATTGAACCCCAGTTTGCCGTGGGACCAAATTCTGCAGCAGCTCTGGCTGCAAGTGATGTCCCCTGCTAGCCAAATGCTGGGGACCGTTCTTATAGCGGCCATTTGATTCAGCGCCCCCAGGCTACACCCAGCACCCGCGGTTCCGCGGGGCAGCAGGTTCAATTCCGGCTGCTCTGCTGGGATTTCACTTCTAAGGGTGTGTGCAGTAGGAAGGCCTGCAAGTACAGGCATGAGTGCCCCGCCTGCGGGGGACCTCACTCATACGCGGCCTGTCCTAAGGCTAGGCAAGGGGGTGGTGGTAAGCGCTTTGGGGGTGGCAACACCCAGCATACGGTTGGAAAAGGGCCCCAGCCCGGTAAACCTGAAAGTTCTTGAGCGCTTGTTGCGGCTCTACCCCAGGCGTCAGGACGCTGAATTTTTGGTTTCTGGTTTCCGTTTTGGTTTCCGTATTCCCTTTCAGGGCCAACGGGCACCTTTCATGGCTGCCAATTTACGTTCTGTGGCTGGCATGGAAGAGGTGGTCCGTGTTAAGATTGCCAAAGAGTGCACGGAGGGACGGGTCCTTGGGCCATTTGATTCTCCCCCTGTTCCATGTTTGAGAGTTTCGCCGTTAGGTGTTGTTCCCAAAAAGGCAGCTGGTGAGTTTCGCCTTATTCATCATTTGTCCTTCCCCAGGGGTGGCTCGGTGAATGATGAAATCCCTGAGGGACTTTGTACCGTGCATTATACATCCTTTGACCAGGCGGTCAAGGTGGTGCGACGGTGCGGCGTTGGGGCGGAGCTCGCGAAGTGCGATATTAAATCAGCATTCCGCTTGCTCCCTGTTCACCCTGAAGACTTCGAGCTTCTGGGGTTTTCTTTTGAGGGCAAGTACTATATGGACAGGGCCCTTCCCATGGGATGCTCGATTTCCTGTGCGGCATTTGAGCGCTTCAGTTCCTTTTTAGAATGGGAGTTGCGGCGCCGATTCTCTTGCCCAAACACCTGTCATTATTTAGATGATTTTTTATTCGTTGGGCCGGCTGGCACTGGGCAGTGCGCCCGGATGTTAGCGGGCTTTGTTTCTCTTGCAGAGGAGCTGGGCGTTCCCCTGGCACATGAGAAGACGGAGGGCCCTTCTCAGGTGTTGACCTTTCTGGGCATTGAGTTGGATACTGTCCAGCAATCATTGAGGCTCCCCATGGCTAAGGTTGAAGATTTGCGACGCAGGCTTGCAGACTTTCGTGGGAAGAGCAAGGTTTCCCTTCTCGAGTTACAGCAGTTGCTGGGGCACTTGAACTTTGCCTGCAAGGCGGTTGCCCCCGGTAGGGCGTTTTTGCGTCGCCTGTGTGATGCTATGGGTTCCTTGCGGTTACCCCATCACAAAATGAGGGTCAGTAAGGGCTTACGCGATGACCTTGAGGTATGGCAGGCGTTTTTGGCCTCCTTTAATGGAGTGTCCTTTTGGAGGGAAGACCTCTTGTTGGAACCAGAACTTCAGATTGCCTCGGACGCTGCTGGAACCTTGGGCTTTGGTGTATATTTTCGCGGACATTGGTGCGCTGAACAATGGCCGGCTGACTGGTTAGATCGAGGTTTGTCTAAGGACTTAACATTTCTAGAGTTTTTTCCTTTATTGGTGGCAGTCTGGATCTGGGGTAAGGAGTTAGAAAACCACACAGTCCACTTCTGGTGTGACAACCAGGCGGTGGTACATGTGGTAAACTCCTTGTCATCGAGGTCTCCAAGGGTCATGGGGCTGGTGCGCCCCTTCACTTTGAAATGCTTGCAGTTGAATATCTTATTTCGGGCTAAGCATGTTCCTGGAATTTTGAATGGGGTGGCAGACGCTCTGTCTCGCCAACAGATGGGGCGTTTCTGGCACCTCGCTCCGGAAGCGGATCGGTTTCCTGTGCAGATGCCCAAGGAGCTCTGGGAGCTTGGAAGGCGGAAGCGGAACGGGCGATCCAGCTAGCCATTGCCCCTAGCACTCGGCGGGCTTATCAACGTGCGGTAGGGCAGTTTTCTGATTTTCGGCAGTCAGCTGGTCTGCAGGAGCTCTGGCCTGTTCCCGTGGATCATTTGATGCACTTTTGCGTAGTGCAGCGGGCCAGGGGTCTTTCCGTTAAGTCCATTAGGGGTCAGCTGTCGGCGTTGGCATTCATCTGCAAGGCCCGTGGTTTGCCGGAAGTCACTGGGGATTTCCGCATACGCAAAATGTTAGAAGGCTGGTCGAGGGAGACCGGTGGGCCCAGGGACCTGCGCCAGCCCATTTCCCCATCGGTACTGAAGGGACTTGGGGCAGCTTGGGAGACGGTGTGCTCCTCCGATTATGAGCGGCTGCTTTTCCATTCTGCTGCGCTGGTGGCCTTCTTCGGGGCCCTGAGGGTCAGCGAGTTAGTGGCCCAATCGCGTAAGGACTTGTCCGGTAGGGCATTGTTGGCATCTGACATTGCTTTTGTTGGGTATAAAGTGTCCATCAGGATACGGAGGTCTAAGACTGATCAGCGGCAGAAGGGGACTTCGCTGTTGTTGGGTCCTTGTGCTGATTCTGACCTTTGCCCGGTCCAGGCACTCAGGGACTATCTTTGTATATGCGGCACGTGTGAGGGTTTTCTTTTTAGGCATGCTGATCAGTCCCCATTGACGCAGTATCAATTTTGGGCTGTCATGGAACGGGCCCTCGGAAAGATAGGGCTTTCTGGGGTCAAATTCGGAACCCATTCGTTTAGAATTGGGGCGGCCTCTACGGCAGCTGCGATGGGTTACTCCTCAGGTGCTATTCGTAGGGTTGGCAGGTGGCGGTCCAGGGCTTTTAAGAGTTATGTTCGGCCCCTCATTCAATTTTGACCGGTTACTAACTGTTCTTTCCGTAGGTGCGGCACCGGGCACTGGAAAGCGCAGGATCCTGATATGCGGGCACAGCATGATTTTCTTGGCTGCCCATCAAGCCAGGAGAACTGAAATCGGATCTCAGCTGGGGCTCAGTGCTGTGACCATTGTTGAGTGGCAGGGTCGGCGCGGCCTTCGTTGGCCTGGCCTACTACCACTGTTGTTTGGGGGCAGGACGGGTCCTCCTCCGGATATTTTGGTAATCCACCTCGGTGGAAACGACCTGGGGTTAGTACAGGGGAAGGCCCTGTCCCTGCAGGTGACCGATGACCTCCAGCTGATAGCTAGCCGTTGGCCTGGGGTCCTGATTTTTCGGTCTGAAATTCTTCAACGTCGGGTCTGGAGGGAAGCTTTAGACCCCCGGGCCATCGAGGGTGCGCGTCACAAGGCGAATAGGGCTATGAAAAAGCCTCTGGGGACTGGCTTGGGAATTTATTTGCCCCATCCACAAATTAAGGCCAAATTTGCCCATCTTTACCGAGATGATGGAGTTCATTTGTCTCCTGAGGGCAATGAAATTTTCTTAGACGACTTCCGGCAAGGGCTTAGGTTGGCCTTAAGCCACCTGTGGGGTGCGAGGGTCTAAGCAGAGGCTTGACCCTTGCAATGGCAGGAGTTTTGGGTAATAGGGAGCGGGCCGGTGAGCACCCAGAGGCATTTCCCCATAGGGGAAACAGGGTCTGCCAACAGTGTAGTATGCTTGTGACGGCTACCATTGCACAGGCAGATGCCTGCGGGGATCCCCAGGCACAAGTCCTTCCCTCATGCTGTACGGCTGGGGCGTTAGGAGCTTGATGGGGGGATCCAGTAGCCTAGCTGGCCAGGAGGCAGCCATTCCTTGGATGGCCTAATCCTGGGGCTGTGGGGCTCGCCCAGGCAGGTCAAGGCGGAGGTCCAGAGTGGACCCCGTGGCTTGACCTGTACCGCTTAGTTTGCCCTTGCTGTTGTTTATGTTATGTTATTCAATAAACGGCCATTTAGTTCCAAGCCTGTGTCTGTCTCTTCATTCCCACTAAGTTTGCAATTAATGCTAAGGGCTGAGTCTCTTCCCTTTGGGTCCAATTAGTTGCAAAATGAGCGCAGACAGAATTGCCATTATGGAAAACAAGATGCTTCCAGTGTCAGACAGCTCATACTACTGCCTGGCCTTCCTGCCTGCCCTCTGTATGGTAAGAACCAAAATGAAACACATAAACTTTGCAGATGGGGGGAATCATTACATCTCATTTCCCAAATTTATTCAACTGTTCCAGAAGTCACTTTAAAGAGCTGAAACAGCGATTTCTGTGTGTATTTTCATCTCATTTTCTTTGTTATTCACACCGCGTTATTCACAGTTTTGTAAATTAATCAGAAGAAAACACCCCACTGGATAAAACTGGTCTGATGATAGCTTCAGAAGCATAGAATGTTGAGGGCCAAGCTACACGTGATGAATGACACTTGAACGGCAAGTGGATTGAGTGGAGGGCAAGTAAACAGGGAGAAATACACTTGCCGTTCAAGTGTCATTTGTCACTTGTAGCTTGGCCCTGTGAGTCATTTAAAGGAAACAAGGAGGAGGAGACAGAGCTTGTAGAATGAAGAAAGGTAGAGATTGGTATGGAAAGATTTCCAAATTTTTCTCACCTTCCCATAATTTCTTTCAGTCTTCCCAGCTTTTCCTGCATAAGATTGGTTTGTTGATACACCAAAAAGCTGAAGAATATATTGAATTTAACTGGGTTGAAAATTTCCACTAACGGAAAGGGGGAATGTGTTTGTCAATTTTCCCTTCCACTGTAGATCTTTGATACCCGCCCCTCCCCATCATGTTCCCAGGTGTCCAACAGGAACTCATTTTGATCTGCAGTAGGAGCAGAGGGACAAGGAAGTCTCATTCCTTTGACAGAAATGGTTTCCATTCATGAGATTTACTGCAGGATCCAAGTTGCAGGAAGCAACAAAAAAGTGCAATAGAAAAATCAGGAGTTTGATTTGCACAAGGCAAAAATATAACTGGAACTGGGGAGGAGAAATTCAAAATCATATCAAATTCCCACTCTTACACATTTAGGTGTAAACGTAAAACAGGTGTATTTCTACAAATATGAGAGAAGTGGCCCTTCACTACTAAGCTATTATAAGTGGCTTTCTACTCACATTTATTTAGAGTATCAGAAAAAAATGAGCCATGTAAAAGCCCCTACTGTTAATTCCATCTAATTTTAAAGTACTTTTCATCAGCTTGTGCCTGTGGCTCTCTGCAGATTTGGTTCTCATTAACATGCCCCAGGGGGATCCGTTTTGAATAAACCAAGCTAAGAAACGGCGACATACTTGAGATTAATCTACTTTTTTTGAAGCAATATTTAATAGGGATACACACTTAAATCAGTTCCACATGCCTCTAATAACAATTGTGAGGCTTGTTAAAAATGTGTAAACAGAAAAAAATATTAAACACAACTTGCACTTTAGATTTAGTAAATTGGAAAGAGTTGGATAAATATAAATCTGTCTCAAAACTGACTTCAATTTGCAAACTAATTTTGGAGGTGTCAAGTTTCATTAAAAACAGCAAAGGAAGGCAGAAGATAAATTTCCCTCCAATTCTTCATCCTCCTTTACTAATTTCTTAGGATGCAACTATGCATTCAGCAAAGACCTCCTGTTTGGGGGTCTCTGTGCCTAAAATCTCAAAGCAGTGGAGGAAGATGTATTGTCGAAGGCTTTCACGGCCGGAGAACGATGGTTGTTGTGGGTTTTCCGGGCTGTATTGCCGTCGTCTTGGCATTGTAGTTCCTGACGTTTCACTGTGACACTGAGAGATCTCTGTCTTTTGGTGCTACACCTCTGAAGATGCCAGCCACAGCTGCTGGCGAAACGTCAGGAACTACAATGCCAAGACCACGGCAATACAGCCCGGAAAACCCACAACAACCACAGTGGAGGAAGGTAGATGTGATCTGATGTGGTCAATGGGAGCAGCTATTTAACCCTTCCTATTGGTCACTTATCAAATTTGGTTGCCTTTGTGATGTGGGGTGCTAAGAAGGAATGCACCAGGAAATTTGTAGCATTTTCGTACAGACCTGGGACCCCTTGCCCAGATCTCTGCTATATGATGAGGGTGAAGGGTGAGACTGGTCCTTAATGATTTGATGGGTTGCTGCCTGGCAGTGTCAGAGGCAGCCTGGGGCAGACTTAGAGCTAAACTACAAGGGCGGATTCAGGGCAGATGAGTGGCTGTCTCCCCATCAAGGCAGGGAAATAGTGCAGACCCCAAGATGGCGGCCACCTGAAGAAAGCGGCTGCAGAAGATGTCAATGTTACATTTGAAGATCAACGAAAAATCAACAAGTTTGCAAGAAACACCAGCAGAATTACAGAACTGAAAGAAGAAATCAAGCATAAAAAGAAACAGCTTCAGATCCTGGAAGATGCATGTGATGACATCATGATGTTGGATGATGATTCTGTGCTGATACCATACCAAATCGGAGACATCTTCATTAGCCATCCCCAAGAAGAAATGCAAGAAATGTTGGAGGAAGCAAAGAAAAACCTGCAGGAAGAGACTGGAGCTTTGGAATCACAAGTTGAATCCATCCAGAGAGTATTATCAGACCTCAAAGTCCAACTATATGCAAAGTTTGGCAACAATATAAATAATTAAATGTCCTAAAAATAGTATCTGCTTTTTTTTTCTTTTGTACTAATTGTTTCCCTGTTACAATTATGCTTTAAGAGGCTCCACCTATTAGTTTTTTAAGGAAAATTATATTTGGTTGACTGTTCAATGTATTTAATGAACAGATTTTTGCATACCTGTAATTATTTATGTTAAGACAATAAATCCAAATACTGCTGGTTCGTCGTCGTCCTTCTGTGTAGCCCTACATTGGGACTGCGCGTGCGCAGGCTGGCCGCGGCGAAAAAGGTACTCGACGAACAACAGTTACTGGTAAGAAACACTGTTTTTCATCCCCCTCCCCCCCAAAGAGAGACGAATTACACAAGGATGCTTACATGAAGGGAGTTGCAATATTAGCTGGGAAGCTGAGTTCTAAGAGATTGGAATGCTTTGTCAGTTTCCCCTCTCTATATAGCCAGCAAAGATGGCTCCTCAGAGGGTTTGCTAATTTCCTCTTCACCTCCTAGAAGGGGAGGTGAAATTGACAGAGCCTTCCTGGAGGTGAAGATTAAAAGTAAGAAAATCCTCTCAGGAGTGATCTTTGCAGGTTCTGTAGAAAGGGGAAATTGACAAAGCCTTCTGATCTCTTTTAAAACTCGGCTTCCCAGCTAACATTGCAACTCCCTTCACGTGCGCATCCTCATGTAATTTGTCTCTTGTAGCTTAGCTATTAGCCAAATGGCCCTTCAGTGCTAGTGGCACAGGGACTGTCAGCTTGGCTCCAGGCCATAGCCATGATGACCACAGACGTGGTTTCACCCAAAAGGCCCATCTACACCTATTGCCATTATCATGCCATGGCCCAGTTTAAGGTAAGCTCAGATTGCTGCAGGAAGGTTTTTCATATCTCAGTGCACCCCTGCTGGAGGCTGGACTGAAAATTGAGCAATCCCATGAGAGACCGCTATGATTTTGAACGCATGCGTACATTGTTGGCTGTTAGTCTACAGCAGTCATTTACTTCCTGAATGATCCTCTCCCCACAGTTCAGAAGATTGAACTGGAACATTAATAGTACATTGTTCAATGTCAAATGGGACATACGTTGAGCATACTTTGTCTATGAATGCCCTTTGAACCTCCCAGGGCTTCATGGCATCTTTAGAGGGTCAGGCAATGACTGACGTTTATGTTGTTATATTTTCCAGCACACACTTTATTAATTTACCTGTTCATTTAGGATTCTTTGTGTGATGCCTATTGGACCAAGGAAAACTGGGCTAGGAAACTGGCTTCCCACTTGCTTCATCTTCCAAAAAGGAAATCTTACTTCATACCATCTTTTGGCAGCATTACTGTTGGATTTGCAGATTGTTTGGGGAAGAGCAACTTCCTTATACTCAATGAGCCTTTTGGCTTGAGGTCATGAAATATTTAGGCTGTGTATCTGGTCCCTTCGGGTGCTCAGGAATCATCTCAATGGTCTATCTGAAAATGCCTTTGACAACAAAAGGCTCCAGGGAGGCACTTGTGATCTTCATATCTAAGTCCAATTGATCCTGAACTTGTCAGACTGTATACCAAGACAATATGCCTTGTGTGACATGACTGCAAAAACATTGATTTTAGCTTTGGCTCGGCTTATTGCAAAACCCTGCCAAGTGGCTGAGTTGGGTTGGGGGGGGGGTGACAACAAAGACTTTGTAGCTATAGAGAAACATCAGCATGCTGGACGTACAACATGCATGGAGAGGGAGAAAGGAGTAGGGGGAGATAAACTGAGAATTACTAGATCTAAGGTAGAAAACAGACCCAAGGAGAAGGCTGGCAAGAACTCCAGCTTTCCAGAAAAGGCTCTAAGCCTTCACAACATGCCTGCAAAAAGTCTGAAGTCCAGTGTTAAAATTTTAGAAGCCATTAGTGGAGTTTTCTTATAATGGAAGGAATGCAGCTCAAAAGGATCTGAATGTTAATCGCAGATACTGTCAGTTTTCACCTTTTTTCACCCAGACACTATTTGTATCAAAGCTGGAAGGGAAACATGTTGTCCTGTTTGCAAAATGGTGACTGTTTGTATTGAGAGGAAGGTGCAGTAGGGGCATCAAACAGTGCAATCTTAAGCAGAGTTACTCCAGTCTAAGCTCATTGAATTCAATGGGCTCAGACTGGAGTAACTCTGCTTGGGATTGCACTGAAAGTCATAAATGTCTGAAAAGGGCTTATCAGTGTTGACAAGAGATGAAAGAGGAAAGCTTTATGGAGAGAAAGAAATGTGATCCTGCATCTGGGGAAGGAAAGCTGTGCCAACATCCCACAAATTAACATAGTAAGGAGAAGAAGAAGCCACAAGGGGATGTCATAGCTGATGCATAACTGATGCAAGTTAAACAACAAAACATGTATTAAGTACATTTCTATGATTGATTATTTATGATGTATTTATACATTGCAGCATGAGTGATATCAATTGTACGAGGGTGATGGTGTGTGCAGCATCACCACTTCTGCAGTGATTGTTGCATGAACAGAATGGAACTAAGTTGAAGCTGCACCCCTTGGATACACGTGCCTCAGAGCCAAGCTACAAGTAACAAATGACACTTGAAAGTGGAGCACAAGGGGAGCGCAAGTGGAGTGCAAGTGAACAGGGAGGAATACACATGAGTTTGTTCACTTGCCGTTCAAGTGTCATTCATCACTTGAAGCTTGGCCCCCTGTTTCTCAGGGCCAAGCTACAAGTGACGAATGACACTTGCCTGGCAAGTGAACAGACTCATGTGTATTCCTCCCTGTTCACTTGTGCTCCACTTGCATGATCAAGTGGAGAGCAAGTGAATGGCAAGTGAACAGGGAGGAATACACGTGAGTCTGTTCACTTGCCAGGCAAGTGTCATTCATCACTTGTAGCTTGGCTCTCAGTGTTCTTAGAGTCTCTGTATATGATACTTCTTGCGTGAGGATGCTCAAGTGAAGGGAGATGCAATGGAGCCAGGAGTAGTAGTTTAAAAGTCAAAGTCTCTGTCAACTTCCCCTCTCCACAGGATCATAGTTTGAAAAGACAGGGCCCCATCACTCCTCAAAGAGTTTGTTAATTGCATCTAATTAATAAACCCTCTGAGGAGCATCTCTGACTGCTGTCTTTTTAAACTACCCTCTTGTAGAGACAGGAAACTGACAGAGCCTTCTCTTCTGTCTTTTTAAACTAAAAGTCCTGGCTAACATTGCTCTCCTTTCATTTGAGTGTCCTCCGGTAATAGAGTATCATGTAGAGAGATTCTGAGTCTCTAACATCTGTAGGAAACTGCTGGAAAAAGTAATTCAAAGATCAGTATGCTAATGACACTCAGTTGTCTCTCTCCTTTCCTCAGGTCCCAGTAAAGATACGGAGTCCACGACCTACTGCCAGAGGTGAGCAATGGATAGATGAGGGAGCAATAAACCAAAGCTCAGTCCAGATGTGCAGACTGTGTGCAGATGTCTTACAGTGAAATCCTAAGCAGAGTTACTCCAGTCTAAGTCCATTGATTTCAATTTCAATAGGCTTAGACTGGAGTATGATTTCAATGGGCTTAGACTGGAGTAACTCTGCTTAGGATTTCACTGTTGGTCAAGGAGTAGGTGGATGACTTACTTCAATTTTGGTTGCTCTTCTACTAGAGGATCATATTTGCAGCATGAGGGCTATTTTACTGCTTGACTTTCAGCTAGGGCCATGGGTACCTTTTGGCTGGTTGCTCTCTTTATTGATGTGCTGCGATGCAAAGAAAAAGAAAAGACTGAAGTGACTACAGCCTTTCCTCCCACTTTCATTATCTCCATATTTTATCAGTGTTTAATTCCTCCTAATGCAAACTGAAAGGAGAGTTGTTTTAATTAATGCTTTTTTCCAGAGCTTTGCAATCATCAGGTTTTAATGAGGATTTTAGTAATTATAGAGTTGAAATCTTGAAATTGTGTAACAAAAGACTTAAAGATTGCTCTGTGTGTGCATTTCCAAACTAGTGTGTATGGATTGTGGCTATTTGGTATCTATTCATCTCTAATTTGAGCAAAAACAGTTTGGCTAGCATTGAATGTTCTGGAAGTTTTTGCTGACTGACATCAACTTGAGCAAAACAGCAAAGAGTTGGCAAGATCTGGGCATATGTAAATGTTGGCAGAGATTTAAATAAGTGGGGTTATCTGAATTATTCACGTTTATTTTCCTGATAGAGGCTGGCTGGCTGCAAGAATTGCTCTCATCAGCGTTTCTTTTGGAAAGTCATTAAAGAGGGTTTTTTTTTCATCAATGGTAGCTAGAATTGTGCCAAATATTCTTATAGTTTTAATGTTTGTGTTGAAAGAAGCATGCTAGATGCAGCTAATTACTCCTCCCCCCCCCCTCGCCAAAAAAAATTGCATTTGGTTGGATCTAGCCTGCTCAATTCTTACTGAATTCTCCTACTTACTACAGCCCAGTTCCAGGTGATTTTCTTCATACAGGTTCCATGATCCTGGCATACCTTTTGGCTGCTCAAATGAGACCACTCCATCTCCTCCCACCAGCAGAAAACCTGGTTTGATCCAACCCTCTACCAAGCATTTGCATTCTGTAAGTGCTGACCAGCCTCCTTTCTTTTGCTTGTTTCTCTTGTTGCTTGTTGCCATTCTTCTTCTTCTTCTTCTTCTTCTTCTTCTTCTTCTTCTTCTTCTTCTTCTTCTTCTTCTTATTCTCCTCATCCTCCTCCTTCCTCACCCTCACTGTCTTCAGCTCCATAATGCCCTGTTGTTTCCAAGTTTCCATGATATCATCCGAGGAGCAGCTTAAAACAATTCTCATAAAACAGGCTAGAAGGCTATAAAAGCAAGATTAAAATATCAAATCTTTGGTAAAAAGAAATGTTTTGGCCTGGTTCCTAAAAGATAACAGTTTAAGTGCTATGAGAGCTTCAAGAGGAATGTTCCATAGGTGAGGTGCCACCGCTGAAAAAGTCTCATCTTTGGTCACCAACCACCTCACCTCTGCAGCCAAGGGAACAGATAACAAAAATTATGATGAGGTACTACAGGAAGAGGTGGGCCTTCCCTTTTTTAGGTTCTTCTGTTCACTTTTCCAGTGATGAATGCTAAGACATCAAGGGCAGGAAACTGAGTTCTGATAACTAAGTAGCTTTAGTTAATTCATACTCTTTTCGCTTCAGTGAGAAACAGAGTCTAAGAGAACCAGGTTCAAATCTCACACTTTCTTCTGAAACTTGCTGTGTGACCTTGGGACAATCACATTCTTTCCCTCTCACAAGGTTGTTGTGAGAAAAAAAAAACTGGGGAAAGTACAATTATACACACCATCCTGAACTCCTTGAAGGAAGAGAAGGATAAAAATTTGCTTTAACGAATAGTACCCATCTCTTCATTTTTTCCACGTTGGATGATGTTTTAATTTGGGGAGTGGTGGTAAGGTTGGATCCAACCAGCTTTGCTGCTGGGAGGGGAGGTGTCCTTTGATTATCGGAAAAGAGTTATTCTGGGGACCATGTGACCTGAATGGACAAAAGCCGTGTGGAATGGGAGTTGTAAGAGAACTGGATGAAACTGGGTGAAAAATCTGGCTGGATCCAACTAATTATGTACAGAATTTTGTGTTTGGAAACTGCTTTGAGTTTTCAGGAAAAGTGGTATAAAATATATTAAATAAATCAGTACATTCACTTGTAATTTGGTGACAATAATACTTCCCTGCTATTTAAGGTTGTTGTAAGGGTTTTTTTAAAAGTAACTTATGCAAAACACTTTGAAAAACTATTAGTTCCCCAGACTGCTACCTTTTTTGGGCAAACAAAATTTAAGATCCCTAAGCTGCCCAGCTCGCTCATTAATCCTTCTTTCCCACACCGAAATAGTCAGGAAGGTTTTTCTTTCTTTCTTTGCTTTCTGCTTCATATTATTTTTTACTTCCAACAGACTAAAGTCTTTGTGCTGTGTGCTAAGATTTAACAGTGTGAAACACTTGAGATATTAAACCTTGAAAGATACTATTTCTAATGGAAATTGTGATAGAAATGTGAGAACACATCAAGGATGCTTTTAGTCTATAAATAAACTCTTATAAAGCCTCCTTTGCTCTGCTCTGTTAGTTATTTTTTAACCCGTTTGTGAGGAAAGT
Organism: Eublepharis macularius; assembly: GCF_028583425.1. NCBI lineage: Eukaryota > Metazoa > Chordata > Lepidosauria > Squamata > Eublepharidae > Eublepharis > Eublepharis macularius. Next base: position 36,296,358 of record NC_072792.1, on the reverse strand, counting down.
TCAGTGCTTTTTCCTAAAGGAAAAAAAAAAAGAGGGTCTGGTACTCATAATGTTCTCCCCTCTCAGCCCAAGTCCCAAATGTCCAAGAGATGCTGGTATTCCATAAAGAGGTGCCAGTACTCTGGACTTGTGTGTACTCCTTGAAAAAAGCCCTGAGAATGTTAACATGGAAATCTTTTTCTAAAACAAATGATATCCCCAAACTCAATGGGGGGGTGAGATTCTGAGCGGCAATTCTAATCAGGGCTATTATCGCTGACATAGGGGCATAGTGCAGAAACACTGCTAGCATGCCAGCGTGAAAGATTACTTTGTCACACTTTTCCAATAAAAAAACCAGTTGCTTTCATGTGGCAAATACAGAAACGAGCATTTCTCAGCCCTAACAAAGGAGGGCAAGGGGAAAGCCACTTCTGGACTCTTTATCTTTCTCACATTCTGGTATGACCAAAAGATTGAATCTTGACCTTTGCAGATAAAAGGGTAGGATGCAGACAGAGTGCCAAACTAGATGTGACAGCATCTCCAAGTCAATCACAGTGATGCCTCCACCATTTCAGGAATAAAATTCTGTCCATTTATAAGCACATGAGGCCCAGTCTTGGTTCAGGCCATGGCAGGTGGGCGATGGGTGCCTGTTCCCTTTGCCTATATGCCATTTTGAAAAGCCCAAATGCAGGAACTCAGAGATGCTGTCACATCTAGTTTGGCTCGGAGATGGTTCAAATATGGACAAAAAATGGAATAAAACATTATAAGAGGCAAGATCCCTTGCAGATCTGGGGGGGGGGGGGATAGGCAAAAAGCCTACCCCTCTCCCGGGTCTATGAAGACCATCATTGCTCACTTCTAAAGCCGGAGGGGAAAAGAAACATATCCATCAAATATTGATAGGTATCTAATAGTAATAAATATTAAAAGTAGCTATGGTATATTAAGGCAGCAAATGTGGTTCATCCTCGATAGAATGTTATTGGCATCAATGGGTTAGAACTAGAGGTGGGCATGGACCAGGAAAATCCCACAGACCACCGGTCCATGGTCCATTGATTTTCACAGACCACGGACCACAAACTTTTCATGGACCAGCCCCATTCATGGACTGGTTCATTGGTCTGTGGTCTGTCATTTCTGGCAGCCCTGGCTCTGCCCACTTCATACCCAGAAAGCCCAAACTCACAAAGAATCTTCAGCAGCCTCTCCTTCAGCCACCCTCCAAGTCTGGTCAAGATTACATTTCGACTCGAACAAAGGGTAAAAACCAGGGTGTACTCCTACACACTGAAATTGACAAAGCTCCCAGGAACGGGTCTAAACCCACAGTCAATAAATACTATTTCAGTATATTCAAAGTGCCAAAAGTGATATATATATATATATATATATATATATATATATATATAAACATGAACAATCATATAATCATAAATACTTTTCCAATAAGTAAATCATACACATACATACACATACATACAACCCTGAAGGGCAGGATATAAATCCAATCTTGTTGTTGTTCTTAATATCTCTACATTTAGTCTGTCAGGAAAATACATACATGAAAGCCTTCCATGCATTTCGGCCTTATGATGATGAGCCTCTCTTCTTTTTTCACTTTGGTTATATGAAAATGACTGCACATTAGATATATATATATAAGAGTGCCCAAACCTGACAAACAATGCTAATGTTATGTAGGGTCTCCAAACTTATCTATTGTGCCAAAATAGAATTTTACCATCACATTGGGACAACCAATTTCACACCTTAAACAATATCCTTCCCTGGTGGCTGCTATGAAAAGTCTGACAGGTTTGATTTATGCAGTGGCTGAAAGATTGAGGTACCTGCAAGGGCAGAGGAAATGTGTGTAGTGAATCCAAGTGTTTAATAAGTTTCTAGAACTCCGGTGACTTACTCTATACCTATCTCAAAGTCAGCAAGGTTTAGCCAAGTACAGTATATATTTTTGTCAGGCACTAGCTTGACAGCTTAGTAAGGTGAAGATATGTAAGATATCAGGTTTAGATTTATTTTTGTTTTATTGGATGGAAGTGCATCGAAGTTTCTCAATAATTAAGGACACTGGTGTGGGGTGAGTGGGTACTGACTGCTGTTGAAATTGCCAGCTGCAGAGAGAATTGTGCTCTTCTTTATTCCTGTGTAACATTTAGGAGAATTTACCTAATGTTCTGGCTTCATTGAGCTTACCGTTTCCCTGCCTTCTGCTATGAAGTTAGAAGTGAGGAGATATCTTACTATATAATTGAGTAAACATATTTCAGACAACTCACTTTATACCCTAAAGCACCGCCAGAGGGCGATACCATGGAGGGAAGCCTAGGCAAGGCACCATATCCCTCCAGAAAATGTGCCATGATGGGAAGGCCAGGACAGGAGCAGGATGGGAGCAGGTGGCAATCCCCACTCCTGCCTTCACCCAGCTGATATTAGGAGTGGAGCAGGTGGCAATGCCAACCCCTGCCTTCAACCAGCTGGTATTAAGAGTGGGGCAGGTGGCAATGTCCATGCCCACTTTAACAAAGCTGGTATTAGGAGTGGAGCAAGTGGCAATGCCCACTGCCCGTTTTAACCCAATTGGTATTAGGAGCGGAGCAGGTGGTAATGCCCACCCCCACCTTAACCCTGTTGGTATTAGGAGTGGAGCAGGTGGCAATGCCCTCCCCTGCCTTAACTCAGCTGGTATTTGTAGCAGAGCAGGTGGCAATGCCCACCCCCCGCCATCACCCATTTGGGATCAATAGTTGAGCAGGTGGCAATGCCCATCTTGCACCTTCACCTGGCTGGGATCAGGTGCAGAGAAGGAGGCAATGCCCTTCTTCCCTTCACCCAGCCAGGATAAGAAGCAGAGCAGGCCACAATGCCCACCATGTCTTCACCCTGCTGGAATCAGGAGCCAAGCATGCAGCAATGCCTGCTCCCCCTTCAACTTGTCGGAATCAGGAGCAGAGCAGGTGGCAATGCCTTCACCCCCTTCACCAAGCTTGGATAAGGAGCAGAGCAGGTAGTAAAGCCCACCTTCACCTGTCAAGATCAGGCGCAGAGCAGGAGGCAATGCCTGTTCCCTCTTCACCCAGCATGGAGCAGGTGGCAATACCCACCCCCCTTCATCCAGCCGGGATCAGGCTCAGAGCAGGCAGCAATGCCTGTCCCCCTTCACCCAGCTGTAGTCAGGCATAGAACAGGAGGCAACACCCCCCCCCTTTACCCAGCATGTATCAGGCATGGAGCAGGTAGCAAAGCCCACCACGCCTTCACATGCCTGAGATCAGGCAGATCAGGAGTGGAGCAGATGACAATGCCCACCCCCCTCCTTCACCAGCTGGAATCCATGATGGAGGATGAGCGAATGCCTGCCTGCCCTCCCTCCCCTTTCTAGAGCCCATTGCATTTTTTCCCCAACTGGCTTTGTTACTAGTTTATTATAATGACACTAAAATTAACTTGGGTTGGGGAGGGACTCTACACATGGCTGCCATTTTCAGGTACAATATGCTTTTTTTTTGGAATGCATAGTTTTGCCTTTAGACAAGCTGAAAGCTTTCATTTCACAACCAAAGGGACAGACATGCTGGGCCATCTTATATACTAATAGCCAAGTAGCCCTGATCTGTGGGTACAACTTCGGAGACTGGAGCCATGAATGGACAAGTAAGTTCTTCCTACACACCTGAAAAATGCCCTAGATTTGCAGAAAAATCTGAAATCTTCAAAAAAAAAAGGCAGTTGAAAAGACAGTTAGAGAGGGAGGTTTTTTGAAGCTGCTAAGGGAAGCTGGGTTCAAGTAGCCAGCTCAAGGTTGACTCAGGGCCAAGCTACACATGATGAATGACACTTGAACGGCAAGTGGATTGAGAGGAGGGCAAGTGAACAGGGAGAAATACACTTGCTGTTCAAGTGTCATTCATCATGTGTAGCTTGGCCCTCAGCCTTCCATCCTTCCAAGGTCAGTAAAATGAGTACCCAGTTTCCCGGGAGTAAAGTGTAGATCACTGGGGACGGCAATGGCAAACCACCCCATAACAAAAAGTCTGCCAAGAAAACATTGTGATGCGACATCCCCCATGGGTCAGTAATGACTCAGTGCTTGCACAGGGAATCAGGAGCCAAGTACCTTACCTTAAAGGAGGCGATAGGGATATTGCTGGCTATTTAAACCTGTTCTGTTACATAGTAATATTTCCCTGTTTAACCACACTATATCTATCTTTTGAAATAATTCACTCTTATGATATAAATAAAAGTTATTCTGTTTTAACTCTGGCTGGCTTGAAGTTGTTGGCTGAGGGGAAATAAAACACACACAGAAAGCTCAAACACACTTGTCATGACCAATGGGTCAAGTTTAAATAAAATATGACAGGGAAGTTAACTCTGAGGGCCAAGCTACACATGACGAATGACACTTGAACGGCAAGTGGATTGAGTGGAGGGCAAGTGATCAGGGAGATATACACTTGCTGTTCAAGTGCCATTCGTCATGTGTAGCTTGGCCCTGAGTTCCCTGTCCCCAGTACCCCTGAGCGTTAGCTGGGTGCAAGGGGAAGTAAATATAAGGAATGGGTTGGCTGTCCGTTGGTTGGAGCCTCTGGGAAAAGTAGAGAGAGGACCTGATGTGGATTTGTGTCAGGGCTCTTTGCCTGATATATAGAGGTTAGAGAGGTGGCTGACCGTAACTGCCCGTGAAGCCCCCAAACTTGAGAAGGGAGGTTTATGGTGGGTGGCAGCGTATAAGGCAGTTAAGCCCATACTTTGTTGCCTGCTAACATATTTTAAGGCCATCATTTGGGAAACTCCACAATAGCTCCAAACTTGGCCAGCATTTATGCCACCCTCAATTTGTCCTATTTTGAGCAACTATGTTTGTTATAGCATCACCAGTCAAAGACTAGGCCTACCTAATTATTCCTGGGGCAACCATGAGTCTCTTCACCAAGTTCAGCACAAATTAACTAACTGGAGTAGGACCATGGCCTATTATACTCCATAGCTCAGTGGTTCCTGTCTTTATCAGAGGAAGATGGTTGGCTTGGAACCTCCCAATATTTTGTGATTTATCCCAGCGCCATAGCCAGTTAATGCCCATTTCCACACTACTCACCTTCATCCAGACCACCGCGGAACATTGCAAATAAACCACGGAAGACAGCGTTCTCTCGTGTGAGTTTTGTGTGACATTGCACAAAACTCACCCGAGAAGATGCAATCTTCTGCGGTTTTTTCGCAACGTTCCGCGGCATTCCAGATGAAAGTGAGTAGTGTGGAAACAGCCAATGTTTGGCTGTATTTCCCATGGCAGCCATATTGTAGCAGCACCTACTCAATGCTGAAAATATTCAGGTGCAGCAAGGTTTGAGACCCCGTACTGTAGCTAAACCTAATGGTGCAATCATGGTATACTACCACACTGATGCCAGTTGGTCAGGTTTTTTCCTGAGAAGCAAAACAGTTGTAAAACCAATCCCTGCCATCCCATAGTGAACATCCCAAGTATGCACCGTGCACTATAGGCAAGCTGGTGGTCACAAGAAGAATTCCTGTCCATCCAAATGTTTATCTTCTGATATAAGAACCATAGTGATTGGACTTCCAAAGATTTAGATTAAGTTCCATAGATTATTTTGATTTTAAAAATGTGCCCTAGTTGCCAATTTGAAGATTTTCTATTATTACTTAGATTGGAATCAGAATTTTACATTACATTATGTGACTACAGATATATATAAATCCATTATTAAAGTATGACACTGCAATAATCCATTTACAAAGGTTCAATTGTGCACTAGATTAGGCATAATGCATTTAGTTTCCATGTTTTATATAATTATATGTGAAATATCTATTATTCATCTTTAATATTGTAACATATTCCTTGGAGCTGTTATAAAATTTAGCAGAAATCAGTATTTATAGAATTATTAACACTTCTATTATTGAACATATATTTTTTTTCAAACTTTATGAGTCTCAGTGTGATGTGGGTGAATTTGAGATTCCTTTTCTCTTCTTTAGTTTCAGTAGTCATAGACACAAAAGAGAAAATATTGAACATTCATTATGAGACCACAGTTCCTTTTAAGTTTTTAAATCAGAACATTCCATCCTGAAAAATTGTCCAAAGTTTTCATTAGAAGATGGTAGTATTGTTAAATTAGTTGAAAAAGAAGAAGAAGGTAATATCTACAACAGCAAAACTAGAAATCACTTTGAACCATGTGGAAAGTTGAGATACGTATCTATGCAGGAGAATGTCCTCAGGTTATAGCTGGCCCTGGTGGGGTTTTCATGGCAAGAGACTAACAGAGGTGGTTTGTCATTGCCTTCCCTGGTCCTCATTGGAGGTCTCCCATCCAATTGCTAACCAAGGCTCACCCTGGTTAGCTTCTGAGAGCTGATGAGATCAGGCTCACCTGGACTATCCAGGTCAGGGCATGTAAGTATATCTGAATAAATAAACAAATAAGATTGGATACTTCTAGTTTGTCCATTCATTAAAGAGAGACAGAAGACCCTTTATCACATCTGAAAAGGCTATGCAGAGAGTCATAATGGGACTCACGTGGACCAAAAGTACTGAGGGGAACTGTATGAGATATTCCTCCTTGTATCAGGGGAAAAGGTGGTACAGTACAACATAAATACTATAGATCTCCAGAAGATTAATCAAAGGTCTACAAAAAATGTAAGAAAAACTTCACAGCACAGCTGAGAAAACTATTGAAAAGTATTCTTTAAACTGGAAGAAGCAAGGATGGAGTTCACTGCAAGGATGGAGTTCACTGCAATGGATGGAGTTCACTGCAATGAATAAAGGGACCATAGTACATTGGGACAGGCCACAGTGATTTGAATGATGGGTTGAGAATGAAGTGCCACATGAGAATGATTGCAATCAAGAATCTGAAGATAACTTCAAGAAGTAGTAAAGACTGCGTAGTGATGGTTGATAATGTTTCCTAAGTCCCTCTTTATCAAGCAGCTCCTTTGACCCTAGGGAAGTTGAGTAGAGAGGTGGGTAAGGAGGCTGCAGAATAGAGGGGGGCGGGGCCTAAAGTGCTCTTTCTCGCTTTCTATCAGCACATATGGATTTGTGGAATGCTGGTTATTCCAATCTGACCCCTTCGACATCCTCATGTTACATTAATCAAATTGCCATCATCTCATGGTAGGCATTGAGTTCAGTGGCAGCAGCCTAGAGAGATGCAAGGAAATAGTGAATTATGAATGTTTTGAATGCAAATAGTTTGCTTCCAAAAGAACTGATCTCATACAAAAGATCAAAGTAAACAGTGATTCAATTAAATAGCACATACCAAAGAAGAATAAAGCAGAAGTTTCTATGCTGATATAACAGAGACCCTTTAATGTTTGGAACTATGCATGGCCAGACAATGTTTTTGAGAAGAACAGTAGGTACTACTAATAATAGTCATGTTTGTTTTCAGCTTGCTAAATGAAATCTCAAGCATATTATTTGACATCTTACTATATAATTGAGTAATCATATTTCAGACAAATCACTTTATACCCTGGTGCACCACCAGAGGGTGCTGTCATAGAGGGAAGCCTAGGGAAAGCACCATGTCCCTCTAAAAAACCTGCCATGGTGGGAAGCCCATGATGGGAGCAGGATGGGAGCAGGTGGCAATGGAAGCCCCCTCCACCTTCACCCAGCTGATATTAGGAGTGGAGCAGGAGGCAATGCCTAACCCCCGACTTAACCCAGTTTGTATCAGCAGAGGAGCAGGTGGCAATACCAGTCCCTCTTTGAACCAGTTAGGATCAGGAGCGGAGAAGTTGGCAATGCCTGCCCCCTGTCTTAACCCAGCTGGTATTAGGAGAGGAGAAGGTAGCAATGCCCACCCCCACACACACCTTAACGGAGCTGGTATTAAGAGTGGAGCAGGAGGCAATGCCTAACCCCCACCTTAACCCAGCTGGTATCAGCAGCGGAGCAGGTGGCAATGTCCCCCCCTCCTTTGAACCAGGTGGAATCAAGAGTGGAGCAGTTGGCAATGCCCATCCCTCTGCCTTAAACCAGCTTGAATGAGGAGTGAAGCAGCTGGCAATGTCCGCCCCTGCCTTAACCCAGCTCGTATTAGGAGAAGAGGAGGAGGCAATGCCCTCACACCACCTTAACCCAGCTGGTATTAGGAGTGGAACAGGTGGCAATGTCCTTCCCTGATTTAACCCTGCTGGTATTAGTGGTGGAGCAGGTGGCAATGCCCATTCCCACCATAACCCATTTGGTATCAGGAGTACAGCAGGTGGCAATGCCTGCAACTCCTTCACCCAGCTGGGATCAGGAGCAGAGCAGGTAGTAAAGCCTGCCACCCAACTTCACCTGTCAGGATCAGGCATGGAGCAGGAGACAATGCCTGTTCCTCCCTTCATCCAGTGTAGAGCAGGTGGCAATTCTCACCCAGCTTCATCCAGCTGGCATCAGGCTAAGAGCAGACGGCAATGCCTGCCCCCCTTCACCCTGCCATAGTCAGGTGCAGAACAGGAAGCAATGCTCCCCTTTACCTGGCATGTATCAGGCACGGAGCTGGTAGCAAAGCCCACCACCCCTTCACATGGCCAAGATCAGGCACATCAGGAGTGGAGCCAATGACAATGCCCACCCCCTCCTTCACCAACCAGTATCAGTGACGGAGGAGTAGTGGATGCCTGCCTGCCCTCCCCTTTCTAGAGCCCTTTGTATTTTTTCCCACAACAAGCTTTGTTGCTAGTTACAAATATTTGACATTACAAATATTCAACTTCTTGTATTGTTTCAGAAAAATTTAGATGAGGAGGATAAAGATAGTTCACTCTCACATCCCAGAATTTTCTTGTCAATAATATGACTATTCTGGACATCCTTCGTGTTCCTAATTCTATACAGCCAGGATGTCTGAAATAGATTTTCCTGACATGATGATAGTGTCACTCTTGACCCAGGCTCTTTGCTACCTCTAACACAGTTAGAATGTAACCTTCATATTTCACTAGAGAAATTGCTTGTCTATAAATGTATCACTTCACCTTCTGGGCTTTTAACATTAATGGTTTGAGCTGAATTCAATTGGATTGGGAGGAAAATATTTCAGATCTTTTCATACTACTTTGAAATTGAAACACTCTGTCGTTTTTTCCCTGCAGCTGGCTCGTTTCTTCCATATCTTTCAGCTCCAAATAGAAAAAAACAGCAATGCAAATAACAAATGACTTTAATTCATATGTGTTCTAAGTAGAATTATACATAGAACTTGTAGAAAATATAAGATGCACAATGATTGACGTCCATCAAAAGGCAAAGCAGATTCAGGGTGAAAAGGAAGGACATACAAAATTCTTGTTCTAATACACACAGTGAGAATACATCTACCTGTAAGGTCGTCAGGTCCCCCTGCCACCTGCACGAGGGCAGGGTAGGCCATGTATGTCATCAAGAAAATACAGTCGCACTGGAAGTGACATCATCGGATGGAGCACATGCATGGCCATTTCTCTGGCCTGCTTGCTGATGGTTGGCAACTTCTGGGCAGTAAACCTTACAGGTTCATATACACTGTTCATCAACAGAAATGTTGATTGAATCCTGTTTTCATGTGTGCTCTGTGTACTAATGTAAAATACCTCTTGTGGTATATTGCCTCTTTAAGAGACTAAACCAGAAGACCTCAATGCAAGCCAAGAGAGTAGGAGAGACTACTAATTATTGTTATATCTTTTCCAGCCCACGTTCTGCGCCCTTAACCATTAGGTTAAAAGAAATTTGGTGTTTTGCTGTTGCTCTACTACAACAACAACAGCAACAACAACAACATTCAATTTATATACCATCCTTCAGGACAACTTAATGCCCACTCAGAGTGGTTTACAAAGTATGCCATTATTATCCCCACAACAAACACCCTGTGAGGTGGGTGGGGCTGAGAGAGCTCCAGAGAGCTGTGACTAGTCCAAGGTCACCCAGCTGGCTTCAAGTGGAGGAGTGGGGAATCATACCCGGTTCCCCAAATTAGAGTCCCACGCTCTTAACCCTTACACTAAACTGGCTCTCACTATGCAATACCTCTCTTGATTTCTTCATCTTCTGAGTATTATTTTTTTAAGTTCCCCACCCTTTGTTCTGTTAGAATTGTCGACTCCAGCTTGGAAATTTCCTGGAGATTTGGGGGTAGAGCCTGTTACAGCAACCTGAGTGTGCATGCACGTGTCAAAGAGAACAATTCCCCAGTTTTTCTCCCTTGGCTCACTGAACCTTCACTTTCTGCCAGCACCAAACTAATTCCAGCCTTTCCTTCACCAGCGGTTTGGAGACTGGTGATCTTGTGATGCATATGGAGTAGGAAGCCCTCAGTTTCCCAGTCACTCTCCCTCCCGTTTGCTTCTATCCTGGCAAGGATTGTTTGTTAGAGCATGAAGAAATCTCTAAGCATGTAGGAAACACTTTGACACCGTCTGCTTTCTTGAAAGATCTTTATTCACTACCACACAAGTTTATATTCTGGAGCACACAAAACATAGGGAAAGGTAAATCACAACTCTTAGGGCTACACAGAGCCAAGAAAAGAGTATAAAACAGTCTAGTTAGGCTAACTTGAGAGTTAGTGATGTTGCCACCTCAGTCAGAATGAAAAGCAGACACAGTATTTGGGTTATAAAATTGGGCCGCTTTATTAACTTTTCAACAGTTAAACATCAACTATGGCAAGGGCCTAACTAGCGGTACAGGTCAAGCCCTGGGGTCACTACTTGGACCCCGCCCCAACCTGTCTGGGCGAGTCACCCGCTGCCCCGGATGCGAGCCATCCATCGAATGGCTGGGATCCAGCCTGGCCAGGCGGAGTGGTTCACCCCTGTAAAGCTCCCCCACCCGGCCGTACAGCAGCGAGGGGAGACTGGCTTGTCCAGGGGTTCCCCACCAAGGGCGTCTGTCCTTGCAACTGGGCCGTACAGCAGCCAGCCACTCCTGACAGACCCCAATTCCCCACCAATGGGGACATGCCAAGGGTGCTCACCGGCCGGCTCAAATTTTCCCCTACCTTAAATCCTGCCACCAGGGAATTAACTCAGACCCACCATGCCAATTACCTCCCTTTTCTCACAGTGCAAGGTAAGCGAAAAAACTCCCTACCCAAGTGTCAATCAGGGAAGAGGACAGAAAAAATTCCTACCTGGCCCAGAAAAATGACCGGCTAATCCTGCACTGCAATAGAGTAAGGATGGTTGGGCCGAGCATGGGGCGCAACTGAGGCAGCAGGGGTCGGAGAAGCTGTACCCCAGAATGCCAGAAGCGCCATTTGCCTTCCTCCTTCCGAGGAGGCAAATAATGGCCACCATACTAAGTGGCTATTGCCACTGGCTGGGATGGTCGGATTATCTTGGCATCCCAAATGCAGTGTGATATGTAAAAAAGTCCTGGGAATGTAGGAATGTAAGCAGATGGTCCTCTGTCCCTCCCCACACCTGGTGCAGACTGAACACACAATGTTTTAAGTCCTTTTCCCAATGGGCGGACTTACCCCTCCCAATCTTGGGGTTTGGAATGGATTCCCTTGTGGCCCCTGGCATGACTTCCTCCAAACATGTTCCTCCAAAATGCCTTCCTACAAACATGTTCACAGGCCCAAACAGATTCAATACAAAATGGTAATGCTCCACCCAGAAAAAAAATAATGGTACACACTGAAATGGAATCTTTTTCAGTGAACATCTCTATATTTCACCCTCCAAAGTAGCCATTTCCTCCTGGGGAACTAATTTCTGTAGTCTGGAGATCTGTTCTAATTCTAGGATATCTCCAGGCATGATCTGGAGGTTGGTAACCCTAGTTTGTCCCTGTGTACACGCACACATGTGTGTGTTTATGTGTATGTTTGTGTGTGTGACATTCCCCGGGGCCTCAGAGCAGGCAGCGCTTTGTTGCTTCCGGTGGCTGCCCTTTATCTCATCCCAGGCCCCCTCATGAATGTGCTGCTGCTGTCTCTGCACTCCCCTGTGCCACCTTCACCTGAGTGCTTAGTGTCTGTCTGTGAAGCTGGCCCCTTGAGCTCAGTGACTGCAGCGTCAGACTAGAAGATATGTCTCGGGCTGCCTGCTGCTGTCGAGTCCCAACAAACTGTGCCTCCAGCTTTGCTGGCTGCTCTTGTCCCTGTGAGGTGAATGCCTCTTACTGAGCCTGACCTCCGTCTCGAGAGCACTGGCCCCTTTTTCGCAGCTTTCCTCTGCCCGCCACCTCTCATAGCCCTTTTTGGTGCCTGGCCTGAAGCTGTTTTTGGCTCACTCATCTCCAGCCCCTTCCACTCAGTCACCTCCTGTTCCTGACTCTTGCTCTCTGCTCACTCTCTTTGTCTTGCCTCCACCCACCCTGTTGTAGGCTCCATGTCTGTCTTTTGAGGTGTGGCCTCTCAGCCTCACCCATCCCACGAGGTGCCAGGTGTTGCCACATCACTATATATGTGTGTGTATGTATATATATGTAAGCTGAGTGAAGGGGAGGAGAGCTTTGCCACCTGCTCCGTGCCTGATCCCGGCTGGGTGAAAGGGGAGTAGGCATTGCCACCTGCTCCACATCTGATCCCGGCTGGGTGAAGGTGGGTGGCAAGCATTGCCAACTGCTCCACTCTTGATCCCAGCTGGGTGAAGGGGAGGTGGGCATTTTCACCTGCTCCACTCCTGAGCCCAGCTGGTTGAAGGGGTGTGTGCATTGCCACCTGCTCTGCTCCTGATCCCAGCTGGATTAAGGTGAGGGCAGGCATTGCCACCTGTTTTGTTTCTGATCCCAACTGGGTGAAGGTGGGGTGCAGGCATTGCCACCTACTCTGCTGCTAATCTCGGCCGCGTGAAGAGGGGAGCAGGCATTGCCACCTTCTTTGCTCTTGATCTGAGCTGGGTGAAGAGAGGAAGGGCATTGCCACCTGCTCCACTCCTGATCGCAGCTGGGTTAAAGTGGGGGGTGGGCAATGCCCCCTCTCAGCTCCTGATCTCAGCTGGGTGAATTCGGGGGGTGGGCATTGCCACCTTCTCCCTCCTGATCCCAGCTGGGTGAAGGGCAGGCATGCATTGCCACCTGCTCCACGCCTGTTCCTGATTAGGTGAAGAATGGGCAGGCATTGCCACCTGCTCTGCTCCTGATTCCAGCTGTGTGAAGGCAGGGAGCTAGCATTGCCGCCTGCTCCGCACCTGATCCCAGCCTGGGCTTCCCACCAAGGCTTGCTCTCTGGAGGTCTGGCTGCCTCATCTGGCATTTCCCTCCACAGCAGCGCCCTCTGGAGGTGCACCAAGGTAGGAAGTGGTCTTGAATATGCTTAGCCTTTTTTATAGTAGGATATGTACATACACTGTATATGAGTGTGTGTATAGATGTGTGTGCATGAGTACAGATGGACTAAAAATTTCCTGCCTCCATGTTCCCCTGTGCAGCCCCAAATGCCCCCAATCCTGTTCCTGGGGGTATCTTTCCCCCAAAAAATGAGATTTGGGGTGAGTTTCCAGGCTGTCGTCAAAGATGGCAGGCAGGAAAATCATACTGTAGGGGTGGAAATCCAAGCCATACCTACCAAGACCAATACTTTATACATCTGACAAAGCTCACGCTGACATTTGCCTCAAGATTCTCCATTATTTTGGTTGCAACAGAACATTGTGGCTAAATGAAGTCACTGGGAGAGAAAGAATAGGAAGAAGGAACAAGACACCTTGTGCCTTGCAGGAAGCTGGTTGTTGGCACCTCTGCTATTACTACTATTGTGATTGCGGCAACTGAACAGCACCTGGAAAGTTGAGGAGGAGAAGGAATAGAGAGGTAAGGAGGAGATTTTCTGTGGATCAGGTGCACCATTATCAGAGCCAGCAAAGATTTCTGGGGGGCTATTGAGTTTCTGTAAATTGGAGGAAGGCTTTACAATCCAACAGAAACAAACGCTTCGTGTTCGGGGAGTGTGAACTATACTTACACATGGCAGTTTGTTTCATTTCTTTCTTTTTTTTTAATTCCCAGAGGACTGGTTTGTTATTGTGTTATTTCACATTTTGTTTTCTTACTGTTTCTTTTGGTTTTGTTGTGTCATTTTCATATTTCTATTTCATTATTAATTCCCTTTGGTGCCAATTGAAGTACCCTCTCCCCCTTTATGGGTATGCACTTCCTGGTTTTCTATCTGAACTGGAAAAAGATCAGTGGGGTTTCCGTACTACACAAGGACATCTACGCTGCCAAATATCAGACAGATAGAATAAAAGGGTCCCCGTTTTTGAGGCATTGAAATGTGCCTGTGTTTAGCATTAAAGTCTATGAGAGAAATGATAGGAATAGTAACACATAAAGTAGCTTGGGGAACTGCACTGCAGCCACTCCGCTTGAAGAACAGTAGCTCAAACTTTCCAATAGCACCTTTAAGACCAAGAAGATTTCCAAGCTATAAGCTTTCAAGAATCAAAGCTCCCTTCATCTGTTCTTACCGGTCTTTAAGGTGCTAGTGGACTTGAATCTTACTATCTTAAGCATAGTTATGCACTTGACTTCAATGGATTAAGAAGAATGAAAGTCTTTCTATATGGCACTGTGAGTGTCTTACCTGCAACAGGGCAAGTGAGGATAGGTAGATCTGTGTTTGGCCATCTTCTCTATTACAGACACCTGGAATTACTATATCTTTTGCTTGATGAGAGCCACTGCATTAGGTGACACCCTGACAATAAAAGTCATTTCACTTGATTGTGGCTAAAACAAACATAATTTGTTGATGCAGTTAGGCATAATTTTAAAACCTAACATCAGGAGAGACTTCTTTGAGTTCTGTTGTCTAGGAACACCAGGAGCGTTTAAAGAATTCTGGACTGGAAACAAAAGCCAGATATAATTGTATGTTCCAACCAGAAATAATTACCATTTATAGAAGGGAGTTGCTTCACATTAAATCAGCAGGAGGGACAAGTCAGCCTAGGATTCTAGTCTATGGTAGAAGAATGCTGATCTGCATTAAGTGAGAATTAAGGCCAAGATTGATGCACAAGGCTTTATAGTATATTTTTAATGCTTGTCTAAACAACCACAACATTGTGCTGCAGCAGGACTTGAACATTCATATGCATTTAAATCACTTATTATGGATTGTTTTAAAATAAAAAAGGCAATTATGAATTATGGGACTTCAGAATCCTAATTGGACAGCAGGACAGATGGACAAAATACTTATTTTGGAATAACAATTCCATTAGTATAATGCCTGCTATTCAGCAGCTATTTGTTTGTTACTTTGTGTCCAAATTATTATTCTCATAGGAACCCCATGGAACAAAAGTAAAAGTTTGAAGAAAATACTTATTTCAAAGCTAGTCACACTGACCTTGGGGGGTTTTTTTGTGCCATTCCTTCTGCTTCAGAAAGTTTTCTAGTCTTTGAATGCTCGCAAGCATGGTGACAATAACTGAATCAATGACAATCCTAGCATTCTCTCATACAATTGCACACCCCCTTTCTCTTTCACACAAAGTCATTTGCAGTCTCTACCAAGCACATTTGTTTTTCATAGGAAAAACATAACCATAGTAGCACTTGACCGCAGACGTACAAGAAAAACCTGTGTGTCATGTTTAAGCACTCTTCACATTTCCGGAGCTTTATGCACAATATAGAGGAGAAAAAAATATTGGGAAGAAGGCTTGTCCTTTATTTATTTATTTGCAAAGGCAGAACAAACACCAATCTTTTTAAAAAAATATGTGTATGTAAAGGTGATATGTGTCTGGTGGTAACTAAAAACAGCGCTAAATACACTTTAATATAAGTAAGGTTGGAAAAATGCAAACACTTCCAACTATGGGGCATGATTGTGTGGATGGATTTTCTAGGCTCTGACTTCTAGAAAATCATGCTAGTGCCTAAGTTTTTGCAAAAACAATTGTGCCATGTAATACAATGTAATACAAAAGATAGATTCGGTTTCGTTTTCCTGCCATGTCGGACGCTCCTCTCCGCAGGTCCGAGCAGCCGAGCAGCCTGACCGGGTGGTTGACCTGCAAGGGTTAACCCCCAGGACTCCCAGGTAGGGGGTCAGGGTCCGGAGCGCTGCGGGAAGAGCCCCCTGAAGTCTATCCAGGGGGTAAATAGCCCGTCTGCTCCTATGGAGGCTGGCAGACTTGCACAGCACATCGCGTGCTGCCGGGCCATGGAGAACGGCAACAAGGGGATTTAAGGTGAAAACCTGTAAGTAAGCGGATCCCTTCTGTTACTTTAAGCGTATGCGAAGGATTGGTGGGAGTTGAAGCTTAAGAAGGTTCGGATATCTTCCCCTTCATTGAGTTTTGGAACTTAGTTGGCGGACTCCCCCCCCCCCCCCAGATGACTACGAAAAAGCAGAGCCCTGCTGTGGGCAAATTGGTTTCGGCTGCGTTGCAGGGGAAGGGAGAGACTCTTGAAGAGGTGGTTAAATGGTTGGTCATTGAAGCTATGAAGCCCTTTGTTGATAGGCTAAATGAAATCGGACAAAGGGTTGGTTCAGTTGAAAATGAAGTGAAAACCACTAAAGATGTAGTGCTCGAGGCAGAGAAATCTACTCGTGAAAATGCAACACTCATGAGAGCTACAAACAAAGAAGTAAAGCTTTTGGAGAATCAATTGATAGGACTACAAGTGGATCGTGCTCAGACGGTATTGTGTTTACAGAATGTGAAGGAGGAGGAAAGTGAAAATTTAAAGGATCTGGTGTCGGAACTTTTGGCGTCATTCGCAAAGGCAACTAAAGAAGAGTTAAAAAGCGATATTCTGGAAGTCCGTCGGACATCTTCAAAATACGCAACGAAGCGTCAGCTGCCTCGCGAGATTATTATTGACTTTTCATCTAAGAAGACTCAGGACACCATTTTATATAATTCGACTAACGTGGACTTGGACTTTCTTGGCAACAAGGTTAAGATATTGAAGGACGTTCCATTTCTAGCTTGGAAAAGAAGATTCAAATACAAAAGGTTTGCAGCTCTTCTGAGAAAGCATGATATAAAATACAAATGGTTATTTCCGGAAGGTATCTGGTTTAGATATAAAGACCAAGCCTACAAGATAATATCGGAAGTACAGCTGAGGGATTTTGTGCTTAACCATCAAGAGTTCGAGCAAGAAGAAGATCCAGAATCTGAAGGGGGGATTGGGGAGGAGGGAGTGAGCGCAGCTATTGTAGCTGTTCAAAGAGAACTGAGACCGAGACGCGGGGGGGGGGGGGGGAGAAGACCTGATCCTGACTGTAGTTCGTATCTTATAAGATCTACCAATCTAATAGCATATTAGAAAGTTTAACTTTAAATAATTGTATTATGAAGGGAATTCAATACTTGTAGTTGTAGTCTGTGTTCTTATGTTGTTTTTTTCCCTCCCCCTTTGTTTCTTTTTTCCTTTTTCTGTTTGTAGTTTGTAGTTTTGTAGTTTTGATGTTAGTAATTAAAATTAAAAAAAAATAACAAAAAAAAAGATAGGTGCAGATCTCAGGCATTAATCACAAGCAAGAGATTGGAACTAGGCTGCCAAATTGTCACTTTTCATCCCCAGTCCATTTCCTCTCACACCCAGATTCCCTCGGCCCTTTATTGCTGTCCTTAACCAGGCTTCATTTTTACGTGTTCTCCAATATTACCATGGTTTTCCCAGGTGTGCTCCTAACCTTGCATTCAAAACCAACCTACAAAGATTATATGTGCCCTACATCCAACATCTTCCTTTTCACCATACCTCTCTTGTCATAGCTGCTTGTCTACCAAAACTCTGCCACAATGAATTCATTCATTTTTCAAAATCAAAAAGAGTCCAGTAGCACCTTTAAGACTAACCGATTTTGCTACCACAGACTAACACGGCTAACTTCTCTGCATTCATTTTTCAAACACCCTTAGGACTTTTTCAGTGCAATCCTATGCAGAGTTTCTCCAGTCTATGTCTAGTGATTTAAATTGACTTAGGCTGGAGTAACTCTGCATAGGATTGCACAGTTTATTATCTTGTTGTAATAGACAGAGATCATTTCACATATCGTGTAGGGCAAATGTATTCTGCTGCAGTATTAATTAAGTAGGGACCTTCAGCTAATTCCTATTCTCCAAAGCATATACTATTATTACAACTATGTTTTTAAATGTATGTTTGTGGAATTAACGTTATACATTTTTGGAGTTTCCTTAGACTAACTGAGGTGCTCTCAAAATATAAATCTATCGAAGTCTCTGCAACCACTCTTCTGGAATGGCATTTTCATGGTGCTTGCAACCTTTTCCCCCTTAAGTATCTCGCCCTATGTCCAAGTGAAACTGCATTTCTCAACACTTCTCTGCACTATGCTACGATAGCCTCCTAGACTTAGAGCCAAACTACAAGTGACAGCTTACACAGGTTGGACACTTGTCAGCTTACCTCAAGTTTTGATGGGAAATGTAGGCGTCCTGGTTTTATTGCTTGGCTCTCCATTACAGCTGCAAGACCAGGATGCCTACATTTCCCATCAAAACTTGAGGGAAGCTGACAGTTGTCCAACCTGTGTCACTTGTAGCTTAGCTCTTAGCCTCATATGTTGTCATTTTCTCTACTCACATTCCAAGGTGTTCTAATTTATGGGGGCTGTGTACACTCTGCATTAAAAACCAGCTGATTGTCAGGCAGTCCCTGTCAACCCATGGAGCAGTAAGCTTTGTCTTGTTTGTGTTGTTGCTTTGTTGAGTGGATGCTGAGGGTGGCTCCCAAGTCCCCTTGGATTCAGGGAGCCTGAGGGTTGCTCAGGGTTGAAGACACATACATTTCTCACAGATTATGAGATCCCATTGTGCACTGTGCACACATTTTAAAGTCTTTTATCCCAGTGTCACAGATTAGAGATGTGCTTTTTCAAAAGTGATTGAGCTGGTATTTCACCAAAGTCTGATCCAAGCCTGTTGCCAATAATCTTTTCTTGCACAATTTGAGTACAGAATACACATAATCTTGAACCTTACTTTCAATCACATCTTTAGGCCCTGGAATATACAGTAATGAAAAAAAAATGTGCTGTATTTTTATGCATGCTTAAAATACTGCAGAGAAGAGCACTGGATTCATAGTTGTTTACTCAAGATTACCACAGCATAGCCTGTGTCCTCAAATTAAGCCTTCTGGGTTTTTATTAGTTCTTCTGCCATAATTCAACTGTTTCATTTTTTCTAACAACCATAGTAGAACCATGTTCACATAGCTTGATCTTCAACAGGATTAAATCTTGTCACTGTAAATATGTTATCTGGCTAAAGAGAAAAATATAATTCTTTGAAGAGTATACCGGAGTGGTACAACTGAAATTACTTTCAATCAAATCCAGAGAACTTGAATCCCTTTGTCTTTCTTTGTCAGCTATGAGTTAACCCAAGCATTTCATGTTGCTTTGTACTAAGCAGAAAAAAAATTAGCAGATGGGAATTGTGGGATACACTGGGCAAAAAGCATTCCTTCACCGTGTTCTGCCATTTTAACTGTGCTAGCAACAACCATGCTTTAAACCAATTCCAGATAAACATTGCACTGCTTCTGTGTATGTCGCATATTGCTTTGTGGAATGATCTGGAAGGACAGGGAAAAGCTTACCCTTCAGTCTCGGCCTTGAAATGTCTTGATGAGAACATTTGAAAATTGTCAAATCACGCTTTGAACATTTCCTAGCACAACTGTCAATTGAAGGATGTCCTTGAACAAGCAGAGCACAGTCTACTTGATTGAAGCAAAGTAAGGAATGAAACATCCTAATTTGTTTTATGTTATCCAGTACATATTTAAATGATGGATCTCTCACTATACTGAAAATGACAGTGGGCTGTTGAAAAAAAGCTTGTCTGGTTCCATCAGCAATGAAACTTGAACATTATTCTGATGCCTTCAGCTAATTCATGTGACCCACTTAACACATGCTTGCTGCCTAGAGTGTTACTGGGCAAACTGGTTTTTGGGTTACACTTGATTCTTGTGTGCCTAGGGTGAAAGAGTCACTAACTTACTTAATCATGGGCCCAAATAGGCATTCAATATGACTCTGAACACAAACCTAAACCAGGGTAAATGGTGGTAGGTCGAATTGTCCCAAAGGCTCTGTCAGTTTCACCTCCCCTTCTAAGAGGCAAAGAGGAAATTAATTTAATTTAATTTATTGGATTTATACTCCGCCCTCCCCCCATTAGTGGGCTCAGGGTGGATAACAACACAATTTAAAACATATTTAACTGTCATTAAAAATTATAAAATTACTACATATTATCTTTAAAATTACAGCTATGTAAATATAATATATACATATAAAACAGAAAATGAGGCAGCACATAATTTGATTTATATGTTCCATACAGCAGTTCTTCCCAGAAAAAAAAATATAGAATATAAAAGATGGACAAAAACATTTACATAGGAGGGCATATGGTTTAACCCCCTCCCCCCCACCTCTGAGCAGTGATCTCCCTGGCTGTGTAGAGAGTGGAAATTGACAAAGCCTTCTGATCTCTTCTAAAACTCACCTTCCCAGCTAACATTGCGACTCCCTTCACGTGCAAGTCCTCATGTAATTAGTCTCTTGTAGCTTACCTCTAAAATACACTTGTATAGATAGACAGTAGGGTCACTGTAGTTACAATCTAGGATTGTGTAAACTGGCCTTATTTTTATTTTTTCATGAGTGCCCGAAGTTCTCACCAGATGTTAATTTTCTGCAGTTCCAGAATGGGATTAACACAGACTAAATTACAAGACGGGCTTTGCAGCCATCATATATTGATAAGCCTCAAAACTAAAGTATCAAAATACTTGGTTTTGGAGCCATCATCATGCTGGTTCCTTCCACCATATATCTAATTTCCAAGTGACCCCTGGTGTGTGGATGCTTAATCTTACCAATTGAGACCACTAGGGTACAAATCACATGCTCTTGAATCCTTGAAGAATCAACCATGGTTGCAGAAAAATCTTAAAAGTTACAAAAATACATTTTTTTTAAAAAAAAGCAAGTGTCAGTAGGGTGTGCATGCACAACTTATCTCAAACACATCTCAAAACATCAGCAAGCCTGGGAGAAAGGGCTAGAGTAAGTGACCACAGAAGTGGTCCCATGAGGCCCAGGCAGCATTGTGGCACTCCTGCTGGCTTGACTGGAAAAGGAGAGCCCAGGGCAACACCAGAACACTAGCAGAGTGGTGGGGCTTGCTCCAACTTCCTGCTGCAGGACACAGGGATAAGATGGGTGGACAGAGAAGGGACCAGCTGCTCATGACAAGATTCCTGCCCAGCTAGGAGTGCGTCATGGAGAACACACACACAGGCCAAGCTGGGAAGCAATGAAAGTAACAGTGAATGGGCGGGAGAGAAAGTCACAGTGAAAGGGTGGTGAGAAATGTAATTACAGGGAAAGGGCAGTGGACGGGAGAGGGAAAATAGTCACAGGGAACAGTGGAAACAGTGTGTGTGCGCGCACGCGTACACGTGTGCATGCGTGCATGCGTGTGCACGTGCACACATACAGGGAACCCATCATGGCTCCTTGGAATCTGCCCCTCTTATGACTTTTTTGTGACTCTTGTTACAAAACTATATCATTAGAATAATAAGGAAATTGAATGACTCTGTAATCCAGTGATAGAAAGCTTTGTTAATTGCATTCATTTGAAAGTGTTTGTGCATTTTGCTTAGACGAAGGGTCCCAGGCCCAATTTTATACAATATAAAGGAATAAAGAGACTCCTGCCTATGATTCTGCAGGCATTTCAGTTTAAAATGTGCTAGCTCCGTTTTAGGTATTCGGTATTTTTCCTATTTCATTTATTTTTGTCAACTGTTTCAGTTCTCTGGTTTTCATTGTTAGTTTCTAGACTACGTTTTGTACACTGCATACATGTTGCATGGTTTTAATGTGCAATTTATGCAGCATTTGATGCATATGTAATGCATATGTAATACTGATTTCTGACACACAAATAATGTGGAAAATATGTACTTCAGAGAGAGGGAATGTGGCATGAAAATAATCATAAGCTGGATTCATGTAAGAGAGAAATGAAATTGAAATTAAATGTGCATTTGGATGTTTTTGATCTGAAACAGTGCCTGAAATTCCAGCTCATTCTGGATTGGAAGTACCTGAAATAAGACACTCCCAACATTTTGAGATTCCTGAAATTTTAAAAAAGCAAATAGATAAAAACAATATAGCCGGGCACAAGCTTGATTTTCTGATAAAAACAAAACCTAAAAATAATCTAGGAAAAAAACCCAAAACTTCCACCTAGTTGAATAGTTGGTAGTCTGCTCTTGTGGATTTTTTTTTTTTTAATAAATGCCATGGAGGGCATGGATCTTGTTGTGTATTGGGCTGAGTTAGGCCGGACAAGACCTCTACTCTATCCTATTAAATGTTCTGCATTGCGTTGAGCTCCATAACATGTCAAGGTTCCTAACACACTTCATTCTCATTGGTTACATTGCCTGCACTTAACCCTCATTGGGTACATTCATATACATCTTCATTGGTTATTTTCCAGGGGCAGCAGCCAATCGGTCCTCTCAAATAAAAACCAATCAGTGGCCTGCCTGCACACTACATTGTATACAGTTTATGCAAATGATGGCCTTCTAAAATACACGTTCTTATTGGTTGCTGGCTATTATTGGGGAGGGGTTTCTGTGTATATAATGAGGGCTTTTGTCCAGCTTGTTAGTGTGTGTCTAGTGAGTAGTGTCTGCTGTCATCTGTCTGTTCTGACTTGCAATAAAGAACCTTGTTTTTGCTGAAATCACTCTGGGCTGCAATCATTCTGACCTCCAGGCTCAGTACACAATAGATCTTATTAAAAGAGGCACACACCCTTCTCTCTCACATGGACAATTGCATCAGCTGCTGTGACACACGTGTGCATCACCTCAAAGGCAACAGATCAGGTCCTCATCCTGCAAAGAGCTCTGCAGCTGGTGCAAGCCTGCTGCTGGAGCAGCTGAGCTGAAAAAGAAGGAAGGAGGAAAGAAGAGAGGGGAGAAATGCTGTACTGGTGGTCCACCTCACTACTTGTGGCTACAGAAAGCGCTGCCCATGCAGAGCACTTCTCTATCCTTGCCCTTGTTAAGTGACAAGCCTTTACATATGACCACAAGCAAAAGCCTCAGTTCCTGTAATTTATCTCCCAAACTATGGAGATTGTGTTTAGGTTGGTTTGGCTTGGATGGTAGAACTGACATTCACAGAACCCATCTACCTTGATTGATTCCAATGAGCACTATTGAAAATAAAATATTGGACTAGGTGGACCATTGATTAGTTCCCACTAGACAGTCTTCAAAGGTCTTATGTCAAGTTGTATCAACATTTGCAATATGTTGTTGTAATGCAGGGGTCCTCAATCTTTTTGAGCCTGTGGGCAGCTTTGGGATTCTGACACAAGGTGGTGGGCACACCCACAAAATGGCCACCTTGGGAGGTGAAGCCAATCACAAAATGGCTGCCATGAGAGGTGGAGCCACACACAGAGACGAAACCCAAGTGCAGGGACTAAGTGGAGTAATTTTTAAAAATACACCAGGAAAGAGCAGTGTGAGAGAGAGACTGAAACCAACACTGTAGTGGTGGCTGCCCCTGAAACAACATTTTTTTTTTAATTTGCAAAGCCAATCAGATCTCCAGTGACCAGTTAGAAGTCCTCCTGGCAGTAGCCTCACCTGGCCCCATCCACTTACTAAAAACACTTGGTGGGTGCCAGGAAAGGTGTCAATGGTTGCCATGATGCCCACAAGAACCACGTCAGGGACCCCTGGTATAAAGTATCAGGATGTTACCTAAATGGATTTTTAAACCTTGGCATTCTTTTCATAACAAGGCAGCCTGTCTTTTACCAAAACTGGATGGATGAAGCAAAGAAGAGAGTTCTCCGGGGATAGAAATGCTATTCATATTTTGATCACTATAAACATTTTTTTAAAATATACAAACAGTGAAAGATGCAAGCATACTGGCATTGTGGAGAAAATCATGTATCACTGGTGAAAAGTCCACATTGCCTTTGTACTCGGAACAAACAGTCTGCTTCCAAATGCAAATGCAGCACACCAACCTTCACAGGCCAGCATTTATCACACCGCATCTAGAATTGATTCCAACATGCTAATGACGGCTAACATTCCCCTACTGAGAAGCAGAACAAAGGTTTTACAAATGATCCTTTTTAAAATATATTAGAGTCACCAAGTCTTTTGCTGCCAGCTTTTTGTTATCGTTCATTCCATCCCTTAGGAAACATTAATTCCCACATCCTCCGCTAATGCGAATTGGCATGACACTGAGTTCAATCAAACTTGTGGAGTAAGACTCTCTGTGGCAAGGATTATAGTGACTTAACTTGCACTTAAAATGCAGGAGTTGTGCTGTTTGTTATCTGCAATCCAAATCCCCCCAATTTAACTCCTCTGCCTCCTCCATTAAGTGTCCTGCAGAGAATAGAATAAAGCTAAAAATCTGGCAAAAAGCAAACGAGGGAGTTGTCATAAAGACTAATTTGGATGTTTTGTTGTTGTCACTTGATAAATTTAACTTCCTTTAACTTGATCAATTTTTGAAATTCACAGGAAGAGAGGCTCATCTATTTCACCAAGAATATTGAATATGAGTTGATAGGTCTTGTTTCTTTCCATAGCTGAGAACTTGAGACTATAAGGGATTATATCTCCGCTTGAGCAAAGCTCGGGTTCCTGACTTACCTGGGCTGGATTTGCAAAACTGCAGGGAAGGCAGGGCGCAAGATACCACAGTCACTGGCTGGTGGTGTGACAGTTGTTCTCAGGAACCTGTACATTATCATGGGCACCTGCAGACCCTTCTCCCTGGCTGACCAGTTAGATGACAGCCTGGTCAAGCTAGAGGCAGGGCCTGTGGACAGACCTGGGAGGGAGGAGCTTTCCCTTTGGTTCATCTGGTCAATATTTATTCAGGGATATGTCATGCTGCCAGCATTCAGTCAGCTCTGCTTTTCCACCCCTTACCCTCCCTTGGTTCCGCTTGCAAATGGGTTTGTTATTGGGCTTTTGTTTCTGTGGAATTGTGCTACATTGCTCCATCCCTCATCATCACAACTTCGGGGCTAGTGCTATCAGAATTGAGCAGGATCCATCTGGAAAGAAACAGAGACTATGTGCCCTCTTCCTCCAATTTGGGCTCCTTTTAAGGGATCTTGGGAGTGAGAGTTTGCAGGGAGATGTGCAGCTCAGGGACTGTCAGGACACTCTCAGTCCCCAGGGAAAGGGGGAACCACACAGTGGCATGCACCCATGTGGAGCCCCATGTTCTGCTATCTCACAGTATACCCCAGCAGACAAGCTTGGGTGGAAGTTTCTCCATTAGCCAGCAGGCTGATGCCTGGATCCACTGCCCTATTGTGTCCAAGGCTCTGGCAGCTGTGGCCATTATCAAGTCTCACTTAGAGTGCATCATGTTTCTTTATCATGCCCATTGTATCAGTTACCACCACAAACAAGTAAAACTAATAGGTTATGGACAAGTTCCTTGGGCCATAACCTTGGACAATGGCCCATGGACTGGAAACACTCAGTCTACATTCCAATTCCAAAAAAAAGGGGATGCCAAAGAGTAGGGCCTATTGCATTAATTTCCCATGCGAGCAAAGTGATGCTCAAAATTCTACAGCAAAGACGCTTACTGTCATGAGTCAGCCCCAGCCCCGGCTGGCCACCTTACCTATTGCTTCAGAGTCCTCCTCAGAAGATGAGCAGGAAGGGCCAGAAGGGTCTTCTCTAGAGCCAGAAGCCCCTGCAGAAGCTATTGGAGAGGAAGAGCAGTCAGAAACCACTGCTGGAATTCAGCAAGGAGGAATTCAGCAAGAACAGCCTGGAGCTTCTGCAGAGACTGTCAGGGATGAGGAACAGCCAGAAACCTCCACAGAGGCTGTAAGAGACAAAGACTCCCACAGGGCAAAAGCGAAACCTGAGCACCTGGGGCCAGCTGAAAGGAGGAAACATAGAGATAAGTCAGCTCTGTTGGATAGGCAAAGGAGCGCCCGTTTACAGGTGCAACACCGAACTGAATTGTTAGAGAGAGAGGCAACAGCTGTTCCTCATTAGGACAGCATAAAAGGAAGACGCCGAGGAAACCAAGCGTGGAAGCAACTCAGCTCGCCACTCCCTGCTACCAGAGCTCTACGCCTGGACGCTCTTGCCCTGCCTTGTGCCCTGCCCTGTGCCCTGCCCTGCTGTTGGATTGGATTTTGACCCCGGCCTGCTTTCTGACTACTCTTCTGCCTGCTCCTCTCTCTGACTGACATATTGGCTCTGACACCTGACCTGACTCCTGGACTACTGACTTCCTGCCTGTTGTGTTCTGCCCTGCAGTACCAGTGGGCCTCCTGCCTGCTGTGCCCAGCCCTGTGCGCGACACTTACCATATATGGAATGAAAAATGCCAGATTCTCAAACTGGATTCAGAAAAGGAAGAGGCACCAGAGATCACATTGCAAATTTACGATTGCTAATGGAACATACTAAGGAATTTCAGAAGAAAATCAACCTGTGTTTTAGAGATTACAGCAAAGCTTTCAACTGTGTGGATCATGAAAAACTATGGAGAGCCTTATAAAAATGAGGATGCCACCACATCTGATTGTTGTGGTGCACAACATGTACTCTAGACAAGAGGCCACTATCAGGACAGAATACCAGAAAACAGAACGGTTTCCAATTGGTAAGGGTGTCAGACAAGAATGCATATTATCTCCTTACCTGTTCAACCTCTGTGCAGAGTATATCATAAGGAAAGCTGGATTAGATCTAGAAGAAGGTGGACTGAAAATTGGTGGAAGGAACATTAACAATTTGAGATATGCAGATGAAACCACATTACTGGCAGAAAATAGTGAAGATTTGAAACGACTACAGATAAAGGTTAAAGGAGAAAGTGCCAAAGCAGGATTACAGCTGAACATCAAAAAAACAAAAGTAATGACTACTGAGGAATTACACAATTTTAAAGATGACAATGAGAAAATTGAGATTGTTCAAGATTTTCATTCCTTGTCTCAATCATCAACCAAAAGGGAGACTGCAATGAAGAAATCAGAAGAAGGTTGAGACTTGGAAGAGTAGCTGTGAGGGAGCTAGAAAAGATCCCTAAAGATAAAGATGTCTCTCTGTGAACCAAGATCAAGATAATCCAAACTATGGTATTCCCCATTACTATGTGTGGATATGAAAGTTGGACAGTGAAGAAAGCTGACAGGAAGAAAATTGATTCATTTGAAATGTGGTGCTGGAGGGAGAGTTTTGCGGATACCACGGACAGCCAAAAAGACAAATAAGTGTGTACTAGAACAAATCAAGCCTGAATCCTCCCTAGAAGCTAAAAAGACAAAATTAAGGCGATCGTACTTTGGTCACATCCTGAGAAGACAAGATTCTCTGGAAAAGTCAATAAAGCTAGGGAAAGTGGAAGGCAGCAGGAAAAGAGGAAGACCTAAAACGAGATGGCTTGAGTCAATAAAAGAAGACACGCCCTCCAGTTTGCAGGATCTGAGCAAGTCATTTTGGAGGTCTTTCCTTCATAGGGTCACCATAGGTAAGAGGCAACTTGACGGCACATAACACACACACATGGCCAAGTTCAAATATTATTACTGAGTTTGATGTGATTTGTCACAAGATTACCATAATAACGTCTGCACAGTATCATGTCAATCACCCAAATCATCTGGTATCTGACTCATGAAAGCATATACCTTGAAGGATTTTGTTGGTCTTTAAGGTGCTGGATTTTTTTCTACCACTATAGAGTAACACAACTATCCTTTTGAAACGAAACTCCTGGGTATCTCTTACACCGATGTCAGAGTCCATTGTGGAGGCTGCTGATTATGTTCAGATGTTAATCAACAATGATGCTGATTCTAGGCGTTAATGGGGAAGATTGGTTTAAATCAGCATGTGTGATAATGCCCATATTAACCAGACTGATGCACTTCTAAGAGCCAAACTACATGAGACGCCAGATACGTGTTCTTCATGTCCAAGGTTCCTTGGGTAGTGTAGTCTTACAAAGAACAGTCACTTGATGAGACTCTCTGCCAGGGAAAGTGTGTTGGGAGGGATTCTCTCTCTCTCTCTTTCAAAAATTCTTGGCTCCGGTTTTCTTCTGTGAGCTTGGGTGGCGAGGGGATGTAACTTGGGTTTTCCTCCAGAAGCTCAGGGGCGGGGGGATGTAACAGGAGACAGGAAATCCAGGGCAGCTTTTTGCAAGACAGAGAGAGAATCCCCCCCCCACACACACACACACTGCTCTTCTCCCCAGTGGAGAATTGCATTGAAAATTATCTCTCTCTTGCAAAAAACTTCCTGCAAAGATCTTCTTTTATTGAAAAACATTTCCTTGAGGCTGTAAACAAAAGCACAGAAAGAGAATGTAAGGCCAACACTCTGGGGGCTGTTATACAATTTATTCATTTTTTATTTTACTTATTTGTACCCCTTCTTTTATCCCCAATGAGGGCTCAAAGCAGCTTACATCATTCTCCTCTTCTCCTTTTTATCCTCATAACAACCCTGTGAGGTAGGTTTAGGCTTAGAGAATGTGACTGGCCTAAGGTCACCCAGCAAGCTTCTGTGGTAGAGTAGGGATTTGAACCTGGGTCTCCCAGATCCTAGCCCAACACTCCAAACACTACACCACATCAGCTCTCCAGTGTGAATTGGTCACCCCCCTTCCCTCCACAGCTTCTTTCCCCATGGTAAAATTTGTATATTGTCCCTCACCCCCAAAGGAAGACACAATATTCATTTACCAGGTTGAACAAAGATTTATTAAAGTTAACATTTGACCTGCACAGCTTATTAATTTGGTAGTGCAAGTTTCCTACACCACCTAAGAATCTGATGGCTCTGGTTCCATGTGCTCCAAACTTGGAATGCCACCAGTTAAGAAGAACCACAGACATTTTTGCTCACTTCCAAAATGATGACTAATCCTGCATTGTTCTGTGAAGGATAAATAGGTATGAGTAGCCTTGCTGGTGGAAGTCTAGTACGGAAAAGTGGGCTGGCCTTAAAAGAGCCATGCCAGTCACTCCTCCTTTTGGCTAATACATACAAAGCAGACAGCCTGGCTCCCATTTCTTGAAGACATTGTATCTCCCTTTGAAACTGGGGAGGGCAAAATGTCTTATTCCAAAAAAGGATGGGAACTGTGCTTTTCCCCACTAAACAGAAAAAACAGTTGAGGAGGCAATTTTAGGAGAAAATGTCTCCTCTAAGATAGTACTTCTCTGATCAGTATTACCTAAAAAAGCAAAGAAAGAATGCATTTCCCCTTTCAGTTTTATTTATTTGCAAATCAATGCAGATTTAATCAGTTAATTAATTGACCTAAACTCAGAGAACTAATTGACTAAGATTTCTTTAAGTGGGATTTCTTTAAGGCTTATGCCTCCTTGAGGAAAGAGGAAAGATACAGGCTGTCCTGTATCAACTGTCCATTTGTTCCACTGGAAAAATTACACTGAAAAACTCCAAAAGCTGGAATCATAGAAAAATGTTATGGTACTAAATTTCCATAACCAACTAGTTCTAAGTCTTCCTTTCATTTTACAATTGAACCTCGCTATTTTGAATATTAAAAATCCAACCAACAAACAAAGCTTTGCGGAACACCTGGGGAAAACTACAATATCCGTCAATGGACAAGCTCACTTTATTTCTAGACAGTCTTAAATCATTGTAGAAAATCATTTGCATCAACAATTTTTCCCTCTGGATGAATGGCACCTTTATCATTCCCTATCAAGCCATAAATTAAATTAACTACCTCCGTGTGAAGCATATTGAGGTGCTTATTTTAGAATGCTGCAGTCTACTTGGGTAATAAATCTGAGTGATCAATAGTTTACCGGGATATGAATCATCTAATCACTTCTATAGGAATCGAGAGCTGCTTTGTCCAAGCGTAACCGCCGATTTTTGCATTTGTGATTCAATTCAAATCAATGATCTTGATCCAGAGACAGGCCACAATTATATCTTGGTGAGATCTATTGGTCTTAAATTAGCTACTTTTTTGCAGTGGTTTCAGGAGAACACAATTCTGTGGAGTAGGCCCTGTGAAAGTAGTAAATGGATGTTTAATTGTTTCTATAAGTTAGATTTTAACAAGATTTTATTAATCAGTACTTTTTTTTAAAGTTGAAATTCCAAGTCCATTCTTAATTTCTATAGAACATGGGAATAGATTTCCATTGGAGATGAGGGAGAATGGATGGCCACTAAAAAGGATATGATGGGAATAATGGGATCTGCACGGGCAAAATATATGTAGGACAGGGACCAAAGTAAGGTGAGGTGGAGTGAAAAAACTGGCTCGATCCAACTCACAATAATCCAGTTTGGTGTAGTGGTTAAGAACGTGGGACTCTAATCTGGAGAACTGGGTTTGATTCCCCACTACTGCACTTGAAGCCTGCTGGGTGACCTTGGGTCAGTCACAGCTTCTAGGAGTTCTCTCAGCCCCACCCACCTCACAGGGTGTTTTGTTGTGGGGGTAATAATAGCATAGTTTGTAAACTGCTCTGAGTGGGTATTAAGTCATCCTGAAGGGTGGTATATAAATCAAATGTTGTTATTATTATTATTAATTTGATATACACTTATATTGTACATTTTAGTACAGCTATAGTATGATTTTTAAATATAAAAATTCAAATATTATTTAGGAAAACGTGAAAAATATAGAGGAACTTTTACTTTACCATTCAGCAATCAGTAGCTGTCTGATATATGCAGTGAAACTGATGGAAAACAGGGAGTTTCTCATATTTTGCAAGAGAAGAAAATGCATTATGCACCAGTCACAGGGTCCTTTCCTCTCGTGGAATTGGTGGAGAACACCAGACGCTTGCTTCTCTGCACTAGACTGAGCTGGATTGTAATTGAAGTTTGTTGAACTTGTATGATTAAAGCTTGATCCTCTCCATGATTCACAAATTCAAAACAATCCACCCCCCAGGGCTAAATGGGGACATAGGATTCTTATCTCACTGCAAGCTAATTTTCTGCATTTCTTCCCCTGCTGTAATCAAGCTGATTACATTTTGCATTGTACCTTTGCATCCTATGCAACACCCCTCCCACCTTCTGACTGGGATATGAAGACTCAGGGATCTCCATTCCTACTTGTGTCTGACCAAGGGAGCTTGACTCTTGAAAGCTTATGCCCTGGAAATGTTGGACTCAAATCTTACTGTTTTAACTGCAGACCAACACAGCTACCCAACTGAAATTAATTCTCTTTCAGAAGATGGAGCTTCATTATTCATTATGTACTTCATTATTCCTGCATTATAGGCAGGCATCTAAGCATCCTGGACAGCTGTAGTAGTTACAGAATGGCAGTCTCAAACACCAGGTTTCTGACAATAGTGTGCATAGCACACATTGCAGTGATGGTATATTTGGATGTGACATCCCTTGGAGCATCAACATGCATATCAATAGCAATTTTTATATATTAGATTTTTAGTCAGGTGGGCTCAATCTCTTCAATTCTTCTGCCTGAACCGTAACAAGATTCCATTTTCCCCAAATTCTTTTACTTTCTGCTGGTATCACATCTCTGAGTCACCTGTATTTATTGTTGGTATTTTAGAATTTCAAACTGATCTCTCAGCGGGGGAGCTCATAAGAAAACAAAACAAAACAAAAAACATTGGAGGAAACACTGATGCTTTAGAATTGGCACCAAAATGGATATGTCACAATAAAACATTAATTCTCTTATGCTCATGCTGACCAGAGAACCATTGTACTCCATTCCTAAGGGCGAGAGCAAAACCTCTATCCAATAAGGATGGAGAGCAGACTTCATACACAAGTGTACATATGCACATAAACATGTACTATTATTTAACATTTCTGGCATCAATACAGATAAAGGTAATGTGCAAGCACCGAGTCATTACTGACCCATGGGGGGATGTCACATCATGATGTTTTCTTGGCAGATTTTTTATGGGGTGGTTTGCCATTGCCTTCCCCAGTCCTCTACACTTTACCCCCAGGAAACTGGGTACTCATTTTACCAACCTCGGAAGGATGGAAGGCTGAGTCAACCTTGAGCCGGCTACCTGAACCCAGCTTCCTCCAGGATTGAACTCAGGTTCTGAGCAGAGCTTGGACTGCAGTACTGCAGCTTACCACTCTGCGCTACAGGTCTCTTCCAATCAGATATGAATGTTTAAATAAGCATACAAGTTCTCATCTAGCTAAAATAAGATCGACCCCACCCATAAAAGCCACGCATGCTTACCTTCAAATGACAAAAGAAATGAACAACTCCTAAACCTCTTAGGGGTATTTCCTTGGTTATCCCTTTTGGGTGCTCTGTTTTATTTTTGCAACATTTATTTTTTCCTGATTTTTTCTTTGATTTGTGTATTCAAAAATTCAAAAAAAAAACCATTGAAAGAGAGGTAGATATGTCTTTACAAAAAAAAAAAAGAGCTTAGTTCTTTTTCCCCGTTCTGAGCACAGTCGTTCACGGGGGCGGGGGGGGGGGAACCTTGAAGGCTGGTTAATTTGTGTAGGCCTGTCATTGTCCCACAACATAGATTATTGTCTTATCCCATACCAAAAGACCGAGAATGAGGAGTTTGTAATTAACATTCTGGTTAATAAAGGTCTTCTATTTGCACACAGACCTGAAAGAAATAAGCTGCTTTGTACCACATTAATGAGAACATCCTCAGGGGTTGTACGCATACATAATGGAAAATGACTCACTGTTGTGTTTATGAGACACAAATCCATGGCCTCTCTCATTCCCTTTCCCTTTCCCCTCCTCATTCACAACCTGGAAATGAATTATTTCAGCATTAACAAAGAAATTATAGTTTATTGTTTTATTCAAATTGCAAACACCGGTTTGTTCTCTTATCTCCATGCCTGGATTCCAAAACTAAGATTAAAGTAGTTTTGAAAATTGGTAATCAGGAAAGTACTTAGATTATAGTTGTAACTAGGGGTGTGCAAGGAAAAAACTTTCAGCTTTCTTGTTTCGGGATTACCCGAAACAAGATTCTCTACCGTCATTAGCCGAAAGCCGAAACAAGAATCTCTTTCGGGATTCGGGATTCGGCATTATTTCGGCATTCTTTCGGGATTCTTTCGGGTTTTTTTGTTGGGAAAATGCCTCCGTCTTTCAGGACGCCTGGAGGAGGCATTTTCCCACCAAATAAGCCCAAAATTGGTGGGGACCTTCCTCTAACCCTTCTCTAACAACTACCCAAGTTTCAGACAGATTGGACTTTGGGGGGCCATGTTATGGCCCCCCAAAGCAGGTCCCCCCATCCTCCCCATAAGAAAGCAAAGGAGCAGCATATTGTTAGCATGCTGCTGCTGATCTTTCTTCATTATTTCCTATGGGGAAAAAATGAAGAGGCAGGCTTCCTTTGCCAGGGGTGGCATTTTGCATGCAAAATGCCCCCCAGCCCTCAGGGGCCCTTCTCCCACCCCTCCTCCCACCCCCCACCAAGGCTCAGCCTGCTCCCACTTGGGGGGGCCATTTCATGGCCTCCCCAAGTAGGTGCTCTAATCTCTACCACTGACAGCTGGGGGAGGCTTGTGTTGCCAGGGGTGGCATTTTGCATGCAAAATGCCCCCCAACCCTCTGGGGCCCTTCTCCCACCCCTCCTCCCACCCCCCACCAAGGCTCAGCCTGCTCCCACTTGGGGGGGCCATTTCATGGCCTCCCCAAGTAGGTGCTCTCAGCCCCTAAAGTCCACCCCTCACAGCCCCACACAAACCCAGTTCCCCCACCCCAGCTGCCACACACAGACCCAAATCCCCCCAGTAGCCCCTCACAGACCCAAATCCACCCCCACCTGCCCCACACCCACCATAACCCCAGGAACAGGCTGGCCTGCCCTCCCCTTTTGGGAACCCCTAAACTCTCTTTCCCAGGGCAGTTCTGCACAGACAAGGGGTGCCACAATGGTGGCAGTGCCAAATCGTCCCTGGGAAAGAGCACCTGCCCTGGCACACAGACAACCACCCCCCTGACCCCCCCACCACCCGCAGAGAAGGCTGGCCAGCCTGCCCCATTGTTCCCTATGCTGGGAACCAACCTCCCATCAAAGAAGGGAACACAGACACACAATCATTAAGTTTAAAAAACCTTTATTTTCTCATTTTCAAATTACAAGTGGTCAACAAATCACAACATATTACACTTATTGTCCCTCATAGCACAACACAACACAATTAACTACACATCAGAGAATCTTAAACACAATTTTTTTTTGAAATGGACAAACAGTAAAGTTTTGAACATTACAACAGGTCACATAGTGAGCGGGCACAACAGGGCATGGAAACAGAAGATGATCATAATAACTACCAGCCTAATACAACTCTCCCTCCATAACATGACTTAATGGGGGGGAACCACTGCAACAAAATCCCCACCCCAACCCTCAGGGCCCTTCTCCCACCCTTCCTCCCATCCCCCCACCAAGGCTCAGCCTGCTCCCACTTGGGGGGGCCATTTCATGGCCTCCCCAAGTGGGTGCTCTGCTCTCATCTCTACCACTGACAGCTGGGAGAGGCTTGTCTTGCCAGGGGTGGCATTTTGCATGCCAAATGCCACCCTCACCCTCAGGTGCCCTTCTCCCACCCTTCCCCCCACCCCCCACCACATGCATTCCTTGACAATCAAGAAATCTGGAGTTAAATATAATGTGCATGTAAGTCCCTCAAAGACAGAAGCAATATGGAGGTAATGACCCATTTGATTTCCACAACCTCAGACACAATTAGGGATCCGTTTCCCCTTGGTGGGGGATCCCCCACTCTCACCTATCACCCCGAAGGGGGAAAGTCAGTGAATGAGCCTTCAAGGTACGCTCCAGGGGCTGCTGCCGTGATGTCACTGATGTCATCTGGCTGCCCTGAGAGTATGCCTGTGCTTTGCAGTGGGCTGATTTGGGCCCTACAGGCCAAAGCAGGATCCCTTGTGGCCCAAATCTGCCTGCTGTGAATTGTGCGTGCTCCCCAGCCTTGTGTGATGATCACATCACTTCCTAGAACAGACATCATCATGCCAGAGCATTGCCATTAAATGATCATGCGTGTGTGAACAGACCCTAAGTATCCTGTAGGCTTCAGTGATGGTATAGTAATGTTTTCACTCACATTATAGAGAGAGAGAGAGACAGAGAAGGGGGGGAGGCACTGAAACTAGATTATTTCTTCTATTCTACTGTCCCCTTCCAAAGCCAGGGTGGCATTGGCACAATGCCCCCCTCCCCCCGGCCAGAGCCTTAGTACCAGTATGCATTGACAGGCCCATGCATCATAGTCCTTTTTGAGACCCAGCCAAGTTGTGTGCCTTTTGGAGAAAAATGTTCAAGTTGCTGGTGGGGGTATGAACAATTTTTAGATATCCACTGTAGTGCAATGGCTAGAGAGTTGGTCTAGAATCTGGCAGACTCTGATTCTGTGCCTTGTAGGCTTGATGGATGTTCTTGGCTCAGCCTAAGTAAACAATTGTGTTGTGTTTTCCAGAGGCAGTCTAGGTGATTTTGGGGCCCTGGACAAATGTTCTGGACGGGGCCCCAGAACCAGTGCCGCCCCACCACTGGCTCCTTGCCAAGGCCAAGCAATTTGGTCACCTAGGCCCCAGATAGAGTGGGCAGGAGTGCGTTGTTTCCTTCCTCCCCCCCCTCCACCCCCTCATACAACTAAGAAGGCCATCGGTGGAGTCACTCCAATGTGAGGCATGGAGCAGCTGTCTATTGTTAGCCTGGTTGTGATGAGGGTGAAACAAATCAAGGGAGAACAGCAATGTGTAAACCACTCTAGGTTCCCATGGGGGAGAAAACCGGGGCATAAGATAAACCTTTAATTTGGTGGGGAGGGGGTATATACATTTTATGTGTATGTGTCTGTATGTTTTATGCATTCAAATCACTTGTGGTGTACTTTAGAATTATATTGAGCTCCACAGTATCCCAAAAACCTTGTCCATGTATTGCAAACCGAAGTCAATCTACCACATCTAGGGTATTCTTCTTTTCCCTACTGCCTTCAATTTTTCTTAGCATTATTGTCTTTTCTAGTGAACCTTGTCTTCTCATGATGTGACATAAGCACTATCATCAATTGATATCTTCAAGGGAGAAAGCAGGCCTGATTTGGTCTGGATGCCACTTACATGTCTTTTTCGGAGTCCATGGTACATGTAAATTGAAACTTTCTTCCCACTTCACAGTGTGAATGCTTTTTCCTCCTATGAGCTTTGTCTAAATTTTACTGTACTGATACTGCTCATTTGGCCAAAAGGCCTGCCCTTGATCAATGCCACATTAAATACTTCATAATAAAAATATGTTTTTAGAACCATTTAAAAGTGTCCTTAAGTGCCATACGCTGATTTAAAAAAACATAAGCTAAATGTTTGGGAACACAACCAGATATGTGAATGACTGAAATGCAGCCCAATCCCACTGCTACTTAAAATCCATTTTTGATGGAGGTCTGGATTGTCTTACATTGGTGTCATTGGGCTTGGAATCAGGAACCTGGAAGCGTTCCATGGGGGCTACAACTTTCATGCCAAGGCTAAGAGGGTGGGAACAGGATCTCTCTGGGGTGGCAAACTCTGGCCTTGGAAGTTACTGGCAATTTGGGGGTGGGACTTGTGGAAAGGAAAATCTGAGTAGGGATCTCCCCCAGAATCCATGGTCCGCATTTGCCCTCTAAAGAGATTGCCCTTGGAAGCAGCCAGTTTCTCTGTAGGGAACTACTCTCTCTAACCTGAACTCAAGCCCAACCAGGAGTTTGGCAGCCCTAGGAAAATTTCAGAAAAAGATGGCAAAGGAGGGCCAGCAACTGATAGAGGCATGGAAGCCCACACCAGGACAGTAGCAGGGGCCTACTTGGGCACAAGGGACAACCAGTGCTCTCATCCCCCATAGTCCACTCCTTACAGCCCCACACAAACCCAGTTCCCCCACCCCAGCTGCCACACACAGACCCAAATCCTCCACTCAGCCCCTCTCAGAACCAAAACCACCCTCAGCTGCCCCACACCCAGTACCCCAGGAACAGGCTGGCCAGCCTGCCCCATTGTTCCCTATGCTGGGAACCAACCTCCCATCAAAGAAGGGAACACAGACACACAATCATTAAGTTTAAAAAACCTTTATTTTCTCATTTTCAAATTACAAGTGGTCAACAAATCACAACATATTACACTTATTGTCCCTCATAGCACAACACAACACAATTAACTACACATCAGAGAATCTTAAACACAATTTTTCTTTTGAAATGGACAAACAGTAAAGTTTTGAACATTACAGCAGGTTACATAGTGAGCGGGCACAACAGGGCATGGAAACAGAAGATGATCATAACTACCAGCCTAATACAACTCTCCCTCCATAACATGACTAAATGGGGGGGAACCACTGCAACAGGGTCCAGCAGAACCTATGTCATTTCCTGTGGCTGTGCTTTCAGTTCAGACACACAAAGCTGAACTGGGCACTTCCAAGGCACTGGACAATGGTATTTCTGGAGCAGTTCTGCAGAGGTCTCCCCCCACCCCCACACCAGCCTCAGAATTTACCTGGGAACATCTGTGAGAGATCATCATTGGCCGGTGCCCATCCACCACTCTACCCGCATCCCCCAACCATGCAAACCCAACATTAACATCAATTTTTTTTTTTAAACATGAACATTCAATCAACTTTTAAAAAACATAATCACAACATTTTTTTTTGGTTTTTTTTCCTTTTTTTTACATGAACAGAACATCAACTTTTAAAAAACATAATCACAACATTTTTTTTTGGTTTTTTTTCCTTTTTTTTACATGAACGGAACATCAACTTTCAAAAAACAGTACAACAATTCTTCTACAATTTTTTTTTACAAGGATTTCATCTGATAAAAACACCTAAGCAATCCCTATCTAACCTGTTTCTCCCTCCAGTAGCAATCCATGTTTCTGGGGCATTATTTTTCATAATAAATTTGGTCCCACAGGGTATGTCTCAGTGATGGGAGATGTTTTGAATACCCTGGGGGGGGGCTTTCAAATTGCTGGGTGTTTTCCCTTTGCCACTGGTTCCTAACCACCCTCCCTCTACTGGCCGGTTTTAACTGTATATACAGGGTTTTATACAGGGGAGAGCGCGATTCCAAAGGATTGGACTCATAGAGGATGCAGGCCACAAGTTGGGCTCACCTCAGTCACTCTGGAAGTCCAGTCCTGAGAAATCGAAGAGGCGAGAGTTGACCTTCAGGAAGGTCAACTGCTCGACTCTCCATGGGAGAAGGCGAGTGCGATGTGGGCCGACAATGTCGCCCGCATGTGAAAAGACGCGCTCGCTCTCCACGCTCGTCGGAGGGCATGAGAGCAGCCGCTGCGCCTCGAGGG
The DNA here is from genome assembly GCF_028583425.1 of Eublepharis macularius. NCBI lineage: Eukaryota > Metazoa > Chordata > Lepidosauria > Squamata > Eublepharidae > Eublepharis > Eublepharis macularius. Next base: position 36,257,890 of record NC_072792.1, on the reverse strand, counting down.
AGAGGTCCGGCCAGACCGACTCCTTCCTGGCCCAGTAGCTGAGCGGATCGGTGGAGAGCGACTCGCAGGGCTCCGCGAGGTAGTCCCTGACCATCGCCTCCGCCGGATCCTCTCTCACGGTCCTCACGACCCCAGAGGGGACGAGGGCCCACCGGAGCATCTCCATCTCCATCGGCACTCCGGTGGTGGCCTCGGGGGGGGCCTGCGCAGAGGGGGCGTCAGAGGGACCCGCACGGCAGGGCCCCTCTTGCGTCCCCCCTGTCGACAGGCGTCCCCTCTTGGCCTGCCTGCGCCTCACCCAAGAGCAGAGCCCGTCTCTGGCTTGGGTGAGGTTCCCGTCCCGCTCGGCGAAAGTGCCCTTTATGCGCGGGTCACACATGGTCGCCAACATGTATGACTCTTCCTTAGTGAGAGGAGTTAGCCTGGCAGCTATGCCCTGCTGCAGCCTTCTCACTAATGCGCGCACCGCTGGAACAAGGTCAGCACGGGGCGCAACCCGGTCTGCAAGGGTGGCCAGATTCCTCTGGAGCGTGTGCACCAGGGGAATGACCAGACCGAGGGTCGCCGTGTCTGACGAGACCGCCACAGTGAAGTCCTTGAAGGGCTTCAGGACCTCCACTGTCTGGGTGATGGTGAGCCAATCCTCCCGGTTGAACTCACCCACCTGACTCGCACCGCGGTTCTCGGAGAGCCACGCGTGGAGTGCGGCCTGCTGCTCCACCAAGCGCTCAAGCATGGCGCAGGTGGAGTTCCAGCGAGTGCTGACGTCAGTGATCAGAGCGTGCTCTGGCACACCTGTCCTGACCTGTGTCTGGCGCAGTTCGTGCGTGGCCTTCACGCTGCGCGAGAAGTGACCCGTGAGCCTCCGACATTTCTGGACAAGTAACTGGAGTTCACGGGTCCGGGTATCCACGGGTTCCTTCGAGGAGCCCAACCCCAGCGCATCTCTCACCACTAGGTGAAGCTTGTGAGCGGCACAGTAGACGCTCTCTCGGCTCACTAGATGCGCCGCTGCCCTCATGTTCTTGCCACCGTCCGTCACCATGCATCCCACGGTGGCGGGTCCCTGGCCTATCCACTCGTCCAACTGTCTCCTTAAGGTGGCAGCGATGTTCTCCGCCGTGTGGGACACGTCGAGCACCTCGGCGTGAAGCAAGGCCTTGCAGTAGCCGGCCTGGCGGTCTCGCATCCTTCCCTGTCTAGCTGTGCTAGGCACCTCCCCCCGGCCCCCACCCAGAACCGATTCGGGTTCCCACCAGTGAGCAGTAAGCGAGAGGTACGCTTGCTGCACACTTGGGCAGGTCCAGATGTCCGATGTGAAGTGCACAGTTCTCCCGGCAACCCGGGACAGCTGTGCCTTCACATGATCCCTGGCAGCCCCGTAAAACGAGGGCACCACCGATCTGCTCAACGATGTGCGAGCAGGGACGGCGTACCAGGGAAAGCAATCTTGGAGCAGCCCTGAGAAGCCGAAGTCTTCAACTACGGAATACGGTTGCCCATCCACTGCTATCATGTTGACGATGTGGCGCGTGATGCGCCTGCTCGCCCTCCGGATCCCCTCTCTGGGCACACTAGCGCCCTGCATACCAAGCATCTCCGGGAGAGAGGCTTGGCGTCCCTTTCCTGCAGGTACCCTTGGGGGGAGAGCACCAGAGGAGCCTGCCTCCTTCTGGCTAGCTGGCGGCCGTGCGGCGCCACTCGAACCCTCCTCCCGAAGAAGCACCGCCTGGTGGTGCCTCTTCATATGCTACCTCATCCCAGACGTGGAGAGATGCCACACATCTTTGCCACGGCTGACGCGCTGCCTACAATGCAGGCACAGGGCTGCTCGGGGATCCTCCGTTGTCTGGAAGTGCTTCCAGATTTCGGAGGAAAAGGGCATCCCACGCTTCCCAGGAGAAGCGCGTTCGGGACCACCCTGCGGCACCTCCTGTGAGGTGCTCTGGCCGGACACACCGTGTCCCACTCTCGGCCGGGCAGGTGGGGATGGACGAGGCTGAAGGGGCAGAGATGTGGGCTCTTCCACCACAGTCTCTGCCTCTTCCTCCCGCGTCCTCTCCTCCTGCACAGCCGCGAGAGGCCTGCTGCTGGCCTCAGAGGAAACTGGGGTGGACCGCCCCAGGGGGGGTCTCACGGGCAGTTCCTCCAACATCCTCCGGGTTCCTGGGGTGAGCGGGAGCGCAGGGAAAGTCATGTGCTCCGCGCCCATCCCAGGAGACACCACATGCTGCCCCTCCTCCAGCAGCTGGCTCGCAACCACTGGAGGAGGAGGAGCCTCAGCAGCAGGCCCCTGCCCAGTGCCAGCCCCTGCCTCACGCACCCGGGTTGGGGGTGGCCCTCCAGCAGCTGCCTCAGGAAAGAGAGTCTTGCGAACCCTCTTCCTGTCACCAGAAGCCAGGCTGGTGAACGGCAGCAGCGCAGGGGAGGGCCTCCTCTGCTCAGATGGAGGGGCTGCCGCAGCAGTCCCCCTCCCCCTCCCCTCCTCCCCTCTAGATTTCTCCCTAGCCTTTCCCCCGGGGGCCCCTCTCTGCTTTCCTCTCCGACATACTTTCCCCTCCCAAATTCAACCCTAACTAATCAGAAAAGATTTAGAAAACAACGGTCAACTTTGTTTTCAAGACCTAACTAACCTGCTCTAAATCTGTGCTTCTAGTGGCTCTGTGACTTGGAGATGAACAATCAAGTGCCTTTTTAAGCAACCCTATTTATGTCAGGGAACCTGAGCCTGCCAATCAGCTGAATTCCTCTGGAATTGAGCTGGCCCTAAACCCCAATAACAGGTGACAAAGCCTTAAAACACTCACACACTAGTATGCCCGGGCCGGCCTGGCACCACCACGGGTGCCAGAGATGGGCAGTGGAACCCTAGTTATGGGGGCACTAATGGGAAGCCTATTGACAGCTATTACAAATTTTTATATATATATATATATATATATATATATATATATATATATAGAATTCAAACCTAACACTCACTCACTAATGCTTTCCCTGCTGAGTCCCTATTTAGTTTTTTAAAAAAAACTAGGCTCGGTTTCCCTAATAATTATGTTGAGGGCAATTATCCACTGATCACCTACCAACTGGCCTACCTACCTAAGAGACACTATTTAGCGGGACCGATGTATCTGTGGTATGTCGGTGTGGGGTGTGGATGTGGTGTTTTGAAGATGAGCCTCCCCCCTCCCAAGCTAGCAAGAACCCACCCCCAAGGCCACCCAAATGTGAACCCGGACTCGCTCACAGTAACACCAGTCCTGCAGTCCAGCGATGTTCAGGCGGTCTTGCAGCTGGTCCTCCTCTCCTCCACGATGCTGTCAAGAAAATTGGAAATGTTAGCAGAGTCAACACCACACGCCGCACACGCAACCCCAAAATTCAAGGCCCCGTTGCACAAGCCAAGTCAGCCCCCCCCCCTTAAAGGCTAGGGCCCAACCAGCAGCAAAACAAAACACATCCACCCAGCAGAGCTTCTGGCCTGTGCAGGCCAAAAGCTGGCACACTCATTTTTTAGTCCTGTGAAACAGCAGTTCATGCCCACCCCACACTCAAACTTGAAAAATGAAACATGAAAGAAAGCAGGCACTGCGATCAATGCTGGCCCCCCTAACCCCCAAAACAATATCCTCTTGCCCAACCAGAAAATGCCCCCCCCCCGGCCCAAGCCATAAAGACAGAGCCAAAGCATATGCTCGCAGGTAGGCACAGCAGCAGACATAAGCTCAAAAACCAAATTTAACAACAACCCTACCAGTCCACCAGTGCAGATGTCCAGCAATGTTGATCCTCCACGCAGAGATCTGCAGGCCGATGTCCACCAAGTGCAGTCCAGTCCAGAAGAGGTCCACCAACGATAAACAACCTGAATGTGAAGCAAAACAGTGAGTGCCAGGCCAGCAAACGGGAAGGGTTACCAAAGCCGGAGCAGCAGGCCTGTGTGTGGGCCGAAGGCTGGCACAGTTGATCAGGACGGAGCCTGTTGGGAATCCTTGCAAGCAGGGGGACCAGACACAGAAACGCAAGCCACACCATTCCAGATTGTGGAGCACAACTGTGAGTGCCAGGCCAGCAACCAAAAAGGGTTACCTTGGCCAAAGCAGCATACCTGTGTGTGGCCCACAGGCTGGCACAGTTGATCAGGACGGAGCCCTGTTGGGAATCCTTGCAAGCAGGGGACCAGACACAGAAAAGCAAGCCACACCATTCCAGATTGTGAAGCACAACTGTGAGAGCCAGCCAGAAGAAAGGCTTCTGGCCTGTGTAGGCCCAAAGCTGGCACACTCTGGTTTTAATCTTAAAACAGTGGATCAAGCTTAAAGAAGGCAAGCACAACAACCCAATGCTGAACCCCCCCCCCCACCATCAAACATTGTCTGCCCAACCTGTCCCCCAGGCCATACCTGTGTGTGGCCCACAGGCTGGCACAGTTGATCAGGACGGAGCCTGTTGGGAATCCTTGCAAGCAGGGGACCAGACACAGAAAAGCAAGCCACACCATTCCAGATTGTGAAGCACAACTGTGAGAGCCAGCCAGAAGAAAGGCTTCTGGCCTGTGTAGGCCCAAAGCTGGCACACTCTGGTTTTAATCTTAAAACAGTGGATCAAGCATAAAGAAGGCAAGCACAACAACCAATGCTGAACCCCCCCCCCCCCCACCATCAAACATTGTCTGCCCAACCTGTCCCCAGGCCATACCTGTGTGTGGCCCACAGGCTGGCACAGTTGATCAGGACGGAGCCTGTTGGTAATCCTTGCAAGCAGGGGACCAGACACAGAAAAGCAAGCCACACCATTCCAGATTGTGAAGCACAACTGTGAGAGCCAGCCAGAAGAAAGGCTTCTGGCCTGTGTAGGCCCAAAGCTGGCACACTCTGGTTTTAATCTTAAAACAGTGGATCAAGCTTAAAGAAGGCAAGCACAACAACCAATGCTGAACCCCCCCCCCCCCACCATCAAACATTGTCTGCCCAACCTGTCCCCCAGGCCATACCTGTGTGTGGCCCACAGGCTGGCACAGTTGATCAGGACGGAGCCTGTTGGGAATCCTTGCAAGCAGGGGACCAGACACAGAAAAGCAAGCCACACCATTCCAGATTGTGAAGCACAACTGTGAGAGCCAGCCAGAAGAAAGGCTTCTGGCCTGTGTAGGCCCAAAGCTGGCACACTCTGGTTTTAATCTTAAAACAGTGGATCAAGCTTAAAGAAGGCAAGCACAACAACCAATGCTGAACCCCCCCCCCCACCATCAAACATTGTCTGCCCAACCTGTCCCCCAGGCCATACCTGTGTGTGGCCCACAGGCTGGCACAGTTGATCAGGACGGAGCCTGTTGGGAATCCTTGCAAGCAGGGGACCAGACACAGAAAAGCAAGCCACACCATTCAGATTGTGAAGCACAACTGTGAGAGCCAGCCAGAAGAAAGGCTTCTGGCCTGTGTAGGCCCAAAGCTGGCACACTCTGGTTTTAATCTTAAAACAGTGGATCAAGCTTAAAGAAGGCAAGCACAACAACCAATGCTGAACCCCCCCCCCCCCCCACCATCAACATTGTCTGCCCAACCTGTCCCCCAGGCCATACCTGTGTGTGGCCCACAGGCTGGCACAGTTGATCAGGACGGAGCCTGTTGGGAATCCTTGCAAGCAGGGGACCAGACACAGAAAAGCAAGCCACACCATTCCAGATTGTGAAGCACAACTGTGAGAGCCAGCCAGAAGAAAGGCTTCTGGCCTGTGTAGGCCCAAAGCTGGCACACTCTGGTTTTAATCTTAAAACAGTGGATCAAGCTTAAAGAGGCAAGCACAACAACCAATGCTGAACCCCCCCCCCCACCATCAAACATTGTCTGCCCAACCTGTCCCCCAGGCCATACCTGTGTGTGGCCCACAGGCTGGCACAGTTGATCAGGACGGAGCCTGTTGGGAATCCTTGCAAGCAGGGGACCAGACACAGAAAAGCAAGCCACACCATTCCAGATTGGTGAAGCACAACTGTGAGAGCCAGCCAGAAGAAAGGCTTCTGGCCTGTGTAGGCCCAAAGCTGGCACACTCTGGTTTTAATCTTAAAACAGTGGATCAAGCTTAAAGAAGGCAAGCACAACAACCAATGCTGAACCCCCCCCCCCCACCATCAAACATTGTCTGCCCAACCTGTCCCCCAGGCCATACCTGTGTGTGGCCCACAGGCTGGCACAGTTGATCAGGACGGAGCCTGTTGGGAATCCTTGCAAGCAGGGGACCAGACACAGAAAAGCAAGCCACACCATTCCAGATTGTGAAGCACAACTGTGAGAGCCAGCCAGAAGAAAGGCTTCTGGCCTGTGTAGGCCCAAAGCTGGCACACTCTGGTTTTAATCTTAAAACAGTGGATCAAGCTTAAAGAAGGCAAGCACAACAACCAATGCTGAACCCCCCCCCCCACCATCAAACATTGTCTGCCCAACCTGTCCCCCAGGCCATACCTGTGTGTGGCCCACAGGCTGGCACAGTTGATCAGGACGGAGCCTGTTGGGAATCCTTGCAAGCAGGGGACCAGACACAGAAAAGCAAGCCACACCATTCCAGATTGTGAAGCACAACTGTGAGAGCCAGCCAGAAGAAAGGCTTCTGGCCTGTGTAGGCCCAAAGCTGGCACACTCTGGTTTTAATCTTAAAACAGTGGATCAAGCTTAAAGAAGGCAAGCACAACAACCAATGCTGAACCCCCCCCCCCCCACCATCAAACATTGTCTGCCCAACCTGTCCCCCAGGCCATACCTGTGTGTGGCCCACAGGCTGGCACAGTTGATCAGGACGGAGCCTGTTGGGAATCCTTGCAAGCAGGGGACCAGACACAGAAAAGCAAGCCACACCATTCCAGATTGTGAAGCACAACTGTGAGAGCCAGCCAGAAGAAAGGCTTCTGGCCTGTGTAGGCCCAAAGCTGGCACACTCTGGTTTTAATCTTAAAACAGTGGATCAAGCTTAAAGAAGGCAAGCACAACAACCAATGCTGAACCCCCCCCCCCCCACCATCAAACATTGTCTGCCCAACCTGTCCCCCAGGCCATACCTGTGTGTGGCCCACAGGCTGGCACAGTTGATCAGGACGGAGCCTGTTGGGAATCCTTGCAAGCAGGGGACCAGACACAGAAAAGCAAGCCACACCATTCCAGATTGTGGAGCACAACTGTGAGAGCCAGCCAGAAGAAAGGCTTCTGGCCTGTGTAGGCCCAAAGCTGGCACACTCTGGTTTTAATCTTAAAACAGTGGATCAAGCTTAAAGAAGGCAAGCACAACAACCAATGCTGAACCCCCCCCCCCCCCACCATCAAACATTGTCTGCCCAACCTGTCCCCCAGGCCATACCTGTGTGTGGCCCACAGGCTGGCACAGTTGATCAGGACGGAGCCTGTTGGGAATCCTTGCAAGCAGGGGACCAGACACAGAAAAGCAAGCCACACCATTCCAGATTGTGGAGCACAACTGTGAGAGCCAGCCAGAAGAAAGGCTTCTGGCCAGTGTAGGCCCAAAGCTGGCACACTCTTGTTTTAATCTTAAAACAGTGGATCAAGCTTAAAGAAGGCAAGCACAACAACCAATGCTGAAACCCCCACCCCACCATCAAACATTGTCTGCCCAACCTGTCCCCCAGGCCATGCCAAGAATAAACTGCAACACCTTTTTTCAGAGGCAGGCCACAGCAGCACATTGCCCAGCATCAAAAAAATTTACAAAAATTTTAAAAAGGCCTACCAGGTGTCCTCTCAGGATGTCCAGCACAGTTGATCCTCCAGGCAGATGTCCTCCAGGCTCCAGGTGCAGTCTCTCTTCTTCTCCTCTCTCGGTCACAGCTCAGCAGCAGCAGCAACAGAAGTGTTCCAGACAGTCTTGCTCCAAATTTATATCCCCTGCTGCAGCCTCAGCCAAAGATTTAAATCTATTGGCTGGCATGAGAATGCAGCAGTGGGATTGGTGACTCCTAAAGTCCCCAGTGTCAGGGCTTGCCGCCGCTGCCGCTGGGCGTGGCACTGGGCGGTCTGCTCCTGACGTCACAGGGGGGCCAGGGATTCTGCAGGACCCTGCTCTGTGGAAGGAGGGGCGGTATACCTCACCCAGACTCCCTCTCAGTCCACTCGCTGGCCTGCTCAACCTGGCCTGCTTACCCTCTGCGTCCTCCTTCATCTCCTCCTTCCAGAACTCTCCTCCAAACCTCCACCCTTGCATCTTACTGCTCTCACTCCACATCATCACTCCTCACTCACACCCACCACCACAGGGCTCTTCCCAGCCAGCTTTTATAGGGCTTCCTTCTACTGCCCCACCCCTCTTCCAGCCTGGCCTTGGGCTGCACTAAGCAGTTGCAGCTGGGGTAGCTGATCTGGCCCCACTGACCAGCACCAGCTGTGCCTTGTTCTCTGGCTGCCCAGCCTCCCTGCCTTGGCTGATTGCTGAAGGCATGTCCAGCTGCAGTCCCCTGGCTAGTAGCCCAGCCTCCCTGGCAGAGCTGATGGCTGAAGGTGGGTCCAGCTGCGGCTCCTTGGCTGGTTGCCCAGGGCTTCCTGCAGAGTGCCTCCAATAGCCCCACCTGGAGTGGCTTGGCTTTTGGCAACTCCTGGGCCAGGCTACTATTTTCTAGCTGGGGCATGGCTTTGGGTTGTTGGGGCTGCTGCTGCTTCTCCTCCTCAGGTAAGGTCTTTGGGTGGGTGACTGCTGGGCTCCCAATCCCTCTGCCCTTGCCCCCTTCCGCCTTGCCTAGCCCCCTTTCCCTCCCTAGGGGAGTGGGACTCGCTGGCCTCTCTCTGTCTCCCCCTGCCTCCTGAGGCCCTGGGCTTTTGCTCCTTGCCCCTGGCACCGGCAGGTTCTGGCTCCATTTGCCTGTGGGAGGGGTTGACCTGCTGTCCCCCAGCTGCCCCCTCTGCCTGCCAGTCAGACCGGTTGACCTGCTGTCAGCTGGCTGACCAGTTGACCTGCTGTCTGCTGGCTGCCCCCTCTGTTTGCCCATCAGCCCGGCTGACCTGCTGTTCCCTCCTACCAAGTCTGGGGGGCTGGGACCCAGACCCCGGACACACCCCCCCGCTTAGCTTTGAGTTGTGGGGGTCAGGGTCAGACTCAAACATGCGGGACATGAAGTCCGCATCCACATGCTGCGCCCCCTTGCGGTACTTGATGGTGAACCGGAAGGGGAGGAGGGAGAGGTACCACCGCAGCACACGGGGGTTTGTGTGCCTTCATATGGTGGAGCCACTGCAGGGGCGCATGGTCCGTTAGTAGGACAAAGGGATTATTGGCCAGGTAGTATTGCAGGGCCCCCCACTGCCCACTTGACCGCTAGGGCCTCCCGCTCCACTGTTGCATAGCGCCTCTCTGCGGGCTGCAGCTTCCGACTCAGGAAGAGGATGGGGACGTCGGTTCCGTCACGTTCCTGAGTCAGGACTGCCCCAAGGCCGGTGTCAGAAGCGTCTGTGGCCAGCGTAAAGGGTCGGTCAAAGTCCGGGTTCCACAGGGCTGTGGTATTAGAGAGGGCTGACCGCAGGTCCTTGAAAGCTGCTTCTAGTGCTGGGGTCCACCGGACTTGGTTGGGCAGCCCCTTCTTTAAGCAGTCTGTCAGGGGGGCGGCTCGGGAGGCAAAGTGGGGGATGAACCGCCCGTAATACCCCAGTAGTCCCAGGAAACGTCGGACCTGCTTCTTGGTCCGGGGCTGGGGGGCATCAGCTATTGAGGCCACCTTGTCTGGTGGTGGGCGAACTCGGCCTCCCCCGACCACAAAGCCCAGGTACTGGAGTTCCTGGAACCCCAGGTGGCTCTTCTTTGGGTTAGCCCGTAGTCCGGCTCGCTGGAGGGCCCTCATGACAGCTTCCAAGTGTTGGAGGTGGGTGGGCCAGTCCGGGCTGAAGATGATGATGTCATCTATGTACGCCATTGCATACGCCCGGCACTCTCCCAGCACTTGGTCCACCAGCCGCTGAAACGTGGCAGCTGCCCCGTGTAGACCAAACGGCATCTTCTTGAACTGGAAGAGGCCTCGTGGGGTGGCAAAGGCTGTCTTCTCCCGGTCCGCTGGCCGCACGGGCACTTGCCAGTAGCCCTTCGTCAAGTCTAGGGCCGACAGGTAGCGGGCGGACCCTAGGTGGTCTACCAACACATCTGCTCGGGGCATGGGGTATGCATCGAACTGGGCCACCTTATTCAGTTCGCGATAGTCGATGCAGAATCGGGTGGTCCCATCCGGCTTGGGCACCAAGACTATCGGGCTCCTCCAAGCGCTTCGCGAGGGCTCGATTACCCCAAGCCTGAGCATCTCGTCGGTCTCCTTCTCCACTGCCTCCCACCGCTTCCTGGGGATGGGGCGCCAGGTAGCCCGGGCTGTCTGCCCCGGGTCCGTTGGAATGGCATGTTGGATCAGGCTCGTGCTGCCCGGCCTGCGGGAGAAGACCCCGGGAATCCGAGCCCAGAGGTCTTGTAGCTGGGCCCTCTGAGCTGGGTTGAGCTGAGGGTCCACCTTGGGCTCCTCAAACTCCGGGGCATCAGTGGTCCAAGGCAGCACACTGTCAGGGAGCTCTAGCGGGTCCTCAGCCACGCCGCACTCCTCTTTTGGGCGCTCGTGCCACTGCTTTAGGAGGTTCACATGCAGGGTCTTCCGCCGACGCCGGCCGACCCCACACTGGACTTCATAGGTGGTGGGGCCCAGCACCCTTCGAATCTGGTAGGGACCCCTCCATGGGTCCCCTTCCTCTCTTGGGAACACCGAGTGGTGCACGAGGACCTTCTCTCCGGCCTGGAAAGTCCTCATCCGCGCACCCCGGTCATAGGCGGCCTTTTGCTTTGACTGGGTGCGAGTCAGTCTGCGATTTGCCTCCGCTTGGGACTGTTGCACCCGGTCACGGAGCCGGCTCACGTACTCCTGTATGGGGGGCGCGGGGCTGCTGGCCCGGGGCCCCCAGCGTTCCATCAGCCGGGAGAGCATCCCCCTTGGCTTGCGCCCATATAGCAGCTCGAATGGGCTGAAGCCAGTGGAGGCCTGCGTGGTCTCCCGGAGGGCGAACATGAGCGGGTCGATGTACAAGTCCCACTGGTGAGGCTTGTCCCGCGTCATCTTCTTCAGAGCCTCCTTGACGGTCTGGTTCAGCCGCTCTGCCAACCCGTCTGTTTGAGGGTGGTACGCTGAGGTGAACACCTGCCGGATCCCCAAATTCCGGCAGAGCTGACGCATGGCTGTGGCACGGAACGGGCCCCCCCCGATCCGTCAAAATTTCATCTGGCAGCCCCACCATCGCGAAAAACTTGGACAGGGCCCGTACCATCCCCGGGGTCTGCATGGTCTTCAGCGGGATGACCTCGGGGAACCGCGTGGCATAGTCCACAATCACCAGGGCAAAGCGATGGCCCCGGGGTGTGCGTGGCAGCGGTCCGATGAAGTCCATTGCGATGCGTTGGAAGGGCGTCTCCATGACGGGCAGCGGGGAGAGGGGGGCCTTCGGCGGGCGGCGGGCTGCCACCCGCTGGCAGGTGGGACACGAGCGGCAGTGGGCCTTCACGTCTGCATTCACGGAGGGCCAGAAGAATTGCTCAAGAACCTTCCTCAGGGTCTTGTGGTGCCCGAGGTGCCCGGCCCAAGCATGCTCATGGGCCGTGCGGAGGACTTCCGCCCGATAGGCTGCTGGCACAAGTAGTTGGCGGACCTCCCCCTGGCCATTTGGGGCACGAGCTATGCGAACCCAGACCCCTCCTTGCTTCTCGATGCGAGGGAGCCGTTGGGACCTCCGTTCATCCCGCACTTGCTCCTCCTCACGAGCGGCTGTCTCTCGCAAGCGCTGCAAGGACTCATCTGCCCCTTGGGCATCACGGAATGGGCGGTCTGCAAGGGTTCCAGCTGGGCCTCCAGCCCGTGGTTCTGCCCCTGGCCTGGTGGAGGGACCCTCTCCCGGGTCGTTGGCCTCCTCCACTTGCAGAGCGGTGGCAACTTGTGGGTCTGTCACTTCCCCTGCCGCCTTCAGCCGAGACCCGGCAGTCCCTGGGGTGTCTCTTCCCAATTTCTTCGCTGCCTGCTGGAGGAGCCTGAAGAACCCTGGGGCATCTCTTCCCAGCAGTATTGGTACGGGTAGGTGAGCTAACTGGGCAACTTCCATTTGGTGGCGGACCCCTAGGTACCCTATCGTGATTAGGGCCGTAGGGTACGGCTGGGTGCGGCCCATCACATCCGTCACTGGGATCCAGCGGTACACTGGGGTGGCAGCTGGGAGGAGCTGGGGCCGAATTGCTGAGACTGCACTCCCAGAGTCCAACAGGGCTTGTAGGATCAGCCGGCCTATCTTCACAGTGGCACATAGACTCTGCACCTGCTTGCCAGGCGGTGGGTTATTTTCCCAAACGAGGGCGCAAACCCTTGGCAAGGCCTCAGTGAGCACGCCAGCTTGCCTCTGCAGCTCCGCTGTCTGTGCTAGTTCTACTGGAGCAGCTGGGTAGGCTGCCTCCAGCTTTCCCCACATCCTATCCTGGCGTTCCTCCAGCCACGGTCCAAGCTCCGCTGGGGCGGCGGCCTTGGGAGGCCGCCCCTTGACTGGTGCCTGCGTTGGAACGTCTCTCCCCGTACGGGCCACCAACTTGTCAGGGCTTGCCGCCGCTGCCGCTGGGCGTGGCACTGGGCGGTCTGCTCCTGACGTCACAGGGGGGCCAGGGATTCTGCAGGACCCTGCTCTGTGGAAGGAGGGGCGGTATACCTCACCCAGACTCCCTCTCAGTCCACTCGCTGGCCTGCTCAACCTGGCCTGCTTACCCTCTGCGTCCTCCTTCATCTCCTCCTTCCAGAACTCTCCTCCAAACCTCCACCCTTGCATCTTACTGCTCTCACTCCACATCATCACTCCTCACTCACACCCACCACCACAGGGCTCTTCCCAGCCAGCTTTTATAGGGCTTCCTTCTACTGCCCCACCCCTCTTCCAGCCTGGCCTTGGGCTGCACTAAGCAGTTGCAGCTGGGGTAGCTGATCTGGCCCCACTGACCAGCACCAGCTGTGCCTTGTTCTCTGGCTGCCCAGCCTCCCTGCCTTGGCTGATTGCTGAAGGCATGTCCAGCTGCAGTCCCCTGGCTAGTAGCCCAGCCTCCCTGGCAGAGCTGATGGCTGAAGGTGGGTCCAGCTGCGGCTCCTTGGCTGGTTGCCCAGGGCTTCCTGCAGAGTGCCTCCAATAGCCCCACCTGGAGTGGCTTGGCTTTTGGCAACTCCTGGGCCAGGCTACTATTTTCTAGCTGGGGCATGGCTTTGGGTTGTTGGGGCTGCTGCTGCTTCTCCTCCTCAGGTAAGGTCTTTGGGTGGGTGACTGCTGGGCTCCCAATCCCTCTGCCCTTGCCCCCTTCCGCCTTGCCTAGCCCCCTTTCCCTCCCTAGGGGAGTGGGACTCGCTGGCCTCTCTCTGTCTCCCCCTGCCTCCTGAGGCCCTGGGCTTTTGCTCCTTGCCCCTGGCACCGGCAGGTTCTGGCTCCATTTGCCTGTGGGAGGGGTTGACCTGCTGTCCCCCAGCTGCCCCCTCTGCCTGCCAGTCAGACCGGTTGACCTGCTGTCAGCTGGCTGACCAGTTGACCTGCTGTCTGCTGGCTGCCCCCTCTGTTTGCCCATCAGCCCGGCTGACCTGCTGTTCCCTCCTACCAAGTCTGGGGGCTGGGACCCAGACCCCGGACACCCAGTCCCCTGCCTTTCCCCACCCACACTCCAAGAGCCACCCTCCTCCTGCTCCCCCTCCCCTACCTGTTAGTTTTGGCGGGAATCTCTGCTGCTTTGCAAATGCAAAGTGCAATGCAATGCTTGCACCTTGCATTTGCAAGGCAAAGCAGGATTCCCTATCCTCCTTTGCAAGAGGGGTGGGGGGTGACAGAAGGAGTGAGTGATTCACTCCTTCTCCCCCCCTCCCCTCTTCTAAGAGCCTGCAGGAAGCCTTTGCTTCCAGCAGGATTTTGCTAGCCGCTTGCTAAGGCAAACGGCTAGCAAAAACAAAATGGCGATTCTCGAATGCCGAAAGAATGCCGAAAGAATCCCGAAACGTTTCGGGTTTTTCTTTCGGCAATCCCGAAACGTTTCGGCATTCCCCGAAACGTTTCGGGATTCTTGAAGAATGCCGAAACACTTTTGTTTCGGCATTCTTTCGGCATTCTGAATGCCGAAACGCACATCCCTAGTTGTAACCATCAACTATATTTTATATAGACCAGAAAATTTCCACATGCACTAGGGTTATTCTGCAAGTGGGGGGAAAACTTGACACTGGTCCTTGTTCTAAGTTTAAAGTTAAAGGATCCTCCTGAGAAATTTGTCTGCTTGCAAAGTCATTGAGGAAGTAATTCCTGGGCAGTATAAGATAAAGGGGGATGGAAGGTGGCATGGTCTAGCCCAATCTCATTAGATCTTGCAAGCTAGGCAGGGTCAGTACTTGGATGGGCGACCACCAAGGAAGATTCTGGGAAGGCAATGGCAAACCTCCTGTTTCTCACTTGTCTTGAAAGCCCCTTGCTGAGGTTTCCATAAGTTTATTGTGATTTGATGGCACATACACACACTTAAGATATTGGAAGGCATGCATTAAGTGTCTTCAGAAGATCTTGTACAAGCAGAACTGTGCTACGCCCATTAACATTTGTGTGTGCATGTCTGGATCTGAGCCCATGGTTTTTATGTATGTAAAAAGGTAAAGGTAGTCCCCTGTGCAAGCACTGAGTCATTACTGACCCATGGGAGGAATGTAGAAGTGATTAAATTCTGAGCCCCATAGAAGGAGGAAAGGGAAGGGTGGGTCGTATGTAAATCTGAAAATTTCAAGAATATGCCTTAGATTGGATCCAGCAATGCCTAAACAGAAATGGACTTACAGTAGTTGTGCTTGTATAAGATCTTCTGCAGACACCTAATGATTTCCTGCATTTATATTATCATGTCGCCAAACTGGATATACAATAACTTGCACGAACAATAATGCAAGTGAGGATACAATAAGTTTGACTTAGAGCAAGTGACTGCCACCATCTTTGTTTGTGTTCCTCCTTGTGCAAGAGCTCTCGAACAAGAATAAATTGGGGGCTGGGTCAAACTCATTTGTTTGCCATTATGAATAAACACAACCTCCATTTTCCAGTTTGAAAAATGAGACCAATTCATTCCGATCTGCCCACAGATCCATTGAGAATGAAAACAAGTTTTAGTTCAAAAAGCCTTTGGAACCAGTGCATCTTCTTGCTCAATTCTTAACATTAAAAGGACATTCATTTGCCTTTGCAAGCAGCTTAACCTTTTTTTGTAGCCAAGAGAATATATAGATCTGTTTATATTTGCTTGAGCATTCTGTCCCATGCTGTGGCATTTAAATAATTAAGCTTGAACTATAATCAGGTAATGCCTCTTCAAGAAGTAAATTTCTTGCTTATCCTTTCTGTCTTGGGGAGTAAGAGATGTCATTTTAATTATCCTCGGCACATTCTGACTGATAGCAAGAAGGTAAATGAGGTGTTCATAAAACTGACCTTAATGAAATTCCCAAGCCTGGACTCTGCTTTGCGCAGTGCGGCTTCATTTAATCTCACTTTTTAAGTCATTCTAATTTGAAAACTTTGCTAAACTTTCTGTTTCATTTAAACATTTTATGAGAAACCCTAGCATTTCTTCTTTACTACTAATAAAAGAAAAATAATATTTCCATGCATTTTTTAAAAAAGGTTTTTCATTTTTCCTTCATATTTCCAACCAAATAGGCATTGATAAGTGTGTCTGCAAAATAAATCAAACCACCTAGGATAAAATTTCAAAACAACAGCAAAGCAAAATCAGAGCGAACAGATGTTTTCCTTTGCAAAACAGCCTGAATGAATCACTTCACCTCCTAAAGTAGTCTAGCAAATTTCAAATTAAGGTATTTTGGCAATTAATAAAGTTGTACCAATAAGCACAAGATGTTGTGCAATATTAGAAGTGTATGTGTCTTCATACATGATTGTGTACAGAGTCAGCAATCTGAAATGTGCACCTGCTGTATACTGAGCCAAACCATTGCTTCACCTGGTTCAGGATTATTGACTATGAAAAGGAAAGGCTCTCAAAAGTCTCAGGCAAAGTAAAATTTGCATAGACTGAACCTTAAATCTTCTGCATTCAAAGTATGTGCTCTTCTCTGATAAAATATTTTACTCCAGTGTTTCCCTATTGATAATACCACAAAGTGCTTACTCAAAATGAGGCAAGATGCCTTTGTGTGTAAAGTGCCATCAAGTTGCAGCTGACTTACGGTTACCCTATAGGGTTTTTAAGGCAAGTGACAAACAGAGGTGTTTTGTCATTGCCTGCTTTTCCATAGCAACCCCAAACTTCTTTGGTGGTTTCCCCTCCCAGTACTATCCAGGGCTGATCTTCCTTAGTTTCTGAGATGTGCCAAGACTGGGCTCCAGGGGTCATCCAGGTCAGGGTAAGACACCTTTAGAGAGTGCTTAAATCTTGTGGCTCCTTAATGACTAACAAATGTTATTCCTTCACAAACCTTTGTGCTTTATAAGCCATTTTCTGAGATGCAAGACAGAAGTGGTTTGTTATCCTCAATCAGTTACTCATCTTATTGAAACAGATATTCCAGGGATTTTTGACATGTAAACTTTGACCACAGAAAATGAAGTGACAGGTCATTTGCAGGCCACAAAAAGCCCTCTGCAGTTGACATCTGTGCACTGAGATCAATCCATGTAGAGTAGGTACAGGATCGAGTATGCTGGCCCTGCTTTCTCCACCTACCAACAATCACGGACTCATAAACATGATATCTATGAGCATATAAAATGTATATATGTAGCCTTCATCCTTGCAGTTGGGAATGCTGCTTTCCCAAATGTTCCTAAGCAGGGGGCAGAATCTATGCATCTATACCTTGAATGTGCATACATACCATGTTTATTGTGCTGACAATCACAGATAGCTTGGGGGTGGTGAGTGTGCTCATTTCTGCCTTGCTGTGCACACGTTGGGCTGGCTCCAGACTAGAGATGGGCATGAAACGAAATATGAACCAAAATTAAGCACAAACTGGGCTGGTTTGTGGTTCACGGACTACAGTTCGTCAGATCCCATTTCTGATGAACCACCATGAACTTTTAGGCTGGTTCATTTGGTTCATTTTTTGGTTCGTGACTGCAGACAGCCTGATGCCAATCAATCAGTTTCCTTGGCAACAGGGGATGGACTTCCTGCAGACCTTCTGCTGACCCGTAAGTGTTGATTTTCTGACCTGGATGTGACGTTTTCACAAACCAAACGAACCAGTTCGCGAACCAGGGGCAGGTTCATGAAAGTTCGCGGTTCATGGTTCGTGAAATTTGATGAACCACGAACTGCATGGTTTGGGTTTTTTCTGGTTCATGCTAATCTCTACTCCAGAGTAAACTTTCCACTAATGGAAAGGGTGTGATAATTTCACCTGACTGCTGTAGACTTCTAGTTTACTTCTGATGCTGTTTTTGAGAGACCCCCATTCCCTAAGAGCAGCATTTCAGGGAGACCAATGTGCTGGAGTAGGAGGGGAGAAAGGAAAGCTGTGTTCCACTGACAGGCGCCTTGTGTGAATCAGTCTGGATTCAAACCAACAGTTTCCGCACACGTATGTCATCTGTGGAGAGCTTAACTCTCAATTATGAACTCTGATCTCCAACCACTTTGTGTACTGACAGTATAGAATGTGATATGATTTATATGGATAGTTATCCCTGTGATGAGCAGAGATTATGGCCTGTTATCATTTAGGAATGAGCTGGCAGGAAAGGGAGTTCCCTCCAACAAAACTTAACATATATCCTGTCAATTAAACTGCTGAAAGAATCCCAGGCCTTCACAGAAGGTGTTTGATGTACGCAATTCAACATTCATTTATCAATAAACAGGTTTCAAACAGAGAAGAGAGGAATGACTTTTGAGCCTAAAGATGAAGTTTTAAACTAATGAGCAAACTTAGAGTGCCAATGAAAGAAATCATAATGAAATAAACCAGAGTTTTCTATAGCAAATCTTCCCTGTTTCTGACAAGGAGAAGTACAGGTTATCCAGAAGCTCTTTTTTTCTTGATTGTCTAAATGAGTTTGAGGTTGACAGGAGTTGACAGGTTGTCGCTTTGGGAGAAGCGATTGTATAAACAAACTTTGAATATTCGATGGAATAGAAGATGCCTGTACAATGAATGACCCACCAAACCAAATGCAGCCATCTGTGATGGCTGAATAAACTCTCCTGGTTTTGCTGCTTGCCTGAGATTGCAAAAAATGGAGATTGTCGTGTGCTTGACAAATCACTATAATAAATATCGTCTGTTTGGCTTAGTGGACCATAAGTTGTCTAAGTATAATGACAAGTATTTGAAGGGTGAAGGGTGAATGTTGTGCTCTAAGATAACCATGTTCTGAGAGAAAGTAATAAACTTAATGTGGACCTACATGAACATTAACCACAAACAACGCTGCAATATAAATTTACTAAAATTGCTCTTCTTCCACACACATATTGGTTGGTGTTTTTTTGTTTTGCAACTTCAATCCCAATGGCTGTTCCAAAGCAACAGTAGATCTCTCACAAGTAAAGATGAGGAAGAACAATCTTCAAGAAGGAAGAATTACCTACTGTGAGACAACTGTCTCTTCTTTTCGCATTTCTATTTTAGATATGTTTGGTTCAGCATGTACGCAGTTTATATACTACTCATACTCTGTTGAATTCCGTATTACTGAATTCTACATACAGCATGTTCAGTATTCAACATACAGCATGTTTATGACATTGGCTTAATGTCAATAGTGCAAAGCAGTATCCTTTTACTGTCAAGTTTACAACATTTGCCACCAAACAGGACTTTTCATATCTACCATATTGTAATACCTTGTTATGGCTGGGTGCAGGGCTTTCCCTGGCCATCACACAGATCAGATAGAGATTGATGGATTACCCAAATGAAACTGGAAACCAAGAAACACGTATGACTGCTCAACTATGATACTTAAAACAGGTCTTGGGTATGCCGCTCCTTGGGTATGCCACTCCTCTCAGCCCCAGCTCTCCAGTGGTATGGGGATAAGAACAACACTGACTTTGCTCACCGCTCTAAGTGGAGCACTGATCTGTGGAGCACAGTTATTATTATTAGTAGTAGTACAGTGATACTCAGTGTTTTGGGAGCCATGCTTCTGAGCGTTATTCCCCAATGTTGTGCTTGTTCCAAATTTCAGGGAAGTGGGAAAGGTATATGTCCAAGGAGACTTCTTGTTGCTAGTTGGCTGCCACCTCAAAACAGCTGTCATCAGAGGAATGGGGAAGCTATGAGTCTCCCTGAGGTTCAGTCATTAAACCAGAGATGGAAGTAAATGTGGTGGCTCTTTTGGTTGATGGTAATTGTGAATATGGCTTTTCATGAGCCATGGATTAAGTACATCTACTCTAGGATTTGTGTCTCTACATGCATTCTTATATTCTATATCCAAATCCTGTCATGAACTTCTAATTGGTGGTTGAGGAGTCAGTAGGTGTGGACACTGAGACCTCTTCCTAAGGGACTACATGTCCCGTGATGATTTGCAGGGGGGGGGGGGGTTACAGTGTAACAGAAAGTTTCCAGGTGTATATTTAACTTGAGCATCCTGTGTATTAAGTGGAGAAGGAGAGGATGGCTTGTCAGCAAATTCTGTACATGTTCTTAGTCCAGTATCACAGAAAGCTTATCAAAACATGATTGATGTAGAAAATATGTTGAAAAATGCATACATTTCTGAATGGAGAGAGGAAACAGAAAATAGTGCATGTAAGGAATCATGGGTTTAGTTCACACAAGGAGGAAGAAAAGCTTTCAAGATAAAACAACAGGAATGCTCAGTTCTAAATCATCACTACTATAAAATATTCAGCTCAGTACATAAAATCTACCTTCCACAAGAAGATTCAACCAAAACTCTCTAGGTGATACTGAGGATTTAAGGCAATGTGCCATCTTTTTAAAACCATTTTTATCATCTTTCTTCAAGTTTGTTCTTTCTCACATAATGTTAATGGTTTCTTCTGTGTTCATGGGAGGAAAATATGAATATCTCTAAGTTTTCCTCACAAGGACTAAAAGTTTGGTAGGAGATGGCTTTTTTCTAATAAAAAAAATGGTAGGGGACAAATCTTTTTCCTCATACCATTCTGTATTTCAGTAAAGCAACCCTGGCAGTTAAATTTACCAGAAACAAAGCAAGTTATTTAAAATTAACACAGAAGAAGCTGTAACTATAATTGAATACTTAGTTTTCTTCTTTATTTTCTCCTTTTTTGTTGCATAGATCAAGTATCTTTACAGAAACATTATTCACGGCATGCCAATTGGACTTTCCCCAATTTTCTTTACCTACCAGACATAGGGCCAAGCTACAAGTGACAAATGACACTTGAACGGCAAGTGAATAGACTCACATGTATTCCTCCCTGTTCACTTGCGCTACACTTGATCACATGGCCCTTAGATACAAAAGAGCCTTCTCCAATCCCACTGAGATAGATTCTATCTCCCTCCCCTTTTTGCTTCCTGTCTCAATAGAACCCTCCTTAGTCTCTACGGGCCTTCCTTCACTTCTCTCTTTTTCTGGCTCCCTTTAACATCACATAACACAGGGAGCTGCTCTGGGAGTGTATGTTTATGTGCTGAAGTGCATTTGAATTCATACCCAAGTAGAAGAGGGGGAAGAGTCAAAGTAAACAACATAGATATCACAGCAGGAAGGATGGAGTTTTGCATCGAAGCAAGGAACTTGACAAGACTGCATGATCTTTCTCCACATTACACACACACACACACCATTAGGGTATATTGTTACTAGTGTCATGACATAATAGTACAAATTAGTTCAAACTTGGGGGGAAATAAAACAGAGATATTTCCACTGATATTAGTAAAGTAGATCCGTGATCAAAACAGACACCAGATGCACATAGAGAAAAATAAATAGGAAGTCTTGATTCGAATTGATTTCTGCAACTTTTAACTATGTATCTTTCATTTGGAGGTTGTGGGTAAGGGGTAATGGGGGGAAGCATAAGTGTAAGGGGTACATTTAAGGGAAAGGGTAACAGTAAGGGGTAGGGGTAAGAGGTTATGGCAAGGGGTAAGGTTAAGGTCAAGGGTAAGGGAAAAGGGGAGGATAAGCATAAGTGTAAGGGGCAAGGTTAAGGGAAAGAGTAAGGGGTAAGTGTAAGGATAAGGGGTAAGGGTAAGAGTATGTGTAAGGGTAAGGGTAAAGAGTAAGGTTAAGGGAAATGGTAAGAGTTAAGGGGAGGTTAAGCATACAGGTAAGGGGCATGGTTAAGGGAAAGTGAATGGGTAACGGTAAGGGGTAGGGGTAAGGGTAAGGGGTAAAGGCAGGGTAAGCAGAAGGGTAAGTGGAAAGGGAAAGGGGTCGTGGTAAATGTAACAGCAAGGTTAAAGATTAAAGGCAAGAGTAAGGAGTAATTGCAAATGTAAGGGGTAGGGGTAAGGATCAGGGTAAGTGGTAAAGGTAAGGTAACCATAAGGGTAAGGGGTAAGGTTAAAGGAAAGGGTAAGGGGTAATAGTAAGGGTAAGAGGTAAAGCCAGGATAAGCAGAAGAGTAAGGGCCAAGAGTAAGGTTAAGGGGTAGTAGTAAGGGTAAGGATAAGGAGTAGCGGTAAAGTTCAGGATAAGGGGTAAGGGGAGGGTATGCATAAGTGTAAGCAGTAAGGTAAGTGTAAGCGGTAAGGTAAGGTAAGGGCATGATAAGCATAAGGGGTAATAATAAGAGCAAGGGCTAGGGGTAAGGGTAAGTGTAAGCGGTAAGGGGAGGTTAAGCATAAGGGTAAGCGGTAAGACAAAGGGGAAGGGAAAGGGATAAGGGGTGTGTAAGCATAAGGATAATGGGTGTTAAGGCCAGGGGTAAGTGTACGGATAAGGAATAGGTGTAAGGGGTAGGGATAAGGGTAAGAGTAAATGGTACGGGGAGGGTAAGCATAAGAATAATGCATAAGGTTAAAGGCAAGGGTAATGGGTAACGTTAAGAGTAAATGTAATGGGTAGGGGTGAGGGTAAGGGTAATTGGTAAGGGGAGGGTAAGCATAAAGGTAATGGTTAAGGTGAAGGGCAAGGGTAAAGGGAGGGTAAGCATAAGGGTAAGCAGTAAGACTAAGGATAAAGGTAAGGGATAAAGGGAGGGCAAGCATAACATTAAGGGATAAGGTTAAAGGCAAGAGTAAGGGATAAGGGTATGGGGTACAGTTAAGGGTAAGGGTAAGTGGTACGGGGAAGGTAAGCATAAGGGTAAGTGTTAAGGTTAAGGGCAAGGTAAGTGGAAGTGTAAGGATAACGGGCAAGGGTAGGTAAGGATAAGAGGTAAAGGGAGGGTAAGCATAAGGGTATGGGGTAAGGTAAAGGGCAAGGGTAAGGGCTAGAGTTAAGTGTAAGAGTAAATGGTAGGAGTCAGGGTAAGGGTAAAGGGAGGGTACTCATAAGGGTAAGGGTTAAGGTTAAAGGCAAGGGTAAGGGGTAAGGGTAAAAGTAAGGGGTAAGGATAAGTGGTAAGAGGAGTGTAAGCATAAGCAGTAAGATTAAGGGCAAGGGTAAGGAGTAAGGGGAGGTTAAGCATAAGGGTAAGTGGTAAAGTTAAGGGTAATGGGTAGAGGTAAGGGTAAGGGCAGGGTAAGCATAAGGGTAAGTAGTACGGTTAAGGGAAAGTGTAAGGGGTAAGGGCAGGGTAAGCATAAGTGTAAGGGGTAAGGTTAGGAGGTAAAGGGTTGGTAAGGGTAAGGTGCAGGAGCGCATCTGGAAGGCTTGTTCTCTAGCTTTCTACACACACACCACCAACCGGATGAGTGGTAGTGGGAGGCAGAGGGTGGCAGTGGGAGAGCCCGCAACAGTCATGAGAAAACACCATGCACAATCATGCCTTTTGAATATGTTCAAGGTATTTGAACATACATGAAAAATGTGTCAAACTTTTCACTCCAGGGATGACAATTTTTGAGAAGGCCATTAGCCAAACTAGCAGGTGATCAGCCTTGCTAAGCATTAGTTGAATGAAGCGCTTTAAATACTTGAACTGTGAGATCTAACTGGCCGCTCTTTTTATTTTGCCATATGCCCAAACTGCAGTTGATTTTCACTCCACTTCCTTGAAACTCGTGTGGTCTTTAGGCTGCAAAAAAAGTTTTATTGAAAAAATAAATATAAAACAGGAAAAAAAGCATTCTTCTGTGAAAAGATATTTACAATGCTGATTCCAATAAGAAACAACAACGAGGCCATACCTTTAATAGTTCATCAGTATTTCCAGTTCCATTCCA
This sequence comes from Eublepharis macularius, assembly GCF_028583425.1. NCBI lineage: Eukaryota > Metazoa > Chordata > Lepidosauria > Squamata > Eublepharidae > Eublepharis > Eublepharis macularius. The sequence goes on along the minus strand of NC_072792.1, from coordinate 36,234,585 downwards.
GAGTTAATTTGTTCATTTTTGCTATTGCTTGTTTTTTCCCCTCTCAGCCATTTGGGTATACATATTGGAACTCTGGATTTTCAGTGTTTCATAGCAACACACCACATGTTTATCTCTTCTTCTTATGTTTGTTTTCTAAGCAGAATTAGCATGCAACCATTATTATTGTTTACGATCTGCAGTTCAGGCCCTGTTTCATCAACTTATGCTACATGAAGTGAAGACATCTGTGATAAGGGACAAGAGCATTACTGCAATTACTGATCTGGAATTACCTTCCAGATGAAATTTGGAACTACTATTCTTTGACAGCTTTTCTGAAGTGAATGCTATAAAGCTCATCATCTGACTGCTCTAATACAAGCTGCAGGCCACTGCTGTGACATTAACAGCCTGCCCAAATGTTTGTATGGCTGGCCAGAAGTGGAATGGTGCCACAAGAGGTCCACTGAGATCTCCTAGTTTGGCATTGAGCTAATTAAAAAATACCTACTTGGCATAGGGTGGGGCTTGGAGATCTCCTGGAATTATAACCGATCTCCAGTCTCCAGACTACAGAGATCACTTTCCCTGGAGAAAATGGCTGTTTTGAAGGGTGGACTGAAGTATTCATCGTCTCTCTGTCCTGTGTCCATGAATGTAGGGCTGCCAACCTCCATGTAGGATGATGTAGAAAAAGAGAATCATGGAAAGGAAACCAAAATGCTAACGCCTGTGTCATGCCTCAGGTGGTGTGAGCCACTGTATGCTGCCACCACTCTAGGATTTAGGGTCCCTTGGGAAGGCTCAGAGTACCCTCCCAACCCTTCTGACCATTGTATCTTGGCCAATAAACAGGAGTGAGGACCCAGCAAAGTAACAAAAACAAGAGTTTATTTACAAGGAGGTCAGTTAATCAAACAACAAACAAACAAGGTACCTTAGCAACAATAGATGGGTGAAAGCAAAATAAACAAAAGGCCCTAGTGCGACTGAACTCGCTGTCCCTCTGTCTGCCAGACCTGTCTTCTTACCCTACCTGGATGAGGGCCTCTCCCCCTAGCAGAAACCTCCTCTGGCCTGCTCCCTGGGAGGAAGAACACAGGCTTTCCCCCTCCCAGACTTATATAGCACCAGTCCCCTGTGTTCTGATTGGCCAAAAGGGGCACTGAAATGGCTCAGGGGCTCCTGGGAATTGTGGGCAAGCCTACTCCCATTGCTAATAGGCTTCTGAGGCCTTGCTAGCCCTTCCTGGCACAGCCAGATCATGACAACCTGCTACCATGAAAACTGACTAATTGACATACAAATGACACAATTATATGCCAAAATACCTTATACAAAGCTTGCATGCAAAAATATTTTAAACTATATGCAATTTATAGAATCACTACATAAATAGATATTCTCACTATGGAGCTTATTCATCACTGTAAAAAAAGAGCTCTTCTTTAAAACAAGTAAAATAAGTTTGGGTCTCTTTCCCAGTCTCATATATTATAAAGGAGACAAGAGAAGGAGGGGGAAACAAGATGTTAAATATATGCAAATGCAACATTCATTTGACAGAGGGCTGAGGATTCTGGAATTCAGTGAACAGTTTCATAGAAGAAATGGGTTATGGAGGAAGTGATGTCATACCATTGTATGTGAGATGTATGGCTATTTGTGCCACCAGAAGGTAGTTCAATGTTCCACTGAGCTACTCAGCCTTTTTTCTAGTATTCATACAAACAGAAAGAATGTGTCATGTATAGGAAATATTTCTCCTCTCCCCCTGCTTCTTCATCATCACTGATCAGGTAGTTCTCACAGTTATTTCCTTCCACCCTCAGCATGCACTACCACTAGGAATGCTAAATGCCCGGAGGGAAAAAAATAGGCTCAGTGAACTGAAACGGCCAGCTGAAACTTTTCATGGCATGGAGGCAAAAAACATCCCATTACTGCAGCCCAAGCTCTGCTCATGATCTGAGTTCGATCCAGGCAGAAGCCGGTTTCAGGTAGCCGGTTCAAGGTTGTCTTAGCCTTCCATCCTTCCAAGGTCGGTAAAAAGAATACCCAGGTTCCTGTGGGTAAAGTGTAGATGACTGGGGAAGGCAAAGGCAAACTTTGGAAATCTCTCCTCAGGAAAATTCACTTGTCTCTTTTTGTCAATGTCTTCCTCCAGCAAGTTGTTTCAATTTGAATAACCCCTAGTAAACTCTTATCAGCATTCCTCCCTGATCATGTGTGTGTGTTTGTTTATATTTCTACTAGCAATAAAGCCTGTTGTGGGAAAAAAATATAACGGGCTCTAGAAAAGGGATGGCGGGTAGGCAGGCATTCCTTCTCCTCCATCACTGAACCCTGCCGGATGAAGGGGGGGGGAGGCATGGTCACCTATTCTGCACCTGATACTGACAGAGTGAAGGGGGCGGGCATGGTCACCTTCTCTGTGACTGATCCCAGCCAGGTAAATGGGAGCAGGCACTGCCTCCTGCTCCGCACCTGATCCCAGTTGGGTGAAGGGAGGCGGACATAGCCATCTGCTCCTGATCTCGGCAGGATGAAGAAGGGATGGGCATAACCTCCTATTCTGCACCTGGTTGCGGATGGGTGAAGTGGGGGTGGCAGTGCCGCCTGCTCCATGCCTGATTCTGGCAGGTTTAAGGGAGGTGGACACTGCCTCTTGCTCTGTGCCTGATCGGGGCTGGGTGAAGGGGCAAGCACTGCCTCATGCTCTGTTCCTGATCCAAGCTGGGTGAAGAGGGCAGGTATTCTCACGTTCTCCTCCCTGAATCTGGCCGGTGAATGGGGGCGGGCATTGCCACGTGCTCCACTCCTGATCCCTGCTGGGTGAAGTTGGGGGGGCATTGCATCATGTTTCGCACCTGATCCTGTCCAGGTGAAGGGGGTGGGCATTGTCACATGCTCCACTTATGATCCTGGCTGGGTGAAGGGAGGGAATTTCCTCCCGCTCTGTGGCTGATTCCAGCTGTGTGAAGGGGGGCAGACATTGCCATCTGTCGCGCACAGGGCTGGGCACAGCAGGCAGGAGGCTCACTGGTACTGCAGGGCTGAACACAGCAGGCAGGAGTTCAGTATTACAAGACAGCAAACCAGGGTCCAGGAGTCAGGCCAGGTGTCAGGGTCAGGCTATCAGTCAGAGAGAGAGAGCGGCAGGCAGAAGAGTAGTCAATAGGCAGGCCAAGGTCAAAGTCCAAACAAGCAGTAGAGCAGGGTACACGAACGTCCAGGTAGCAGGGAGTGGCGAGCTGAGTTGCTTCCACGCTTGGTCTTCTCAGCGTCTTCCTTTATTGCTGTTCTAATGAGGGCCAGCTGTTGCCTCTCCCTCGAACAGCTGCACCCGGCGTTGTGCTTGTAGCCGGCTACTCCTCCACCTTTCCAGAAACGCTGCCTTATCTCTAAGTTTCCTCCTTTCAGCTGGCCCCAGAGGCTCGGATTTCGCTCTTGCCCTGGGGGAGTCTTTGTCTCTTACAGCCTCTGTGGAGGTTTCTGGCTGTTCCTCGTCCCTGACAGTCTCTGCAGAAGCTCCAGGCTGTTCCTGCTGAATTCCCTCTGGAGCAGCAGCAGTAGTTTCTGACTGCTCCTCCTCTCCCATAGCTTCTGCAGGGGCTTCCGACTCCAGAGGAGATTCTGCTGGCCCTTCCTGCTCATCTTCTGAGGAGGACTCTGAGGCAGTAGGTAAGGTGGCCAGTCAGGGCTGGGGCTGACTCATGACACCATCTGCTCTGCTCCTGATCCCTGCTGGGTGAAGGGGAAGTGGGCATTGCCACTTGCTTTGCTGCTGATCCAAGATGGGTGAAGAGGAGATAGGCATTTCCACATGTTCTGTTCCTGATTCCAGCTGGATAATAGGGGGCAGGCATTACAACCTAATCGGCACCTGATCCCAGCTGGGTGAAGGTGGTAGATGGGCATTGCCCCCTGCTCCACTCCTGATCCCAGCTGGATGAAGGCCGGGGTGGGGGGAGCAGAGAGTGCCACCTACTCTCCTCCTGATCCCAGCTGTGTGAAGGGCAGGTATTGCCAGCTGCTCTGCTTTTTGATCCCACCCTGACGGCAGGGTGTGGGCATTGTCACCTGCTCCACTTCTGATTTCAGCTGGGTGAAGATGATATTGGGCATTGCCATCTGCTTTGCTTCTGATTCAAACTGGGTGAAGAGGGGATGTGTATTTCCAACTGCTCTGCTTCTGATCCCAGCTGGGTGACTGGGGATGGTATTGCCACCTACTCCACTCCTGATCCCAGCTGGGTGAAGGCAGAGGGTGAGTATTGCCCCCTTCTCCCCACCTGATCACAACTGTGTAAAGGGTGAGTGGGCATTGCCACCTGCTCTGTGCTTGATCCCAGCTGGGTGAAGTGGCAGGCGGACATTGCCCACTGCTCCACTCCTGATCCCAGCTGGGTGAAGGCGGGGGTAGGCATTGCCGCCTACTCCCTTCCTGATACCAGCTGGATGAAGGGCAGGTGGGCATTGCCACCACTCCTCTCCTGATCCCAGTTTGGTGAAGGCAGGGGGGCAGGCATTGCCACCTGCTCTGCTCTTCCCTGCTGGGTGAAGGCGGGGGTGGGCATTGCTGCCTACTCCACACCTGATCCCAGCCTGATCTTCCTGCCATGGCACATTCTCTGGAGGTCTGGCTGCCTTATCTGGGCTTCCCTCCACAGCAGCACCCTCTGGTGGTGCACCAGGCTAGGAAATGAGTTGTCTTGAATATGCTTTATATAGTAGGATATTTTATTGTGTGTATATACATATCTTTAAAATGTTACTTTAATGTTTTAGCATCTGTTGTTTGTTGCCTAAATAAGGTTTATTTAGGTGGAAAGATGGCATATAAATGTTTTTAATAATGATAGTGATAGAAGAAGTAGAAACTCTAGTGTTGCCATTAGACTTAGCACTCAAATTAATCTATGTAACTATTCAGCCATGTCTAGGAGTATGCTTTGCATTAGAAGATACATCAGACGTGGGCTTGGATCCAGCTCAGACTTTTTTCTTCAGCTAGAGCTCTTGGGTAAGTAAAAATGCAAGACAAAGACTATGGGCTAAGTCATAGTTTTACCCCCACTTGTGTTCCTGCTTTCACAAGATATTGTGCAACTAATTTGGAGGTACTGTAACGATGACGATGACGCCGACGATGACAACGCCAACAACAACGATGATGACGACGAAGACGACAACAACATTTAATTTATATACTGCCCTTCAGGACAACTTAACACCCACTCAGAGCAGTTTACAGAGCATGTTATTATTATCTCCACAACAATCACCCTTTGAAATGGGTGGGGCTGAGAGAGCTCTGGATATAGACATGTTTGCATAGGTGCATTGTTTCTGCTTAGCATTCAATGGATCCAAACTAAGGTGTGTTATCTGAAAACCATAGACTTTCTAAGAGCCAGATTGGAACCCTGCAGCAATATCAGAAATAGTCATTTGATGGGTGTTTCATGGCAGCCATATAAACATCTTAAATTGCAAAGAGGGGTCCCATCTCTTCTTTTTTAGCAACTATGTGAAACATTCAATTACTTAAGAAATGCAGATCAACGAGAGAATTGTTTGCACAGGACTATGCCGACAGGAGAATTACAAGAAAGATTTTATCTTGATTCTTGGTTAGCAATAATTGTGCATTTCCTCTGTGCTGGAGCCCTGTGACAGCATATGCCATTTTAGCTACAGAAGATTACAGTGGAGTCACTGATGAGCATTTTCTTTAAAGCTTTCAAGCAATAGCAAACATGAAATAAAGAATAAAGGTAACCAGGTATCTAAACATAAGCGGCCCAAAATTACAGGGTGCAGCAGCAGATCTTTGAGAAATGAACTAACCACAAGCTACAATGCAAGAGAAGAACTCAAAGAATATAAAGAGCAGCAATGAGCTGGATTTTTGTGAGATTCAGTTTTTGCTTTGAGATTTTATGTTTGAAGAAAAGAATGAGGTTGGATTCAATTCAAGTACCAAGCAAGGTCTGCACAAGGATCCCCGATCTTCCCGGCCCCTTCCCTGAAGTTATTTCCAACTTTGGGAAAGTTTAATCTTGGGATTGCAGCTACACTGGTCAAGAGGCCAGTAGGAAGAGTGAAGGAGTCAAAACCCTCCACTTCCATCAGTGAAGCTTTGCTTACCCAAGAGGAAGAAGTAATTTGCTCCCACCCCTCTGCAACTTCTTGACCATAGTGACCAATACTCTGCATGGGTCCTGCAACCCAGGGAATAAACTTTCCTGGTTTAGAAATGGCTGCTTAAGGGAGGGGAAAGCCAGGAAGATCAATAACTATCAATGTCTTTATGACATGCCATTGTCTTTAAACATGGCACCAGAGGCATTTTTAAAATTCCAAAAATTAACTAACTAGTTTATTTACTTTAGAGGGAAAGGTCAGGTGTTGAAAATTTCTGCGGTAAAATCAGAACATGCACAGACTTCAGTTCTTTTGCTCTTCACAGATCCTTAAAGGCTTATATTTTGAGGCTTTAGTTCCCTTGTTTTCTCCCAAGCATTCTAGTATACTTTTTTTTAGTATTCTATTTCTCTTCTGGAGTTAGGAATGCTAGTACCCACTTTCTAGTACTTCAATCCCTTTCTCTTCACACACCAGTGCTTTCCTTCAGTTCTTAACTGAATCTGAAGGTCTCCACAGGCAGTTTCCAACCACACCCAACCAGGGATCTCTCCACTCTCCAGAGCTATCTCCCTGTCTGACTGGGTAGGGAAAATCTCCTCTCCTTAGAAGATTTATCCCCTTTCTTTGGTTCATTTAGAAGTCTGTACTTACTTCCCAAACTTCCTGGCCAACTTTCCCCAGTTCTCCTGGCAGTGTTAAAATTGATTTCTATTGTCTCCCAACTCTTCACACTTGATATCTCCCTGCTAGGACTGAAAAATAGACCCTCCTCATGCTACCCAGTCAGATACCTCAGAGTAGCCTGTTGCTCAAAACTCTCTGATTCTATGAGTGACTAACCCTTAACAGCGCTTTGGCTGTGTGTGGACAGCCGTTCCAAGCTTTTTTAAAAAGGGCAATCCACCACAGCCTTCTGTCAACACACCATGGTATCCAACTCAATGATTATAAAACACCTTGCATTCCACTCTTTTATACATTTTCCACATCTGTTCTCAGTTGTTCTTTAACAGATCATGGGACTTAGGGTTGCTAGGCCTGGCCTAACAACCAGTAGGAGACTAGATGGAGAAGGGACATGCGGTAGGCAGCCATCAGCAATGGCTTGATATCACTTGCCCCTGGAAGTGATGTCAGTTTTCTTGAAGAATCACCCCAAACTCTAATTTTATCATAGAGTTTCTGGTGGTTCCACAAGAGGTGTGGTGTCATTTCTGGGGTTTTTCTCCAATGCCATACCATCAACAATGTCCATTTGGAAAAAAAAATCTCCATTGGGCTGCTGGAGTGCCAGCTGGCAAGGCCCATAGAGGCAGAAGATTTAAGCAGGCAACGTGTTCTGCAAAGAGAAAAGGTACACATAGCTATTGATGAGGCAGCAAGCAATATCCCCTCACACGTGCCCCTTTTAAATTAATGTAGTGCACAGGCTTGACTCCAAAACATGGGACATGGGACAGGCTTGACTCCAAAATATGGGAAATGGGACAGGCTTGACTCCAAAACATGGGGCATGGGACAGGCTTGGGACATGGGACAGGCTTGACTCCAAAACATGGGGCATGGGAGACTCCAAAACATGGGGCATGGGGTAGGCTTGAGTCCAAAACATGGGACATGGGACAGGCTTGACTCCAAAACATGGGGCATGGGAACATAGGTCTTATTGCCTCCACAAAATAAGCTGTGGACCATCTCCCAGGAAACTAACCTCCTTGCAAATAGCTTCTGAAAAAGTTTGAAAAGGTTACACAAAGGGAAGGGGAAGCAATTGTTTTGCAGGGGGCAAAAATGTTTGTGAAAACTAATGGGCCTGCTTCTTCTCAATACTAATACAAGGCAATATGTGAAGATACAAAAACAACAAATAGCAAAGGCGTGCTATGGAATAAAATAAACACAGCGTGCAAAATACGTAGATCCAAAAGCTAATTTGATCATGAAACAATGGGCAGCCTAATATGATTTCTTAAGGCTATCCTTCACAAGATAAATAATATTTTAAGTCACATTGGTAACATTCAGTGCTTGACAAATAGGATGGAGATATGTGGTCCTACTGGGCTTTCAAGCACCTTTTGCTTTTTTCCCTGCATCGCTTCTGTAATACAGATAGGTAAATGTTTGTTAATTCAAAGAATGAAGAAGGCGAGCACAATCAGTGCCACCACTGCAGAAGGGCATCAAGGTACCTATGAAGAGACGTTAAAATAAATTTTTAAACTCATTAGTGAGAAGAACCAAATTCAATGGAAAATCCATCAATGTATAAGCAGTAATAGGATCCTCTGCTCTACTTCGATTTCCTTCCAGACTGGCATCTTTGTTCTCAATTAGATTAAACAAAATGATGCATAGTTGTGAAATTGTGGGCCACTCAGATAGTAAAAGACATTGTTTTCTCATTTGTCTATTTCTATGCAAAGGCTTATTGTTATTTCTTCTCATATTTATGGTTAAAATAGCCCTTGGAATTAGAACTCCCTACTTTTCTCATGTCATATGAAGGAGGCCTGTGCCACTTGTGACTAGACATGGGAATGAACAGAAGAAAAATGAACATGGTGTTCATTGTTCATTGCCATCCATGAACAACGAACAATGAATATTGACGAACATGACCTGTTCACGAACATGTTCATTGTTTGTTGTTCATGGGGCCCAGCAGGCTCTCCTCCAGCCATCAAGATCCCTACCACACCACTCTCAGAAACCCTACCTGAGCAGACAGCAGGAAATGTACCAATAATAAATAATAGCTTGGTCCCAGAGCCTGGCAGCAGCCCTGGGACCTGGAACCACACCACTCCCAGAAACCTTATGTCAGCAGGCAGCAGGAAAGGTACCAGTAATAAATAATAGCTTGGCCCAGAGCCTGGCAGCAGCCCTGGAACTTGAAGAGGTAGATCCCTATCCCACCAAACACAAAGAAAATTCAAGCTCCAATGCACTCTCCCTGTCTCTCTCTCAAAATGCCAACAGCAACTGTTTCTCCCTCACTGTCTGCAAAACTAGGGCTGGGAACCCCCTTCCTCCTGCTCTTTGCTTCCTTGTAACAAATTTGGAGCTCCACATTTGAAAGGAAGACCTGTCTATCAAGCTAAATTGGGCTTAGATTGGGGTTTCCAGGGCAACAGCAGGAGTTCAGACAGAGTTCAGGCAGTCCCTGCCTCCGGTTGCCAAGGGAATTGATTGCAGGTGCCAGATTATCTGGCTTGACGAACAGCAATGAATAGCCATGAACGAGGCTTGCAACAACCATCTGTTAATTTAGAATGGGGCCTCACAAACACCTTGTTCACGAACAGCTGATTGGGCTGTTTGTGGCTTTTTTTAGTTCATATTGCTGTTCGTGCCCATTTCTACTTGTGACCCACCAAACTGAACATGGCCCACATGCATGCACTGTTGTGCATGTTTAACCATGAGCACACTTTTTGGAGTTTCGTTAATATAATTTGGTTGGTCTCTCCTCCTCTTACCCATCTTATATAACTGGACCATTTCTTCCTTATCATTAACGTCTTATTTTCCCAAAGACATCATAACTGGAGAACCTCAGGTGGTCTGTCACATAAACCTCATCGGAGGATAATATCCAACTTGATAAGTCACAAGCTGTATAAGTCTGATGTGGAGCTAGAAAAAAGATCAAAATTGGGGTAGCATTCACTACTATTCAATGAAAATTTTGATTTCTTTTTTAAAAGATATTTGATCATATTAATTTGATCATATTAGCCAAGAAGGAAAGAAGGTGAGATGAACATAGGAAGACTCTTCCTGGTTCCCACCTAACTGTAAGCTGGCTGCTGTTTGTTTACAATTACCACCATATACCCATGCAGTAGCAGAGTTAACCAAAGTAAATTAGGTTGTATGATGGCAGATAGGAGAAGTCGGAAGAGGTGAAAGAAGAATATACAGTCCAGGATGTGGAATACAGTAACATAATACTCACTTCTATCTTATATATTATTAACCACGTGGCTCTGAAACCACTTGGTTGGAGCCATGAATGGACAAGATGGATTTTCCTACTCATTTGAAAAGTGCCCCAGGTTTACAGAGAAAACAGAAATCTTAAAAAAAAACAATACACTGGGGGATTAAGAAAATGCAAATGATGAAAGGAATACCTATAGCTTTAACCAGATGTCCTTAGTGGCTGCTGCTAGACAATCATAACAGTTCAGCCAGCATTCCAGGCTTGGTTTCTGTCAGCAAAAAGCAGGGGAGAGGGCCCTTTCCAGGGCTGTTTGGGCCTTTAAGGGAGGATTCATTGGTTGGGCCCGGAAGCAACCACTGGATGACCTAACACCACATGACAGCAGCCACACCTCCCTACAAAAGCCAGTGTAGAGTAGTGGTTAGAGTTTCAGAGTAGGATGTGGGAAACCCAGGCTCCAACCACTATTCTGCTGTGGTAGCTCACTGAGTGACTTTGATCCAGTTGTACGATCTCAGCCTAACATACCTATCAGGGTTGTGGTGAGGAAGAATGGAAGCTGCTTTGGGTCCCCACTGGGGAGAAAGGTAGTATATAAATGAAGCAAATTTTGAAATATAGATAAGATGGGTGGTAGATAAAAGGTAAGTCGTTTAATGGATCTGATGGAGAGAAGGATGTAGGGAAAGACGAGCTTACTGAGGCTGCCGGGAGGAGGAAATAGCAGGTTCCTCACCATGCAACTGGGGTTAGCTTAGCTGGCAATATGCAACTGGGCCATAGGGAAGAGGCTGCTTGGGGAGGGGAGGTGAAGACGAGGGGCAGTCAAAAGTGAGTGGGAAGGTCAGAAGGAAGCAGAAAAAGGGAGAGAGGCTAGGGGGCAGGAAAGGGAAAGAGGAGATGGTGGGGGAGAGGGAAATGAAATCCTGCCTGCAAGTCTTTGTAGTTCCCCTTCTTGTATTACAGAAGAGCATTAGAGGCTACTTAAAAGGGTAAATTTAGTCCCCTGTGCAAGCACCAAGTCATGTCACATCACGACGTTTTCTTGGCAGACTTTTTGTTACGAGGTGGTTTGCCATTGCCTTCCCCAGTCATTTACGCTTTACTGGGTACTCGTTTTACTGACCTTGGAAGGATGGAAGCCTGAGTCAATCTTGAGCCACCAGGCTCGAACTCAGGTGGTAAGCAGAGCTTGGGCTACAGTATTGTAGCTTACCGCTCTGTACCATGAGGCTCTTAGTACAGGCCACTTAAACTCATATAATAAAGTGTGTGTGTGTACATGCCATCACATCACTTATGGCTACACCAGCTAGAGTTTTCAAGACAAGTGAGAAGCAGAGGTGGTTTGCCATTGCCTTCCTCTGCAGAGTCTCCCTTCTTGGTTGCCCATCCAAATACTGACCAAGCTTAGCTTCTGAGATCTGAACAAGATTGAGCTATACCATGCCACCTTCTCTGTGCATAAGTTGTGTAGAGTATACATTTGGATGGTGTATTTATATGTTACTTATAAAAAGACAGACAATATTTAGCACCACCCCAGAGGGAAAAGGATTCTTTGGGAGGCAGAATTTTGCTTTGAGCCCATTGGACAATTGGGCCTAGGCAAGACTTGAGACTTACTACATGTAATTTTGGACCAGCGAGTGGATAAGTCAGTGCTGACATTGATCTCTCCAAATGTTTTTGATAATTACTGAAAGTAAATGGAATGCGAAAGGCTTAACTTTTTATTCAGACGGAGATATTCAGTAGTACCTCCGCTTGACTAGGCAATGAGCACAATCTATGGCCACAGAAAATAGACATGGCATGTGCTGTTTGAAGAGACAAATATAGGATTTCCCCGCCCGGGGGTGGGGGCATTGTGGGAAAACATGGCTTTTTCAGAAGGTAAGTAATCCAGCATGTGCGCAGAACAATTCTGGGACAAATTTTATCAGACTCTATCCAAAACTGGTTTTCTCCATCATGAACAGTATTACATGAGAGGAATTCAAGTTCTGCATCTCTGCGATTACTCCCAAGTCCTGCAAAACTCTAACCAACAAAAGGACCCAGATCTTTGTGCATAGGTTGCTGGACTGAGCTAGTAATCAAAACTAAATTTGGGTCCTGTGGAGAATGCATTGGCTGAAGCTGCCTTTATTGCTTAGTACTCACACCACTTTCCTCAGCCAGGCCTGTATTTAGACATAATATAGCATCTCAAGGGCTAATTAAGCTTTAGGCCCAATTAAGCAGAATGCCTCACAATAGAACTTAAATGGACCTTGATAGATGTCTGAACTTGCCATTGGTCTTGCTGAAAGTTTTGCCTAGAAAAGATAGGGTGGTTGCCAATGGCCAACGGTGTTCCCTTTAACAGGTTCCCTCCCTGTAAAATATATCCTTGCCCCCATGGCCATGTGGTGAGAGGAGCAAGACCTTTCTTTGGTCTTTCAATGTCAGTGCTGCAGCTGCCTGCAAAGCAAAAGTCATTTTCAACTGTGATATGGTTCCTGCTGGCATTAATAGATTGGCAGAACAAGGCAGGATCTTTCGCATGCCCAATAAACCCTGATGAATTGGTGAGCTGTGTTGACAGCATATTTACATTTAAGGAGGAACAGTGGAAGGTTTTTTTTCCCCTTTCCTGGCAGCAAACTTTGCAGTGTAATGTAAAAATAAAACACAATTTGTTGAAACCGATGTTTTGCCCCCCCCTACTGATTTCCTAGCTCTAATTAACAAAACAACACAAAACTTTGGCTTTGCCTTGGGAGATTCTGCCAACTTTCGACAAATCAAAAGGTGTGCTAGACGCTATATCAAAAGAAGAAAATGCTGATTGTACCAAACATAATGGCTATCATAGGGAAGAAAACAATTTTCTTATCCTTCCTAGAGAAACCCAAGATGCTAAATAGGCGTTCTCATCCCATGCAGTATAATTTTTCCACTTTGGGTTGGGTAGGTTAGACCTCATAGCAGAAATCTGTTTTTCTCTGAGAGTTGTCTTGCCAACATTTTCTTTTCATGTTAGGGTCTATACTCATAGTGTGCCTCACAAAATTGGCATTGAAATGTAACTAAGCTGAGGCTTGAAATCTTATTTCAGAAGTATATGTGGATGAAAGCAACAAAAGATACTTGATTTGATCCCGCAGAAATCTTTCACTAATGGAAGGGGGATGGTTGTTTTGGATTTCCTGCTCCCACTGCTGATCTAAAATTTCTTCCTCATGCTGTTCTTGGTCGTCCCCTACGCCTCAGAGCAGAATTTGGAGGGTACTTTGGGCTGCAGCAGGAGGGGGAGGCAAGGAAGATGTATTGTAAGAATGAAAATTTCTATTTCCCTGCAGAATGAAGTTGGTAACACCAGCATCACATTTAGAGATGGACACGAACCAAAATACGAACCAAAGTTCATCATGAACTGGGCTAGTTTGTGATTAGACATGGACACGAACCACATTACGAACCAAAAAACCCCATGAACCGCCTGATTGTCTATTCGTGAACCGGCGGTTCATGAGGGTCCATGGCAAACGAACCAGCTTTCATTGGAAAGCCTGGTTCGTTGCGTTCCCCCATGGTTCATGAAGCCAGACTGTCAGGCACTGTCAATCAATTCCCTTGGAAACAGAGCTGGGGGAATGCCTGAACTCTGTCTGCACTCCTTCTGTCGCCCTGGAAACCCAAATTGAAGCCCAGCTTACCTTGATCAGCAGGTCTTCCTTCCAACCATGGAGCTGCAAATTGGTTACAATTGGTTACATGAGAGAAGACACCCGGGGGGAGGGAGGGGGAAGGGGGGTGTTCTGTAGCCACGGGCAGTCCAATCTCATCCCTGCAAACCCTGATAGGCAGTTCTGACGGCCAATCGCTTGTACACTGGGCCAACATCAACTGGTGGCTCTAATTGTATCGAATGGGAGTTTCCTGGGGGCCTCGGATTGGAGAGGGTATAACTCCAAGATCCCTATTGCAATCTTGACCAAACTTGGATGCTGGATGGAGGAGAGCCTGCTAAACACTCCCTGGGAATATGGGCTCTCTAAGTCCAATGGGGGCCATTCTGACACCCACGAACCATGAACCTCGAACTGGTTCATCAGTGGGAAATGTTCGTTTTGGTTCATTAGTTCAGGCTCTGGTTTCTGGTTTGTGCCCATCGCTAATCACATTCCATTGTTTTTTGTTTTAAAATCCCTTTCTTTTCTCAATACCCATACATTCTTCAAAACAAAGAGTAGAAACATTAACTTGTTTACAATCTATCAACAACTGATTAAATATGTCATTTTTATTTTTATTTGAAACAAATCCTTGAACCCTTTACAAGCAGTTACAAACAAGGCAAACTTCTACCTCAGTTACTTTTTTCCCAGTATGTGGGTTGTATGAGCAACTGATGGAATCATGTTAAAAAGCTACAGTTGTATTTGTAAAGATTGACAAAAGACTTGCATAATGCATGTGTGTTCGCAAGGTGCACTACAATACTTTATAGAAGATACAGCTTTCTATAACAATGTTCTAAAACAGGCATTTTTAAAGCTGTTTTATTTTCTGCTGCTTTACATTACAAAAAAAATCCTCCAGAAAATTAGAGCAAAGATTGATTTTTTTTCTCCATTGGCACTTTTCATAATTCACTTAAAATGTTATGAAAAATGCATCATAGTTTGAAAAGTTCAGTTTATGAGATTTGCCTTTTACGTGTTTGGACATATTAATGTGATTTCAGATTATTTTGCCACATTATGATGAACAGTACATTGCAAATTAAGGGCAAAGTTAAACAGCAAACAAAAATTACATTCACATTTGTTACTTTAAGGTATTGTGTTGGTATATTGGATGGACTGATTGTGTCTTAGGAACTGATTTATGTCTCTAAATTAATTCTTGATGATAAGGTTGAAATGATGTTTAAAAAAGTGACTCCAAGCCCTAGGAGTGGGTACAATACTTAATTATACCATCAAACTCGATAGGGTCAGGGGTACCAAGCGATGCCTTCCAAACTCATTCCTTCTCATCCTTAAAACTTGGATATGAGAAGCCAGACTCAAATGCCCATAGCCATGGAGTTCCCTGGGTGACCTCAAGACATTTGTTATTCATTAGTTTGTTGCATCTTCTGAGATTGCTAGGAGACTAATTTGCTGCTACAAATTCCTCAGAGGAATAGAAGGTTCCCACATGCAATAGCAAGGCATACTATACAGATGGCAGCTATTATCACCTTTGACTTAGGAGTGGAAAGTGGGTGTGAGGAACTGAAAATGTTCATGATTTGTTCACTGGTGGATGTGGGATGCTTTAGCAGCATGGTTCTTTCTGCCATGCAGCACTCCTTCCCACACATATGTCCCAGTCCTGAAGGAATGTGAATTTTGTCGCATGAGCTCGATTGCAGTAAAAATAAAAGAACCTTATCAGACTCCCCACCCTGTCCCACCCACGCTTCACACATGGATGAGGATATCTCCCAGGAACATAAAAAGTAAACAAAATGTGACCCAACAGCCCAGGAAAGAGTTCATTTAAGTAAGCAGCTTAAATGATGAAGTAGAAAGAGGTTACAGGTAGCTGCATTGGTCCAAAGCAAAATCCAAAACTCATCACCATTTTACATCTGCTTAATACATGGCTTTTGTTGCCTTAGACAGATTTGAATTGGTGGTGATACTTAGTCAGCATTTCACACAAGATGATTACAAGACAAGGCCTTCTGTTCACGGCCTGAGACAATTCCTCCTCCTCACAATTTTTCTTGAATATTCTGCCTGATTAAGAATTCTGGAGAACTCAAAAGCTGGTGTGCTGTTTTGTTGGTCTTTATAACAGCGACCAGTATTGTGTTTGTTTTTAAAAGATATTATATATCCAAAAAAATACTTAATATATTCATGACTTCTAGATCTATTTAGAAAGCTCAATAGATTGTTGAGAACTGAAAGAGCTTGTCTAGGTTTCGGATGGCCTGTAGGCAAGGTGTCCACAAAGGGCCCCTTTCTCCTTGCCAAAATTGTTGTCAGTCCTTCGTAATTATGCCCATGTTTTGTACCATGGTCATTGGGAACTTTCCAAAAGAGCAGATAAACAGGACAGACTTTGACTTTGAGCGAACAGAAAGATGAGAGAATAGATGAGCACACAAACCCCAAATAGCAGAGCTACCTCAAGAAGTACGGCTCATTACTGGTACATGTCCTGACAACTCTTCACTCATGAATGGGAGATAAACACCAAGTAGCAAAGCCACCTCAAGACGGAGCGTTGATTGCACATACATGCCCTGACAGCTCTCAGCTCATGAATGGAACAATGAAATCCAATATCCATTTTCGGACTCAGTCATGGGATATCACATTTGTGTTCTTATCAACTTCCACTTTCACAATTCACACATACACCAGTCTGGATTATTCTAACCGGAAGGTGTGAGGAGTTCAGGTATTACCGAGACACTGTAGGTTTAAGAACATATAAAACATAAAACAAGTATATTCCCAACCTCACATACTTTCACAGATTCAGTACCCCAGGCTAAGCATCTAGCTAGAGATCCATGATTGGATCTTCTTAGCATTTGTTAAAGTTAAATAGCAGTAATGTGCAGTATTACCAATCCCACTCTTCCTCCCCTTTCCAGGGCTAACAACTGCTCAGGGAAAAGAGATGCTTGGTGACAACTGCGCAGTGTTAGAACTTCCTCTTATGCTGTATTATTTCATAAATTTCTCTTTCAGCTAATATTTGGGGTTTTTTATATGTTGGGTAGTTCCAATATGAATTTTCCAGCATTTCATCTAGTTAGGCCCTAACTCATCCACAACCTTTGGAAACATTTGAAATCTGATCTAAGGTATGAAAACACTTTTACTTTTGTACTTCCTGTCTTGTTCATTAAGATACACTTGCTGACTTCTGTTTTGAGTGAGGATGTAAAAGAAATTCATTCATTGGTTCACTTCAACCCATGATGTTTCAAATGACTTCAAGGACTGATCACCAAATGACCAACATGCTACATTCTCCAATCCGTTGTTCATGCAAGGGACAGACATCCATATAGAGATAAGGTATAATCATAATGACAACTTCCTGGGAGTAGGCACCACTGAAAAAGATGGGACTTACTTCTGAGTAGACCTGCTTGGGATTGTTCCCATAAGATTTTCCCCCTTTCCCACTTATTCTGTCATCCTTCTGGAATACTCTTTTATGTGGCAGTGACAATAGGGTACACTACCTTGCTTTATATACTTCCAGACTGTGTTACCAAATTTTCTTGACATGTGGGCTTGCTCTTAAATAAAAGCAAAAAAAAAAGGATGGTCCTAAGGAACCGCACATATTATACTAGCTTAAAAGAATC
Source organism: Eublepharis macularius (assembly GCF_028583425.1). Lineage (NCBI taxonomy): Eukaryota > Metazoa > Chordata > Lepidosauria > Squamata > Eublepharidae > Eublepharis > Eublepharis macularius. The sequence continues at coordinate 36,217,126 of NC_072792.1, read as the reverse complement.
TCAGTTTGTCCAGATTGTCAATTGCACAGTTAAATTACACCTGGTCTTCTTAGGGCCAAGCTACACATGACGAATGACACTTGAACAGCAAGTGTATTTCTCCCTGTTCACTTGCCCTCCACTCAATCCACTTGCCGTTCAAGTGTCATTCGTCATGTGTAGCTTGGCCCTTAGCTCTTTGCATTCTAATTTGAGTTGTACAGTGGACACTTTTAGTGCAATGTGCAAAATTCTTTTAAACTATACTTTTGAATTGATTTATCAAGAATAGAGGTGGGCATGAACCGAAATATGAACCAAAATTCATCATGAACCGGGAAGGTTTGTGGTTCGTGAACTGGTGGTTCATGGAAGCTCATTTCTCAAGAAATGTGATGAATTTTAGCCCAGTTCGTTTGGTTCATATTTTGGTTCATCACTGCAGACAGCCTGGCACCAATTAATGTTTCCTAGGCAATGTGAGGATGAGCTCTCTGCAGACCATCTGCTGACTTGAAAGTGACATTTTCACGAACCAAATGAACTGGTTCACGAACCAGGGCAAGTTTGTGAAAGTTCATGGTTCATGATTCATGAAAAGTGACGAACTACGAACCAAACAGTCCGGACTTTTCCTGGTTTGTGCCCATCTCTAATCAAGAATCATCTTGGAGGGAAAATCTAAACAAGTACCCCAAGTTCCAATTGGCAAAGGTATGAAATTTCCAAACTAGGCAGAAGTCCATAAATGTGACAACTGGGGATGCAGCTATGCATTAAGATTTAATGTTGGGAAGCAGGAAGCTACAACCCCTTGTCAAATGACAGATGGGAGGTATCAGATGTCTGACATCCATTGTTTTTTTTTTACTGCGAACAATCATTGCTGAGTCATTGTTCGCTGGAAAGAACAGCTGACTAGGTCCGATGGAGACGTGATACAGAGGAATGACTCTGTAGATTTATTGTCAGCCCTTGAAAAAGCATTGTTATGCGAAACAGATAAGGCCTATAATCTGTAGGGCATGAAGTTTGATGAATGAAGAAACTTTTTGAAGAATTGTTGGAGATTGCCTTGCACTTTATTGAACGCTCCATTATTTCTACCTCAACATCTACAGCACTTACATCTTTCGTGAACTTACGCTTTGTGTTATTCAAGTCTTCCCAGGATAATTCCATCTGATGTGTATATCAGTGTCATTGTCAGATATCGGAGGTTACAACTATGTATTATAGCTGTATGATTATATTTATGACTGTATATATTGATTCTTTGACTGCATTTATAGCACATGGCACTTTTCATAAATGGATATTACATTGATAATACTTATGAAATACATGGTTGATATATCTTGTGCCAGGAGTTTGTAACTATTAGTGAGCAGAATTACTCCTAGGTTGCACCCTTTGGTTGTGTTGTGTAGCACATACGTACGTACAGATTGGTCCCAAATATATGTGCTTTCTACAACATATGTGTAGTTAATAAAGCATTCAAACCCTTAATCTGTGGGTTTGCTGGAGGGAGCTGAACCCCTTAAGAAGATCTCATTCATGAGTTTTGGCTCTTTAAACATGTTTATCGGAGTGCTGAAAGGAAAGTTCCAACAGAGATAAGGAAAGAGAGGACCATGGGAGGCTGAAAACGTTTTGCTCCCATACATTTTCACTTTACTGGCTGGCCAGATGTAGCTTGGAGGCAATTCAAAACAAATACTAAAGTCTGGGGTCCCCATTTTCCTCTGTTGATGGCAAGCCTAACTGAGAATATCCACAGACATGGAAAAGTTTTTGTTTTATTTTGAAACAGACACTGGGGTGCATGGCCAAACTGGCGTGCTGAGCTGAACCCCCTGTTCAGAGGGGAAATTTGCTGCTAGGGAAACACAACAGCAAGTGTGACAGTAAGCCCTTGGTTTACTGTGTTAAATAAAATGCAATATGACCAACGAAGTGTGAAATGCAAATTTCTTGTTAGTTTTACTGAGTAAATATTGTTCTGTGTTTTCAATCTAATCCCCAAGACTTCCTTTTGGTACTACAGAGTACATTTAAAGGACGGAGTTTCCAGTTCCGGTTTGATAGCATAAGTTGCTCATACCCTGTGCTCTGCTTAGAGGCTGCTAATGTTAACTTCTAGAGGCTTTTAAACATCCTTTCCTTTCTTTTCTTGCTCCTTATTCTCTGCTTAGTTATTCTCTTATCTTATTCTCTTATCTTTATTTTGTAGTTCTCATCATTTCAATGTAGCTATGTAGCTATGTCGGCTTGGCTTTAGCTCCCCACCCCCTGCTCCTCACTTATTGGTATTAGTAGAGCGAGGGAGTGGAATATTTAAATAAACAAATAATTACATGCATAATTTCAGAGATTTGTTAGGACTTTGGAGGATACATTTAAAGCACTCCTTGATTTTTATTTCTGTCACTATTCTAATGTGCAAATCAGTCATAGTGTTTTTTTCCTCTCTTCTTAGGCCTGCAGCCTCCTCAATACAACAACATGAACAACATACTATAACAGACATCTTTGATCAACACTATAAATGAACTTGCAGCCGCTGGAGCTGCCTATTTTGCAGTGCCATCATTTTGTGTATAGATTTAGAATGGAGTTTGTCAGCTTTGATTCCTTCAATTATTTTTAGAGATGAAAATGTTTCTAGTTGGTGTATATAACCCGGTTTTTAAAAAGCATGTTATTAATTATGTGGAAGGTTTATAAATCAGGAGTTGAGAAGTGATATATTTAAAATGGCAAGATTTTTATACGTGAGCATCTCAAAGAACTCTAGTAGAAATTTGACAGAAAATGCAAACTTTTTCTATTAGGGCGTTGCATTCTTTTTAAAATACTTTTTGTTTATTTTTTAATAATGTCATTTATTTTACAAATATAAAAAATATATGAGAATACATAAAAAACTTGAAACATGTAAAAAGAACAAATACCATCACCATATTCCATTTAAAAAAGTAGAGACAAAAATTAGTTAGTTAATACCTACCAACTGTCTTAAACATAAAGTAGAATCTCTTGCTGGACAGCATGAGATCTGTATGTCTAGTTTCAATGATTAATGAAATGAGACTGTTGTTCTGCAAACGTCTTGCTTAAAATATTTCTTTTATCTTAAATACTTCGCAGCTGTTATTTTACTCATTAACATAAGATGCCATAATTTCTGAAGCCACTTATTCTTATCTGGTAAAGTGTGTTTTTCTCAAGACTGGTTGATTAAAATTCTTGCTGCTGCAAACATATTTAACAAGGACAATGGTCTAAGTTTGCAAGGAGTTGCTACAGAAAAAACACCTAGAAGTGTCATTAAAAAAAAAAAACACCTGCCTATCCAAAGTCCCCATATGTACCCCAGAGGATGCTTCGTTCAACAAATAAACAACTGTTGGTGGTCCCTGGCCCAAGGGAGGCCCACCTGGCCTCAACCAGAGCCAGGACATTTCGGTTCTGGTACTGACCTGGTAGAACTCTCTGTCTGAGGAAACCAGGGCCCGGCAGGATTTATTATCTTTCCGCTGGGCCTGTAAGACAGAGATGTTCCACCAGGCATATGGTGGAGGCTAGCTTGGGCCCCCACTGGCCACACTAAAGATCTGTCCACCACCCCACATATGAGCCAGAGCTTGAAAAGCAGTATTTTATCATCACGATCTGAAGAGAAGCTGTATTGTATAAAGTTGTTTTAATGTTATTTGTATACTGTTTTATCTGTTTTTAACTGTATTTATGTAATTTGAAATGTTGTACTCCACCCTGAGCCCGCCTGGCGGGGAGGGCAGACTAAATATCTAATATAACAAACAAACAAACAAACAAACAAACAAACAAACATACAAATCTTACCTATATGCTCAAATATCTTGTCCCAATATACTTAAACCTTTGGGCAGTTCCGCCAAATATGTAGGAAGGTGCCAGTTGCCTTTTCACATCTCGAACATCTATTATAGAATTAAACATATTTTTCAGTCTGGCAGGAGTGTAATCTATATAATAATTTAATTCCTTTCTCTTTGATCCCTTTATTCATAGAGCAGGTTTGTATTACTTTATGCAATTTGTAGCATTCCTATGTGGACATACTAATATCAAGATATTTTTCCTATTTTCTTTTGAAAGATAAATCTGGCATAGAGCCCAGTGTAATTTTTTAAATAAATATTTTGTGTTAAGGATTTATGAAAGATTTGTTCAGACTTTTAAAGAGCATTGTATATATCAAATATCCTGCTCAACATCTGTGTAAAATTCTTCAATTGCTTATATTGACATATAGAGACCTCATCTGGATTACATTTTTCTTTCATTTCACCAAAGGGTACAATCAATTAAGATCTATGAATTTGGTTAGACCATTCTTTACCCACATGCTGAAATTACTATGTTATTTAGAACTTTGAAGTCAGGAGGATCAACAATCAGTCCCAGTATCAATATCAAAGGAGCAATTTGTGACTTATATTTGTCCTAGAAATTAATAAATTCTGTTTGAATCGGATTGGACACTGATGCCTTCCTATTTTATTTTCCCCACCACATCCAAGAGGCAAGCACTGTATTTATACCCATTTGTTTTGTACCCCATGTTTTATATGAGTTATCTTCTCTCAGCCATAATGACAATGCCTCCAGTCTTGTTATTTACAGTACAAACCTATGGAGAGTTACTCCAGTCTAGGGCCATTAATTTCAATAGGCTTAGACTGGAGTAACTCTGCATAGGATTGAATTGTTATATTTGCCTATGTTTGGAATAGCTAGTCCTCCCTTGGAATATAGTAGCTGAATTATAGTACTTACTATTCTTGGATGTTTACAATTCCAAATAAATTCATTTAGTACTGATTGAGTTATATTAAGGAATTTTTGAGGCCCCCAGAGAAATGGAAATGCAAGTCTAGGCAATATTTTTATTTGAACCACAGCTAAAGCTTTGCTCATTTTTTGAGACCAGATTCTATTTTAAATTGATATACTTCACAAATTATCCATCCATATGTTGTCTATATTGATCAAAATGTAGAGTCCAAGGTATTTTATGTCATCTTTTTGCTGGATGGAATCTGTTAATGTGGTAATTTCTGCTTTTGGTTTTTCCTGATATTCCTAGATCCATTTAGACTGATTTTCCTAAACTGATCTTGTAACCAGAGACTAATTTGAATTACTATAAAAGTCTTTCTAATTTGGGGAAAGAGTTCTGAGGCTGACAAACTATAAATACTGCATCATTTGCATATATAAGATTTTTTTTGTGTTTCCCTCTAATGATAATATTCCTAATATGCTGTCATCTTGCTGGAGCATGACGGCTCAAATTTAAATTCCAACTTTCAATAATGGGGATAGTGAGTTGACATGTTGGCTACCATACTACATGTTAAACCATGCAGATAGACAACCCGTAATCTGTAATCTGTAATCCAGATGAGGTCTCTATATATCAATATAAGCAACTGAAGAATTTTACACAGATGTTGAGCATTATAATCCAGGCTATTGATCCATCCAATAAGTCCAAAAGCCGAGTGTTGGGTTTAGTTAAGTATGGCTGGACCAGTCAGACATCCCTTCCTTTCTTTATTAATAGAGTGCTCCTCCTGAGCTTCAGCGTAGCAGCATGGCCTAAACTAATATTTGCCACTCTATCTTACAAATTGCACAAAGAAAGCCTCTCCTTCGAGTTAAAGAACCAATAATGATGAATTTATTTAGAGAAGTACATTAACTTAAGTATAGTGGAGAGAAAAAGTAACTAACTAATCTAGCTAACTAAAATGGCTTAACAGGCCATCTGCTTCATTTGTCACAGGAGGAGAAACCATGTTACTTCTCCTGGTGCATGCAGGGGGAAAAAGGAAGAAGAAGAGAGATGAAGGAAAGAAGTTCTCTTGGACTACATTCTACCAATCAGAGAAAGTGAGTGATCGTAGAGTAGCCAGGAAGGAAACTGATACTAGCTTATCTATCTGTCTAACTCTACAGTTCTTGCCTTCCTTTTGTTTTGTTTGTAGTCTTGAAGGTCTGAGCCAGATAAATCATCAGTTGCTTTTTCTAACATAGAGCACCTTCCATGAAATTCCAATTTAAACTATCAAACCTGTGTCTGTATAATAACAGACTGTTTGCATTGCTCCAAGTCAGTATATTGATCTAGAACCAAATTAAGATGTTTGGCTAAAATTGATGCCAGAATTTTATAATCTGCATCGAGCAGAGATTTGGATCTATATGAAATGTCTTCTGAATCTTTTCTTTTTTTATATGTCAAGGTACTTTTAGCCTCAGGCTCAGTGATCGTAAATATGCAAGCAATTTGTCTAAATGAGGAGATTGGAAGAGATGAGAGATTAGATTATTCACAGGGCATTTAACTTAATTGTCAGTATTTTTTCTGATTAGTCAGTCTAAAACTAGCATGTGGCGGGTTTCTATCATGGCTTTCTGTCATTCACTTGAGAATCCTAGAACTCTCTGTTCTATGCTGATAACTCATTCTTGCTTGATATTCTAGCTATTTTAAAGCCAATATTTTTTAGATTTTCTTTTATCTACAGTTTTTCCTTCCTTGCAGACTCATGAAACAAGGCATGAAAATATTTTGGTTGCTTTCTTAGTGGAATAAATGAACTCTGTCAATTATTCCAGCCACATAACTTTTCTATTCTTGGCATGGAAATTGTGTAGCCATCTTAAAGATCCGTGGTCTGTCCTATGCATTTATTTCTGCCCAAGTAGTGAATGTCAGAATTGCTATCTAAATCTGAGAACAAGAGAAACACTTTTAGTCAGAGCATAGCTGGCCAAAGCAACGACACATTCAAATCTGTCTGCTACCTAGGAGAGTTCTTTAACAATAAAGGGTAGATTGGATCCAGGTAGGTTAATACTAGAGAAGATGAGTTATCTTTGAAGTTCCCTAAAAAGCTGCTTGGCTGAATTCTGTCCCTTTCAATTTATCTCTATTTTCCATTTGAAAAAATAGTAGGCTAATGATGTGGGCAAACCTGTAAAGTCAGTTCCATAACCTCTCACCTCTGGAAAATTGGTTGGTACTGGCCATGTTCAAATAGGCTTGTTTTTTCAGGATTGTTGGCTACTCCATTCACACATATGGTATGCCCTAAATATTTCCATTTAATCACTAATATTTTTGGCTAAGATCCTTAAAATTGTGTGATGACAATAACATCACCCAGTCATAACTAAGAGTGTGCGATTTGGGATTCAGATCCAGAATAAATACCTGAATCAGACTCAAACTGTAAAGATTCTGGATTTCTGAATCAGCCCTAGGCATTGCAAGCTTAATTCGGAAATACCAAATCAAAACATTCTGAAGCGATTTGGAAACGGGCGCTTCCCATTGAGCTTGCTTCAGCTAACAGGTGGAGCTTCCTCGCCTGTAGGCTGAAGCAAGTTTAAAGCCCCCTTTCCATGTCGCTCCTTTGCAAGCAGCATGGAAACTGGCATTTCTACCCAGCGTTGCTTCAGCTGACAGGCAGTGTGGAAAGGGCCCTTTAAACTTCAGCTGGCATGGGGGAGGGGATACCCCATGGCCAGCTGAAGTGCAGCAAGGGCCCCTTTCGCACCACTCAAAGCAGTGTGGAAAAGGCCCTTTAAACTTCAGCTGGTAGGGGGAGGAGATCCCCCTTTGCCAGCTGAAGTGCAGCAAGGGCCCCTTCCACATCGCTCGCAGCGGTGCAGCAAGGCCCTTTAAACTTCACCTGGCAAGTGGGGAGAGGCTCCCCGCAGCCAGCTGACATGTGGAAAGCCCCTCTGCAGCTTATTTAACCAGATGGGAGGGAGAAGAGGGAATCCCCTCTAGTCATAACAATTGAGAGGTGCCCTGAAGATGTACCAGAAAACAGTCCATGATTATTTGGGAAGTTACTGAGCATTGGCATAATACAAATGTCAACAAACTAAATTTCTGAACTAGTTTTACTGTGGTAGTCTGTGGCCTTGCTTTCCTAGTCTAAAAGAGCAGTTTGCAATTCCTGTTAAAATACACTGGATGACCAGATGGTTACTTAATGGAGATGATTATTCTGCATGTTGATTCTGTGTTTTCTCCAATTACACCTATCCAATTCATGGTCTCTTAAGCTAATTAACTCAGCCCAGAAGCACTTTTGTTAGTGTAGCTAATTGGTTTGGCTTCTTTTAATCAACTTTTTGACATCCCACGTATTTTCCCCTGGTCAAATGTCCTTGAAGATCGATTATTTTCTCTTCAATAGCCTACATGAAAACTAGGAACAGAATCCATTGGGACACTGATATCAAAGGTGCTTGGTAAAATTATTTCATAAAAACCCTGATTCTGAGCAATTGCAATTTGGTACAACTCTTTGCCTGGAATATGGCTGCACAGCACTCCAGTAAAACACCACCAAATTAATATATCACTCTGTAAAGTACAGACTGATTTCAGAAGACAGAGACTTCCTTGGTCTTCCAGACCAGTTCTTTACTGCACGGTTAACAATAAACACACTTCATGGAAGGATTTATTATAAAGCACAGCACCTTCATAAAAGTTATAAATCATTGTTAAGTTTTGACTGAAGGTGATAAAATAAAGTGGGGAAAAGGGAAAAAGCAAAAGAAAAGTTGAGTTTTAAGAATTTAGTGGGGCAGGAGGAACTCCATATCAGGCATATAGAAAAATGAGACAGCCAAGAAATATTCCTGAGCAAAGCAAAGAAAAAACAAGAAGAAAGAGTAAAAATGTCTGTTGTTCAGAAAGTAGAGTTCTAGGAGTAACATCTGTTAGCATATTCTGCTGGCTCATGCATTCTCTTAAATACATAATACATGATGATAGGCTTAAGTTATGACTAAGGGCCAAGCTACACATGATGAATGACACTTGAACGGCAAGTGGATTGAGTGGAGGGCAAGTGAACAGGGAGAAATACACTTGCTGTTCAAGTGTCATTCGTCATGTGTAGCTTGGCCCTAAGTCTAATTTATGCAGCTGTGAGTTCCGTGGTGGTGTGTACTGCATAGGGATATTAAATAGAATTCTCTTAATTCCTCTTTTATCAAATGTCTCCCTGAAATCCAGAAATTCATTTCTATTCCTCTTTTTAGGAATATGAATCAGTTTCAAATCAATTGCTCTTTCATGAAGAGGAAGATTTGGTTTAGACCTCTAAGAAGTAATGTATTCATTTATATACTATGAGCATAGTTCAAAAACTAAGAACAAGGTGAGCCATTAAATAAACAATTAAACATAAGCCAGGACTTGTATGAACATATCCTTGCCACATCAGTGTGCTTTTTGTTGGGAATATATATTTAGTTTGGTTTAGTTTAGTAACTTAGCAGAGTAACAGCAGAGTAACATAGCAGAGTTATTTAGTCAGAAGCGTTTAAACCCTTAAAAATATGCATTAATTAATCTTCAGACAAAATCATAGAAAGAACTTACAGTTTATTGTAGCAGATTTCTTCCATAGCAATATCTTCTTGTAAAAAGAAGGGAAAGATCCTAATCTAAAGAGTTACATTCCCTATTCTAATACCACGACCTGAAAATATAGGCAGCGAGGCTGGAGGTGTGTCTGTGGATAAAAGGATCATGGAGGATTTAAATCCTTCTTCTTTGGAAAACCATGTGGAGAGAGATATTTCCCAAAAGGCACAGAGGCAAGAGAGGAGGAGTCAGTAGGCGTTCCCACCTTAGAGAAGAGAGTGGCAGATTGCTAGACTTATACTTTACATTCAAAGAGACATGCAGTGCCCCCCCTCCCCCAGTGTCCAAAGGCAGGCTTAGTCGCCTATTCCAATGCTTTTACCCTTTATATCATATTACAGTGACACAGCAACAGGTAGAAATCCATAGGTGAGGAAATCTACACTATCATATTGTTTAAGGAATTCAAAGATAAATGAATGAGGAATCAAAGAGAATTCCTCTTTTGAAAGTGGAAAAGAGAAGAAGGGGGATCAGTTACTAGAGGTAAAAAGAAAATTAAGGAAAAAGAAATTCTACCCTCCTGTAACAACCCTAATGCTGGGTCTATCCCAGATGGAGATCTTGTTGGCCTGTGATCCAGTCTTGTGAGGAAAGTTAATATATTTTGGATTCAGCTTCCATGGAAAGTAAGATGGTCTTGACTTTGCTGACAAGTTCTGTGTTATCTTTTAGATAGCTGTGTTTATTCATAACACCTGGGCTGTAATCCAGAGGACATTTTCCTGGGAGTAAATCCAAATGATGGGGAAGGCAATGGCAAACAACCCCGTAAAAGTCTGCCAAGAAAACGTCGTGGTGCGATGTCCCCCCATGGGTCAGTAATGGCTCGGTGCTTGCACAGAGGATTACCTTTAACTTTAAATCCAAATGAATTGTTTCTGGGTAGACCTGGTTTATACAAATTTGACTAGATAAGCATTCTGTAGCTGTGTTGACGTCTGAAGTAGTCAAACATCTTGGGATAGATCCAATGCAATCCTAAGTACATCAATACGCTTCTAAGTCCGCTGAAGTCAATGGGCAACTCTGTTTACAATAGCACTGTTAATTTCTGAATTTACGGTAGACAAATGGTGCCAAGAACAAGTTCATATGTAGTTGTAGCCCTGATGGTGCCTGTAGTGCCAACAGGGAGTATCTGTAATTTTGTCTTATTATAGACTTTAGACATTATGTAGTGATCTATAAATTGGGTTGTCATTATCAATGTATTGTCAATGTGCACTCTGTTTCTCCTTTAACTGTTTAATGATGATGTTTGGATTATTTTTGAGGTTTATGATAACTCTCTGTTCCTATAAAGAAAAGGTATCACAGTGATATTTTTCCTTGCATATTGCAAATATATTTGGCTATGGAAGTTTACATCGTGGTGAACAATGGTTCAACATTACCAGTAACTTAAAGGAGACTATTTCCTACTCTTCCCCCCACATACCAGAAGCAAATTAGGCACTTCCAGTCTGAAGGAAAACCTCTGTTTGCTGTTACATCTGAATCAACCAACTGTGATTTGAATGAAAACTAGAATTCCAAACTCTGGACAAACACATGCCAGAGTTTTCCTGTTTAGATGGAACAACAAACTATTTTGATGCAAAACCAGACATAAATGCAATCGTATGCACAGTTACTCCAGTCTGAACTCACTGGAATCAATGACTTAGAATGAAATAGGATTGCACTGTAAGTAGCTCACTTACATAAGAGGAGGAAGTTTAGCAATATGGAAAAAGTGGACTGGTAATATTGTATGTCCTGGAAGGAATCAGGAATTAAGTCAACACATACTTTCTATTTCTCTTTAGTTGAGCCTCAGCAAAGTGAGAAAAGCTACAACTCTCTGTAAAATCTTACTATATAATTTAGTAAGCGTATTTCAGACAAATCATTTTATACCCTAGTGCACCACCAGAGGGTGCTGCCATGGAGGGAAACTTAAGCAAGGTATCATGTCCCTTCACAAAACGTGCCATGGTGGGAAGCCCAGGCCGGGAGCAGGATGAGAGCAGGTGGCAATGCCTGCCTCCCGCCTTTACCCAGCTGATATTAGGAGTGGAGCAGGTGGCAATGCCCACCCGTGTTACCAGAACTGCTCTTTATTATAATGGGGAATTAGCTGTAGCAGTCTGTAACTTAAAATTAAGCGCGGATCATAACCTATGTATACGGAGGTCCCGATCCCAGACACTCTAGTGACAAAGAGGCAGACTACAAATAAGTTCCAAACACGTGTATTGTCTAACAATGTGGCGTAAGCCTGAACTTGCACAAGCATACAAGAAACACACAAGATCTAGGAAATACAGAGTATGAAATACAGAGACGTTCGCATTAGCTGGTTCCCAACGATGATAGGGGGAATACTCACTTATCCTGGAGCGAAGCAGAGACACAGCAGCGAGGGTGGCCCAATGCCAGCACTGGGACCACAGACGGACAGCAAGGAAGTCTGGATAGGAATGGCCGAGGCACCGAGTGGTCTGGGAGACCAGTTTAAATACCCCAAAACGTACCCTGGGGCTGGTGCTGTACTTGGTGGTTCTCACAGATTAAAACAAAGGGTCTAATGGGCTACTGAATGGCTTAGATGGGCCACTTTGGTAATCAGATTGTGATAAGTGACACCTCAGGAAGAGGGGACAAAAGAGGGAGGGGGAAATCCAAGTGGGCTGAAAGGATGTTCCAGCGGACAGGGCTTGTCCTGATGTCATCAGCTCTGGAATGCGGAGGTTTCTTTGAGATGCATTCTCTAAGTGCTTGGGATGGTCGGCACTTAGTTCTTCTCCGGGGTGGCTCCTAAGATATGCAGAGCGGGGCGAGGGGCTCTCGCTGCGGACGTGGTGTGCCCGCTTCGCCGAAATGGCTTCTCAAAGCAGTCTCTTCCTCAGGGTCTTCTAGCTGCCTAGGAACATGGATGCCGGCTGGGCATGGCTGGGGCTGGATAGCAGGCTGCCCGGTAGTGAGGGCAAGCTCGGCGACCGGCCCGCGGGAGGCTCCAGGCGGGAACTGACCAGGGAGCGCCTAGCCAGGCTCGCTGGAGGTTTCCCCGGCAGGCGCCCGGCTGCTAGCAGCGGCTTGGGCCCATATGAGGCAGGCTTCCATGGAGGCAGGGGGAACAACACTTTAAAACACAGTCCAAGGCAGGGAACAGGCACGGTCCGTGGCAGATGACAATGCAGGCACGGGGCACACTTGTAACACAGTCCAAACGCACACTAGGAAGTCCAGATACAGGTCAGGGCAGGGCTGCCCAGGAAAAGAGTCCTTTGTGCAGTTAACCAAACATGGAGTCAGTAAGGTAATAAAACAGCAGACAGGAAACTGACACGTGTATTAGAGCACACACGTGCAAAGCAGTCTTTGGTGCAGCAGTGAAACAGCAATGCAGGAAACTTTAACACAGTTCATGGCAGGCCTTAAAGCAGGGGAGGGGGCCTGCTTGGCAACAATTCCCCCCCTCGGAGACCCCGTGACGTCAGGCGCGTGGGTCTCCGAACTTGACTTCAAAGGCAAGGTGGTCGGCAATGTCCGGTGGTCGAGCTTCGAGCGGAAAAGAAGTGGGAAGGGAAGGGGGAGGAGGCGTCACTCAAAAATTTAGTTTGGAGAACCACCTAACCGAATAAGTGCAATTTAGATCAGCCAATGGGCTGCAGGTCTCTGGGTTCACACCAGGGGGTGTGCTAAGTGCAATCGTCAGAATAAATAGCAATAATTCATAAGCAATAGCAATTCATAGTTACATAAGCAGTAATGAGCAATTCATAGCAATGAGTAATTCATATGCAGCGGCAAATTCATGGGTATACGGTTAAAAGCAAAGGCAATTCATGAGCCAATTCATGAATACAGGATTAAAAGGCGAAGGTAATTCATAAAAGTACAAGCAATTCATAGATAGGTGATAATTCATACAGGATAAAAGTGAAATGTGCAAGCAAGGCATAGACCAATTCATCAAGGGTGGAACAATTCATAGGTGATTAAAACCATAAATACATATATAGGATTAAAACCATAATTCCGGAAGTTAAAACCAATTTCATAGATAAAAGCAGCAATAGTAAAAGCAAGTGCGGGGAAACAATTCATGAGGGGTAAGCGGCGGAAGGGCTCATGGGGGCAGAAAAATAAACTCTGCAATTAAAAGACCAATTCATGCGGCCAGATTAAAACCAAATTCATACAGTCTAAAACCAATGTTTACATACCCAATAAAAGAGACAGCACAGGAGGGGTCTCAGTTAAAACCAAATTCATAGAGTTTAAAATCAGTAATTAGATAACCTTTAAAAGAGACCATTCCGGAGGGGTCTCAGTTAAAACCAAATTCATAAAATGATAAATAGGCTAGAATTACCTCGGCGGAGGGAGTCAGGTTAAAAAGGCAATTCAAAAGGTTAAAATCAAATTCATAGGGATAAAGTTAATAGGGGGTGATGAAAGGGTCCCAGTTCATGGGAGGATCATGGGCGCACTTGCAGTAGATAGAGGGAGGGACTAGTTCGGGGCTAAATTCATGGGAGTGAAATTCATAAAAGCAATGGCAAGAAATTCATGAGATCATAGAGCAACAAAGATCACAGACGGCTCAGTCCGCAGTACAGCTGCTGGACTGGGTTGCATATATATACAGGAACAAGCAAACTTAGTCCATGTGTTCCAAAACACACTTCCACCCCCCCTTGCTGTCTGCGTCAATCCGCAGGGCAGGGTCGGCAGGCGGCGAGAAGGGCTTCAGACACACAGTTCTAGTCCTCATGGAGGTGGCGCTGCTGGCGGTCGTTTGGAGACGGGCCGTGGGCTGGGAGGCAGAGTAATATGTTCCCCCCCCTAGTCCACAAGAGGGCCTCGGAGCGGTGTCCGGCAGCAAAGCGTCCATGGGGCCGGTGCAGAGTTCTTACACATAAATGCACAAGCATAGTTCGTAATCACACAAGCAACAAAATAAACAAGGGCTAAAAACGGGGCGCCAAGAACAACCACTAAGGCAGAAGGAGGTCGGGGTTATAGTGATCCAAGCGGTAAGACAGCTGGAGTTGCTGGAGCTGTCGGCGGCTCCAACAGCCCAAATAAAGTAGTGAGGCACACAACAAAACTTGGAAAGCCAAAATAACAACGATCGGGTGCAAAGCCAAATTGTAAATTCCAGTGGCAGTGGGGCTCCAGCCAAGGAGGGTTTCCCACCACGAGTGCTCACCGGTGGTCTTAATCCGCTGGGCAAGGTCCAAAATTTCCTTGCCGTTGTGGGACACAATCAAAGCAGTGGTGTCTCCATCCCTCTGGATGCTCTGGAGGGTGCGGTGGAGCTGCGGGTGGGTCAGGAGCTCGTGGATCAGCTCCAGACCGATGCCGAGGGGAATGGGCTTCACATAACGATAGATGGAGGGTGCCACCAGGATCTCTTCTTGGGTCCAGACCGGTACCGTGTAGGTGAAGTCGCAGGCTGCCACCGAAGACAGGTTGCAAAAGCAGCGATTGACTCCCGGGATCACGGGCTTGAGCTGGAACGAGTTCAGGATCACAAAATCGCAGGCCGTTCGCACGCAGGCACATCCTTTCCCAAGGTAGACCACAGCGGAGCTGTTCTCCCGGACGACCTCGAAAGAGCACTCATTGAGGGCGTCGACTTGCAGGGCTACACAGGGATGATGCGGTGCAAAGGCTTGGTCTTGGCAAATGAAGCCGGTCTGGTCTTGATGCTGGCACCCTTGGAGGCTGACGAGCTGCCATCCGGTCGGGGTGAAGCGGGCCCAATGGTCGGGGTGGCAGGCGTAGAGGACTTCAGTGTCGCTGACTTGGAGTCCCAGAGGCACGACTGGATACACATGGAATGACTCGTGCGCACTGGCCGTTAATAAATTAGTTTAAGCTCCTGGGTGGTCGGTGAGAATGAGGAATTTACGAGAGACCACCAGGATTCAAGCTCCAGTTCTATGGGTGACAATTTGGGCATAATCAATCTTTTAATTTCCAGGGGCAAGTGCCCGTCCGTGGCTTGCCGAATTAGCCCCATGGCCACAGCCTGATTTAATTGTTGGGCTTGCATACATGCCATGGCTATTGACACGTTGCGTTCCACAGACTGTGTTCCTTTGAGCAGCAGAGAAAAATCTCTTTCAATTTGACTCTCCCAGTTAACTAAAATGGAGCTGATCTCGTGTTGCCCATTTGAGATGGAATTTAGGGACTGCACCACCGGTTTACCTAAGTCGGAGATGCTAGTCGTGACATGGGCAAACTTATTAGCGAGAGTCTCAATATTGACCGAATCCATGATTGCTAAGCCTCCGGCTGCAGGAGCAGTCCAGTCGGCGATGCTTCGTCTGGCACGCGAGAGAGAGGGAGAGGGATCGATCCACAGTTGTAGCCATGCATTCCAACCCTTGCTACCGGCCTCCAGATAGGGAGCGCACTGCGGCAGCCTCTGGGTTACATTTAGCTCAGCTAAGTCTATGCGGATCTCTTTTAAAGACATTTGCGGGCGGACTAGAACTCTCTCTCGAATGTCAGTTTTCAAAACATGGGAGCCCACTATATGCGTGCCGCCTTGGCTTAATCGTTCATTGCTAACAATCAAAGGGTCAATTTGGATGGTGTGGGTCTCCTGGGTCCGGATCAGCAAGGAATAATTGCCTGGTTCATGAGTCAAATTTACAAAGAGCAGCCCAAGCCGGTGAAATTTCTCTACTAGGGGCTTGGTTTGGCATTCGGGCGTCTGCTGAACCAGTATCCAATCGGGTGGGCCGTGTTTGGCTAGGTCTTCCTCTTTTACAATCCAGGTCAGGTTCTCCCAGCGTTCTATAGCGAAGGAGAGAACTGCGCCTGAAGGGGGCGTGATAGTGACTGATGCAGATCCTGTGGTAGTAGTGCCTAGTAGGATGGTCATTCTAAAGGGGTCTCCTGCCTTCCATACTGCGGCCGACACTAAAATAACTTCACAGTATGGTCCGAAAGCCTCAGTGACAAATGGCGAGGTTTTGACATTGGCAGGGGTGGTATATTTGTCTACCACCGGGACTGCGGTGGGGGCTGGCCTGATACGGGGTAGGAACATACAAGGAATCGGAGCAAGAGGTGAAACTGTATCAGTAGGCGAGTAGCATACTAGCTCCTGGGACATGGTTTTCACTCCTACACATAAAATAACAAGCTCTGGGGGTCGGATCCACTGCTCTTCGCAACTGCGGAAGTTAGTGCGATCCATGGGGGTGGTCATATTAATCTGCTGCACAACCTTGCAGACCATCATTTCATTCCCTGCTAGGGTATTGATACATCTCCAGTGGGGGTACGGCATTAATTTGGACGGGCGTCCCTCTATTAGGGTGCCTGCCAGCACGAGCAAACACAGAGTAGCCAGGTACCTCATCTCCTGGCCTTCTTTTCCTTTCTGTAGTGAAAATATCCTGGGGAAACCTGCGGATATAAGTACAGGTTCCCTGAGTTTGTTGCAGCAAAATAAATGAAGTAAAGCGGGGAAAAAGGAGGGCGTATTTCTGCCAGCACTGTATGTTAAGCGGGGTTCGAACGAGAAGTCCCAGGGGCACTAAGCGAGCCTTCCAGCTTGTTGCTCTGGGGAACTCCTATGCGGAGGCTTCTTCCTAAAGCATGTATATTTCAGAGGGGACGTCTTTGCGTCGAGCAAGGGTCGGCTGAACGTTGGGCGGGGTTATGCAAACTCGCCCCAGGGGTCCCTGGGTGCCTAGACTATGTGGCCTTCAGGTGCCCCTTGCTCGGTGGCGGGTTATTTTTATTTTGTGGGCTGAGAGCTATCGGTCCGGCTTGGCCTGGCCTTGCCGTTTTAAAAAGAAAAAAACTAGAGAGCGGTTTCCATTAACTATAAGGGTTGCTGCTAAAGGAGACCTTCGTTCTATTTTTCTAAAATAATTTTTAAGTAGATGAGGTTAGGGTTGAAGGTATGTTTTATGATGGTTTGCTTTTGCTTTGCCTTTTTCCCTCTGCTTTTTTTGCAGGACCTCATGTATGTATTTCAGCGGACCATTTTTTCCTAGGATCAATTTTTGGAGGGACTCCCTCGGGAGGCCCCAATTTCATGTTAAAAGAAAGAAACACACAAAGCAAAAGCACACGGGCGTGGGTTACTTTCAGGTTGCCCTCACTTGGAAGGCCTGGCAGGGCTTCATTATAACTTCAATATGTCTCCCCCCCTTCTTTTCCCTTATACGGTACGGGCAAGGGAAAAGATTTCAGTACGTGGGGCGAGCGGCTGCTGGCAGAAAGGGCCGAAGTGGAGCCGAAGGTGCTCGGCAGCGTTTATCGAAAAGCGGCGGAGGCGGCCGAGATCTGCCGGCGCCACTGTGTCTGGGTTGTTCGGGGGTCATCTTAGCGCGGGGGATCCTGGCTATGTAAATGAGGCACGCTGCCCCTTGTGCGTGGCGAACGCACCTCGATAACATATTCCAGAGGTAACATATTTACAAAATACTGGCGGGTCTTTTACCTTTGCACTAAAGCGTACTAGATGGTGGCGCCGTATAGCAACTCACCATGACGAATATGAACATTAGTAAAAGGGGGTTGACGGGCTGGACGGGGGTTTCCTTCAGGGGAGGCACGGCCCTCAAAGCCAAAGCCGACCATCATGCGAAAGCGTGGGTCTGGCAGGTAAGACCCCGAATCTACGTAGATGCGGGATCTTCACCAGCACGGCGGGTGAAATGTTTTCAAACAAAGAAATCACCTTTTTTGGTGGTTTCAACGTTGGAAGACTGCATTCACTTTTGGGCTAAAGCCTCTCCAAACACTTTCACACACAGCAAATCTCTTTTGCCTGTGCAATTTTTTTTCCGAACATGCGGCTTAAAATCCAATTAAGAATCACTCTCGGTGGTGGTCCTATTTGGCTTTGGTTGCCGTGTTTCCCCCTAGGGTCCCAACTGTGGGGCCCGCCTAATGAAGTTAAAGAATAGAACTGGAAAAACTTTTGACATTCACATCTACATCTACATATTCTGCTGTTTCTTTTATACTAGAGCTACAAAGGTCTGGTCTAAGGGGACACAGGGTATCTCTGGCCCAGGGTGAAGGGATATCTGGCGAATCACTGGGCAGAGGGGGGCTGGGCTGGCGGCGGCTCCCCCAGGGTCATACACTGGTGGGGTGGTCTGGAGCGGCTTCCCTTTCCATTCCTTTAATTGAGAGGTGTGGAAGTATTTTAGCCAAGTGCCTCCTGTCTTCCTCTGGATAGCTACCTGATAGACGGCTGGAGAGACTCTTTTCGTGATTGGGACGGGGCCTTGCCATTTTGCCGCTAGTGAGTGTGCCTTCTGTGAGAACTTTCTATATAAAACGAGCTGTCCTTCCTCCCACTGCCTGGGGTTCCTGACCCATCCTAGTTTGCGGTCCATATCCTTCTGAGCTGTGCCTAACTTCTGGGCCACTTGCATGTGGACGGCGTGTATGGATGAGATGAGGTCCTGAACCCAGGTGTCATTAATTACTACGGGCTGCATATCAGAAGGGAGCTGCGTGTCTAGCCAGAAGGCTTCTGGGAGCTGCATTTTCCGTCCTGTCATGACCATATGGGGCGTGAGCCCGTGAACTGTGGTGGTGCCTCTGATGGCCATTAGAATTATGGGGAGTTTTTCATCCCAGTCGCTCCCGGAGGAGCGAACCATCTTGCGGAGAGCCTCCTTGAGGGTCCGGTTGGTTCTTTCTATGGCGCCGGAAGCCTGGGGATGGCCGGCTATGTGAAAGCGTTGTTGGATGCCTAACGCCTTGCAAAGTTCCTGGGTTACTTCTCCGATAAAATGTGAGCCCAAATCGGAATCCATGACTCGTACAGTGCCCCATCTCAAAAACACATTATTGAACAGTAGTTTGGCCGTGGTGGCTGCAGTGTTATGCTTACACGGGAATGCCTCGACCCATTTACTAAAGGGATCTATGACAGTGAGACAGTAGCGGTTGCCGCGGGGAGTGGGAGGAAGGGGACCGATAAAGTCAATCTGTATACGAGCCCAGGGTCCATCAATTCTCTGATGCTGGAGGGGAGCTCTAGGTCCACTTGGGTCTGCATTGACCATAGCACAAGACAGACAGTTGTCCACCCATTGTGCTACTTCGGTACGCATGCTAGGCCACCAACCAACCTCTTTGACCCTCTCCAGAGTCAGATCCTTGCCTCGGTGTCCCTGCTCGTGGACAAACTGAATCAGGTCGGCCCTGACTTCCAGTGGCACTACCCAGTGGCGTTCACCGGCTGCATCTACTGCCCAAACTATGCCTTCTTCTTCTCGGATCAATAGTCTTCCTGTCTGATCTCTTCCTGCGGCTAGGAGGTCAGCTACTTCTGGGTCAGATATCTGCAGTTGGGCTAGGTCTAGTGTTCCTGCGATTCCCTGAGCCTGGCTGCGGGCTTGTGCCCGGGTGGTGACAGGGTGGAGGGGACAATTGGTGGCTGGTTCCGGTAAGGGAGCATTTTCAGTGGCGGCTGCCTTGGCTGCAAGGTCTGCCTGGTCATTCCAATAAGCGGTCTCTGAGTTTGTCTTTTGGTGTCCTTTAACATGGGTAACCTGCGTTGGGCCTGTGCGGGACTGAAGGAGCGCGGCTACTTGCTGCCATAGCTGTAGGTGGGCTACGGGTTTCCCATCACTAGCTCTCCACCCCTGATTCTGCCACACCGGGAGCCAGACTGTGGCGGCTTTGGCCGTCCAATCCGAGTCTGTGTAAATGGCAAGTGGGCTTTCTGGGGGCTCGAACTCAAGCACTGCCAGAAGCGCTTGCACCTCAGCCGCTTGGCTGGAATGGGGGCGGGCTGGACCCTTTAGAGTGCATGCGTCGCTCACTCGCACGGCGCCGTAGCCTGTCCGAGGGGAGCCTCCAACGTGAAAAGAGGAGCCGTCGCAGAACCAGCATGTGAAGCCGTTCAGTCGGGCTTCCTCTAGCGGGACTCCCCAAGTGACTGGCCAAACAACCTGCGGTGGTGGGTCCAGGGGGCACTCGTGCTCGGTCCCGGTTACTAACAGGCCATAGGGGGCTGGGGGCTCAGTGGTTTCCTTTTTAAACTCTACTCCGCGGTTAACCAGGGCCAGGGTCCACTGTGCTATGCGGGCGTTTGAGACTTGTCCATCTTGTATTTTGCCAGACAGAATATATTTGAGGGGCGTGTGAGTGGTTTGAACTATTGTGCGTGAGCCTCCTATGATAAATTCCCAATGGGTCAGACTCCAGACTAGAGCAAGGCAAGTCTTTTCGCATGGGCTGAACTTGGTTTCTACTGAAGTTAGATTGCGAGAGGCATAGGCTACTACTCTAGCGGCTCCCGCTTGCTGCTGGGTGAGCGTGGCTCCTATGCTCTTGTCTGACACGGCTAGCTGAATAAAGAATGGCTGGGTAACATCTGGATGGGCTAGGGCCGGGGCTGCGGCTAGGCTGCGCTTCAGTTCGGCTAAGGCTGTCTGTTGATCCGGTCCCCACTCCCAGGGAGTGTTCTTCTTAAGGAGAGCATAAAGGGGGCGAGCCTTGTCTGCAAAGGACTCGATGAAGTCTCGGGAAAAGTTAAAAGTTCCTAGAAGGGCTCTGAGGGAGGGGACATCGGTGGGTGCAGGCAGCTTGGAAATGACCTCCATTCGCTGGGCATCCGGGGTGCGACCCTCGGGTCCCAGGGTCAGACCCAGGTACTTGACGCTGGTCTGAACCAATTGGGCCTTTTCCCTGCTTGCCTTGAACCCAGTCTCGCGGAGGAGTTCCAGGACTTCCCTAGTGATCTGGTGGGCTAATTCTTCCATAGGGGCGTGGACTAAAATGTCATCCACGTAGCTCAGTACGTGGGGCCTCGAGGAGGGTTGGAGGCGTTCCCACATCTGAACTACATGGGCATGACAAATACTGGGGCTGGAGTGGAATCCCTGGGGTGTCCGCTTGAATGCGTATTGCTGGCCGCGGAAAGTGAACGCGAACTTGTACCAGCAAGACTCATGCAACCGGATGGAGTGGAAAGCGTTGGCCAGGTCTATGACCGAGTAGAACCGGGACCCAGCGGCAATGGCCGTCAGGATCTCGTTGTACTTGGCCACAACCGGGGCAACTGGAGGGGTGGTGGCATTCAGGGCCCGGAAGTCGACCGTCATTCTCCAGGTCACTCCATCTGCTTTTAGAACTGGCCACAATGGGGCGTTGCAGATGGACTGCATCGGGAGTATGACGTCCCACTCAAGGAGTCCTTCTATGGTCTTGGCTATCCCTGCCTCGGCTTCGGCTGGGTACTTGTACTGTCTTTGGGGAGGGGGGTCCTTTCCTTCAATCAGGATGCAGGCGCCCTTCACTATCCCACACTCGGCTTTGTCTGTCACCCAAACTTCGGGAAAGTCCTGAACCCAGGGGTCTCCTGTGATGGGGGCGAGAGGAAGGGGGGCCTTAAGGGCAGCGCACCGATGGATTGCATTGACAAAGTCTGGGCCTCCTGGGATGCGCCACAGGAGCCCATTCGCTAGGTCAATGGTCAGTCCCTCGGCACGGAAAAACGGCATACCCAAAAGTCCATCATCTTCTCCCCGGTTTGCGCATGCCGAAATCAGGGAGGCCAGGTTCCCAACGGAGAGGGGGATGTCCTGCCAGACCGGGGATTCTTGCATGCCGCCTCTGAAACCGGCGAGCTGCATGGTAGTAGAGGTCTGAGTTCCCTTTGTAACTAAGGTGGGCCGGAGTATATTAAGTGAAGCTCCGGTATCTATGAGGAGGGTGGCAGGCTTCTTCTTTTCCCCGGGAGTCCCGATCCCTGCCTTCACTGTCGGTCTCCCCCATGTGTCCGGCTTTAGTTTGGCAACTATGCCCACGGAGGGAGACTGGGACTCGGGGCAACCCTATTCTGATCCTGCGCCCTGGTCTGTGAAAGTGGCACTTTCTCTAAAGGGGTTGTTGGGGCTCGGGCGTTCCCGGACCGCAGCTATCGGGGGACTCGAGAAGGGAGGGTCTGGCGGCAAAGGGGGTGCCGACGGGGTACTGGGGGCTGCTGCTGGTCTTCCCACTCCATGATCGCCTTCATTAGAACGGATGTGGGCTTTCCATCGAATAGCTCCATGTTCGCTCCAATGTTTTTGAGGCGCATCCAAAGTTCCCAGCGGAGGGGGTCCCTGGACTGGGGCGTGCTGCCGTGGTCCCGGTAGCCCTCGTGGTTGCCCTGTGATGCTCCCCAAGCGTTAGACTGATCTGGAGGTGGGTAGACCTGATGGTTGTACGGGTGCGATGCTCGAGAGTGAGAAGGGGCTAGGGGCGCATCCTGTGATCGGGGCTCGTGGGGTCCCTGCTGGGAGGAGGAACCGTAACTCGGGGTGGGTGCAAAGGAAACTCCCGGGCGGTAGTCCCTTGGCCCTCTTCCCCGGTTAAAACTGCTGCTCCTTCCCCTCAGGATTCCTCCCCTTGCCTCCGAGTACGAGTTGCGTCCCGGCGGTCGGTACTGAGAGTGGGGGCCATGGTTGGCATAAGTGACTGCACTTATCGGCTCGCTCTCCTTCCTACGAGAGGCCGGGGACTTCACATGGCGGATTGCTCCGGTCTCTCGCAATAGGCCAGCAATGCTCCTGATGCGAGCTTCCAGGTCTCCCCATGAGATGCTCCCAGGTTCTACTCCTGCCAGGGCTAGGCGAGTGGTGCTGTTGAGCCCGTCTATGACTGCCCTTCTGAATTCTAGCTCATCGAAGTCGGGCACATCGCTGGCATCTAGTTCCACTTCGTCTGCTAGCTCAGCAAGAAGCTGTTTCCTAGCTAAGTATGCCTCTGGGTCCTCTCCGGGCTTTTGGGACTCTGCAATGTACAGGGCTTTTAAGCTTTTGGTGGGCCATAGGAATGCGCACAGTTCCTTGATGGACCCATACTGACTGCGGGTGGCTAGCCTTCGATTAGAAACGTAAGCATTAAAGGCTGTGACTATTTCGGGGCTGGCGCAGTGGCGGGCCAGTTGGGCCACATCGGAACCACTAGCGGAGGGCTGGGAGGTGGTCACATGGGTGAACCATTGGATAGCCGTGTCTCGGTTTAGGGGCCCCATGCGATCTGCTATGGCTTGGAGCTCATCGGGCCTCCAATTGCGTGTTTCCTTAACGACCCGGTCTGTCTTTCTGCCGTCCTCGTCCATGGATACAATTTCTTTAGTAGCTATCGGATGGAGGGGCTGTGGGGCTTCCTCGGGCGGGGGCGACTGAGATGCCCAGCTATCCTTACTATCTTCTGGGAGGGCCAAGAGGGCTGAGGGGTGCACGGCGGAAATTACGGCCTGTTGCATCCCCAGGTGCTGCTTTAGGGCCTCTAGCTCCCTCTTACAAGCGGAGTGGTCTGCTGTGGTTATCTTAGCAACTTTCTGCTCTGCCATGAACTGGGCAGCATGGGTTAATTTTGCAATTTTCTCCTGACCTTCAATCACTGCGTGTTCAGCCATATTGGCACGAGCGGTGGCTACTTCAGCCTTGTGCTGAGCGTCCTGGAGGGCAGTGGTTAGTCCCTGCTTCTCCAGCATGAAATTAACGCGTTCTGAACGCCATTCAGCTGCCTTTTCCTCATACTCTTTCTTCTCCTTCCTTAACTTTTCTATCTCCTGTTCCTGTTCTTCCTGAGCTACCTGTAGCTTATTAATTAGGGACACGCTGTCCTGTAGGGCGGTGAAAAGTGCCCAAGCTCCGTATCTATCTTTCTTACTGGACCTAGGTTTCTCCTTCTCACAGAAATCCTGGAAGGCACTTCTAACTATCTGGAGCGGGTCAGGTCCCTTGAAGGAACCGGCTTCCCAGGGGCAATCTCCCTTCTTAACTAGCCACTTCTCCAGGCGGGGCACGGTGGGGGCTTCCCGGTACATTTTACTTTCATTTAAGGCTGATCTCGGGGGAGGTTAAAGAGTGGATCAGCGACACCAGGGGTGGGGCGATTGAAGCTCCCTATAAGTTTTCCCGTCTAGGGGCTGTTCAGAGGTTATTTCCCTTCGGGTCCTCGGGGATTCTTACACTGGATTCTTAGGGGTTTTTAACAACTTTTTCCTCTCTATGTTCCTTTGGGAGGTTTATCCTTCCCTCCGGTTCTCAAGGATTTTTAAACTGGGTACTACACTCAATCCTTCTCCACCGGGGGAGAGGGGAAAATTCCTATTCCCGTTTCAAGCTTGCCTACAAGCCACGGGACCAGGAAAAGTTTACTGGCTCAGAAGGTGCTCTCAAGCTCTCTAAGCCCAAGAACCAAAACGCTCAGTGCTTCCAAGCCTCTGCTCAGAAGCCAAAGCTCAGGGGTCTCCCAAGCCTATACTCGGAAAACCAAAGCTCAGGGGTCTCCCAAGCCTATACTCGGAAAACCAAAGCTCAGGGGTCTCCCAAGCCTATACTCGGAAAACCAAAGCTCAGGGGTCTCCCAAGCCTATTGCTCAAAAACCCAGAAAGTGTCTCCAAGCCTTTGCTCAGAAACTGCAATTAAGGGGTCTCCCAAGCCTATGCTCAGGCAACCAGAACTGCTCCCAAGCCTCTGCTCAGAAGCCAAAATGCTCTCAAGCTCTCTAAGCCCAAGAACTAAACTCAAAGTGTCCCCAGGCCTCGTGCTCAGAGACAAACGGTTAAACTGTCTCCAAGCCTCGACCAAAAAGACTAAAGCGCTCAAGGACTGCCTCTGCAAGTCCCCAAGCAAAAGTGCCCAGGAGTAAAACTACGGTACTCCTAAGCGGAAAAAGCGCTCAAGAGTTCAAACAACTCCCAAGCAGGGTGCGCCCACGAGTCTGACTTAAAACTCGCAAGCGGAAAGGCGCCCAAGAGTCTACCTTAAAACTCTTAAGCACGGTGCGGCCGGCTGCCGTGGGGCTTCAGGAACCTGGCTTTAGATTCCCAAAGCTAAACTGACCAAACGGACTAACGATCCCTTCACGTTTCCTCCGGAGCGGGGATTGAAGCCTAAGTGCTGGCAGGAACGGGGTTTGGACGGGCTTAGGAGAGACGGGGGAGGGCGGAAGAGAGTTTTATATGTGCTGCTTCAGGATGTATATATGCGTATATATCTAGAGCCTACTTCTGGGATCCCACCCACATAGACGCGTTTAGGCGGCCCGGAAAGTGGCCAGGAATTTCAC
Source organism: Eublepharis macularius (assembly GCF_028583425.1). Lineage (NCBI taxonomy): Eukaryota > Metazoa > Chordata > Lepidosauria > Squamata > Eublepharidae > Eublepharis > Eublepharis macularius. Next base: position 36,191,570 of record NC_072792.1, on the reverse strand, counting down.
CAGTTCAGAGGTCCTCACCCACAGTACACCGGTTATAACGGCTGGAGGGCCTCGCAGTGCACCACAAAAGGCAAGTAGTCCAAAGCTGGCTGAAGGAGGAAATGGGGGAAAGCCAACCCACAAGATAGAAATGCTCGCTAGAGCCACACACACTCACACTTTTAATTCCCTGAGCTAAATTGCACTCTTTACACAGAGGTCTGGAAAATTTTCCTCTAAGTCAGTTCGCTGAAGACACGCGTGTTGACTCACGTGTATTCACACGAACTGGGTTATGCCCGCATTCTCCACCAGTAAACTGTTACCAGAACTGCTCTTTATTATAATGGGGAATTAGCTGTAGCAGTCTGTAACTTAAAATTAAGCGCGGATCATAACCTATGTATACGGAGGTCCCGATCCCAGACACTCTAGTGACAAAGAGGCAGACTACAAATAAGTTCCAAACACGTGTATTGTCTAACAATGTGGCGTAAGCCTGAACTTGCACAAGCATACAAGAAACACACAAGATCTAGGAAATACAGAGTATGAAATACAGAGACGTTCGCATTAGCTGGTTCCCAACGATGATAGGGGGAATACTCACTTATCCTGGAGCGAAGCAGAGACACAGCAGCGAGGGTGGCCCAATGCCAGCACTGGGACCACAGACGGACAGCAAGGAAGTCTGGATAGGAATGGCCGAGGCACCGAGTGGTCTGGGAGACCAGTTTAAATACCCCAAAACGTACCCTGGGGCTGGTGCTGTACTTGGTGGTTCTCACAGATTAAAACAAAGGGTCTAATGGGCTACTGAATGGCTTAGATGGGCCACTTTGGTAATCAGATTGTGATAAGTGACACCTCAGGAAGAGGGGACAAAAGAGGGAGGGGGAAATCCAAGTGGGCTGAAAGGATGTTCCAGCGGACAGGGCTTGTCCTGATGTCATCAGCTCTGGAATGCGGAGGTTTCTTTGAGATGCATTCTCTAAGTGCTTGGGATGGTCGGCACTTAGTTCTTCTCTGGGGCGGCTCCTAAGATATGCAGAGCAGGGCGAGGGGCTCTCGCTGCGGACGTGGTGTGCCCGCTTCGCCGAAATGGCTTCTCAAAGCAGTCTCTTCCTCAGGGTCTTCTAGCTGCCTAGGAACATGGATGCCGGCTGGGCATGGCTGGGGCTGGATAGCAGGCTGCCCGGTAGTGAGGGCAAGCTCGGCGACCGGCCCGCGGGAGGCTCCAGGCGGGAACTGACCAGGGAGCGCCTAGCCAGGCTCGCTGGAGGTTTCCCCGGCAGGCGCCCGGCTGCTAGCAGCGGCTTGGGCCCATATGAGGCAGGCTTCCATGGAGGCAGGGGGGAACAACACTTTAAAACACAGTCCAAGGCAGGGAACAGGCACGGTCCGTGGCAGATGGCAACGCAGGCACGGGGCACACTTGTAACACAGTCCAAACGCACACTAGGAAGTCCAGATACAGGTCAGGGCAGGGTTGCCCAGGAAAAGAGTCCTTTGTGCAGTTAACCAAACATGGAGTCAGTAAACTGCACAGTCTATTGCAGCAGCAAGGTAATAAAACAGCAGACAGGAAACTGACACGTGTATTTAACACACACACACGTGCAAAGCAGTCTTTGGTGCAGCAGTGAAACAGCAGTGCAGGAAACTTTAACACAGTTCATGGCAGGCCTTAAAGCAGGGGAGGGGGCCTGCTTGGCAACACCCGCTGCTTTCACCCAGCTGGTATTAGGAGCAGAAAAGGTGGCAATGCCCAACCCTACCTTAATACAGCTGGTATTAGGTGTGGAGCAGGTGGCAATGCCCTCTCTTCACATTAACCTAGCTGGTATTAAGAGCAAAACAGGTGGCAATGCCCATCCCCTGTCTTAAAACAGTTGGTATTAGGAGCGAAGCAGGTGGCAATGCCCACACCCGCCTTAACCTAGCTAGTATTAGGAGTAGCAACTAAACAAGAGGAACCTATTCGAAAGATAAGCTGAAAGAGTGGATGACACACGAGTAGGAAATAAGGCTCAATCACCAGAAATTTACAAAAGCAATTTACAAAAGCAGTATACTGGAGTACAAAACTCTCAAGACCAATCAAAGAATCATGTACATCATAATCAAACAGCACCTCAGAACCTCCAGTATACTGCTTTTGTAAATTGTTTTTGTAAATTTCTGGTGATTGAGCCTTATTTCCTACTCGGGTATTAGGAGTAGAGCAGATGGACATGCCCTCTCCCAGCATTAACCCAGCTGATATCAGGAGCAGAGCAGGTGGCAATGCCTGTCCCCCTTTGAACCAGTAGGGATCAGGAGTGGAGCAGTTGGCAGTGCCCACCCCCTGCTTTAACCCAGCTGGTACTAGGAGCACGCTTGTTTAAAGAGTGATTTTGATGGCACAAGTAAGGACAAAATCTTAAACAGCAGGGATCATATGGGTGAACTTCCAGTTTCTTCAAAGCTTGTCCATGTGGCATTAAAGCAAGGTTGGCATCATGTCTGAACCAAACCTTAGATTCCCATTCTTGGATTTTTGCATAATCCTCTGCATGACAAGAGATATGGCTGCTATAGGTGCCCCCATGGAGTTCACCAATGCTGCAAATTTGATTTTAAATTCCTACTTTGTCTGTTTTCTGTTGTTTTTGTATTGTAGAGAATTCTTATTACTTTGGACTCATTCTACAGAAATGGTACAAAAATTTCCTTTAAAAAAAGAAGAAGGAATTCAATAGTGGATATTCTTTACATTTTTATTACAAATAATGAAATCTGTTTGTTAAGGCAATTTATATTTTATTACATACATATTCTTTAAAGTTATTACTTTCTTCTGCTTATTTACTTAATGACTTTCTTATGAGTTCAAGCTAAGCATGGTTACATAATAAATATTATTACATTTCCATTTCTTTTCATTAAAAAAATCCTCTCTTCTTGTTAGCTAAAGAACTCCAAATAAATTATGCACCAAAGCATTTTCCATAGCCTCGAGTTATAAAAGCTTCTTAACTCACTTACAGAAACCTTTTAATCTAATTGGATGCCTGTCTCCCTGCTATTGATGATTAGGGATATTTGCAATGCTAAATATCTCAAAGAAAATCATAAATTGGAATCCTAAGTAAATTGATTATACTGCTTCAATAAATGTTCATGGACATGAATAAGGATCAATTCAGACATTTATCAGCAGCAAGGTTTGTAGAAGGAGAAATAGGACAGACACATTCCTCACTTTGAACATTATAGCAGAAGCAGGGGTGAAGAGTGAGTCACTTATACATCTTCCATTGGCAAATACCTGATTCCCTCAAACTACCACACTGTTAAAAGAATATAAAGCCAAACAGTCTCAAAAGAGCTTATGATATCAAATAAAACTGATTTCAACGGGCTGGGTTGCCAGTCTATCCCCTTACAATGATGGGAGCACTGAAGAAGGAAGAGACTTGAAAAATGGCATTATGTAATGCTGTAATGTCACTTCTGGCTAGATAGTCAACTAGGATGCTCTAGGATTTCCGCTGATCTTTATAGTAAAAATCAAAGATATTGAGAAAATTCCAAAATAGTAGAGTCCATTAGCACCTTTAAGACTAACCAACTTTATTGTACCATAAGCTTTTGAGAACTACAGCTCTCTTCATCAGATGCATGAAGGGTATGAAGGAACGCCAAACATATATAGGTGGTGAGGGGAGGAGGGAGAGGGTGCAGGGAGTAATGTGATAGTGTCAATGTGATGTTTCTTCTGGGTTCCAGATGGAGGTGATGTCACAGCATTTTATGACACCATTTCTCCCTCCCAATTTCATTCAGCTGCTCCAACAAGAGACCAGAGAATGCTGGCAGAGGTTTACCTGCTTATAGTATAGTAGGCAAAAGGTATCGCTAGTTTATGATTGCAAAAAGTTGCAATGTTGTAAGTTATCCACTGGCACAGAAAGGGTGTCCAGTGGGAAAAGAGGAAAACACAGAATCTTGCATATTGAGCTTGTAAAATATTTGCTTTTAATCCTATAATTTAGTAAGACTCACCCAAGGCTGGGTTCATGAGAAAGCATATTCTATTCAGTATTAACACAGTAAGTAAACAAACAGTGGAGCGCCAGCGATGATGGTGGATGCTTATTCTCTGAGCTCCATCTTGTAACACCTATAACACTCCTAACAAACGTTGTGGAGATACTGTGGATAAATATTTCCATCCAGGAATTGTCTGAGGACAGACTATTTCATTCTGTATTTGTCGTGTTAATAAGCTGCCTGCATGAGATCTGCAGACTTTATAGATAATGGAAACATTAACAAGTCTATTCTTCTGAAAACACCTGGGGAGGAGCTCAACATTGAATCCAGCTGAATCATGTCTGTGCTTAGAAATTTGGTGTTCCTCCAGCTTCAGTTCTCTTCTCAGACTGCTGCTCGCCTTGTTTGCATTCTTTATTCAACCTTCTCTAACAGTGCTGCATTTATTCATCTTAGGAGGGGCATTTGTACTAGAAACAAAGTGATGGGGTTTGAGAGTGCCCGCATGGGCTGGGTAACATAGGGCCAAGCCACAAGTGACAAATGACACTTGAATGGCAAGTGTATTTCTCCCTGTTCACTTGCCCTCCACTCAATCCACTTGCCAGGCAAGTGTCTTTCGTCATGTGTAGCTTGGCCCTTAATCTCTCTCCACCCCACTTCCAAGCATAGCAAGATTGGAGACTTTATTGCTTCTGCCAACTCTCCCATGTATAATGTTTCTACCCCAAACTGCTTTGCAGCTTTATCTACCATCTCTGATGTCTCCTAGAGTGAAACTTTGCTTGTCGATCAATGTGGAGACCCCACCCTCTCAATAAGGGAAGATGCAGAAAATGTTGGACATGCTGGGGCAACAAGCTAAGTGAACTTTTGTTCCTAACTGCTAAAACCGTGGAAAGTATTTTCGAGCAGTTACAACTGGTGCTCTCAAAGCTTGACTCCCTAATCCACATAGCAACCAAGGGCGAAGCTACAAGTGACGAATGACACTTGAACGGCAAGTGTATTTCTCCCTGTTCACTTGCACTCCACTCAATCCACTTGCTGTTCAAGTGTCATTCGTCACTTGTAGCTTGGCCCCAAGAGTCTCTCAACACAAGACATCTTACATGGGGATGCTCAAGTGTAGGGACATGCTATGTTAGCCAGGAAGCGTAGTTCAATTTCATCTTTTTACATGAGGGTAGCTTAAAAAGACAGAGCCTTGCTTCTCAGAGGGTTGTTTGATTTCATTTTTGCCTTCTGGAAGGGGAAATGAAATTGACAGAGCCTTCAGGGATAAGAAGATAAAATGAACAAACCCTCTGAGGACTGATCTCCGCGAGCTCTGTCTTTTTAAACTACCCTTATGTAGAGAGGTGAAATTGACTGAGGGCCAAGCTACACATGACGAATGACACTTGAATGGCAAGTGTATTTCTCCCTGTTCACTTGCCCTCCACTCAATCCACTTGCCGTTCAAGTGTCATTCGTCATGTGTAGCTTGGCCCTGAGCCGTCTGCTCTGTCTTTTAAAACTATGCTTCCTGGCTAACGTTGCCTCTCCCTACACTTAAGCATCCCCATGTAAGATGTCTCATGTAGACCAAAAACATCAACTCCTTAAAACCCAGGAGTACTGAGCAGACAACAGCTGGACTGACACTCTAGGGGGAAACACTGAAAGAACATGGGAGCCATTTCAGCTCTTCTCTGTCTGATAGCAGGGGAGGTTTCTCACCTTTAGGTCTCCAGCTTCACAAGGTTTGTGTGAACATCTGCCAATTCAGTGGCTACATCACTTTTTGGAATACAAAAATCCACCCACAGCAGCACCTAAAAATTTTGTTTGGCAGCAAAATGAGATCTTCCAAGTTAAAATCAGTTGAGCTCCTTAATCACTCTCACCAGGCTTGTAAAGTATGGCTAACATTTGATAATAGAGCTGTTTCCTCATTATTAATTTGACAGAAAATCTCTAAAATCAAAGGGAATTTTCCCAACATGGGTTTTTATGAACACAATACAATCTTCACTGTTCAGCAGGAAAATGTTACACCTCTTTAGTTCTGCAACTGAAGAGAGCCAATTTGGTGTAGTGGTTAAGAGTGCAGGACTGTAATCTGGAGAACTGGGTTTGATTCCCCACTCCTCCACTTGAAGCCAGCTGGTGACCTTGGATCAGTCACAGCTCTCTCAGGACTCTCTCAGCGCCACCCACCTCACAGGGTGTTTTGTTGTGGGGATAATAATGACAAACTTTGTAAACCGCTCTGAGTGGGTGTTATGTCATCCTAAAGGGCGGTATATAAATCAAATATTATTATTATTAAGATAAACACCTGAAGGGAGAATTGGTCAGCATTTCACACCATGACCTAATTAGTTGGGAAGACCCCTTTCCCCTACTTGCTCAGAGACCAACGCAAAAACCAACATAGAGAGCTCTCCTCTTAATGATGCTCTGGAGGAGGATTTAATAAGTTCTTTTACCGCTTTCCCAGTTTCAGAGCAGACAGCAATCGCTGACAGATTGGAACAATTGAGGTCCAGACTTGTGGAAGTCAAGGAGGAATGTCCAATGCCTTAGACTTCCCTCCCTAGAGTGATAGATACTGAGGTGGTTCTGATAAAGTCAGCTGTAGTCCAACCTTCCTCTGATATGTTGGAATATAGGTTGCAAGGTCTGACATTCAGTTATTATGGGGGTTAATGTGTTTACATAGTGTTCTATTGTTTGTATTGACCTGGAAGAGAAACCTGGCAAAGAGCCAGTAGCCTTATCTAACTGAAAGCCCAGGAAACTGAGATGTGTTTGTAAACTGTTATTGGTCAACAGGTCAGGTGATTTCCTCTCTGAGGTCAAGAAGAAAGAGAAGGATCTCCATTACTCATGCTGATTAAGTTTGTACTTCATAGTGTCAAGATGTAGGGGATAGATTTCTTCGTTTTGTAGGAACCTCATTTATGTTTTTCCTTTAGAGTAAACTTTCTTAAAAGCAAACAAAGCATCTGACTTTCTATCGATTCAAGATTCATTGCAACTCTGAATTTAAACTATTTTAACCCATTCTCCCAACATGATTCTCCCAACCCAATAGAGGCACCCCTTGCAGACAGTGTGTCCCCCCCTGCCCCCAAAATATATCTATTCCCATCTCCTCCAACAGAGGTAAGGGAATGGAGATGATGCCTAACCATTTTGTTGAGGACTCAGAGTAGAGAACAGGGACTCTGGCTCAGATTGCAGTTGCTAAATCCCCTGACCCATGTCAGCTGTCTTTCCTCAAATGTGTCTACTTAGACACATTCAACTACATAACAGTAATCATTCATCTAGTTTGGAAGATGTAGTTCTTCAGATACACTACATTCTTGAGTGATGTGAGAGGTCTCAAATCAGTACTTACTTTAAAAGGTCCAACACTCAATATTCACAGGAAGTTCCAAAGGAGATAAGTATTACCTATCCCCTATGGAAACAAAGAGTTTGTTGCATTATTTTTCCTAATAATTTTCTTTAGCCCCTTCACTAGTTTGAAAGAGAAGTTTTTTTTAGCTTGACACATCACCAATAATGATGATGATAATAAGAGATTTCACCTATTTATGATTTATTTAGAAACATGGAGTGGTGCCTCTCAAACTATGTTGATTGAGGCATCTAGTAAAAGCAATACAATAAAAAACAACATAATCCATCAAAATTAAAAAAAAATTCTTCCATTTCAGGCTAATTGGCTCAGAGAGTGACCAACATAGTCAGCTGTGCCCTCACACAGACCTATTGATGGACAAAACTCTCTGGCCTCAAATCATGAAGGGATAGTAGAGAGGTCTCCAGAATCCCCCTCCACCCCAGTTTTACAATTGTTGATAAATTACTAGACCTTGTAAATAGCTGGGCTTTCCCTGGTAGTCCCTCAGCCCAACCACCTGGCCTTATCCGGTAGCTCACTGCGGTGACCTTTCGCGCCCATGTTCCATCACATTTTTTTTTTTTGAAAATGTGGGGTTTTTCTCAGTTTTGTAAAAAGATGTCCTGTATTTCCATGGCCCAAGTCTCAGGACTGGAGAATCCACATATGGGTTCATGTTGAGAATTTCATATATTGCCAAATGGAGGAACCCCAAGACTTCAGTCTCTCGATTTAAGTATCCACAGATCAGGATCACTTGGTTGTCAAGACGATAAGAGTTTAAGGACAGCACCCCTTTCTTTATCTCCCATCTCATTTAATTGACTCTTTATGCCCTTGGGAAATTATGAGAGTTCTCAGTCTCAGGGCCAAGCTACAAGTGACGAATGACACTTGAACGGCAAGTGTATTTCTCCCTGTTCACTTGCCCTCCACTCAATCCACTTGCCATTCAAGTGTCATTCGTCACTTGTAGCTTGGCCCTCAGATTATTGAGAACTTCCTTTACCATTTTTCTGCATACCTAAAAAATCTCACTGTCTGGCAGAAACCCTGACCTTTTCTGCTGTTGGATTTGTCTTACTACTTTCATGATAGCAATTGAGCTGTCATAATAAAGTGATTGATATTGAGGAAACTGGCTTCATATTTACCTCATGCTGGAAACCTCAAAACATAATGGTATCGTGCTACAAAGGAGAGATGGGAAGCTCAGCACAATGGTACAATTTCCAATTGTACCTTCACAGTATACACACTGGTACTATGAACTGTAAAGAGCATGAGAATACCTAAAGTGCTTCTCTTCCCACCTCTATATCTTCATTGATGCATATTGAAATTACCATTTCCCAAGAAACCCTGTTCCTTTGGGAGCATAGTCATTCATTTACTTCTTTACAGAATGTAACTACATATTGAAATGCAGCAGATCATACCACTGGGTTGCTGGAGCTGCAGGAGATAAAAAGGAAACTTGTCTGCCATGTCCTTTTTTTTTCTTCTTCTCAATATTATGACGGTTCAGGTCATATCAGAGGTAGAAAACAGTGCAGTGTGACATTAGTGATATCATTCAATTTGTCACAGTAGCATACGTTTTGGCAATTTGTCATAGAAGAATTCAATATTTGGGGGCACAAGGTTTTATAAGCATGTTGTGAAACTTTGTAAATATAACTGGAAACAAAATGAAAAAGCTGCTCCCAAACTACCCCAGAGATGGCCCTAAACTGAAGTTCTAGGGTAAAATAAGCTGCTGCTTTTTCATCAATACACTTGTTTGGGCCTTACCTAAAGGCAGTGTCTATTTAAGCATTCTGTATATAAAAATTGGCTTCTGACTCTTTCTTCAGAAGGCATATTAAAGCTGTCCACTGATCTTATTGACTGATCTTAAGACTTTCTAAAACCGAATAGAACATATTGACCTCCCCATATTTTTATCTGCTGATCTGAGAGCCCTTCAGGCTAAAATTACAAATGAACCAGTGAATAAAATGCAGCACCAGACAAGCTTCTACCCCTCTCCTTCTAGGAAATTTCATCCACTGAGCTGAGATTCCTCAAAATTTCGCAGATAGAACCTCCTAAAAGAGCCACAAATAGAGGGGTAAAGATGGGGGGGGGGGGTTCTGTGGACCCTTGGTCACCCTGAGGACAAATCATATGGTTGATTTTCATAAGAAAACTGAATGTTAGTGTGAAGGAATCCCTGAGAGACGTTTTGGCTAGGGGCAACCCTGTTTAAAAATTCTGTTAAATTTCAGTTTAGAAAACATTCCAAAGCTGAGCCTGCTTCTACCTTCCTCACCCTGCTCTCCACAACTGATATGAGAAAAAATTAGTGGCTTGGCTGAATTTAGGATTGGAGGATACAAAACATGGAAGTTTCCAGGTCAGAAAACCATATCTCATAATAACCCCACACCACTTGGAATGTGGGCCTGGTTTCTCATTGATTTCTAGGTTGCCATGCCAAGCCTGGAAACTGCCATGAGTGTTGGGGGCAGGGACATGGGAGGAGCAGCAGCAGGAGCGAGATGATGCCACATTTAGGGAAAACCTGGATGCGACGGAATATCTCTAGGAATCACCAGAAACTCTATGGTTTTACAGTTGATTCCAGGTTTTCCCCAGAAGAAATGTCAACATTCTTGCAATGCTGGTGAGTTGTTTTTTAAAAAAATTCCCCCTGCCACATGGAGCAGCAGCGAGGAACAGGAGCTCAGGGCTGTGGATCTCCCACTCTGACTAGGTGGTTGGCAGGCTCATTTCATAATAATCAGCCATCCTTTAACACTAAACAAACAGAGCCTTATAAAGTGATGAGGGAACTAGAAATGGGAAGGAATCTCTGGTAACATGAAACCTTGTTACATTAACTTGGATTAAACAGCTTAAATTCCTATTGGGTGCTTGGGACATTTATGTTCTAATGACTCCTGAGGCTATTAAGGCATAAAAATGACAACTTCTAGTCATCTCATTGTAGGAATGATCCTCCTGGTTAAGAACATCCAGATTTGTTGAGCTCTAAAGGCCCTTTTTTTTTTTTTGCTTGCAAGCCATCCTTTGACCATGGGACCACCCATCTCTTCACAAGGAAAGGCAGGCTTGTTTGGAATGGCAGGGAGACTCAGACTGTGACACTGAGAGATCTCTGTCTTTTGGTGCTACACCTCTGAAGTTGCCAGTCACAGCTGCTGGTGAAACGTCAGGAACTACAATGCCAAGACCACGGCTATACAACCCGGAAAAACCACAACAACCAGACTCAGAATGATCTCCTTATTTTGTTTTTCTAAACTTTCACACAGACAGGCTTGAAATGATCCAAGTCTTTCCCCTAGAATTTCCCAAGAAACCCTGGAAGAGCTGGCTGCCTCAGGGATCTCACCCACATTTAGATGTGGTAGCCACAGCCTTGCTCTGGGGCTTAGAAGTTCATTACAAGCATCATCTCCAGGTTAGAAGCAGGTAGCCTTGCTCCCCCAGTTACGCGATGGAGTGCACACAGCCCCTGGTACTATCGCTGCCAAATGGCAGCTTGCTCCAATTTATGCTCGGAACTACCAGAATTGAAACAAATTCTCTCTCAACATGGCTCTTATACTTCGATATTTAAAAGTGCAGGCAGAATTTCTTGCTGCTGGCCAGCAACCCTGGGCAACTTATCTCTGCAACTGAAGCTATAGGGAATGCCTGTATAAACAAACCTCATTACAAAATGGCTCGTTGCAGCTGAGCGATCAGGCGCTTGTTTTCACTCATTTCAGCTTCAGAGATAATAGCTTATCTTTGGGGTTGAAGTTTGCGAAGTGCTCAGAAGCAGAGTGGAATTAACTAATTGAGGCTGTTTACACAGGGGATAGGAGCTCTTATCTCTCAAAGCCAAGGTTCAGAAGTGAGGGCAATTAATGCCTCCCTGCAGTAGCTACCTTTCTCTATTAAGGCCCTCAGGGAACACAGTTCTTGTCTATTTCATGTGAATGCTGCATCTTTAAATGCAACAAACATCATATTCTTTCTTCCTTGCTTTTCCTTATTGTTCAGGTCTCTTCTCTCACTTCTCCCAGATGGAATAGTAGTAGTGGTAGTAGTAGTAGTAGTAGTAGTAGTAGTAGTAGTAGTAGTACTCCTTCCTCTTAGTGGATCCAAATGATCTGTACAAGAACTGTGTATGATGATTAATGTGCACCTGATATACTCAACTCTGATAAGGAAGATACCTACTGTCAAGTGGTCAAATTACACAAGAGTCAGGGAGCACCTTAAAGACAAACAAAATTTATTTTAGCATGAGCTACAGTGAGTCAGAGCTCACTTTTTCAGATGCATGCAAATGGCACATCCTTAGACTTGGTTAAATACCTGAGTTGCGGGGGGTGGGTGGGGGCGGGATGGTACAAAGAGCGGCTAGTGTAAAATAAGGATCCAATCAAAAGCAAAATCAGTTCCCCTAAAGTAGATGTGAGGCACATCCAACCATTAATGGCAGAGTAGATCTAATGCAGATGGAAATGATATAATGGTCAAATTAACAACTATAAGGGATGGGATATGTGAGCTTTCAGCACCTACAGTGAGTTAGGAATCAAGGTCCTTGTTATGCTTGAGGGTGGGGCCTTGAATACGTGAATGAATTATAATTCAGGAAATCTTCTGTTGGATCCTACGTATAAACCTTTTCTGGAGGAGAATAGCCTTTAAATCTACCACAGTATGTCTTGGGAGGAGGCTGGTTCATGTGTGCGGTTGGCTGCCAGGACGTTTCATGTGGTATAGAAATATGAGTACACACAACTCTCTACCTATAGTATGTCTTTTGGAAGCAAAGACATCCTCTTGATAAGTTTACTATATAGCTGAAACAAATAATGCACTCTGCTCATTATATGGAAGTGTATTTACTAGAGAGCCTTTATTCAAAGAAGCTACAATAAAATATTTTACTTCCTATATTTTTGTATATAATAAAGGAAGATGAAATAAAATTTATTTCAGGTCACCAATGATATCCAATTGGTGCTTCAGGAGTAAAATATAAACAAGTTCCCTTTGTGCTAGATAGCACACATCCTCCGGCACTAGCGCTTGGTTTGTGCAAGAGCAATGGTTTGCGTTTCTTCTTCATTTTTTTAAAAAAATGTATTAAGTTTTTCAAACAAAAAAAGAACAACCACCATCTGAATTACAGACATAACAAATAAGATTTTAAAAAAAGAAAAGAAAAACACATAGGAAAAAAAGAACAGACAATGTTGAATCAAGTTGTTGAGAGGGTGTTTAATATTTAGCACATTTTTCAAATTTATCTTGCACGATATAACTAAGAGGAAATCATTGATGGCACAGGGGATTCTTTTTTAAGTATTACTTCATATCAAATCCCTTTCCATAATTTGAGGAAGGATTCAGATAGATAGATGTTGATGTTGGATATCTTTCTGATTTGTATATGAAATAAAACCATGCCATGTCACATAGAAATGTGACATGTTAACATTACCTTTAACTAGAGATGGGTATGAAATGGGAAAAAACAAAACGAGTGTTTCATGATTCATCGCATTCCAAGAATCATGAATCATGACCTTTCATGAAATTGTCCTGTTTCGTGAAATGATTAATTAGTTTCATGATTCGTCAGAACCCGGGGCACTTCAATGGCCCCTTTCATACCCAGAGGTGCCAAAGTCGCAGGGAGACTTCAGCAGACTCTCCTTCACCCTCACTCAATAAGCCAGTAAGAACACATGTTCTAAATAAGAACATAGGCAAAGAAAATTAAAGGAAACAAGGTGTAGGCCTCAGTCAAGCTAGGCCCCAGAGCCAGGTAATGCCCTGAGACTGGGGTTGAGTGGGGTGGAGAAAAGAAGGCACCCTCACCCAATGGCCTTCCCAACAAGGCCAAGAGCTGAAAATAAGAAAGAGGCTTTTCATTCTCTTTTAAAGCAGCATCAAATCCAGCCCAAAGCTCCCAATTCCACTCTCTCACTCCAAATCCCAGTAACAGGTCCTCCCTCTCCCTCTGTCTACTGGAACTGAAAAGCATGAGGAAGAGAGCTGTACCTTATATAAGAAATGTTCACATAGACCAGAACAGGTCTCTGGTTGGCATACAGACCTGCCTAACAGGATTTGGAGGGATGAGATTGGTGTTCCCATGGCTACAGAAGGTCCATCTCCTCAGTTGCCTAGGAGATTAACCTCCCTGTTCCTTGCTGTATAGGGTAGAATGGAAGCTCTCCAGTTGGCAGGGAGAGCTGCCTATCAAGGTTATGTGGGCTAAGATTGGGGTTTCCAATGGCAACAAAAGATCTGTAGACATTCAAGGTCTATGTTGCCAAGGGAATCAATGAATTGGCACCAGCCTGTCTGGCATCACAAATCATTCACAAATCAAACGAATCAGCCCCAAAAGTCGTGAATTTCATGAAAACTGCAGCCCCACGAAACATATTTTATGAAACACGATTCATCACGAAATTTGATTCGTATTTTGATTCGTGCCCATGTCTACCTTTAACTACTCCAAGTTGATATGTCAATTTTCCAGCCACAGCTATTTGCTGTAACTCAGTGTACCAATAATGTACGGTTCAAGGTGCTGTTTTTGACCTATAAAGCCCTTAACGGACTGGGACCAGCATACCTAAGGGACTGTCTCTCCATGTATGTGCCTGGGGAATGCTCCGATCAGCTGGAAAACATCTGCTGGTTGTCCCTGGCCCCAGTGAAGCTCGGTTGGCCTCAACCAGGACCAGGGCCTTTTCAGTCCTGGCCCCAACCTAGTGGAACTCTCTGTCTGAAGACACCTGGGCCCATCAGGATCTTCTATCATTTTGGCGGGCCTGTAAGATGGAGATGTTCCACCAGACGTATGGTTGAGGCCAGCATGAGATCCTCACTGAGCCTCCCACCAGCCTTCCACTAAGTGTGGGGTTATACAGTGTCCACTGGCCAGCTGCTGAACATATCGGTACAGCATGGGGCTATGTAGTGCCTGTTTGTTAGCTGACCCACGTATGGGTTGCAGTACATTATCTGTACGCTTCCCTCCCCCTGTATTCTGATGGGCAGGAATCTGGAATTGACCCCATCTTGGGACAGTTATTATCTTTCTTGATTTTATGATGAACTGTTGTTTTATGAATTGTTTTTAATATTTGTATTATATTTTTATAACTACTGTACCTCGCCTTGAGCCTGCTTGCAGGAAGGGCGAGTTAGAATTGTCATTGTCATTGTCATTGCTGTTGTTGTTGTTGTTGTTGTTGTTGTTGATGATGATGATGATGATGATGATGATGATGATGATGATGATAGAGATTCTGCAGATTTTCAACACTTTGCTATTACCCTACTGCTGAAATCAATAGTTTTCAATAAACCCATGTGCAAATGGAAGGGCTAGCACAAGAGGAATCACATTGCATGACAGAGATTGAACTTGTTCATAGGATCCAAGCACTTGTGAGCTATTAGTCTGTGGTTACATAAAACATCTTTTGTTTTCCCTTTGAATGGGTCCGCAATCCTAAACATAGAACCATAAGCAGAAAGTTGTTCCATTGGGATTTTCTTCCCAGTGGATTCAGTAGTCAGGATATCATAATTGAGATGCCACCAGTGTTCTTAAGAACTGGAAGGCACGTCTCCAGCAATATTACTAGCCTGTTGCTGAGGATAGCTTTTTTGCACTATCATCTCGCATATTAGATTCCACATTATTGATGGTCAGGGAATAGCAGATCATTAAGACTTAATTGGCAATTGAAAATAATTGAATTGTTTTTATTCCACTGGTAGTATTTTTTATCATTAAAGAATAGTTATTAGTTCTGGTATAGATGATAAAAGGACGACAACTCAGAATGTTTATATGAGCAACTCAAACAAATAACCTTAATACTGTATTCTTTTCCCTCAGGGTCAGCCCACCTATTTAAAAAAGTATGTTAAGGATGATTCTGCAGAACTTGAATCCATGTTGGAAACAGAGGTCTGGTTCATACATGCAGAGGTATGAGGTAGAAATTAAATGTTAGACAATAGAGAAGGGCACAAACTGAAATACGAACCAAAGTTCGTCACAAACTGGACCGGTCCGTGGTTTGCAAACCAGCGGTTCATCAGAGCTCATTTCTGATGAACTTCCACGAACTTTAGGCCAGTTCATTTCATTCGTTTTTCAGTTCATCCCTGCAGATAGCCTGGCACAAATCAATCCGTTTCCTGGGCAATGGGGGGATGGGCTTTCTGTAAACCTTTTGCTGCCCTGAAAGTGACATTTTCACAAACCAAATGAACCAGTTCATGAACCGGGGCAAGTTCATGAAAGTTTTTGGTTCATAAAACACAACAAACCACGAACCGCACGGCTCAATATTTTCCTGGTTCATGCCCATCTCTATTAGACTACTGAGGTAGAAGAGTGTACTGTAACATTTCAGATTACAGATAGAGGATCATGTAGGATTGTGTTTGGAATGTTCCCCTATGTTAAAAACAGAAAGCAAAGATGGGATATGGAACTGTTCTCCCTGCCATGGTAGTTTTCTAATTGCATGTCATTTTCTGTATCAAAGAATATGTAAAACTAGAATCTACCACCTGCAATCTCAACTGGAGTAGTCTATTCTACCACCTCAATTTACTGCTACTACATTTATCTGAATGTATGAACCAGGCTGTAGACACCAATTAAGGCAGAATGATATATGGAAAAAAGCCCAGGAGGTATCCAGCAGATTCTGACTCTATGTTTTCAAGGCAGAACCAAGCCCTCATGTGGGACACTATAGAGTCTCACAGAACAAACTCCAAAATGCAAATCACGCTTTGGACCTTTTACTGGAACACTTCTAAAATGTCACTAATTACTCTGCCGGAATTTGAATTCTCAAAAATTATCAGTCTGATTGCTAGATCAGGTAGCACTAACAGGGTGCAAAATATAAAGGTTTAAGATATTATTTTACTGCTCTGAACCTAAAAAGAGAATAATACTATAGATTAACTCATAGTGTAGTACCAAGATATACATTGATTTTAAAAATATTTTGGCACCCCAAATGGCTAATTCTGAATGAATATGTAATGTACTGTTTATTTTTATAAAATCAACAGCAAAACTGTGAAAGGCCTTCAAAACTTACTCATTGATTACAAATATACATTTTTGTTAGTATTATTTTGATGAACAGAGAGACTGGGTGCTTTTTAAAGGGGATTATTATAATTAGAGTTTCCTTTATACCACAGGCCTCCTCGAAGTAATGGAAGAACCCTTTATTCTTAAACTTTTATCTGTCTACTTATCTATTTATCTATCTACTACATTTATACCCTGCCTTTGTCCCCTGTGGGGAGGGGACCCAATGCAGCCTCCTAGTGTGATTCTAAGAAAAGTAACTCCAATCTAAGCCCATTGCTCTGTACATCATTCTTCTCTCATCCATTTTGAATTGATAATAACCCTGTGAGGTGTGTGTGTGTAAGTTTGGTTCCAGTATAAATTTCTACTAATACAGAACCTCACAATCCCAGGGAGAAATTTGACAGAGGTGGAAGCCACAGGCAGGAAAGCAGCTGGGAAGATGGCAGGGTTAAGTAGTTCTTAGCCTTGTGATAATGTGAATAGCCCCCTGCTGAGACTGCAAAGGAGAAGGAGGAATCATTCAACATTTCCTTATTCACTGAAATATTGAAATGTGTCATTTATTTCTAAAAGTGCTATTACCATTTGCTAATAGATGTGGACAATCCTCCCCACCCTGAGATCCAAGAGGACTAATTATACTAATTCTTTGAACAAAAGTTCCTCAGACATTTGCTGATATGAGGACACTCATTTTGGTGTTACCAAAAAGGGTCGCACAGTGATTAATGCTATCCCGTTTTTCTCAAGACACTCTCACCTGAGAGAGCCAAGAGACAAATCAGGGCCAAGCTACACATGATGAAAGACACTTGCCTGGCAAGTGGATTGAGTGGAGGGCAAGTGAACAGGGAGAAATACACTTGCCGTTCAAGTGTCATTTGTTACTTGTAGCTTGGCCCTCAGTCTCACACTGATCTACATTGATCATGAATCATGAATGTTACTAATGAAACCTGGATGTTAGGCCAGGTTCAGTTCCAGTACCCCAACCTCTGACAGTTTCCAACATTAACAGGGGCACTTAAGAGATAAAGTGCCCCTGTTGATAGTGAAGGACAGTGGAACACTGGGCCAAGCTACACATGACGAATGACACTTGAACAGCAAGTGTATTTCTCCCTGTTCACTTGCCCTCCACTCAATCCACTTGCCGTTCAAGTGTCATTCATCATGTGTAGCTTGGCCCACTGAGGGCCAAGCTACAAGTCACGAATGACATTTGAACGGCAAGTGTATTTCTCCCTGTTCAGTTGCCCTCCACTTGTGTTCCACTTGATC
Organism: Eublepharis macularius; assembly: GCF_028583425.1. Classification (NCBI taxonomy): domain Eukaryota; kingdom Metazoa; phylum Chordata; class Lepidosauria; order Squamata; family Eublepharidae; genus Eublepharis; species Eublepharis macularius. The sequence continues at coordinate 36,173,706 of NC_072792.1, read as the reverse complement.
CACTTGCTGTTCAAGTGACATTCGTCACTTGTAGCTTGGCCCTGATACTTGCAACAAGTACACCAGCATTATAGAGGGACCAGCAGAACTACCAAGGTTGACAGGTCAAATCCTTCTGTCTACTTTTCCTTGTTTGTTCTGCTGTCTCTTTGTTCTCAGATCTTGTCCAGTATAGTTGCTTTTATTCCTAATTCATTTTGAATTGTTTACAGTATTTTATGCCATTTTATATCATTTATACCTTATGCTCCATTCATACATCAAAAATAACACAAATTATAATGTTTAATGACATACATTTAATGGGAGAAAATAAAAATCAGAACACAGAACGTGGCACAAAAATAAAGATTGAAGGGTTTAGTTTGCTCAAGGGAAAAGACCAGCATCATAACAGAGAACAGCAACATTTTATAGGATCTTTGTCCTTGCTTACAATTTCTGCAGAAGGAAGGATTTCTCTCTGTGGAAGTGTGACTTCTCTATCTCCCTGTCTTTCCTATCTTATATTGTAAGCTATCTTGAGTTCTTGCAATGTAGAAAGATGGCTATTATACTTTGGTCACATCTTGAGAAGACAAGACTCACTGGAAAAGTCAATAATTCTAGGAAAGGTGAAAAGCAGCAGGAAAAGAAGAAACCCCCAAATAAGATGGCTTGACTCAATAAAGGAAACTATAGCCTGCACTTTGCAAGACCTGAGCAAGGCTGTTAATGATAGGACATTTTAGAGGTTGTTCATTCATAGGGTTGCCGTAAGCTGGAAGTGACTTGACTGTATGTAATGCACACAGAGATAAAGACAGCCGATAAATGTTTAAAATAAATAAATAAACTCTCCTACCTCCTAACTCAGACTAAAAAGATGCCCAAAATGCTGCTGGTGGTTGAACAGCTCGAGGGCAGAATCCAAAGTTTGCTGTGGGAGTAATTTTTGAGAGGTCCAATTTTATATGTTTTATTCTAATTTTTTATAATAATAATAACATTCAATTTATGTACCACCCTTCAGGACAACTTAATGCCCACTCAGAGTGGTTTACAAAGTATGTTATTATTATCCCCATAACAAAACACCCTGCGAGGTGGGTGGGGATGAGAGAGCTCCTAGAAGCTGTGACTAACCCAAGGTCACCCAGCTGGCTTCAAGTGGAAGAGTGGGGAATCAAACCTAGTTCTCCAGATTAGAGTCCCACACTCTTAATCACTACACCAAACTGGCTCTGTTCTCCCTATCTTCCAAATTGTGAGCACGGTAGAATTTTCACCACTGCTTCTTATTCTCTTGCCCAATTCAGTTTAGAGATACCTTTTAGCTACAGTACTTAAATGAAAGTCATTTAGACATCAGCCCAAACCACAGGTTGTTATACCAGCAACAGCTTCACATCTGATGAGCAAGACATTCACTGGTTGGTCATGGCAAGATGAAAGATCCACCTTTATGGGTTACAGAATGCATAATAAACATTACAAACATACTGACTCTAGACTATTTTGTCTTTCTTTGAAATACATCCTGGTCAAGCAGAATGGCTGTTTGTCCACGGTACACACGGTTCCAGATTGAAATACAAAGCACACTAACACTTACTGTGCATCATTACTGAGTAATCTGCATTTTCTAATTCCCCAGCAAAACTAACAATATGCTGGAAGGGAAAAAATGAGCTAAATTTGATAAGTGCCTGATTGAATTTCTCCTTTGAGGTTTTATAGAGCTCAGCAAGCTTACTTAGCAGCTGAGAGTCAATGTGTTCAATAGCACACACAGGGTTCTTCAGACATTTACCAATGTCATGGCAGAAGACTGGAACACATTCAACTGAATGGCAAGAGGGCTCAGAGAGTTGACTATTAAGAGAATTAATCCCCAGCTAGATTACTGCTGTATTAACTTTACATTGAGATGCTTAACTCAAAACACTGGCGAAGAGTTCTGTCCTGCAAAAATGCCCATTTCTAATAGTAAACATTAAAGTGCGAAGACCAGCCAAGGCATCCAAGATACAATGATGTTTGTTGTGACGTGCAATCTCTATAGCATTTTAAAAGAAATGAATACAATGCAAAGTGCTCCAGCATGTGCCTTGTTGGAATGGATAGGGACTGCTCTCATTCATTTTAAGGAATATTTGCCAGATGGCAGATGAAACATCCAAGCATAGTGGTCCTCTAAGGCTGGTCCCATTCAGTTCAATGATGCTTTCACAGCAGAACTTCCCATTTGATCAGACATTTAGGCATTGACCTACCGCAATAGATACATCCATGTGCTTGATACATATACATAGATAATTGGTAGCAGAACCACAATTAGCAGGTCTCCCCTCTGCACTAAGTTTTGAAATAACAAACCTTTGACCTTTTGGGATTTTAAAATAATTGAGGCTGTTTATTGTTAAAAAGGAAGAGAAGGTAGGATTGGTATAGCCTCATCCTGTCAGATCTCAGAAGCTAAACAGGGTAGGTACTTGGCTGGCAGACTACCAAGGAAGACTCTGCAGAGGAAGGCACTGGCAAACCACCTCTGCTTCTCACTTGCCTTGAAAATCCCTTGTTGGGGTCACCCTAAGTTGGTTGTGACTTGATGGTACTTTAAACATGCACACAGAAAATAAGAATTAAACTATCAATCATAGCATTAGTCAATGCCAGCACCAAACTGTGTTGCCAAGATCTACAAAGAGCTCCATAATAAATTAATCTCTAGTTATACTGATTGCTTGACAAAATACAAAGCAAAAAACATTAGAAGATATTCCAGCAATAGATACAGCAGATTAATTCAATATGACATTTAGTTAACAGGTCCTTAGGTGGACATTTCTGACAACCTAAAAAGCAAAATCAGTGGGGAATCTAGAATTCTTCAGATGTTTTTATTTTCTTTATTTTGAAAAACTTCTGAAGCCGCATATTTCATTTGAAGAGTTTTGATTGCCTGAAGTCAGATTCAGGCAATAATCTTTTGACGTTATTTCCTAGAATGCAAAGATTGTAGGAGAATGAAAGAACAGCTGAGCAGTGAGTTTTTACAGGCTGATCAGAAAATGATTTACTTATGAGAAAGTGGAGCATTTCTCTGAGAAGGTCAGGGGAGACATTCCTGAGCTGTCCATTAAGTGCAATTAAAAGGGAATCCCTATTTCCATCTGTTGTTATTCAGTGTATATCTTTGTTCATCATCAGCCTCTAAGTTTATCCTTTGAGATGGTGACCATCTAATTTGCACATACTCCCCCTAGCATCCTGAGTGCTCTCTTTGTAGTCTCATTAGGAATGGGCAGAGCCTATAGTTCCATTCTACAATTAATTTGTTAAATTATGGTCTGAATTCTAATAGCATTGTGTACATTAATTAATATAAGGACAAGAAGTGTCAATGATTATGTCTCCAACCAACTGTGTTCTCCATGGTAAAGAACATCTCATGCTCCATCTGTCCCTGCTAGGGAATCCTGGAGAAGGAGCAGTGGGCATGCTCAGTCTCTGCTATGCATGCACAACATGCTCCATTCAGTTAATGGAATTTTTGCATCTGCCATAGAAGGATCCAATAGCCCTGCTCTTCCTTGATCCTCTGCATGAAATTGTTCCATATTAGAGTCACCTTAGCTGGTCTGAGGAGATTCAGAATGCGCTCAACTCCAGTTAGGCTTTCCAACTTCCAGGGATTCTATCTGTTGCCTGCTACCACTCTGAGCAGGGGAGGGCACATCACTTTCGGGTACAACCTGGAAGTGACAATGGTAGCTCTAGGAATCACCATAGAATTTTACCATAGAGGTGATTCCTAGAACTACCATTATCACTTCCAGGTTGTATTCAGAAGCGGTGATGTCAGCAATGTTGCCAACATCATATGCACATACACCCCTGCTGATTGCCAGGCTAAATGCTAACTCCAGTGTAGGATGAGCAAGCGTTCCCTCTTTAATGTATTTTTATTTATTTATTTGATTTGATTAATACCCTGCCCCCCACACAAATGGGCTCAGGGTGGCTAATAACATTCATAAAACACAGTGAATTAATCACAAAACCATAAAATCAATAACAATCTTTTAAAAATCATTAAAATAGTCCAGGCGCAGGGTATTTAAAAAAATATTTAGGAGTCCGTATATGGGCATAGTATATTCTATTAACATTTTTGTCAATAGTTTCTCTCCTTTTCCCCACTGTATTTTTTAAAGATTGGCTTGCATGGTGTGTGGATGTACTTCTTTTTGTAAATAATTTATAATCTTTATAAAAGCAGTGTGTGAAATTTACATGTACAACATACCTATAATATACAATGCTGATATACTGATACAAAAGAAACATAGCACATAAGTGCATTTTACAGGGGGGAAAGATGGGGCATGAAAATGAAAAAAACTGTGCAGAAATAGCATATCACCAAGGAGAAATGGAAGGAATGAAAAATTCAAAATACCCACCTTACAGTACACATTACACAATGAAGCAGGGAAGTGAATTTTACAGTGTCTTGTTACGTTATCAACAATGCAATCCTTTGCAAGTTACTTCAGTCTAAGCCCTTTAAAATCAACACGTTTAGACTGGAGTAACTCTGCATAAGATTGCACTATTAGTCTATAATTTGCCCTTTGATTAAGAGCATGATAAAGCTTCTCTATTATTTTAGCATATAATTTTAGCATATACTTAAACTCAAAATGTGGCATTGTATCTTCAGAACACTGATCTACTAAAGCAATACTAAAGAGTAGAATTTCTGAATTCGTTAGTTTTCATTTCTCTTACCTCCTAAGTAGAAATGGGCATGAACTGAAATACAAACCAAAATTAAGCATGAACCAGGCTGGTTTGTGGTTTGTGAACCATGGTTCATCAGATCCCATTTCTGACGAACCACCACAAACTTTTAGGCTGGTTTGTTTGGTTCATTTTTTGGTTCATCACTGCAGACAGCCTGGTGCCAATCAGTTTCCTAGGCAACAGGGGATGGACTTCCTGCAGACCTTCTGCTGACCCGGAAGTGAACTTCTGCTGGCCCGGAAGAGACCTGCTGACTTGGAAGTGATGATTTTCTGACCTGGAATGTGACGTGTTCATGAACCAAACGAACCGGTTTGCGAACCAGGAGCAGGCTCGTGAAAGAACGTGGTTTGTGAAATTTGACAAACCACGAACTGCATGGTTCGGTTTTTTTCCAGTTCATGCCCATCTCTACTCCTAAGATATGCTCTCATAGTTTCATATTTAAAATGCACATTGCCCTACTGTTGCAGAGACATTCTCAGGGGCGCTATGGAGTCTCAGATTTATGATTGATCAGAGTTGGGCTCAGATTGGAACCAACGATTTGCCAGTTGAAGCAAGCTTAATCCTGAGGTGAGCCAGAGAGGTTTGCCCAGCAAGCCATAGTATTGCAACTTGCCTGCACTCTTAGCATGAACAGAATCCTTTCTAGTTACCAGTGAGTAATTTATATACTCACTTCCTCCAAAATGTGGAATCAGAGGTACAGGACTGAAGAGGGCACAATGCTCAGGAAATCTTAAAGTACACAACTTCCCATTATAGGAGAAAAAATGGTATCTAGGAAGAATATTAATGCCAAGATTGCAAACAGGTAAATATCATAGAATCATAGAGTTGGAAGGGGCCATACAGACCATCTGGTCCATCTAGTCTATTCTTGAGTGAATGCAGAGTATCTTTTGCTGATGACAGGATGACCACAGATATCCATCCACTTCCTATTCAAGAACAAGTTTCTAGAACGGAAGAATGGAAGGAGATCCTTGCAAACAGGTAGAATTCTAGCATCTCCTAGTAATTTAATAGGCATCTGGCCTCAACCTTCTCTTCACAGTTTTCAACCCTGTCCTATATATCACCTAGGGATATGCCAATCTTCTGTTTTATTTCTTTTTATAATGTCATTGAGCTTAGGTTCTCTATTTTCGCTGTTAGTACTGTACATTAATTTATATGGTATACAAATGTACAGAGCTTATGATCAATTCATATAACTTTTAAATATATATCTGAAGTGAACATTCACTGATGCAAAAATCTTGGAAAAAATTGAGATTTTTTACATTTCATGTGAGAAATTCAGTGTTTTGGATCCTGCTGAAAATATCCAATGATGAAAGGATTTCCATCAATAGAGTACGACTTCCTCACTTCCCTTCTCCTAGTGCAGTTCAAAATGTCCCCTATAATGCTGAGGACAGCTGTTTCATGTTGATTTCTGTCCTTTCTCTGTTCCTATCCCCCTTCCCCTTAAAGGAAAATCAGAGCTTTTCTTAGATGCGTCTTTTGAGAAAGAAATCAGGAAGCCATATTTGCACATCTGATTTATTGTTAGTCCTCAAACTAGTTAGTGGCATCTTATCTGCAACAGAAATGCATGAAGCAACAGTACAGCCACTAATGAGGTCGTGGTTTTTTAAAAAATGCAAAACATAATCCTTACATTCCCCTGTACCGGGAACCTGGCTACTGCACATATCAGGAGCACATGTAATCCTGAGATGCTCCAAATACTATGATGTCACCATGTATGCACATTTTGAATGTGCATACACCAAAATGCTGAAAATTTCAATGTTCAGTTCACATGTGCCAAAGCTCTATGAGCATGCAAAATACCCATGTTGTCCCTGTTCAGACATCTGAGGGCCAAGCTACACATGACGAATGACACTTGAACGGCAAGTGGATTGATTGGAGGGCAAGTGAACAGGGAGAAATACACTTGCTGTTCAAGTGTCATTCGTCATGTGTAGCTTGGCCCTCAGTTGTTGCCTCAGTTGGAGGCTCCAGTGTGAGTAGATAAAACAGCTGAAAATGGACTATGTAGTGTTTTACATTTAAATATAATAGAATTTATTTCAACTTTCAATGTGGGGTTTTTAAATTTGTTGCTGTTAGTTCAAATGCAGGCCACTGAGGAAAGAAGGAGTGGGGCTGGATGGGTGTGTGGAGTGAAATCTGATTGGACAGTAGCAGAACTATAGGGGAGAAGCAAACTGCAGGAGGTTTTTTGTTTCTGTTCTGAGAGAAAATGTTCCTTCTGGGTAAAGCAAGCAACCTGTGTGGAACACTGAAAGGGATTTTATTTTAATTCAGTCAGGCAATCTATGTGAAGTCTGAACTGTTTGTGTAATTCTGGGCTAAACAAGGCAAGCTGCTTGCACCCTGAGAGTGTCCGAGTGTTTCTGAGAGTAATTTATTCTTCCAAGTTCAATGAAACTGTGTTAGTGAGAGTTTGTATCTTTGTGACATTCAGAGAATTTTTTCTAATACAGGCAAACTGTGTGTGTGCCTCAGGCAAACCAGATATATCTGAGAGAGTGATTATAGAAATATAAAGAGTATTTATTAGGACCAGAGTCATCCTGAGGTATAAGTTGAAGGTAAAGTAAGGAGGAGCTGAATTTAAAGTCCAAAGCGACAAGGTTTAACAAAAATATTGAAGGTATAAAAAGGTTTTAAAACAGACAAAAACATTACAGGGTGAATAAAACAAGCAAAAATATTCATAAGGACAAACACATTAGATATAACAACTGTTTTTGACTATTGAAGTTTGTGAGGTTTGATAATAAGCTGTTTGCATATATTAAAGTTGCCTATAGTTCTTCATTGCTAGATAAATTATACTTAGATTTCTTAAATTACTTAAATTACTTAAATTATACTTAGATTTCTTAGTAACATATATAGTTAACTATATTTTAGATTTGTTATCTGTTAAGCTGTAGATTTATAAGGACAAACATTAAATATAACAACTGTTTTTGATTTTTGAAGCTTGTTTGTGAGGTTTGATAATAAGCTACTTATATATATATATATTAAAGTTACTTAGTTTTTCATTACTAATTACACTATACTTAGTAACCCATTTAGACTCATTATAAAAAAAATCAAATTAAAAAATAGTGGGTTTTATTTTACAGTTAACTGTTTATATAGGCTAAGGTAAATTAATATATTAATAGTTGATAACATTGCTATTGTTAGAGAGTTGATAGGTTTTGAATATTTAATTTGTACTGAAATTTACAAACACTGATATACCTTTTTTATTTTTCTCTTATAAACAAAATGACCATATCCAAATTAACGGTACTCTCACAAAATGTTCGTGGTCTCAACAACCCAGTGAAATGAAAAAGGGTTCTGACATCTCCAGATATAATTTTACTTCAAGAAACCCACCTCCATGCTAAGGTTGAAGAAGAACTAAAATTGTCATGGCTCAAACACCAATTCCACGCAAAAGCTAGAGGAGTTGCAATACTCCTTTCTAAAAATATTGCATTCATATATAAAGATGTCTTAAAAGATCCAAGAGGCAGATTCATATTTTTGAAAGGTCAAATAGAAGGGCAAACTTATACACTAGCATCTATCTATGCTCCCAATGACAATCAGTTGTGTTTCCTTGAGGACACATTAAAACAGCTGCAACTATTCCAGGAAGGGTTGGTAATAATAGGAGGAGACCTTAACTATATTTCTAATTACAAATTAGATAAAACAAATTCCACTAGCAGAGAAACCAAAAATAATAGAGATGGCACCCCTTTGCCAACATTATTAAAGAAATTCCAACTGACTGATATTTGGAGGGTCTTACATGACACAGAAAGGGACAATACATACTATTTGATGAGACATAACGTATACACCAGAATAGATTATGTTTTGCTTTCATCAGATCTTGTAGAAAAGACACTGAATGCTGAAATTGGATTGATCAACTATTCTGACCATGCATGGGTAGAATGCATGGTCTCCACCAATGAGGCGACAAAGAAATCAAGACACTGGGCTTTTGACAAAAAATTAATTTTCAATCTCAGTGCAGTTAATCAAATTAATCAACATATAAGTCAATACTTGACAGACAACCAAAATTCTGACACAACACCAAATGTGATATGGGACGCATTAAAAGCGGTACTACAAGGGCAAATAATTGCCTTATCAGCCCGTATAAATAAAAACAAAAATGTGCAAAGGCAAGATATACTAATCAGAATACAACAATTAGAGAAGCAACATAAAGAAACAGGAAACAGGAAAATATATAGACAGCTATTAAATGAGCGCAAACTACTAGAGACTTTAGAAATTAATAAGTATATAGAAATCTCCTGTTCATGAAACAGAAATTTTGGATTAAATCCCCTAGAAACCTAAGATACTTAGCATGGAAAATAAAAGAAAAAAAAGCATCCAAAGATATTAAAATAATAAGAGACAACAAAGACCAAGTTCATATTAAAGCTCTAGATATAGCAAAGATATTTAAAGACTTCTACTCCAAATTATATGCAACTACTAACCCCAATCTAGATGATATTAAACAATATTTACAGAATCATGAAGGCCTTAAGAAAATTAATGACATGCATCAGGCAATAATGGAAAAACCAATAACAGGACAGGAAGTATTAGACTCAATAAAATATCTAAATAACAATAAGGCATCTGGGCCTGATGGCTTTTCGCCAGAATTTTACAAAAAATTTGCTAATTCCTTAGTTCACCCTTTGGTAAACGCTTGTAATAATATTATATCTTCTGGCATTTTGCCTTTATCTTGGTATCAAGCAACAATCTCACTAATCCCTAAACAAAACAAAGACAAATCCAATCCTAGTTCTTATCGCCCTATTTCGTTGCTAAACACTGATTATAAAATATTTACAGGCATATTGGCTAGACGCCTCAATACCTTTACTGGGGACTATATTCAATATCAGCAAGCTGGTTTTATACCCCAAAGGGACCTAACTGATAATGTTTTCAAAACTTTAAATATAGTATCATACTGTAAACAAAATCACCTAAACTCACTACTACTTTGTCTTGACATAGAGAAAGCGTTTGATTCGCTTGAGATCTCATACCTCTTAGAACTCTTAAAACACATGAATTTTGGGCACAATTTTCTTCAAATCATTAAAGCTATATACGCTAAACCCACAGCTAAAATTAAAACAAATGGTGTTGTCTCAGACTCAATTAAACTGTACAGAGGTACGCAGCAGGGCTGCCCACTGTCACCAGTACTTTTTGTTATAGCAATGGAACCCCTCGCAGATGCAATTTGAAGAAACAAGTATATTAAAGGTATACAAATTAACCAAGAAACCCATAAGATAAGCTTATTTGCAGACGATTTCTTATTGTATATTACACAACCAATTAGCTCTTTAAAACATCTGGATGTTGAACTATTTAAATTTTAAAAAATATCAGGTTTAGTAGTAAATCAAGTCAAATCTAACATTCTCCCAATCAATTTGACAGAAACGCAAAGAGTGCTAATTGGGCAATACCATAAATATCAATGGGCTCATCCATATTTAACATATCTTGGAGTAAAAATTACAGTAAATCTGAACCTGTTAATACAGTATAACCATATAAGTAAAATTTAAAAAATTAAAAGAGACATAAATACTTGGGAAAAGCGAAACCTTAGCTGGTTTGAACGATACAACCTGATAAAGTCATTTATCTTGCCTAAATTGCTATTTTTGTTTAGATCGCTTCCCATTTATATACCCAGAAGGCTGCTAAAGCAATGGCAATCAATCCTTAATCAATTTCTTTGGCAACGTTAGACTCCAAGGATAGCTTTCAAAACATTAAGGAGGAAAAGAACACAGGGGGGGATTTAACTACCCAGACTTGGAAATCTACAATACCACTGCAAGACTAGTTAATCCAATACAAATAATCCAAGACAAAGGACAAACAGACTGGATTAAAACTGTTAACAAACATCCCACAACAGGAAAGTACAATTCATGACATGATATGGTAAAGAGCAAATCAAAGGCCTGCAGATATTTGTCACAACCCTTTTTTTAAAACAATTCTTGAAACCTGGGACAAGTACAGAATTAAACTAGTACCAACTGTTTCACGCTTTGCTACTATTTTTTCACAAGAGGGACCTCCAAGTTTCTCTTTGATTAACAAATCAGGAAACAGAGATCAATTTAATAATCTCCGCCTAATAGATATTGCATCTAAGACGGGTCTAAAGGAGAAGCATAAGTTGGAAGAAACTATAGGAAAAATATACCTTGGTCTCTTTACTTTCAATTAGTTTATTTTGCTAAAGATATTAAATTAAAAGTATTAACGAGTAAACAGAAAACTGATTTTGAACAACTTTTGGATACACAAGGATTTGTGCGTAAGGGTCTAATCTCTAAAATCTATAATCTACTACTTCATGCATTAGACACTAAAGGCCCAAGTCCACACTTAAGATGGCAGAAAGAATGGAATATTAATATTTCAGAAAGCGATTGGAAACAAATTTGGAACTCAAGATTTTTTAATTCTAAGGCTATTAATACTACGCTTCAATCTTACAAAATTGTTAATTTTTGGTACCTTACACCCCAGAAACTATCTAAAATTTACTCAAAACAGTCCCCTTTATGTTGGAAACAATGTGGGGATATAGGTAGCTATTCACATTGTTGGTGGGAGTGCGAACGTGTTGAAGAATTTTGGAACAAGATCCTAAATCAGATACAGCTTATTACTACATATGAAATACCTCTAAAACCAGAAACTATTTTTTTAGAAATCAGGAATGATCAAAGTATACCTTCCATTAGAAGAGACCTAATTTTCACATTGCTTCAAGCAGCGAAAACCTCATTAGCCCTATACTAAAGGAAATCCCTACGATCAACACCTGGTTTAACAAAATTTGGGATCTACTTTTAATGGAAAAAATCACAGAAAAATTTTATCTCCAAATTAACCCCACGGGTATCTCAGACTTCTATTCTAAATGGGAACCTTTTTTAGAATTCCTTTCTAAAAATGAGCATTTGTTAACAAAGTTGCCCTATCAAGATATCCTAGATATGGAAATGTGGGGTTTGTGGTAGTCTTACCCAGATAAAGTTCTATTTAATATTGCTTTTGCTATAATAACATTTTACTTGTTAATCTAATGTAAGTTAATAACTCATGATATGGTTACAACGAACTGTTTTAAATATCTGTTGAAGTTTGTTAATGTTATGTTTTGTGAGTTATATGTTGTAAACTAATTCAAAATTAATAAAAAATTAAAAAGAAAAAGAAAATGTCTTGGAAAACTAGACTGTCTGATCCATCTTTTGAGGTCAGAATCATTGGTGCGTTCATAGAATATCATCCTTATCTACAGAAAGGAGATTATCGAAAGCCCACATCCATTTGGGGACAATTTGCAATTAAGCTATATGCCACATAGGAGGCCTCAGCTCCAAAACTAGAGACTGGATCAGAACCAGCACATGAGCTGTGGTGGAGGACAGTCTCTGGAGTTCAGATCTGTGTGATTTGGGGTGATCCAAAGTATTTTTCCGCTGCAGCTGCCGCCCCTTTCTTCTTATTGAAATGTTCTGGGGGCATCCTATTTTGAAGCTGTTTACTCAAGATCGGGTTTTGTAGGATGACCCAGTATAGGTCCACTTAGAGAGCTGAGTCTTCTGAATATCGAGGTGTATAATATGTGCCCCTGCAAACTTCATTTTGGAGTTATAGCTTTTCAGTTTTCCCACAATATTTTTCTTTGGCTTTGCGAATAACGAATAAGGAATAAGGAACTGCGAATAAGGAACTGGGAACTGGGAACCAACTTCAGCTTCGTTGGACTGTGGGCCAAGCTACAAGTGACGAATAACACTTGAACAGCAAGTGTATTTCTCCCTGTTCACTTGCCCTCCACTCAATCCACTTGCTGTTCAAGTGTCATTCATCATGTGTAGCTTGGCCCTGAGACTGCAGTAACTGTACCATTGTGCACTATAAGTAACTTTAAGAATACTAGATTTCTATTGAGGATTTTGCTATTTCAGTTTGATTTACATTGCCCTTCCACCCCCATTTCACCCCCAACTAAAATTGCCAGGTCCCCTTTCCCTCCAGGTGAGAGTGGGGTTCTGCACTTACCTTGTCTTTGCTCTGGGAAGTGACATCATCGCACAGGCATAGTAGCATGCATAGGTTTCATAGTGGGCCAATTTGGGCCCAAATCAGCCAGCTGTGAAGTGTGGGAGCGCTCTCAGGGCAGTGTGGTGATGTCACTCCCACAACTGGCTGGGTGAATGGCGGCAGGAGGCAGAGGGTGGGAGCGGGGTTCCCCCACCCCCACCATGGGACTGGTAACCCTACCCCCCAAATTTTGGCTGAATACCTACTTAATTATGAAATATCAGGCACAAGAAGTCAATGCTTTAATTCTTATTTTTGACTGATTCACAGTAACTAGAAATCATTTACTTTAGGATAGTTCTCTGTAGTTGTAAATGGACAATTCTTGTTCCTAAATATCTAAATCACTTCAGCAGCTGGTTGCAACCAATGCATAGTTTCTCCATTAAGCCAAAATAATCTGTAATGATCTGCAGTCCATAAGTTCTTCACAGATTCCTTGATTTACTAAAATAAATTATGAATGATTTAATAAATGACCAATTTGTTCAGTCTGATGACCAGCAATAGAGGAAACAGTTTCAAAAGCCACGTTATCTGGATTTGTATGAACAATAAATTTAGAAGATAGCAATTGGGACTTTACTTCGAAGCATTACTTTGGACATGCTTCATAAATAACTAGCTAAGAGTGCAAAAGGGATGTGCCTCATGTTGCCGAATGATAAGAAACTAGCAGAACAGACTGAAAATGGGTGTAACGAGCCCAAGCCGAATTGGATAACCATGTAGCCATTTTTTGTATGTGTGGAGAAAATATTTGCTAATTGTTATCTGTTTTGCAGACATGAGCTAAAATAGTCTACATGCAACAAAATGAAACGTGGCTGAATCATTTCTACATTTCCTATTTTAGAGCACCACTCGAGTCTGGGTGCAGCACAATTGACAATATGGGCTTAGATTCTGTGATATGCAAGCAGAAATGTAAATGGATTTAGTGCAGTTGAGTTTGTGCTGGTGTGCAAGATTTTGTGGACACCTAGAATTTTCCTTCCTATACAGTGCCCAGGAATATCTTGCGAAATCTCTTATACAAGCAAAAAAACAGCTTGGCATTCACTCTGTTTTACTGAGCACACAGGACCAGTGTAAGAGTTCCCTCCACACACTCACTCTCACACACAAACACACATACAGACTTCCTCTTGCACATTCAGAAATCTGGTGAATCCAATTCATGAGTCTCAACATAATGTGGGATCAAAGTTCAATGGGAGATGCTGCATCAGTCTAATGGAGAGGGATATGTAGAGGAGGAAAAGCAGATTCGGGAAAAAACAGTAAACCATGAAACGGTAGGAGCTTAGGCAATGCATGGAGTGCCTTAGAAACAAAGACTGAAGCCAACTAGTATTCATGTAAAGACTGTGACCTGACATAAAAGTTTTTACAGTCCAGTTAGGCCAGAGGATTGAGTAAATGAAAGTAGAGATGGGCACGAACAGGAAAAACAAGAACACGATGTTCGTTGTTCGTTGCCATCCGCATTCGTAGTTGGAGGTTTGTGGGAGCCAGAACGGCCCCCTTTGGACTTAGCTGAACTTGAGCCGGGGAAAGGAGAATCCATGAGTCTCCCCCTTTCATGTCATTTTCTCTTCACAGTGGCAAAAACTGGACTGTCTGCTGGAAGCTAATTGAGGAGTTACAAACTGACCTTTCCAATGTCCAATACCCACAAAATTTGCAGGGGAAATAGTCCTCACTATCCTCTGAAGACCCCCCAAGTTTCAGAGAGATTGCACCCTGAGAAAGGCATGATCCATGTGTCTCCCCCTTTCATGTCACGTTCTCTTCAGTGGCAAATCGGCACCCCCGGGGCGCACCTGCATGCTCACCCAGGTTGCACTCCCGCCTGGAGAAAGGGCGGATTTTCCCGGGCATCCGGGTGCTTTGGGGAGGCGTGGCTAGCCATTCCTAGGCTGGCCCTGCCCTCCCCTGTGGCGCAGTTGCCTTCGCAAGCTCGTTGGAGCAGGATCTCTTTTGCTCCGTCCTGGCTTGCGAGGGCAGGGTCCTGGGCGAAGGCTCTTGCCATGGCTCCGGGTGCGGTGGGCCTTCCACCGGCGGTGCGGCTGTTCGGGGGTCCATGCAGGCAGTTGGATTGGGCCTTTCCCAGCCCCAGCGTGCAGCTTGCGGCTGGCTTTGCAGCAGGGAGTATTTGAGGGTGGATGGCGCGGCATCTGTCCGGGCACCGCGCATGTTCGTTTTGCCCGGCCTTTCCCGCTTTCTTTCCCTTCGGAGTGGAGGCTTGCACAGCTCCAGGGAACGGCGGGCCCTAAAGCGGCGGCGTAGCTGCTCCACGGACCCAGGGTAGGCCCTGGATTGGGCCCTCTTCCCGGCATTGGTGGGTGGTGGTTGGCTGGGCCTGGCATTTCTGGCGGGGAGGGATACTGGGAGTGCGACGGCACGGTGCTTGTTTGGGTGCCGCGCATGTTTGTTTTTTTGCCCGGCATTTGCCTTCTCCTGGAAGCGGTGTCTGTTGCAGGGTGCCACTTTATCCTTTCTCCTGCCTCCCCCCCCCCCCGGGCATAGAGACTCCTCTATGGGGTTTGGTGGCACTGGGGTCTGCTGGTTGTGTGATTTTTGAGGGGCCAACACCACGGTTTCTGTTGCCTTATTGGGGATCTGTTCTTTTCCGTGGGGGAAGCCTTCAGTGGGGCCTGTTTTGCTCCCCCCTCCCCCTGGGTCATTCAGCAGCCTAGGCCAGGTTTGGGAAGCCCTTGGCTCTATTTTGCTACCGGCACTCCATAGTAATTAAGTTTGGGTTAGGGTGCCCTGCATTATTGGGTTGCTGGCTTAGTCAAAGCATTTGCTTCCCTGCAAGTGAGCTGTGGCGTGGGGCTTGAGCCATGCCTCCTAAAAAGGGGGTGGGTACAAGCAAGGGGAAGCAACCTGCTAAGAGGCTCCAGGCCAGGCCTCCCCAGCCAGTCTCTTCATCAGATGATGAGGAGGGCGAGGCTGCACGGCGAGAAATCCTTGCCAAGCTGGCTGTGCTGGAAAAGAGTAAGGGTGTAGCCGGCGGGCAGCCTGCTGGAGCTAGGTCACAGAGGGCCTCCAAGAGGGTCTCTGCGGCCATGTTTCAGCGAGAGGTCTTCACCCATCTCTCCGCTCTTGAAGGTTCCCAGGGTGCCGCTGGGGCTGCTGCAGGTCGGTCCGGTGATTGCGAGTTGAGCGCAGCTGCCGAACAGGATGTCCAGGAGGCCCAGGAGGCGGCAGAGTAGCCCCCTGTTGCTGTGGTGGTGGAGTAGCCGGAAACGGAGGGTAAGTGGTCCTCACCAGACACTACATACCCTTGGCCATGGGGGCCAGTGGGTGGGCCTGGCCCATCTAGCTCGGTACCGCCGGCACAGGGCATGGGAATGCAGGTTACCCCTCCATTGGGGTTTCAGCAATGGTCTGGGTACCCTTATCAGGGGGCACAGGGTGGCTCTTCCCCTTGGCAGTACTGGGGTGCTCAGCCCTTGCCGCTGCAAGCTGGTGCTGGGGCTGCAGCACCTGGGGTTCCTCAGGCAAGTGTGTTGGTTCCTGCTGTGGGTGGCTATCAGTATGGACAGCAACCGTTCATGTGGCCCCCATTTACTGCTGGTCTATATGGCCAAGCCTTGGGGGTTATGCCCTACAGGGCTATGCTGTTTGGGGACACTGCTTTGCCCCTAGGGGACCACTTAACGCCCGCGACTAGGGATAAGATTCTGCGCGGTGAATTCGTGGATGTCTTTACCCTTCTTTTCCGTGAAATGGAAAAGAAGGATAAGGAGGACATGGAAGACCGCGACAAGCAGCGCCTTAAGCGGCGTAAGGTAGATTGCACCTGGGCAAATTGGTTGCCGGTATGCTTATATATGCCGGGGTTATAGCTCGGGCTCAGCCGCAAAGCGCTGCCCCTTTGTTCCAGTACATTGATATAGTGTACAGGGCGCATACTGAGTTCGTTGGTGCTGCATGGATGAAGTACGACGAAGAATTCCGTATGTGAGCGGCAGTTGATCCCACTCTACCCCGGGACCGCATCCAGCAGCAGCTGTGGCTGCAGCTGATGGCTCCTGCCAAACCTAACCTAGGTGATAGGTTGGACAGTGGGCACCTGTTGCAACGTCTGGCAACCCCTCCTGGCTCCCGCGCACCCGTGGGGCAGTCGGTTCAGCTCCAGCTGCTTTGCTGGGAATTCGCTTACCAGGGGGTGTGCGCCAGGAGGGGATGCGGATTTAAGCACGAGTGCCCGCGATGTAAGGGTCCTCATGCTTTCTCCCCATGCTTTCTCCCCATGCCTTCGGATGAACATTTTTTTCAGGGCGATGCACGTTCCTGGCCTGGGTAATGGAGTGGCGGACGCTTTGTCTTGCCAGCAGATGGAACGGTTTCATCATTTGGCCCCAGATGCAGACGCCTTGCCTGTCCCGATGCCCTCGGAGCTGTGGAACCTTGGAGGGCCGAAGCGCACAGGGCCATTCGATTAGCCATCGCTCTTAGCACCAGAAGGTCATATGATCGTGCGGTGCGTCAGTTTGCCAGCTTCCGGATGGACGCTGCTTTGGAGCAAAGTTGGCCTATTCCTGCAGAACACCTTATGCAGTTCTGTGTGGAAAGGAAGGTGGCCGGCTTGTCAGTAAAGTCCATTAGGGGGCTTTTGGCGGCCCTGGCCTTCACCAGTAAGTCGCGGGGCTTCACGGACATGACGGGGGATTTCAGGATTAGGAAGATGTTGGAGGGGTGGTCTAGAGAGGCCGTTTCTCTTTCTGACACTAGATAACCCATTTCCCCTTCTATCCTTAAGGACTTAAGTTTGGTTTGGGACTCGATATGCTCATCGAGGTATGAAGCTGTTCTTTTCCATGCGGCTTCCCTTGCAACCTTTTTTGGGGGCTTTTAGAATTGGGGAACTAGTTGCGCAGTCGCGTATGGATGGGTCTGACAGAGCCCTTCGGGTGCACGATGTGCAGTTTGTGGGGGACGGTGTGTCTATCCATCTTTGACGATCTAAGATGGACCAGTGCCAAAAAGGGGTGGTGGTTCACTTGGGTCCGTGTGCTGATGTTGAACTTTGCCCAGCACGTGCCCTGCGGGCTTACCTCGGTAAGAGGGGCTCGGCTGATGGGGTTCTTTTTTGTCACCGTGACAGGACCCCTCTGACGCGGTACCAGTTCTGGTCCATCACTGAAAGGGCATTGGGCAAACTTGGCCTAAAAGGGTTTAAGTTTTGCTCTCATTCCTTTAGAATAGGAGCCACCTCCACAGCAGCGGCTATGGGATACCCCGAGGTGGCTTACCGTGGGTATGTCTGCCCTCTGCCACCCCCTTTGTAAGCTTTGGTTAAATCTCCTTTTGTTCTTTAGGTGCTGTGGTTCGCTGCGGAAGGTGTCGGATCCTCATATGCGGACACAGTATGATTTTTTGGGCTGTGCATCAGGCCAAGAGGACTCCATGGGGGTCCGAGCTATGCCTCAGTCGTTGGGCCCAGATAGAGTGGCAGGGCTGCCGGGTCCTGCATTGGCTGGGCCTGTTGCCACTCCTGTTTGAGGGAAGATCTGCCCCTCCACCTCATTTCTTAGTTATCCACTTAGGTGGAAATGATTTGGGGTGGGTGAAAGGTAAGGCCCTCACCTTGCAGGCACAGGCTGATTTAAAGTTCATTGCCAAGCAATGGCCTGGTGTCCTCATCATTTGGTCCGCCATCTTGCCGCACCACATCTGGAGGGAGGCTTTGGACCATGACGCGGTAGAGCGCACTAGGCGCAAGGCTAATAAAGCCATGTTTAAGGCGTTGGGTGCAGGGCTGGGGATTTATTTGCCCCATCCATGGATTCATGACTCATATGCTGACCTCTACAGAGGTGACGGTATTCACTTATCAGTCAAGGGCAATGAAATATTTTTGACCGATTTATGGCAAGGGTTGTGGCTTTCCCTGCAGGAAATGTGGGGCATCAGGGCCTAAGCAGAGGCTTGGCCCTGGCAGTGGCAGGTTAGTTGGGGCAGGCAGAGCAGGCCGGTGAGCACCCGGTGGCACAGCCCCATTGGTGGGGAATGGGGGCCTGTCTCGGATCGGCTGGCGGGCCTTACAGCTGCCAGCTGAGAGGGCAGGCTGCCCTAGGACCCCCTGGAAAAGGCCTTCCCTCGGGCTTTACGGCTGGGGTGTATGGTGCTTTAATAGGGGGAACCACTCGCCTGTCCGGCGGGGTTACAGCCATGCAATGGATGGCTTTCACCTGGGGCAGGGGGTGCTCACCCAGGCAGTTGAGGAGCTGGTCTGGTTGACCCCTCGCTTGAACTGTACCGCTAGTTCCACCCTTGCTGTTATTAGTTAAGAGGTTTATGAGTTATAAATAAATCGGTCATTTTATAGCCCTGTTTCACCCAAGCCTTGTGTCCGTCTCTTTATTCCGAATGGGAGGGCAAAAGCTGGACTGTTTGCTGGAAGCTACTTTGAGGGGTAACAAACTGACCTTCCCACTGTCCAATACCCACCAAATTTGTAGGGGACATAGTATTCATTGTCTTCTGAAGACCCCCCCAAGTTTCAGAGAGATTGCACCCCAGGAAAAGAAAGGATTGCACCCCAGGAAAGAGATTGCACCCCCAGGAAAGGGAGACCCCATGGGTCTCCCCCTTTCATGTCATGTTCTCTTCACAGTGGCAAAAACTGGAATGTCTGCTGGAAGCTACTTTGAGGGGTTACAAGCCAGAAGGAAAGCCAGAAGGAGTTCAGACAGAGTTCAGACAGTCCATGCCTATGTTGCTAGGGGATTTGATTGAAAGGTGCCAGACTGTCTGGCTTTATGAACGGCTGACAAACACCATGAAGAGGGCTTGGAATGAACACATGTTCACCTGGAAATAAGGCCTCACGAACAGCGTGCTCGCGAACAGCGGATTGGGCTGTTTGTGCCTTTTTTTTTTTGTTCATATTGTTGTTCGTGCCCATCTCTAAATGAAAGCTGTAACTGTTGGCACAGTGCCACAAACCCACATCCAACTCAGGCTTAGGCTGACCTTCCCCTACCCTGAGGTAAAACTTCTCCTCTTTAAGCCTATGAAGCTGTATACTGGGCTGGGAAGCCTCTGGTAGCGTGGTTGATGTTAAACTTCAACTTTCCTTCTTGTCCCACCCTTAAGGAATATTAAAAATGGTTATCCAGCCAAGTCTTAGTAGGGGACAGATCAGGAGTTTGCACTTCCCTTTAGCAGAAACTGGCACACAAGGCTTGGGGAGGTTCCAAACATAACTGAAGTTTTATTTACAGAAGGTTAAAGTCAAAAGGCAGGTAGACAGATGTTTGAACTTAAGGAACAGAAAAGTTTTTATATAGCAACTTCACTGGTGTGAGGCACAATACACTTGGTTTAACACTAGGTTGCTGGCTTCTTGCAGAGGTTGACACTGCTTCACAGATGTTACACTTTATATACTCAAACACAAACACAGCATGAGTTTCCCTCCTCTTCAGACTTAAGGGTGCTCCACTGAGACAAATCTTCCTAGGTACTGGGCAGGTATTATAGTTATGAGCTATAACCCTGTTCCTGGCACTGAAGGGGAAACTCCTCTCTACCCACTTCCTTGGCCCTCTACAATCTCCGGATCTCTTGAGTCTAAATAGGAGTTAGTGTTGGTTTTCCCCACTTTAGTCCTAGGACTAAAAGTGTTTCACAAACATTATTTTCTCTCACAGAGGATTCTGTGGCTGACCCTCTCTAGCCTAAAGCCAGGTTCCAACTTCCAACTCCCTTTTACTCTCTTGTTTACCCTCCAACTCCAACTGACAGCTTCCCCAACATTCTATCCCCAAATGCCATTTCAGGCTAGCCACATTTGGGGGTGGGGGGAAGGAAACATGTCAATCATACTTTCACTTCTGGAAATCTCAGTGTCTGAAGCTGAGTCCGTCACACACAGTTCAGGAAATAATCCAATCCACCCTTTGGAATTTTCTTTCAATGAATTTACTGTAACAGGGGTTTTGTAAAAGACAATAACTAGCTGCAGGCCATTAATGCAAGAGAGAGGCCTTCAGAGCACAAGCATTAACCATATTAACACATAGCTGAGAGACAAAAACAAGATGTAGGTTGAACCGCAAGCAAAAACATTCAATAAACCCTAAACACTAGAGAATGCTCTACAGCTCCCCCTAGGGAACAAGTGGACTAAACTATTTTTTCAAGAGTATTTACAGTAACTAGAGTGTTAGCAGGCTGTCACTTCTCCATCAGTAACTTTACATGGCAAAGACAGGAAACACATCCCTCAGGCGAGGAAAATAGCAGCAACCAATAAAACTCTATGCCTCATTTTCAGTTTAGAAGGGCTGGGACAACAGTAGCCCTGGATTTGTTATAGTAAAAGGATGCAGTAGGAATGTTATACAAGATCTGTAAAGTAATGTAATGTTTTGCTGTATAAATAGTTTGTGCTTTGTTCCTGCTGGTTAATGTGGGGTTTTGAATGTTTGTTACTATGGTTTAAAACACATGCCTCTAAAGTAAAAAGGAACGGAGCTGGATGGGTGAGTGAAGATTGCTGTGATCGGATGATGTCTGCATCCTAGGGGATGGAGTGAATCAGTTTTTAATCAGAGTGCTGAAAGAAAGTTTAGGGAGTCGAGTTCAGTTTGTCAGAGAGTCTACTTCAAAGAGTCTGTCAGGTTCAGTCAATCAATGTGGAAGACTTTGTCTGTGCAGATGGGCAGAGTGTCTATGTGTTTGAGTCTGTTTATTATTTCTAACCTAAATGGCAACTGTGTGGAAAATTAGTCTGTGTGACTGGCTCTGTGAATTTACATTTAAGGATCTATATATAATTTGAAACCAGCAAATTTTTGAACTTATTCTGAAACCAATGCACTTGTCAATTTTCTGCAGCCGTTATACATATGTAATTATACATAATTTTTCTTTTTGGTTATACATAAATTCTCTTTTTGGTTAAGCAAAATGACTGTTTCATCTGGGATATACAATCCCTTTTTTTAAACTTCATAGCTACTCCCTCACTCTGACTGTTCTGTCATTCTACCATCTATAACTAAGCCTTCCTGTAATACCAGTTAAACTGAAAGGATGTAAGGTGAAAGTCTCTAGTGGCAGTGAAAACTATTTTGGAACATTAAGAAAGACAGGAAGGCAGCATAATAAAGGCCATCTCAGGGCCAAGCTACACATGACGAATGACACTTGAACGGCAAATGTATTTCTCCCTGTTCACTAGCCCTCCAATCAATCCGCTTGCGGTTCAAGTGTCATTCATCATGTGTAGCTTGGCCCTTATAGAGAGGTGCTATTTCAGAAATTACACATGAAGGGGGCAAAATGCCACAAGCGGTGTTAGTGATGGGATTCATACCCCAAAAGGAAGGTGTTCTTGAGGTATAAACTTGGGTAAAGTAAAGAACACCTGTAGCTCTGAATGACTGGGGAGAAAAGGAGTGTTGGTTGTGAATGATCAGAGCCCTCCAGCAGTAATAAGTTTAAGGTAATATAAGGAGAAGCTGTAATAAAGATCCAAGGTAGGCTTAAGGAAAGGCCACAGGTAACCATTCTTGATTTTCATCCCAGAACTTCCTACAAATGTGAACAAATAATACTGAAATAACTAGCATATCTTTTTCTATTACATTGACCTGGAGCAATAGTAGTGCTACATTGCCACCTTAAGCAGAGTTACATCCTCCTAAGCCCATTCATACAATGGACTAAGGAAGGTACAACTTTGCTTAGGATGGCATTGTTCAATGAGTTTCCACCCGGGTTGGGATGAAATACCTTGGCCATGCAATGTTTTATTTCTCCCATTCGCTTTAACGGCTCTTTAGCTTGCCTTTTAGTGACCCTCAGATTAAAAAGAAGAAGAAATGAGAGGAGAGTTGAGACTCTGCAGAGTAAAATGTCATTCCTTCACAGTATGAAAATATTGGATACTTTTTTTTTTCTTTGGGGGGAGTACATTTTTTAACATTGCTTTGTCAAAATGTTGGGAGGTTTAGACACATACAGTTTCCTCACATTTTGTCATATGAATTGTCAATATTAGCATGGAATCATTTAATATGACTATTTGGTAGGTCACTATTCAAAAATCAAAATGTTTCTAAAACAGTAGATAAAGGAGGAGAGCATCTGTTAAAAATCAACCATAGAAAAATATCTGCTATACAGAGTTCATGGGAGCAAACCCAGTAAATGGAGGCAGCTTATAAGGAAGTTGATATTGATGACCTTCATTTTATTTGTATCCCTTGAAAAATACAGGAACCGCATTCTGACAGCTGTCCTTGCTGTCAAGGAGAGAATTGTTTTCTTGAGACTTGAAAATCTCAAATTAATGGATGATCATTTTCATTGTGACAGGAGGACCTAAACGTTTCTTCTGTTATGACCAGTAGGAGGATCTGGCACAGGAATAGCACTTTACCCATACTACCTTGAAATAAACTGGTGATCACAGTAAAAATTAGCACACATGCCTCTTTATAAAACAAGGATGGAAATAAGACCACTTACCCACTTACATTGTTCTTTAAGTCTTCTGTGTGCAATAATTATTTACATGAACAGTCTACTTGTGTGTTGGAGGAGTTGCTCATGGCAGAAGTGGGGTCAGGTCCATCAAGGCAAATGAGGCAGTGTCTCCCCCCCCCCATTCATACTATCTCCAGCCCACTCCTGCCTGTCTCCTTACAGTTCTTGCTGCACAGTCCAGAAAGTGGTAAGCTGACAGTTAAGTTACTCTGTTTGTTTGTTAAAACATTTATACCCCACCTTTCCATATAGTTCAAGGCCATTTACAATAGGAGACTAAAATCTTTACAATTGAAACCAAAATAAAATAACAATCACTAAATCCCTCCCTCCCTTCCTTGTGTGTTCTATCTTTGTTTAACCCAGTATTGTAGGCAAGCAAGAAGCAGAGGGTTTTTCTTCCTTTTTAAGCCAAACTAATCCGCACTAAGACAATAGTTCTTTGGGTAAAGGACCATACTTATGGCCAGGGCTTTTTTTCTGGGAAAAGAGGTGGTGGAACTCAGTGGGTTGCCCTTGGAGAAAATGGTCACATGGCTGGTTGCCCCGCCCCCTGATCTCCAGACAGAGGGGAATTTCGATTGCCCTCCATGCCACTCAGCGGCGCGGAGGTCAATCTAAACTCCCCTCTGTCTGGAGATCAGGAGGTGGGGCCACCAGCCATGTGACCATTTTCAAGAGGTTCTGGAACTCTGTTCCCCTGCATTCCCCCTGAAAAAAAGCCTTGTTTATGGCTCCCTCTGAGTCCTTGACTGGTCAATGGATCCATAAGAATGCACTGACTAGGCCTGTCACTCATTATATTCTTTCTAAAGGAGAAGGGAGGGAAAGGGGGGGGAAGCTGACTGATCAGGGACTCTCTCAAATGGAAAAAAAATTGTGGCTACCAAAAACCAAATGAACTATTTGTTTATGTATTTAAGAGATTTTTATGTTGCCTCTCCAGAATCCTGCTTGAGATGACTTACAAACAATATTTTTAAATTATTGATATAAAAACAAACCATGTAAAAACCAAAAAAATAACAGCAACACCCCAGGGATTAAAAAAGCTTAAAGTATCCATAAAAACAGACCTCAGATAAGAGCAAATTATACAAATGTAAAATCTCTAATTAAAAACCTAGTTAAAAAGAAATTTTTGCTTAGTGCCTACAAGATACCACAGTAGTTGCCAGGCAAGTCTCCAGAGGGGGGCGTTCCAAAGATTAGATGCCATCTAGAGTAACCAGCCCTTTGCTGGTAGCCCTTGGGAACATGGGGGGCTGGAGACTCTGAAAATCGGCATCTCATAGGAATTTTTCAAATCTTTGTGTTTTTTACCATATAGATTTGGGAAATTTATAGATACTTGTATGCTGCCATGATTTCACTTCTCAGTAGAGATGGGCACGAACAGCTATACGAACAAAAAAAAGGCACGAACAGCCCTATCTGCTGTTCGTGAACAAGCTGTTCGTGAGGCCCCATTCTAAATGAACAGGTGGTCACCGTAAGCCTCCTTCGTTGCTTTTCATTGCTGTTCATCAAGCCAGACAGTCTGGCACCTGCAATCAATTCCCTTGGCAACTTAGGCAGGGATTGTCTGAACTCTGTCTGAACTCCTGCTGTTGCCCTGGAAACCCCAATCGAAGCCCAATTTAGCTTGATAAGCAGGTCTTCCTTTCAAGTGTGGAGATCCAAATTTGTTACAACAAGGGAGCAAAGAGTAGGGGGGAGGAGGTTCCCAGGTCTGGCTTAGTTTTCTGACAGTGGAGAGGGAGAGACAGTTGCTGTTGGAATTTTGGTAGTGTGCATTGGAGCTTGAATTTTCCTTGTGTGTGGTGGGATAGGGATCTACCCCTTCAAGTTCCAGGGCTGCTGCCAAGCTCTGGGCCAAGCTATTATTTATTATTGGTACCTTTCCTGATGCCTGCTCAGGTAAGGTTTCTGGGAGTGGTGCAGTAGGGATCTTAACTTGGATGATGGCTGGAGGAGAGCCTGCTGGCCCCCAAGAACAGCCAACCACAAACACGTTTGTGAACAGGGCCATGTTCGTGGTTGTTTGTGAGTTCCTGTTAGTGGATGGCAACAAACAACGAACATCATGTTTGCTTTTGTTTGTTTTTTCTGTTTGTACCCATCTCTACTTTTCAGTACACAATACCAGTGTTTCCCTATTTGTGTTCCTAGTGCTCCATCGAGCAGAAGCAGGAGCCTAGAGCATGTAGGCAGGGGGTTGTCTTGTCTCTGGTTGCCACTTGCCTTACCTCTGAAAATTGGTGCTCGGAGTGCAGTTTGGGAGGCAGATTTTAACTGGTGGGGTGAACAGTACAGAAGCAGATGATTCTTCAGGTACCCAGGCCCCAAGTTATTTAAGATCTTAAGAACCAGTACTTTGAATTGTGCCTGGAAGTAGATGGCTAGCCAGTGTATTGTGTCTTTGAAACCTCCATTTTTACCTTATTCAGTACAGGCCTATACAATATAATGAGGACATTTTTTAATAAAATGCCCATTTCACTTCAGGACATTTCACCCAAGGAGGAAATCATTTTTGGTTAGTGATAGGGAAAAGTTGCCTTGACCCAAGAAAAGAGACAAGGTATACACATTTTAATATATTAATAAATTTAAGAGAGAAGAATTCACACAGATATGTGTCTCACTTTGAAATCATGCTGCTGAAAAAATAAATTAGAAGCTACTCTC
Organism: Eublepharis macularius; assembly: GCF_028583425.1. Lineage (NCBI taxonomy): Eukaryota > Metazoa > Chordata > Lepidosauria > Squamata > Eublepharidae > Eublepharis > Eublepharis macularius. Next base: position 36,147,483 of record NC_072792.1, on the reverse strand, counting down.
TTAATGTGAATGAAAAAAAATATACACCAAGATAAAAATACAAGGTAGGTGCCCATGTAACTGTTTGGCTGCTGTGTGTTACAGGATGCTAGACTTGACGGAACAGCAGGCCTCTTCTTAATGGTCTTATGACTGCAACTTCCTTTCTCATTGCCCCAAATATAAACTCGTTTGCCCAAAGAAAACCAAACTTGTTTCAGGATGCAATCTTGTACACATTTGTTTGAGAGTGGATCCTATTGGATTTTGAAAGACCTGTTTGCATAGGATTGTATCCTTTGTGGTAAATTAGAGGCACTGTGATTGTATATGCTCTCAGTCATTTTGTTACTAGAGCTTCTGAAAAAATGTTTCCCACTAGCTAAAATAACAACAACAACATTTGATTTATATACTGCCCTTCAGGACAGCTTAACACCCTTAATGTTTACAAAGTATGCCATTATTATCCCCACAACAATCACCCTGTGAGGTGGATGGGGCTGAGAGTGCTCCGGAGAGATTTGACTGACCCAAGGTCACCCAGCTGGCTTCAAGTGGAAGAGTGGGGAATCAAACCTGGAAAGACACTGGAATTCCTTAATGTCTTTTTCCTGAAATGTGTGGGAATGACTTTGACTTCTAAGTGTGGCCAAAATCTTCCTTACATTCTGTTACTTCACAGCACAGAAAATGAATTCTTGGATGGGGGAGGGGGATGGTGATTTCTGGGTCAAATTCCTGCCATTAATGACCATATTATTCTTTGTCTTTGGATTAGTGTGTTGAATAGAGGGATTTAGGAAGGTGGGGCCTGGATTGAGTCTACTGACTGTTGTAGCCCCCAGATGATCCAACCTAGCCTGACCTCCTCAGATCTTGGAAGCTAAGCAAGATTGGTCTTGGATACTAATTGGATGAGAGACCTTCAAAGAAGGGTTGCTATGCAGAGGCAGGCAATGGCAAAGCACCTCTGTTAGAGCCAAATCACAAGAGATGCATTACACGTAGTACGTCTGTGCGAGTTTACCTGGGAAGTACAGTGGGAGACTCCTTCCCTTCTCTGTCACTGCTCGCCACCTGCCAACTTCAGGCTCTGGCTGAAGAGCCAGAGGAAGTCAGCAGCAGCCATTGCAAATCATTCTTCCAGGCCTAAACCTGCTAGATGTGAGGGCCTCCAAAGACTGTTCAGGGGTGGGCAGCTGCTGCTCTCTCCCAAGATGCCATGTGTCTGGCAGGCTGCCTGCCCACTCCAGGAGCTGCTCTGGAGACAGCTGCCACATTGGAAAAGATCCAGCTGCAGCAACAGCAGAGGGATCTGCTGCTGCTGTTGCTCTTACATGCTCTTCCTCTGCCCCTGAGCTCCTGGAGGAAAACCGGAGCGAGGGCATGTCAGAGCAGCAGCAGCAGCGGATCCTTCTGCTGTCACTGTGGCTGGTGCCTGGAAGAATGATTTGCGATGGCTGCTGCTGCTGGCTTCTTCCAGCTCCTCAGCCAGTGAGAGGAGCCTGAAACTGGCAGGTGGCAAGCAGCGGCAGAGAGAGGAAGGAGTCTCCCACTACACTTCCCAGATAAACTTGCGTGGATCTGCCACGTGTAATGCGTCTCTTGTTGTTTGGCTCTCCTACTCTCTTGCCTTGAAAACCCTAGCAGGGAATGCCATAAATTGGCTATGACATGATGGTTCTTTCCACGACTGCTGTTGTAAATATAGTTGCCATAGAGTGGTTGCACTAGATTGGCACCTACATAGGGATTTGTGTTCCCCTTTTCTACAACTGGAAAAATGATCCTAGAATGTCTTCTGAATGCATTTGTCTTCTTCTGCACTGTTTCAAAGGAGGAGGATGGGGACAAAACCAGACTTAGTTGGCTCCACCTAGTGTTGCTTCTGGCTCCGCCTGCCATTAACCTGCCCTCTGCCACCAGCCCCAATGGATACTAGCTGCCACTGCATGGATAACACTGGCTACTTCAATTTTTTTAAACAACATTATGCTTTTTGAGTATGCATAGCTAAGAGAAACAGATATAGCTCTCTTCCTTAAATGGCTGTTCTACAGATACATTGCTCAAGTAGTACTTGTATGAGTGATTCTTTAGAGTGGCAAGCCCCGTGGACTGCCTAGAAGTGATTATAAAGCTAGCTTGATTGAAAAAAAGAGGAGTGAAAGCTGTTACTCTTTTTGGGTTCAGGAAAAAATGCTTTGGAAGTTTTTATCGGTAACTCCCCTAATGTCCGCACACTGCACTGACGAGTTGATCAATTCAAACAATTAGCTTCAAAATATTACACAACTAACTACATTTCCTAATGATAATAATGAGATACAGTGATAACAGTGAGTGCCCGGGAGCCAGAAAGAAGCGGCAGAAATGAAGGGGTGCTGGAATGCTGTGTTTAAAGCTTCTGCAATTTGAAGACTGCATAGAGATGAGTCAGTCAGAACCAGACCACCACTTTTATATATTATTTCTGAAATGTCGATTGTACAATGTCAGTGATGTATAAAAGGAGTGGGAGCTCTGCAAAGCCAAGTATAACTTGTTCAACATTATTTGTGAACAGAATCTCCCTGTTTATTAGGGACTAGGTAATCAGTTTTGGAAAATGCACTACACATTGTATTGTCGAAGGCTTTCACGGCCAGAGAACGATGGTTGTTGTGGGTTTTCCGGGCTGTATTGCCGTGGTCTTGGCATTGTAGTTCCTGACGTTTCACCAGCAGCTGTGGCTGGCATCTTCAGAGGTGTAGCACCAAAAGACAGAGATCTCTCAGTCACTGATCTCTCACTGAGAGATCTCTGTCTTTTGGTGCTACACCTCTGAAGATGCCAGCCACAGCTGCTGGCAAAACGTCAGGAACTACAATGCCAAGATCACGGCAATACAGCCTGGAAAACCCACAACAACCGTAGCACTACACATTGTTTGTATTGTGAGAACTCGGGTCTCAAACAGATTAGAAGATTGGGTATCTTGGCCCATGTATAAAAAAGAAATTGGAAGCTCATGCAGCCTCAATTTGCCTCAGAACCATGCAGGGACGGGAGAGAATATTTAACATTTCAGTTTCCACTCGGTTTTGCTATTCAACATTGACTCCTCTGTGCTGCTGCTAGCATTTTAAAGGAGAAAAGATTAAAATGCCCCATTTTAAAATGCTAATAGCAAAGAGGAGAGAGTGTTTCAAATAAGGACTGAAGAAGAAGAGGGGATGCATCAAGGCAAAACAAAGAAGGAACAGCAATTGGTGCAAAGGGAAGTAACCCCTATGCATTTTGCATCAGCTTTGTCAAGAGGCTCTTATTGTAAAATGCACATATGGGATAGACATTAAAAGGAATTTTGAAGATCTCCCTGATGAAGCTGATGTGAAATGCATAGGGGTTAGTTTGTAATTAAAGAATTCTTCCCTTTGCACCAATTACTGCTCCTTCTTTGAATAATGAAGCCAAGTGAAGATTTAATGGATGGGGCAAACTGAAGCGGCAGAAGTCCACAATTTCCATTGTCTATCTGGAATGAGTCATGAGGTTTTTCCTCCTTGGTTCATGAATTATGCTGAAGGTGCATACGTGGGGACAGAGATGGCAGGCACAACCCCAGTCTTCTTCTAAGAACATTCAATCTGCACATTTGTGTACAGTCACCACTTTCTATGTGGTTTGTAGGGTTGCCCCACAGTTGAATCCTCATTACTGTACATTTCCATTTATGTTTAGAAGCTGGTCCTTTCAGAGTTTCTGTAGCCTGATCTGGAAGATTAAACTACTTTGATCTGGGAGAAAGGGCAGGAGACGAAAGAAGGCGAACGAAGGTTGGAGGAAAGGACAGAAATAAATTGGTCGCTGTGTTTTTCAAATCCTGCTTATTGCATCCAGAGTTAAGCATCATTACAAGCTGGCAATGATTTTAGTGTCACAAAGAGGCATCAATCATGCCTGACAGAAATGATAGGCTTATCTCTTTCCTAGTTGGTGTTGTGATATCTGGCAAGAGTACTTACCCTAAGTGTTGATCACTGACAATGTTAATCTGCATGGCATGATGTACAGGATCCCGGAGTTAAGCCCCTGAGATTCCATATCCCCTAAATCATCATTAGTAGGAGTAGTAGAAGCACTAGCACTTGGAAGGGGAAAATATAGACACAGATAGTCCATGTTATTTCAGACAGCTTGGAATTAGAGCTCAGTGGTGGAAGATACAAGAAGCCTCATTTCTGGGGAATATAATGCAAATGCTATAATTGCCATAGACTAAAGCAAAATCATGAGAAATCATCATGGAATTCTTGAGCAGACTTCCTAATAAGGCAAGCTACCAATTCATCATGTCATTGTTAGGCCTGGCAAACTCTCCCTTTGGCCACATAGGGAGCCAATTACAAAACTTCTCCTTTCTAGGGAGATCAAAGCTAAACAGTAAAGAGGTGGCCCTACCCCCTACCCCCCGCCCCATACGACAGCCATTTGCAATTAGCCTGAATATCCCATATGTTCATATACATGAATCACAGACCTCCAGCTGCCAGCCTACTGCCTGTTCTCCTTCTTTCTTTCTTTTGTCCAGTATTGACTAGAACCCATGCTTTTTCTATCGTATCTCCCACCCAATGGAACAATCTTCCTGAGAAGAAGAGAGGGCATAATCTATAGAAACGTTTATGAGTCACTGCAAGCTCTTTTATTTGCTACAGCTTACATATATATATAGTTTACAAAACAGATGGTCAGAGATGAGATAGTAATGAAGATATATATATATATATATATATATATTTAAAAAAACTGCATAAAATTTCTTATGAGACAAGGAGGACCAGACTCAAGGAAAAAAATAAGAGATCTTGCTCAAACAATAGAAAGCACTCTACATTGTGCTAAGTCATTCTCAGATAGAAATCTGTAAGGTGCTACACAACAGAACTGTTAATAAGAAAATTCCCAAAAATATTCATTTTCCATTATGGCAGCCCCAACCATGAAGAGGATTTACAGATCATCCTGCAAAAGCAGCAGCATTGATAAATAAGTCGTTATGTAGGCCCCAGAAACCTAATTAAAGGATTCCATGTTTGGGCCGTTAGCAGAGTCTATCGTTTGGCATAGGAAGCATGATTACAGGTGGTTGCAAGCTCGTTCTGCTGGCTGGTGTGTGTGCAGGAATGAAAATAAAAAAAAGGATACACTTGCCTATATTTAGAAAAGAAATGAGAGTTCTTTATTGCAGGAACTCCATATTCTGATAGGAAAGGAGGAGAGACAGAGCCCAACTACCTGTCTAGTCTAATGATGGACATGGATGGCAGGACACAGCCTTCATCCATGCTGCCATGATGGAGAGAGGAGAAGGAGAGAGGTGTTGTCTTGAAGAATGCCAGGAAGAGAAGAAGTGAGAGGGAGGAAGTCAGAAGCAGGAAATCTACATATTAAAGGACAATCAGAGCAGTAACAGTAAACAGAATGCCCTGACGTCTCTTTCTGACTTTTTGGTTTGTCCCTCTCTGAAACCTGAGGAAGGGGACAGCATTAAATCCTCCTCTTCCAACAAGCATCATGGAAATGCAACTGAAAGACATTTTGATATAAATTGTCAGGATATGATACTTAGATATTTGGGGCTTGGATCCTATGAATGCGTTCTGTGCTTCAGAGAACGTAACTTCCTCTAGCACTTACAGAACTCGTTAATAGGTTTTCTTTCTCTTTAAAATGTTTTAAACATACTTGTTCTTGGATAAGTATGTAGGCACTTTAAGGAACTATGTTGAATGATTAATTCTATAACCTCTGGTGTGATTTTGTAACCTGATAATAAAAATAAAAAGGATATTTTACATAAGTGTGAAAATCTGAAATTAATAGAGTGCCACATGTCCTTGCAGAAGAGGTTGAGGATGCTAACAACATTCTGAGTTGTACTTGCAGTAATTCTATTGCACACTCTCTGGTACAAATTAATGTCCATGAACTGAGGATGTTGGAAGATTCTAGTTTCCTGTGCAACACAATTCCCCTTCACTCGTACACAGTACTACTTGTTTTCCGTGACATGCTCCAGGAAGGTTGGGTGGTTTCAAAGGCAGTTTTACTGCAGTACAAAGGCTGTAGTGCTTAGGGGAAAGAGACTATAGCACAATGAATGAATGTAGCTACTGTGCAGGAGCAATATTTCTCACTATTGTACTCAAGATATATGTTGTGAAAAGCCATCTTGGTGAACAAAAATCAAGCATTGTGAACGTATTGCTCGGTTCTGGCTATTAATCATAATAATGAAAATTACAAATGTGTTATATTAATATAGGATATTGATAAATGTAGTTAATAAAAATTGACACTAGTAGATAGGGCAAAAGGATAATGTTTCAGCATATTATTATGGCCTTCAATAATTGCACAGGCTTATTTGGTGTCACATATTTATGACTTCAATATAGAACTAAGAGAAGTAAGTGTGCGAGCTTTCTTGCTGCATACAGCTCTCAAATAATATTCTGTGAACACGATCTGTAAAGCTATAATGAAATAACTGATCAAGTGTTCTTCAGGTCCTATTCACAAGAAATCTTTTAAGATTGCTAGAGGAATAAATACCTCAGTGTCAACTTTATGTGGGTTCCTTCACGCAGGAGACCTATTTGATAAACAAAGTGATGCAGTGGAAAAAACTGTCTCTTAATTTACAATTTACAAAGGAGGGAGCAATCAAGCAAAAATGCTTTATGCTTGATGGAATTGTTTTCATTTATCACTATGGTGGTACTATTTATTTATGCTTTTTTTTGCTATTTATAGGCCGTCTTTCTCACTGAGAGTCGGGGGATTACACAGTGTAGGTGAATACAATAAACAGCTGAGACATTCCACCAACATTCAATAAAAAACGTAACAAGGTAAGGATTGCAAAAAATTGAAAACAAGCTGAGATCTGATACAGAGCTTGGAATAAAACATAAGCAAACTGACACTACATATTACACATTGTGGAACTACCCAGTAGGAGCTTTCTTACAACAACAGACAGTACACAGTAGAGTAGTCTGCAGTCCCTTGCCTTTCACTTTAATGTCCATTTATCTAACCACAGTGTCCTGTTAATACATTTGAGAGAGGGGATATTTAAGCTATGTGCCTGGTATGGGAGTTGCTGGGGAGGATAAGTAACACTATTCATCTTGGGTGCCTGCCTATGTGCTGCTTATCAGTTGGCCTTGAATACATCTGTTGCAAACCCTTGGCTAACTTAAGCTTGGGCTGACTTTCCCCTACTCTGAGATAAAATTCTCCTCCTAAAGTGTATGAAGCTGTTTACTGGGCTGGTTCTGTTTGTAGCTTCAACTTTCTTTATTATCCCACCCTTAATGTATAGGTTGTGATGTTACCTAGCCAAGTCTAAGTAGAGGGAAGATCAGGGGTGACATCAGAAATTGCACAATGAAGCTGCCAGCATTTGGGAGTGTTGTGCTATTTTAAAAGCATGTGAAAATGGCCCAGGTGACCACATCAGCCATGTTAAAGTTAGGGGGCCATCTTCCAGGCTAAACTGAATTCAGAGATTTTTTTTTAAGCTGCATTAACTTGCTAAATTTGCAGCAATGCTCGACCTACTGTAACCCCTAGGACCTTTGACTGAGGGCCAAGCTACACATGACGAATGACACTTGAACGGCAAGTGTATTTCTCCCTGTTCACTTGCCCTCCACTCAATCCACTTGCCGTTCAAGTGTCATTCGTCATGTGTAGCTTGGCCCTGATTCTGCAAAGGTTAACTGAATCCCATCAAAAGTGGGGAGCACAATGCTCTTCAATATCTTCACCTTCCCAAGCAGCATTATCTCCGTTTTGTATGGGTTCAGTTTCAATTTGTTCACTTTCAGCCATTCGACCACACTGTCAGGCAGCAACTTAAGGCACCTAAGAGCAAAATAAGAAGCACAATGTAACTCTTATACATTATTGCTAGTAACTTTTGTGATTACCCCTCATCATGAAGTCCCTGGCCACAAATCATAGAATTGTGACCAAGTTCTGCACTTTTGCAAAATAAAACATACATAAAAGGCTTCATATTGCATTGTAAACTACTTTCTTTAAAACTGGATTGCTTTCCAAAGTTTGTTTTGGCAGGTGAAGAGCTCTTGTTGGTGATAAGAATTAATTCCTGTTCAGTCCGTACATTATTTTTTTTTTACAGAAGTTTAAAAAAACCTCACCAAAAACCTTGGTATGAAATATCATTTTTTTCTTCTCCTAGAGAAAATGGAATCAAATTAACATGAATTAGGTTTGATTGCTACATGACACTTTGTTAATACTTTGGTTAATCACTTTTCTTGACAATAGATTATACAATCTGAATAATATCGCTGGAGAAGCCCTTTAATTTCATTTTAACTAGCATAATAGCCAGTTTCAACATGATAAATGAGTTGAGAAATTATTTGCCAGTAATTTTAGGGTTGCTGTCCTCTGTTTCATTCCCATACTTTAGATTTAAACTAAAAGTACTTGCAATTAGATCGTTTTGGGTACCTTCAGGTGAAGTGTTGTGTTGGGCTGATCCCACAACTCTTCTGTCAACTTGTCGCCTTCTCCTATCCAATGGCATCCAGTCCATCCAGGCATCTCCCTGTTTGTATTTGAGGGCAGGAATGTGCAATAGGCCATCTGAGTTATGATTTTATGATATGATTTTAATTGTATTTATATAATTATGTATTTTATGAATGTTGTACCCCATTCTGAGCCTGCTTGTGGGGAAGGCAGGCTAAATACCAAATAAAGTAAAGTAAAGTAAAGTAGCTAAGGGGAAGTTCATAGCATTCCCTATATGAATTTACTACTCTTGTTCCTCCTTGTGCATATGACTTCCATCCCTACCTTCTACACCGCATAGAGTCCGCAATTCAAAGCTGCTGCTTGCCAGTTGCAAGGGAATTGTATGCATGGAGGTGTGGTTACCACAATAAGATCTAAACCCTTCTCCTGAAAAGCTTCTGGGCTCCTGTTTCAGGCCTTATATAGGTAGTGTAAAATGCTCTGGTCATTTTATGTCTGTTCACGCAGGTGATTCTATTTTGGATAATGCCATTTTGATATCACTATGCATTGCTTGATTCCTTTTGTATGTTGTTACTATCATTAATGCTCAGTGTTATGATTGGTGTATGGCAGTAAAAATACCTGGGAACTGTATGACTGTTTTTGATATTATTGTTATTTTCATTCATATTGCTGGTCCATTCAGAGTAAGAAACTCACATCAGATTACATTTTTTACAGTCTTCCTATAACACTACTGATTTTTTTGTAGATTTTAAGGATGTGCTGATCAAGCCAGGGGTCATAGGAAGTATGTTCCGTACAACTATCCCTGGATTATGCCTGTAAATGAATGCTTCATGTGTTTCCACAGCCTAATCCATCCATTTAGGCTTATCATACATAACCCCATTGGTTATTTGAAGATAGTACTGTTCAGGAGTGAGAGAAGGGGATAAAATTTCCCCTCCCAGCTGAATGCGTCTGAAGCTAAAATTGCAACCAGACTAGCATCAGCTGATTCATAAATTCATGATTAAGAAATTTAAATAAGATTGTACCTATGGTATTAAATATTGAGCCTAGTGTTCAAGTGATGTCAGCCAGGCAGTGACTTCAGATCATGGTAGTACTTTATTGCAAGAAAGAACAACGTGGCTCCCGAGGGAGCCAGATATATACACCTCCAACTCCACCCCATTTCAGTAACTCCCCAATAAGGACACTAGGATCCTTCATTTGCATGCACTAAACAAAAGGTAACATGTTTACCTGACTGCAATTGGCTCATTTTCAGGGGAAGCGATTGGTTGCAGATAACCCTAATTCCCCATAGGATTGGCTACCTGAGGAGCCCTATTTTCCTCAAAGCTAGCCCAATACGTAACACATGGTATATAGCTTTCTATCCTCACATTCCAAATAGATAACACCAATGTTTATCATTAGAAGAGTGTGTAGTGGTTAGACTGTGGGACTTGGATCTACGTGACTCCAGGGCCATTTCCACACATGTTGAATAATGCACTTTCAATGCACTTTGGCAATCCTTTGGAAGTGGATTTTTTGTTCCACACATGGAAAAGCAGTTCCAAATGTTCACTAAAGAGTATTGAAAGTGGATTATCCAACGTGTGTGGAAGCAGCCCAGATCTGATTCCTGACTCTGCCATGGAAGCTCGTTGAGTGACCTTGGACGAGTCACACACTCTCAGCCTAACTTACCTCACAAAAAATGGAGAACAATGTAAGCTGCTTTGGGTTTCCAACTGAGGAGAAAGGTAGACTATAAATGAAGTAAATAAATAGTTCAGGATCATGTACCATGACTTATATTGGATGTGGGAAGTTACCATATACAGTCTTTTGAAGCTTTTGTTTAAAACAGTTACACAGTGTCTCTCTGAAACTTGAGGCAACTACCTCCCATCAACTGAACAACAATCCAAGAATCCCAGGAGGTACAGCCTGGGTAGGTGGGGGTTAGGGAAGGGAAGGATCTCAGAGGGATATAATTCTATACAGCCCACACTCCAAAGCATCCATTTCCTCCAGGGGAACTGATTTCTGTAGTCCAGAAGTAACTAGTTCTCATGAATATGTTATCACTTGCCAATCTCTCCTAAGAAGATCAGTTATACAAATTGTTGTGACAGGTAAAGAAAACCATGGAATGATTCCTCAAAGGAGGAGACATTTCAAGAAACGTCATCTATCTCTGGACAATTTTAAATGACAAAACTTGTCCTTGCATATCTATCACTGTGTATGTCTCTGAGCCATGTTAATAAAGAAGTTTCATACCTAAAAGGCAAACTATACTATCTCTTTGTGTTACTGTGGTTTTCCTTCAAGATTTCAATTTGATTTTATTTGTGTGTCCCTGGTCACAAATTCAGTGATATGTTTCTGGAAAGATGTTTTGTGCTCCCAGCACACTTAACAAGGTTTTCTTAGACTTTAACAGCAAGTGGATTTGTGAATGTTTCTGAAGTGTGGCTTGCCAATCTATTCCCAGAGGAGAATGAATGGAGGTGATTAGGGGGTGCATGCCACCAATGAGATGTTACAAGATAAGATATAACAACATTCACTTGCTGAGAGAGAGAAAAAAAGTCACGGAAATACAGAAGCCAGTTTGCCGCAACCACTCAGAGAAATAGTGATTTCTTAAATATAAATAATTTTTTTTAAAAAAAATCCCACAGCCGGCTAGCCTTTTTAGATCTAGCACACAAAGATAAGGTCAGACTTCAAGCAACACATTACAGATCGGTTAAATGACCCAGCTAGGACTCTATGCTTTGAGTTTTTTTCTGACTGCAATTGCAGATGAATACTTTGCTTCTTTCTGTGTCCGCTCTTGTTGATAACAGCATTGCCCTAGTTAATTGCATTGGCAACATGTGGCTGTTCCACATCACTTGAGTAGATCAGAAAGCACAGAAGCTTCCCGTAGAAACATTAGTGGCAATGATAGAGCTAGATGCTAGCAAATAGCGTGAACTGGCAGAATCAAAGGATTGCCAGGTTAATGGGGAATATCCTGGAGTGTACCTACACTATATGCCAGAGACGAGTCACAGGTCTGCAACATGACTAGTAGTCGGTATGTTGGAGGGAGCTCACCTTAAACTACGTTCCTTCACTCACCGATGCGAGGGAACATTGAAATGTTAGCCGTCAGACTCATCTCTCCTACTAGAAGATCAGTTTATGGATATGGAATATCATAAACTCCTTACCAGCAGTCCTAGATACTGTCCAGCAAGGCAGCATGGGAGCCAAGTGGCCTAGAAACTGGAAAATTACCAAGACATGAGTTATAGGAGATGACCGACTGAACCGTCCATGCCTTGGAGAGCCACAGAGATAATGCGGCTTCCTGAGACACCTCCCTGCCTAATCCAATCAACAGCTCCCTCCACCTTTCCTTTCCCACTTACGTAATCAAGGCTAACACATCTGATAGTCTCTCTACCTGGTAGTTACTGGGTCATCAAGCAAAGTTTTTACCTATAGTCCAGCCCAGGATAATCATGGCACACCTTTCCCAACTTATTGTCCTAGCTCCGTACAAGCAATTAAGCCATTGTTTTGGAAGTAAGACACTAGTCTTGCTCCAAGTTACATTTTGGATTATAATTGGACTGTCCAGTCATGTGTTTAGTTTGTGTGTGTGTGTGTTTTGGTACACTTCCGTGCTTGAAACTTTTTCTCGCCATGAAACACAGGTTGCTTTGCTTCTCCTCCGAATATCCTCTCCTCCTTCTTCCTGAGACTGGTAAATATCACCAGATCCCAATTAGTCTCTCCCATTTTCCTTCCTGTTTTCTTAGTCATCTCTGTGTTTATGCTGTGTGTGTTTCCTGTGTGTTTGCCTTTTATTGCTCTGTTTATAAAGAAACTTTTCCTGTTGTACACCCACTTGTTCACTTGAGAGTTCTCTAAGAGAATATCCTGGTGTACATTGGTGGAAATCCCAGTTACCTCCTCTCGCTGCATCTCTGAGAAAACTCCATGCCGAATCTCATGAATGCCTTCCTCTACCTCCCCTCTCCCATTTACTTAATTAAAGCTATTCAGCACATCTGATAGCCTCCTTGTCTGGTACTGATCAGGTCATCAAGAAGTGTTATTACTTATAGCCTAACCCAGATAGTCCTATCAGACCTTTCCCAAGTGATAGTCCTACCTCTGGAAAAGCCATTAAGACATTATTTCGGAGCAAAAACATCAGTTTTGCCCCAGGGTATGTTTTGCCCTGTAACTGGGCTGCCCAGCCATGTGCTCAGTGTGTATGTGTGCCTTAGATCCAGAGGAGTTAGCCGTATTAGTCTGTAGTAGCAAAATAGTAAAGAATCCAGTAGCACCTTTAAGACTAACCAACTTTATTGTAGCATAAGCTTTCAAGAGCACACTCACTTTGTCAGATGTGCCTTGGTATCCATCCATGTGCCCCCAATCCATTTGGGCTTCTTCTCTCCATGAAATGTGTGTATGCTGTGTGTGGTTTTCTGTATGTTTGCGTTTTACTCCTCTGTTAATTAAAAAAACCCTTTCCTGTAGAACATCTGCCTTTTTATTTCAGAAAGAGAATAATTCCCCTATACATAGATGGAGAATCTCAGTTACCCCCTCTCGCTTGTCTCTTTTAATGCTAATTAAATTTTTAATGCTAATTCCCCTAACTAATTAAGGAGACCTCCTATTTGGGTAACAATGATTTATATCTGACTGAATATGGCTGTGCAACCATGACACAGTATGTGTTGACCCAATTGTATAGCTTGACGTGCAGGTAGAGGAGTATGATTGGTCTCCTCCCACCCCACCCCACCCTCAGGATCAGAAAAGAAGCAGTCTTAATCTTGTCAAATGTCTCTCAATTAGGGGTGGGCACGAACTGGGAAAATACTGAAAATATCGTGCGGTTCATGGTTTGTCATGTTTCACAAACCACGTACTTTTACGAACTTGCCTAGGTTCACAAACTGCTTCATTTGGTTTGTGAAAATGTTACTTCCAGGGCAGCAGAAGGTCACTTCCGGGGCTGAAGAAAGCCCATCCTACGTTGCCTAGGAAACTGATTGATTGGTGGCAGGCTGTCTGCAGCGATGAACTGAAAAACGAACCTAACAAACCAGCCTAAAGTTTGTGGTGATTCGTCAGAAATGGGCTCTGATGAACCACCGATTCATGAACCATGAACCAGCCTGGTTTGTGATGAATTTTGGTTCATATTTCGGTTCATGCCCACCTCTACTCTCAATTACAGCCCCTTCTACCAGTGCAGAATGGGAGACAGCTGTAGGAGAGTCAATATTCTATTATAAACATGGTGAGGGGGAATAACATGTCAGGCACAAGGAGCCAACAGTAAAACAAATTGTTCTCCTCCCACAGCCCTCTTCTGCTATTGAAAGCACACAGAGTGGAAGAGATGGAATGATGATGCTCTTCCTGCCTCTGTGCACTCTGTTTAAAGATGAGCATCAGGTTACATGCTAAATGCAAGCTGGGTTGGGATTCCCCTCAACTGATTTCATGTTTAACATATCATCTAATCAGACCCTAAATGTCACAATAGGAAGCAAAGACCTTACAATGTCAGGCTCCAGTTCAGGAAAACCTGACTGAATGAAATGCTGTAAATAGGATATTAACAGTACAATCCTAAACAGATTTATTAAATCCATTGAAGCCAACTCTGAGTTTAGGACTGCACTATTAGCAACCAGGATCCACAAGACAGAACCTTTATTGGCATAACCGTAACAGTGTCGAGCAACCAGGATTCAATGCCCTATGCATAATGCTTTGTCTAAAATTCAGAAAAAATGAGTGATGTAAGGATCTCCAATTCAATTTCAGTAGCAAGAAATAAAAAAAAATGGAACTCCAAATGTGGGGAGGGAGAATTCAGATGAAGAGATTTTGTAAGTATCCGAATTGTCATTTGAGAAGCAAAAGAACTAAGACCTGCTGCTACTCATACTTTGGTGCTAGAATACAAAAGCGAACCATCCTTGTTGTTTCTGGATCTCATCTCCCCTTTTGATCTCTCCTTACGCTCCAGTTAGCTTAATCCAAAGTATGGTGTTTGCCTGCTACCATGTTCTTGCAAAGGCCCATGGCATTAGAGTAAACTTTAAAAGAGGTAAACTTCCAGAACAAATAAAGAGCTTCCAAGAACTCTAGGGACACTGCAAGTCAATCAGTTGATTAATATAAACTATGTAAGCTCTTTAAATATATTTTCTGGTCTGTTTGGTTGGCAGATTAGCTTTGTAGGATATACAGGCTGCATCTTTTGAATCTGAGTGCCACTTACTTCCATGTTTTCATTTCCTTTTGGGTGATAGTTTTTAGAATTGCATTACTGTGCTCAGCTTTGTGTTTTCATCAGCACTCACACTTTTCAACTAGCACACATTTCCCTTTTTGTCTTGAACCTGCTGAGGGTGTGATGTTGGGAAACTGAATGATGGCTCTCTCTAGTAATCCAGCTTTGCCCAGTTTGCCTGAATCCCAAAAATGTTCATATGTTCATGCTTTGAGTGTTCAACACTGGATCAAATTCTTTGGTGGTTTGAAGCTGGAGGGAAGAGTGCCCTCAGCTAATCCATGTATAATGAACAGGGCCTCACTATCCACCCTTCAACAGCCAGATTACATAAGTTATATAGAAATGACTCAATGAAAAATGGTGCCTGAACGACTCGTGCATTTATTTCTTCAAGGGCAGTTCTAAGTTTTGTTTGCTTATTTATAAAACAGCAGAATTTATAAGGTATCTGCTTCAGGATATCTATTGGATTTATCTCACTGTCTTTTAGTATATATTTCGTCCTTTTTATTACTATAATGTTTCCTCTTCCTCTTTCCCTCTTCTTTGTCCTTGAACAGAAGAAATGGCACCAGAGATATTTTTAAAATTCAAAAGTAACTTAACTACTGTATTTATTTTAGAAATGAAAGGTCAGGTGAAATCAGGGGTTGAAAATTTCTGAGGTAATTCAACATAGATATCTCTGAGGTAAGATCAGTACATGCACAGTTCTTATGCTTTTCACAGATTTCTTATATTTAAGTTATGTTTTCTTATGTTTAAAGAGGCTTTTGTTCCCGTGTTTTCCACAAATCCTCTGGTACACCTATTTTTTTTATTCTTTGCCTGTTTTATGTTTAGTAATGTTGGTACCCACTTTCTAGTACCACAAACCTCTTCAAACACCAGTGCTTTCCTTCAGTTTTTAACTGAATCTTAAGATCTCCAAAGGCACTCTCCAACCACAGCTGACAAGGGATCTCTTTCCTCCCTTTTTGACTGGGTAGGGAAATTCTCCTCTCCTTAGAAGACCTAATGCCTTTCTTTGGCCCAAATAGGAGTCTGAACCTACTTTCCAAACTTCCTTGCCAACGTTTCCCCAGTTCTCCTGTTGGCATTAAACCATTGTCGGTTAGGACGAGATGGGCACAATCCCCAAAACAAATTAATGATCCAGCTGATCGTGGATTGGCACCGGCGACAATCCCGAATTAACGATCCACACTGATCATCTCCCGTTCCCGATCCGTGGATCGTGGATCGTGGAGGCCAAAGCGGGCTGCGCTGCTATTCCCAGCTATGTGGGAAGGTAGGTGGTGGTGGCAGCCACCGGGCCTGGCAGGTACGGGGAGGTGGCAACGAGCTGCCTCCCCTCAGGTCCCATTCAGCAACACAGGAGGTCTGTGTTTGGCCGTCAGAGCTGCCTATCAGGGTTTGCAGGGATGAGATTGGAGTGCCCATGACTACAGAACATGCCCTTCTCCCTCCCTCCCCTGGGTGTCTTCTCCCAACTTGTGACTGCTTTGCTGCTCCGTGGTTGGAAGGAAGCCCTGCTGATCAAGGAAAGCTGTGCTTCTGTTTGGGTTTCCAGGGCGACAGAAGGAGGCCAATCAGAGCTCAGGCTTTCCCCTGGCTCCATTGCCAGGGGAATAGATTATTGGCGCCTGAGTGTCTGGATCCCGGATCCAAGCCCAAACGCAACGATCCAGGCCTCTCCTGATCGCTGGATCATTGGCTGTGGATGATCATGATCCGCCGGGTCATGATTGCACGGCCGTCATTATTGTGGTTTTTTTTTTTATCATAATGTGGATCGTGCCCATCTCTAGTTAGGACTCCACCTCCCAACTCCACACTCGATTCCTCTCAACTAGGGCTGAAAACAGACCCTCCTCTTTCTAGCTCATGCTACTCAATAAGATTCCTTGGAGTAGTCTGTCATTCTGTGTGTCTGAGAAGGATTAACCCTTAACAGTCCTTCAATTGTTTGTACAGCACTTCCTGTTTTTTAAAAAGTGCAGTCCATCACAATTACCCAGAAAAATTCCAAAGCATTTATGTAACCTTTCAACACAGTTAAAAAATAGAACTATATAATGTTCCACTTGCATATGTTATTTTGACCTCATGATGTCCAATGGAAATCTTCTTGTCAAGTCTTAAACATGGATTAATATTAACACTAATTCATGCACAAAATGGCTTTCAAGAGAGCAAGTTCATCAGAAGTTACAATTCACTCACTCAATCAAAAATAAAGGAACCTAAATAGAGCAAATTAAATTCTCAAGTAGAGAAAAAATTCAGATAATTATAAAAGCACTTACCAAGACAGCTCCGACTGTGTTCATTTTAAAGAGCAATATATAATAGATGGTTTTATATAATAGATGGTTTTCGTCCTTTTGCACATAGAGAGAACAATCAAAATTGTGAGAACAGTTATCCTTTTAAATGATACAGATTAAAAAGGACAGTACTTGTGAAAAATGTAGTTCTGAGAATGAGTCAGCCAAAATCAAGCAGTTTGGCATTTCCTTTGGTATTTCTTTAATGTTGTATTTTGCTTGTGTCAATGAAGTCTCTGACACTAACTGGGAGAGCAGGTATAATGGCATGAAATGTTTCTGAAGATCCTAAATTCCAAGAAAACATCACTGTCAGAATGTTTGCAGTCCAGGTTCTGTGAGGAAAAGGGAGTTGTCCTTTTGCCAGGATTAAAAGCTCAAGAATAGCACTGTGGGGCAAGCAGAGGGTGAACGGTTAGGGAGGTAGGGAAGCTAAGGCCATGAAGTCCAGAAAGTAAAGGAAGAGAAGAAAATAAGTAAGACTGAGAAAAGGAAATCTAAGGATAAGTTAGAGAGGAAAAGAAAACACGAGGAAAAGGAAATGGGGAATAGAGGGGAAAGAGGAGTAAAGATAAAAGGGCCTCTGATGAAACATTACAGTGCTTTAGGTCAGGAGGAGAGCAGTGCACTATGTGGTGAGGCAGCAATACTGTCCAAGCTTGCTAAGATGGTGGGTAAATGGAATGGGAAAAAGTGTACAATGGACTCAAAAGCAGAAGCCTGTGGAAAAAATAGGGGATGGCAGCAAGCAGTTGACCACTTAGAGAGAAAGACTGGGACAAAGCCACAGATAGGAAGGAGAGGCTGTACACTATTGGCTGGAAGGAACTATGTAGACTAAGTACTGAAGGACAGGGAGAGTTAGACCCCCAATGGGGATGCTTTAAAAGTTGCACTACAGGGAGATTCTGTAATTTGTATCTTTTACGGCCACTGCAGCATGTGACCCCAGTAACCATAACATCAGCAAAAGTCAAGAAAAAGTGGAAGCAGGAGACTGGATTCCAAATATAGATTGAAGGTATTCTGTCAGTTCTTTGGCTGGCAGCTTCTAATCAATAGAATGATAAGTAGGGGACTGTTTTGTAGGGTACAGATAACTTAAATATTCCTACTTGGCTGGTTTTGATGCAGTTTTTCTGGCATGTTTCTTCCCCCTCAAAAGTAGACTGAATTTCTACCCTGATGAACAGGCAGGCTTTAGTGCAGATCTGTGCAACCAATGAACTATGTTCTCTTTTGCAGCCAATTCTAAGAGTTGTGCAAAAGCTCTAAGAATGGAAATCCTCAATCACTCAGGTGGTATGATTCACAGGCTTTCTGTAAGCTGTGATCAGTACAGTCAAACATTTCACAAACTATTCATTTGTTTTTGAACAGTCCACATATATTCTTGTGTGTCCATGTGTGTTCTCATGCAGTCGTCTTGGGTCACTGAAAAACTTGGTCAATATCATGTTCAGTAACATTTGTGTTGAATGTAGACTAAATTTTCCACCAGCAAAACAGAGTTTTTTTGCCTTCCCAATCCCTCTGCAGCCCACTAATTTCCACAAAATGCTTTTTGGGGGTAGGATTGGAGACCCTGAGGAAAGACCTGTGAGGCAGAGGACTAGAACAAGGAATTGGTGGAAATGGCCAATTGCATGCCAACTCTTAGTGTATTTGAAATGGTGAAGCTCTAGCCTTGGAATCACTAACTGGCACTCAGGTCCCTGAACTGCTGCTATCGCCTCTCCTTTCTCTCCAGAGTTCACTGTTGTTGACTACCCATGTTGCAGCACTGGAACTGAGCTTCATCTATATTACAAATCACCCAAACCTGAATGGACAAGAAATACTAGCATCCCACTGCACAGACACCCTTTTTGGTATTGAAAATAGTGCTGATAGGAAAAATCGAATCCACATTCAGTCCAACAAACTGAAATTTTGGAGAAAAAATTGCACTGGGAGAAGTCATTGGTCAATAATCTCCATGTCTTGGTCTGCCCTTTTGAAAGCTAACGAATTACAGCCTGACAGGCAGTGAATAGTTTAATGGACACATTGAAAGACATTCTGAAACAGGCAGCTGACATCAGCCTTCAAAGCTCTGCTCGCCCTGAAAAACCAAGACTGAGCCCCAGAGCTTCTGGGAAGCCAGTCTGAGCGAGCCACTCTACTATTTGAAATTCATTTCATTGGATATCAAGGGAGTCTCTTCTTCTCTGCCAGGCAAATAAAGAGTAAAGCAAAACTGACAGACAGTGTCTAAAGCATTGGGTAGTTTCTGACAGTTTACAAAGGCTATTGAGCTTCAGTTCAATTATTTGAAAGCTTCAAAAATGTATTCAAACTGCTGCCATTCTTGCTCCTGTCACAGGTGAGCACCACTATCCACTTGGAAAGAGAGAAAAAAATCAGGAGGAATTGAAAGATACGTATTAACAGTTAAATAGGGCAAATAAAAGAATTACAGAATGAGGATACATTTATCTGTTTGCTTCAGGAAGGAATTTCATTTTATTTCTGGACAACTTTGTTTAGCCAATATCCATTCTAATCATGGCCACTGCAGAAATAATTCAGGGGGTTGGGATTTTAACTGCAGATCAACTGATTGCTTGAAGTCTTCATACTAGTAAATTTAGGATTCATTGGGGCAAGCACTCTCTTAATAAGATTGCCAACTCTAGCCTTGGAAATTCCTGGATATTTGGGGCTGTTACCTGTGGAGGAGGGAATTTGGAGAGGGATTTTACCCAGAACTTATGGAATCCCATACCAGTTTGCCCTCTGAAACTGCAGTTTTCTCCAGGAAAAATTACCTTCCTTGTCTGGAGATCAGCTGCAATTCTGGGAGGACTCCAGGCCCTGCCTGGAGGTTGGCAACTGTACTTCTTGTATCCTGTCAATGTCCATTCTTATCAGTAGCTTGCCTGAATACTGCAGTTTACGGCATCTGGTGGCAAGTCAAAGGAGCTAGGGAATCTTGAAGAGCTCTGTTACCAAGGTAATGGTAGAAAGTCAGACTCCCAGTAATTAAATATACCAGATGTGGCCAATCAGAGGCTTTATATTGTTGGCCAGTCACAGACACTGATGTTGTAAATCCCTATTCTCTACTGTGCCTATATTTTTATGGCATTTGCTGGTTTTTACAGAGAGCACTTATCATGAGGCGGGCCTGCATACTAAGTATTCATAACAAAGGCATCAAACTATTTGCATAAAACTGGGGTGAATTTTTGGCCTTTGTTGTTAACATTTATGTAGGTATTAGGAAGTAGGAGAAAGCCAACTATTCTTTTAAAATACATTAATATTTTTCTGTCTTTGGGATTAAAATTCCCTTCCCCTCTTAAATTAAATTTTGGATATATCCAACAGCAGGCTATTAAATATTGCTGAGATTCTCCTACACAAACACATACTTTGAAATCTTTCTTTGCCTCCTCACTGAAATCTGAAATAGCACCCCTGCTTACAACTAATTATAATACAACACAGTCCAACGGCAAAGATACTTAAGGTATTAAAAAGCAAATAGAATAGATTAAGGTAGATTAAAAAGTCACATTTTCCCATCTGGATATCTCTCTGTTCAAGAGATTGCAAGACATAAATGAAAGAAAACGGTGTATTGCATACAATTCTCTGATGAAAATCTCGGGTAAGGATGTTAACCAACTTTGTGTGTGGAAATTTAGAGAGCAATTCTAAACTGTTCTACCCAGAATCCCACTCAAGTCTACTCTACTCAGCTTTTCTAGTTGTTCTTTATTTCAAGCAAGGGTTTCTTGTTTATTACAGAACACACATGAACACAACACAACACACAGGGATGGCATGGTGGTAGATTTCCCACTCCTCCACTTGAAGCCAGCTGGGTGACCATGGGTCAGTCACAGTTCTCTTGGAGCTCTCTCAGCTCCACCCACCTTACAGGGTGATTGTTGTCATGGGGATAATAATAACATACTTTGCAAACCACTCTGAGTGGGTGTTAAATTGTCTTGAAGGGCTGTATATAAATTTATTATTATCATCATTATTTTCATTTTCATTTTCATTTTCATTTTCATTTTCATTTTCATTTTCATTTTCATTTTCATTTTCATTTTCATTTTCATTTTCATTAAATGTAATCAGGTCAAAGCCAATTTATGTTAAGAACCCCAAGGATTCTTAACATAAGAGACATTCTGAGGTGGTTTGCTGTTACATGCCTTTGTGTAGTGACTCTGGATTTCCTTAGAGGTCTCCCATCCAAGTACTAACCATGGCCAACCTTGTTTAGCTTATCTGATGAGATCAGGCTAGCTTGGGCTATCCAGGTCAGGGCACGGAGACCATATATTCAAATAAAATACTGGTCTGATACACATAAGATATCATTTTCAGTTTCACAACATGCTCCTTGTCTTGGAACTCTTCATATGGCAATGTTATTCTTTATGTGATAAACTTCCTATTCTCATAAAGCTAGCACTATTTTCAAGATGGGCTCATCCTCTAACTCAAAAAGGCTTGTGAAATATTCACTGTAACCCAATAGGGTATCCAGCCCTGTCCTCAGCCACAACCTTTAATATTTTGAAGAGGGGTTGGCAAGGAGAAGTAACCAGCCATAGAAAAAGTCTCTTTAAAGAGAGAATAATAAGGCCTATCTTTCCATCAAATTCCTCTTCAAAAACGTCCTCACCGTGCCTAGCTGCCAAGGTAGATGGGAATTGTAGTTTGCTTGGCCCTGCAATTCAATTTGGGAGGCTGTGAAAATATCTCTAAACTACTGATAGTCCTGGAAATGTTTGGAAAGAGTGATTTCTAGGGGAGATAGAGTCAAATTTAAACTACCTTCACCCGTAGTGAATTAGTCCCTCACTTTGTAGATATAGAGTAGTGGTTTGCACTAATGGCCTCTTTGCTCAGTCAGAAATTCCTGTGAAGTATTTTTGAGGGCTTGAATGGTAAATTTTACCCTCAATTCATGCTTGTTGTTTGCGAGTATAGCATACAAGTAGGATAAAGATCCAGAAGCCTATGAATGGATTCAGGACTAGAGACCTGTAGGACTACATTTCCCAGGACTGCCTTGTGTCTTCTGAACCACTTTACAGCGTTTTGAAACAATAGAGATGGGCATAAACTGGAAAAAACAAACAAACCATGAGTTTCATGGTTCATCGCATTTCACGAACCACAAACCTCGAACTTTCACAAACCTGCCCCAGTTCGCAAACTGGTTCATTTGATTCACAAAAATGTCACTTCCAGGTCAGCAGAAGGTAACTTCCAGGTCAGCAGAAGGTCATTTGAGGATCAGCAGAAGGTCTGCAGAAAGCCCAACCCCCATTGCCTAGGAAACGGATTGATTGTCACCAGGCTGTCTGCAGTGATGAACTGAAAAACGAGCCAAATGAACCAGCCTAAAGTTTATGGTGGTTCGTCAGAAATTGGCTCTGACGAACTGCCTAGTTCATGCCAAACTTTGGTTTGTATTTCGGTTTGTGCCCATCTCTAGGAAACAAGGAAGAGAGACAGGATATTGTCCAACTGATTTATCCTTACTGCAGTACCCTGGGCCCAGAATAAAGCTGTTTCTGAGGGTCAAGGGATGAGGCATGGCTTGCAGAATAGATGAGGTTTTGTACTGCACCATCAACAGATGGCTTAAAGTTGCAGTGATGATTGGGAGGTGGCTACATCTACTAACTCACTCAATTTGCAAAACTCTTGGAGCCAACCCAGAATTATGATTTTGTTGACACTTCCATGTCAGTTTAAGAAAAAGACAGGGATCAATGAGTGGCTCTTGGGGATAGAAGATCATGGGGGGAACCCTACTACGAGCACATGTGAACTAGACTGAAGCTTGAACACATCTGGCTTGTCACAGATAGGGGCAATCAGTTGCAAGTGTGGTGACTTAGATTTTTGAGATCTGCCAACCATATATCAAGAACATTATTAGCATTTGGTAACACTCTAAAAAATGTGAATAGTTTTGCATTTTGCATTGGTCATAAAGGGTTGGCTCACTGTTAATCAGTAGTGAAACCTGGAAAATTGTGCTAAAATTCTACGAAGTTTCCTGGGAGCAAATCCAACTGAATAGAGCTGACTAGGATTCTGAGTAGACCTGCTTAGTATGGCACTGTTAGTCTTCTACCACCTCCTTTTCTTTTTCTCATCTCTTTCTTATGAATGCCTTGGGAGAGAGAACTTGCCTCCCCAGCCTAGTGAGCAAAATTGACTTCTGTCAATCAACTAAAGTTGTAATAGATTTATCTATCAATCAAACCAATTCACATGGCAGCTCTAGTTTAAATATTCAATTGTTTTATTGCATGTAAGTATAAAATGATTTCAAAAGAACCATCTCAGAGTTTACCATCCCGTGTCTGATATTTGTGTGAAGCATGTGAATTTTCAAAGGTTCGTTTATATACTGAAATTCAAATTCTGCTTTTTCAGGATTACAATTCAATCTCCCATTCCCCCATTCCCAATTAGAAGCATATCATCTTCTGAGATAAATATGCCAGCCATAACAAGCTAGCTGACATTTCTTTAACTGTATGACATAGATTCATCAAAGCAGTTATATTTTGACATCAGAAAATGGCTACAAAATTTCATTAGAGTTAAGAGTGAAGATGATTAGAAAGTGGAAAGCTATGGTCAAAATGCCTTTGAAGGACAAGCCAATATCTTCATGCCTTCACAAATAATACTTTGAAGCCAGGGACTCATTATTACAAGCTAAATTTAGGATGTCTAATTTTGGTGGGTCTCTAAATAACAAAAATGTACTGCATTTCAAGTTTTACATAACTGGTTTAAAGAATACCAATTTTAGGGTACTGCTATTGAGCCTATTAAACTTGAGATGGTTTAGGATCTCAGCATGTCTTAATCCAGCCCTAGTTGGGACACCTTCTCACTCCATCTTGCACTGCTTAGAAAAGTTGCAAAGCTCTGAGCCATGTGGGAGATACTCCTATGATAGCTTCTTCCCACCTTAGCATTGCCCCCATTTCCTTTTGAGATGATGATAACAAGGTTAGGAGATGCAGTGTTGATTCTTCCCATATAGCCCAACGTCATTTCAGTGATGTGGGAAGAAGATGCACTGCCTATGGCTTCTGTGATCTGAAACTAATATGAGAAAGGAACCCTAGTAAATTTCAGGCTGCATTTAGACACCATGACAAGCTCTAATTAAAAAGTGGGTGGTCCACATCTTGTATGAACACAGCTGATTTGCAGTGTTTACACAATCCCCTTGATACTCAGCAGCCAAGAGGGCTGTATTTGGACATTACCACTCATTGGAATTTGACTCACACAGGGTGTGTTCAATCAGGTTCTGTTCATTTTAGGAAATGGGAGGATTGACAGGAGCATGTCAGCATACTAGCCTGAAAGAGGGTAGCCTTAATGCTAGAAACATGACTTGCTCCATGTTCTTAGAAGAGGAAAGGTTTCTAGAAAAGCACACACTTGCTCCATGTTTGGAAGCCACTTTGGCTCAGCATGTTACAATGACAGGAAATGAAAACAGACATTAGTAAGAATGGCCCTTTCTCCTGATGGTGAGCTTTTACTTACTAAAGAGTTCTGGAGTTCCTATTTCCTTCACAATGTTTGGACAGGCACCTGGGTTGGAGTTCAGAGAATACATGCATCTGTTTAAAGTTAACTTTTGAATGGATCAGTGCTTCAGCTGAAAGGCATATGGTTAATCTGAAGCAATGGGCAAAGAGAAATGATGTTCCCAGGAAATCTCATGATCATTGGTCGGGCTGGAAAGGTTGGCTTCCTCTCATACTCTCATGATCCCATGTGCAATAAGGTTTAGACTCAGAATTGCCTGGTGAATAAAGGATTCCATTTTGAGCACTCAAGTAGATACTTGACAAATGGTGTTTCCTAAACCCATTCTGAATTGGGCTTGAGGCAGCTCACATGGAACACAAGCTCTCTAGGTGACACTTCTGTGGTAGGAAACCAGGACGCAAATCACAGTTGGACACAGTTGCTTCAGTGCAGTAATGCTCTCACCCTGTGCCCTCATTGCTTTAAAATTGCTGTCTCTAAGCATAAAGTACATCTATCCTATGTACTTATCAGACAGTGTTAGCGACCCCAGTGAGGATAAAGGACTTTTTTGGATAGCCTCATCTTGTGCAATATTCATAATGATGAAGGGTTGGTGTTCAGTTTTTGTAAATTCTCTCTGGAATAAGTCAGAAGCAAGTCGCACTTTCAGTTTCATATGGGAATAATAACATGGGCACACCTTACAGATTGCTGAGAATCAGACCACAGATATTCTTTCATGAATCAGGTCCTGGTTCCCCAGGCCCAACTCACTTTCCCCATAGCCATACCACAGCTGCAGGTGACATGATTTTTAAAAGTCTGTGGGGCCCGGTATGGCTTTGGACCATGGAGGAGGTGCTTCTGTCTTTCCCCTGTGCTGTTTTTCTGACAAGAAATGGCCCCAGGGAGTGAGGTATTCCCCCCATTTTGGAGATGTAGGTACACACCTCCTCTCCCAACACCATGGACCCAAACTAAATTGACCCCTCGCAGACTTTTAAAATGCCATCTCCTGCCACTGTTGTGTGACAGTGGGAAGAGCTAGTCCTGGACCCAATTTGTTTTTTTAAAAAAACAGCATCTTGTAATTTGGTCCTGTGACAAAAAATTATGAAGTGCTTGAAACACTTTGGAAATGCATTCAATAAAGACTTCACTGGGTACATAGGCTCTCATGACTCGTGCTTTGGAAAGTCATAAATAGAAGCCAGGCTACTTCCTTCACTTCCCCGACATTATGTGCTCCAGTGTGAGGGGAAATCGGCAAAAAAAAATCTCTCTTCCATTTGCAAAAATGTTCTATGGATTCAACCTAGTATTTGTACTCATTCATGCTTTTCAAGTTGCAGGCTTTCTGTGGCTCTATGAAACTTTCTGAAGTGGAAGTGGTATGAGGGATGCACATGTGTCAAAGAATGGCCCTGCAGTTAGTAGAGGAAAACTTTAGATCCCATCCCGCTGCATCAGTTGTGGTCTTCCAGCTACCATCTGCTGGCTGTTCGCCTGCTGGCAGGGTGCCTCTCTTGGTATCAACCTGAGGCTGAGGAAGGTATAAATGAAGTAAACCCAAAATTGCATTTTTATAAAGTTAATAGTATAATGAGATGGTTGAGGAAGATGCTTTTATAAAGAGAAGAGGACTGTAGATTATGCCACTGAGTATGATATACAATACCTATTTGTTGTATGGATTATCCTGCTTTTACGGCATTGTTTTCTACTTTTGTATTTCTGTTTTCTGCATCGCTTGATGTATTATGTCTGATACTTATTTTGTACTATTTCTGGTTTTCATAATCCTAGTCCTATTCACACACACATGAATAAGCAGACCTTTAAGATTCAAGTTTTAAAACACAGAGTTATTTCACCATCCATCCTATTGCTTGTTTATTAGATTGGTGGGGACTGGGAGGCATTTTTTTAAAATCTGTTTGATTTCAATTGGTAATGTTTTCATGGGCTTTCATAAGCTGCCTTGAACCAACAGAAAACATGAGGTATAAATGCTTTAATAAATACAAATAAAATAAAACCTTTCACATTATGGGATTTTAAAACAATAAGCTTTGAAAAGACTGACATAGTGATGTTTAAAGGAGTGGTCATGTATATGTAGATATAGTGTATGTTCGATTATGGGTAAGAGAATGATGAGTGAGCGATGGAAAGGCTTTCACATTAGCCAGTTATCCTTTTAACTTTTGGATACAAACACACACATTTGCACACATACACAAAGAATAAATGGAGAAGGGGTATTGCTTTGCAAAGTGTTTGCAATCAGAAAATGTAAGACTTGATTACACTGCATTACCTAGATTTTAATAACAAACCTCCATTGAGTGTCTTTTGGACATAAAAGATTAATTGCAAGCATGAGGTATAAATATTTAGAGGCACAGAAGGAATGCAAGATTAAACTATTTTGGAGTGCAAGCCCTATGCTCCTGCTTTGTAGCATAGCAACAAAACAGTTTTCAGATAGGCTCATGGGTGTGCGTGGCCAGTAGAGGGTGGTGTTGAATTGCTATTTAAAGTGACTGGGATGCACTTGTAATAAAGCTACCTTCTTTTATACATTGTAATTAAATCTATCGGCATTGAATGAGACCCTGTAGTATGTGATTTCTTAGAACAAGTGACAATGACATACCCCCCCCCCTCCCGGCCCACCAATAATCATCATACCACAATTTGTTCTCTAGCTAGAATAGCATTCCCCCCCCCTCCAATCCTACTCCCCTTTCCCCACCCCCATTGTAAACTGCAACGGATGGAATTTCAAAAGTGAAAAAAAAAATCCAGTCTGCTGCATGAGGGAGAGAACCTGTGAAATGAGTTATAGATTTACAGTGCCTCAAGGCTTACTATTGAAAATTTGGTTTATGGAAAATTCTAGATGAACGCCAACGAAATTCATGCACAAAACCAGTCAAAGCTATACAATGTTACATATAACGGGTAGCATTTTAAGATGCCTTATCAGAATTTATCAACTTCACTGGATGCCAGAATGGGAGAATAGAGAAAGATATAGAATGCTGAATACTCCCCCAAAACAACTGATTGTCCTGCCAATAAATGGCTAGAAAGGTTCTTTCCTAGTCTTCCACTAATATGCTAGTCTAGTTTTTTTTTCATGAGAACAGAACTGGATTTCTGCACAAACTTTGGTTTAGGATACCGGATTAAGTTGCAAGCCTAAAAACAAAATAATTACTAATCACCATTGCTTTGGTAAGGCAATGGGGCCTTGTAAACTCACATAGCTTAAGGCCACAGTACGACTTTATTAGGACCTGCATGGAGGAACATTTACATAATTTGTCACCAGAATTCTGAGCTATCCTAGAATGCTACACTTTCTAGTAGGGAACCTTCTAAATTCATCCATGATTGGAATTCTCCCTGCAATATGCATTGTCCATATTGTAAAATGAAACCAAATGCATATTATTTTTCTTCATTTTGCATTAATGTATCCTGGTTTGGGGGGGGGGGAGCATTGAGGAGGTATGTGTTAGATACCCATTTTGATACAAATTATCTCTTTGAAAGAATTGTGGAAGCATGGATTGCAGCTAAAGTTGCTGGACACACTCCTGAAATCATTGAGAGACTTTGGGAGAGTGGGTATGGGGAAAAACAATGTCATGTACATACTGATGTCACTTGTGCCTAAACCTGGCACAGCTGAACAAGGGAAAGGGAAAGTGAGAGTTGATGCTTTTTAGTTATATATACGTGTGTGCAATCACAGAGAAAAAAAAAACCACATGCATTTGGCTCATCTTCCTCAACTCCCCCCATGACAAAAGTGACTTATCTACCATAATCTGAAAGGAGGAGCAGAAAGAGGAAGCCGTCCTTGTGTAGTTCTGTTTCCTTCCAAGTGAACAGTGCCTGCACTGGGGAAGGGGCGGGGGGACAATGTCATGTTCATATTGATGTCACTTGCGCCTAAATGATGCCACTGGAACTCTGTAGCGAGGTGTAAAATGCTTGAGTGTCAGTGATACCAACTCCAGGTTTTAGTCAACACAGCATAACTTCTCACTGGACAACTGTAACAACAAAAAACAATACAGAACTGCAAAACAAATACAGGATGTGTGGAGGGGTGGGGGGAGGTAGAGTCATTTTCCATCCAATTGTCATCAAAATTGCAAGGATGCCTCTTCTGCCTGTCCATCAAAGAACCCCCAAGTTTCAAGCAAATTGGGCAAAAGCAGGGCTTTTGGGGAAGGGGAATGCCCCGGAACGACATTCTGGCAGCTATGGAATCTGCTCACGTGATTCCTTCGCCCTTCAGCCCTGCGGGCTCTGCAGAGGAGGTTAAGCTGCTTTGAGTTCATTCTGCTTTCTTTCCATTCCTCTGTCAGTGAGAGAGAGAGAGAGAGAGAGAGAGAGAGAGAGAGAGAGAGAGAGAGATGGGGCCCAGCACAGACTCTGCAGAGGAGGCTAGGCTGCTTTGATTTCATTCTGCTTTCTTTTCATTCCTCTGAGAGCCAAGCTACAAGTGATGCCTGACACAGGTTGGACACTTGTCAGCTCCCCTCAAGTTTTGATGGGAAATGTAGGCATCCTGGTCTTGCAACTTGGCTCTCCAACTGCTGTCCATTGGACTTTTCAATGGTCACTTGTCCAACATTCCGCCAATCTGCCTACATATCCCATCAAAACTTGAGGGAAGCTGACAAGAGTCCAATCTCTGTCAGGCATCACTTGTAGTTTGGCTCTGAGAGAGAGAGAGAGAGAGGGAGAGAGAGAGCTGGGGCTCGGCATGGACTCTGCAGAGGAAGTTAAGCTGCTTTGAGTTCATTCTGCTTTTTTTTCTACACTGGCAGAGGGAATCTTTATTTGTGAGATGGGTTTTGGATTTCTAGAGCCCCCCCTCCTTCTTGCATATTTTAAAATATGATTCCAAAGAAATGAAATGTTTGAAAAAGGGAATGGAAGATTTCACTTTTTGTAGAGGACACAGAAATGAAAGAAACCCTTTTCTCATAATAGTGTAATTTCCCAAGCTTACTAACATTTATCTCATCGTAATGCATTGTGCTGGGTTCTGGGAAGCGGCGTCTCTTCCGGGAAGCGGCATCACTTCTGAGAGTGACGTCACCATGCATTTCCAGGAGTGCACGCACGCTTCGCACGTGCACATGTGGTAATAGAGAGTTCCACCACCTCTTTTCCCAGGAAAAAAAGCCCTAGACAAAAGGTTTGAATTCTACGATCCCCCTGAACAAACCTAAGCCTTCTCAGAGGGAAATATACCTCGCAAAGGACAGGGGATAGAGAATGGCAGTTCTCTGCAGGTTGGGATTGGCTGGGAGTGCTGTGTAACCTTCCTTTGCAAGGGTCTGATTGGAAGGGAGAAACTACATTGTCTAGAAAATCAGTATAACAGCAGAGGCAGCATGATAATGCTGCATGGCTGGTAAACATCAGAACTTGAGGGGGGAAAGGATATTTTCAGTGAAGGTGCTTTGTTATTTCCAGGCATCTTAGATTTGCATTACTGGTTCAGAAAATCAAGGTAGTGGTTCAAAACAGTAATTTCCATGTATATTTTCGATTTGCACACCCCTGAAATCCATTTCCAGAATTCTGTGACGATTTGACAAGATCTTTTGGGGCTTTGGCATTTTGAACATTTTCATTATGCTCATGGTAGATAAGGCTTTTATTTAAATCTAAGTATTTGTTCTGATTCCACATGTTGAAAAAGAATGGAGATTGTTTAGCCTTCTATGTATCTATGGCTTTACTTTAAACCTCATCATTCAGTTTTCTAAAGGAAGTAAGCTTATGGGATATGAAACCTCCAGACTCAGAGTATTTAGTAAAGGATGGGACATCATGATGATAAAGTTTAAAAAAAAAATATTTCCTGCAGTGTATATTATCATCTACAATGATCAATACATGGAGCAAGTAGCCATGCAACATGTTATATCAGTTAAGATTGTGGTTAAGAATATAATTTAGACAAAGCCTAAGAAGCTCAAGATTGTGTGAAATAAACCAAGATCAGGTAAATGGCATTTCCTGGTTTTTGTGCCTCCACAGTTGGCAGCATCTCTTTGAAAAGTGATACCAAGGACCAACAGCAATGGAGCTGGCTTCACAGGCTGACCCTGAAGGCACATGGAGACACATGAACAGTAAGTCTGAGCTCAAAAGTCTTAATTTGGTAATGCTTTTTACCAGGGCTTTTTTTCTAGGGAAAGAGGTGGGGGAACTCTCACCCAAGGCAACTCCTGGGAGAAGATACTGCCCCTGTCAGTACATGCATGTGTGCACAGTGCATGCATGATCCCAGGACTGGGTGATGATGTCACTTCCAGGAAGTGACATCATCATGCGGGCAGTGGCTGCCTCTGGAGTGCTCCTGTGCTCCACAGGGGGCCTGATTCAGCCCAGATCAGGCCAAATTTAGCCTAGATAAGCCAAGAATCAGCCATGAATGGGCTGCTGCAGCATGGGGAGCACTCCCCCACCCAGCAGCGTCCAGATCCAGGCCATATTGGGCCCAAAATGGCCTGGATCGGGCTAGAATTAGACTGGAATGGGCTGCTGCCACATGGCTGAGCACCCCCCGTCCAGCAGCAGCCTGATCCTGGCTTTTTTGGGCCTGATACTGGCTGTTTTGAGCCCGAAATGGGCTCAGAATGGGCACGAAAGGTCCAGATCAGGCCTGAATCAGCCTGGAATGGGCTGCTGCCAGGTGGGGGAACCCTCCCCCACCTGGCAGCAGCCTGATCCTGGTTGTTTCAGGCCTGATCCAGGCCCAAACAGACTCAAAATGGCTGGGGCATTTTAAAAATAACCATGTGATGTGGGTATTTTTAGAGGTGCTGGCATCCCATTCTGGGGCATTCCGGCTCAAAAAAAGCCTTGCTTTTTACTATGTACCTTTTTAAAACAGGAGGTAGCAGTGGCAAAGAGGTGACTGGAGGGAGTTGTGAGAAAGTGTAAACATGCAAGAACAGGGTTGCCATTGGGAAATTCCTGGAGATTTGGGGGTGGAGCCTGGAACAGCCAGGGTTTGGGGAGGGGGAGGGACCTTAATGGAGTATAATGCCATAAAGCCCACCCTCCAAACCAGCCATTTTCTCCAGGGAAATTGATCTTTATGCTCTGGAGATCAGTTGTAATTCCAGGAGGCTGGTAGCCATATTCAAGGAAGAGGTATAGTCATGAAAATTAGTTCTATCCACATTCATATGGATTCCAAACTATTTGCTGAACGGTAAGCAGGACATGACTTCAACTAGCGGGAAATTGAGAATGCCTAATTAGTACGTATATTAAACTAGGAGAAATAATTGGGAACCCTCTCCCTTTTGTTCCTACCTGATCAGTGGTTTTCCTATTACTTCCCCCCAATCCTTATCTCATTCCCCTTAGTGTTATGGAATTATACTGGGGATTGTGTATTGTCTTCTTTGTTTCTTGTAAAAAAGAAATGAAAAGTACCGCCATACTTATGTTAAATTAAACTTTGCTGTTGATTTTTTCAGTACGCTCAAGAAGTACCATGCAGTGGCTCCCCACCTTCTAAGGTAATCTGAAAAGAGACATACTCTGCACATAACATAAATAAACGGAGGTTGTAGACTGCAGGAATGAATCATTTTAGAATATGACTGTGTCTCCACAAAAATATTCTCCTCCCCACAATAAACAGTTACAGCAAGGAGAATGGGTTAATGCAGCCTTCTCCATGATGTACTCATTCCCTGCATGCAAGAAATATTATTTATGCAGGAAAGCATAGAAGATGTATCCTCTCCCATCTGTATTCTGATGTGGGGCAGCTGAAACCCTATCGTTTATTCACCAGGATGCATACAAGGGCCCTTATTGATACTCTTTCTGCTTTTCTTGTGAATCCTTGCATATTTTACCCAACTAGAAAACTGCAAACTAGCTTTGGAAATTCACTTGGGTCTGAATCTGGAGATAGTGTGAGCACTGCATTCCACCTCTGGCTGCTGAGAAGGCAGCAGATACTTCTCTTGGGTTTCACCATTTTTCACGGGAGTCGTGATGGCAGGGTCTACCTGACAGCTGAACAGACTTTCCACTATGGTTGCTATCGTTGACAGTGACTAATGTTGATTAACACTGATAAATCCTTCTTCTAAGTCATTGTGAGAAATCCTGACACTTAAAAGTGGCTAATAAATGGATGAAATAAATTTTAAAATCATCTAAAGAACCCACCATTTCTAAACTTTCTGCAGCTGACTTTGTGATGATGGTGGTGGAAAGTGCCATCAGGTCGTACCTGCCTTATGATGGCCCCTTCTGGGAACAAACTGACAGAGGTGGCTTGCTGTTGCCTGCCTCTGCATAGCGACCCTGGTCTTCTTTGGAGGTCTTGTATCCAAATACTAACCAAGACTGATCCTGCTTAGCTTCTGAGATTTGATGCGATTGGGCTTGCCTGGGCTATCCAAGTCAGCCAGCCGACTTTTTCCAGGTGGAAACTCTGATTTAAACTTGGGAAATGTAGTTCCTTCCAGTAGCATACTATCTTCAGAAGGATCTGTGTTTCAGGGTTTTTAATCTGCTATCTACAGTAATGTGTACAGCTTTGCTCTTTTTGCACATTTACCACTTGTTTGCATTGGGAGTTCTCTTCTTGTTAACAATTATGTCAGAACCAGTCAAGAATATAAAAAGCTGCATGCATGGGAGCAGTATTGTTAACTTCATTGGGACTATTCAGGCACAAAGGCTAGCTTACTTGCCAGGCTGAGCCTTAGGTATGTGAAATCAATTGCAAAACAATGACCTTTCTAATAATGAGGATGCATAATTATGAAGCTAGACTCCATAGACCATGTACAATGCCTGCCCAGTTTGTCTCTGGATGTCTTGAAAATATATTGTTAAACCTTCTTGGTATAAAAATATGGTGGAATCTAGTTAGTATACAGTGATCCTTTTAAAAGGTGACAGAATGTTCAGCTAGATAATTATCTGCTTCTTGTGTTCAGAGACAGGCTATCAAAAAGGCCAATACACCCTGCTCTATGTGAACATTTAGGTTTAGTTTGCCTATAGGCATTTTTTTGTTTCATTATGGACTACCCTAGCATACAATTTTTAATTATAACTAGCAATGCTACTGCTGATATTTAATACAAAAGTGAGAAGTCTGAACCCTTCTTCTTCTCTGCTTTGGTCTATATCCAGGCAAGAGATGAACATATCCACACTTCCCTTTTTTTCCTCCCATCACCTTCTACTGATCAGCAGGCAGAAAGAAATAAAATTCTCTCTCCCCTCCCCACTCCCTCCCTCCGTGAGTTCGAGTTTTGGTGAGTTCTGGATCAAACTGAAACCTGCAATGCTCATATTCTTCTTTGTTTCACATACCTCATTCTTCTATTTAGCATGCTGAGTAGTAGGAAAGGAAAGCAGGGTATATGGCAAGATTTTGCTTCTGTGTTGGGCATTCCTATTGTTATTGCAAGCACAGTGGCAAGAGGAGAGACTGTGGAAGGACTGGTGTTCTCCTTTCATACCATCAGAGAAAGGTTTCTGGCATTTATTCTAAATGCAGTTGTTATCTTCTGTGCTGTGACAAGGCAAGATGGTGACAAAACCATCATTCGTTGGCCCTGCCTATGCTTCGCTCAACCTTTTTGGTGGTGGTGGTGTTTGTGTTGAGTTGTGACAAGGCAAGATGGGGACAAAACCACTATTAGTTGGTCCTGCCTATTCTTGGCTCAACGTTTTTGGTGGTGGTAGTGATGGTAGGAAGTGCTGTCAACTCATAGCTGACTTATGGTGACTCTTGCTGGGGTTTTCAAGGCAAGAGACTAACAGAGGTAGTGTGCTATCCCCTGCATCTTTGTAGTGGCTCTGGTCTTCTTTGGCAATGACCCTGCACTACACTAACCCCAACAGTTAGAGATCCAGTTTGGTGTAGTGGTAAGAGCAGCAGGATTCTAATCTGGAGAACTGGGTTTGATTCCCCACTCCTCCATTGGAAGCCAGCTGGGTGACCTTGGGTCAGTCACAGCTTCCTGGAGTTCTCTCAGCCCCACTTACCTCACAGGGAGATTGTTGTGAGGATAATAATAACATGCTTTGTACACTGCTCAGAGAGGGTGTTAAATTGTACTGAAGGGCGGTATATGAATCAGTTGTTGTTGTTGTTGTTGTTGTTGTTGTTGTTGTTGTTAATGCTGACACTAGTTTGCAAAGTGTTATATGATCCTCAAAATACTGTAATAGCCATATGCATTTCTTCCTTTTGTTACCTACTAAGGGAACTAATCAACCATAAGTGGAAGTGGTCCAATGGGAATAGCCAAAATGTCTTTACCACCATGAAAAAATGTAATAGCAATTTTGCCTTTTGTTCCCTGCTGAGACAGTATCTGTGAGGAAGTCTCCTGCCAACCCGTTCCGTACATCTTGTCTACCACCATATGATGAATCAGCACTGTGTTTTCTTGTGCAAACTTGAAGAGTGATTTCAACATTTTCATCTCTTAGTGGAGAATGATGCACATAATCATTTGAAATCAAATTAGATTCTAATTAGTTGGAATATGAGCTTAAAAACAAAATTCTACTGTTTCATGTAATATCTGTCTCTCTTGCATATATTAAATATCTCTCATCAAGAACAACCAGAGGCCACATCTTGAAAGCAATAGCAGTGCTTTTGGTTTGCAACATATAATATTAAGGTTGGGAGAGGGGAAGAGAGGAACCGTTACAACTCTAGTGCATTGCATATAATCTCTGCACTACTTATGTAAGGTGCTAAAAATATAAATCTCACAGACTGGCTTTCTTTATTGCAGGCAATCAGATTTGCAGTCCATCATTTTGTACAGCTTGTACTGACTTTTGGTTTCAAAATTACATTTTCTTTTATAGAAGCAAACAAACTGGTATGCTTACAGCTGAAATCTTCCTAATCTAAACTGTGTTTGTATCTACGGCAGCCCTTTATGGCTTTAATTTGCTGCACGCTTGTTGTGAGATTGTAGCACATTCAGATTCTATGGTTTCATCTGTAGATATTGTAATTTTAATTTATTTTTAAACATCCTCTGAGTCTTGTTCAGAATTGCTATCACTGTTTAGTTTACTTCTCACCCAAGAATGTCTACATTGAATTTTTATAATTTTTTTATGGTTTCATGTAGGAAGAATTTACTATCTCTTTGCTAAATTTTGGTAGTGAGTCTCTACCTACTTACGTGGAATGAAGTTCTACTGAAAATGTGAGCCAGAGACACTGAGGCTTATGAAACACACCATGCTTCATGTTTTCATGGAGAATTCTTGCAGAATCAATGCAGTGCTCGAAAAAATTAACATAACTAATTCTCCTTCCAATACCTCTCATCCCTCAGAGCTGGACCAAATCAACCATTTTTCAGGAGGCAGGTTGGCGCAAGTTTACTTGGGAAATGTAGGAGACTCCTTCCCCTCTCTGCCACTGCTCGCCACCTGCTGCCCTCTCAAAATGTGTGTGTGGGGGGGGGGCATGAAGCCCCGAGGCATCCCCCCATCTCCTACCTCTTGCCTCACAAACTGGAAAGGAGCTGAGGAAAAGTGATATGTTTCTTTGGGGGGGATTGGGGTGGGGGTGGGGCAGATAATGACAGAAGAAAGCAAAAGGGAAGAGAAAGGAGAAAGCGGGAAGGACCTGGAGAAACAGCTGTGCCTCAGGGTGTGCATTTGAATGAGCTGCTGAAGACGCAAATCATTCTTTCAGGCACAAGCCTGCTAGACGCGAGGGTCCCCAAAGACTGTTCCAGGGTGGGTGGCTACTGCTCTCTCCCAGGGTGTCCTCATGTCCAGGGGAGGGGCCCTTGCTCCCCACCTTTTCCTGATCCTAAATAACTCCCATTAGGAAGTTATTTGCATAAATCGGAACTGTACATGGAGTCATCTGAGCACTCACAGCTTGGCACAAGCTCCTCTGTGGAAATTCCTTCTCTGAGGCTTGACTCCAAAGGTGATTGGCTGGGAGCATTCACTTCTTGATTTCTCTCAAGGACCTGATTAGAAAGAGAAATGTCACTTCCTGGGAAATTCAGACAATCAAAGAAAAATAAGATGACTGACCTGCTGCTGTTAGTGAGTATCTGAATATGAAAAACAACATTAATTATTCAGGGGGTGTTTTCCATAAATCCCAAGAAAGCCAGATTTACATTACCATTCTGGAAAATCACAATAATGACCCCAAACAGTGATTTTCATGTATATTTTCACCTTGGGCATTTCAGAATGCATATCCTTAATGGCCACTAGCCTGGATGTCTTTAAATGGTCATTAGAGAGATTCATGGAGGAAACGTACATCAATGGCTGCTAGGCATGGTGACTAAAGGAAACTCTATGCAGTAAGGAAACAGGTCAAAAAAGCCAGAATGATACCAAGGGATAACCAGCTACAAGATAGTTCCCAAACAAAATAACAATAGACTCCCACTAGTGGTCACATACAGTTCTCAGCTCACATCACTTCAATGTATCATTAATGAGTTACAGCCTATACTGGACAATGATACTCTTCTTCCCTCACAGCAAAACTTTTCTTGGCCACAGTCAGTCCTCTAATCTTAAACAACTTCTCACTCATAACAATGTACTTCCCAACACTGATGCAGATTCTGGGACAAGGTCCTGCAATAAACCAAAATGCTAACTCTGTCCCTATATTAACTCTGACAGCACAATCCCTGGACCTAACAACACCCATTACACCATTTCAGGTTCATTCACTTGTTCATCTTCCAGTGCTATATATGCTATCAAGTGTCAGCAACGTTCCTCTATTCTCTACATTGGACAAACATGTCGGACCCTACGCAAAAGAATAAATGAACATAACTGTAACGTTAGAAATCACAACTCTCAAAAACCTGTGGAAGAACATTTTAATCTTCTAGGAGATAACACTGCTGACCTGAAAATGACTGTCCTCAAACAGAGAAACTTCAAGGGGAGATTGCAATGTGAGATTGCTGAAAATGAGTTCATTCACAAATTCAGAATAATGGACTCCTCTGGGGTTAACAATTCTTATCTCACTATGAATGCTAACTTCTGCTCTAATCAAGTTGTGTTGTACCATTGTAACTTTACATCTTGGCATGCTCCTTTGCTACACCCCTCCCATCTAATCAAGCTGCATTGTTCCTTTGCATCCTGTTGCCCATCTTTGCAACCCCTCCCACCTTCTGTCTGGGATATAAAGGCTCAGGGATCTTCATTCCTACTCAAAAATGAAGAAGGAAGTCCTGACTCTTGAAAGCGTATACTATGAAAATCTTGTTGGACTCTAAGGTGCCACTGGATTCAAATCCTGCTGATCCATATTCCAAGGCAGCACACCTCTGAATACCAGTGCTAGGAGGCAACATGCCTGTATAATCTGTTTATTGGCCCTTCAGGACAACTGTTTGGTCACTGTGTGAAACAGGTAACTAGATTAGATGGAGCCTTGATCTGATCTTTCTGGTCTCTTCTTACGATCTTATCGTTGAGCCCATCATTGGTAAGACACTGAAAAGCACATCCCTTGCATTCCTACAAAAATAAAGTATCAAATATCGTTTCCTAAGAAATGAACAAAGCAGAAATGAAGAAAAACATTTCAGATTCTTGGATTTTAAATTCCCACCCCCACCCCTCACTGTAGATATTGGAAGCAAAGCATGCTAAAACCAAATGAACTGATGTAGCTTGCTTGAGGGCTTAAAATCCTTGGTTAAGAATTTTCATTACTCACAGAAGCAGTAGCTTGGGTTGGCATAGCTGCAGGGTGGGTACACCATATCTTCCATTTTTCATATCCTCAAACTATTGCAGTCTGCTATTTTGGGGATGATTTGTAAAACATTGGTTTGTGTCCAAAGCAGAAAAGCTATTGATTTCCACTCATTAAAGAATAAATAGGGTAAATGTCAGTCCTTGATGTTTGCATTTCTGATTTCAAAATCAATGCAACGATTAATGAAGACACTGAAAAGCACATCCTTTGCATTCCTAGAACAATAAAGTGTCAAAGAAAACTGCCATGTGTTGTTTTCTTTCAAGTGATCTCATGCATTCATCAATTATTAGAAGCAAAGATTTGTATTTAAGAGAACAGCATCTGTTCAAATGATTTGTAACTTCTACCAGATTTATAATTTATCTTTAAAAAAGCAATAACTTGATTTTAAAAATGCTTCTGTGGCATCTTCACTAAAACAAATGGGGTTTACGACACATAGGAGGTGAAGTATGCCTGCTCAGTCCATCCCGTTGCCAATGCTTGTGGAAATAAATACCTGGTCTATTTTTCAGCACAAAAACGTGCTTAGCCTTTGCCACATGAAAAGTTTGTAATAATGCCACAGTTTTGTGTAGTGGTTAGCGGCAGGACTCTAATCTGGAGAGCTGGGTTTTTTAACCTCCACTCTTCCACTTGAAGCCAGCTGGGTGACCTTGGGTCAGTCACAGCTTCTCAGAGCTCTCTCAGCCCCACCCACCTCACAGGGTGATTGTCCTGAGGATAATAATAAGACACTTTGTAAACCACTTAGAGCAGGCGTTAAGTTGTCCTGAAGGGTGATATATAAATCAAATGTTGTTGTTATTACTCTTTGGCCACTGAACCCAGCAAAGCACAGTACACAGGATATTCATGAAGAAGCTTTAAGCCTGAGAAGTTTTCCACCTTCCATTACTCTGTTAAAAAAAAATTAATCTGATGATGAGTTGTAGAGAACTCAAAAACTTGTACAGTATGGGTTGAAACCAGCTAACCTTTTTACTCAGTCTTGCTAAATTCTTCCCCTACAACAGCTCTCATCCCACATGATGTTGTTGTTGTCATTATTCTTGTTGTTTTTTTTATGCAGGCCCATGAGCATTTCCCTTTTAACCAGTAGAAAAGCTAATTGGATCCAAACCTAAGTAGTGTTCTTTTGGTTGGTCTTACATGGCTTTTTGAATGTTTTTAGAATGATAATGGGAACCCTTTATCCATGGAGCAAAGAAAGAGATAGATTTACTCAAACTCTTAGGCAACCACCTATGGTCAACTTCATGAAGCCTAGAAGAAAAGTCCTGTGCACCTAATTAGTAATTCTCTGAGCTATCTAACTTCCTTAATTTACATATTTTCTGGAAAGGGCACTCCCACTCCTTCCAGACATCTCTCATCCCCTCCTATCCCCACCTGCCACAGGGAACTCACCAATAGGGGTTGTGTGCAGTTCCAGTGGGTAGCAGCCTGCCTCCTGGGAGGCCACCTAAGAGCCCAGCAGAAGCAGCAGCTCCAGCATAGGACCAGGCTAGGGGTGGGGGAGCACTTCTACACTGCTGCAGCCTGGCAGGCCGCATCCTAGCCACAGCCCCTGATCTCACTTCCAACGCCACGGCAGAACAAGTGGCTGGGAGGAAGCAAGCCATCTGAGGCCAAGGTAGCCTCCCACAGTTAAGCAGAGGCCAGCAGGGAGTCGAGCCACTTGAAGGTGGGGCTGGCAGGAAAAAGCAATTAGACAACCACAAGAGCTGCAACTGGGGCCCAGGGCAAGAAATCCAGCCTCCACCCCCCTGCAGCTTTGATTGGTAATTCCAGGCAGGGAACTGGGTGCTAAGTCAGGAAAGGCAGATCCCCTTCCTATTTAGGGAGGTTTCTGGGGCAGGCTGGGGAAGAAGAAGAGCAGACAGAGCTCTCCAGCTCTCTAGGAGAGGGGCAGCCTTTGTTGACTAGGAGGCTGGTTGTTGTAACCCTTCCATACTTGCAACTTTCTGAGGCCAAAGGAAACCTTCTTCACCTCAGTCGCCAGAATAGCCAAAGAGCATTGGGACATTGCAGCACAGGAGGGGCTTCATTCATACCATAGAGGAGCTCATATTGCAAGCACACTGTGGGTCATTACTACAGATGAGCTGATGGAGATTTGCGAATGGTTCATCACATCTCACCAAACATTCTTTAAGAACTCTTTAAAGAATGACTTGCAGATATCAGGAAACATCCGTGTTTTGATTCTTTATTATCTTTAGTTGATTTTGGGGGGTATTTTTCTGTTTATTTAGAGATGACCCCAGATATGAGGTCAGCATTGGTCAGTAATGCCTTTAAAATCTGTTATTTTTGTTATTTTTTTTAATGACTTGAGAAAATATTATTATTTAGAAAAAGAAACTGTTACTGAAACTGTTCTTGCTGTTCTGGATTTTTCAGACTTTATTTTCAGCCATGGTTTTTTGGAGTTCTTCTGGGGAAAATAGTATATAATACAACTAAACACAGTAACTACTGAATGGGGCTAGAGAGAAAACTACTTTATATTCAATTGGACGGCTGAATCATGAAAAATGAAAGTTATTCACCTAAATATAGCCAGACAAAGAAACCTCAGCACAGGGACCTATCATAGAGACAGCAGGTGTCTGCATCAGCAAGATACTTTTTGGACCACATCTTATAATAGTTATTTTGTAATATAAACTGCATCTAAGAATTCTTTTGCAGCTACTCATGAATTCCCAAAATGGAGGGCAGGCTTGCTTAACTTGAGACCCACAAAGTCAAATGCAGCTTGACACCCGCATAATGCAGTCCATGAAAGGACTGATAAATCATCTGTCTGATAAGCCACAATACATTGCCAAGGAATTACATTCTACTTGGTGGGTCAGTATAGGCCTGGTCCATATGTAATGGGAGTTGGAGCTCATAGAGCTAAGGAAGTTGTTCTTGGGAGCCTTGAAAAGACCTCATCTTTTCAAGGCTCCCAAGAACCACCATGGACCACCAGACAATGATTCCTTCTCTAGTCTCCCTCATGTTACCCATATCGAATCAGAACATCATATAAAGCAAATCTCATGTCTAATGTTAACATGAATATGTTAATAATAGGCTGTCTCTATGTGACCACACATTTTCCTTCATTCTTCACATTTCTATTCTACTATTCCTCACAGGAGCAGTAGACAGTGTACATGGTCTTTTTGCTCTCATTTTTTCCTGAAAACATCCTTGCAAAGTAGGTTACACTGAAGCACTGAGAGCCACTGAGTGGGCCAGGATTACACTTTCCACTTCCCTCCAACTTAGTAAAGAGGCTGCAGAATTGGTATATAGACTTTCCTTCCTTCCTTCCTTCCTTCTGGCCTGGTTCTTTAATTTTCTAGGGTGATCAGGGCCCCTGAGATTCTGTTCCCTGAACAGCAGCTCTATGGCTGTTCGAGTTTTTCAGGACATTATCTGAAACTTAAACCAATAACAATAAAGCCACCTAGTATAGATCTGAGAGCTATGAAAAGTATTGAGAAGGAAATCTAGAAAAGCATATATAGGATATGATTTTTTTTCTAAAATCTAGTTTGTTTAAATGTAAGAGGTTATAGGAATAAAGTTAGTAACTAGTATATGATCTAGGATGATCCAGTTCTGAAATGGAAATAAAATGCCGCTTCCAGGAATCTTGAAAGGTGCAAAACAGACGTTTCAAAAGCTGCATCTGCTAAACTATTCTCTATTGAAGAATCATTTAAGTGCAAGAGTCCCTCCTCCTTAGCATGTGATCATCTGGTCAAAATCTAACTATCACATTCCTGTTCCTGTTAAATGGCAAAAGAACATTGTAACACATACAGGAACAATTTTCAGTTCTTGCTTAACAGTCTCAGGGAAATCTGTTTTTGCTCATTCTGTCTAAAAATTCACCTATAAATGAATGCCAGAGGTCAGCAGAGTTGAGGAATAAGCTTGTACTGAATCTTCTGTAATATTCATTCCCAGAAAACATACTAAAACTAGCATTTTGGTGGAAATGATATTTCATACTGACAACGTTTAGGTTGTGCAAGCATTCACCCCTTTCTCAATTCTATTTGATGTTTCTCCTGACTGGTGTACTTCAATACCATTTCCTGCTTCTGGTATGCTGTTCCTTTTCTGCTTCCAGGACTTTTCATATGACTGATTCTATCTAGTCAAAAATTGCATATTGAACCAGTTGATGTCACAATACCACATAACACTTTGAAGATGAGTACGAATGAGTGGAACACTGTCAATTAATAAGTAAATGTTTTTCATAAAATGTGAGGAGAATTCCCAAAACAGGAAGTGTTTTTTTTTGGGGGGGGGGTCTGAAAACATGTGAAAAAGGTTTGATCTAGCTCCAGCAAGGAATTGTCTAACCACATTTCAATACATACTATCAAAGTCAATGATGTGTGTTTACTAGAGGCGGGCATGAACCAAAATATGAATCAAAATTCATCATCAACCAGGCCAGCTCATGGTTCACGAACCAGTGGTTCGTCAGAGTCCATTTCTGACGAACCACCACAGACTTTAGGCTGGTTCGTTTGGTTCATTTTTTGGTTCGTTACTGCAGACAGCCTAGCACCGATCAATCAGTTTCCTAGACAACAGGGAGGGGATGGGTTTCTGC
This sequence comes from Eublepharis macularius, assembly GCF_028583425.1. Classification (NCBI taxonomy): domain Eukaryota; kingdom Metazoa; phylum Chordata; class Lepidosauria; order Squamata; family Eublepharidae; genus Eublepharis; species Eublepharis macularius. Next base: position 36,104,221 of record NC_072792.1, on the reverse strand, counting down.
AGCCCCAGAAATGACCTTCTGCTACCCCAGAAGTGACGTTTTCATGAACTAAATGAACTGGTTTGGTATTTTTCCGGTTCATGTTCATCTCTAGTGTTTACTCTTCTTCTTGGGCCAAGCTACACATGACGAATGACACTTGAACAGCAAGTGTATTTCTCCCTGTTCACTTGCCCTCCACTCAATCCACTTGCCATTCAAGTGTCATTCGTCATGTGTAGCTTGGCCCCTTGATAGCAAAGTGTAACCATAACAGTGTGCTTGTATACCGCCCTTCTGGACAGAGTAATGCCACACTCAGAGTGGTGAACAAAGTCAGTGTTGTTATTATCCCCACAATGGAGCTAAGGAGCTGCGGCTGAGAGGAGTGGCTAACCCAAGGCCACCAGCAGAGTTCATGGCAGCAGCGGGAGTCAAACTAGCAGAGTGTGGCTTTGCAACCCAGTCATTTAACCACGATGCTACAGCAGCTCTAATCACCCTTAAACACTCAAAAATATCCACTTAAAGTCATGCTAAGTTGTATTACAAATGTTTTGTGCATGCAGGATTGTGCCATCCTGTAGTTATTCTCTTCCCTTCTGCTTCTGTTATCTTCGTACGCACGTATCTCAAAATATAGTATAGAAAAGAGTTGCTTTTGTTGGCTGTGCCAAATCTGGTGGTGGGAGTGGGGAAGTCTTGTGGTTTGTTTCTCTGGTATTCTGCCTTGCCCACTTTCCCCTGACTCCCAAAACCTTGGGTGTTAACTGTTCTAAATTGGATCACAAATACTTCTGTACCTCACAGTACTGCTTGGGAATAGCAGCTTGATTCAATAAAATCTGAGTATGTGACAATGTAATGAATGCTGTCGACTAGTTAATGTGGCTGACTGCACTGGCACAGAAACAACAGATGCTCTTAAAATGTAGCTGATTTTAAGTATTGTCCCAGGTAACCCTGGACATGTGAAATACAGGAGTCCAGTAACATGTGAGATGTACCAGTAAGGGCTACCTGGCCAGTCACCATGCTGAACTGCTCATGTACAAGACCGATGCTGTTTTCTTTACATTGCAAACCAATGATCATCATAATCACCTGAGACATTTGCCTCATAAGAAAGCATTCCCCGCATGTAGGGTATGATTTTTCTAATGCGGTATTTGCTGTATACTTTGTATTGAAAAGCAAAATGCAAATTTCTGATGCATTTGCTGGTGTTCGATCATACTGATTCTTTTCTTTGTCCTGTACCCCTTCCTGCTCCAAGGTTATTAAATGCTGGCAGAATTTCATGCAATTTCAGCTAACTGATCAAACTCACTTATTCCTGAAGCCTGAAGATTGTGGTTCTTTTAATCAATGAAATGCTTGTAGACACCTCCGCCTCCAGGTCCCTGCTTAAACTGATAAGTCCTAGCAAATGTCAGAGCCACTTCAAGCTGGACTCAAAGCAATCAGGGCTTCATAATTTCATCTCAGCCAAATAAATTAATAATGGCCCTCCCCTATTCTTTTTTTTTTTTGATGTATTCCCCTTTCATAAATTCTGCTAATATTAAATTTTCACCTACTTGTATTGCTCTGTGCTCACTTATGTCCTTCAATTCTGAATAGATCGCCATCATGTAGTAGTACTTAAAGTGATGAGCTTGGAAAAGTGGGGGACATCTGGAAGCAAGTAACAGATAAAAGGTTTCCATGGAACATAGTAACTAAGTGGAGACCATCTATTTTTGTGGCATGCAGCACATTGATTGGAAAAGATCAGGTTTTACCTAGGCTGATAACAAAAAAATGACTACATCCGAAGTGATCCAGTAGTGTGCTGTCAAGCTGTGAAACTGTACCTTGGACTGATGACTGGCTATCCACATTTCTGATAGTGTTTATCTGTCTTTCCTCTGTCTGGTACTTTTTGAGTGGACATCCAGCCCAGGATGCAATCATCTGTCCTAGGAAGCAATTGTCTGTTCTTGTGCTGTGGCAGCTAAGGTAGAACCAAAAGGTTTCTCCACACAGATGCTCTAGATGGATATGGAAGCAGCAGATTGGATCTATTGTGGTTTAGCTCTTGCACTGAGGGAGAGCACAGCTGTGGCACTTGCTCAACTGGTGCAGATATGGTGCAGATATGCAGACACCTGCAACCAAGCTGGAAAGGAAACATCTTATTAGCATAAAATTCTAGGGAGTTCCTACCAAACCTCATGTGGCCTAAGCTTTTGAGCAAGCGGTGCCTAAGGCTTCTACCTCCCTATCCATGATAATAGAAAAGGAAGCAGAAGACTTGGACAGCTGGGAACCAGCCAGGTCTCCTGATTCTTTTGCTCAGTTCTCCTCAAATGACTCCATCCCCCATTGGGCCCATCCCATCACCACTCAGATAAATTTGACAGTTAAATATGAGGGTGATTGCACGTGACTTAATGTGCTGATGTCACTTCCTGTCCAACTGGATGTGACTTCAGCATATTGCAACACTTTAGCATTTCGTCAAAACTTTATGTTTAAACCACAGAGTCTGGGCCAAGTGCTAGATCATAGCGAGCAACACACTAACATCACCTCTGGTTGCAAAGGAACTGATATCAGTATGTCGCCAGCAATGTCACATTGTTGGTGAGCCTCCCTCCTGTCAGTTGCCAATCTCATGCTTACACACCTACTTACTGGTTCCACCCACCAGTTATGATCATGTTCCCAAGCCCTGCTTTTCACCCTGCATTCAGAGGTGAGGTGGGTGGCAAGTAATGAAAGGGCTTTTTCTGTGAAGCCACCTTGCTTCTAGAATGCCTGCCCTTTTGATGCTTGTCTGGGGCCTGCCTTATTGTTTTTTAGGCACCAAGCCAGTACATTGCTCTGTGCCCAGGCTTTTAAATTAAACCTCACATTGTTAGTTGTTTTTATGGCTGGACTCTAGCCTGAAGATTGTTTTGAAAGTGCTGTTTGATGTTCCCTACTGAATGACGTTGATGCTACTTTATACTTCACTGTTGTTGTTGGGCTATTTTTATGCCCCTGGCAGTTTATATGCCAATGTTTTTTTTTAAATATGATATTGTTTTTATGATTTTATTTTATAGTGTTTTTACATTGACATGTCTCTGAAGAGCATCTCTCTGAAGAGGCAGCCTAGACATTTTCTAAATAATGCTGTATTCTGCCACTCAGCTCAGCCAAATTTGAAGCCTTCCTCTAGTCCAAGTAGCCTTCCTGTGATTGGAGTACAAGCCACTAAAATGAAATAAAAAATGCCTTCTTGGCCCAATAGGCATTACTAGGTCGGGTGATACTCGTGGCCCCCACGCAACTTCTGGGTCAGATTCGCTTGCTGGTTGGTTCCAGACTTCCTACTTGCCAGTGCTTCGGGATAGTTGCTTTACAGGATTATTTTGGGGATAAAATGGAATAAGCCTTATCCTATGGTGTAGTTGTTAAGAGTGTTGGACTAGGTTTTGAGTTATCCAACTTGAAATCACCATTCTACCATGGAAGCTTGCTGAGAGACCTTGGGCCAGTCACATATTCTCAGCCTAACCTACCTCACAGGGTTGTTGTAAGGATAAAATAGAGGAGAGGAGAATTATATAAGCTGCTTTGGGCCCCATGAATTAGAAAGGTTGGGTATAAAACAAACAATACCAGGGGAAAGACGTGATATAAAAGTGAGAAATAAATACTGCACAGGAATGGTTGAGGGCTCAGCTATGGCATATGTCTTCCTGATATTTTTGTACTTGTATTCTTCATTTAGATTTTTTCTCAGACCTTACAGGTTTTTGTTTAAAAAAACCAGCTTTGAACATAAATCTTCCCCTACTCCTGTCTCATGATTCATTCTTTCAACTCACTTCCTCAGTCACTCCCTATGTCTATGGCTGTTTCCACATGGCTTACCTTTGCTCGTAACGACCCGTAAGATTGCGCAAAAAACGTGGAAGATCACGTTTTCTCACACGAGATTTGTGTGACGTCGCATGATGTCATGCAAATCTTGTGTGAGAAAATGCGATCTTTCTCATTTTTTGCATGATCTTATGGGTCATTACGAGCAAAGGTAAGCCGCGTGGAAACGGCCTATCTTTGCTTCCTTAGTTGACTCAAAATGGGTGTCCTTATCTTTTCCTCCATGCTTCCACGACATTGCATGTTATCTACTGTCTTTGAAAGGCAATAAATAAATAAAAAATAAAAATAGCTCCAGAAATTTTAGAATACGTCATTAGAAGAGCCATTGCCAAGCTGATTATGCATTTCTTATGGAAATGCATGGCCATACATGGGATCTTTGAATTAAAGTAAGGAAAGAAGAGAATGGAACTTTCCATGGTTCGTGATCTGTTTAAAATACTAGGTGTTAATAAATAAGGTAGGGGGCAAGAGGGAGTGGATTAACAAGATTATTAGGATTTAAATAAAACAATACATACTAAATAGACTATAACCTGTGACAATGTGTTGATCTCCAGTGATTAAACAGGTGGTGTAAATAGTGATTATTGTATGATTTGTAATGAGGTCAGGAGTTTATTAAAGATTTAAAGTAACATATGATAATAAAAGATGAGATAAAAAAATTTACTTGTGGGGGAAGTGATAGCTCAGTCGTAAAGTGCCTGTAGAGCCTTTGTCCTTGTGTACCACATAGTACCTCATGGTTCAGTTTTGTATCCCATGCTTCTTAGCATGAGTACGACACTACTGCGTGAGATTGTTCAGATGTATGGAAAACAGTATCATCAGAAAGCCAATGAAACTCAGTCCCTTTCTCAGTTTCATCAGTTTCAGATGAGGTATCTCTGAATGTGTGTCTGGAATTGATAGTGGGCTGAAGGAAAAATAAGTATACGCTAAGTATGAACAGAGTTGTTGAATGACGCTGTGAAGCTGGCAAACACTGCACTCAAAAATCTAATCTTCTCCATTTGTAGTGCTCATTTTTCTCTTAAATTAATCCTCTGTACTCTAGAATTTATACATGCGTGTGTTTTGCAACTTAAAATTAGATGTATTTCGAGCTTATGTGCTGCTTTTGCATCTGTGTAGTCTATGTGATTTCTCATTCATCATCACATTAGGTAGGCACTGCGGCAGGTACATGCTCACAGTTTGCTTTCAGAGACATGCCTGCCCTGAGACCAGGGGAGTACGCACATAATTTAAAAGAAGAGAGGAAACCCAGACTCCATTTTGCATTTAAAGAACCTGAGCACTTTCCGTGTATTCCTTCCTTCAGTTGCAGAAGCAGCTTTTCAGACAGATCAGTAGACTCATTTGGAGGAGGAGACTTGAAGATTAAGTCCACCATTCTGTTATTGACCAACAGCACCTTAGTCTTATTTGGGTTGAGCTTCCATTTATTGGCACTCATCCATTCTATTATCTTCTCCAAACACCGTTTCAGGACTTCTTCAGACCTGGTGTTAAGAAGAAATAGAGCTGGGTATCATCTGTATATTGGTGTTGCCTTACTCCAGATCCCCATGAAATCTCTTCCTGTATTTTTTGTAGATGTTGAATAGGGGTGTTTGATTCACTACTGATATACCAATTATATATCTGGAAAAATGGCTAAATCGGTATTATCTGGGTATACCAAATCAAATTAGAGGATCCCAAATAAAACTGGGATACCAAATATATTAATGCCAGATAAAACTGAATATATCTGGTTTTATCCAGCAAAGACAGCTGATTCTGGCTGATTCTCCAAGTTATTTTTGCTATGTTGTTTCAGGGGGAGTGAGTGAGTGAGTGAGTGAGTGAGTGAGTGAGTGACCAACAGATGTGTGTTGGAGAGATGGTTTTATTCTGGTTGTGTAATTTAAAGACAAAATTTGCTTGCTTTGCTGCTTGCTAGTATTTCTTTACATATTATTAAGGTTTTTTTGTGGGACATGGAGCCGTTTAAGTCATTGCTTGCTGTTTATTTACTTGTTGCTTCTTATGGGGGGAAATCATTTAAGCAGTTGCTTGCTTGCTTTCTTCTTGCTTGCTTGCTTGCTTACTTGCTGTTTATTTACTTGTTACAGTGTCCCTTGCTTCAGCTTGGCTCTGTACTATATACACTAAGAATTAATCTAAAAGGGAGAAATGAATGTCACAAACCCGTTGATGGGTTCTGTTCTGCCGTGTCTTTGAATAGATACTGGCGCTCTTGCTTCACTTTGGTTCTGTTGGGTTTTGTTGGTTCATCTCTTATTGAGAGTGAGGCTTGCGTTGTGACTGGCTTTCAGCCAGGGCAGAGGTTGTTCCTGTGCTTAAGGTTTCTTTGCACTGGAAAGCACTGGAAAGCTTTGGAATGGAGAGTGACTGGGGCCGGTTTGTTCAGGGGTCAAATATTCCTGAAACTTGGAGAGTGTTTAGTGGACAGCAAGGGATAGGTTCTCTGCAAATTTGGTGGAGTTTGCTTGAAAAATTCCCCCCTTCAGCTCCCCAAGTAGCATCTCCTATAGGGAATAATGGGCTAAATATATTTGGGTTTCTCTAATAAAACTGAATCCAGTTAGAGAATCTGACCTTGATATCCAGATCTGAAATATACCTCCTCCTCCTTTTTTTTTTTTTTTTTTGCTGCACACCCCTAATGTTGAATGGCATGGGGACAAGATAAACTCCTGGAACATTGCACAACACAATTGCCAGAAGCAGCAGTCCCCCAGCACCACTTTCTGGAATAGGCCAGTCAGGTAAGTGTGGAACCTGTTCCCTCAGTCTCAGTCCCACTGGCCTATCCAGATTGATTCCATACTTGTGTGTGTTTTTTTTAAAAAAATGCTTGGTGTGGTACAGATGACGAGTGGGGGTGAAAGAGAGGGATGAGTAAGTGAGATGACAGGCTGATGACTGCGAGTGTGGGAGGAGTGAATGCAGTTGTTAGTTACTGAGCAGAGAGAGAACGTTCAGTTTGGGCAAGGCAGACAACTTGTGTGAAGCCTGAGAGTGTCTGTGAATTTCTGAGAGAAATATAACCAGTGTGGATATATATATTTGAGTGAGTGAGTGAGTGAGTGATCTATTTGAAGCAGGAAAACTGTGTGTGAGCCTGAGAGGGAAAGTTTATGTATATATGTGTGACTTAGCCTATGTGAGGAAACTTTAGGAACTGAGGACTATCTTTGAAACCATCAAGCTTAATTAACAGTATGAAACTGATACACTTCTTGTAAAAATAAAAGTTTATTTTGTTTTTTTTAATCCCAGAGTATCTGTCATTCCTATATATACCATTCCTATCCTCCAGGCCACATAGTCCCATGAAGGAGCCTGATGCTTGGGCATGTTATTAAAAGGGAAATTTAAATTATTTTGGAAAATAATTCCTGGTGGCAGCAATCTACCCAGAGGGGGCAAGAAGAAAAAGGCAAAATCTAACTAAGGACAGAAAGGGGCTCGTAACGTATTTATAGATAAAAAGATAAAAATAGCCACTTCGAGAGTAAGAAGAGGAAAGACATCAGCCAATATCTAAAAATGTATAGTTATCACCTGACTGAGCATCTTGCCCATGAATGGGAAGCTGGCCACCAATTAGGTTGCTGGTATTGAGAATACGGCATCTTCCCATTCGGCAGCAAGGCTGCTCAGAATGGGTGCCGGGTTTGTCGCTCCAGAAAGAGCGAAGACAGCCCGCTCTTCTTAGCCCATCCGGGCATTGGCTTGGGGGCGGAGCAGAAGGCTTATTAGCCAGCTCCGCCTTCCACGCCTCCCTCAGTTGCCGCGTGTTCGCTCGTCCCACCCACATCTCCCTGTTTGCAGTGCGGGATTAGCCGGCCGCTGGTTTTCAGGGCCAGGTAGGAATTTTTTCTTTTTCCCTAATTGGCTTAACAGGGGAGTTGTTTTTCGCCTACCTCGTACTGCAGGAGTCTTTAAATGGGTGGCGTGGTTGTTTGTAAATAGTTTGGCCACTGGCAGGTAGAATAAATTGAGCGGGCCGGTGACCCCCTTGGCACATTCCCGTTAGTTGGGAATTGGGGGTCTGTCAGGAGCAACTGGTGAGGCTGTACGGCTGCCAGCTGCGAGGGCAGACTGCCTGGTGGGGAACCCTGACAAGGCCACCTCTAGGCTCCACAGCTAGTGGGGGTTGGTGCTTTAAAGGGGAACCACTTGCCTGGCCGCCGGGTCCCAGCCATCCTCTGGATGGAACACCCCCGGGGTAGCAGGGGTCACCCAGACAGGTCAAGGCGGAGGTCCAGTTAGGACCCCAAGGCTTGAACTGTACTGCAGTAAGATCCCTTGCCTCAATGACAGGTTATGTTATGTGTGTTAACTAATAAAGTGGCCCTGTTTTATATCCCAATATGGTCTCTGTCTTTTATTCTGACTGGAGTGGCAAACACCTTCATAAGGGTTATCAATACTGATTCTTTCAAAGACATTTATTTCTTTCCAGGCCCACTTGATCAATCCAACCTTGCTTGATACTGTCAGCCACAAAGGGCAAGAGTCAAGCCTACATGTGGTGGGCTGCACTCTTCTAAGCAGCTTTTCTAATTCATCAGGTCTCACCTGCCAAGTAAAATGTTATTTTTGAAAACCCTGCTGATTAAAGCCAGAAACAGATGAAGCAGGTATAAATTTTTATAGATAATTGCACCTTTTAGTCACTACACATGAGTATTCATGCATGCCAAGTGAATAATCAAGGCATATTCTAAGATTTGTAATGTTCATCAGGATGTATGAATGTTTTCAGAATTCAGACTCACCTCCTTTCCTGAATTGTATCATATTCACAAAATGAGAATTCTGTTTATTAATCCAAAGGAACTTTTCACATTTACATAAGCAATTCCATCTCACTGTGCATAAACCATTGCATTCTCTGCATGCTCAAGCAGAAATAAGTCCCATTGTATTCAATGACCTTACTCACTGATAAGTGTGCATAGGGTTGTAGTCAAAACAAAATAGGTCAAAAGTAGATTAAAAATGAATATGTTGTCATTTAATTTTTTTTAAATGTATGTGCCTATGTACATTCTCTATACAACTTGCAACAATCTCCCTATGTGTATAAATATATGTGTTGGTGTGGGGGTGTACAGAGAGATATGAAATGACTGCTCATTTTTGATAAGGGGAAGTATCATGGAGAACAGTCTTTCATAATGCATTAATATTGATGCATAAGTTTGTGGTTAGATGAATATGCATGGATTCAGAAACTGAATTATTTAAACCATATTAGGAGGTGTGCTCCATTTTACAAGTCAATAATTGGTTCCCAAGTGGATAAACTGAGAAATTGTGGGCTGAATAGTTTACTCCAACAAGATGTGAATTATTGGCAAAGAAAAATGGAATTCCTTCCTATTATGCCTATTACGGTACAACTGAAATAATTTGCTTAGATATTAATAAGAATGCAGCTAATGGCAAATTAATAAGCTTTCCCTCTCTCCCTTTGCTGACTCAGCTCTCCAGATAGCCCTTAATTAGAATCCCATACTCTTGGAATGTATGAGGTTATGAAGATTCCTGACAATTTGTTTTTCTTCTCTGCAGTTTGCATTAAAAATCCCAATAACGTAATCACTCAGGAACTGTAGCATAAAGGGCTGCATGTGGCATACAGCAATATACACGCTCCCCCCCCTCCACACCCAATCCAGCTCATTTCAGAACCAGTCTCAGACACACTGAGTTATTTATTGATAATTTGATGAAGAGCACAATTAAAGATGAGATAAAGTTCCAAATATTCAGAGCACATAGAGCACTACAGCACCCTCAATTATATCATCAGAGCTTCAGGAAGTTCTGTTTGCCCACTACCTACCTCAATGTACCTGTGGTATCATGCCCTGGTGTCAGTTGGCAGGTTAACAGGCTGGTCTGGTGATGGTTGCCATTGGAACTCCACAACATCCACAGGTACATTGGAAAGAGGAAAGGAGGAGGAGGAGGAGGAGGACATGGAATGGGGAATTATTTTCTAGCTGAGACGGTACATCTGAGTCAGAGGGTAATTGGTTTCAGGTAGGTAGCCATGGTGGTCTGCAGTAAAATAGTAGGATTTGAGTCCAGTGAATCTAACAAGATTTTTCAAGGGTATAAGCTTTTGAGAGTCAAAACTTGAGATAGGCACGAACCAAAATACAAACCAAAATTCATGACGAACCAGGCCGGTTTGTGAATAGAGGTGGGCACTATCCAAAAAAAAAATACTGATCAAGCTGATCATGGATCGGCGCCGGTGACGATCCCAAACTAGCGATCCACACCGATCATCCCCTGTTTCTGATCCATGGATCGGGGATCGGGGATCAGGGATGCCAAAGCGAAGGGGCGCCCCGCTGTTCCCAGCTATGTGGGAAGGTGGGTGGTGGCGGCGACTACTGACCCTGGCGGGCATGGGGAGGCAGCGACGAGCCACCTCCCCTCAGGGGGCGGGGGGTCTGGCCGCTCGATGGTGGCACCTCCCATGTGCCCGCCCACCAGGCCAAAAAGGAGCGTGCTGGTGAGAAATGAACGGTGGGTGAAGACGGCAGCCGCCGGGCCCGGCGGGCATGGGGAGACAGCAATGAGCCACCTCCGCTCGTCTGTGTTTGGCCGTCAGAGCTGCCTCTCAGGGTTTGCAGGGATGAGATTGGAGTGCTCATGGCTACAGAACACCCCCTTCCCCCTCCCTCCCCTGGGTGTCTTCTCCCAACTGGTAAGTGCTTTGCTGCTCCGTGGTTGGAAGGAAGCCCTGCTGATCAAGGCAAGCTGGGCTTCCATTCAGGTTTCCAGGACGACAGAAGGAGGGCAAACACAGCTCAGGCATTCCCTTGGCTCTGTTGCTAGGGGAATAGATTGCTGTCGCCTGAGTGTCTGGCTTCCCAATCTGAGCCCGTTCGCCCCGATCAAGCCCCGATCAAGCACCCCCCCAAACGCTGGATTGGTCGCCATGGATGGCACTGATCCGCTGAGTCCCAATCGTGTGATCGCCATTATCGTGGGTATTTTTCAATCATAATGCCGATCGTGCACATCTCTATTCATCAACCAGCGGTTCATCAGATCCCATTTCTGACGAACTGCCATGAGCTTTAGACTGGTTCATTTGGTTCATTTTTTGGCAGAACCAAAAAAGTATGCAGAAAGCCTGGAGCTGATCAATCAGTTTCCTAGGCAACAGGGGATGGACTTCTTGCAGACCTTCTGCTGGCCCAGAAGTGACCTTCTGCTGACCCAGAAGTGACACTTTTCTGACCTAGATGTGACGTTTTCATGAACCATATGAACCGATTCGTGAACCAGGGGCAGGTTCATGAATGTTCGTGGTTCATGGTTCATGAAATTTGATAAACCACATGGTTCATTTTTTTCCAGTTTGTGCCCATCTCTAGTCAGAACTCCCTTTTTCAGAGGGTAATTGGATGGCTATGAGAAGCTGCTGAATGAATGCAAACTTTGGTGTTCTCTCTCATGACATGCAGATGTATCTTGGTGACATTACTAGGTGATCAACAATCAGAATACTGCAGGAAATATTAAGCTGCAGATGGAGTCAGTTTAAATTGCCAGCCTGGTAAGTCATTTTAATTTAAGCACTCCAGTTTGATTGGTTTGTAGGTCCCAGCCTATTTTTTTTTCTCATACAAATTCAGTAGGAGCAGCATGTGTTGCTGAAGAGGAACTGAGTGCTGCAAAGATGAGAAATGGTTTATCTGGCAAAAAGCATTCTCCTTCATAACTGCTATTCAGGATACATTGACTTATTTGAGAATGACATATGTCATACAGCTCACTTGCTTCAAGCAAATTTCAGCTCCACAAAATTCCATGGTGAAATTAATACCACCTAGTTTATGCAATCATTGATTGGATAAGCCCATCCTTCCAGCTTCTAAGTGTTCTCAATGACTGCTGAACACATGAGAACATGAAGCTGCCTTATACAGAATCAGATCTCTGGTCCATCAAAATCAGTATTGCCTTCTCAGACTGGTAGCAGTCTCCAGGGTCTTAGATAGAGGTTGTTCAAATCCCCTACTATCAGATCCCCTTAGCTGGAGATGCTGGGGCCTTCTGCATACCAAAATGATGCTCTACCACTGAGACACAGCTCCTCCCAGAGTATTCTGACTTTATCTGAATACACAGCATCGGCAGCCACAGATTTCCTCTACATTTTGCCTGGACCAAACTCTAGCTGATGACCCCTCTTTTCAGTTCTTACTGTTTTAATTATTTAAAAGGAAACTATTTTGAGAATATTCATGTTGAAAAGTAGTATATAAATACAATATATCTAATTATCTCACTCGTTTGAGGTGGAAGAGAAAGGGAAATTGACCTTCACAGTCTCATTAGCATTGCTGCACTTCAGTTGAAGAGCACATTTTTATTCTCATCATCACTGAATGATGTACCATAATTGTCATAAGCTATTCATTAGGAATTCCCTCGCTGATATATCCAGTCAGCCACAAGCTCTCTGAATGGTCCTGGGCAAACTAATATCTGTCCATCACTCTCCACTGGCAATAGGGAGACATCAGCCTGGATCCTACTATACCACTATGCAAAATGTGAAGCTGTGTCCCAACTAGGTGGTCTCCTTGTGAATTGGGGGAATTAGTGTACAAGGAGAATAACAACAACAACATATGATTTATATACCACCCTTCAGGACAATTAATGCCATTTTCAGAGTGGTTTACAAAGTGTATTATTATCCTCACAACCAGGGGTCATTTCATAGAAAAAGAACTGCAGCAACTCATTAGCACATGAGTTTGCATATGCCACGCCCCTTGACATCACTGGAAGTTTGTCATTAGCATAACTGATTTGCATATGCCCCACCTCCCTGACATCACCTATCCTGGCTGTTTTGGACCCAATACTGGCCATTCAGGGCCAAAATTGGGCCCAAAATGGCAAAAAGGGGCTGAAAATGGCCCAAAGGGCCCCAAAATAGTCAGAATTGGGCCGCTGCTGAGTGGGAGAGTGATCCATCACCCATCAGAGGCCTGATCCTGGCCATTTCGGGACCAATCCTGGCTGTCCTGGGCCTGATCTTGGCCATTTTGGGCCCGAATTGGACTGTTTCGGCCCCGATCCAAGCCGAAACGTGCCCAAAATGGCCAAAATTCAGGTGGGCAGGGCCACCTGACATTTGACCTTTTTGGAGAACTATCGGAACTGCATTCCTGTGTGTTCTTGATAGAATTTGCAGTGCAAAAGTATGTGTGTGATATTTTCAACTACTTTATTTGAACAGGGACAACAACGCTGCTACAAAGGCAGACGAGAGAATCTACTTACCATTCTGGAAGGTAGAAGACATCCGTAGGATAGCAGCTTTGAGCAACCAATGCTTCACAGCAGGAAAAGAGGGGCTCGGACATGCATCTGAGGGTGGGCATTGGATCCAAGAACACTCACCCACAACTATGGTGGAGGGTATACTGTGAAATGTACCTTGGGGCAGGAGGGCATCTTCTGCCCCAAAACAATAATTTAATAGCTGACTTTGGAGGAGAGACAATAAAATGAGAAAGGTTTGATTAAACCTTCCTGGGTATTACTAAAGTTAAAAAGGTGTGTCATGATCCATGATGGCTAGATGGGTGGGACTTATCAGATCTCTAAATAATCCACATTGGGAGAGTGGATGAGGAAAAATTGGTAGGATGTGGATGTGATTAATTCAGGAACTCCTGGAAGACCCTTTGTCTTAAGATCTTTGCATATCTCCAGGGGTGTGGGGCTTGCCTATGGCTCACATGCCAGTAATTTTCAACCTCCTAGCTGGGAGTTGGCAACCATTTCTTACCTCACCAGGCAGCACTTCTGTGTTTAAAACACAAAAGGAGAGGGGCTTATGATATTGCCATATTCATAAGCTTCCCTATTAGCATGAGGATCAGGGTCAACTGCTAACAAAGCCTTCTTCTCTCCTAAGCAGTTGTCCTCCAGCTTAAGTGGAAGAGCTACTTTCCATTGGAGGAAGTCTTCTTAGCTGGAGGACTTTCACTTTAAGTTAAGATTCCACTGTGAAGTTTGAGGTTTAACTACTGTTTAAGACCAGGTAGTGTGCTGTGTATTTTGACCAGGCTGAACCCAAGAGGACTTCTAAATACAGTTATTTCATATGAAACATCAGGGAAAGCAGTAACTTTTAGTCACTACCAGGGATGGAGAAACAAGGATATTCAGTAAAGAGGCTTAATACTATTTACAGGAAATACAAAGCTTTTGATGGGCTCTTAATATAATGTTTCAATTGTCAGTGCCGGTCTATAAAGAATAGTGATCAACCAAGTTTTCATCCTCGAGGTAAATATTAGCCTCCCCACAATCTCAGGATTCTCAATGTAAATGTGAGTTCCTCCAAGAAATATATCTTTAACCAGATTCCCTCAGAAACTGGGCCCATAGACAGAAACAGACTCTCCCTAAATCATTCATTATGCTAGCCTGCTTTCTCACAGAATACAGAGTCAGAGATATCCTAAATCTCCAGAGAAGGGATTTTCAATCTACCTTTCTGTTAGCACAAATCCTATCAGATCTGATTTGACAGCATAATTAATTTCCCTCTCTCGCGCTCTCCTCCCATTGTCTTCTTCAGCCATCTATGGGACCTGTTTGACTGATAGTTGCTCTGTACATACACCTAACACCCCTTTCACTCCCCCACACTGAGGCAGATTTTCCCACCAAAATCCAAGTGAACTTGGTATGCTTTTGCAGCCCCAAGTAGCGTTTCTCTATTTATGCTTGTAAAGTTCTTTTTATCCCACCCTGATAAGCAGTTATATTTTGGGGCTTTTTAGCCCAGCCCAGAAACTTGATAAGGGAAAAGCAGGAGCCCTCTGCTTCTGTGGCACTGGAGGCTGAATAACTCTCAAAAGAAATATCAACTTTATTAAACAGGCAGGGATGGAATATGGGCAGTTGGGATGAAATTGCTGAGATAAATTTGTTGGTAGAATAGAATACTTTCAAAGTAATAGGCAAAATAGTTTTCTAGCAGTTTAGTTTCAGTGTTTACAAACCTTAAAAGTTAGAGGTGTTTTCCACTGTGGCTTTCACCACATGAGGCACTAGTTAGAATAGAAGAGTTACGTACAAAAGAAGATCACTTAATATCTAGAATGTATAAATTTGTGTTAAAAATGGAACTGGAAGAGGAACAGGTGAAGGATTGCATGATTAAATGGGCTAAAAATTTTGGATATACTATCCATATGGAGCAGTGGGAGAAAAAGTGAAATTATGGTCTAAAATTTAAATTATGTTACAATCTGAAAGAGAATTTTTATAAAATTCTCTCGAGTCACTCCCGCCCACGCAGCAAGCCGGCTGTCCTGGTGCGCTGCGGAGCTGGCAACAACGCAAGTGGCTCGGAGGCTGCCCGCGCCATTCACCTGCCCCGCAAGACAAGGGGCAGCCAGCTTGTCTGCGCACCCCCTGTCCTGGGGAAAGGCGAACGGCACAGGCGGCCTCCCAGCCTCCCGCGCTGCCTTTTGCCTTTCCCCAGGACAAGGGGCGGCTGGCTTGCCCACGCACCCCTTGTGGGATGTACTAAAACAAATGACAGAATTGCCCATTGAAAATAATGGGAGAGGCTTGAATGCCCATTGGAAATAATGAGAACCTGGAATGCCCATAGACTTGCATGGGCTCCATTGAAACACATTAGAGCAAAAAAAAAGGTGCAAAGAAAATGTGGAATGAATTTTGAAGGAAACTCTCTGGGCCCAGATAGACTGTTCTGGGACTGGATTGACAGGTCCCTGAGTGCAATGATGGCCCTTGGGTGTCTCAGATGGGTGTCTCAGATATATATTATTTTTTACTTTATTACAACAGATAACAAGCAAAAATTCACATAAAAGAAACAAGAACATAAACATGGAAAAAACAAAACAAAACAAGAATGAATGAAAAAGAGCATCAAGGGAGACATACCATTTTGGACATTTTACAAAATGTCTTTAAACATTACATAATCAATAACTGTTCCGTAATACCCATATCTTTACTAAGTATATAACTTTGACTTTACTGCAAAGATATCCACATTTTTTTATATATTTCAGCCTATTATTTATTGCCTGCCTTACAAATCTAATTTTCGAATCCACAAATCATTAACCCTGACTTCTCTTTTACATACAGAAAGTCCATGAAAGGTTTCCAGGTCTTCACAAAGTTGGCTGTCATTTTATCCCTCAGCAACTCCATTAGTTTTGCCATTTCCGCAATCTCCAACATTTTAATTAACCAGTCATCTACTGCTGGAAGTTTATTCGATTTCCAATATTGTGCGTAGACTAATATTGCAGCCGTTGTCATATATCTAATCAAAATTCCAAATTCACTTTCTATTGAATTATCCACTAAGCTCAATAGGCACATCTCTGGTTTTAATTGTAAGTTACTCTTTAACATTTTTTGCATTGTTAAGTATATTTGTTTCCAATACTTTTTAGCAATGGAGCAGGTCCACCACATATGGTAGAAGGAACTCTCATTTTTTTGGCATTTTCAACATTTATTTGACACCTCATTAAACATCTTAGCTAATTTTTGTGGTGTCATGTATAGACATGGGCACGATCTGAATTATGATTTCAAAAAGTCCCCTATTTTGGCATTTGCTCCATAGTGACTCAGCTAATCGGTTCTGTCCATGGCAACCGATCCAGCAGTCGGGAGTTTGCTTGTTTGGGACTTGATCGTATATATCGGTTTCTGTTCGGAATTGCAGACACTCTGGCACCAGTAATTAATTCCCGGGGCAATGGAGTCAGGGGGGGAATGAGCTGTCTTTGCCCTCCTTCTGTCACCCTTTCCTTGATTAGCAGGCTTCCTTCCAACCACGGAGCAGCAACCCAGGGGAGGGAGGGGGAAGGGGGTGGTCACAAAGGAAAGGCAAAAGGCAGTGCGGGAGGCTGGGAGGCCGCCTGCACCATTCGCCTTTCCCCAGGACAAGGGGCGTGTGAGCAAGCCAGCCACCCCTTGTCCGGGGGAAAGGCAAAAGGCAGCGTGGGAGGCCACCCACGCCATTCGTCTTTCCCTGGGACAAGGGGGGGATGTACTAAAACGAATGACAGGATTGCCCATTGAAAATAATGGGAGAGGCTTGAATGCCCGTTGGAAATAATGGGAACCTGGAATGCCTATTGACTTGCATGGGCTCCATTGAAACACATTAGAGCCAAAAAAAAAGGTGCAAAGAAAACGTGGAATGGATTTTGAAGGAAACTCTCTGGGCCCAGATAGACTGTTCTGGGACTGGATTGACAGGTCCCTGAGTGCAATGATGGCCCTTGGGTGTCTCAGATGGGCTCTGGGACTGGAATGACAGGCCCCTGACTGGAATGACGACCCCTAAGTGTGACAGAAAGGGTCTGGGACTGGAATGACAGGCCCCTCACAGGAATGACGACCCCTAAGTGTGACAGAAGGGGTCTGGGACTGGAATGACAGGCCCCTACCTGGAATGACAGCCCCTGGGTCTGCCAGAAGGGCTCTGGGACTGGAATGACAGCCCCCTGACAGGAATGACAACCCCTAAGTGTGACAGAAGGGGTCTGGGCCTGGAATGACAGGCCCCTACCTGGAATGACGGCCTCTGGGTCTGCCAGAAGGGCTCTGGGACTGGAATGACAGGCCCCTGACTGTCACCCAGGGACCATCATTCCAGTCCCAGACCCCTTCTGTCACACCCAGGGGCCATCATTGCACTCAGGGGCCTATCAATCCAGTCCCAGAACAGTCTATCTGGGCCCAGAGAGTTTCCTTCAAAATCCATTCCACGTTTTCTTTGCACCTTTTTTTTTGGCTCTAATGTGTTTCAATGGAGCCCATGCAAGTCAATAGGCATTCCAGGTTCCCATTATTTCCAACGGGCATTCAAGCCTCTCCCATTATTTTCAATGGGCAATCCTGTCATTCGTTTTAGTACATCCCGCCCTTGTCCCAGGGAAAGACGAATGGCGTGGGTGGCCTCCCACGCTGCCTTTTGCCTTTCCCCCGGACAAGGGGTGGCTGGCTTGCTCACACGCCCCTTGTCCTGGGGAAAGGCGAATGGTGCAGGCGGCCTCCCAGCCTCCCGCACTGCCTTTTGCCTTTCCTTTGTGACCACCCCCTTCCCCCTCCCTCCCCTGGGTTGCTGCTCCGTGGTTGGAAGGAAGCCTGCTAATCAAGGAAAGGGTGACAGAAGGAGGGCAAAGACAGCTCATTCCCCCCCTGACTCCATTGCCCCGGGAATTAATTACTGGTGCCAGAGTGTCTGCAATTCCGAACAGAAACCGATATATACGATCAAGTCCCAAACAAGCAAACTCCCGACTGCTGGATCGGTTGCCATGGACAGAACCGATTAGCTGAGTCACTATGGAGCAAATGCCAAAATAGGGGACTTTTTGAAATCATAATTCAGATCGTGCCCATGTCTATACATGACACCACAAAAATTAGCTAAGATGTTTAATGAGGTGTCAAATAAATGTTGAAAATGCCAAAAAAATGAGAGTTCCTTCTACCATATGTGGTGGACCTGCTCCATTGCTAAAAAGTATTGGAAACAAATATACTTAACAATGCAAAAAATGTTAAAGAGTAACTTACAATTAAAACCAGAGATGTGCCTATTGAGCTTAGTGGATAATTCAATAGAAAGTGAATTTGGAATTTTGATTAGATATATGACAACGGCTGCAATATTAGTCTACGCACAATATTGGAAATCGAATAAACTTCCAGCAGTAGATGACTGGTTAATTAAAATGTTGGAGATTGCGGAAATGGCAAAACTAATGGAGTTGCTGAGGGATAAAATGACAGCCAACTTTGTGAAGACCTGGAAACCTTTCATGGACTTTCTGTATGTAAAAGAGAAGTCAGGGTTAATGATTTGTGGATTCGAAAATTAGATTTGTAAGGCAGGCAATAAATAATAGGCTGAAATATATAAAAAAATGTGGATATCTTTGCAGTAAAGTCAAAGTTATATACTTAGTAAAGATATGGGTATTACGGAACAGTTATTGATTATGTAATGTTTAAAGACATTTTGTAAAATGTCCAAAATGGTATGTCTCCCTTGATGCTCTTTTTCATTCATTCTTGTTTTGTTTTGTTTTTTCCATGTTTATGTTCTTGTTTCTTTTATGTGAATTTTTGCTTGTTATCTGTTGTAATAAAGTAAAAAATAATATATATATATATATATTAAAAAAGTCAAATTTTCAGCTAAAAAAGAGTTAGAGGTGTTTTGTTTAATACTTTCGTTAAAGCAATAATGTTTCTTCACAGATTTCCCTTTTCAATTTGGGTGTCCTGATGTTTGTTCAACACTATTTTCCCTTTACAACAGACTGGGGTCCTCCTTAGAGCCAAACCCCCTTCTAGACACTAGGCTAGAATTCTTCTTCTTCACCTAAAAAAACATAACTTTATTCACTTGGCTTAAATGGAAGTCTCCATTTACTGTCCACTCATTCTACCAAAAACGTACACCCAGTTCTATCTTGGCTGTGTAAACAGATTTCAACTTGTGCTGGCTTTTATACTTGGAATCCTTAACTAAAAGTCTTTCATAAGACAAGGTTGTTACAGATAGGGCAAATGTTTTCCTTTTCCTCACTTCAAAGGGGAATCTGTCTGACCCTCTTTGCCAGACTCTCACACACTCAACTGAGCTAAAAAAAAAAAAAACCCTCTGTCAACACCAACTGTCATCCTGAGGGCTGGTTCTGCCGGGTCAATCAGAGAGAGAAGGGAATGACCTGTCAATCAAGCTCCCATCCCAGGTAGTTATTAACTCCATTCCCTTCCATCTCTCTGAGTGCTGCACTAAGGAAACCTTCTTTATAGTGAATTCTGTCACACAAGTATACAGGGAATTGGTGCCTGACAGACAGGACATTTGCCCATCCATTGCACCACCCATAGTCACAGAATGCTGAGAGAATAACAAAAGGGTTATTAATTCTTGGTTTTCTCTCACACAAGTTTTCTGTAAGTTAATGTTTTCTTGTAGGAAAGCAAAGAGCATAAGCAGTTTTACCACACTCTTCAGTAGATGATATCTGTGGCAGCAGGTTTAGCAACATAGTCTAACTGGAAGTCTAATTTACCTGTCTGTCTCACTATGTTTCCCTTTCAAAGAAAGCTAACAGCACTAATTAGTCATGCTGATCTTCCTCTGATTGCATGTCTCTTTTTCCTGAGGCAATTCTTTTGTCAAATGTTCTCAGTTCTGCTAGTTTCAAAGTTTTTTTTAATTACTTACCTGAAGAACTGAACAGAAACAAAAATATGAACAAAATTTTAAGGATGAATATAGATACTTTAAGGAATTGTTCTTCTGCATCCTGCTTCCAACGGAATATTAAGTGATGTACATTGCAATCCTAAGAAGAGTTACTCCAGTCTAAGGCCATTGAAATCAATGGGCTTAGACTGGTGTAACTCTGCTTAGGAATGCACTGGTAGTGGCAATCAATCTACACCACGTGGAGACTCATATTTACAATTCTTGTCAACCCCCAAAGCCACATGACTACTCTCTACTGCACACCACCCCAAATACAACCAAACAATAGTATATAACTGTAGCATAGATAGAACCCATTTATCAGAGTACCTCTACGCATGTAGGCTTGTTTCTTTCTGCTACTATTGAACCTTAAGTAGCCCTTGTATATCTGGAGTGATCTGAAAGGCTTGCAACTCAAGAGTTACGACTACAGATGGGCACGATCCAAAAAAAATTAATGATCAAGCTGATCATGGATCAGCGCCAGTGACAATCCCGATTTAACGACCTGCACCGAACATCTCCCATTCCTGATCCGTGGATCGTGGATCGTGGATTGTGGAGGCGAAAGTGGAGGGGCACCCCACTGTTCCCAGCGATACAGGGACAGTGGGTGATGCCAGCGGCATCTGTGTTTGTGTTTGGCCATCTGTGTTTGGCCGTCAGAGCTGCCTATCAGGGTTTGCAGGGATGAGATTGGAGTGCCCATGGCTACATAACACCCCCTTCCCCCTCCCTCCCCTGGGTGTCTTCTCCCAACTGGTGACTGCTTTGCTGCTTCGTGGTTGGAAGGAAGCCCTGCTGATCAAGGAAAGCTGGGCTTCAATTTGGGTTTCCAGGGCGACAGAAGGAGGGCAAACAGAGCTCAGGCATTCCCCTGGCTCAGTTGCCAGAGGAATAAATTGCTGGTGCCTGAGTGTCTGGATCCCCGATCCGAGCCTGATCGCCCCAATCCAGGCCCCTCCGGATCGCTGGGTCATTGGCCGCGGACGATAACGATCCGCCGGGTCACGATCGTGCGATCACCATTATCGTGCGTTTTTTCGATCATAATGTGCATTGTGCCCATCTCTAGTTACGACACAAAATATTTTACAAGCTTATGCATTCTCTAGAACTCTTTATTGGGCTGGATGTTTAAAAAATAAACACTGCATTTTGTTGAGTTCCTTTCAAGTTTTACTCTATATCTGCCCGATATGAGGTGATTAGAAACTTCCTCCATGCTAGTTTTTTCTGCTTGCATGTAGTTTTGTTTTATGGACTAGCCTTCAACAGTGGTATGGCCCATTCCACCACCTAATTCAGCTGCATACGTTGATCCAGCCTCATACACATTTTCTCAACGCTGATATGGCCACCCTTGACAAGTTGTGTCATGTTTTAAAAATAAGACTTCAGTTTTGTCTTGCACCCATTGTAATCATGAAAATCTCCCAATTTCTAAAGAAATCATTCACTTTCCTGGAACATGGGATTGGTATTGCAGGGAACGGATGCTCAGAAGAGCCACAGGTGGCATGTCACAGGGCTACATTACAAGCCACTGAGTGAGTAAAACTGGATTAGGGGATTAGACAGATTCTTGGCTGACAGGTGCATCAATGGCTTCCAACTACAGTGTCTAACAGAAACTTAAGTATTCAGAAGAACCAAACAGCTGAATACCACTGCTTGGAGGAAGCATCAGAGGAAGGTCTTGGCCCCCAGAGCCACTCTCTGGGTGAAACAGAATGGTGAACTAGATGGACACTGATTTGATCCAACAGGGCTCTTGTTATGGTCTAAATATAAATTTTTATTTGTTTGTCTGTTTGTTGCATTTCTAGAGTGCCCTCCCCATCAGACAGGCTCAGGGCAGTGTAACATCATACAATTTGTAACATACAGTTTAAAAAACAATAAAAACATTATAAATAAACATTAAAACACTATTCCATATACAATAAAAATGTCTCAATTGGCAGATATAAATATTAAAATACAGCATTTTAGGAGCAGGGCTTGGCTCTTACATCATGCCCTGCATCACACTTATGAGCTCTTGCATGGGTGGTGGACAGTCTTCAGTGCTATGGCTGGCGAGAGGACAGCCTAGCCCCCACCAAATGCCTGGTGGAACATCTCCATCTTGCAGGCCTGGCAGAAAGATAACAAATCCCGCCGGGCCCTAGTTTCCTCAGATGGAGAGTTCCACCATGTCGGAGCCAGGACTGAAAAGAGTCAGGCTCTGGTAGAGGCTAGACGGACCTCCCTTGGGCCAGGGACCATCAGCAACTGCTTATTAGCTGATCGAAGTGGCCTCCAGGGAACATATGGGGAGAGGTGGTCCCGAAGGTATGCTGGGCCCAGTCCACATAGGGCTTTATAGGTCAAAACCCGAACCTTGAACCGGACCCGGTACTCAACTGGTAACCAGTGCAGCTGATGGAGGATGGGTGTTATAAAGGTCCAATGAAACATACAACGATCAGAAACAGCAGGACAAAGCTGATGCAAATGACTGGTTTGAAAACTATATAATTTCTGCAAAGCAAACAATTAGCCAAAAACTGCCGATTAGCACAACTTCAGACAATGACTTCCGATTTTGAAATTATAGAGGCCAAAAATGTTTTTCATGGTAGGCAGCAGCTTCTTTATATCAGAGCTTTTGTTATTAATAATGCATAATTTTGATATTCTGCACCTGTTTCAATATTTATATGCCAAAATCAGGAGGATAAAAATGTTCTATTATTACATGCTGGGGAATTAGTATAAGGTGTTGACTCAATAAGTTGTTTAAACTAAAGAGTAAGTACATTTATAAATAAGCAATAGGGTGTTACTGTCCAGTTATCTTTCACTTCTTTCGAACGTTCACAGGCTTTCACAAGATCATCCGAAGAATAATATATCTCAGATATTTTATAGGAGAAGAATAGTTGTATCAAAAATGGGTACAAATGTGTTTTAAACATGTGCTTAGATGCAGCCCTTGTGAAAGAATGACAATCAAGAGTGGGGAAGAGACTACCAACTATATGAGGACTGATTTATATATCCGGTATCTCCTACATAGTCAGACCCATTCCTTGTCCCAGTGAATCGGTACTAGGAGCTACGGATCAGTAATAGGAACTGTCACTGATTTAGAAACGCTTCTCAAGTCCTCTGCAATAGGAATTCTCTCTGTTGTGATTTGAGTTGTCTATGTCATGGAATGGATCTGCGTACACATTTTGGTGTATTCTGGGGAAGGGGATGCACTGATACACAGATGGATATATTATCATTCTGGGGAAGTAGTATGGAACTCAGACTTCCACCCATATCAAATACGCATAAAACACGTATTTCAAAAAACCCAAAATGAAGATCATGTGTGTATCCCCTCAAATGAAGTTCATAGAAATGTTTGATGAAACATCCAAAGCATATTGATAAGAACAGTTCATACAAGAGAAAAAAAAGTTGGGGATGGTATACATTCAATCCTGCTTGATCTATCCTGTCTTGTTATCCTTGTTTTGCGCAGCACTTCTTGGAGTTATTCCATACATTATGCTGAGATAAATCCAGCTAATCTTGACAAGGAGCTCCATACATATGGGACTTCCATATCAGCAAAGCACGTATATTTGTAATACAGGTAACCTTCAGGCTATGTGGCAGTCATTAGAACTAAGTCTTCCAATGCAGGTTTTTAGGGGTGGTATGGCAATGCCCAGCAGAGAAGCAGGTCATCTTCTCCGACTAGATGCATTTCTTTTTGTTGGGCTCCAAGGCTGGAATTGCATCTGACTATGGGAAAACAAGTGCATGAGGAATGGACTGCAGCAGGGAGCAGAAGTGGTTATTTTACACAAAGCCTCCCACCTGCAACTTTTCTACAGGTAATTCCTCCAACACTTTTGCTGATTGCTCCACCTGCATTACTAGTGTTTGGTGGCAAATCAAATTCAGAGACGTGAAATGATGGCTTTTATTTGTAATTTCACTTTCTATTAGGGACTTTTGGTTCATTTTATTGGACAGTAGAACAGAGTTGTGTAGTTGTATTTCAGATGCTGATGGAACTTACACACTTAGTATATTTATATTTATTCACTACTTTTCTCCCTGAATGGACCCAAAGTAGCTTATAACATAATTAAAACTATGATGAAAATACAATAAATAAAAACACACACATTCAATGTAAATAGAACAAACAGAAAGTAAACTATAATTTGGGCTGCTCCGGAATCCAATAGTCCAATTCATTCAAGGGCATGAACCCAGGACCTGTGCCTCTGGACACTCCCAAGTTTATACCTTAAAACAAGAAGAGTGAGGAAGAGGGGAGCACAGGTTAGGTGATATGGTTGGCAGCAATGATGCTCCACCCATTCTGCCCTCCCCACTTCAGGACATGTAAAGTAGTTCCTCAACACAGCAGTGGGAGGCATTAAATAAGATACCATTTCATTTGTTGTGTACTTTATTACAATTGCATAATACATGGTTGAATTTTTATCAGGTTGCTTTTAGAAATGTTCTGCAAGCTGCCTTAATTGCCCCTCTCCCCTGTAAAAAGGAATGTGGATTTTAACATGAATTAAATGTAAATACATAAAATATCAGTCTAATGTTTCTTCTCTCCAAAGCAGTTCCCATTATGTTAGATTCCGTGTAGTATATCATGTGGTTTTTCAGATTGAAGGAATGCATGAGATATTCTGCTCTTTCTTGCGTTTGAACGTGTGCTCCAATAAACAATGCAATAGAACTTGGATTGCAGACACTATAAAACGATGTAAATAAAATCTGAATAAGGCAACAAAAACTGTCTGAGGCCATAATGAAGAAAGGCAGTTACAAATGTAGAGGGCATTGCAGTAAAGACAGAGAAGTGATACATACACTAAACATCACAATAGGCTGCAGTATTATCCCTTATAGAACTTATGACTTCAGCTGTTCCATTACGCTTCTACTTGCAACAAAGCCCGTTGTAGGAAAAAATAGAACAGAATCTAGAAAGGGGAGGGTGGGCAGGTGGGCATTGCCTCCTCTGTGACTGATATCAGCTGGATGAAGGCAGGGGGGTGGGCATTGCCACATCCTCTGCACCTGATCACTGCCGAGTGAAGGCAGGCAGGCATTGCCTCCTGCTCCCCTCCTGCTCCCAGGCAGGTGAAGGGGGGGCGGACATTGCCTTCTGTTCTGTGCCTGATCATGGTTGGGTGAAGGCGGGGGGGGCATTGCCACCTGCTCCTCTCCTGATCCTAGCTGGGTGAAGGGCAGACAGGCATTGCCACCTGCTCTGCTTTTGATCCCAGTTGGGTGAAAGAGAGGGATGGGCATTGCCACCTGCTTTGCTCCTCATCCCAGCTGGGTGAATGCAGGGGGGGCAGGCATTGCCACCTGCTTCTCTTCTGATCCCAGCTAGGAGAAGCCGGGGGTCGTGTATTGCCCCTTCCTCCACTCCTGATTCCAGCTGGGTGAAGGCAAGGGGCAATTATTGCCCCCTCTCTGTTCCTGATCCCAGCTGAGTGAAGATGGGGAGCAGGCATTGCCACCTGGGCTCTTTTCACACTGCTTACCTGCTCCCAGGATGTTGTGAAATATCGCACAAAAACGTGGAAGATAGCGTCTTCTCGTGAGAGTTTTGTGCGACATCACACAAAACCAAGGGCTTTTTTTCAGGGGGAACGTGGGGGAACGGAGTTCCGGAACCTCTTGAAAATGGTCACATGGCTGGTGGTCCTGCCCCCTGATCTCCAGACAGAGGGGAGTTTAGATTGCCCTCCACGCCTTGTTCAATAGACTTTCCTGCATACTTCATCAAACAGATGTCCCCTTCCACATGCAAAGATTCCCTACACTCATGGAAACAGGGTTTTTTTGTGTGCCTGGGTCACACTGCTGGATTTAATGGAGAAGAAACACAGTGAAGTTTTCAAATTATGCTTGTCCTACCCTTGATCATGGGGCTTCACGACCAATCCTAAGCAGATCTACTCAGAAATCAGTCACATGTTATTAATGGAGCTTACACCCAGGAAAAGGTCCTTAGGCGTCTTAACTATGGCTGATTCCGCACACGTTGGATAATGCACTTTCAATGCACTTTATCAATCGTTTGAGGTGGATTTTTTGTTCCGCACACAAAAAAATCCATTCCAAATGATCTATAAAGAGGATTGGAAGTGCATTATCCAACGTGTGTGGTATCACTCTATGTTAATTTCACCTACAGTATTTTATTTGTTTATTTACTTTATTTATACCCCACCTTTTCCCAATCGGGACCCTAAGTGGCTTACATCATTCTCCACTCCTCCCTTTTATCCTAAGTTAGGCTGAGTATCCATAAAAGCTTCTTCTGTGGAGGATGCCCCAGGCACCGTTTAGGGTTGAAGGCCTGCAGCAGGACAAGGGAAAAGGTGGACCCCCCCCTTCATTCTAAAGAAATTCTTCATGTAATTCAAGGTCGCAAGTTCTTAGGAAGAAGCATAAGATATAAATATGCATAAGCTCATGCTTTCCAGTTGTAACCTCTGTTGTTTTCTTTCTCACCCACACAGAACATGCTTTTTATAACTGTACAATTAGCATTCTTTTATTTCTCAAATTTGTGATCATTAGTTGGTACCAATTAACATGCTTTACTTTTCTCTAGTTGAGCATAAAATTTTAGAAACAGTGTAATAGAAGAATGAGTAATTTTCATTGTAATAGATACAAGCTGCCTTATGCTTTACAATTTTGGCTATTAGTCAAGAACCTATTTAATCCGTCAAGTTCGTATTGAACCAGACTCTCTTCATAATAAAGTTAAGAAATAACACTTGCAATCTCCTTTCACTTCCATTCAGGAAATATTTTCGAAGGAAGACAAAGACACTCTGTCAAAGGAAGTCCAGAGAATAATGAGAACTAGCTGATCTTTTTAATCCGTGTGACTTTGACTCTTACATAATGCTTAAGAGTTCCTTAAACTGTCCTGTTAAATTAAAGTAGCCCATTATATTTCAAACATTTTGGTTCATGAACCTGACATTTTCTTTTTGACATCTAGGAAGGGAGGGATGAACAGTCAGCCCAGGTTACATTCTGCTGGCTTAGTTGATAATCACCCAATTTCCCTTCCTTGTGCCTCTGGCTGTGCCTAGACTTAAACTGCAGAAATATCAAAAATAAATTAATTGGCCACTTCTTAAGAGATCTGGGACTAGCTACCCCCCAAACTGGATGAGGTGTCTCTTTTTTTAAAAAAAGAATGCTGCAGAAGATGTCCCGTTTAAATAAATGGTTCTGGTCAGAGGGCTCAACAGTCTATTGTGTGTGTGGGGGGGTGGGGGTACAAATCATCTTTCCAGGATCACTCCCTAAAGACTTCTATGTTTCCCCAAACATTTTGTCACCCAGATTTCTCTGCCTCTTTCCAAATTTCCCTTAAAGGTCCCTACCTCTCACTGTATCCCAAGCCAAACAGTATGAAAAATAAAATAAAATAAATCCTTATTCATTTTAATTGGAAAGAGTGTTTTTCCTGAAAACTACCTATCACAAAGCTGTCACCAAGATTTTACTTGTAGCAGAATTTGAACCAACAATTTTCTTAATTGCTCTTAACCTACCTTCTCCGTGAAGTCCAACCATCCAGCTTTTCCCTTCTTTTTAGGAATTTGGAGTCAGGCTTTAATCAATTTCATTTTGGTCAAGGAAAATATTTGAAAAGAGGAGGGACAGAAAAGGAGGATCTGTGGAATTTCAAAATTCCACTCTGTAGATGCTCTAAGGCAGATAATGGATGATTCTGCACATGTTGGATAATGCACTTTCAATGCACTTTATCAATCGTTTGAGGTGGATTTTTTGTTCCGCACACAAAAAAATCCGTTCCAAATGATCTATAAAGAGGATTGGAAGTGCATTATCCAACGTGTGTGGAATCGCTCAATGTCTTCCCAAATCTATCCTATCCTCCTGTTAGAGGAGACCCTGTAGCATACAACACAAAACAATTGCAAGGGATGACATGAATTTTGAAGAAAAATTAACAAAGAAATTCCTCTTACAATGTAAGCGCTAAATTAATGAGACTTGAATTACCTGCAATGTAAGAGTAACTAGCTTGATGTACACATGCAAACATGTGGTAGAATTATTCATGAGGTGGGAAATTAGCTGCACCACTTCAAGCTACAAGAGGGAAGAGTCACAGTTTTAATGCTTCCCCTATATTCTCCTGAGGATCTCACATGCACACCTTCATCAGAGTGAAAGGTTCTAGCCTAGCACTTCTAAAATGCTAGTTTTCTGCATGCAGGAAATAAATCATGTTGGGGAACTTTGAAAAATGTAATCCCTCCCTCACTCTCTGAAGTGGTACAGTCCATTTTCCAGCCGCAGTGTTCTGTTATCTCATTACCATCTGACCCTGCAGTTTGTGTAGACCAGGGGTAACTTTTTCTGGCTTCTGGCCTGTGGCTTTAGGGTGTTGTATGAATCTGACTAAATTTTAATAATTATTCAAGTTCATCCATTATCTATAAGTACTTTCCTTCTCTTTCACAACTGTTCCTGTCAAACATGATGAGAATAACACTAATAAACTCTCGTCAATACAAGAGAGCCATCTTACATTTAACAACTCTGAATCGCTGATAGTTTTCTCAAATGTAGCAGGAAAGATGCATGTGCTAGATTTAAACACAGGGAAAATATTCTGCTTGACTGCTGCACACCAATGTTCACATTCCACTGTGTTTACAAGAGCTATGCCCACTGAAGGTGTTTTTATTTGCTTGGAATCTTTCCTTGTCCAGTCTTCTAGAGTCCAGCCGTTACAATTTCAACTTGTGATTCACATACACCTACAGCTTTCTTCATGCTCTTCTGTCAGCTATGCTGTACAAGAAGTGAATTATGTATTAAGCATTTATTCATCAATGCATTTTTGAAAGAGCTGTAAGATAGAAGTAGCAATGCCGAACAGTTTTAGAAGGCAGCAAGAATCTGTTTCCTTAATAACGCCTATTTTTCTTACCTGCTGTATCTTTTCTTAAAAGTTTATTAGATCCCATGACACTTGTTTAGCTTAAATACTGATGCCATTAATTAATTAGAACAATTTCCCTCACTTTTCTTTGTTATTAAAATAGCTATATTTTCCCCTGTGAGGGGACTCATAGGTCTTAATTAGTTGCAAACACTTTCACATTGTGAAAGAAGTTGGTTCATGCACATGCATCCATATCACAAAGTATTTTTGAAATTTCCCTTAGCTGTTCTACCATTATTTGGATATGAAGTTCTGATGCAATCACTCTTAAACATTTTGTTGTGTTCAATTAACCTCATATTCTTGCCAAGGGCCAGTATTAACCACAGAGTCGCCAGCCACTAATTGGCACTCGGAGAGAGACCAGGTAGGGCGGACAGCATTATGGCAAATAATGAATGGGTGGATACGAGGTAAGGGGAAGTAATCCTAATCAGGTTTACTCAGACATAAGTCCCATCATCTTATTCAATAGTGCTTATTCCAAGGAAACTGCCTATAGAACTGCAGCCTAAAATTGAAGCCTGCACATTCCCCCTTCCAAATGTCCCCAAAGCTAATTGCCATTTTGAGGTCAGGAAGGAATTCTAGTCTAGGCCAGAATGGCCAGGGATCCTGGAGGTGTTTTGCCTTCCTCTGGGTGTGTACAGGGTTTCATGGATATAGCTAGAACTATAGGAGAGCATCTCCCTTTAGTCATTTTATCTGGTAGATTTCATGGGATTCCTTATTATGGCAGGTGTTGTCCTTGTCTGATGGACTGTATTGAAACTGTTTCCCATGTTCTTCTCCAATGCTCTTTTTATCTGGTGCCATGCCAGGATCGTCTATGTCCTATATTAGCCCAACTTTCAGAGTTTTCTGTTGATTTTAAGGTTCAGTTTCTGCTTGACAACCCAGATGGGGAAATAACTGAAATAGTAGCAAAGTTTCTCTACAGTGCCATGGCTATACACCCTGACAAGTAATGCTCTATACTGGTTTTGCCCTGTTCCTATCTGTAATTTTAATCTCATTCTGTATGGACTTGTTTCTGTATTTAAAACCTTATCTTATTATATAATTGAGTAAGTGTATTTCAGACAACTCACTTTATACCCTGGTACAACACCAGATGGCGCTGCCATGGAGGGAAGACTAGGCAAGACACCATGTCCCTCCAGAAAATGGGCCATGGTGGGAAGCCCAGGCCAGGAGCAGAATGGGAGGTGGCAATGCCCACCTACCGCCTTCACCCAACTGATATTAGGAGTGAAGCAGGTGGTGATGCCCATCCCCACCTTAACACAGCTGGTATTAAGAGCAGAGTTGGTATTAGGAGCAGAGCAGGTGGAAATGCCCCCCCCCCGAACCAGTTGGTATCAGGAGTGGACCAGTTGGCAATGCCCCCCCCCAACTTAACCCAGCCAGTATTAGGAGCAGAGCAGATGGCAATGCCCATCCCCTGCCTTAACCCAGTTGGTATTAAGAGCAGAGTTGGTATTAGGAGCCGAGCAGGTGGAAATGCCCCCCCCCTGAACCAGTTGGTATCAGGAGTGGACCAGTTGGCAATGCCCCCCCCCCAACTTAACCCAGCCAGTATTAGGAGCAGAGCAGATGACAATGCCCATCCCCTGCCTTAACCCAGTTGGTATTAGGACCATAGCAGGTGGCAATGCCCACCCCTTGCCTTAATCCAGCTGGTATTAGGAGCAGAGGTGGCAATGCCCACCACCTGCCTTAACTCAGCTGGTATTAAAAGTGGAGCATAAGGCATTGCCAACCCCCCACCTTAATCCAGATGGTATTAGAAGTGGAGCAGGTGGCAATGCCCTTCTTCCTTTCACCCTGCCTAGATAAGAAGCAGAACAGGTGGCAATGCCTGCCCTCTTCAACCTACCGGATTAAGTCACTGAGCAGGCAGCAATGCACACCCTGTCTTCACCCTGCCGAAGTCAGTAGCCAAGCATGCACCAATGCAGGTGGCAATGCCCGTACCCCCTTCACTCAGCTGAGATCAGGAGCAGAGCAGGTAGTAAAGCCTGCCACCCACCTTTACCCACCCACCCACCCACCTTTACCTGTCAGGTTCAGGTGCAGAGTACGAGGCAATGCCAGTTCATCCCTTTAACCAGCAGGAAGCAGGTGGCAATGCCCACCCCCCTTCACCCAGCTGGGATCAGGCTCAGAGGAGGTGGCAATGCCTGCCCCACTTCACCCAGCCGTAGTCAGGGGCAGAAAAGGAGGCAATGCCCCCCTTTTACCCAGCATGTATCAGGCATGGAGCAGGTAGCAAAGCCCACCACCCCTTCACATGGCCAAGATCAGGTGTGGAGCAGATAACAATGCCCACCCCTCTCCTTCATCTGCTGGAATCAGTGATGGACAAGGAGCAAATGCCTGTCTTCCCGCCCTCCCCTTTCTAGAGCCCATTGTATTTTTTTCCCACAACAGGCTTTGTTGCTAGTATTTTATATATGCCCATAAAGGCTTGCTTGCTATAGGAGAACATTGCTGAATACGACCAACAAAGTCATTCAAGATAACTTTCCACTCAGAAACAGAGCTAGTAAAGCCCTATAACTAGACAGGCCACAAAGGAAGTTTAGAGGCCTAGAACAGAAAAACTTGGAGAGAGGCATAAAACAATAGAGTTACAGAATTGTATTGCCATGTGTAGATTAGAAGAGCCATCTAACTCATGTCAATGTATACAATGTACCAAGGCCCAGGAGCAAGGAGTATCTAAGAATGGGAGGAATGTCTAACTGCATAGAGCCTGGCAACATTATTCGAGGATTATTGCATTAGTGGAGGGCCAAAAGATATTCAGATGTATAAGACCCTTGTAATCACTAATTCTACATAGACTTGGTTAAGACAAGAAGTATCAAGAATGAACTAACTATTGTTACACGTTTCAAGAAGATGTTTCAAATATGGACAACCTTGTTTGGTGTATGAAGTCATAAGATAATAAGTTAGCCAAGAATTTGAGTTTTTGAAGCAGGATAGAAGGCTATTGTTCAAAGAAAGTGAAACCTTATAAATAATACTGGCTAACTTGACCGACAGATTCTTCTTAGAAGGGGCTCCTTGCCTGTGACCTTTGCATCTTTGGGTAAGATACTTTTCTGGGCTCATGTAATTGCTGTCTTTAATGATCTATGTAGTTAGAATGGATAGTATGATTTTTTTGTTGTTTGAGCTGATATTAAAATTTCAAAATCATTATATTTTGTAATAATATTATATTAGATTTTATTTACTATATTAGATTTTTAGTCCTCCCTCCCTGCCAGGTGGGCTCAGGGCAGAGTACAACATTCCAGTTTACATAAAATACAATTTTAAAAAGATAAAACATTACAGTAAAATTAAAACAACTGTATACAATAAAACTTCTCCTCAAGATGGTGATGGTAAAATACTGCATTTCAGGCATGGCCCATATGTATATAGGGTGGTGGACAGATCTTTTCAGTATGGCTGCCGGGGCCCAGCCTAGCCTCCACCACAGGCCCAGTGGAAATGTAATAAATCCCACCGGGCCCTGGTTTTATCAGACAAAGAGTTCCACCAGGCCGGGCGAGCCTCCCTTGGGCCAGGAACCACCAAAGTTGTTTATTTATAGAACAAAGTGTCCTCTGGGGTACATATAGGGAGAGACGGTCCCGCAGATATGCTGGGCCCAGTCCGCATAGGGCTTTATAGGTCAATACCAAAACCTTGAACCAGACCTGGTACTCAACTGGTAACCAATGTAGCTGGCGTAATAGAGGTGTTATATGTTCCCTAGTCGGGAATCTTGTAATCACTCGCACAGCTGCATTTTGAACCAGCTGTAGCCTCCAGATCAGGCCCAGGGGAAGCCCTGCATAGAGTGAGTTGCGGTACTCTAATCTAGAGGTGACCATTGCTTGGGTCATTTTAAAGGCTTAAAATGAAAACAGAGGCTCCATAATTATGTACAAGACCCAATAATTAATCTAGAAAGTTATCTGTGGTGTACTTTATTAAGTATTGAGACCAGAGGTTCAATTCAACATCTTTATTGAGTGGGAACAGACAGACCGAAGAAGGGGCTCAACATGAGCCAATATATACACATAAGCCACACCCCCATTTACACAATAACCAACGAGAAATGCATAACTAGAATCCTTGATTTGCATTAACTATATACATAATAACATGTTTACAAGATTGTGATTGGTCTTTATTAAAGAGGACCAGTTGGCTGCTGCCAACAATAAACCACCAATAGGAACA
Source organism: Eublepharis macularius (assembly GCF_028583425.1). Taxonomy (NCBI): domain Eukaryota; kingdom Metazoa; phylum Chordata; class Lepidosauria; order Squamata; family Eublepharidae; genus Eublepharis; species Eublepharis macularius. Next base: position 36,070,676 of record NC_072792.1, on the reverse strand, counting down.
GAGACATTAGGAGCCTAGCGTTTATTGAAGCTAACCCAATACATAACACTCCTCCCCCCTAAGCTTGGGACACCCCATTCCAAAAATAGTCCCCAAGGTAGGCTAGTGGATGGCGAACCCTCTGGGACCTGTGAAATCGCTCAGTGCCAGGGGGCCCCACGACAGAAGGCCAAGTGTCCATTACTGGCTGTGCTTCTGTGTCAGAGGAGTCCCTTGTGGAAACTTCTGTTCCACTCGAGGCTGTTGGTAGGCTGCTATAGAACTGTCACTTGTCTTTCTTGGCTTTGAGCCCAGCATTCTGGAGATGGCGGAGAACTTCTTGAAGGCATCCAGCGAGCTTGGTGGAGGATGCTCCTTGTTTGCCTTGAAGGTACTTCTGGCCCTGAATCTTGCTCTTCAGCAATTTTGTTTCACTGTTGAGACAGAGCAAAGTTAATTCATTCTAATGCCCCCCTCCAGCCTCTGCAGAGAGGAAATGGTTGCTTCTGTCCATCCCTGTGAAAAATCTGGATAGTTAATAGTACCACAAAAGATTAATAATTTATCCAGGAAATCAATTTTGAAAGGCACACATGGATGGTTTAAGTTCTCGTTAGGTGTTCTACTTTAAATTTTAAGTGATAAAACTAATTTTCTTAGCCAAATAGGTATTTTAGCAACGTGTATGTATAGTGTGGATGTTTCTTCTGGGAACATTCATACTAGTTTTGGAAAGCATGCCCAAGTGAATAATAAATCCAAAATGTAGTATGTGGGAATTTCTTGTAAGATATTAGCTTAACTAAGTTGTACTTTTACTTCAGTTTATTTTAGAAAATGTATGTTTTGGGTATAACACTCTCATTTGGAATCCAAAAATACATTAGAGGAGATGTTCTATCAATAATACAATAAAATCCATCCATTTGAAAATGCTATTACTGCTGATTTGAACATTTTCTTCCACATTTATCCATCTGTTTCACAGTGTAGAAACTTCTGTTACAGTGTCTGCTGCTGACTTCATCTCTTCCTTATGTTCCCCCAGTGATGTCTACTGAAATTCAGAGTTTCTCTGAGTATTGTTTGGTTAAGTGGAAGGTGTGGGTACTATACTAGCTGTATCTCTGGTCTATTCCTAAATAGCAAATATTATCCTAAGGATCCTTCCTCCAGCTTAAGTAGCTCTTCCATTGGCAGATGACTAGAGGACTTTGCTTAATGGAGTTGTAGGACACAGGCTACTATTGCCACCAGTCCTTCAAAAGGTAATTTTACCTGCAGAGGTGTATTACTGTATTTCCAAGATTCAGGTCCAGTAGCAATTTAAACACCAACTAAATTTCCCGGGGATGAGCTTTAGAGAGTCAAAACTCTCTTTGTCAGATACGAGGAATGGAAAAAGGAAGGAGTCCATATAATTCAGGCAGAGGTTGGGAAGGGTGTTGTAAATTAGAGTGTCAGGAAGCCAGCTATAATACATGTTGTAATTAGCTTGACAGAGCATGGGTCTGTCAATTAGCAACTATAATGCGAGAGAAATCCCTCCTATTCCATCTCATATTTCGCCACTTGATAGCACACAATATTAGTTGCTTTTTAATCCTCACTTTTCTGTATGTTTTGTTACTCCTCTGAAATGGTCATTATTCCCATAATGGGACTTGACCCTATCTTCTGGAGGGTGAGGGCAGAATAGTCCATTCTTCCTCTATATTTCCTCCATATGTGACTGCTGAGTAGCTGATCATTGCAATCAGAATGGCATTTCTTTTCCTTGGCAATAGGATGCTTTTGTAATGGCTGGAAGGGGTGTGAACATCTGCCTGTGGACTCTAGATGCTTCCTGACTCATTTGGTGAGCCTCAGCATGTTATTGTACAAATAAAGGCAATGTGATAACCAAGGAGGAAGGCAAGCTCAGCATATCAAAGACAAATGGGTTCTATTGTTGACCGAGTGCCAGTAATTCCTGATAGGCACCTTTTGTGAAAAGTGATTGGGGTATCAGCAGGAGTGATGTCCTGACTGGCAGGTGGCATCTGCAGGAATGGCTGCCATGGGTGTTATGTGAAATTTCTGTTTGACTACTACTGTTATTACGCAAACGTCTTAAAGCTTGGATTATAGGATCCATTTGCACATCATGTTCTTTAAATCTTATCATACACCAGGAATTTCCATAGTCCTTTAATTTTTCCCTAACAGGAAAAGCTAACAAAAGTAGGGATTTTTAGTTTAGAAAAAAAATAAAAAGAGATGACTAATGCAGGACAAGTGTGTATGACTATGAATGGTGTGGAGAGAATAAATAAGGCACCATTTCACTCTCTCAATCACTTTAGAAATTGTGGGCACCCAATGAAGTTGATCTAATGAATAAAGAGCTTCATCACACAGTGTACAATTAACATGAAATCCATTACCGGAGGATGTGGTGGTGACCAGTAGCTTATATACTTTAAATCAATTTTATGAAAGATAGGTACAGCCTACAAATAGATATTAACCAGAGCTTCCATGATTAGATATGGCATATACCTGGAGCATGGCTATTACAGTAGGTCTGCTTTTAATGAAAGAATACTGGTTGAAATTGATTGTGCTCTGATCTACAATGCAATACTTATTTCCTTAAAGAATTCAATCACCATGAGTGAACATCATATTAGATAAATCCATATCTGAAAACTTAACTAACTGCTATCCAAGATTTTCTATTCCTTGGCTCAATCATCAACCAACAGGGAGAATGCAACAAGGAAATCAGAAAGAGATTGAGACTTAGAAGAACAGCTGAGAGAGCTAGAGAAGATCCTTAACGATAAAGATATATTTCTGGGAACCAAGATCAAGATAATCCAAACAATGGTATTCCCCATTATGATGGATAGATGTGAAAGTTGGACAGTGAAGAAAGCTGACAGGAAGAAAATTGATTCATTTGAAATGTGGTGCTGGAGGAGAGTTTTATGGATACCACAGACAGCCAAAAAGACAAATAAGTGGGTACTAGATCAAATCAAGCCTGAATTCTCCCTAGAAGCTAAAATGACAAAATTGAGGCTATTGTACTTTGGTCACATTATGAGAAGACAAGATTCTTTGGAAAATTCAATAATGCTAGGAAAAGTAGAAGGCAGTAGGAAAAGAGGAAGACCTAAAACCAGATGGCTGAACTCAATAAAAGAAGCCACATCTTCCAGTTTGCAGGATCTGAGCAAGTCTGTTAACGCTAGGACTTTCTGGAGGTTTTTCATTCTTAGGGTCGCCAAAGGTCAGAAGCGAGTTGATGGCACATAACACACACACATGCTAGTTTACCATGGGTGGGATACAACCAACTTTCCCACTGGTGAAAAATGTAGGTCGGGGTCCCTTTTGACCACTGAAGAGGCTGTGCTTGGAATCATAGGGCTTGCATGGGTGAAAGGCAGGTGGGATGGCAGCAGTAATACAAGGAATTAGATGAGAAAGAGTGAAAAAAATGGCTGGGTCCAGCCTGGTAACAAAACAAAAATTAACTACTGGACTTTCAACAACACCTGCCTCAATTTTAGGGACAAATACAACTGCCTTACTTTTAATCCTTCAAAGGGCATTTGCATTGGATTTACTCCAGAAAGCTGGCTTTCAAAGTTGGTTTTAAATCACTTTCGTGCTGCTGCAACAATGTGTGTCAGTTCAGGCCATGGACTTGTTTAAGACATCATGTGCACTGCTGTATTCATGCTATGAAGTAAGTTATTAGTATGGGAGAAACTGCAATTGTTCAAACGTGAGTTTGGAAACTGAAAAAGAAAGAAACTATGATAATATTAGCAATCCCATTACTGGAATGCTATTTATTGCAAATTTTGCCAGTTAACTACATTTTATTTAGGATAATAGTCCTTTAATACATTCAATACATTATAAATGTGTCAGATTTGTATGTTTACATTGCTATAAATACTGCACTAACAGGTCCTTTTACTTTTACTCCCACTATATTGCACAAATAACTAGGCTGAATTCCAATAGATTTATTTTTTGTATCAGAATAAAATTAGTACTGAAGAATTGAAAAGAGGGGGGGGGCTGGCCCTTGGTGCAGTAAAATCATAAATATTCATAAGCATCAGAAAACTAAAACTAGCATGAGATTACCAACAGCCCAGGGGCCAGAAGGCTGAAATAGAAGACTTGGCATTCTGAAGTGAAAGAGCAAAACAAAAAACAGGGTTGTCGCATTGGGGCTAGAACTGATAACTTCAAATGGCTTTGCTTGGCTCGTATTCAGTGCAAATTAAATATCTATGTTTGGTTTTATCCTTTCCTATTGGTTGAGGCTGAAACCAGATGTTAATGGTATACATGTGGCTGCTACTGAAATCAGTAGCTTTGTGTCTCTTTTCTTCCCTAGTTAAAAGGGTAAAAATGAGCGACAGAATCATGCTGCAAGTTTCCCCACCTTAAAGGTAGCCCGTTAGATGAAGTTATGGTTGCCACTGAAATCAGTAGCCTTGTGTCTCCTCATTCTCTCTTCTTCAGTAAGTCTGATAAGATAATGAATGATATAATTGCGATGCATGTTCTCTTCTAAGTGGTAGCTAACAAAGTGGAGCAAGGACAGGGAAATGTGATGTGATGGCACCATGTCACGTTTTATAATATGAGGGAAGTAAAAGAAAAGGGAAGATATGTGGCTACTGTTTTGGGAGAAAGTCACATATTTGCCTTAATATCTTCTCTGGCTTGAGATTGAGAATATTGATAATGGTGCAGATCAGATTTTTTTTTTAAATCTCTCCTTTCTCCTTTCTTTTTTTTCTTTTCTTTTCAGCTTCCCTCAAGTTTTTTTTTTTAATAATAATACTTTGATTAACAAACAAAACAACAAAACAACATATCAATGAAATTACAGGCAGTTTGTAATTAATTATGTACAATAATGATATTCCTCTCTATAAACGTGCATATTAAACAACACGATACTCCCAATAAGTTTTGAACATTTCGATACAATCTAAAATAATGATTATATGGTGAAATAACCGGAGTTAGTTACTGATTGTATCCTTTCTTCTTTCTAAAGAAGAATCTTTTGTCTCAGTGTTTGTCCTTCGGTAAATCCACAAGGGGTGCCTGGCCCATACCCCTTGCTTAGTTCAATTTTCTTATTCCAATTAATGATGCATTGTGCATTTTCATTTATTTTAGAAATCTTACATCCTAACATACAAAGCATCTTGCAGTAAAAATACAAATGACTAAATTCCATTTTTAACCCCAGTCAGGGGGAGAGGGGAGAAAATTTTTACCCTGGGCCTGCCTTATGTATGATTTAATTTTTGTCAGGAATATAATAGTAATTGGCTGCTTCATGTATAAGCTAGAAGTTAGAAAAGTGCATTAAACAACAGGTATCTGCTAGCACTGCTATTTGTCTACTTCAACCCCATCCAGGGCTATTGCAATTTATTAAGTGTAACTACATACAATGGAAGCTGGGTCAGGAATGATATAAATAGACAAAACCCAATAAGCAACATAAACAGAATAATAATTTTGAACCAATTGCTAATACACTTAAGGAAGCGTGAACAGCCAGGGACCCACATATCCATCTTTGTTTTTCCCTCCTTCTCAAATTGTGCATGTACCTCAAGACAGCAAAATGGAATAGAATACGGTACTCCTGGCTGCCGTGCAGCGGCTTGAGCCAGGAACCGTATTTTGCCCCCTTGGAAGGAGGAGGAGGCAGAGGCATCTCCCGGGCATACAGAGACTTGGCTGGGGGGGGGGGGGCAGAGACAGAGCCTTCAGAAGGCAAGCGAAGCCGAGGTAAAGCCAATACATTGATGGCTTCCACCTGGGATGGTGGGGCTCACACAGACAGGTCAAGGCGATGGTCCAGGGATGACCCCGTGGCTTGACCTGTACCGCTAGTTGGCCCTTGCCGTATTTAATGGTTGTTATATTAATAAAGTGGCCCTTTAGTTCCAAACCTTGTGCCTGCCTCTTTATTCCAACTGGGGGTGGGTGGGCAAACAGTTGCCCGATATCATGCATGGATTTGTGCATGCAAAATTTCAGCATGCCTGCCCTATATTGTGCATTGGTTTGCACACATTTTGGGGAGGGGTTGGGTAGGCAAGAACACCAAAGTGCTTTGAGAAAGCAAGGCTGTCTAAAGTACTCCACAGATATTCCATGAATCCCTGGGAGCATTCTATGGAAACAAAGGGACAGGTTTCAAAGATCTTTAATGCATCCTAGGATTCATCAACCACACCTGCATACTCCACGTCAGTATCATTTAATGTAATTTCACATTGAAAATTCATTATGCTAATCTTTAAACGAATGTGCAGAATAAATTGGCACTTAATTTGCTATAGACTGTTCCACAGTACTCCACGGTATTCATATTTTTTCATTAAACTGTCTCGAATTATTTTGCTAGTGTTTATTTGTTTTGTGTTGATTTTTTTTGCATACTCTTACATATGTTAGCATAAGCGTTTGGGAAAAAAAGATTTGTTTACTGTACAAACCTGCATATTTTAATGTTCTCTGTTTTCAATTTAGACAGCCAGTTAACAGAAAAAATCAAATGAAAGACGTCAACAGTATAAGCCAACTTGGGGTGGGGGGAGGGAATAGGATGTTGATAGCAAATGAAGATTGTGCATTATTTGAGTCATGCATTTCTTTTTTCTAATTTGCATACTAGAGGCAGGCAATGGCAAACCACCTCTGTTAGTCTCTTGCCATGAAAACCCCACTAGGGGTTGCCACAAGTCAGCCATTACTTGACAGCAGTCTCAACCACCACTTTGCATACTAATTGATAAATGTTTGCTTTGTTAAATATATACACAATTTCTGTTCCAGAACATTTGCAGTCACATTTTATACTATCATTCACTTCATAGTTTAGCAGTTGTGAAATATAAGCCTTTAAAAATAATACAGGCCTGTACAACTTGCGATTCACTAAACCAGTGTGTATGTGAGATCACATGCTTAAACATTAACTGTTTTACTGCATCCCAGCTGGGTAAAGGGCCAGTTATGAAGGCCTGTTTTTGTGTTTTATATCAATTTTTTGTACATCAAAATAAAGGTAATTTAGCTGTCAGCAAACCCAGCTAATTAGACAGAAGCTTAGTTTGTATGTACGTATCTTCCACTGAAGTAATCTATAAAGCTGGCCTGTGTTCAATCTATATGGCTTGTGTTTAACATACTTAAAGTGTTACCCCCCCCCCCCCTAGATCACCCATTATAACCTCTAAAGTTAACCAAGATGCTTCCATTGCACAGATGGTATTATCAAGACAGCACATCAAGCATTCATTTCGTGGAGATTTCGTGGATATTTCCAAATTCTGTCGAAGTCTAACAGCCAACCTTTTCTTTCAGAACACCTTTTATTAAGAATGGCATCGCAGGTTTTGTTTTGTCAAGATAGGGCCACTTCTCAATGGCAGAGCATCTGAATTGCATGCACAAGATTCCAGGTTCAATTCCCGACTTTTCTCCTTAAAAAAGATCCAGTAGTAGAATATATGAAAAAGATCTACTTGAGACCACGGAGAGCTGCTGTCTGAGAGAAGAGGTAATACTAATAGACCAATTGTCTGAATCAGTAGACGACAACTTCATTGGTTTTAAGCAGGGGTCATTTCGTAGAAAAAGAGCTGGAGGAACTCATTAGCACAACTCATTAGCATAACTCATTAGCATATGCCATGCCCCCTGACATCACCGGGAGTGTGTCATTGGCATAACTGATTTGTATATGCCACACCCCCTGACATCACCTATCCTGGCTGTTTTGGATCCAATCCTGGCCATTCAGGGCCAAAATTGGGCCCAAAATGGCAAAAGGGGGCTGAAAATGGCTGAAAAGGGGCCCAAAATGGTCAGGACTGGGCCGCTGCTGAGTGGGAGAGTGATCCACCACCTGTTTCGGCCCCAATCCAGGCTGAAACAGGCCCAAAATGGGCGGGGCCACCTGACATGTGACCTCTTTGGGGAACTGATGGAACTCCATTCCCACGTGTTCCCCCTCGAAATGAGCCCTGGTTTTAAGACATTTGAAGATTGTTACAAGGGGTGTGCACTGAGAAAAATTTCATTGTAATTTCTGATCCTAATATTAAGGAGGGAGGAATTTTTACCATCATTGCTTATTTCTGAGTAAAATCTGTGTGTTTTATCTTCCAGAACATTATTTTCTAAGGGAAATCTAGTCAAGAGTTTGGGGCAATTGTTTATACGGACAATGACACAAGATTTGCAGAGAACACAGTCCTCCCTCAAGTCTAAAGTCCTCCAAAATGTCAAGCAGATTGAACAAAGTAGGTCCTTCTTTGCACAGCTGAACTTATCACTACTGATTTCTAAAATGGCAGCAGCTTAGCAGGACACAGTTCCCCACCCATTCACTTCATTTTCCTACTCTTGCAGTGACTGACTGACTGAAAAGATTTTTACCTTTTTGCTGAATGCTGTTTGCCATGCTTCCTTGTTGAGGTCTGTTTAACAATGTAAGTAATGAGAACAGCAGTTTTTCCATCATTCCCTATCAGGAATGATAGGGATTCATTTTTCAACCAAATATCACCAAAATTATAGCCCATCAAAGAACCACCTAGTTTCAAGATATTTGGACAAATAATTTATATTCTACAGGGCCCTGAATATGGTCCACCCCACCATTGTAATTGCACTTCCATTAATCTCTATAGGGGACCTTTCCAGGGGGCTGCAGTCTATGTTTTTCAACCAAATTGCAGCAGAGCTTCTTCTGCCTGTCCAACAAAGAACCCTAAAGTTTCAAGCAAATTGGGTTCGAATTCTATGGGCCCCTGGATTATCCCAAGCTTTCTAGTTTTAGAGGGAAAAAACTCTCTCTCTCTCTCTCTCTCTCTCTCTCTCTCTCTCTCTTAACACAAGGGAGGGGGGAAGGAGAATAGCTGCTCTCTGCAACTTGGCATTGGCTTTCAAGGATCTGTTTGGAAGGGAGAGATGTAATTGTCTAGGAAATTAATAGACTGGCTGAGAGTGCTTTGTAGCCCTCCCTGGCAATGGTCTGATTGGAAGGTGGAAACACTGTTGTCCAAGAAATCAATAGGATTCTGTGCTAATGCTACGTGGATGGTAAGCATAATTTGAAAAAAAGGGGTGTTGAGGGGAGGGTTTTTTGTTAGTGCAAGCATCTTGGATTTGTAAGAGTCGGGTCCAACAGCATCTTAAAGACCAAGTAGATTGGGAGCTTTGACTCTTGAAAGCTCATATCTTGGAAATCTAGTTGATCTTTAAGGTGCTACTTGTTTTTTTACTACAAACCAACACAGGTATCTACCTGAAACTATCATGGTTTTGTGTTACCATTCTGGAAAATCAAGGTATGCTTCAAAACAGTGATTTCTGTGCATATCTTCGGCTTGGGAATTCTGTTTTACGCACCCTTAGTTGTGACATAAATATTGAATTTGCTGTTAAATTGATTTTAAGATTACACTAGCTTATATAATTTAGTATACTGCTGCTAAGATTGATGATGAATTCCAAACTAAGTGATATTATATTAATTTTTTAGTTCTGCTTATGAAGATCTATATTCCAGACATTCAGACTCCCTGGTTAAATATTGCTTCTCTCTAATCAACTACAGTAAGATTTCCAAAGGACAAAGTTAATGGTTTGTATGCTACAATCACATTCCACATGCACTTTGCTCTGTACACAGCTCATTTCCTCTGCCACTAGTACTTTTATTTGGTCAAGGTTCACTGAAATCACTGCTCTTGTGCAAATGGAAGTGCAAATGGAGATGTGCTGAGGCATGGAGAAGCGTATGTGGAATGAATTATAAAGTCATTCAGCATTATTAATTTTGTACTATTAACAACTGCATGTACATGTTAACAGTATAGATGTACCCTTAACTCAGATGCAATGAGACTGGCAGCAAAATGAACATATGAGACCGCTGTATTAATTTATTAATTTACCACTGTACTAATTGATAATATAGCATCTGCAGATTTCAAAACCATGCTGCAGTGCAACTGGGAATGATGCACACATGATCGAAGGCACCTGGTAATTCTAGTATACAATCAAAAATGGAGAAATCTGGAGCTCAGAAATTAAACCAACCAGAATTTAACACAGAATTTTCATGGACGCTTATCAATGACAAGGTGCCTACATGGAAGTATTTCTTACAGCCCTAACAGTTGTCTGTCTTGAGATTCTGAGATGGTTCCAGCTGTTTACAGAAACATGTAATATTCTGAAACAAATGTGAGCCCACAAAAGCACTGGCATCTTTGTAAAAGACCTATGGAAATCATGGTTTTAATTTGTGAGAAAGTGCTACAAGTTCATAAACAATAACTGCATTCTACTCTGCCTATTCTTCCATCTCTATACAGTGCTTTTAAAATTGATTGCCAGAAGTGCTTTCAGCTATATGTTGCAAGATTTTTTTTTACTGTATGCGGAGTCCATTATAATCTCAATGAAGTCAATGGAATATTTCCAAAAAGCAAGAGGTTCCATTTTTAGAAGAAACATTAACTAGTTTTAAGGTGTTATATGTCAGATAAAGCATCCAGTTGATAGCAGTGCACATTTGCTAGTGCCTTTCTTGATCTTTTGACATTTTGCTCCAGACAGCTCTGCTCTCAGGACTTTACAGGGAGACCGCTTGAGAGAAAGCCAAATAAAAGCTAGGATTTAATGATGGTGTTTATTTGGAAAGGGACTGGTGTTAAAGCCCTTATCTGTCTTTAATTTGTTACAACTTCAATAAGAGTGATTTGGCATGTTATATGGGTCCAGAATCCTTACTATTATATGTACATCTAAAAAATCTAAGGCATCAATGGGTTGGATCCAGGATAAAGTGGCAATTTCTGTTGATTCCCTCTTCCTGCCGCATTACTCCAGACTCAGGGCCAAGCTACACATGACGAATGACACTTGAATGGCAAGTGTATTTCTCCCTGTTCACTTGCCCTCCACTCAATCCACTTGCCGTTCAAGTGTCATTCGTCATGTGTAGCTTGGCCCTCTGTGTCCCCCAGGAACAGCAGTTTGTGGAGATCATTAGGCCCCTGTGAGTGGGGGGTGGGGACAAGTTCCGTTCTGCATTTCTGGACCCAATCCAATGAGTTGAACACAGTTGGACAACACAGTTGCTTACAACTAGCTAACAGCAATCTAATCACATTTGAAACAGTCAACCATGAAATCCTGGTGGTCTGACTTCTCTCAATTTTGGGATAAAAGGGAGTGCCCTCCATTGGTTCCCCACCTTTTTTGTTGGCAGCAAACAAACCGTTACCACAGAACAGGTGGAGTGAGCTATCTAGGACCCAGTGAGTGGAATATCCCAAAGGCAATTTTATCCTCAATGCTCTTTAATCTCTCTGTAAGACCATTGGCCAAGATTATCAGGAGCTTTGGAGTAGGTTTTCACCAATATTCTGATGACACCCAGCTTTATATCTTATCAAAGCATCTGGAGGCAAAAGTGAAAATCCTGGCCAGGGTCATTAGGCCATGGTCAAGTGGTTGAGGTAAACAAATTGAAGTTTAATCCAAGCAAGATAGAGGTGATGCTGGTTGGGAAGGCAGAATGTTTGGCTGGCACTGATTTACAAGACATAAATGTGGTTAAGCTTTCCATGGCTGATCAAATAAACCTTTGGGACTGTTTCTAGACCTGGTCTTGGTAACAGATAAATGGTTTGGGGCCATTGCTAGAAGTGTTTTCCTTCAATTAATAAACAGAAATAAAACACATTATGCAAAACATTACATAAGGTGAGGCCCTTTGTTGGCAGTGAAAATCTAAGGCAACACTAAGAAAGGTAGGGAGGCAATATAATTCAAGTCTCATCAAGGAACCAAAATACCACATCTTCCTTCCTCTTGCTGAATTATTGATTCCTTCACCTTGGATCCCAAACTTCTTAATTAGGTTCAGTTTGGATTTTTCCTTCACACCGGACCAGCTTCCCTTCTCTTCTGCTTTGGATCACAGGCTGGTGGATTATTCCCTTCAGGATAAAGCAGTGTAAGGTTTTGGTTTTTTTTCATCCTTTATTTCCCTTTAGATTCCTCATCCACTCCAACCAGCCAACAACCGAAGGTGACATTGCTAAGATTTTGTTACTGAATTGTAACATTGTTTTTGCTTCTCCTTGCATTTCATCTTGTACCTGGTTAGAAGGATAAAGATTGTTTCATTTGAAATTCTCTCTCTGTGTCTCATTCCTTAATTGGACTCTGGGACCTGTGCACACACTGGACTGTTTGACCCTGAAATAATTACCTTGCTGATATGGTGCTATCCTACACATGTAGAGGATGGTTTGCACATGTATTAATTTGGTCCTGACACATGTATTGATTTGGGTAGCACAAACAGGTGAAAACATTCCTAATTTACAATTAGTTAAAATTGTCACTTGCTAAAGAGGCATAGGGAGATGCCATGAAGGCAGGCCATGAACAAAAATAGCAGATAGAATCTACAAGGGGAAGGGAGAGGGTCTGTTTTCTTAAAAAATAAAATAGAGAGCATTGGCCAGGGAATCTAAACTCTGCCCCCTCCTACGTCTTACTACTCTACTCTCAGGTGCTTGAAACAAGATTGGAAGCATAAAGAACTTGAGTGCAGTGAAGTAAGACATGAAAGTAGACCCCTCCCCTTCTGTACAGAGAGAGATCACGGTGGCATAGTTAGAGTGCCAGTCTAAGATCTGGGAGACCCAGGTTCAAATTCTCACAGTCATCGAAGCTTGCTGGGTGAATTCATGTAAACACACGATGCTGCCTTATATTGGTCTATCAAAATCAGTATTGTTTACTCTGACTGGCAGCAGGTCTCCAGGATTTCAGGCAGAGGTCTTTCACATCACCTTCTGCCCGGTCCTTTAAACTGGAGATATCCAGCATCGAACCTGGGACCTTTTGCATGCAAAGCAAATGCTCTATGGCTGAGCTATGGCACCTGCCCATGCCACCCTTCCCCCCTCAGTTGCTATTATGAAAATTCAAGACATTAAAATATCTCAGATTCTCATATCTTGCACCTTATCAGATTTGGCTATTAGTCAGTGTCTGTCTCTTGTGTTACTAACAGCAGAGCGCACATGTTAAGAAACAATAGCAGACCTTTCCTGGGGCTAGAGGTGGGAGGATGTAGCAGTCTGCAATGCTGCCTGCTTGGATGCTACTATCTGCAAGCAAAATATTTGCCACTATTTCTGCATCAGCTGTGGATTTGTTGCAAAGGATTTGTTGCTAGAAGGAAGGGTAGAGTTTCCAAGTGTCTCCTCCTTGTTGGTCAACACTTTCACTTGTATGAAAACTACCCCATTTTTTCAGTCATTGTTGATTGAACAGAAAAAAATAAGAGGGCAACTAAGGAGGTAGGTTTAGGTGTCCTAAGTAATGCTGTCCTTGAAAGAGTTTCTTCTGTCCTCCTGCTACAGAAACAGAGGAGAGGGCAGAAAATATGGTCCCAGAGTGTGGTTGGAAGAGTGCAGTTTCTGAAGTTAAGCATATATGTAAGCCAAAGCAGATGTGACAGCATCCTTGTGGCTGCCACAGGGATGCTGCTGTCGTTTCAAGGTGATTTAAAAATGCTGATCCTTATTGGGCCCACCATGTAGTGCTCCTATTCCCCTCCCCGCAGTGAATAAATGCTTTTTATTTGTTGGGTTGGGTCATATCAAAACCCTCAACACCAGTTTAAAAAGGGTCTCTTAGCTGAGGTAGGAAGAGGGAGAGGAAGCCAAATGCTTTCTGATTTGCACTCAGACTTGGGCTCTGGTCATGCAGGTTCCACTTTCTGCAAAGAGCTGACCTTTCCAGGTATGCATGTGTGTGTGTTTGTGTGTGTGTGTGGGTGGGGGGGTGGAGATAGATATTTGGAGAATTAAAAGACCAGAAGGGATTCTTCCTTTAGTCTTCTCTAGCCTGCAATGGGAGATAAAATCTCCTGGCCCAGGAAGGAGGGTCTCTTTGGTTGAATGAGGTCAGACATCTGGCTCCTTGCAGGCAGGCAGCTCTTCGCCACATGGGGCCAAGCTACACATGACGAATGACACTTGAACAGCAAGTGTATTTCTCCCTGTTCACTTGCCCTCCACTCAATCCACTTGCCATTCAAGTGTCATTCGTCATGTGTAGCTTGGCCCTCGGAGGCTGGAGGCCTGAGCCATGACTGCAAGGTATGGGAACTTCTCAGTAAATTGGAAGTTAGAGCCTTAACAAAATAGAAAAGAGTCCAGTAGCACCTTTAAGACTAACCAACTTTACTGTAACATAGGTTAGTCTTAAAGGTGCTACTGGACTGTTTTCTATTTTGCTACTACAGACTAACATGGCTAACTCCTTTGGATCTACAGCCTTAATGGAAGATCTAATTAAGGAATGTTCAGAGGGTGGGTCAGAGGAATGGCATTTTTACGCATTTATTTTGGAATCCCTTGCTCAAGTCTGTTGTTGTGCTTAAATGTTTGAGTGTGAACATTTTTCCCATTTCTAAAACATTTTTAAAAAATTCTTTAAGTGTCGATAGCTGTTCTCTGTACTACATAGACTTCCACTGCTCATCTGCACTATTTAAAATGGGTGCCATGGGAAGGGAGTGGTCTGTTGGCAATTTGATGATCCTAATTTGATGATCCCCCAGTGATCCCCATGTACAGTAATTTGCTAATCCCCCAAATGCAGCAAGCAATCCCTATGGTTACCAAGCACTGGGTAGGAGGAGACTGGGCCCAAAGGCAGGGCTCAGAGTGACAAGCCTGCACAGGGAAGCAGGGGGGCTTGACTTTCCCCATAGGCAATTCTCACAAAGTCTAAGTGGTGGCAATGGGTACACGAGAGAAGCAGCAAAGGCCCCATCTGAGGGATGCAGGGTGGGTGGCATGGCCCAGGTGGAAACGTGGACTGCTGCTGGTTAATCCCCAGATGCCTCAGAGGGCAAGAAAAAGCAGTGATTCTGGGTGAGCAGGGCTGTTCCACTACACCTTTTCAAGTGCTGAAACAGCCATGGGTGGGGATATGGGTGCACAGGGAGGGGGAGCATGCAGAGGGAGCAAGAACATCTCAGCCTCCTGCACAGCAGATCCAACCAGGCCTTAGCAGCTTTTTAAACTCCTCTTAAAATGGCAGCAGCATCCCTATGGCAGCCACAAGAGTGCCGTCACTTCCAGTCTTGCCCTAAGTCTAGTCAGTGTCAAGAGATTCAGAGGAGTTAGCCATGTTAGTCTGTAGTTGCAAAATAGTAAGGAGTCCAGTAGCACCTTTAAGACTGACCAACATTATTGTAGCATAAGCTTTTGAGAACCACAGCTCTCTTTGTCAAGTGCATCTTTCAAGTGTCTCATGATGCAAGATAAATGGAATATATAAATGTAACAAACAAACAAAAAGTCCACCAACCTGATCTTGCAGCTGTATCAAATGTGAGATGCCCCTACAGTCAAAGCTGATAACGTATGTCCCATTATTATTTTACACCACTGACTGGCTCACCCTGTCCTAAGCCTGATTGATAAATGTTCCAAGTTTGAAAAATAACTCTGCCTTCATAGTTATGGAATTTGCTAAATGTAAAGATGTCTCTTAGCACTGGGTTTCAATCTAGTTAATTCCTTTCTGTTGACAGCTATGGCTGACATTTCAAACATCATGACTTGCTGCTAATCCATCTTAATAAGCTTCTGGCTTTGGCTCAGCCTTTTCTTACCTGTTTCCCACTTACTTTCCCCTGTCAGCATATCATTATTCATTGAGAATAAAGGGTACATGCAGAAGCAGAGGTTTCGTTTCTTAGTTTTCATCCTGATCTCCTGTGATTTTCCTTTTCACTGTTCTGAGATGAAGTAACCACCTATGTGTTCAACTGGTTTTCCAAAACTTTATGAGGGAAAGAAAGGCTTTCCCCATTTCATCAAGTAACTCCTGTCTTCCAAAAGGAAGACTGAAGATGCACCATGATCCAATCAATCTCTTACTTGCACAGGTTTATTTTATAACTTTATTTTGGTACGAAATCCTCATATCTCTGGAAAGGCTAGTTCATTCTGAGTTGAATCGAGCGAGCTCCTTCACGACAAAGGAAGACTGTTCACTCTTTCCTTGGAAGATTACTCACTTGGCAGAATGAAGTCATGGTATCCAATCCATTGCATCTAATTATATTACGAGCTTTAAAACAAGAGACAGAGACAGTACATTGCTCAGCAAACAGACTTACCTACAGGTCCTTCAAGATTGACATGGTGCTTGCTGGTAGTGGACATTCCTTTTTTTACAAGGTAAAAAAACAAGGTATGGGAAGCTGATTCTAAAAAGAGATTTTGCTCTCTTTCATTTGTGTCCAAACTGTATATGGTTAGAGTGAGTAAGAACTGAGCCAGCTCCCATTTACCAAGTACTGCTTTGGGTCCTGTTTCTTGGTCATACTTGAGTGTTATGCTGAAGGAATTGACTGCAGTGTTGGATATACAAGCCTTGAAACAGATATATTTTGATGGTCTTTTGTGCCTTATTTTTTTTTAAATCAAAAGTTGCCGATATTAGGAAAGATTTCCCTGAGACATTTGAAAGATGGCTGTCTTCTTCCCTTGTAGATATTATGTGGTTTTGTGAAGGACTTTTTAGCTCTCTTTTTCTCTAAAAATAGAGGCTTAAGGCAAAAAAGAAAAGATACAGCAAAGATTACAGCTCTTGGCCACTCTGAAATAAATAAATAGCATGTGCTCTGAGCTGAGATTTGGATCAGGGCTGGAAAGAAAGAGAAAGGGGGATTTTACCTGTCAGGTATCCTTTAACAACCATCCCTCTAAAGCTGTAATAGAAGCATGAGACACAAAATTCTAATTAGTAAAAGAAAACTGAGATTGAAAGGTTAAATCTGCTTCTTTCTCCTGATCTGAATTACAATTCCTTATATGCACAATCTAATTTTTTCAGACTGTTGGAGGTCCCTGATTTTCATCAATTGGTCCTAAGATCCCATGCAAGTAATAGAAAAGAATAAAATATCTAGATTATAGTAAGGAAGACTGGTACTGAAATATTACATTTATTCTTTTAAGGATTGTGGTTTTGGCTATAATCATCTGACCTCAAAATTCTAATTGTCGAAAATTTGGTGAACAGTCCACAAGCATGCTACACTGCTGTTTCAATATATCACTAGCATGCATTTTAAAAACAAAACAAAACCATGCACCACCCACAGAAACAATATGGCAAGGAGGGTAGAGCTATGTGAAATGGCACAGACATTAACCAGTTGGTAAAGAAATAGAATCAAGTCATTTCAGAAAAAAAGATAAGGTGAAAAAATAGAGAAAAGCCAGGAACTGTCAACAAAGGTATGGGGAAACAATGGGGAAAAAGCTAAGGGAGGGAAATGCAGCCAAAACATTAAGACTGTATGGAAGTTGACTAAATTGTAATCTTTACATTTGGGAATGTTCAAGAAACTCTGCCTGCAAAGTGTGCAAAGATCTTGTGTTAAACTATTTTTCACATCAAGACTTATTCATATTAAATTCTTTATATGCTCATTTATCTGTTACCTTCACGAAACCAGTTTGACTCTCTAAATTATTTCATGTATCTGTACATTTGGGAAGGGAGAGAGCATGGTATAGCCCGAT
Source organism: Eublepharis macularius (assembly GCF_028583425.1). NCBI lineage: Eukaryota > Metazoa > Chordata > Lepidosauria > Squamata > Eublepharidae > Eublepharis > Eublepharis macularius. The sequence continues at coordinate 36,052,998 of NC_072792.1, read as the reverse complement.
CTCGTCTGATCTCAGAAGCGAAGTAGAATCAGTACTTGGATGGGCAACCACCAAGGAAGACTCTGCAGAGGAAGACAATGGCTGTTTTTCACTTGCCTTGAAAACCCCATATTGGGATCGCCATAGAGAGCCAGTTTGGTGTAGTAGTTAAGAGCATGGGTCTCTAACCTGGAAAACCGGGTTTGATTCCCCAGTCCTCCACTTAAAGCCAGCCGGATGACCTTCGGTCAGTCACAGCTCTCTTTCACCCCCACCCACCTCATAGGGTGCTTTATTGTGGAGATAATAATAACATACTTTGTAAATTGCTCTGAGCGGGCATTAAGTTGTCCTGAAGGGTGGAATATAAATAGAATGTTATTATGTGACTAGCAAAAAAGCCTGTTGTGGGAAAAAAAAACAGGCTCTAGAAAGAGGAAGGTAGGCAGGCAGGCATTCGCTCCTCGTCCATCACTGATTCCAGCTGGTGAAGGAGGGGGGTGGGCATTGTCATCTGCTCCATGCCTGATATGCCTGATCTTGGCCATGTGAAGAAGTGGTGGGCTTTGCTACCTTCTCCATGCCTGATACATGCTGGGTAAAGTGGGGGCATTGCCTCCTATTCTGTGCCTGACTACGGCTGGGTGAAGAGGGGCAGGCATTGACACCTCCTCCGAGCCTGATCCCATCTGGGGGGTGGGTATTGCCACCTGCTCCACGCTGGGTGCAGGGAGGAACAGGCATTGCCTCCTGCTCTGCACCTGATCCTGACAGGTGAAGGTGGGTGGCGGGCTTTACTACCTGCTCTGCTGCTGATCCCAGCTGGGTGAAGGGAGTGTGGGCATTGCCACCTGCTCTGCTTCTGATTCCAGCAGGTTGAAGGGGGGTAGGTTTTGCTGCATGCTTAGCTCCTGACTGCAGCAGGGTGAAGACAGGGTGGGCATTGCCACCTGCTCAGTGGCTTAATCTGGTAGGTTGAAGAGGGCAGGCATTGCCACCTGCTCTGCTCCTTATCCCTTGATCAAGAGGACTGTGAAACAGGAAGGTATCCAGAATCCTGTTGGGATACCACCATTGTATGTGTTCATCCCACATTCATGGGGACCCTTATGGATCTTTAACGTGAACTAATTGGATCTTTACCCTGTCCGTTGGATTGCTACAGATTTCTACGGATTTCTCCGTTCTAGAATCAACTTGAATAATTCTCAACAGCACCAGCAATGCTACGCCAGTTTATTTATACTGGACCTTTGGAGTGCTATCTATAATTAGTTATATTATTCTGTTAAGCTCCATTATTTGGTATGCTGAAAACAGGCTTTGCCTTTGGTTATTTTGTACATAGTTCTTTATAACTGTTTGCTTACTGGTTAGGCGTTTATTATAAATTTTTGGTTTGAACATACGGTGACGTTGGTCTATTTCTGCTCCTTATCCCAGCTAGGTGAAGGGAAGAAGGGCATTGCCTCCTGCTCTGCACCTAATCCCAGCCAGGTGAAGATGCGAGGTGGGCATTGCCACCTGCTCCACTCCTGATCCCAAATGGGTGATGGCAGGGGGTTGGTATTGCCACCTGCTCTGCCAATAATACCATCTGGGTTAAGGCAGGGGAGGGCATTGCCACCTGCTCCACTCCTAATACCAGCTGGGTTAAGGTGGGGGATGGGCATTGCCACCTGCTTCACTCTTAATATCAGCTGGGTGAAAGCAGGAGCTGGCATTACCACCTGCTCCTATCCTGCTCCTGGTCTGGGCTTCCCTCCATGGCCGCGCCCTCTGGTGATGCACCAGGGTATAAAATGAGTTGTCTGAAATACGGTTACTCAATTATATAGTAAGATTATAAGCCATTTGTGATTTAATAGCACGTACACAGACATCTGTGTATTTACAGTGCCATTCTTAACTGAGTTACACTCTTCTAAGCCCATTTACATCAATATATTTAGAAGAGTTTATCTCTGCTTAGGATGGCACTGTTAGGTTAGTCTAACCTATTATTTTGGTGTGGATTTCTTAAATTCAAGAAGGCTGGCAAAACCGAAAGTGTTATTTGATTAGCTAATCGTCTTGTATATTTTGTCAGAGAGAATTCACAGTCATTGTGAGAAACCTTACTAGCCAATCTCTGTCAGTCAGATTAGGGAATGCTGAACAAGACAAACCAATTTGCTTAGTTCCAACTTAAACATTTCCACAGCCACAACGGGGTTAGTTTTGCCAATTCTTGCTCCAGTGGGAAACCTCTGATTTCCCCTCCCCCCAAGCTATTCCTGGGGCTCCTTTGTCCCGCAGGAGCTGCAGGGGCATTTTGGGCTGTCACAGGAGGAGAAAATTGATAAAAATTGCCCCCATCCCCCATGCCTGTGCAAGTTCTATGCAGGCTCCATGCCATTGTCTGGCTTGAACTCAACTTTGCTATTTGAAAAGAAGGATGGTGTAGCAGCCAAGAGTGCTTCCTAGCTTCATCTAGTCCATCAACAACACTCACCATTCTTAGACTCAGCTGATTTAGCTAAATTGACCCATTATTTTGTGGCAAGTCTAATGCAATATACTCTACATTGTGTTGCCCTTGGGAACAACTTAGAAACTTCATCTGGTTCAGAATGCATTAGCACAACTATTGTCAGGGGCCAGTCAACAGGAACGTATCTTGGTTTGCGTAAAACAGCGACATTGGCTGCCAGTTTGTTTCCAATTCCAGTTCAAAATGCTGGACCTTTAAAGCCATTCATGACCTGGAACCCATATATCTAAAGAACCGTCTCCTCCCATTTATCCCAGTGTGCCAACTATTAGATTGCCAGCTGCTGCCTGTTCCCCCACTTCAGGAAGCACACCTGTGCCTTTTGCATTGTAAGGAGGTGAAGGAAATGTCATCAGCAGAAATCTTCAGAAGGTGCTGCAAAATCATTTATCTGCTGGGACTTTTAATGGGTATAAGAACCAGGCCTTGTACCACTTAATACAGAATGCTAAGCTTGAAACTTTGGTTCAGGACTCTTGTTCTGCAGATTTCTTACTAGGCCTGTGTGCTGGAAAAGTCCCAAGCTTTTTTAATTAGCTGCACCTGGGCTGCCTTCTTCTCCTGAGAAAGTGGCCTTGGAGAAGGTGAGAACCTGGTGCTGATCTCAGCCATACCTTTACTCCCTATACTTTCACAAGGCTGTGATGTCCAGTTAAGAAACTGAGCCCTATTTGGTTCCTCGAGTGGGTTGATGCCCCTCCAGATTTCAAAAAGCCTCTTTGTCTCTACACAATTTGAACCATTGCCAGCTACCTGCAATGTGAAATAGAGCTGCTTAGGGTTCTATGCCTAGAATAAGCTGTCATGGATGGACTTTGGTAAGATCAACCAGCTTTGGAACCAACTCAGAGAATGCTTAGCCAGATAGTCAGTAGTATTTTAGCTAGTTAGAACATATTTAGATCATCAAAGTGTTATTTGTTTTCTGCCCTGCCTAATGCTTCTTAAGAGCAGTTTCTGCCTTGCACATGATCCTATGATCTTTCTTTAATAAACTTGAATAATATATTTTACTAGCCTGTGTCCAGGGTTGCTTGTCAAGGAGGTGCACACACTCAAAAGAACCCAGGAACCCGGGGTGCTTCAAGCAAATAACCAGAGCCCTTAGAGGCTCCTAGGGGACCTGAGTGGCTAAAAAAAAACAACAGGGACGGGGGATGAGGGTCTCTAGGTCAATACAATGGGATATAAATTGCAGATATCTTTTGAGATTAGAGGGTCTTTCGGTGTTTTATTTTGTTGGTTTTAAATTGTGATGCTTTTAATTATAATTTGCAAGCCGCTGGGCCATGAAGAATGGAATATACATATTTTAATTAATTAATCAACTAATTAATTGCAAACCATTTCCAAAGTTTATATATATTTGAATACTTTGGTGGTACTATTTCCTTGCAGGCAGCAGTTTTACATGCTGGTTATACTGATTCATTCTTGTACCCACTTTCAGAGAAAGTGGAATGATATAAACCCCCTACAGTGTTACATGGACCGAATCATAATAGCCCACGCAACCATTTCCAGCTGATTTCAGATGACAGGATCAGTGAACATGAATGGAAATGAAGAAAAACCAACTTCAGAGCAGACCTAAAGCAGGGCCTTATTTTACATGGGGAATAATTAATGTACACATTTTTCATTTCAAAGGGAATTGGCAAAGGAAATGCTATAACCTGACATAGAAGAGCTATCTTTTTGAAGAGTGCAAGATCAAGCATTATAATGAGAGCTCTTGTAATTTATTTTAAATGTTGGTGTGATGCCGTGTTACAGTAGTATTGCTTTGTGTTCTGTATTCATACATAAAAAACAAGTCTTAAAATATAGGGCATGGCCTATCATTTAAATGCCATTTTTTTCAGTTAAAAGTTTAAGATTATCTTTTTCATCAAAAATAAAATGAGCCTCAACTTTGGGTTTGTGGTGCCTGAACATTTAAAAAGATTAACAATGAAGGGTAACGGGATATAATTGAAGAGGTGATGGGCATTTTGTTAACATGAAGCCCATGTGTTCATTTAACTAAATTATGAAAAAGTCACTGTAGGGAAATAAGATATGGACTGTTTTTAAATACCAGCAGTTTTTCAGTATTGAAAGCAAAAAAGCAAAAGGGTACTCATCAGCAATTGAAATCTGACTGAATAAATACGGTACATGCCCTGATTTGAAGGGCCCCAGCTAGCCCAATCTCATCAAATCTCAGAAGCTAAGTAGGGTTGGTGTTGGCTAGTGCTTGAATGGGAGACCAGCAAGAAAGGGTTGTTACGAAGAGGTAAGCAATGTCAAAGCCCCTCTCTTAATCTCTTCTCTTGAAAACCCTGTGAGGGGTCACAATAAATTGGCTGTTGATGGCACTTTACACACACACTGTAAATATATTTAATCCAGCAAATTAAATGTAGTAAATATAATAAACCCAATCTATAAAACCTAGACTTCAGCGAGAAAGTAGGTAGTATGGGATTGGATCCCACTTAAAATGTCCACCCACACAAGGGGAGGAGTTTTGTCAATGCTCCTTCCTAATGCACTCCTCTGATTCTCACCCAGTTATTCTGGGAGGTGCGCCATCTCCCTGAGCAGCTGCTGTAGCATAGTGGTTAAGTAGATGAGCTGTGAATCCACACTCTGCTAGTTTGACTCCAACTACTGCCATGAGCTCAGCAGGTGGCTTTGGGTAAGCCACTCCTCTCAGCCCCAGCTCCCTAGCTGTATTGTAGGGATAATAATAACACTGACTTTGTTCACCGCCCTGAGTGTGGCACTAATCTGTCTGAAGGGATGTATATAAGCATACTGTTGTTATTATTATTACTCTTATTATTTCAAGGGGCCTTTTCAGGATGCAGGAGGGAAGTGACATGTCCATGGGCATAAATACTTCCATCTGCAGAAATTGTAACTGTGGTGGAAGTGATTATGTCTAGGGATGCTGTGAATTTTACAACGAACACATTTGACAGTTGAACTTACTATGTTTGAAGGTGGCAACCAGACATGAACTGTTTCTGCAGCCACAACGCCTGTCAAACTGGTTTTCACAAGACTACGCATGAGCAAAGATGTTACTGATTCAAACTGATCAGCACAGCTAAGGATTACTTTGGCAAATACTGAAGGGTAAGATATTGAAACGCAGCATTTATTTATGAGTGATTTACATGATTTGTGAGCAATCTAATTAACTGTTTAAACAATTGCTTGCTGAATAGAGCAGTTACACAGCAAGGATGGAGGGGGATTGGAGAACTGTATCGTGATGTGTGAGAACATGCAGGTGCGCAGAGCCAGTTGTGATGTACTGCATGGTTAGGAAGGAATACAGTGAAGCAACCTGCTGAGCGCTCAGGAACAAAGTGATGAACGATCGAACCTATCATCAAATGATCAGAGCTGTTTTTGTGACCAGGTGACAGGTCACAAGCAGAACTGTCGGGTGTTTGATCATCCCTCATTATGTCCCTGATAAAAACTGATACATCTGTTGAAATTTTGAGGTGATCGGGTTGGTGGAAAGATATAGGGGCAGGCCTAAATGGGATTAGTGAGGCAAAAAAGACCCTGGGGCTTCCAGATTCCCCACTGTAAAAAAGAGTTCAGTTACACCAAGAGATGGAAATCAGCATTTTCATCAAGAATTTAGCATGTGGTACTGCAAAAAAAAAATCTGGCTGATGAATTTTCAGTGTGCTGTTCGTTTGCTCAACCTGTCTCCTTTGCTGGTTAAGGGGATATTGTTTGTCCAAAGGCCTCCAATATCATGAAGTTTAGCCTGGATATAGATTCTTTAAACAAAGAGGGAGAAAATCTGTTATAAATAGTGGTAGCATCTTATTCCTTTTACCAATAATGCAAACTACTAGGAAGAATTGAAGAAATATGAAATATATGAATGTTCCACAGCAGTACCTCTTTGTGGTACATGGGGGAATTCATAAGGCATTGCTTGGCACGGTGATGTTACTTCTAGATTTTCATCTAGAAGTGATGTTGATGCATCACACAACACTCCCTTCCCCGAACCCTGCCCTGAACTTTAACCCTAACCATCACAATAGGGAGCAGTGCATAGGACTGACTTGACTGATCAACTGCACTTGAGACAATGGCCATTTGCTCCCCCAGTCAGGAATAAAGAGGCAGACAAAGTATTTGGTATTTAAAAGGGGCCACTTTATTAAACAATTTAACAAACTGTAAATACGGCAAGGGATCTAACTGTGGTAAAGGTCAGGCCCGGTGTCTGCGCCAGGACTGCCGCCCTGACCTGACTGGGCAAGCCCCGTTGCCCCGGGTGTGAGCCATACAGCACATGGTTGCAACCCAGCCGGCCAGGCAAATGGTTCCCCCTTTGAAGTTCCAACCACTCCGCCATACAGCCCGAGTGAAGGACTTAACCTGGGGGGTCCCAGTAGCAGTCCGCCCTCTCAGCTGGTTGCCGTGAAGCCCACCAGCCAATCCTGATAGACTCCAATCCCCATAAGGAGGATATGCCAAGGGTGCTCGCTGGCCCGCTCCCTTTTTCCAACTCTATCCTGCCGGATGACTACCTATTTACGGCTCCACCTATACCACTACCCCAACCCTATACACAGTGCAAGGTAGGCGAAAAACTCACCTCCCCATCAGCCAATAAGGGGAAAGAAGAAAAAATTCCTACCTGGCCCTGGCAACCAGCGACTGGCTCTCCTGCACTGGCAAAGGGAGGGTGGGTGGGCCGAGCACACAGAGCACAACTGTGGGGCTGAGGGGGCAGAGCTGCCTTGCCAAGGCTTGGCTCCACCCCCTCAAAAAGCCCTCGAACAGGAAGGAGCGTGCACAGCCACTTTCTCCTTCCGGGGCTGCAAACGCGGCCCCCATCCTAAGCAGCCTCAGACTGCCGGCTGGGAGGGCCGAATTCTACACAGCCTGTCTTTCTTGCCTTTGTTCTGCTTATTTTGTGTGTTTTGTGGGGTCACTCGAAAAACTCAGCCTCCACATACACTCCTGAAAATGCTAACCTTGTGCTTTATGGTTGTAGGCAGCCTCAGAAATTCCTATATAAAGCGGGTTTGGAGGGGAGGTCACTTTTGTCACCATCACCTGCCTCCCTTTCAAATGTTTTGTTCGCTCTGCACAAGCGAGATCGCCAGGTGGTGATTGGAGGATTCCTCGTAGCGCTTCTACCATTCACTTGCCCAAGAATGAAGAAAAGTGGATGCTCTGGTCCACTTGAAGTGCTAGAGATGGTGATGGAGATGAGAGTGGAAGGAGAACCTCAAAGACCTGAAAGAGGGTGTGTAGAGGACATGGGGCCACACAGAAGTGGAAAAAAATAGAAGGTGGTGGTCGTCGGGGACTCTCTGCTCAGGGGTATGGAATGCCATGTGTCTGGGCCAGATCCCCTATTCCGAGAGATGTGTTGCTTGCTGGGGGCCAGAATTCAGGATATTACCGACTGACTGCCGAAACTCATCAAGCTTGCTGATAAGTACCCATTTGTGCCGATTCATGTGGGAATGAATGACACGGCTGCAAATACTGTCACAAGAATTAAAGAGGATTGTGAAGCCCTTGGAAGGCAGTTGAAGGCATTGGGGGCACAGATGGTATTCTCTTCTATCCTTCCAGTCATAGGAAGAAGAACACGCAGGGAGCGGACCATACTTGAAGTGAACCGTTGGCTGAGATGGTGGTGCCGGCAGGAGCGCTTTGGGGTTGTGGGACCATGGGATAGGTTTTCTTAGAGAAGTCCTTATAGCACATGATGGGCTTCACCTTTCAAGGTAAGGGAAGAAAACGTTTGGAACAAACTTGGAGAACTTCATCAGGAAAGCTTTAAACTGATGCCGCAAGGGGAAGGGGACGATCGACATGGGAATTTCAATGATGAAGTGAAAACAGTGGGGACCCTTCTGGGCAGGACAGGTCAAACAAAGGTACAAGGTATATACCAATGCCCAAAGTATGGGTAATAAGAAAGAAGAGCTTGAGTTTCTATTGCAAACAGAGGGCTATGATATAATAGGAATTACTGAGACTTGGGGCCAAGCTACAAGTGACGAATGACACTTGAACGGCAAGTGGATTGAGTGGAGTGCAAGTGAACAGGGAGAAATACACTTGCCATTCAAGTGTCATTCGTCACTTGTAGCTTCGCCCTTGGTGGGATGATTCCCACGACTGGAATGTGCTAGTGGTTGGGTATGAGTTGTTCAAGAAAAACTGGAAGGGTAGAAGAGGAGGTGGAGTGGCATTGTATGTGGGGAGAGGGCTTGATTGTGAAGAAGTTATGGAGCTGGTATTAGAAGCGGAGAAGGTGGCAATGTCCTCTCCCCACCTTAACCCACTTGGTAATAGGAGCGAGGCAGCTGGCAATACCTAAATGCTGCCTTAACCCAGCTTGTATCAGCAGCATTGCAGGTGGCAATGCCAGCCCCCCTTTGAACCAGTTGGGATCAGGAGCAGAGCAGTTGGCAATACCTGCCCCTGCTTTAACTCTGCTGGTAATAGCAGAGCAGATGGCAAAGCGCACCGACCCCCATCTTAACCCAGCTGGTATTAGGAGTGGAGCAGGTGGTAATGCCTATCCCCCTTCAACCAGCTGGGATCAGGAGCAGAGAAAGTGGCAATGCCTGCCCCCTGCCTTAACCCAGCTGTATTATGAGCAGAGCAGATGACAATGCCCACCCCCACCTTAACCTAGCTGTTATTAGGAGCAGAGCAGGTGGCAATGCCACCTCTGACCTTAACCCACTTGGTATCAGGAGCAGAGCACTTGGCAATGCTCACCCCTTTCACACAGCTGGGATCAGAAGCAGAGCAGGTGGCTTTGCCCACCCACTGCCTTAATGCAGCAGGTATTAGGAGCAGAGCAGGTGGCAATGCCCACCCCCCACTTTAACCCAGCTGGGATCAGGAGCAGAGCAGGTGACAATACTCATCTACTTTCACCCAGCTGGGATCAGGAGCAGATCAGATGGAATGCCCGCCCTCCTTCACCCAACTGGGATCAGGAGCGGAGCAAGTGACAATGCCCCCTCGCCTTAACCCAGCTGGTATTCGGAGTGGAGCAAGTGGCAATGCCTTCCCATGCCTTAACCCATTTGGGATCAGGTATAGAGCAGGAGGCAATGCCCTTCTTCCCTTCACACAGCCGGGATAAGGAGCAGAGCTGGTGGCAATGCCCGCCCCCTTCAACCTACCGGATTAAGCCACTGAGCAGGCAGCAATGCCCACCCTTTCTTCACCCTGCCGTAGTCAGGAGCCAAGCATGCAGCAATGCCTCCCCCCCCCCCCCCACCTTCAACCTGCCGGAATCAGGAGCAGAACAACCAAAGCAATAATCTCCGCAACAACACTATACCCACTATCAATCAATGTTCTTCACACAAATGCATACGTTTCCCGTGAAAAAGATGTGTGCCAAAACAGGAGAGCATCCGGAGTCCTGTTGGGAAATTCTGGAGGGGGATTTACCCGTGTTAGAGTCTACGGGATCCCCCAATTTACAAGTTCTTCGGTTTTTGAAATTCAACTTTGGGCTGAAGATAAACCTAATACAAGTTCTTCGGTTTTTGAGTCCCACATTGGGCTGAAGACAAGCCTTATATGGACTAACTTATAGTGGTCACCCCACTAAGAAAGAACTGTACTACAGGGTTTTCCCTAAGGAATTGGGACTATATATTGTTTTCCTTAAGATATTGGAACATAACAGATTATTTGTGAATAACCTCCTATGTTTATGTATATTAAGTTATGTACTCTGTTCTGTAAATTTGCAAACATTGAAACATTGTATTGAGGTGTTTTGCCCGGGACTAGGGGCTTGTGTATGATAAACAAGTAGTTACACTGTTGCATTTGCATTTGTGTGAAGAACATTGATTGATAGTGGGTATAGTGTTGTTTCAGGGATTATTGCTTTGGTTGTTATTCTCTACCTGTAACTGCCCTCTGTATTGCTAATAATCAGGAGCAGAGCAGGTGTCAATGCCTGCACCCCCTTCTCCCAGTTGGGATCAGCAGCAGAGCAGGTATTAAAGCCGCTGCCCACCTTCACCCGTCAGGACCCAGCGGGGAGCAGGCGGCAATGCCCACCCCACTTCATCCAGCTGGGTCAGGCTCAGAGCAGGCGGCAATGCCTGCCCCCCTTCACCCAGCCGTAGTCAGGCACAGAACAGTAGGCAATGCCCACCCTTTCCCCGACATGTATCAGGCATGGAGCAGGTAGCAAAGTCCACCACCCCTTTACATGGCAGAGATCAGGCAGATCAGGCATGGAGCAGATGACAATGCCCACCCCTCTTCTTCACCAGCTGGAATCAGTGATGGAGGAGGAGCGAATGCCTGCCTTCCCCTTTCTAGAGCCTGTTGTATTTTCTTCCCACAATGGGCTTTGTTGCTAGTCATTCTATAAAATGTGCAATATGAAACTGTTTAGGAGGGCATTTTTACAACAATTTTTTCCTAAGTTTCTTTATAGTTTTTTATAAGTGTTAGTGTCTGTGGAAATCCTCTAGATAGTTTTTATTGTTTGTTCTTTTTATCTTTGTAATCTGCCTTGAGTCTCTGAGAGAAAGGTGGGGTATAAATGAAGTAAGTAAATAAATACAGGATCCCACTTTTTTATACCTTGGCAGTGAAAAATTAGGTGCAGGAATGTCAGTGCTGCTAACCATTATTACTTTTCAATAAAAATAATCAAGTGGAAATTTTATTCCATTGTTAAACATGCTCTTATCATGATCAAACAACTCTTACATAAGGCAAGGCCTACATATCTTCTGATCCATAATACTGAACACAGTTTACCCACCTTGTATTCTTACCTACCAGGCCTTCAATAAAGCCTTTGTCACATGGCAAAACTAGGGAGAGTGACACACTAAAATTGTGGCAGATGATGGGGTCTGCTTGGTTTGCTAGATCTCAAGTTGTGCAGGATGTCCAATAAACGTACTTTGTGAGAACTGTTCTGGAGATGACGAACGTTGATGAGCCTGTCCTATAATTACACACAAACGTTAGGTAATGCCCTCAGCATTTTCCTCTCATTTAACAATTTAGTTCGTTTTTGAAGCTTGATTGCTTGCTCATTCCTTTACTGCAGGCAGCAAAAGGCTGTAAAACTCATTCCACCAGACTGCGCACTGAATAGGCAAATAATAACTGGGTCAGATCAGAACAACAACAGAAGATCGGGCAGGTCACCAGAAATGATTGTCTGATTATGTAGACTCTTTCTAGTAGAGCAAAGTTGATTTAGAGAAGATTTATGCATCTGTCTGCAAATCCCAAAAGGGGTTTCTAGAAATGATGAAGTGTACTCTTCACTGGCATTTCTCTCACAACTGAAGGCCAGACCTGTATTCTTTCTGTTGCAGAACCACCTGTTGACCCACGGGCACTATTCTACTTTGGTCCCTGTAAGGTAGACACTGAATGGCTGTCCTGAGCCCCTACCCAGCCGCACTCTGCTCTCCTGAGCCAACCCAACTTCCGGAGCGGTTTCTCACATTTCTCTAGTATTTTTGCTGCTACCAGTGGGTCAAGTATTTCCTACTAAGTGGGATGTTACCACAGCCTTGCAAACATATGAACACACAGTTTCAGATTGGTATGGGGAATTAACTCAATAAAAGAAGCCATATCCTATAGTTTGCAGGATCTGAGCATGTCTGTTAATGATAGGACATTTTGGAGATCTTTCTTTCATAGGGTGCCATGGATTGTCACTTAACAGCACTTAACACATACACACATGGGAAATTAACTGTTTGTGAAGGGAATGGAAACGGGGATATTTAGCTCATGAAGTGGCTGTGAGTAGCTGTGAAGAGTTTTATTTAGCCGGAAAAGGACAACAGAAACAGATTTTAAAGGTTTAAAAAGGAGTAAAGAGTTTATTGGGGGACTAGCAACAAACACCATTGTGGGGAAAAATGCAATGGACTCTAGAAAGGGGAGGGTGGGCAGGCAGGCATTCACTCCTCCTCCATCACTGATTCCAGCTGGTGAAGGAGGGGGATGGGCATTGTCATCTTCTCCATGCCTGAACTGCCTGATCTCGGTCATGCGAAGGGGTGGTGGGATTTGCTACCTGCCCCATGCCTGATACATGCCGGGTAAAGGGGGGACATTGCCTCCTGTTCTGTGACTGACTATGGCTGGGTGAAGGGGGGTAGGCATTGTCACCTGCTTTGAGCCTGATCCCAGCTGGGTGAAGGGGGTGGGCACTGACACCTGCTCTCCGCTGGGTGAAGGGAGGGACAGACATTGCCTCCTGCTCCATGCCTGATCCTGATGGGTGAAGGTGGGTCGCGGGCTTTACTACCTGCACTGCTCCTGATCCCTGCTGGGTGAAGGGGGTGCAGGACATTGCCACCTGCTCCGAGCCTGATCCCAACTGAGTGAAGGGGGGTGGGCATTGCCTTCTGCTCCACGCTTGATCCTAACAGGTGAAAGTGGGTGGCAGACTTTACTACCTGCTCTTCTCCTGATCCCAGCTGGGTGAAGGGGGTACGAGTATTGCCACCTACTCTGCTCCTGATTCCGGCAGGTTGAGGGGGGTCAGGCATTGCTGCAAGCTTGGCTCCTGACTCCAGCAGGATGAAGACAGGGTGGGTATTGCTCGGCTTCTCATCCCAGCTGGGTGAAGAGAAGATGGACATTGCCTCCTGCTCTGCTCCTGATTCTGGCAGGTTGAGGGGGGGCAGGCATTGCTGCAAGCTTGGCTCCTGACTCCAGCAGGATGAAGAGAAGAAGGGCATTGCTTCCTGCTCTGCGCCTGATCCCAGCCAGGTGAAGGCACGATGTGAGTACTGTCACCTGCTCTGCTCCTTCTCCCAAATGTGTGATGGCGCGTGGTGGGCATTGCCACCTTCTCCACCAGTAATGTCAGTTGGGTTAAGACAAGGGGTGGGCATTGCCACCCGCTTCACTTCTGATCCCAGCCAGGTGAAGGAGGGCAGGCATTGCCATCTGATCTGCTCCTGATCCCAGCTGGGTGAAGGGGGGGTGGGTATTGTCACCTGCTCTGCTTCTGATCCAAGCTGGATTAAGTTGGGGGGTGGGCATTTCCAGCTGCTCCACTCCTAATACCTGCTGGGTTAAGAGAGTGGGTGGGCAAACCACTTGCTCTGCTTCTGATCCCAGCCAAGTGCTCCGCTCCTAATACTGACTGGGTTGAGGTTGGGGGTGGCATTGCCACCTGCTCTGCTCCTAATAACAACTGTGTTAAAGTGGGAGGGGAAATTCCTCCTGCACTGCTTGTAATACCAGTTGAGTTAAGGCGGGGCGAGGGCATTGCCTCCTGCTCTGCTCCTAATACCAGCTAGGTTAAGATGGGGGCGGGCATTGCCACCTGCTACACTTCTGATCCCAGCCGGGTGAAGGGGGGCGGGCATTACCATCTGGACTGCTCCTGATCCCAGCTGGCTGAAGGGGTGTGTGTATTGTCACCTGCTCTGCTCCTGATCCCAGCTGGCTGAAGGGGTGTGTGTGGGGGTGGGCATTGCCAGCAGCTCCACTCCTAATACCTGCTGAGTTAAGGCTGTGGGTGGGCAATGCCATCTGCTCTGCTTCTGATTTCAGCTGAGTGAAGGGGGTGGATATTGCCAAGTGCTCCACTCCTAATATCAGCTGGGTGAATGTGGGAGGCGGGCATTGCCACCTTCTCTGCTTCTAATAACAGCTGTGTTAAGGTGGGAGGGGAAATTCCTCCTGCGCCGCACCAGGGTATAAAGTGAGTTGTCTGAAATACACTTACTCAATTATATAGTAAGATTGAGTACAATATTAGGAAGGGAGGGGACTTATCCAACTAGCAAATATTAAAACAAAGCACAAGCAACTTGCACATTTCCAAACCACACCCAGAAAACATCAACTAAAACTATTCCAATTTCAGCATCAGTACCTCTAAGCTTAAAGTGTAAATGTGGAGGGTAAAGAAGAATAGTACAGAAGAGAAGTGAGTCTAGTCTTTTAACTAGCAGAGAGAAGCAAAATGCCAGCTCTTTATGTGGTGCAGTGTGAATTGGAAAATAAGGGAAGATATACCTTTCCTAATCTGCCTAGAAATCAGGAGAATAAGGAAGGATCCAGTGCACAAGAAGTCTGCTGTGGACCTTGGGAAGCCCATAGGAGGCTAAGCGATTTCAGCAAGAGTAGGCCAACTGTGGGGCTGGGATAGCAGAGACAGCAATCTTAGCACTTTTGTTTCTTTTGGTAAAGGCTCATGTGGACTTTTTGAAATAATCTATTCTTTACCTGTGCCATATTTTGGAAACAAAACTCATATCACTGTTTCTAAAAGTTCAAATGCCAAATGCTGTAGACATTATTCTATTTTGGGGTAGGGAAATTTCATTTCCTTATCTTGGATTCATTTTCTGCAACCAAATAATCTGCCTCAATTGATTCAGAAGTAGTGTTTGAATTGTAAAAATTGCCTTCGCTCTAGCTATTCTAAAGTATAGTTATTTCTAAATAACAGGTATCATTTCAAAAAGATATTATATTTTTTTACATACTCAGTGCAGAAGAGGAAAGAAAACGTGGAACCCCACAAGGGTCAGGTTTAAATTTTTATCTGAACATTAGGATTTCTTTTTTAAAAAATTCTTCATCCATAATGTCAGCAGTTTTGGAACAAAAAGGATTTCTTCACATACAATTCTGTGTTATGGTTTGTAAGTTATTTTGCTTTTGAAAGAAGGCTAAAGTTGATCATGCCTGATATCTGGTTTGAACAGCTACTTATAAACAAACCTATCATTTCAAGGTATTTTCCCCTGAGGATCACTCATATAGGAGTGTTTCACAACATATGCTTTTTTATATAACAGCAATAGAATAGCAGAATACACTCTTGAGAATCCATGGCTGCTGGTCCCTACAGCCCATTTCCACAATCTAACATGTGGCAGAGAATTAGTTTTTGAAGTGGTCTGAGACAGAATCCTTTACTGAATTTTTTGAAATTGAGTTGAAGTGCTTACTGTAAAGATAGTAGGAAACCAACAGTGCCATCTTAAGCAGAGTTTAAGTCTGCTTAGAATTTCCCTGCAAGTGTCTTATGAGTGGATGCAGCCAAGGAAGCTGTTCTGAGGCACCCAACAGAGAACTGAAACTTGGGGAAGGACCCATTTTGAAGTCAGTTGTGGTAGGAGAATTAAGTCCCTTTTGTTTGTTCTACAATTCATCCTCCTGAAGAAAGACATTATGAAATTTGTATCAGCAAATATTAAACAAGTATGCTTTAGGTCTGATTACAATGAATCAAATATAATGAATTTTACTACTGAGTAAACCTTCATAAAATTGCATTATGATAACCTGCTGTTTTCTTTAACACTAAAAAGCAGCTATAAGTGGGACCAAAATTTGGATCAAGGGCCCTCCTCATATTCCTTTCTGGTAGAAGTTGTCCCTTTAACCCTCTGTTAGTCACTTGGGGGGGGGGGCAGGTGATCATGTTCTATGTGTCTTGTTCAGTTAATAGCAGTTTTAGGGGTAATTTCTGGATTTAACCATTATCTCATGTAACCTTCATCCAGATGTTACTGTTAAAGAAAGCACTGGCAGATCTGAGGAGAGATTTCCCATGTAACATGCAGTTTGGCAGACAGCAAAATTTAGCGGGCCTTGATAAGTATGTGACTAGTGCCTTGGGTTCATCCTGGTAGATCTAGGTGGATTATTTGTTGACAAATGACATTGTTTCAGCCTTTGTGAGGATACTGGTGTTTTGGATCTACGTGCCAGTGCAGGAATTAAAAGAGAAGTTATCCAATCTGGTCATGTTCAATCTCCCTAACATCTTCTCTGGAAAACAACAACAACATTATTTCTTTCTCTGGTTCAATTAGATATGCCTTAATGTGTTTTATGTCCAAACCAACTAAAGCATGCATGCCAGAAGACATGTAGCTGCTCTAGAATATGGCAGCACATTGATAAGTGGAAATTATAAAGCCCTGACCTGGATGGTTCCTATGAGCCTGATCTCGTCAGATCTCAGAAGCTAAGCAGGGGCGGCCTTGGTTAGTAATTGGATAGGAGACCTCCAACAAAGGCCAAGGTTGCAGAGGCAGGCAATGGCAATCCACCTCTGTTAGTGTCCCGCCGTAAAAACCCACCTAAGTCAGCTATGACTTGAGAGCACTTTTTGTCGTTGCCCTTCTGAAAGACCATATGCAACACTCCAGGAGTTTCCTATAATTTTGTTGCCATAGAAATTGGGGGATTTGGGGGGCAGGCATGCTTGCTGTGATATCTAGGTGTTCACCCAGGAGTGATGTCACAACATCAGTAATAAGCCCACTCCCCAAAAGCTCTCCAGGTTTGAAGGTGCATAGGTGGCTTTCCTATTTACCAAGCCTGTGCTAAGTTGACAATCTGTGCAGGGTTGAATGTGTGTAAAGTGTCACTGTCAAGTCACAGCTGATTTAAGGCAACCCTTTAGGGATTTCAATTTCAGGGTAAGAGGTGAACAAAGGTAGTTTGCCATTGCCGGCCTCTACTTAGTGACCCTGGACCAACTTGGAGATCTCCCATCCACATACTGATCTGGGCTGACCCTGTTTAGATTCTGAAATCTGACAAGATCTGGCTAGATGGGGCCATCTGGGTCAGGGTGCTGAAATGAATACTATTCTGTGTATTTTAATTGTTGCCATTCTTTTCTGACGGAATGTTCATTGGCGTGTTACATTTTGATCAATAGTTTATGCATGAAGCCACTTCCTATATTTTGAATGAAGGAAGTAAATGACAACTTGTTAGAGAAAATTCTATGTAACTCTCAAACTAATTTATTTTTGTTTATTTTTTCTGGGCTTGTTTTTCCTTAAAACGATTCCACCATGCCTTTTCTGTACTAGTAAATTAATTTTATTATTTTTGATAGCCTCGTCTGTCCCCATCTCTCTCTCTTTTTCTTTCTTTCTACTAGCTTTCTATTTAGTAACTTTTGTGGCAAAACATACAGAAAAATTCTCTTACCATCTTGTAATCATTGCTTTTTACCATGATGCTTCTGATGTGTGATGTTTATGTAACAAACCCATGCTTTTCAGTCCATTTGCATTGTAACTTGCCAGGAAATGAAAGAGTTGTCCTAACAAGCTATTTCTTTTCCATCGTCTCTACATCACTGTGTGGTCTAACAGGGAGCTTTGACGCAAACTTCAAAAAAGACATTTTAATTTGTAAGCAGAACTTACTAATCATTCTGATCAATGTCTCCTAAATAATTTTAGTGAAGAATATTCAAGTATTGCAGTATAATCAGAGATTAGACGTTAAGCTTCTGAATAAAAGCAAAGAAGGTGATTATATGATGCAAGTCAGAGATTTAAATATGAATCAAATGCCACTCATCTGGAAAATTTTGTCCAAAGAATTAGTGAGGAAAGCATTATTCTAGCCTCCTATGTGTCTTGCAAGTTGAAAACGTTATTTTACAAACAAACATGCTCTCTGAGAATAATAATTTAGTATTTGATTTTTTGATTAACAAAGCAGATCATGACCTGGAGCTGTTTCTTTGCCTCAGTTTATGTATAATTCATGTCTGAAAATTAGAACAAAATTGAAATTGTCCAATCTTCATTTTGAAGAAAAAGAGATGCAAAGTAATACTTAAAACTATCTTATATTTGTGAGCTTGCAATAAGATTATGAATACATTTGTTTAAGAAGGACAGTCAGCGGCGTAGCATGGGTTGGCAGTGCCCAGGGCAACTCCCGGCAGGAGGTGGTGCCCCTGACACCAGATACGTGTGCACAAAAGTGCGCGCTCCCGGGGACTGCACAATGATGTCGCTTCTGGAAAGCCCATTTACCAGGTAGCCCTCTGCGGCAGCCGCCTGTGCCTCCACCACCAGTTCAGCATGCTCCTCAGCTGCAGGATGGTCAGCTCAGTGCCCAGAGAGCCACCTGCCCCAACGGCACAGCAGGTGGCCAGGGCACCACAGGCGACCTCCTACGGTGGAGATGCAGCACAGCCTCTCCTTGGCATGGTGCTTCCCCGTAATAGTTATGTACTGCACCCCAGGAGCGCTCCCCGCAATTTGGGCCACTCACCTCCCCGCCCCTTACCAGGCAACCCTCTGTGGCAGCCACCCGTGCCGCTACTGCAGCTCGGTGCACCCCTCAGCTGCAGGACGGCCAGCTCAGTGCCCCATCAGCATGGCAGGTGGTCAGAATGCCCCCTAAAAATTAAGCGCCAGGGGTGAACGTCCCTCTTGCCCCCCCCACACTATGCCACTGAGGACAGTGCAGACCATTGGAGTTCTATATAGATATTCTTTTAAAAATGCTTCAGAGATAGGACCATCCAAAAATGAAGGACACCTGAGATTAGGGGTGTGCAATTTGAATGTGTGGTTTCTGAATGAAGTCTGTAACGTTATTGCTTTGTACTGGGAGGTCTGGTGCCAGATGTAATCCATTTGAGTTCCCCCATTATCATGAGTTTTGGCTGAGTGAAGGCACACATGTGTAGATACTTCTTGTTCTTTTGGAGGGAGGGGGATGAGATGGGAAATAAGGCTCTGACTGAGACAACTATTTTCATATACATTATGGAACCAAAATCACACAGAACATAGTCTTCCTCCCCAGTGTATCTACCCACTGAGTTTTCTGTTAAGTTTTCTGCTGTGCTGTTGCTGGTTTCTGCCTGAGAGGGATTCCTGAAAGCTGTGGGGAGTGAAACAGCATGCCTGCTAGCTAGTTTTCCTTGCCTATGCATCACAGCAGCCCCTCATCACTGATTCCCTTTCAAAATGACCAAAATGGTACAGCACAACATTTATAAGAAATCTGCTGTCTTAACAAAGGAAGCTCGCAGAATCACTGCAGGCAGTGTTGCATCCGAGGGCTAGGCTGGGCGGGGGGAGGCAAAGGTCTGCTGCAGAAGAGGAGGAGGCCACTAGGAGACCCTCTTCCATATGCTGAAGCATGGTCGGTTCCATTCCCAAACATCAACGGCAAGAGCAGGACGCTTTCCCACCCACCCACCCCTTGTTTTGGAGGCAGCTGGTGGGCCAGTCACAACTTTAGGTGGATAGGCGGTTTTGAGGCATTGGACCAGATCCTAAGGGAATGAGCAGCACATAATGGCTGACTCATCCCTGTGATCTAAAGGGGTGGCAAGGACTGTCCAGCAGTGGTTGATGGTGGGACATCACTTGCCATCCAACGGTTGCCAGCAGGATGGCTGGGGAGCAACACATTAAATAGCCTTTCGATGCTGGAGATCTGCTGCCCTATGCCTTGCCAATGCTCCAAAGGGCTATAATAAAAAAAGTTGTGGTCATTTCAACCAAACAACAAGTGTC
Organism: Eublepharis macularius; assembly: GCF_028583425.1. NCBI lineage: Eukaryota > Metazoa > Chordata > Lepidosauria > Squamata > Eublepharidae > Eublepharis > Eublepharis macularius. The sequence goes on along the minus strand of NC_072792.1, from coordinate 36,033,147 downwards.
TCTGTGTACTGTTCAACAGGCCCCAGCTGGCACACAGCGCATAAGGATGCAAATAAATTATTGCCTTTGCATCTTACTGTGTGCTGTTGCTTGTTTCCTAGCTTCCCTTGCATGTGTGTCATGGAGCAGCCCCTCTTTCCCCCTAATTCCCTTTCAAAATGATCCAAATGGTGCAGCACGACGTTGATAGGAAGTCTGCTGTCTTAGGGCCAAGCTACACATGACGAAAGACACTTGCCTGGCAAGTGGATTGAGTGGAGGGCAAGTGAACAGGGAGAAATGCACTTGCCATTCAAGTGTCATTCGTCATGTGTAGCTTGGCCCTCAGCCTTTCCAAAGGTGATTGGCTGCTGGCTGGGAGCAAATGTGCAAGTGGCCAAGAAAAAGCCTCACTTTCCCCTCTCCCAACCGATTTCAATTCAGCAGATGAGGGGGGCAAGGGAGACTGCCAGGGAAGTATTTGTGAATTGCAGATGCGATTGTGCAACACGCTCCCTGCCTCTACACATCCCAGCACACTGCATGGAAAGAACCAAACTGAAACAAAACACACTCTCTTTTCTGTGGAGGTAAATTGTCACAGCTTGGGTTCCTGATTTTCTTCTGTTGTTCTGGAAGCAGCTGTAACAATCTGAACCAGTGATTTCCTCCCTGTATTTTCAGCTCATTTCCCCTGTTATGCACACCCCCTACCTGTGATCACTGTCTGGTTTTTCTAGATAAATAGGATTGGATCCCATGATCTGTCAGTGGAAAGTATTGACAGTTATCGATTTTTCCTGCCTTCCACATCCCCACAGCAGCTGTTTCCAACCCTGGGATAGTGTCTGGGGCAGGGTCCCCAACCCCATGGAGCCTCTACCCCAGCGCTTACTTGCTCCTTGGGGAAAGAACAGCTAGTCAACATCACCCCTCTGACTGGCAGGGCCCATAGCAGCACCTCTGGGATTTGAGCCCAGACCAACCTGGGCAGAGACGGGGCTGGGCTACCAGAAATGAAGTGGGCGCAGCCCCCAAAGCTGGCCAGGGCTAATGCCCAGCCCGATAAGGGCATGTGGCACCACATATGAGAGGTACCAGCTCCTCCATGTGAAAATATAAGGCAGTTTCTCTGGCCCCCTGGGGACTGAGCTGGGTGGGAGAATAGCCTCTTGAAGGGCCATTGAGAGAACAGGGACACCAAAGGACCATTCCGGCCTCTTTTAGGCTCCCCACAAGGTACTACGCCCTTCCTCAGGGCACTGGGAGATCCTGATGCCCCCAGGGGACAGCCCTGTACACACTGCAGTCATGAGGTATAGGGCACACTCATTGTCACCTCCTAACCCAATGGCTTGCACATTTACAGCCAGAGACCTCCCCTTAATGGACTCATAACATCTGTAAAGGAATTCAGCTTTCTAGAGGCTAAGGACAGAAAGACTCCAACAGCGCCCCCCCCCCCCCCCCGCCCGTAGAGGGGAAAGGGTTTTCAGGTTTGCTAATAATGGTCATTATCATTCATTCTTCCTGTTTCTAGGTATAGAGATTAATCCTTAAAATTAGGTAATTATTATTTTAACAAGACTTAACCGTTTCCGCTAAACAAACCAGCAGTTCTGCCATGATTTAAAGAAATCCGAGTTGGATGTGTCTTGATAGTGTATTGATAAGAAAGGTCATTAATTGCCTTGCAGTCATAGGAAGAGGAACTGTGTCTCTGCATTCACAGCATCTACTCCTACAAGTACACAAAACGGAGAAGCATAACCATGTTAAGATCACAGTTCTTTGTAATTTGTATCATTTCACAATGAACTGCTCTGATTTATTCTGTACATCAAAGCTGCTAGAATGTGGGCTTCCTTCCCTTGAGGACTCACTCAGGATATTGCAGCCCAACAGAGTCGTCTTACTCATATTAAGGAGTTCAGTTAAGGGGATCTTCCAGTCCTCCTGATCCTACGATATCCAGACCTCTGTCTCTATAAAATTCTTACAGCCAATCCACCGTGTACTGCCTGTTTTCCTGCTGCAAACTCAAGCACTGCAACTTCCAATCTCAGTCCAAATTAATCCAAGGTGCCCAATTGGCATGGAGATACGTACCAAGTGTCTGTATTGATTAGCCTCATTTACATGATGTACATGTTGGCTTAGTTTAAAAGTAAACACACAAGAAGGATAGACTTTACCTTGTTCAAAGGTAGAACTCTACTTACTTAGAAGCTACAATTATTTGTCTATCCATCTGCCATCTGGGTCCTTTCAAGGCTTGCCTTCGATAAGCCCGATCTGCCCTGTTGCCATTCCAGTGGAGAGCATCCCGTTCACTCCCACTTCAGGACAGGTCATATGATTTCTTTTTTGGACTCACATTTCAACATACGCTAGGAAACTCACAAGCCCTAGCCCCAATGAAACTGAAACGTCACTAGCATGTGGAAGAACTAAATCTCTCCTGTAGGGGTGTTGAATTCATTTGTTGCCAGGGCTGCATCAAATATAAATGTCACTTTTGGGGGCTGGACTATGTGTTCCAAAAAATTTAATGACCGGTGATGGAGATATAAACTTTATAACGGGCATAGGCATACCTAATTAATGATATTAATTTTTACTCAAAATACTAAAAGGCTTAAAACATTAACAGAATTTCCTTTATTTAACACTTTGGTAACTGGCCCCTCTTGCTTTGAACTATTGCGTCAAAATCTGGAGTAAAAGCTATTATATATTTTCATGCCATGCAGTTAAGATTTCATTTTCATCGATAAATGCCTGCAACATTTACAAATATGCCAATTCATTTAAATTCTAACACATACATTACTGAACAGTTGTGTACCAATCATGTCTAGGTTGGAAATCCCTATGGTCACCTATGTCCCCATTGCTTCAACAGTCTCTTTGAAACCCAGATCAAAGAAAAATAGAAGCAGTTGTCATCTTGAACAGCTTGTATCTTGCCCCACAAGATTCAGGAATAGTGAAAATCTACTATCCCAGACAAACTTATTTCTAACTAAACATGCATAGGACTGGATTATCACTAGACATGGGCAAGATCGGAATTACGGACTGAAAATTGCCCCGATTTTGGTGCTTGCGCCATCGGGACCGGGCTGATCGGTTCCGTCCACGGCTCCCGGTTCAGCGCTCGGGTGGGGCGCTCTATCTGGTCTCGATTGGATCGATCGGTTTACGTTCGGGATTGCAGTCTGCAGACAGTCTGGTGCCAGCCATCTGTTCCCGAGGGAATGGAGCCCCGTGAAAACGGAGCCTGGGGAATGCCGGAGCGGTTTGCCCTCCTTCTGTCGCCCTGGAAATGCGAATGGAAACCCAGCTTTCCTTGATCAGCAGGGCTTCCTTCCAAATACGGAGCAGCCAGAAAAGCGCGCACCCATCTCGTCCATTTGGGAGAAGAGAGGGGAGGGCGGGGGAAGGGGGTGTTCTTCTGTAGCCATGGGCACTCGAATCTCATCCCTGCAAAGCCTGAGAGGCAGCTCTTATGGCCAAACACAACCCTCCTGCATAGCAGACCCAGGCTTTATAAATAGCCATGTGCTGCGCAACAAAGTTTCACTTTCCGCTCGCGGGTGGAGTGGGACAGAGGCGAGCTCTCGCTTGCCGCTTTTGGAGAGACAAAGCGCAAGAGAGAGAGAGAGGGAGCTTTAGCTTTGGGCTTCAGTGGATAGGGAATTAGGGAATAGGGAGCTATCATCTCTGGTTCCCCTCCCCCATGACAGCACCGGCACACTCCCGTGGGGACAGACCCCCCCGCCCCCTGAGGGGAGGCGGCTTGCTGCCACCTCCACAGGCCCATCCTCCTCACCCACCATTCCTTTAGCACTGGAAACTGCGGGGCGCCCTCCCGCGTCGGCCTTCCCGATTCCCGATTCTCGATTCTGTATCGGAAACGGGACTTGATCGGTGAGGTTCGGGTACCTGGGTTTGGCGGCGGCGCGGAATCACGATCAGATAAATCAGGATTATTTTTTGGATCATGCCCATGTCTAATTATCACTCCCACTACACCCACAGAGCCTTACTCCCCAGTGAGCACACTTCAGATTGCAGCTTTCTTTGGAAGGAAGTCCTGTTAACTTTACTAGTACCTTACTCCAGAGTAAAGAACAATCCTAAACAAATTCTTTCCAGAATTCTACTCAGGCCTGTTTAGTTGCTGGAAAGTGTTCTCAGGATTGGACTGAGTCACACATGCTTTGGTGAGACCGATATTTGCAATATGAGGAGTGGGAGAGAAAACATGTGCAATTGCAACATTACTAATAATAAGATTCTTCAAGCTCCGGGTTAAAAAAGACCCAACATCAGGCTGTATCCCCAACACAGTTTTCCTACTTCTAACTGTATTGCAATCTCACCCCAAACCCCAGCTACATGGACATTCACGTGATCTCAACGTCAGGTCACCCCAGGAGTTATACCAAATTCACACAAACACGCTCTTCCCATCTGGACCCAATGATCCCATCCCAGCACCAACTTGCCCATTCTCATCCCTTAGAGCTGAATCATGCTTTGCTGCTGCCTCCAGCTCTAACTGTCCAGCACCCAGCCAGTTTCCTACCCACTCTACTGGTATGGCAACTTGAACTAGCCCCCCCTGCCACTGAGAGTGAATGGCCTCACTGGCACCACAGCCCCCAGTGCACAGCATCATGGAAGTCATAGTTGGCAGCCCAAGTTGGGAGACAGAAGCCTCAGCTGGCGAGTTCCGAGCTGATGTGCCTTCACTATGCGTGCACTACTCATATCACGGAGCAACTTCCAGCCTCCTACCTTTTCTCCCAGTTTCTCACAGGCTGGATAAGAGCCCTGGAGGGACCAGATCCAGCCTGCGGGCTGTATGTTTGAAGTTCACTTTGAAGATAAGAAGTATGTGCTAGGGAGGAAGATTGTTATCCCAATAAATAACAACAACAACAATGACATAACGCCTACAGAACTGGAAAAGATGGTGCTACTTGGAACAGCGTACATATTACGCTGATATCTGGTTGATACTTAGGTCTTCAGTGGAAACTTGTATCAGCTTAGCAAGGCCAATCAATAATAACATGTAACCTCTACTTATTGTTGATTGTGTTTTGGATAATTCAAATAATAATAGTAATAACAGAATGGTTTACAAAGTATGCTATTATTATCCTCACGATAATCGCCTTGTGAGGTGGGTGGGGCTGAGAGAGCTCCAAGAAGCTGTGACTGACCCAAGGTCACCCAGCTGACTTCAAGTGGAGGAGTGGGGAATCAAACTTGGTTCTCCAGAGTAGAGTCCCGCACTCTTAACTACTACACCAAACTAGTTCTACTTGTTCTCTTTGTCATTGTTAGATTTTGTGGCATGAATATGTAAGCATTTAAGCATTTTAGGTAGACAGATAGATTCAATAGATTTGATTGATTTGATTGATTGACACACACCAGTTCATGCATGCAAGACAAAGCATGCAGCCTCAAGAAAACATGCTCCTCGCTCCCACTCATACACATGCATGCACAGAGAGAGATTTCTTGTGCCTCTAGAGGAACTAAATATTTTTCCCAATGACTTAAATGATCCTTTACGGTCCCTTGAGTGCAGAATATCATTGTGTACAAAAATATGAATTGTCATTGTTCCAAGAACAATAACTGTGTTCCTTTAATTTTCAAGCTTGTACATCTCTGTGTTAACATTTACAAAGTATATTACTTTTAATAAATATTTCATTTCTTCATCTGCATTGTGTTTTCTTATTAACAGCAAAGTTACAATAAAGTAATTAAAAATGTTCCTTGTACGTGTTTATGGAATGCACACTGTGACCTTACTTTTTCCCTTCGCCTCCTGATTACTTTAATCAAATGAGAAATGTGGAAAGATGCTAATAATTTGCAACGGAGGCAGGGAAGAAATTTATTATGCCAGCAGTTGCATGTAGCATGCATTAAAATCGGTTGTCTCCTCAGAGTTAATGAAATGAACAACGTGAACTGTTTTTCCATAAACAATCTGAGAAAGTTCATTTATCTTTCAACAGTAAATAAATAGCATTATATTCTTTTCAAATCAAGTGTTACCAATATAAGCAATTAAAATTCTTATTGTACAAGGAGCTAGAACAGGATTGGACATCATACAAAGGGTGTTCCCACATGGCCAATGAGATTTCTATACTTATTTATTTCCATATTTATTTACTTCATTTATGCTCCATCCTTCTCCCCAATGAGGGTGCACAGTGGCTTGCATCGTTTTCATCTCCTCCATTATATCTTCAACAACAACATTTGATTTATATACTGCCCTTCAGGACAACTTAAAGCCCACTCAGAGCAGTTTATAAAGTGTGTTATTATTATCCCCACAACAATCACCCTGTGAAGTGGGTGGGGCTGAGAGAACTCCAAGAGAGCTGTGACTGACCCAAGGTCACCCAGCTAGTAACTTCATAACAACCTTGTGAGGTAGGAATTGGAAGAGGAGGTTTCAGCGCTGTCCCTTTCCTCAGGTTTCAGAGGGGGACAAACCAAGGAGTTACAAAGATAGAGAGGTCAGGGAATGCTGTTTACTGCTCTGACTGTCCTTTGAAATGAAGATTGCTATTTTCAGGATTTTTTCCTCCTGACTTCCTCCCTCTCACTTCTTCTCTTCCTGGCATTGTTCCAGGCCACATCTCTCTTGCCTCCTCCCTCAATTTTGGCAGCATGGATGCAGGCCTTGCCCTAGCATCCATGTCTATCCTTAGACTAGATAGGTAGTTAGGATCTTCTCCTCCTCCTTTCCTATCAGAGTATGGAGTTCCTATAATAAAGAACTCTTATTTCTTTTCTAAATGTAAAGCAAATCTATGATTTATTATTTTCTCTCCTGCACACACACCAGCCAACAGAACCAGCTCACAACCACCTATAATCATGCTTCCTATGCCAAACGATAGACTCTGCTAACAGTCCAAACATGGAATCCTTTAAGTTTCTGGGGCCTACATAACGTTTTATTTATCAGTAGGTTAATAATAATAATAACATTCGATTTATATACCGCCCTTCAGAACAACTTAATGCCCACTCAGAGCGGTTTACAAAGTGTTATTATTACCCCACAACAATCACCCTGTGAGGTGGGTGGGGCTGAGAGAGCTCCAGAGAACTGTGACTCACCCAAGGTCACCCAGCTGGCTTCATGGAGGAGTGGGGAATCAAACCCAGCTCTCCAGATTAGAGTCCCGTGCTCTTATCCACTACACCAAACTGGCCACTACACCAAACTGGCACCAAACTAGCTGGTTAAGCTAAGAGTATGTAATTGACCCCAAGTCATCCAGTGAGCTTCCATGGCCTAGCAGGGAAATGAACCGGGATCTTCCAAACCCTAGTCTGAAACACTAAACACTACGTTACAGTGGCTCTAAGTGTTGCTTGTTAGCAAATCACTATGGATATCATTAAGAAGTTAAATGTGGCATCACTAAATTGCACACAAGGGAAAATGTCAGGGATTAAAAGAAGGATGGATTGTGAAATGCAAGAAAATCATATGAAAGCAAGGTTCATGCCCAATAACACCTTAAAGACCAACCAGATTTCCAGGGTTTGAGCTTTTAAGTGTCAAAGCCCCTGACAAAGGGAGCTCTGACTTACGAAAGCTCATACCCTGGCCATCTAGTTGGTCTTTAAGGTGCTATTGGACTCACATCTTGCTCTTCTACTACAGACCAATATGCTTCCCACCTGAAACTATCTACATGAAAGCAAGGGACTGATTAGTTTCTGTGATCACAGACTCACATCACCGTGATGACAAAGGAGTCATTTCATATGGGATTGCAGTCAAAACTGTAGATGCTACTGAAGAGGAAACCAAATGCCTGCTATCCAATTGAAACAGCTTGTCCTTCAGATCCTGAATGTCATACTTTACAGAGCTGTGTGATTTCCCCCCCTGAAATCTCCTGTCACATAACAAATAGGAATAGATTTTTCTGTCACACAGAACAAGCACTGCCTAGGGGTATGCTGTAATGACATTTTAGGAATATTTGTATTTTGCTAATAACATCAGATTTTAAGTGATTTATTAACTGACATTTTAATTTTATTTTTGCTTGTGACTGAGCAGTGTATGAGTTTATCAATCACACCTAGACTGTATCCACTTTTTTATATCTCAGATGTGTATGTGGCAAAGATAACATTCAAGTAAGATTGTACTTGCCCTTTGCATTGAAGAACCTTGACAATGGATAGGCACTTATAATATCCCAGGTTTATTTAATGGATATAGGCATTGACAGTTCTGGCATTGATCCCAACTTCCCTTCCATTTGGTGGTATTCATGGGAAAAGGGGATGGATTTTTTGCTGATTCTCCCATCTCACTATCATGCCCACATTATCACGCCTCTCATGATCGCCTCCCTACTACCCCAGTGGTGTTCTTTAGGGTCCAACAACCTGTGAGGGTACCACTTTGAGCATCAGAGAAGACTGTAGTAGGAGGGTATGGGTAATTTGTCTCATGTTTTGAGGATTAAAGTTACTTGTAAACATTTCTTGTAATATTATTTTTTGTATGCTCATTTCTACCAGGAGTTCAGGAAGGGGAGCTGGTAGAGGGAGAGGATTTGAAAAGAGGTTAAAATTTTAAAACTTGGCTTTGAATTTCTCTACCCCACAGAAGCAGGCATTGATGAACAGTAGGTTTTGTTGTTATTGTTGCTCAAAATATTCACTTAGCAAGACAACTCTCTGGTGTCAGCAGTTTGACGCAGATGGGAAAGGTAGTTGGCAGCTGGTGAAGTAGTGATGTTACTTTTGACAAGAAGAACTGTATGCTCCTTACATTTGTCAATATTTAGAGATTGTTATTTTGGTCCTCAATGTCCATGTAGTACCACACTGAACATAAAATGCACCGTTTGCTGATTATCAAAGTATGCTTTTCCATTTCCAGTGAATGGATACCTTTGGAATATAAAGTGTTGCTAGACCAGAAATCTATCCTATTGAGTGTTTAAATATACTTCTCATTCCTCTGTTATGCAGGTGAAGGAAGAATTGCAGCAATAGTATGTAAGAAAAAGATACCCTTTCTACAGATGAAATAAATAATATATTTGCATTACAAATATAATAAACTGGAAATATGTGTCCTTAATCTAACACTGAAATACAGACAACTGCAATCACTGTGTGACTATTAACTGCTTTGTAGTCCTATCTAATATTTGTGGCAAGAGGGAAGAAGTGAGGTGGGACATCAACACACTAGCTTGGGTGTCTGTCTACCCGTTCATAGGGAATTTGCTTTATGTGCTGGAGCTAGTTTCCAAAATGGCTAGGACACCCTGATTCCAGAGCAGGAGTCACCAATCTCGTTGAACCTGTGAGCTATTTATTCATTTATTTACTTCATTTATACCCCACTTTTCTCCCCAATGGGGACCCAAAGTGGCTTCCATCCTTCTTCTCTTCTCTATTTTATCCTCATAACAACCCTGTAAGGTAGGTTAGGCTAGTATATGACTAGCCCAAGGTCAGTCAGCAAATTTCCATAGCAGAGTAGGGATTTGAACCTGGGGCTGTGAGGTCCTAGTCAAACTCTACACCATACATTTAGAATTCTGAGAACAGGTAGTGGCCATTCAGCATAACAGCTGCCATAGGGGCTGGTCCAATAAGAAAACATTGGGGGCTTCACCAAAATGTTAGACAGGGGTGGCCAAACTTGCTTCATGTAAGAGCCACATAGAATAAACGTCAGATGTTTGAGAGCCACACGACATGATGCATTGAAGTGACTTCAGATGAGGAGGTGGGTTTGGGGGAGTGTCCTGAAAGTGACATCAGAGGAAGGGGTGGGGTTTTGGTGCAGTATGCTGCTGGTGACATCATCGGAAGGCATGGACCTTGGGAAGAGCCCTCACCTGATCTTTGACTTGGAAATGACATCACAAAAGTGACATCACATCCTTGCTAGGCTTCACCCCCAAAGTCCCCAGATATTTTCTGAGTCAGACCTGGCAACCCCAACATATTTATTGAAAATATGAAAGACATGGAAAGAAAGAAGGAAGGAAAAATGGAAAAGGGAGGGAAAGACTTGGAAAGAAAGGAGTAAAGGGAGGGGAGGGAGGGTATGGCCAAGGCAATACTCAGAGACCTCCAGGAGCCGCACAACATGTCTAGAAGAGCCGCATGTGGCTCCCGAGCCGCAGTTTGGCCACCTCTGTGTTAGAAGGTGGCAAGTTGAGCATGCTCCTACACTTGGCGGCAGCGGCTTCCCAGTGAGTACTCCTTGCAGGCACAAAAGTGATGCCTCTTGGGCTGTTTTGAGCACCACTGAATGATGTGAATTGCCAGGATTGGATCTTTGCTTTGGGTACAGATGCTTTGGAGAAGAAACAAGACATCACTAGGCACCGTATTGGGGATCAGTGCACCAGTGCAATGTGCTGATTATAATGACAGGTATTTAAGAACATGAGACGTCACTCATTAGGAAACAAGTGTCTGACTGCACAATCTCATGCCGAGTTATCCAGTCTAAATCCACAGAAGGCAGGATGTTTTACTACATAGGACTGCACTGTTAGGGAAGAAGATTATTAATGATTGGGTTGCACAGCCCTTGATCCATCAGGAGGAAGGCAGAGGATAGGCAAGCCCATGCAAGGTCACAGATGCTAAGATGCCATGTTAAATAAACATTGTACAGTGAAATGAATTTCCTCCACTCAGATAAACAGCCTCCCATAATCCATTATGATTTAATGCTCTATTACCATTCCTGTGTCATTAAGTTCATGCGGTGAGACTTGATTACATATTTGATGATGTGGGGCTGCCAATTTCAGAATGAATCCAGAGGGTCACATGCAAAAGGAATATTTATTACTACTTGGCTTGCAGCATAGCACCAATTTTACTAGCCGTAGTTTCATCTGCCCCGTAGTCTTCATAAAAGCCACCTATATCGTTGTGTCTGCTCCCTGAAGTGTGTTGTTCAAAAGTAATTACCAACAATGTTGTACTGTAAGTGTAGCAACTAATTGCTTGCCTCGTTCCAACTATTCATTTTAGAGATTATTTTCCTGAAAACCGTTTTTTTTTCCAATTGTTGCCATCTTTTAATTGCCTGTTGCAGCTGTGCTTTGAACCACAGCGTAATCTGGCCATTTTGTACAATTTTCATGCTGCGAAAAGCTTTCCCTGCTGATTTCTGGAAATCAAGGTGCTGTCAAAAGTGCAAGAGCAGGTCAGACCAAATCATTTGGCAACCCAAGTAGCAATTTTAAAGGGGTTACCATGGTTACACATCCACAGGCTCTTCCTGTGCATTCTTTGCTTGCTCAGTTATGGAATAGGATGAGAAGCCATCTTCTATGTTTGGTCAAATGTTTGCACGGGGAACAGTGAACAGTGGCCTTCTGTAATATTCATGATGGTTCCTTTTTTTGGTCCAGCCGGGATTCCAGAAAACTCTCATTCAGGCAACTTTTGTCATCTGTGCTTATGTGTATAGCTTTAAGTGAGCTCTTAAGAGTTAATTTCTGTTTCCTTCTCAAGACCTGCTTTGGCTTTGTTCCTTGGTCCTCCATGGCAGCTAATGGGGCTGTGTGTGAGACAGACTACTGAACTAACTAGGTGGATGACTGGTTTGATCCAGCAGGGTTCTTATGTTCTTAAATGGTCAAATGGGATTCTTGATTTCCCCTTTTTCTATAGCAGTAGTGAGAGCCAGTTAGGTGTAGTGGTTAAGAGAGACAGGACTCTAATCTGGAGAATCAGGTTTGATTCCCCACTACTCCACTAGAAGCCAGCTGGGTGACACTGGGTCAGTCACATCTTTTCTAGAGTTCTCTCAGCTCCACCCACCTCACAGAGTGATTATTGTGAGGATAATAATAACACACTTTGTAAACTGCTCTGAGTAGGTGTTAAGTTGTCCTGAAGGGTGTTATATAAATCAAATGTTGTTGTTGTTGTTGTTGTTTTTAAGTGAGCCCTTAAGAGTTAGTTACTGCTTCCTTCTCAAGGCTTAAACAGATGTGGCCGCAATTAAGTCTTCTGCGTTGGAGATAAAGTTGTGGTCTCCAAATGTTTATTAATTAGTAACTGTTCTCTTTTAATAACTGTTCACTCGCATCTGGAAGCTATTAAGGGAGCAATATTTAGCAGGTCTACTCAGAAGTAGGCCTCATTTTATTCAATAGGGCTTGGTCTCACAAAAGTGTTCTTAGAACTGCAGAGGCCCGTTGTTGAAGTTTTCCGTGTATTGACTAGACATGGACACGAACCAAAAAAAAATAATGAACCTGTAGTTTGTGGTTTCGTGCCACCGACAAACCTGAACAAATGAACCATAACGAACATTTCCCATTACCGAACTGGTTCACGATTCATGGTTCATGGGCATTGGAATGGCCCCTGTTGCACTTAGAGAGCCCATATTCACAGGGAGTGTTTAGCAGGCTCTCCTCCAGCCAGCACCCAAGTTTGGTTAAGATTGCAACAGGGATATTGGAGTTATACCCTCTCCAATCCGAGGCCCCCAGGAAACTCCACTCAATACAATTAGAGACACCAGTTGATGTTGGCCCAGTGTACAAGGGGTTGGCTGTCAGAACTGCCTATCAGGGCTTGCAGGGATGAGATTGGAGTGCCCATAGCTACAGAACACCCCCCTTCCCCCTCCCTCCCCCCGGGTATCTTCTCCCATGTAACCAATTGTAACCGATTTGCAGCTCCATGGTTGGAAGGAAGACCTGCTGATCAAGGTAAGCTGGGCTTCTATTCGGGTTTCCAGTGTGACAGAAGGAGTGCAGACAGAGTTCAGGCATTCCCCCAGATCTGTTTCCAAGGGAATTGATTGATGGTGCCTGACTGTCTGGCTTCACAAATCACAGGTGAACACAACGAACCGGGCTTCCAACGAATGCTGGTTCATTGGCCATGGACCCTCACAAACCACCGGATTGTGAACAGACGATCCGGCGGTTCGTGGGTTTTTTTGGTCCGTAATGCGGTTCATGTCCATGCCTAGTATTGACTACAGGGCAGAATTAAAATGGGAACAGATAGCAGCATGGTCAGCCATACCCATACGACATTTCTGGAATCACAAGACCATAGAGAATGTATTTCTTTCTTTTCCTTATGCATATATAGAGCCTGAAATACTCTGGTATACATTGGCCTTTAAAACCTGAAGTTTTGACATGTGTTATCCTTGTGTACAGAGTACTGTTTTTTGGAGGTGCCCCTAAAGCATACCAAACAGGTCTGTCTAGCAGAAATCAAGAGAGTAGTCTGTCAGCATGACACCCAGTCACCACCACTTGACTTTTTCAGCAGCAATGATCAGACACCATTTATTTCCAAGTGGGCTGAAAAGGGTCGTTCATCTGGACACAGGAGCCTCTGCGGGTCTTCAGTGATTGCAGGCAATTGCTCTAAGCAGCTGTCCCCTTTTGCCTCGCCACAGTGAACCCTTAGGTTAATTTTTTTACCCTCCTGAATGAAAAAGACTAATGATTCATCAGACACATTCTCAAAATTGGTACACAAGGCACTACAGCTTCCATTCTCCAGAGCTGCTCTGGGCACTCTGAATAATTCACTTAAAGAAAGAGTTCTAAAGGAAAAGTCACTTTTGGAACACAAAATTCAACAAGAAAGCAGTATCATCTGTAATTGCCCTTATTTAGTTAGCTAGCTAGTTTGTTTGTATCCTGCCCCTCAATCTAAAAAGCTTTTGGGACAGCATACAAAAACATAAATACAAAAATACAGAAAAGGTCAGTACTAGCAGAAACATAACAAGGCTGAATATTTCTTTTTTTTAGGATGTCTCTGAAATGGTGCTTTTGACTCCAGGAGGTGCTTTTTTACTTCATAAGGAGAATGATTTTGGAGTAAAAGTAAATGTGGCCATATTTATTTACTTCTTTACTTTTAAAAAAATTCTTGTTGTCCACATTCACAGAATTTCATCACTGTAAAGGTCATGTGGATATGGTGCTGTTAGATACATTGCTAACAAAAAGATTGACCCTACATTAGTCTATTTGTATATTATGAATTTCATTTGTACATCGTTCTGCCAAAGGTCAACAAAAATTGAGCACTGACCCGAATATCTCATCTTTAATATATTTCCAAATTGGACAATAACAGTGATTCTCAATGCCTGTTGTGAAGCAATAATAAGGCCACCTTATTAGAATAGGTTTCAATATGCAAATCTGGTATTTTGTTTCATTTGAAGAAGTACACCATAGTTCTGTTATGGTCCTTCTGTACACAGTTATCTTCACTAGTGTGAGATATAAAGGGAAGAGAGTTTTCTTTGATGGGGTGATAGAAATAGCAGCAGCCCTTGCTGAAGGCATTAGTTCAAAAGCATGTTTTGTCATCTAATATGCAAAGCCTGTTGGATCGCTCCTCCCTACACTCTTACAGGGAGGAATACACGTGAGTCTGTTCACTTGTCATTCAAGTGTAGTTCATCACTTGTAGCTTGGCTCTCAGGGCCAAGCTACACATGACGAATGACACTTGAACGGCAAGTGGATTGAGTGGAGGGCAAGTGAACAGGGAGAAATACACTTGCTGTTCAAGTGTCATTCGTCATGTGTAGCTTGGCCCTAAGTCTGTCAAAGAATCTTAAAAAGGCTTCTGAGGCAAAACTTCAATTTGTAGAAACCACAGCAGCTGCCGAGGGAGGAGATTCTGATTAATGCTGAGAAAGGGATTAAGTTAGCCATCTCCCATGCAGCTGCTATTTCCACTTAAAAAATAACACAGGAGATAACGTTTAGGGATGTTCCAAGGGTTGACTCCAAATCTGTTTAGAGCTCCACAACCAAGAACTCATGAGTGACTATGAGGGGCTGTGGCTCAGTGGTAGAGCATCTTCTTGGAATGCAGAAGATCCCACGTTCAATCCCTGTCATCTCCAGGTTAAATGATTTGGTAGCAGGCAATGTGAAAGGTGTTTACCGGAGACCCTGGAGAGACACTGCCAGTCTGAGTAGACAATACGGACCTTGATATACCAATGGTCTCATTCAGTATAAGGCAGGTTCATGTTTCCAAGCAACTACTTGCTAGAGATCAGCTCACCAACACAAGGAAGATACTGCCACCCACCATTGAGTAGTACCACTGAAGAGGTAGGGAGGTGTGGTGCTTGTACCAAAGGGCTTCAGGAGACAGCAACTGGAGATGCAAGACCAAGGCTGCAAAATTGTGCATGGCTTAAAAATGACAACATAAATGGACAGCAGAACCTGGTGCTGGCAAATGATTTTATTACCTGTCCACACACACTATCCATTCATTAGCAGAATGCCTTCTCAGTGCGGCAACCATAGTCCTGGCATCAAGGATGCTTGAATATTTGCTAGTTGGGCTCATGTCCTGTTCAACAATTGCAACCATTTTCCAGTTGACTGTTTATCTGCTTGTCCACCTGTTTATGCCTGTTCCACACCACGTTCCTTCCTAACACTGCAGTTCAGCACAATGATCTTTTCATTTATGTTTGTTCTCATGCAGCCTGATTGAGTTCTTCACCCACACCCTGCTGTGCCACTGCTCTGGTTGGCAGGAAATTGTTTGCATAGATCATTAAGTTATTCACAAATTACATAAATCAATCATAAATAAACAGGTTAAAAAAAAACTCTCCCTGTTCCATGCTTACTGAATAGTTCTTAGCAACATTGATAGCAAGCAACCAATCTGTTTTGATGGGCAGTGTTCTCATGCATGCAAAAGAATTGGGAAGAAAAAAAACGTGAACCTCTTCGGCAGTTGTTTAAGTCACTCAGTGGTAACCAAACATATTGGGTGATCAGTTCACATCGGATTGTCATAGGTGAACACAGTAAGTTTAGCAGTTGAACATGTTTATAGTAATACCCATGGCATCCTTAATGGCATGTCTGTGGCTGCTTCCTAATGTGCTCTGGGAATGGCACCAAACCATCTTCTTGAGCTATGTTTAGAGTTGGGAGGGAAAATCCATCTATGCCATAGTCTACCTTTCTCAATGGGATTCATGACAGATTACACAGTGTAAATGAATTCAATCAATAGGTTGAGTCATCTAATAAGCAATGTAATAGGACTAGGATCACAGAAGTCTGAAAGAAAGCATAATGTATTCGATGTAACATATTAAACAATGCAGAAAATGGATTACATAAGTATAATAACAAAGTAATGAGAACAGGATAATGCATGCAGCAAACTGATACTACATACTATACACAATGATACAGTTCACAGTCCCATTCCTTTTATAAAAGCCCCTTCCCAAACCATTTTGTTATAATAAAGCCTATTACCATTATAAAATGCTCTCTTGAACAATTCTGTTTTACATGGTTTGCAGAACGCCAGAAGCATGTGTGCCTTTCTGACCTTCTCAGGCAGGCTACCGCATAAGGTGTGGCACAAAAGAGAATGCATGTATGCAGGCAGTGGTTGACCTTGCCCATTTGTAGGGTGGCACCAGCAGAAACTCTGCTTAGGTGAATGAAACTGTCATGATGACAGAGCTTAGCAAGAGAGGTCGTCCTTTAGATTTGAAGGTCCAAGGCCATGTATGGGGTAACCAGTACTTTAAATTGAACTTGGTAACTGATGGATAATAACTAAAATTTGGATAAAAATAATAAAAATGAGCCAAGTATCCCTTGATGGTTAACATTTGGATGATAAGTAATCAGAATGAAGTTTCCTTCAACTTTCTGACCTAAACAGATGGACAGAACTGGTCTTTTTTCCCCCCCGGTAGTACTGTAATGACAGATGTCCGACTATAGTTTCAGTTTCCCCATGCTGCCTTGAAGTTTCTATTTTTCTGCAAATATGAGAAGGAAAAGAGTGGGAGCAAGTGGAGAGAGTGACTTGGTAACATATCAGACATATACTGGCCTACCTGTTCATGCCAAACAGCATTGACCAGAATGACAGAGATGCTGTGTATAGAACAGCCTATAACGTTGCTGACTCACTGTTCTAAGGAGGATTCTGATTGAATATAATTGGTTGTACCATTTGCTAAAGTTAAGTGTTACGATAATAGTATGAAAAGGAAAATGCTTTGTTTGCAGCCAATGGCAGTGGAGCAGAAGGTAAGTTACAGGGTGGTAGAAGCAGACTTTTTTGTTTCTCTGTTTGCTCCTTTCCCATAGTGCTGAAGGAGCCTTTTTCATGTCTGGAATCTTTGGAGAAACATGCAAAGGTTTTGTTTGCCTGGTGTGTAACTTGGGAGACCACCTCTCTCACTCCAGTTGGTCTCCCTGTTCATCTGAGGACCCGAAGAAGGAACTCTTTTTTTAAAAAATGATGCTGCAGCAGCAGCATGATGCCATACCTGAAATTGCTGTCATGTCATCAGTGTGACAATGAGATGCATTAGGGTTTGGGAGAAATCATAGTAAAACCTGTGGCGAAACAGGGCCTCTCCCTTCTTTTTTGTCTTAATTGGCAGACCCCGCTCTGCCTACCCCTCCCTTGCCTAACCTAGCACCTGGAGGAGCCATCTCCCTTTCCTGTCTCCGGGTAGTTGCTGCCACCACTGTCCCTGTATGGGGTCCTGGTTAGGCGGGACAGCCTCCTAATCTCCCTCCTCTGCTAGTGGGCCCAAGCGGTTGGAGGACTATGTGGAACAGAAGAGCTTTCTTCCTTCATAAATTCCAAAACTCATTTATTTAACTTCTAACTATGCACAGGCAAATATACAGTGAACGGAAGGAATAATAAAACAAACAGAAACCCCTACTCTATCTCCCTCATGCCCTAATTAGATGTTGTGTAGGGCAGGCCCAATCCTTTGATACCTGTGGTTACATTAGATCTACATCTCCCCTCAGAGCCATCTCTCCCTCCACTCTCCAGCCACCAACTGTCAACTTCCAACTCCAACTGACTCGCTCTCCCTCCAATCACATTCTACTTCAGAACTGGCCCCTCCCCTCTGCAGCCCATAGAAAGTTAACTCCACACACAGAATGGCGTTTCTCCACAAAACCTATATGTGTTTACCATACAGTATTGCCCAAATCCTAGAATGTGGCATCATTGTCATACACGCAACATGACATCACTTTTGGTATTCATCGGAAATGATGTTGTGCTGCCAGGATAGCATCATTTCCCCCCATCCCCACACCCTCATGCTGGTTGCCAGCCAATGGCTGCCAATTCTATTTATAACAGAGGTAGGGAGTGGCCAAAAAGCATAACTTTGGCCATCCTTCCATTCACATAAATGCTGAACTTCATAGCACTTTGACAGTTATTCACAATCAGTACAATATCATTTACATCTCACACCTAGTCCTGAGCACTACATGGGGCCAGTTGCAGGGTCACCTCTCCTTCCTCAGGATACATGACTAATTGCTCTAATGAACAATCCTACTATATAAAAGGCTAAGCGCATTCAAGACAACTCACTTCCTACCCTGGTGCACCTCCAGAGGGTGCTACTGAAGAGGGAAGCCCAGATAAGGCAGCCAGACCTCCAGAGAGCATGCCACGGTGGAAAGCCTAGGCCAGGATCAGGCGTAGAGCAGGTGGCAATGCCTGCACCATGATATTGCCCAGCTGGGATCAGGAGTGGAGCAGGTGGAAATAAATGCCCCCCACCTTCACCCAGCTGGAATGAGGAACAAAGCAGTTGGCAATGCCCGCCCACCCCCACCTTCATACAGCTGGGATCAGTAGTAGAGGAGGTAGCAATGCCCAGCTCCACTTCATCTAGCTGGAATCAAGAGCAAGGCAGGTGAGAATGCCTACCTGCTGCCTTCAGCTAGCTTAGATCAGGCACGGAGCAGGTGGCAATGCCCGCCCATTCTTTACCCATTCTTTACCCAGCTGGGATCAGGTGCAGAGTAGGAGGCAAAACTGGCCCTCCACATTCACCGAACTGGGGTCAGGAGTGGAGCAGGTGGCAATGTCAATCGCCTTTTCATCCAACTCAGATCAGGAATAAAGCAGTTGGCAATGCCTGCTCCCCCCTTCACCCAGCCGAGATCAGCAGAGCAGGTGGCAATGCCTGTACCCCGCCTTCACCCAGGTGGGATCAGGAGCAGAGCAGGTGGCAATGCCTGCCTCCACCTTCATGCAGATGGGATCAGGTGCAGAGAAGGTGGCAATGCCTCTCCCCCCCCTTCATCCAGCTGGGATGTTGTGCTGCCAGGTGCAATGCCCACCCCTCTTCAACTGACCGGGATCAGGCATGGAGCAGGCGGCAATGTCCACCTCCCTTCACCCAGCTGGGATCAGGTACAGAGCAGGAGCAATTCCCACCCCCCTTCACTCGGCTGGGTTCAGGCGGAGCGGAGGTGGCCATGCCCGCCACCCCCTGCCTTCATCTGGCTGGGATCAGTGACAGAGGAGGAGAGAATGCTCATCTTCTCACCCTCTCCTTTCTAGAACCCATTGTATTTTTTTTCCACAACGGGCTTTGTTGCTAGTCTAGAAATGATGTCCATTTCTCATGACCCATCCAATGTGAACATCATTGAAGTTGCCTAGTTACAAAATTTTCTCTTCTACTTGCTGTTCTTATTTCTTTCAACATTTCAAGATAATCATTAGAGTTTTGGTCAGGTGGGCAACAGTATGACCTCAGTATTAGATTATCTTTGGTATCTGCTATTTTTACCCATATCAGTTCTATAAGGGAGTCTGTTCCTCTCAAGTTTTCTACTCTGTTGGATTCTTTCACCATTCTCACATAAGAAATTCTCAACCTTTGATATGACCTTCCCTGTCATACCATTTGATGTTTTGATGATGAAATGGGAGAAAAGTTAAGAAGCAGAACAAGAGAACTGGATATTTTTGTTATAACTTGAGGTGAGATGTGACAATGTATGTGAAATCTTATGTAATTGTTAGCTAATATACCCTATTAAGTGAAATTTTATTTCCTTTATGAAGATTGAGGCCTTGTTCCCTAAATCTTTTTACTTCTTGTGATTCAAAGGGCATCATATTTTGTATTTGGAAGTTCTAAGATTGTCTAAATACGGCTTAATCCTTTCCCTTTTTTTTACTTGCACACATAATATTTTGTGTGTGCCTTTAAAAATGGGTTCTCATAAGTTTTATAAAATTGTGATCAAGGTGGACTGATGATCCCCACTTCTCTTATTATATATATCATATTGCGACATCACCCAACAGATCTGATTGAGGATAGGTAAAAGGGAATATTCATGCACACACTGAATTTATGGTGCTTACTACCATGAAACGTAGTTAGGGGCATCATTAGCTGAGATGATTTTTAAAAATAAATAAGGCAAATGCATAGAATCTCCATATTCTAAAGTAGTAAACCTCTGGATATGAAATGCAATCAACAGAAGACTATCATCTCCATATTTTTGTTACCATTTCCCAGAATGCTGCACTGGATTAGCCTGATCCTGCAACATAATATTCATGCATATGCAAAACATGCATGTTTCTGGCTACAGGTGTTATGTTTGTTCATGCACCCAGGAATTGGTTCTGGCTTCAACTACCGTGTAGCATAGGAGTTAGGTGTCACAAAAAGGATGGTTGCCAGGCCTTAAGGATCCAGCAGGGTTGGGGAGAAATAGAGGTATGTTCTGAGAAAAAAAATGGTTAAAACTTTGGATCTGGCTTTGGAGAAGACACCATAGTTATCCGGAAGATTTACCATGATGACATCATGGCATTATGCAACACCATTTCCCCCTTATATTCCACCCCGCCCCCACACACAAACACACTGCTCATTTGAGCAAAGGTGGGGATCAGAAAGGACTGGTGGCAGCCCTCCCACTAGTTGTGGGTAAATAGCATCCTGAAAAGAAGTAGCCTTAAATTTCCTTTCTTTTCTCTTATATTAGTGGACACTTTAGCCTGTTATTTATTACTGCCTTTGGCAGAAGTTATGATCATTGCCTTCAATTCCACATTAACTGCAGCAGCTAATTATAGTATGCCTTTATGCAATTCCGCTTCATTAAGAACATTAAAGTTATGACCTGAGCTAATAAAAGGAAGAAGATTCTCAGTGAAGAGCAAAATGCATCACATCGGCTCTCCTGGGATGTTACAAAAGGTGAAATCCTGAACCATTTGAGTCATTAGATAGGTGGCCTCAATGCATCTGGTCTGGTTGGCAGCCAAATATTCAGTGCTTTCATTGCTTTTTTATTGCACTACCAAAGTTTTAACACTTTACAGCATGGGTATCTTTCCTGTTATATACCACATTATTTCTGCATATATTTAAAAATTAGAAACAATTATTGATCAAACAAAGAACAATAGATTCTGTCAGAAATATGTTTTTTTTCTTCGGGACCATTATTTTTTAATGGGGGTTTACTCAAGGGTCCGGGGGCAGCTGTTTACAAAGATAATGACACCAAATTTGATAATCTAAAGCCTTCCTAAATTTCAAAAAGATTGAACAAATAAAGTCAGTTTTACAGACTCCCCAAATGGTCTCCTTTTGTGCAGCCACACTAAGTTCTCTCTACTAATTCCTAAAATGGCTGTCAAACAGCAGCCAGCAGGAGAACACCAGCCAGCCACTAGCATTAAAAAAACTTTTACATTCATTTCTTTCTTCTACTTTTACAGTTACTAAGGTTTTTAAATCTTTCTATTGAATCTCTGCATTTGCCATCCTTCCTTATTGTGCACTCTCATTGATTTCCTTTTTAACTTCCTCACTGGGTGAGGGGACTTCCTTTGTAGTACTTTCTCTGTCAGTCTGCCATTATTCCCTGTGGGGGACAAAGAAGGGGGGATTAGAGTTGTCGTTTTTCAACCAAATGTCACCAAAATGGCAACATAATTTCTTCTGCCTATCCTCCAAAGGACCCCAAAGCTTCAAGCGTTTTAGACAAAGGGTTTGAATTCTATAGTCCCCTGAACAAGCCTGTTACCAGAACTGCTCTTTATTATAATGGGGAATTAGCTGTAGCAGTCTGTAACTTTAAAATTAAGCGAGGATCATAACCTATGTTTACGGAGGTCCCGATCCCAGACACTCTAGCGAAAAAGAGGCAGACAAGGAGTAAGGTCCAAACACGTGTATTGGGTGTAGCGTAAGCCTAGCTTGCACAATCATACAAGGAACATACAAGGTCTAAGAAATACAGAGTAGGAAATACAGAGACGTTCGCATTAGCTGGTTCCCAACGATGATAGGGGGAATACTCACTTATCCTGGAGCGAAGCAGAGACGCAGCAGCGAGGGTGGCCCAATGCCAGCACTGGGACCACAGACGGACAGCAAGGAGGTCTGGATAGGGAATGGCCTGAGCACCGAGTGGTCTGGGAGACCAGCTTAAATACCCCAAAATGTACCCTGGGGCTGGTGCTGTACTTGGTGGTTCTCACAGTTTAAAACAAAGGGTCTAATGGGCTACTGAATGGCTTGGATGGGCCACTTTGGTAATCAGATTGTGATAAGTGACACCTCAGGAAGAGGGGACAAAAGAGGGAGGGGGAAATCCAAGTGGGCTGAAAGGATGTTCCAGTGGACAGGGCTTGTCCTGATGTCATCAGCTTCTGGAATGCGGAGGTTTCTTTGAGATGCATTCTCTAAGTGCTTGGGATGGTCAGCACTTAGTTCCTTCTCCGGGGCGGCTCCTAAGATATGCAGAGCGGGGCGAGGGGCTCTCGCTGCGGACGTGGTGTGCCCGCTTCGCCGAAATGGCTTCTCAAAGCAGTCTTCTTCCCAGGGTCTTCTGGCGGCCTGAGAACATGGATGCCGGCTGGGCATAGCTGGGGCTGGATAGCAGGCTGCCCGGTAGCGAGGGCAAGCTCGGCGACCTACCCGCGGGAGGCTCCAGGCGGGAACTGACCAGGGAGCGCCTAGCCAGGCTCGCTGGAGGTTTCCCCGGCAGGCGCCCGGCTGCTAGCAGCGGCTTGGGCCCATATGAGGCAGGCTTCCATGGAGGCAGGGGGAACAACACTTTAAAACACAGTCCAAAGCAGGGAACAGGCACGGTCCGTGGCAGATGGCAATGCAGGCACGGGGCACACTTGTAACAGAGTCCAAACACACACTTGGAAGTCCAGATACAGGTCAGGGCAGGGCTGCCCAGAAAGAGAGTCCTTTGTGCAGTTATCCAAACATGGAGTCAGTAACTACACAGTCTATAGCAGCATCAAGGCAATTGACACGCAGGCAGGAAACTGACACGTGTATCAGAACACACACGTGCAAAGCAGTCTTTGTGCAGCAGTGAAACAGTAATGCAGGAAACTTTAACACAGTTCATGGCAGGCCTTAAAGCAGGGGAGGGGGCCTACTTGGCAACAATTCCCCCCCTCGGAGACCCCGGGACGTCAGGCACGCGGGTCTCCGAACTTGACTTCAAAGGCGAGGTGGTCGGCAATGTCCGGTGGTCGAGCTTCGAGCGAAGAAGGAGTGGGAAGGGAAGGGGGAGGAGGCGTCACTCAAAAATTTAGTTTGGAGAACCACCTGACCGAATAAGTGCAATTTAGATCAGCCAATGGGCTGCAGGTCTCTGGGTTCACACCAGGGGGTGTGCTAAGTGCAATTGTCAGAATAAATAGTAATAATTCATAGGTAATAGCAATTCATAGTGATATAGGCAGCAATGATCAATTCATGCATATAAATAGCAATAATTCATATTCTTGTACATTGATCAATTCATGGATGGAGGTAATTCATACGGAATTCATGATGGGTTAAAAGCACTAAAAACCAGGAGCAATTAATATACATGGATCAATTCATGGACATAAGATTAAAAGCAGGGGCAATTCATAAAACAGGATTCATAGGTGAGGGAATAATTCATATAGGAAAGTGCAAGTTAGGCATAGACCAATTCATCAAGGGTTGAACAATTCATAGATTGAACAATTCATAGATAATTAAAACCATAAATACATAAATACATAGGATTAAAGCAATGATTCGGGAGGTTAAAACCAATAAAAGCAGCAAGAGTAAAAGCAAGTGCGGGGAAACAATTCATGAGGGTAAGCGGCGGAAGGGCTCATGGGGGACAGAAAAATAAACTTCGCAATTAAAAACCAAATCAATATGGCTGGATTAAAATCAAATTCATAGACTAGAACTGCCTCGGCGGAGGGAGTTGGGTTAAGAAGGCAATTCAAAAGGTTAAAATCAAATTCATAGGGATAAAGTTCATGGGCGCACTTGCAGTGGATAGAGGGAGGGACTAGTTCGGGGCTAAATTCATGGGAGTAAAATTCATAAGAAGCAATGGCGAGAAATTCATAAGAAACGTAAAACAATAGAGCAGCAAAGATCACAGACGGCTCAGTCCGCAGTACAGCTGCTAGACTGGGTTGCATATATACAGGAACAAGCAAGCTTAGTTCATGTGCTCCAAAACACACTTCCACCCCCCCTTGCTGTCTGCGTCAATCCGCAGGGCAGGGTCGGCAGGCGGCGAGAAGGGCTTCAGACACACAGTTCTAGTCCTCATGGAGGTGGCGCTGCTGGCGGTCGTTTGGAGACGGGCCGTGGGCCGGGAGGCAGAGTAATATGTTCCCCCCCTAGTCCACAAGAGGGCCTCGGAGCGGTGTCCGGCAGCAAAGCGTCCATGGGGCTGGTTCAGGATCCATACATATAAAGGCACAAGCATAGTTCATAATCACACAAGCAACAAAATAAACAAGGGCTAAAAACGGGGCGCCAAGAACAACCATTAAGGCAAGAGGAGGTCGGGATTGTAATGATCCAAGCGGTAAGACAGCTGGAGTTGCTGGAGCTGTCGGCGGCTCCAACAGCCCAAATAAAGCAGTGAGGCACACAACAAAACTTGAGAGGCCAAAATAACGATGATCGGGTGCAAAGCCAAATTGTAAATTCCAGTGGCGGTGGGGCTCCAGCCAAAGAGGGTCTCCCACCACGAATGCTCACCCGTGGTCTTAATCCGCTGGACAAGATCCAAAATCTCCTTTCCGTTGTGGGACACAACCAAAGCAGTGGTGTCCCCGTCCCTCTGGATGCTCTGGAGGGTGCGGTGGAGCTGCGGGTGGGCCAAGAGCTCGTGGATTAGCTCCAGACCGATGCCAAGGGAAACTGGCTTCACATAACGATAGATGGAGGGTGCCACCAGGATCTCTTCTTGGGTCCAGACCGGTACCGTGTAGGTGAAGTCGCAGGCTGCCATCGAGGACAGGTTGCAAAAGCAGCGATTGACTCCCGGGATCACGGGCTTAAGCTGGAACGAGTTCAGGATCACAAAGTCGCAGGCCGTTCGCACGCAGGCGCATCCTTTCCCAAGGTAGACCACAGCGGAGCTGTTCTCCCGGACGACCTCAAAAGAGCACTCGTTGAGGGCGTCGACTTGCGGGGCTACACAGGGGTGATGAGGTGCAAAGGCTTGGTCCTGGCAAATGAAGCCGGTCTGGTCTCGATGCTGGCACCCTTGGAGGCTGACGAGCTGCCATCCGGTCGGGGTGAAGCGGGCCCAATGGTCAGGGTGTCTGGCGTAGAGGACTTCGGTGTCGCTGACTTGGAGTCCCAGAGGCACAACTGGATACACATGGAATGACTCGTGCGCACTGGCCGTTAATAAAAATAATTTAAGCTCCTGGGTGGTCGGTGAGAATGAGGAATTTACAAGAGACCACCAGGATTCAAGCTCCAGTTCTATGGGTGACAATTTGGGCATAATCAATCTTTTAATTTCCAGGGGCAAGTGCCCGTCCATGGCTTGCCGAATTAGCCCCATGGCCACAGCCTGGTTTAATTGTTGGGCCTGCATACATGCCATAGCTATTGACACGTTGCGTTCCACAGACTGTGTTCCTTTGAGCAGCAGAGAAAAATCTCTTTCAATTTGACTCTCCCAGTTAACTAAAATGGAGCTGATCTCGTGTTGCCCATTCGAAATGGAATTTAGGGACTGCACCACCGGTTTACCTAAGTCAGAGATGCTAGTCGTGACATGGGCAAACTTATTAGCGAGAGTCTCAATATTGACCGAATCCATGATTGCTAAGCCTCCGGCTGCAGGAGCAGTCCAGTCGGCAATGCTTCGCCTGGCACGCGAGAGAGAGGGGGAGGGATCGATCCACAGTTGTAGCCATGCATTCCAACCCTTGCTACCGGCCTCCAGATAGGGAGCGCACTGCGGCAGCCTCTGGGTTACATTTAGCTCAGCTAAGTCTATGCGGATCTCTTTTAAAGACATTTGCGGGCGGACTAGAACTCTCTCTCGAATGTCAGTCTTCAAAACATGGGAGCCCACTATATGCGTGCCGCCTTGGCTTAATCGTTCATTGCTAACAATCAAAGGGTCAATTTGGATGGTGTGGGTCTCCTGGGTCTGGATCAGCAGGGAGTAATTGCCTGGTTCGTGAGTCAAATTTACAAAGAGCAGCCCAAGCCGGTGAAATTTCTCTACTAGGGGCTTAGTTTGGCATTCGGGCGTCTGTTGAACCAGTATCCAATCAGGTGGGCCGTGTTTGGCTAGGTCTTCTTCTTTTACAATCCAGGTCAGGTTCTCCCAGCGTTCTATAGCAAAGGAGAGAACTGCACCTGAAGGGGGCGTGATAGTGACAGATGCAGATTCAATGGCAGTGGTGCCTAGTAGGATGGTCATTCTAAAGGGGTCTCCTGCCTTCCATACTGCGGCCGACACTAAAATAACTTCACAGTATGGTCCGAGAGCCTCAGTGACAAATGGCGAGGTTTCGAAATTGGCAGGGGTGGTATATTTGTCTACCACCGGGACTGCGGTGGGGGCAGGCCTGATGCGGGGGAGGAACATACATGGAATTGGAGCAAGTGGTGAAACCGTATCAGTAGGCGAGTAGCACACCAGTTCTTGGGACATGGTTTTGACTCCCACACATAAAATAACAAGCTCTGGGGGTCGGATCCACTGCTCTTCGCAACTGCGGAAGTTAGTGCGATCCGTGGGGGTGGTCATATTAACCTGCTGCACAACTTTGCAGACCATCATTTCATTTCCTACCAATGTATTGATACATCTCCAGTGGGGGTAGGGCATTAATTTGGACGGGCGTCCCTCTGCTAGGGTGCCTGCCAGTACGAGCAAACACAGAGTAGCCAGGTGCCTCATCTCCTGGCCTTCCTTTTCCTTTTGTGGTGAAAATATCCTGGGGAGACCTGCGGATATAAGTACAGGTTCCCTGAGTTTCTTGCAGCAAAATAAATAAAGCGGAATGGGGGGGGGGGGGGAAGGGAGGGCGTTTTTCTGCCAGCACTGTCTATTAGGTGGGGCTCGAACGAGAAGTCCCGGAGCACTAAGCGAGCCTTCCAGCTTGTTGCTCTGGGGAACTCCTGTGCGAAGGCTTCTTTCTAAAGCGTGTATATTTCAGAGGGGAGCGTCTTTGCGTCGGGCAAGGGTCGGCTGTGCGTTAGGCGGGACTATGCAAACTCGCCCCAGGGGTCCCTGGGTGCCTAGGCTATGTGGCCTTCAGGTGCCCCTTGCTCGGTGGCGGGCTGTTTTTATTTTGCGGGCTGAGAGCTATCGGTCCGGCTCGGCCTGTCCTTGCCGTTTTAAAAAGAAAAAAACTAGAGAGCGGTTTCCATCAACTATAAGGGTTGCTGCAGACGGGGGCCCTCGCTGTAATTTTCAAAAATGGGCTTTCGTCATATGTTTGCAGGACAACCAATTTTTGGAGGGACTCCCTCGGGAGGCCCCGTTTTCTGGTTTAAAAAAAAAGTACACCGGGCAAAAAGAAGAATATACTGAGCAAAAGAAAAATGCACTGAGCAAAAAGAAAAACACACGGAGCAAGAAGCATACGGGTGTGGGGTGCTTTTTAGGTTGCCCTTACTTGGGGTGCCTGGCATGGCTTCATTAAAACTTCAATATGTCTCCCCCCCTTCTTTTCCCTTATACGGTACGGGCAAGGGAAAAGATTACGTGGGGCGGGCGGCTGCTGGCGGAAAGGGCCGAAGTGGAGCCGAGGGCGCTCGGCGGCGTTTATCGAAAAGCGGCGGAGACGGCCGAGATCTGCCGGCGCCACTGGGTCTGGGTTATTCGGGGGTCATCTTGGCGCAGGGGATCCTGGCTATGTAAATGAGGCACGCTGCCCCTTGTGCGTAGCGAACGCACCTCAATAACACATTCCAGAGGTAACATATTTACAGAATACTGGCGGGTCTTTTACCTTTGCACTAAAGCGTACGGACTGGTGGCGCCGTATAGCAACTCACCATGACGAATATGAACATTAGTAAAAGAGGGATGTTGGGCTATCTGGGGGTCCTTTTCCAGGGGAGGCACGGCCCTCAAAGCCAAAGCCGACCATCATGCGAAAGCGTGGGTCTGGCAGGTGAGACCCCGAATCTACGTAGATGCGGGATCTTCACCAGCACGGCGGGTGAAATGTTTTCAAATACAGAGATCACCTTCATTGGTGTGTCTCCAATATTGGAAATGCATTCACTCTTGGGCTAAAGCCTCTCCAAACACTTTCACACACAGCAAATCTCTTTTGCCTGTGCAATTTTTTCCGAACATGCGGCTTACAATCCAATTACGAATCACTCTCGGTGGTGGTCCTATTTGGCTTTGGTTGCCGTGTCTTCCCCAAGGGTCCCAACTGTGGGGCCCGCCTAATGAAGTTAAAGAATAGAACTGGAAAAACTTTTGACACTCACACTTACATCTACATATTCTACTGTTTCTTTTATACTAAGGCTAAAAAGGTCTGGTCTAAGGGGACACAGGGTA
Source organism: Eublepharis macularius (assembly GCF_028583425.1). Taxonomy (NCBI): domain Eukaryota; kingdom Metazoa; phylum Chordata; class Lepidosauria; order Squamata; family Eublepharidae; genus Eublepharis; species Eublepharis macularius. The sequence goes on along the minus strand of NC_072792.1, from coordinate 36,004,417 downwards.
TCTCTGGCCCAGGGTGAAGGGATATTTGGCGAATCACTGGGCAGAGGGGGGCTGGGCTGGTGACGGCTCCCCCAGGATCATACACAGGAGGGGCAGTTTGCAGCGGCTTCCCTTTCCATTCTTTTAACTGAGAGGCGTGAAAGTATTTTAACCAAGTGCCTCCTGTCTTTCTCTGGATAGCTACCTGATAGACGGCTGGGGAGACTCTTTTCGTGATGGGGACTGGGCCTTGCCATTTGGCTGCTAGTGAATGCGCCTTTTGCGAAAACTTTCTGTACAGAACGAGCTGTCCTTCCTCCCACTGCCTGGGGTTCCTGACCCATCCTAATTTGCGGTCCATATCTTTCTGAGCGGTGCCCAACTTCTGGGCCACTTGCATGTGGACAGCGTGTATGGATGAGAGCAGATCCTGGACCCAAGCGTCATTAATCACTACGGGCTGCATATCAGAAGGGAGCTGCGTATCTAGCCAGAAGGCTTCCGGGAGCTGCATTCTTCGCCCTGTCATTACCATATGGGGTGTGAGCCCGTGAACTGCGGTGGTGCCTCTGATGGCCATTAGGATTATGGGGAGTTTTTCATCCCAGTCTCTCCCGGAGGAGCGAACCATTTTGCGGAGAGCCTCCTTGAGGGTCCGGTTGGTTCTTTCTATGGTGCCCGAGGCTTGAGGGTGGCCGGCTATGTGGAAGCGCTGCTGGATGCCTAGCGCCTTGCAAAGCTCCTGGGTGACTTCTCCGATGAAGTGTGAGCCTAAATCGGAGTCCATGACCCTCACAATGCCCCATCGCGAAAAGACATTGTTGAACAATAGTTTGGCTGTGGTGGCTGCATTGTTGCGCTTGCACGGAAACGCTTCGACCCATTTGCTAAAGGGGTCTATGACAGTGAGACAGTAGCGATTGCCGCGAGGAGTGGGGGGAAGGGGGCCGATAAAGTCAATCTGTATGCGAGCCCATGGTCCGTCAATTCTCTGATGCTGGAGGGGAGCTCTAGGTCCGGTGGGGTCTGCATTGACCATAGCGCAGGACAGACAGTTGTCTACCCATTGCGCTACTTCGGTGCGCATGCCAGGCCACCACCCAACCTCTTTTACCCTTTCCAGAGTCAGGTCCTTGCCTCGGTGTCCCTGCTCGTGGACAAACTGAATCAGGTCGGCCCTGACTTCCAGTGGCACTACCCAGTGGCGTTCGCCGGTTGCATCTACTGCCCAAACTATGCCTTCCTCTTCTCGGATCATTAGTCTTCCTGTCTGATCTCTTCCTGCGGTTAGGAGGTCAGTTATTTCTGGGTCAGATAGCTGTAGTTGCGCTAGGTCTAGTGTTCCCGTATTTCCCTGAGCCTGGCTGCGGGCTTGTGCTCGAGTGGTGACAGGGTGTAAGGGGCAATCGGTAGCTGGTTCCGGTAGGGGAGCATTTTCAGTGGCGGCTGCCTTGGCTGCGAGGTCTGCCTGGTCATTCCAATAAGCGGTCTCTGAGTTTGTCTTCTGGTGTCCCTTGACATGGGTAACCTGCGTTGGGCCTGAGCGGGACTGAAGGAGTGCTGCTACTTGTTGCCATAGCTGTAGGTGGGCTACGGGTTTCCCATCACTAGCTCTCCACCCCTGATTCTGCCATACCGGGAGCCAGACCGTGGCGGCTTTGGCCGTCCAATCCGAGTCTGTGTAAATGGCCAGCGGGCTTTCTGGGGGCTCAAACTCAAGCACTGCCAGAAGCGCTTGCACCTCAGCCGCTTGGCTGGAATGGGGGCGGGCTGGACCTTTGAGAGTATGGGCGTCGCTCACTCGCACGGCGCCGTAGCCTGTCCGGGGGGAGCCTCCAACGTGGAAGGAGGAGCCGTCACAGAACCAGCATGTGAAGCCGTTCTGTCGGGCTTCCTCTATCGGGACTCCCCAAGTGACTGGCCAAACAACCTGCGGTGGTGGGTCCAGGGGGCACTCGTGCTCGGTTCCAGTTACTAACAGGCCATAGGGGGCTGGTGGCTCGGTGGCTTCCTTTTTAAATTCCACTCCGCGGTTGACTAGGGCCAGGGTCCACTGCGCTATGCGGGCGTTTGAGACTTGTCCATCTTGTATTTTTCCCGACAGGATATATTTGAGAGGCGTGTGAGTGGTTTGAACTATTGTGCGTGACCCTCCTATGATAAATTCCCAATGGGTCAGACTCCAAACTAGAGCGAGGCAAGTCTTTTCGCATGGGCTAAACTTGGTCTCTACTGAAGTTAGATTGCGAGAGGCATAGGCTACTACTCTAGCGGTTCCCGCTTGCTGCTGGGTGAGCGTGGCTCCTATGCTCTTGTCTGATACTGCTAACTGAATAAAGAATGGCTGGGTGACATCTGGATGGGCTAGGGCCGGGGCTGCGGCCAGACTGCGCTTTAGCTCGGCTAAGGCTGTCTGTTGCTCCGGTCCCCACTCCCAGGGGGTGTTCTTCTTGAGGAGAGCATAAAGGGGGCGAGCCTTGTCTGCAAAGGACTCGATGAAGTCTCGGGAAAAGTTAAAAGTTCCTAGAAGGGCTCTGAGGGAGGGGACATCGGTGGGTGCAGGCAGCTTGGAAATGACCTCCATTCGCTGGGCGTCCGGGGTGCGACCCTCGGGTCCCAGGGTCAGACCCAGGTACTTGACGCTGGTCTGAACCAATTGGGCCTTTTCCCTGCTTGCCTTGAACCCAGTCTCGCGGAGGAGTTCCAGGACTTCCCTGGTGATTTGGCGGGCTAATTCTTCCGTGGGGGCGTGGACTAAAATGTCATCCACGTAGCTCAGTACGTGGGGCCTCGAGGAGGGTTGGAGGCGTTCCCACATCTGAACCACATGGGCATGACAAATACTGGGGCTGGAGTGGAATCCCTGGGGTGTCCGTTTGAATGCGTATTGCTGGCCGCGGAAAGTGAACGCGAACTTGTACCAGCAAGACTCATGCAACCGGATGGAGTGGAAAGCGTTGGCCAGGTCTATGACCGAGTAGAACCGGGACCCAGCGGCAATGGCCGTTAGGATCTCATTGTACTTGGCCACAACCGGGGCAACTGGAGGGGTGGTGGCATTCAGGGCACGGAAGTCGACCGTCATTCTCCAGGTCACTCCATCTGCTTTTAGAACTGGCCACAATGGGGCGTTGCAGATGGACTGCATCGGGAGTATGACGTCCCACTCAAGGAGTCCTTCTATAGTTTTGGCTATCCCTGCCTCAGCTTCCGCTGGGTACTTGTACTGTCGTTGGGGAGGGGGGTCCTTTCCTTCAATCAGGACGCAGGCGCCCTTCACTATCCCACACTCGGCCTTGTCTGTCACCCACACTTCGGGAAAGTCCTGAACCCAGGGGTCTCCTGTGATGGGGGCGAGAGGAAGGGGGGCCTTAAGGGCTGCGCACCGATGGATTGCATTGACGAAGTCTGGGCCTCCTGGGATGCGCCACAGGAGCCCATTTGCTAGGTCAATGGTCAGTCCCTCGGCACGGAAAAATGGCATGCCCAAAAGTCCATCATCTTCTCCCCGGTTTGCGCATGCCGAAATCCTGGTGGCCAGGTTCCCAACGGAGAGGGGGATATCCTGCCAGACCTGGGATTCCTGCATGCCGCCTCCAAAACCGGCGAGCTGCATGGTGGTGGGGGTCTGAGTTCCCTTAGTGACTAAGGTGGGCCGGAGTATATTAAGTGAAGCTCCGGTATCTATGAGGAGAGTGGCAGGCTTCTTCTTTTCCCCGGGAGTCCCGATCCCTGCCTTCACTGTCGGTCTCCCCCATGTGTCCGGCTTTAGTTTGGCAACTATGCCCACGGAGGGAGACTGGGACTCGGGGCAACCCTATTCTGATCCTGCACACTGGTCGGTGGAAGCGGCGCTTCCTCTAAAGGGGTTGTTGGGGCTCGGTCGTTCCCGGACCGCAGCTATCGGGGGACTCGAGAAGGGAGGGTCTGGCGGTAAAGGGGGCGCTGACGGAGGTACTGGGGGCTGCTGCTGGTCTTCCCACTCCATGATCGCCTTCATTAGAACGGACGTGGGCTTCCCATCGAATAGCTCCATGTTCGCTCCAATGTTTTTGAGGCGCATCCATAGTTCCCAACGGAGGGAGTCCCTGGACTGGGGCGTGCTGCCACGGTCCCGGTAGCCCTCGTGGTCGCCCTGCGATGCTCCCCAAGCGTTAGACTGATCTGGAGGCGGGTAGACCTGATGATTGTACGGGTGTGATGCTCGCGAGTGAGAAGGGGCTAGGGGCGCCTCCTGTAATCGGGGCTCGTGGGGTCCTTGCTGGGAGGAAGAGCCGTAACTCGGGGTGGGCGCAAAGGAAACTCCCGGGCGGTAGTCCCTTGGTCCTCTTCCCCGGTTAAAGCTACTGCTCCTTCCCCTCAGGATCCCTCCCCTTGCCTCCGGGTACGGGCTGCGTCCCTGCGGTCGGTATTGAGAGTGGGGGCCATGATTGGCATAGGTGACTGCACTTATCGGCTCGCTCTCCTTTCTACGAGAGGCCGGGGACTTCACATGGCGGATGGCGCCGGTCTCTCGCAACAGGCCAGCAATGCTCCTGATGCGGGATTCCAGCTCTCCCCATGTAATGCTCCCGGGCTCTACTCCTGCTAGGGCCAGGCGGGTGGTGCTGTTGAGTCCATCTATGACTGCCCTCCTAAATTCTAAGTCGTCGAAGTCCGGCATGTCGCTCAAGTCTAAATCTACCTCGTCTGCTAGTTCGGCTAGGAGCTGTTTCCTGGCTAAATATGCCTCTGGATCCTCTCCGGGTTTTTGAGACTCTGCAATGTATAAGGCCTTCAAGCTCTTGGTAGGCCATAGGAAGGCGCACAACTCTTTCATGGCACCATACTGACTGCGGGTGGCTAATCTCCGGTTAGAAATGTATGCATTAAGAGAGGTGACTATTTCGGGGCTGGCACAATGGCGAGCCAGCTGAGCTATATCGGAGCCACTGGCGGAGGGCTGGGACATGGTCACGTGTGCAAACCATTGTATAGCTGAGTCTCGGTTCAAGGGTCCCATGCGGTCCGCTATGGCTTGGAGCTCATCGGGCCTCCAATTGCGGGTCTCCTTAACTATTCGGTCTGTTTTCCTGCCATCCTCGTCTGTGGAGACAATTTCTTTGGTAGCTATCGGATGGAGGGGCTGTGGAGCTTCCTCGGGTTGGGACGACTGGGGTGACCAACTGTCGGTACTACCTTCGGGGAGGGCCAAGAGGGCTGCGGGATGCACGGCGGAAATTACGGCCTGCTGCATCCCCAGGTGCTGCTTTAGGGCCTCTAGCTCCCTCTTACAAGCGGAGTGGTCTGCTGCGGCTATCTTTGCGACTTTCTGCTCTGCCATGAACTGGGCAGCATGGGTTAATTTTGCAATCTTCTCCCGTCCTTCAATTACTGCATGCTCAGCCATATCGGCACGAGCGGTGGCCACTTCAGCCTTGTGCTGGGCGTCTTGGAGGGCAGCGGCTAGACCCTGCTTTTCCAGCATGAAGTTAACGCGTTCTGAACGCCACTCGGCTGCTTTCGCCTCATGTTCCTTCTTTTCTTTCCTTAACTGCTCTATCTCCTGTTCCTGCTCTTCTTGAGCTGCCTGTAGCTTATTAATTAGGGACACGCTGTCCTGTAGGGCGGTGAAAAGTGCCCAAGCTCCGTATCTATCTTTCTTACTGGACCTAGGTTTCTCCTTCTCACAGAAATCCTGGAAGGCACTTCTGACTATCTGGAGCGGGTCGGGTCCCTTGAAGGAACCGGCTTCCCAAGGGCAATCTCCCTTCTTCACTAGCCACTTCTCCAGGCGGGGCATGGTGGGGGCTGCCCGGTACATTTTACTTCGTTTAAGGCTGATCTCGGGGGAGGTTAAAGAGTGGATCAGCGACAACCAGGGGTGGGGCGATTAAAGCTGCTCAAGGGTTTTAACAACTTCTTCCTCTCTATGTTCCTTTTGGGAGGTTTATCCTTCCCTCAGGTCCTCAAGGGTTTTTACCAGGGGGTTTTAAGGTCCTACTTTTAGGGTTAAAGGGTATTTTTAAGGGTTCTACACTCGGTTCTTCTCCACCGGGGGAGAAGGAAAATTCCTATTCCCGTTTCAAGCTTGCCTACAAGCCACGGGACCAGGAAAAGTTTACTGGCTCAGAGGGTGCTCTCAAGCTCTCTAAGCCCAAGAACCAAAAACGCTCAGTGCTCCCAAGCCTCTGCTCAGAAGCCAAAGCTCAGGGGTCTCCCAAGCCTATACTCGGAAAACCACAGCTCAGGGGTCTCCCAAGCCTCTGCACTCAGAAAACCAAAAAGTGTTCCCAAGCCTCTGCTCGGAAACTGCTACTAAGGGGGTCTCCCAAGCCTCTGCTCAGGCAACCAGAAATGCTCCCAAGCCTCTGCTCAGAAGCCAAAATGCTCTCAAGCTCTCTGCCCAAGAACTAAACTCAAAGTGTCCCCAGGCCTCGTGCTCAGAGACAAACGGTTAAACTGTCTCCAAGCCAAGACCAAAAGACTAAATGCGCTCAAGGACTGCCTCTGCAAGTCCCCAAGCAAAAGTGCCCAGGAGTAAAGCTACAATACTCCCAAGCGGAAAAAGCGCTCAAGAGTTCTACCAACTCTCAAGCGAAAGTGTGCCCAAGAGTCCCACTGACTCCCAAGCGAGGTGCGCCCACGAGTCTGACTTAAAACTCGCAAGCGGAAAGGCGCCCAAGAGTCTACCTTAAAACTCTTAAGCACGGTGCGGCCGGCTGCCGCGGGGCTTCAGGAACCTGGCTTCAGATTCCCAAAGCTAACTGACTGAACAACCAAACGGACTATCGATCCCTTCACGTTTCCTCCGGAGCGGGGATTGAAGCCTAAGTGCTGGCAGGAACGGGGTTTGGACGGACTTAGGAGAGACGGGGGAGGGCGGAAGAGAGTTTTATATGTGCTGCTTCAGGAAGTATAAATAGAGAGAGCCTACTTCTGGGATCCCACCCACATAGACGCGTTTAGGCGGCCCGGAAGGTGGCCAGGAACTTCACCAGTTCAGAGGTCCTCACCCACAGTACACCGGTTATAACGGCTGGAGGGCCTCGCGGTGCACCACAAAAGGCAAGTAGTCCAAAGCTGGCTGAAGGAGGAAATGGGGAAAAAGCCAACCCACAAGATAGGAAATGCTCGCTAGAGCCACACACACTCACACTTTTAATTCCCTGAGCTAAATTGCGCTCTTTACACAGAGGTCTGGAAAATTTTCCTCTAAGTCAGTTCGCTGAAGACACGCGTGTCGACTCACGTGTATTCACACGAACTGGGTTATGCCCGCATTCTCCACCAGTAAACTGTTACCAGAACTGCTCTTTATTATAATGGGGAATTAGCTGTAGCAATCTGTAACTTTAAAATTAAGCGAGGATCATAACCTATGTTTACGGAGGTCCCGATCCCAGACACTCTAGCGAAAAAGAGGCAGACAAGGAGTAAGGTCCAAACACGTGTATTGGGTGTAGCGTAAGCCTAGCTTGCACAATCATACAAGGAACATACAAGGTCTAAGAAATACAGAGTAGGAAATACAGAGACGTTCGCATTAGCTGGTTCCCAACGATGATAGGGGGAATACTCACTTATCCTGGAGCGAAGCAGAGACGCAGCAGCGAGGGTGGCCCAATGCCAGCACTGGGACCACAGACGGACAGCAAGGAGGTCTGGATAGGGAATGGCCTGAGCACCGAGTGGTCTGGGAGACCAGCTTAAATACCCCAAAATGTACCCTGGGGCTGGTGCTGTACTTGGTGGTTCTCACAGTTTAAAACAAAGGGTCTAATGGGCTACTGAATGGCTTGGATGGGCCACTTTGGTAATCAGATTGTGATAAGTGACACCTCAGGAAGAGGGGACAAAAGAGGGAGGGGGAAATCCAAGTGGGCTGAAAGGATGTTCCAGCGGACAGGGCTTGTCCTGATGTCATCAGCTTCTGGAATGCGGAGGTTTCTTTGAGATGCATTCTCTAAGTGCTTGGGATGGTCAGCACTTAGTTCCTTCTCCGGGGCGGCTCCTAAGATATGCAGAGCGGGGCGAGGGGCTCTCGCTGCGGACGTGGTGTGCCCGCTTCGCCGAAATGGCTTCTCAAAGCAGTCTTCTTCCCAGGGTCTTCTGGCGGCCTGAGAACATGGATGCCGGCTGGGCATAGCTGGGGCTGGATAGCAGGCTGCCCGGTAGCGAGGGCAAGCTCGGCGACCTACCCGCGGGAGGCTCCAGGCGGGAACTGACCAGGGAGCGCCTAGCCAGGCTCGCTGGAGGTTTCCCCGGCAGGCGCCCGGCTGCTAGCAGCGGCTTGGGCCCATATGAGGCAGGCTTCCATGGAGGCAGGGGGAACAACACTTTAAAACACAGTCCAAAGCAGGGAACAGGCACGGTCCGTGGCAGATGGCAATGCAGGCACGGGGCACACTTGTAACAGAGTCCAAACACACACTTGGAAGTCCAGATACAGGTCAGGGCAGGGCTGCCCAGAAAGAGAGTCCTTTGTGCAGTTATCCAAACATGGAGTCAGTAACTACACAGTCTATAGCAGCATCAAGGCAATTGACACGCAGGCAGGAAACTGACACGTGTATCAGAACACACACGTGCAAAGCAGTCTTTGTGCAGCAGTGAAACAGTAATGCAGGAAACTTTAACACAGTTCATGGCAGGCCTTAAAGCAGGGGAGGGGGCCTACTTGGCAACAAGCCCAAGCTTTTTACTTACAGAGAGTAAAAAACTCTCCATCCCACAAATGACAGCAAAGGAGAATGGCAGCTTTGCAGCTTGGGTTTGGCTGGAAGTGCTCTGTGGTCCTCCCTTGGAGGGAGAAACTCCATTGTTCAGGAAATCAGTGGAATCAAAGTAAACCACATGCTCATGTTGTATGGCTAATACGCTTTGGAAGTTAGCAGGGAGGAGGGAAGAGATATTTGCAGGGAGGGTTTTTTGTTATTCCCAAGCATCTTGGACTTGTGTTATGTTTCCAGGAAACCAGAGTAAGGAATCAAAACAGTGATTTCTGTGCATATCTTTGGCTCTAGAATTTTGTTATCTACACCACTACTGGTGATACAACTCTATTTCTGGGAACTTCCAACTCTGGAAAAAATACATAATGTAAAGGATAATATCCTCAGTGCCCTACTGTCCATTAATGCAGATTTTTAAGTGGAATCCTAGTATCCTTGATATCCAGAAAGGATCCGCCCTGAGCCTGCTGGAAATGGGGGGAGGGCGGAATATAAATAAATAAATAAATAAATAAATAAATAACAGCTGAATGCAGGAATTCTGAATGCAGGTGCCAAGTCTCAGGATTAAGTGAGTTATTATTTATTTACAAATTTTATATCCCACATTTCTGCCCTAATCAGGATCACCAAGGCAGCTAAGAGTTTAAAAACATCATAAAAATACATCATGAAAGTCATTAAAACTGAACAAAAACATGTCAGAAAAGCACTTAAAAGCCAAGCTAAGATTCAGGATGCATAGGAATTCCTCCTATTTTCCTGAAAAGAAATCTGAATTGCTCCGTTGTTCCTTGCTCAGATATAGTTTCTTTAGCATATCCTTTTTTCATTTCTCTTTCTTTAAGGAAAGGGAATCAACACAGATGGGACAGATGGTGCTAAACTGGCAATATTAAAGATGGAGGATGGGATTAGAAAGGCAACAGTACTTGCAAAAAAATTACACCACTTTCTCTCTCTCTCTCTCTCTCTCTCTCTCTTTATATTCTTTCTGATTTAGCATGAGCCTTTTTGCCTATGTTTAACCACTGATATGCGAGTATCCCTGTAGAATGCTCAAAAGGGTTTGACAGTTGCAAGTATTCAACAGGGTACTCATAAAATATACAAATGTGCATAGGGACCAACCTCTTCCAAATCTCCCCCCTCCCCAGTTTTCTGAACCATAAGTCTTACCTTTCTAAAAGAGTAATTTTTAACAGAAGACACACTCGACTGGAGGTTATTTCTTCCATACTTTCCTCAAGCTTCCTGCTAGGTCTAATGAGAAGACAGGGCTTTATGTCCTTCCGTACTGATCCAAAAGCTGAAAAAACTATAATTCCCACTAATATCTAAACGTGCACCAACGTATCTACAGGCTCACTTCCTATGCAAAGATGAATCCTACTAAATGACAGCAAATTGCAAATAAATTGTACGGGTGAAAATAAACTGAAAAAGCCTGCTTGTGTTTTATGAGTAAATAAGCAATTTTTGTGTAAGAAATTCTTGATTCAAGATAAAATGGAAACTAAGCATAGTGTAGAAGAGAGCCGTGGCACAGAGTGGTAAGCTGCAGCACTGCAGTCCAAGCTCTGCTCATGACCTGAGTTCAATCCTGGTGGAAGCCGGGTTCAGGTAGCCAGCTCAAGGTTGACTCAGCCTTCCATCCTTCCAAGGTCGGTAAAATGAGTACCCAGTTTCCTGGGGGTAAAGTGTAAATAACTGGGGAAGCCAATGGCAAACCACCCTGTAAAAAGTCTGCCAAGAAAACATCATGATGTGACATCCCCCCATGGGTCAGTAATGACTTGGTGTTTGCACCTTTACCTTTAAGCAGAGTGTAAGCTTGATTTTTGAGACCATCATTTGCAAAGACTGAAGTATTACTAGATATCACTTGCTATTTGGTTTTTTATCTGTTCTGTGTATTTGGGAACAAAATGCTTTGCTCCTCAGGTGTCTCTTTAAGAGCCCTGGAAGAATGTTTGGGGATCTTTGTCAAACAAAATGATTGTGGAATGGCATTTGACTGAACACACATGTCATGCGGTGAAAAAACTAGACTCATTGGTGAAATGAAGATTTCATTCTGGGCACAATACAAAAAATATAAATGCAGATAAATCTTTTTTGTGAGACTATAACTGATCAAAATGTGTCCCATAGCACAGAATTCTAGACAAGAGTGGGAAAAATGCTAAGAAAAGGCCTCTAGGTCAGAAAACAGCTATTTTTAATATTGAAATCATTTGGGGATAATCTGTTGAGATGTTCTATATTCACTTTAAAAAAAAAAGATTAAATTAATTCTCAACAAAAGCAGACAGAATTTTGAGAGAGAGCATAGTTCTTCTACGACTTGAGGGTACACACTATGCAATCCATTTATTAACAGTATTAAAAGTGTCAGATTTTTAGATCAAAGCCCATACCTTGGAAGGACTAGGAAAGTGCAATTCATGCTAAGGGCAAAACATACTTAGCATATAGAAAGTTTCCTGTACATTTAGCTTTATAATTTCATGCTTCAAGTGTTAGTACATTGCAGATAACAAAATGCAGAATGATCCTAGGCCTAAGAGATATGTACGAACACTTGAATATAAAGTAACAGGTCTTTTTTTATAATATACCTAATGAGGGGGCATTGGAATTAGAAATGTGCTTAATGGTTCAAAGATAATTTTAATATCTCTGAACATAGCTCTGGAATTAACTCCCAAATTTCCCACTTCTAGTTTTGTTCATGAATTCAGCTGTTGGGTTATGGGTAGGGATGAATGAATGTTCCTTATTTTGTTTCTTTTATATTCATTGTGAACCATTTCAGTTCACTGCTTTCCGCTGTTTACTTTCCAGATGTGTTTATATTGTGTGCTCATGTTGTAAGGTTTTTATATGCAATTTACAGAGAGTACACATGTACAATGTACAGTTTTTGTGTTGTCTAATCCTGATTTATTATTGCATGTAACAATGAAAAAATACATATTTTTTCAGAAAAAAAGAAAATATGAAAATGGTGACAATGGAAACAGATATAGGAATTAGAAGTCTGCAGTCAGCTTAACCTCTGTTCCAGGGAAGGTACTGAAACAGACATTAAAGGTATCAATCTGCAAGCATCTGATGGACAACATGGTGATATGGGGAAGTCAGCATGGAGCTGTACCTAACAGATCCTGCCAAACCAACCACATCTCCTTCTACAATTGAGTGACAGGCTTACTGGATCATGGGTAGAGGTGGGCACGATCGAAAAAAATTACTGATCAAGCTGATCGTGGATCCGCGCCGGCGACAACCCCAAATCACCGATCCACACTGATCATCTCCCATTTCTGATCTGTGGATCGGATTGGGGAATGGGAAGGTGGGTGGTGGCGGCGACCGCCGGGCCTGGCAGGCACGGGGAGGTGGCGAAGAGCCACCTCCCCTCAGGGAGGGGATGTTCACACACACACACACACACACACACACACACACACACACACACACAGAGCAGAGGGGGGGAAAGAGTTTTTAACCCGTCCCTGCCTCTCCAAATAGAGAGAGAGAGACACCCCGTCAACATGTTTCAGCCAGGTTTTTTAAAAAAGCAGGGACAGAATCCTCCATTCCTCCCCACCCAATTTTAAAAGCAAGCAGCCAGTCTTCCAAAAGCATATTTTAAACATACACACAGAACCGTGAATGAGGTTTTCCCACAAAATACAGTGTTTTAAAAGCAGGTTAAAAACAGAGAGTGACAGACAGAAAAGCAGCCATCCCTCCTACAAAGCCCCATTTTTAAAAAAAGCAAAAAATGTTTGGAACACCCCCTTCCCCCTCCCTCCCCTGGGTCTCTTCTCCCAACTGGTGGTGAGTGTGTTGCTGCTCCGTGGTTGGAAGGAAGCCCTGCTGATCAAGGAAAGGAAAGCTGCTCCGTGGTTGGAAGGAAGCCCTGCTGATCAAGGAAAGGAAAGCTGGGCTTCCATTCGGGTTTCCAGGGCGACAGAAGGAGGGCAAACACAGCTCAAGCATTCCCCTGGCTCCATTGCCCTGGGAATAGATTACTGGCACCTGATTGTCTGCATCCCCAATCAGATCCCGATGGCCCGAATCAAGCCCCGATGAAGTCCCCCCCCCCGAACGCTGGATCGGTCGCTGTGGGCAGCACCGATCAGCTGGGTCCCGATCGCGCGAACACCATTATCATGGGTATTTTTCTATCGTAATGCTGATCGTGCCCATCTCTAATCATGGGAATGCTGTGGATGTACTCTATCTGGAATTCAGTAAAGCTTTGGACAAGGTTCTTCATGATGTTCTAATGAGTAAACTGGTGGACTGTGGACTGGAATCTAGGATGGTTAGATGGATAGGGAACTAGCTGAATAACCGCACCCAAACAATAGTTGTCAATGGCATCATGTCTGATTGGAGGGAGGTGTCCAGTGGAGTGCCACAGGGCTTGGTCCTGGGCCCAGTGCTTTTCAATATTTTTGTAAATGATCTGGATGAGGGAGCGATGAGATTACTCATTAAATTTTTTCAGATGAGACCAAACTGGGAGGAGTAGCAAACATCCTTGAAAACAGAGAGAGAATTCAATGAGATCTGAACACATGGGGGAGATGGGCAGATTTGAATAAGATGTGATTTAATATGAATAAATGCCAGGTTCCAACTTGGGTTCCATGCGGCCACACAGCAGCTCCAGAGAATGGCTTCTAAAAAAAGGAGAACCCATGTAGTTTTACATGTTAATGTGTTTTAAGAGTTGGTTCTGGGTTCACCATCTCAGGTTCCCCACAGCCACACAGCAGCTGCATAGAATGGCTTCTAATTTTTTTTAAAGGAAAGCCCAGACAGGCTCGGAATACTGCTGTGGAGGGCAAAAGGATATTGCCTTTCTGCCCAAGCCATTTTCCCCTGTGGAAACAATGCTGAAAGAGGAGAGCTATTTCTTTTTTATTACTACTCCACATATACAGAATACTCCACGCAGAGCCCCCAAAATGGAGAAATAACTCTCACCACCACTGTTTCCACATGGGAAAATGGCTTAGGAGGAGTCAGGAGCCCTTCTTCCCCCCCATGGTGATATAAAAGCCCATTTGGGTTCTCCTTTTTTCAGAAGCCATACTCTGGAACTGCTGTGTGACTGCATGGAACCCAAGTTGGATCTGGGCAATCCGCACCCAACTCTTTAAAAGCACTAATGTGTGGTTCAGCCCTTAGTTCAACACATGCTTGGGTGGGCATCTCTTTGGAAATAGTTTTTATCAATGTTTTCTAAAATGTTAATTTGGAGGACTGTGTGTTTCTATAGTTTGAAAATGGAGGAACACTACTCTGACTGTCCAAAATTCATGTGCACACAGATATACAAACAGATGTATGTATATATATCTTCAGATCCCAGAAAAATGGTCTATATTTTTCTTGTACCTTCAGAATAAACTAGTTAATGTTGCTCCAAACATCCTATTCTCCCCACTTAGTGGCTCTGAATTACCTGGTGTTGCTTCCAAAGGGGAATTTTCTTCTTCTTAATTACTGTTTTCATGACCAAAGTTATAAACTGCAAGCCATCATCTACTAAAAGGGAACCCTAGAGTTTATTGCCAGAGTTACAGCGTGATTTTACTACAGTCATGAAAAGTTTAGCCACACACAAAGTTACTTGTTTATCTTCATCTCTTAATAACCAAGGAGATTTAGCTTCAAGAGAAATAAAATCCTGCTCCTAAATAGAGGAAGATTAAATTTAGCTGCTCAATCTAAAACTTCAGGACATTCCAAAAGAATATTATCTATAGTATCAATTTGGTTAGTGCCAAATTTACTGAGTCTGTTGGTGGTAGTGGAGAGTGTACTCAACTCAGAGTTGACTTATGGTGACCCCTGGTGGGGTTTTCATGGCAGGAGTCTATCAGAGGTGGCTTGCCATTCCTTGTCTCCGCATAGCAACCCTGGTCTTCATCGGACCAATTACTGAACAAGGCCGAACCTGCTTAGCTTCTGAGGGCCAAGCTACAAGTGACAAATGACACTTGAATGGCAAGTGTATTTCTCCCTGTTCACTTGCCCTCCACTCAATCCACTTGCCGTTCAAGTGTCTTTCGTCATGTGTAGCTTGGCCCTGAGATCTGATGAGATCACGCTCACCCTGGCTGTTCAGGTCAGGGCTACGGAGTCTGTTAGAGTACAGAATGCCACAAAGCCTTCTCTACAACACCGTCGATGGCAAGGGATTCAAATGCACAAGCATAAATGCCTTTCTATACTTGGAAGAGTTGTCTCAAACAAATAGTTTGGCCTTTTTTGTTAGGGGAGAAATACCAACTGAAACCAAAGGGGAAACGAAACAACAAGAATATTTTAATTTCCATTTTTTATTTCCAAAGTTTGTACAGAGTGTTGAGTGTATCCTTCTTTCTGCTGTCTCCAGTTAAGAGGCACATCCCCTTCAATTTTATCAGTTTCTATATGGTAAAATTAATCTTGCTGTCAAAGATACAGTTGATTGTGTCTTTTTGTCTGTGAAATTTGGCCAGTGAGGAGAAGCACTGATATGCATCAGAAAAGGGAAAAAAAAACTGCCCAAAAAGTATCTTGATACAATCATACATGCACTCATATTATGATAACCTCTATATGAGATTTCTGCTTGCTTTCAAATTCTATTCTATTGTTTATTGAATGTTTATTGCAAGTTTCAGCCATTGATTGTATTGGGCCTACACTGTGCAATCTTCCTTGAGCCTCTGTGAGAAAGGTAGATGACAAATCACATAAATAAATTAAATAAATAAATATCAACATTTTGTAGCGTTTTACCATATCAGTTACATGGCACACAAGTGTGAGCTAGTATGCAAACTCTTTTAGATACAGGAACTTTTGCCTTAGATTCCCTGTCAGGTTTGTAATTGAATCTCTACTCTGATAATTAGGACAAATTAGGCTACTTTGCAGGATCAACCTATCAAGTCCCTGTCTGCTCTTCATACTGAAAAACCATGAGAGCTAGCAATACATTTTCCCTTTTTAATAAACACCATCAGCACAAGTCCTTTTCTTATTTTTAAAATATCTCACAAAAGGAAGCTTAAAAGCCACTCAAAGCAAACAAATATATATCTGAAAGGCCTAGAAATCCATACAGCAAATGTGTATTTACACAACCCTATTCAATAAAGGGTGAAGAAGCAATTCCAGATCTTAATGTAGATTTGAGAATGAGAGGCATAAAATCCAAGCAAATCAAATCAGAGAAGAAATAAAACCACCCTAGCACAAAAAAGCAAGCTAAAAATGATAGTTATCTTTAAATAGTAGGAAGATAAATTATGTAACACAATGTTAAATTATGTTGAAGTGAATGGAAGGATTATGCAAGGAGCTGTAATCACCTTAAGAGTAGTAATTAAAGGCATTCAAAGTAAAGCCAAGTAAAATATTAAACTTTCAGTGTGATTATGCAAATGTTTGATGATGGCTGTGCTATGGAACTTATAGAGAAATCCTAAGGAGAGTTATTCCAATCTAAGACCATTGATTTCAATGGGCTTAGATGGGAGTAACTCTTTTTAGGATTGCATGTTGTTCCTTCCAGATTAGTTAGCAGAGAAAATGGGATGTAAATGCTTAGTACTTCCACATTTGAGAACTGAAGAATCCCTCTACTGTATTTATGTATTATATTCCTAGCCAAAAGAGGAACCACACATGCAAGGAAGTGTTGTGAAGGCAAATAAGTTATTTTGTGCTTTAGACTTACAACATAGTCCTAAGAACACTTTCCTGGGAGTAAGCCTTATTGAATAGATATGAATAGGATTCAGAGTAGCCTTACTTAAGAATCAGATTGCTCTTATACCCTTTATCCACTTTCTACCATAATATATACTTAAAACATAGAGCACAAAATAAGCATTTAACATTCATCCCATTGCAACATCTCCAAAGATAAATATATGGGTTCTATGGAGCTAAATTAGGAACCAAATTTGCAACACAAATGTAAGTCAAGAGAGCTTTCACAAATCAGAATAATAAACACATTGGGGTAACAGAGAACAGAAACTTGCGGCAAATTATGTCTTTGAAGTCAGTTAATTCAGTTGTTTGTTGATATCACTCTGGGGTGAGTAAAGTCCAACTTTTCAGGTCCACCAAGTTCCAGAGACTTTTGATATAGTCCTCTTAATTAAAGAAACAAACTGGAGTCCAGGCTTCAGCCTTCAGTTTAGAAATTACAGCCCCTCAATAATAACATGATTCCAGTAATAAAACCATATTAAATTTAATCTCCATTTAGTCATTAATTTTTCCCATACAATGTGACCCCAGTTTCCTTTTTTAAGGTTATAAGAGCACAAAATTTTATAACTACCAAGCAGCCTCTTCCTCAGCTGCTCAGCTCGAGGTAGGTTTGCCAGCTCCAGGTTGGGAAATTCCTGGAGATATTGGGAGTGACCCCCTGGTTGGGGGAGGGGAGGGACCTCAGCAGGGTATAATGCCATAGAGTCCTTGGACTAGACAACCATAGAACATTCACTTCTCCACCTGGTGACTGGAGTGTTATGGCACAAGGAAGCTTGGACACAATGCCATTGACAGACATCATTGCCACCTAGCTTGTTGTGGTGGTTAAGAGTGTGGGACTCTAATCTGGAGAACCGGGTTTGATTCCCTACTCCTCTGCTTGAAGCCAGCTGGGTGACCTTGAATCAGTCACAGCTTCTAGGAGCTCTCTCAGCCCCACCCACCTCACAGGATGTTCGCTGTTATGGGGATAATAGTAACATACTTTGTAAACTGCTCTGAGTGGGTGTTAAGTCATCCTGAAGGGCAGTATATAAAACTGTTGTTGTTGTTGTTGTTGTTGTTGTTGTTGTTGTTGTTAAGATTTCTCTTGTCCACTGCAAATTCAGAAGAACGTATAGATAAGACTAGGTATTCTGGTACTATCCCCAATGGCAACTTTCCTAGTTTTCTAAGTCCCCAGGATGATCTTGCTCCCCCGAATTTTATGCTAACAGAGGTACCTTCCTATAGGTGGATCATTTTATATGGCAGGGAATGCAATCAAGTAGTATTACCTTCTTCCTGTAATCTGAAATAGTACTTCTCCGGGGTGGGGGGGAATCTACACATTTTTACTTCGTGTTTGAATCCAGTGTATACAAAGAATAAAGGTAGATTCAGCCTTACTAAAGCTGGACACAAGAAAGACGGAAAGGGAAAAAAATCCATAAGAAAGAACGCCACAGTAACATTGCTTTTGAAGACTGTGGGTGAGTCAAAGGAAACAAATCTGTGAAGGTTTTATTCTTTTGATAAAGATTGTGTGACCTCAATAAAGTTAGTTGCTCTGTTTTTGAGGAACAATTATGGTCTAGTTGATTTGGGGGTGGGGGGAAGCAAACTGTAACCGTGTTTTCCCATCCCAAATCTCCAAGGTAAGAATCATCAAATCCATTATTTCATCTTTTTTTAAAAATGAGAAATCTGGTAGGTTTACTAGCCTGTAATAATGCAAAGTAAATATCAAACATTTGTGCCTCTGCCAACCAAAAAACAGCAGGAGAGTACCTGGAAAGGTTGTCTCCCCTGGGACTTCCTTAAATATCAGATAACAAACTGTTTTTATTGAGAAACATTAAATTAAGTCATTCAGCCAAACATGCCCCATGAGATTGGCTACCCTTTTTCAAATATATGACAGAGAGAACTGCAGGCACCTAATCATTTGTACCAATCCATATTCGACTCATAACTTAAATAACTTAATTAAAACAATAATAAATAAATAAATAAATATAAATAAATATAAATAAATAAATAAATAAATAAATAAATAAAAGAACACAATGCCAAACTATAATTATTGTTGTTAATGTCTAAAATGTAACAAATATTGAAGACTGAATTTGCAATATAACTCCAATATTATGTACATAGTTTATGATTTAATTTAATGTTCAATACCAAATTTATACCATTCTCCTTCTGTAATCCATGTTTATTCAATAAAATAAAATTTGTTTTTTAAAAAAGTCATCAGCATCAGAATAAAATGCTTCAAATAATAATAATAAAAAACCTTAAGTTAAACTGAAGAAATGAAATCAATTGAAATACTTCATGGAAGCATCCCATACTGTGGAATGCTCAGGTCATGAAACTGATTTGTGGTGCAGCCAGAACCATTAAAAAAAAGAAGAAGAGATTGACAGTTCCATCCTACACAGACTTCAATGGGCTCAGAACAATAGAACTGTGCTTCAGATGGCACTGTGTACCAACATGGAAGTCTCTTATGTGTATTTCCTTTATAAGGCTTAATTATCATTTATTACATTACTATTCCATCCTTTCTTCAAGGAACTCAAGAAAAGTATTACCCTGGGAGATAGATTAGGATGAAAAATTATGACTGGCTCAACATCACTTAATAAGCTACATGGCAGAGGGTAGGACCCTGATCTCCATGGTCCTAATTTGACAATCAAACAACTATATTGTATATGTTCTGACCTCTATTCAGAAGTAAACATGGTGACTTATGTGAACCAGGAAAGCAGCAAAACCAAGTGATCCACAGAAAAGATAGGAGTTTCTTTCTTTTTATCTTCATCCCAAACAATGAGCTTACAGTTCCGCAGCACTTGATCCATGTTGCTGTGTTTTGAGATGCTGAATAGGGGTGTTTCTGCATGGATGAGGTTAAGAGGCAGCTTGAAGGTAGCGAAGGATCATATGCCATGCCTGAGTGAGCCTTGACCTTCCATAGAAGTGAGTGCCTCTCTACTCGTCTTCCAGGATTGCTTTGCTCACAGAAAGACACTGCTGCTTTGTGCACCTTGGGGTGATCTTGCTGGTACTTAGCCACTGCTGCTCGGTGCATCGCAGGAGTAGGATGTGCACATTTCTTTGCCGCATCTCTAAGTTGCTTCCCCATTTTAGCAGCGGTGTATCTTGCATGATGTCTGTCAGAAGGTTTCTTGGCAGCAGTAAGATGTGATGGCTGTGAGAGGTGTGCGGGGGAGTTGGACAGAGGGAGGGGTAGTGTTGTGGGCACTTTGGCAGGTTCATGTGAGAAGTTCACATTGAAATGGCCACTAGAAAGGTCATGCACCATCTCCCCATGAACATTTAAAAACTCAGTTGCCATACTGATTTTTATGTAAAATCCCTATTCAGGAGTCTTGTACTGTCTTTCTTCAACTATCTGCAGTTTCCTTGACCTGATTTTTACCTCAGAACACAGAGTTCCACAGCTGACAAATGAGAGAGGCAGGGGTGCAAGCAGGGAGCAGCCTGCCAGCCACACAGGAAAGCCAGCCCCCACAGGGAGATTGGCAGCCCAATTGAACTTTTAGGGGAAGACTGGGAGGTGCATATTACTTCAGGACACATTCAATGACTCCCAATAGAAACAGCATACTGTTTAGATTGTTGGGGAGAGGAGGACCAATCAGGCCACATATGCAAATGACCTTGAAAGGCTGGCCCAATCAGGGAAGCGTGGCCATGCTGGCAGTGGGCGGGTGGGGGGAAGCAGACAACAGCTTGCTAGCCACAAAGGGAAGCTATATCCTTATGGTAAAACACATTTTACCCCTTTTTACCCCTTAGGGGGTGAATTTCTTAAAATCCCTTCTTAGTTGATGATTACATCACAAAAGGAATGTTCTCCCCAAATTTCATGTTTCTAGGTCCAGGGGTTTGGGCTGGGCGATGATGAGTCAGTCAGTACACTTATCTTTATATATATAGACTAGCAACAAAGCCCATTGTGGGGAAAAAATACAAAAGGATCTAGAAAGGGGAGAGCAGGCAGGCAGGCATTCACTCCTCCCCCGTTGCTGATTCCAGCTGGTGAAGGAGGGGGGTGGGCATTGTCATCTGCTCCAAACCTGATTTGCCTGTTTTTATACTTTACAGCAGCAAGAGTACTTTATGAACAAAAGTGGAAAACTGCAACATTACCTACAGTGGAGGAACGGTTGACAAAAGTTTTGGAGTTTGCATTAATGGCAAAACTTACTGCATTAATTAGAGAAAGGACATTAGTTAACTTCTTGACTGAATGGAAACCGTTACTAGACTTTTTGCATGAAATGGATAATAAGGATTTCATGACATCTGGATTTATGGATTAAGAAACAGGAAAAAATAGAAAAAAGAGGGGGTTTATGACAGAATAAGTGGGACTCTAGAAATGATATATACTTGTGGCAGAGAAAATCAGAACTCAACTTACAGTGTAATCGAGGTGTTATTTTTATTTTTTCCCTCTTACTCCCAATCTTATAGATATATGTGTTGTTAGTGTGTTATATTTAGAAATGTGTTTTTCTTGTTTTCTAGGTTGGTTGTTTACTGCCTTGTGGTGTGCATTTTAGTTTAAATAAAGAAAAAAATTACATTAAAAAAACCCCCTGATTTGCCTGATCTCGGCCATGTGAAAGGGTGGTGCGGTATGCTACCTGCTCCATGCCTGATACATGCCAAGTAAAGGAGGGGGCATTCCTCTTGTTCTCCATCTGAGTACGTCTGGGTGAACAGGAGCAGGCATTGATGCCTGCTCTGAGCCTGATCCCAGCTGGGTGAAGGGAGGAACAGGCATTGCCTCCTGCTCCGCGACTGTTCCTGACAGGTGAAGGTGGACAGTGGGCTTTACTACCTGCTCTACTCCTGATCCCAGCTGGGTGAAGGGGATGTGGGTATTGCCATCTGCTCTGCTCCTTATTCCAGCAGGTTGAGGGGGTGGGTAGGCATTGCTGCATGCTTGGCTCCTGACTCCAGCAGGCTGAAGACTGGCTGGGCATTGCCGCCCGCTCTGTGCCTGATCCCAGACAGGTGAAGGGACAAGGTGGGCATTGCCACCTGCTTCACTCCTGATCCCAAATGGATGATGGTGGGCATTGCCACCTGCTCCACCACTAATAATAGGTGGATTAAGGCAGGAGAGGGCATTGCCACTTGCTCCACTTCTAATACCAGCTGGGTTAAGGCGGGGGGGCATTGTCACCTGCTTCACTCCTGATCCCAGTCGGGTGAAGGAGGGCAGGCATTTCCATCTGATCTGCTCCTGATCCCAGCTGGGTGAAAGTAGATGAATATTGTCACCTGCTCTGCTCCTGATCCCAAAGAATAACAAAAGAGAGAGGCGCGGTGCAAACTAGTGAAACAATCTGTATAACCGCACCCAACTAACTATGCTACAACAATAAAGTAATAATCATGAGCTTTAATAAGTGATTCTCATAAATCAAATTGTGCCTTGAATGAATTAAAGTGTATATACGATGTCACAACGCCTGAGGTTTATCATCCATCACAAATATTCTTCATAACATGCATAGGCACATGCAAAATACCAGCTGGGTTAAGGCAGGGGTGGGTATTGCCGCCTGCTCTGCTCCTAATACCAGCTGGGTTAATGCAGGGGGCAGGCATTGCCAACTGCTCTGCTCCTGATCCCAACTGTTTCAACAGGGGGCAGACATTGCCACCTGCTCCACTGCTGATACCAGCTAGGTTAAGGTGGAAGTTAGGTATTCCCACCTTCAAATAACAGTTGAGTTAAGGTGGGAGAGGTCATTGCCACCTGCTCCACTCCTGATTCCAGCTGGCTGAATGGAGGTGGGCATTGCCACCTGCTCCGCTCCTAATACCACCTGGGTTTAGGCAGGGGGTGGGCATTGCCACTATCTCTGCTCCTATTACCAGCTGGAAGAAGGCGGGAGGCGGGCATTGCCATCTGCTCCCATCCTGCTCCCAGCCTGAGTTTCCCACCATGGCACATTTTATGGAGGGACATGTTGCCTTGCCTAGACTTCCCTCTATGGCAGCACCCTCTGGTGGTGCACCAGGGTATAAAGTGAATTGTCTGAAATATGCTTACTTAGTTATATAGTAAGATTATATCCTGTTTAAGTCATCAATGTGGAACCAAAGCAATTCACAACATCATTCTCCTCTCCTTGAATTTATCCTCACACTAACAATTTGGAGAGACAGGTTACTCTAAGAGAAACAAAGGCCGTTTTCACACGTCATTAAAATAGTCCAATACCCACGGAAGGCTGCCAGCTTCCTTGCACAATTTTTGATGCCATCTATTTGCAGGCAGTGATTATGGTGTTTTCGTGACATTTTTTAAACAGATTGTGTCAGAAATCACGCGAGGAAGCCAGCCACCTTTCGTGTGTATCCCGCTATTTTAAAGACATGTAAAAATGGTCAAAGTTACTGTACCAAGGCTCCTCAGTGGGCCTCCATAGAAAAGCAGAGTTTGAACATGGTATTTTGAGATTTCAGTCTGACTCTCTATAACATCCTGGGCTATGCATGTGGAAAGCTGCTCCTGCTGCTCAGGGATGTTCTGTGTGGATATGAGGTATTTGCAGGGCTTTTTTTCAGTGGGAATGCAGTGGAACGGAGTTCCGGAACCTCTTGAAAATGGTCACATGGCTGGTGGCCCCGCCCCCTGATCTCCAGACAGAGGGGAGGTTAGATTGCCCTCTGCTCCGCTGGAGAGGCATGGAGGGCATCTAAACTCCCCTCTGTCTGGAGATCAGGGGGCGGGGCCATCAGCCATGTGACCATTTTCTCCAATGGCAACCCCCTGAGTTCCACCACCTCTTTTCCCAGAAAAAAAGCCCTGGGTATTTGAATGTAGAAGTTGCTCTCTTACGCGTGTAGAAATGGGGAAAAAACAGAAGAAGATTTCAAACATTTTAAGCTACACAATGCTCACTGAATTGTTTACCACAAGACTCTGTAGCCTAATCAGGTTGTTTTTAATATCAAAACTTTTTAATCCCCATTTTTTACATTCTTACACTAAATTACTGGGCACCTAGTCTTACAGCTATCAGTCATTATTAACAGCTCTTGGACAATTATCCTCTATCACCCTCAAAGCTCCAGATAGCTGTTCTCCTCATGTTCTTGTTATAAAAGTTTTGCTAGGGTCTACATGACACGTACTGTAGGAAGACTTTTTAAAAAAATGTTCAGATTCCTGCAGTTCTAAGATGGCTGGTTTCTTCCCTTTTTTTTTACTCATTTGAATCAAAAATGGTATGTTAGAAAAAGCTCTTGGCTCCACTGAAGCAATGAAAAATGTCACAGAAAAATCTTCACGATTGAAAGGACTGTGAAGTCAACTTAAGGCAACCTTGTTCAAGTGTTATATTATGTAACAGTATAGCAATATGTGTACAATGTTCTCTGAGTTCCTAGCTTTCATTATTTTAAAGAAGCAAGTCTTAAAGAAGTAAGTTTCTATCTCCTTCCATTATGGATACTGAAAGAAAAAGGCATATTTTTGCCACAGTTAGAGCTAAAGACTGAACCTTTTTTTTTTTGCTTTTTAAGTGAAAGTGGGGAACTCAAACCACCTGGTTCACATATTATATTGTTATATCAAAATAATTCTGTTCAATTGCCAATTTTAACAAAATTAAAACGGCACTCCCCAGTGGCAGGGGAGGAAACAGCTGTGGTATCAGCCAATCCTCATAGGAGTTCAGAAGCCCACCAGCCTGCCCATCATTTTCTGCCTGTGGTGTGGGCTCTGCTGCTACAGATGCCAGGAGCAGGGATAACCTTCTATCAGAGACAATGTTGTCATGTTAAGTCCAGAGCTAATTCAATCCTTCCATTTTAAAAGTTAAGAAGCCATTGGTGGAGGCCAGGCCTTCCAGATCACCAGCTGTTAGTAGCTGTCTCTTGCTGAATAAGAGCTGTTTCCTGGGCCATTTTCACATGTCTTACCAGCTCCAGTACGTTGTGCAAAGCTCCTGCAAGGACAGTGTCTTCCTGGTGCAATTTTGCATGAGAACCGGGAAATCGTGCCAGGAAGACGCTGTCCTTGTGGGAACTTTGTGCAACGTATCAGAACTGGTAAGATGTGTGAAAACATCTTCATCTATTTCTCTTCCCATTCCTGCACCTCCCCCAAATCCTGAAACACTCCTGAAATTCCAGGAGATAAATTTTCCTTGCTCACAGAATTTTGGGATTGATTGGCATCAAGCATATGTGTATGTGAACACATGTAGGATGAAGAGGAGGCTGGAAAATAAATATTATTAGGGACTGCATGCCAAGTTTCCCTCAACTTCATTTTGATTCCCACAATGACTGTGAGGAAAGAGAGAACACAGATGGGGGGGGGGTAGATTCAGTTCTCCCCCCTCCTTGGTCAGACCACCAACCACTAAACCCTTATACATTAACCCGTTTATGTCGACCATTGGCTTTCAAATGATGATCTAGGAAACTGGAGTTCTTGGGAAATTAGCATGAGTTCCTCTATGACAAGATCAGGAATTATGGACCAACTCTCCTGAAATGAAAGAGCAACTTCCCTGCACTGTTGATCTTTCCCTACAATGCACCACACACCCCGAGATCAGTATATCCAAGGGCACACTCTCAGTTCAGACAAAGCAATATGATGAGGCCCATTAGGCCTGGCCAGTGCTTCAGGAGAGCTGGCTGTGAATCCCAGAATCTTCTGCAAGTCTACAGCACACATGGATTCTGTCACAGATAGGTCCATGTGGAAAGAGTTCCCAACAATGCTTGAATACATGGAGGGAATCCCTCTTCCTTTTGGGATGGCTCGCAGAGGCACATGTGTTGTCCTTTATTCATTTAGGTGCTCAGCCTTTTTGCCTCCCTAATCTGACCATTTTTCATAATGTCAGAAAGTTTGAAAGCTACTACTTTGCATGCAAACATAGTAATGAAAGACAGAAAAATAAACAAGTGGTCTTATAGCTTCCTAACAAATGTGTAGCTCAGTCCTATACCTATTGGCTCAGAAATTCCTTAATGTTTCATGGTGCTTACTTCTAAGTACGTGGACGCAGAACAACAGCCTTATTGTGGTCTAAGACTCCTTTCTGGGTTTGTTGTAACAGACTCCCATGGTTGCCCCTCTAAGAATACAGATAGCAGAGTCCAGTAGAATGACAAATTTACAGTGGCATGACATTCCAAAGGTTGCAGCTCACATTGACTGATGCATCCAGTGGTGTGCAAGATACTGCTGTAATCTTGATGTTGTTTGCTGCAGTACACTAATATGGCTGCTCTGAAAATAATAGCCAGTCCTCATAGAAAATGCACTGCACTACAGCTGAAAGGCAGAAGGCATAGATCGATAACCGGGGGAAACCGATCCTCCACCCTGCAATCAAAATATTCTTCCTTATACTTGGCAACAATACAAACTCTCATAAGGTGGAAAGAACAGCTGCAGTGGTAGAGAGATCTCTGTCTCATTTGCATTCATAACAGGTTTGGAGGGTATTCTTTTTTAAAGTAAGAAGTGCTGGGAGAAATGCTGTGTGGATTAGAAACCCTGCGTGGGCAAAATTATCATCTCCACGTTGTAGCAAAGGTGACAACAACATGCCTTGGGAAAATAAAAAATGCAGGCTAGTGTCAGACCCAGTAAATACAATGTTGGTTTAGGATATATTCCCAGTCGGAAACGGGGGCACCTTTCATGTCTAATTAAAACTCAAAGTACATTTGGGCCCATTATCGTTTTGCTTATGGATATCTGAGTGATGACCTTGTTTGGAGCATTTTGATTTACTTGAAAAATGATGTTACTGAGAAATATTCTTATTTGGCTCTCTTGCAAAGGAACAGTAATTTTTCTGTAGTACTGCATGCTCCTCTTAGACTCTTTCTTGTGGTTTTCTTTGCAAATGGTTACTTACCATGGAAAATTTTATTTGATCACCAACAAGGAAATGAAATTCAAGCTTCTTTCAGTTTTCAGAATGATGAATTTCAGGATTAAATCCTTGGCAAGAAGCTCTTCGATTTCACATAATATTCCACTCCAACACAAACTTTGGAACAACTAAGACCTGGCTTCCACATGCAGGAGAATGAGGTATGAAGGATGTGGTGGAATGTGACATGAAGGGTTGCCAACCTCCAGGTTAGGCCTGGTGATCTCCTGGAATTAGAACTGAGCCATTCACCAGGAAAGAACAGCTGCTTTGCAGGGTGTTTAGTAAGGTTAACAAAGTGTTATTATAGGCACATTGGTAGCTGGTCGGTCATGTTCCTGCTGCTGGTGGGGGATCCTCCACAGCCAGTGGGTACTTCCCATCACTTTTCAGCTGGGCAATGGGATGAAAATGGCAGGAAAAAAAGGGGGGGTAGGCAGCATTGCAACATGCTAATGTGAGTCCCCGTGCACCCAGAAGTGTATCACTGTTAGGGTTGCCAGGTCCCCTTACCCTTCAGATAGGAGGGGGGGGGGAACCTGTGGTGATCTTCTCCTCGTGGGTGCAATGATGTTACTTATAATAATCATAAGAACAACAAAAACAACAACATTTGATTTATATACCTCCCTTCAGGATGACTTAACATCCACTCAGAGCAGTTTACAAAGTCTGCTATTATTATCCCCTCAACAATAATCACCCTGTGAAGTGGGTGGGGCTGAGAGAGCTGTCAAAGAGCTGTGACTGACCCAAGGTCCCCCAGCCAGCTTCAAGTGGAGGAGTGGGGAATCAAACCTGGTTCTCCAGATTAGAGTCCCACGCTCTTCACCACCACACCAAACTGGGTCTCTGCTTCCGGAAGTGACGTCATTGTGTCCAGCAGGAGTATGCCTGTTGCATGCTGGCTTGAGAGGGAGGGTTTTTTGCCTCTCAGGCCCATTTCCCAGGCCTTTTCCACTCACCAGTCAGAGGAGTGGCAGCAGGGGGCCAGAGGCTGGGAGCGGGCAATCCTCTGCCCCCACCAAGTAGACTGGGCGAAAATATAAGAGGCACCCCCAGTATTAAAGCCAAACAACTCGGTGATGCAACCACAACTGGAAGTAGAAATAATTATACAATTCAGCTAAATAATTTATAAATATATTTGTAAGTGCTAAAGTGCTTAGCGCTCTAATAAATACTTATAAATATTTACAAATTTTAAATTTCATTAACTGGAGGACAATAAATAATACACAATACAGTAGTTCAATTTCATATAGGTGTCGGCCACATATTGAAGTAAATAACAGTCCGTTCAAATATTACGGTTCCTTAATAAATATTTTGCACTTTGTTTTTCTTTTTTCTTTTCAGGTGGTAGTGACGAAGAAGGATGCTCAGATGAAGGTCAAAATCTGACAGGCAAGTACTCCAACCATTCAGAACCTATTCCTTTTTCTTTTTGAATTTATAGGTGGAGCCACTAAGATGGGGGAAGGACCCCAAGGATCCCCCCTGCCCATATATGAAATTGGACTATTGTGTTGTGTATTATTTATTGTCCTCCATTTAATGAAATTTAATTTTTTAAAATATTTCTAAGCACTTTAGCACTTACAGATATATTAGTGCACTAAGCACTTTAGCACTTACAAATATATTTATCAATTATTTAACTGAATTGTATAATTATTTCTACCTCCAGTTGTGGTTGCACCACCAAGTTGTTTGGTCCACTACAGGGGCTGGCAGCCCTAGGCAGCATGTTGCTGGGGATGGTCTAGCATTTGGGCAAAACTCTATGGTTAAATGCTAGACTATGCATGATGATGTGCTGATGCCACTTCCAGGTGCATGGGGAGTGATGCTCATGTGTCGTCTGCTACAGGAAACTTGTCTTGGGAATGACTCTTAAAAGAGTTGATCGGCTCGAAACAGGGCCTATCTTTCCTGTTAATAACTGTTCCTACTTTCCCCAGCATGAATTCCTGTCAGAGCTCATGGGAATTGTATTATTCATGGCATCCCAAATTGAATCAGAAAGCAGAAGAACCTGTAAACCCCATGAATACCTTGAATCCAGTAACTTCTGAGAATGTGCCAACAGCAGACATTTGGACGATGCTGAATGCTGCCAGCTGTGCAGATCCAAATCCACTTGAATTCTGCTCATTGCAAACTGCAGAGAAGCAATTAGAGAAGGATGGGTTGCTCAGCTCAAGAAAAGGAGGACACTGTGAGCCAAACAAGGCTAATTTTCAAGCGTGCCATTTGCAAGGACCGCAGCAGTGCTAATTTAAAGCAACCAGTGTATTTTTTTGTCTGAGGGTTTCCTGTTTTTAGAAATATTCACTCTCACGTATCCTGGGTAAGTCCACTGCAAATGTACCATCTGTGATGTCCTTTAAATTTTCCTTTTATCCAAATAGCTGAAATACTGAAAACAAATTGCCACTCCATTCTTGGCCTTTCCCCCTCACTTCCATTTTTCTATCTTTTTTTTTAAAGAGTGCTGTAGAGGAAAGTACTACTGTTACTGCTAAACTGAGATTGCCTTATTTACCTGAGCTCAAGATGGTGACAGTCATGTCCCCAGGTTGTCTCTCAGGGAACATGTGGAGCTGTTAAGGACATCCAAGACAACTGTGTTTGTTTGTTCGGTCTTGATGCTGCTCAAGGAGTGAGGCTTCTTAAAATTATAAATAATTTCACCTTAATATGTCACAAACATAGCACACAGTAGTCATATTCCATGAAGAGAAACCAGATTTTTGCTGAATTTGTGGTCTTTGAAAAGTACTGTGGTTCTTTTTTTTTTCCCTCCTAGGCAAACATTTTTCTTCTAAAACATACAGTTCAAAGAGCATACACCTTCTATCCATTGGCATTCTTTCCACTTCTTTTTATCAGCAACTCACATGTCTTCCAGATTACTGACAATTACTTTGAAAGTGGCTGTGTTTAGAGTTCTACACCTATAGAACATACCATGGGTGAATGGAATGGAAACCGTTGTCAGAACACCGTAGTGCGTACTCCCCAGGAGTCCCCCTGAGTCTGGACCTGGCCCCATTCTCCACATCTATCAGTCAGCATGGTTTTCAGCTCCAGCATTAGATGCAGGATACTGACTAGGGGTGTGCAAAATGAAACAA
The DNA here is from genome assembly GCF_028583425.1 of Eublepharis macularius. Lineage (NCBI taxonomy): Eukaryota > Metazoa > Chordata > Lepidosauria > Squamata > Eublepharidae > Eublepharis > Eublepharis macularius. The sequence goes on along the minus strand of NC_072792.1, from coordinate 35,974,831 downwards.
ACGAACTGGAAATACATCCAGAAATCACTGTTTCATTTAGTTAAAGCAGCTTCCAGAATGGCGAACCAAATCAGGGAAACTAAACTTTGTTTTGAGTGTTGTTTCAGTTCAATTCTTACCTTCCAGTGGTGGCAGCAGCAGGCAAGCACTGAGCCTGCACAGCAGCATCTTGTTTTCCTTACTGACATTCACTAATTCGATTCCAAGGCGAGAGTGCCCTTATGTTATTATTTAACGTTGTTGGCAGGAGGGTGGAATGTGCGACATGTGCATGAGTGCATTTTTTCCCTCTTGCTTCCCAGGCAAGGGCATTGTTGCCCGGGTTCTCACAAGGGGAGATTCCTCTCTGCCTATTGGTTTTGGAAATGGTTGGAAGGGGGAATGTACAGACCTCAGTCGTAGTCTGCAATTCTAAAGAGAGTTCTCTGAGAATAAGCATTATTGCCAGGGCTTTTTTTCTGGGAAAAGAGGTGGTGGAACTCAGTGGGTTGCCAGCACAGAGAAGGAAGGTGGTGCCCCTGGTACACGCAAAGTGCACGCATGCTCCCAGGGCCAATGATGTCACTTCAGGTCAGCTGGAACAAGGAGGGAGTTTTTAAAAATTTAAATCACCCTCTGCAAAAATGGTCACATGACATCTAACACTTTCCCTTTGATGTGGATATCTTTTGTGACACTTAGCACTTTCCCTTTGATTTGGGTGTCAAAACTACATGGATATGAAATTCAAAGCCATGCCCTTGCCCAGTTTAAAGAGGCAGATTGATAAAAGCTTCCCATGAGCTAGTAACTTTTATGAGCTTATTCTCAAGGTGGCATCCAAAAATCAAAGAGGGTTAAATACAAAGTACTCGAATTATGTACATCAACTCTGTTAATATGATAGCGTAATTAGAAGGGAAATCCTTTGGGGAAATTGATAATGCTGGTTGTGGAAAACAAAAAGTTTGTGGAAAAACTTGTTGTTGCTTCTACTCATGATTCCCTCAGGATGTGGTGGTATCACAGGATAATTCAAGGTCTGTTGAGTCTTAATTATTAGATGCACATTTCTTGCCTCTGAAGAAAGAGCTGTGTAAGAATTTGGGCCAGATAAGTTACTGTTTAATTTCAGTTGTTTAGAGTCTGCCATAAAATGTGATGCTTAGTGCTTGCGTTAGTTCCCTCTTTTCTATGCAAGTTCTGGATGAATAAATACAAAAAATGGGATTGGAAACAATTCACCTAATTTTGTTCCGATGTCAGAATCTACAGTGAATTGATTTTGCTTAGGGACAGAGTAACAGAGCCTCAGATTTTGCTTGCTTGTCAAAATGGGATTTCCTACTAAATACCCTTATGCTAGCAGAATAGAAAACTTGTCGAGGTGATCTTATGGACTTGTGATCCCTACAACATCATCTGGTGGTTTGGATAGTGAGATGTATAGCTGGGTGTCAGCCACGTATTGATGACATCCAATGTCAGAGCTATGAATGATTTCTACTAAAAGCTTTGCATAGAGGTTGAATTACATGGAGGATAAGATTGCACCTTGTGGCCCCCCGCAAGATAATCCTCACACTGAAGAAAGCATCAGTGGGAGACAGAGGCCTGAAGCAGGAGGAGAGAATTTGGCACAAATCACTTCCTCGCAGTGGAATTCAAGCCTACATTTAGGTATATTTTACTGAAATCGATGGAACCTAGAAGCATTGAACTTTGGCTTAGTTGTACCCTCAATTATCTGTTAAAAGAGAGCTTCAATGGCACATTAAATCCATCTGTTTTGTCATGTTTTAATGTTCCTCTTTCAAACAGGGAAGCTAGAAACCGTTCACGTGAATTTAAATATCTAAGTCACTAGATTTAACAAAAAGAGGTATGTGTAATTATTAATTTCACGGAAACCACTAGAGAGCAGACATGCGTAAGCAGAACGTATTTCTGCTACCTGCTATGATGGCTCTGTTTTAATAATGTATAAGCACTGACTCTAAAAAAAAAATATAAAGCAACTTCTTGACACCTTTGCGTAGGGCTAGATTAAAAGAACTGAATGTGCTAATGTAGCTAATAAAATTAACCTCTCTTCTTCCGCACGTGTCATAAATGACTGAGGATGCATAGATGGCTAGAATTAATTAGGTAAGTCAGCAGGCAGGCAGATGGACAAATAGCAGCATTCATGGAATCTATTAGGTTTCTTCATGATTCAAAAAATGAGTTGGATCCTGTCAGTTTTTACTCAATCTTACTCAGTTTTCTTCCTTACTACAGCCCCCATTCCACACGCCTTTTGTCTAGGAAGTCCCCAGCAAATCCTTTTGGGTGGTCTAAGGGAACCCCTCCTGCCTTTTTCACCAGCAGAAGTTCTGGACAGCTCCAGCTCAATATTTATTATTCATTTTTAGTAAACATATTTGTGTCCCAGCCTTTATGTCAATATCTAAGAATGGCATGCGTGGGATCATCTCATTTTATAGCCACAACTGGAATGAAGTAATAAGGCACAAACACGTGGATTGTTGGTCCTGGTTTTCCCACTTATTTAGACTAGTGTAGAAAGTAGTCCATCTTGAGAGAGGGCATATCTGCAATGGGAAAACCACACATCCATAAAACATCACCGGATGTTGGTGGGGTTGAGAAACCTAGTGCCTGATCATGTTCCTAGGGTTGTTAAGCAGAATTCTTGTAATTTCTTTTTGCTGAATTTCTCCTTGAAATCCAGCAATCCATTTCTATTCCTCTTTTTAGGGATCTGGGTCAGTTTCAAATCAATTCCTCTTTCATGAAAATGAAGATTTGATTAGATCTCTAACCACTACACAACACTGTCTCTGATAGCTCAGGGAAGTTCTTAACCCACCCACCCCCAGTTATGTATCAGTCTCTTTTCTTCTATTTCATACTCACAACAACTCTATGAGGTAGGTAAGGCTGAAAGGGCTGAAGTTATAAAAAGGGTATATAGAAAACTATTGTGTAGTATAAACAAAAATTACACTATTATATGGTAAAAACTCAAAAAAAATCCTCTCAAAGATAAATGAATGAACATTCAAAGGAAATTTTACTGTTGAAGGAAGAAATGAGAATAAGAGGAAATTTTATATGTAAAAAAAGAAAATTTCAGAAAACAAAATCCCACTCCCTGTAACAACCCTTCCTTGCACTGAGTCAGAATTTGTTCTTTGTAGAATAGCTCCTTCTCTTTGACCTCTTGAAAGTGAACCCTACACTCACAGGTGAGATTCAGTAAGCCTTTTAAAGCATTCTCTGTGTGTGAGCTTATTTTCATTTAGCCTTTGTTAAATATCCCTTTCTCTAGCAAGTTTGTAGTAGACTTTTCAATCATTGACATTCTGACAGCACTGCTTCTATTTACCAAGAAGAAGGAGATACAACTACTGTACTTTTTTTGGGGGGGGGTCACAAAACGGCTCTGGGATTGAGCATGAAAAGCTGGCATTATATGATATTAAGAAAATATGTTAGTTTTTTTTTAAAAAATGCTGGGATCAAAATAATATATGCAAGATATTCTCTAAAGCTTTTCTTCGCAAAACTTCTAGAAACCTTCCTTGAAAGGATGTTCAGCTCAAGTGCCAAGAGCGTAAATGATTTAGACAGTCTAAAAGGAACTTTCACTTACCATATTTTTCCTTTCCCTGTTCCATTCATTCTGTGTTCCTGACATTTAATGAATAAGTATGAATGAAGCCAAGAGGATATTAGTAAGATTTAGGGTGGGAGGGGGAGATCTTAAATGAACTTCAGCTAAAAAGCCAGTATTTTTATTATAAACTACAATAGCTTAGATAAGACATTCTTACTTGTTTGGAGTTTGTAACCGCATCTGCACCATTGCAGAAGTGCAGAGGTATTAGGAGCCAACTCCCGGTTGACAAATTCTTATCAACACCAGGTTGGGAAATTCTTGGAGATCTGAGGATGTAGTCTTGGGAAGGGTAGGATTCAGAGACAGGAGGGACCTCAACAGAGTATAATGCCATGTCGTCAACCCTCCAAAGCAGCCATTTTCTCCAGGGGAATTGATTTCTGTAGTTTGGAGCTCAATTGTAACCCTGGGAGATCTCCAGGTCCCACCTGGAGGTTGGAACACCCCAGGAACATGTATTTGCTGAGCACAGAGACTTGCAGTTCTCCTGGAATGACAATTGATATCTGGACTATTGAGATCGATTCCTACTTTCAGAGAGTGAACTCTATGCCATCGCATCTTTGCTGAGTTCCTTCTTGGTATACGCTTCAGTATAAAGCATATCAATTACAAAATCACCTGGCACAGCAAAAAGCAGGACCTTAAATAATATCACTACATTAAATCTATTACTACAAGAGCATTTGGAATATAGAAAAAAATCACGTGAAAATAGCGTATCGTTAAGCTTGCATTTTAAATGCTCTCATTTCTAATTCCTCACAGCTCTGGGGCAAGGAGGAAGGCTAAATATATCATAAGTTTAATAAGCCTAGAAATGTGATTAAAATAAAATTGAGTGTTTTATTCATGGCTTCAAGTGTAAAGAGCCATAATAATATAGCCAGACCTCATTGGTTTTGATCTACCATTAGCCACCAGAGGGGTCACTAATATCAATAAAGCCCGATGAGTAATTGGAAGTTCTGTTTTAGCAAAAATTCACTGCAAATATTTTTATGCCTTTAAATACTTTAAAAAAATATTTTTGTCCAGATAGATTTTATATGTATTGAAAATGTAAGGGGCTTGTTTTATAGGATCCTTTCAGTCACATATATCCAGTATAACTGTGGGCTGTTTGTCTAATGATGGTGGGTGATCTCCAAAATGCCTGAAGTATCAGTGAAATCAATGGAACTTACAGTGCAATCCTAAACAGGGTCACACATTTCTAAATTCATTTTAAGTAACTGGGCTTAGAACACTGAAATGTTCCTTACGATTGTACTGACAAGCGAAGATAACCTTTAAAGCCTTATATGGTTTGGGATCAACATATCTGGAGGACCACCTACTCCCTTATGAACCTACCCGACTACTGTGGTCATCTTTGGAGACCACCTTTGGAGGCCACTGTGGTCATCTTTGCTTCAGGTGTCTCCGCTTTCTGATATTAAAGGGGGGGGGGCAACCTGGGAGAGGGCCTTCTCGGTTGTGGCACCAAAACTCTGGAACTCTCTCCCCAGGGAGATTTTTCTGTCCCCTTCTGTTGCCATCTTCTGCCAGTAGGTGAAAACATTTTTTGTTTCATTTCAGATACCTTCAGCAATCCCTCTTTCATGCCCAATGTTTTAATTGTTTAAAATGTTTTAATTGTTGTTTTTAGGTCTTTCTGTGTTTTTAAAGTGTTGTCTTTAAACGTTTGAATGTTGTGTTTTGGTCAGTTTTAATGGTTTTATAATGTGATTTTAACATGTATGTTTTGGTTTGTTAGCTGCTTTGGTGACCTTTTTGTGGGCAGAAAGACAGGATATAAATTTTGTTAAATAAACAAAATAAATGTTATTGTGCTTTTAAACTAAAATGATTTCAAAAAGTTTTAAGCATGTTATCTGAATTTTTTACCACAGATCATAGGTCATTTAAATAATAAATCTACAGACAAAGTCAAATGAATATCAGAAGCCATGATGCACTCATTATTTTTTGCTTCAGTCCTTGAGAATTCTCACTTGCTTCAAAGGGCCAAGCTACAAGTGACAAATGACACTTGAATGGCAAGTGTATTTCTCCCTGTTCACTTGCCCTCCACTCAATCCACTTGCCAGGCAAGTGTCTTTCGTCATGTGTAGCTTGGCCCAGAGCTAAATCCATGGGTTGGATCTAACCAGCTTTCTCCCAGTCCTTGTTCGGACGAGCTATCAGTGCATTGACTCACTATGTTGGCAAAGAGAGCAGGTATGAGAGTGCTGGCCCCGCCCCCATCTCCTTGTGAGCACCAAGTCATCTGGACAGCACGAATGCAAGGAGTAAGTGCCTACTCGTACACTCTCTCCTCATTATCAGTGATGCTACTTTCCAGATGTTGCTGAACAGGGAGAGGTGTGTGTGTGTGAAACTTCCTCACCAGATGATTCAGTGATCATATAGAGGTGAGGTGCAGGGCTTTTGCCTGCTTTTTCTCCCTGTATGATGAGACACTGATGCACGGGTCTTCTACACAGGGATACTGGTGAAAACTAAATATTGTAAATAAATAAATACTGCCTTGGTGGTCCGACTCCTGAGTCCTGACTGGGCAAAAAGGCAGGATATAAATTTTGTAATTAAACCAACAAAAAGACTTGCTTAGGATTGTCCCCAAAGAATTATGGACTTGATGCAGAATAACCTGAGCTATAAAACCTGTTCGCTCTGATGGTGATGTTTTTAAACACAGGACAAAATATTCTGCTGACATGAATTAGTTCCTTTCCCAGGGAATTTTGAAGCAGGACATAATGTATCCCACTATATGCTTTATATACACATGTGAAGTCATTAACAGCTTTATTTCTTTTGCCATCCCCATTGTGGAGGTAACTTGATTCCTGTCATGTGTTCTAGACTAAAAAGAAGTATGAGGGGAGAAAGATCTGTGGCTGTTATCACCATATTCAACCTGACCTGGTACAGGACATGTTCCCTGTATCTCTTTTCTTCAGATGAGAAAAAGGAAAGACAGGTAGATGGCTTGGGCAGCAGTTTCTGTTGTAAGAAGAAGACATTTCTGTCCCCTGAGTCATTAGTCTAAATTACCGTTGCCATGAAAGAAAAGAGGAACAGGAGCTATCTGTATACCCCACTCATTTAGCATGTAGCTAAATACTTGGGGTGGAAGGAGGGGAATCTGGATTTGCTTGCAACTACCAATTAACTTGCACCAATTTCTTCTTCTTCTTTTATTTTAAAAAAAGGTTTCCTTGTGATAGATATTTGACCACTTGTGATAGATATTTGACCACCCACACAGGGTGCTCAGAATCTCCAGATTCAACCTGACCTGGTACAGGACATGTTCCCTGTATCTCTTTTCTGCAGATGAGAAAAAGGAAAGACAGGTAGATGGCTTGGGCAGCAGTTTCTGTTGTAAGAAGAAGAAATTTCTGTCCCCTGAGTCATTAGTCTAAATTACCGTTGCCATGAAAGAAAAGAGGAACAGGAGCTATCTGTATACCCTTGGGTGTATGCTCAGAATCTCCAGATTCTGAGTACCCTATGTGGAGAAACGTACTCCATTTGGGGTTATGCCAATCGATTGAGAGTTTTGGGGCAATCTCACATCCTGGCTGGAACGTGACACCTCAGAGGGGTCAGAACTTGGAGATGTCTGATGCCATATATTATCTCTACGTGGAAAAGAAGGAATAACTCACAGGGGGGAGGGAAGAGAGATGTAATAAAGGTGACAAGAAGGAGACAAGGAAGCAGGAAAAGTGGAGCGGCAATGGGGGGCAGGGAAGAGGAAGAGGACATGGTGGGGGAGGGGAAAATGAGACCCTTCTCAAGCCCTTCCAGGCTCCCCACTTGTCCTCTTCTATTTTAAATGTTGGTAGTTGTTCTCCGTGTCACATAGACCGCCACCATTTGAACAAGCTATCTAAAATGGGTGTCTCGGGTTGGGAGGAGCCTGGTTGCTATATTGCTATTGGAGTATGCAAGTGTGACAAAGCCATCACCATGGTAACCAGTCATTGGGTAGTGGGAGATGTAGGCTCTAGATAGAGCCTTTAAATGGCAGTGAAGAAGGTAATCTAGGAGTTCTCACTCTCTTGATGGGAATTTCCAAATCTGACCAGCTGATGGTAGTGTACCAAAGGAGAAGTGTTAGAAACTGCTTTGAGAGCTGGGTGAACTCAGGAAAGTGGTGCATCTCCAGTTGGAGACTTGGGACAGCCACTGAGTGCCTAGATGCTTTAGAGGGCCAAAACAGAATGGGGATCATGTTACTTGGACTTTTCTATGGCACTTTCATTTCTATTCTCATCCCTGACAACCCGATATTTCTGTGCATCCCTGGCTTCAGGTTCATATTTTTGTTAAGTCAGGAAATATACACACTGCCTTCATTTGTGCATGCATTATCTCTGTTGAATCAGAACCAATTTGCTTATGGACATCCAGACATGGCAATCACTGGGAACATTTACCAATTTAAGAATACATCTAAGCTTTTAGCCCATGGCCCTGAGATAAGCTCAATCTGTCCATAACTCTATACTGGATTGTGGCCAATAATGAAGATAGTAGAGGAATATGTTGGCACTGTTCCAAGATACTTTTGCTATATTGGGAGATGGATTTAATCGATATCTTCTCACTTCACCTTGGCCTTGCTTTATTGTAGTAGCAGAAATGAATAATTCTATGCTTATTAGTATTGGGTGAATGGAAGGACCTCTACTAAAATAGTTTCTTAGGCAGTAAATTGAGGGAGGGGATTCATCATCAACATATTCATTTGCATAAATTGTGCATTGCTTTTGAATGAACATTGGAATTTTCTACCATAAATTTGATCCTTTCGTATCTCAGACAAATATTCTAGCCAAATGCTGGCATGATTTGAATTTTAAGTATATCATCTGACTGCCTCCATGTTACTATATACTTGGGAGCATCATTTAGTATCCTCCTGACCACTTGCACAGATCTTCATAAAGCTCCTTTTGTTTCATAACAAGGATTTCTTCAACTGTTTTTTTTAAAGGAAATACATCTACTTAAAAGAGGAATAAAAGTTAGACTGTTTTATTGGCCTTCAGAAAACTGAAGTCCTTTAAATGCTTATTAAGCTAAAAAAATAGGTTTTAAGGTTCTTAATATGTATTAAGAATTCAGTATTCTGTTATTAAAGTTGGAAGGGTCTTATGCAGATAATTTATTCCACCCCTTTGCTCAGTCTTGTCAGATGACCATCTTGTCTTTGCCCAAAAATATCCAGCAAGGAAGTGTACCCTCTTGTCTTTGGGGGTTCTATTGGTGAATGGCTCTTCTGACTTGTAAATTTCTCCTTATGTTAAATACAGCTTAATGTTAAAATAATGTAATAATTGCCCTGCTGGGTCTGACCGACATCCATCAGTGTGAGCTTCCTGATTCCAAAAATGGCTGTTCAGATGCATCAATGAATACTACAGCTGCCAGATCTCCCCCTCCAGAGGAGAATTCTCCCTTGACAGCCCCAGTTATTATGGCAAATAGCTGAAGGTAGACATATCCTCCATAAATTGTCAAGGATGTGCATTCAGAAGATAATGGATCAAGATGCAGTCTTACCACACAGTGGTATATTTTGGAATTTGTGCATCTTGTTGATATAATAAGAGGAAAGAATATATTGGCATGGTACTGCAGAACTCTGAGAAGATGACAAAATAGGATTTAAATGTACATAAAAACATGCCACCTACATAGCTATGATAATAATGCTGTTATGTTTCATAGAGCACTAACCCAATTTTCACATTAGGAAAAATTCAGAGCTTGGACTTTATTCTCAATAGGGTGCCGTTATTATCTTTGCTACTGCCATGCTGCTGATATGCTTTAATTGACTAAAACATCACCCAGTACAAATAAAACTTCTTTTAAGACTTGCAGCATTTTTTACTGCCTTGCAGGTATTTCAGTCAATCCCGCTGTGGTCATAATATTTTATGTGAGGGATGAAGACAATCCATACCTGCAAGGCTTAAAGAAGAAAAAGTAAGGTAAATCTTCACTGATATTTTGATTACAAGGGAATCATGCAATAATAATTGAGAGGTTATAATCCAGAGAAGGGAAATATTATATCATGAAGCCTCAAATGATTTCAAAGTGATGGGTGTGCTTAAATCTCTCCAGCTGAAATGCTAAGTATGGGTATACATTCAAAAAATGTCTGTTTCCATTTCAGATTGGGAGTTTCCAAAAGAACTTTATACCATTATTAGTTTTTTTTTTTCAGATAGGGCATTTTCAGCTTGGATCTGTTCCCCCCCACCCATTATCATGAGTTTCGGCCCCAGTCTTTGCAATGAAGTCATCCAGGCAGCTGTTTGTGCACTTAAGGGCTACAAAATTGCACAGATCATAGTCCTCTGTCTAAACCATTGATCCACTGTGTTCTTCCTAAGTTACACTACACACACACATACACACACAACACAGAACCTGAAGAAGGCTAGTGTTGGCAGGTATACACTATGGTGGGAAATTGGCTGTGAAAGGGGTAGTAGGGCTAAGGCGGCTTTAAAAATAATCTTGCTTTATGTTCACTTTTTTGTTAATTTCAATAAATTATTACCTTTGCTTCCTGCTACTACCTGTTGGTGCCATGTTTCCCTGTGCTTTCCAGTTTTGTTCCCACAATGAGGGGCATATTCTACTTTTTGATGCTCAGTGTTCCACTGCAAAATAGGGTGTTCTTTCATTAATCACTACCAGTCTCCATTGCCCAAATGCAGACAGGCAGGCAGCCATAAAATTGTCTGACCCCCACCCCCGCCTAAATAGACCCTTTTTTCATAAGTTTTCTTTCACCGTGGGGGCAGACAGGATTGTTTTGGAAAGGGTGGAGTAGGCAAATGGCTTGACAGGGGCTTGACTTAAACTTGATATGGAGAATTTGTTTTTAAATAATGTTTGGCAGATGCTGGATGAGGGGGCAGGTCAACTCAGATGTAAATCCTCTGTTAGTCAATAGTGCTTACTCCTAGGAAAGTGCATTTAGAATTGCAGCCTATGATCGAGCCTTTCTTGGTTGACTGAACAGACTATTTCCACTCACCGTAGCACTTTTTCTCTTCTTTTGTGTTGCAAAAGAAACCAAGATGCACCCCTACACAGGTCTACTCTGATGTAAGTCCCACGTTATTTGATAATTCTTACTCTCAAGGCAGCATCTTTAAAACTGTAGCCTATGATTGAAGTCTGCACATTCCCCCTTCCAAACATCTCCAAAGATGATAAGCTGGGAAGGGTCTCTCCTTGTGAGGACTGACTGGCAGGGAGACAATGCCATTGCCCACGAAGCAATGGAAAGAAAACACTCTCATGCACATTGTGCACATATCCGTTTCCCACCAACAGTTAATTAATAACATAAGTTCTCTCTCTTCCCTTGGGATCCAACTTGTGAATGTTGTTAAGGAAACAAGATGCTGTTGTGCAGGCCCAGTGTCTGACAGCCTGCAGCTGTCAAAAATGAATCACACAACATTTATGGTGGGAGGGTGCCATTATAATTTGTTTTCCTGGATTTGGTTTACCGATCTGGAAGCTGCTTTAATGAAATGAAATAGGAATTTCTGGGTGTGTTTCATTTTGCAAATACCTTAATGCTTAGGGTGATTTATTTATTTATTTATTTTGATTTTTATTCTGCCCTCCCGGCACAATCAGGCTCAGAGTGGTTGATTCCAGACAAAATTGGCATTTCCACCTATTCTCCCGTGCAGAATCCCCCTCATGTCTTCCCTTGGAATCCACCATCCCCCAGGAGCAGCATTTGTGAAGATCAGTGGGCTGCAGTAGAAAAGGGGAGTAGAGATGTGCTCGAACCAAAAGATGAACCAAAATTAAGCACGGACCAGGCTGGTTCATGGTTCACAAACCAGCGGTTCGTCAGATCCCATTTCTGATGAACTGCCACGAACTTTAGGCTGGTTCATTTGGTTCATTTTTTGGTTCGTCACTGCAGACAGCCTGGTGCCAATCAATCAGTTTCCTAGGTAACAGGGGATGGACTTCCTGCAGACATTCTGCTGACCCAGAAGTGAACTTCTGCTGGCCTGGAAGTGACCTTCTGCTTACCCAAAAGTGATGATTTTCTGACCTGGATGTGCTGTTTTCACACACCAAATGAACCAGTTCGCAAACCAGGGGCAGGTTTGTGAAATTTTGTGGTTCGTGAAATTAGATGAACCCCAAGCCCCATGGTTTGGTTTTTTTCTGGTTCGTGCCCATCTCTAGAGGGGAGGCAGGAACGTTCCATTCTTCCATTAAGGGATCCAACCCTTAATGTTGGTGTGGCCATCAGTGGGATACAACCAGCTGTTCCCCTGGTGAAAAGGGGTCCCCTTTGACTTCCCAGAAGGACTGTCCTGAGTATTATGGGACCTACATGAATACAACCATGTGGGACAGGGACTGTATAATTGAGTGAGATTGATCAAAGAAACTGGCTGAATCCACCCTCTAAATATTCCTCTTCCTTTCTTCTCTCTCTCTCTCTCCCTCCCCGCCCCCACACATGCATATGCGTGCACGCACTGTGGGCATTTGAGATAAAATAAGATAGTATGATGCAGTAGAAATTCAGTCATGTTGCAGCTGTCTAAACATGCTAAGTTGAAAAATCAAACATGCTTCTCAGCGTTACACATACAAATCATATTTAGCACTCCTACAGTGTTTTAGAGCAAAGTACTTCCTCTGCAGTCTTTCTAGCAGCCTGGTGGTATTATCCTCATATAGCAGACGGGCAGCAATGGAGAGACAACACCTTGTCTAAGGCTACCTAATGAATTCATGGCTGAGGCAAGATTTGAACTGAGAGCTACCTGTCCACAGACTTAGCCAGTAGACGACCCAGCATCTATGCTTTGGATTGGGCTATAAAAATGATAATTGCTTGTTTTATAGGGAAGCTGCTGCTATCTCTGTTCTGGGGATCAGTACTGGAGTCTTTAGTTCATTATTACTTGAAGTACAGGGTAGTTATTTTTACTTGAAAGGCCAATATATATTCAGTTTATCTCTCCAGCTCCCTGTGAAAGAAAAAAGGAGGCACAATTCACTATGCAATGCTGCTGTGGCAGCAAATACTCTACAAATATCCACTGTACTACACAAGAAGAATAAAATCTAGAACCGTTGCTTTGTCTATGTTGTTTAATATTTTTTTCTACTTTTCCAAGATTCCAACACTGGTCAGGTCCCAAGGCACTTTCTCAAATTTTATTTTATTGGTTTATGCTGTTTATAGTCCGCCTTTCTCACTGAGACTCAAAGTGCATTACACAGTTAAAGTTAAATACAGGATGGGACTTCCTATAGACAATAAGTTTTAGGTTGCAGAAATCTGAAAAGAGAGGTGAAAGAAAGCTTAAGTATTAACATGGCATGGTAATGAGGCAGAAATTACATAGTAGGATCCTACTTGCAGCAACAGACAACATGTATGATACACAGTAGTATAATCCAAAGTCTCTACACCTTTAACAAAGCATCTTTCTCAAACATTTCATTACAGTACATCCCTGATTACCTGTGTAAAAAAATATCCTGAATAATTCAGTGTTGTAAAGTCTGTGTTAAGCCAGAGGTGAGGGAACTTTCCTGACTTCATCAGGCAGGCCATTCCACATATTGTGGGCCAAAATAAGGAATGTACTTTTACAGACAATTGCTGATTCTTGCCTAGTTTGTAGGGGGGCACCTGCAGAAGACTGTTCAGATGAATGAAACTGTCATGGTGGCGCATGAGGGGACAGGCAATCTGCAAATATGAAGGACCAAAGCCATGAAGGGTTTTGTATGTAACAGTCAATACTTTGAAATGAGCCCAGTAACTGATGGGCAGCCACTGGAGTGATGGCAGAGTGGGAGTAATATTCATGCTGAGTTGCAACGTTCTGTGCCAACTGGGGTCTCTGAGCTGACTTTGAAGGGAGACATATGTAAAGTGCATTATGGTAGTCTAGTCTCAGGGTGGCATGTGAAGATGCCAGAAATAATGCCTCTCAGGTCCAGCTGCCTGCCCCATCTTCCTGGCCAGCCGTGATTGGTCAGCCTGGGATTTTGAATTTCCCAGGTACAGGGAAGCAAAGATTTGCGTGGAAATGAAATGGCAGTCACCCAGCCGCCGCACCCCCTCCGCCAACTTGGCCACTCAGGTGAGTCTGGGGGTCAATATTTACTATGATGAGGTCCCAGGTGGCCAGATCAGCCACGGCACTGCAAAAAGACCTGCTTGCCTTTGTGGCTCATGGGATCTAGCCACTGGAGGGCAATCCAGTCTCACCAAAAGTGTACATCTGGATTATTCCCTTAGGGCTCAGTAGATGCCTGTTTTCCATCCTCTACCACTGGCATGAGCAAAAGGAGAATTTGCCTGGATACAAATATATCAAGTTCTGAATATGAATATTGTAATGATTTTCTTTTTTATAATCTTTGCTTTTGGACCTTCAGCTCAGCTTCTCATTACATTACCATAAACTTCTACCTTTGTTTGTGTGACCTATATATTGCCCCTTCCCAGACTCTCTCAAAATGTTCTTGCTAATGCCAAAGGCTTTCACCTTAGACCTCCTCAGTTTACCGTTGTAACCCACTTAGGTCCTCATTAGGGAGAAAACTGGGCTATAATTGAAGTGAATAAATATTTACACCATTAAGACACATAAGCTGAAGCAACCTCCCTCCATCCCACCCTTTTCTCTGGTGTCACTTGCGGTCAGGGGCTTCGGGGGGAAAGCTACTGACTCTGATTGTTGTCTGGTGAACCAGGAATATCACCACAGTTGGACTGACAGTTATAGAGCATGATGAGGATTTTAGTTCTTCATCATGCCCGCTCCCAGCACTTGCTTAGACTGTGTGTCCCACCCACCCCCATGTGTGCCACCCAAAGAGACAGAAAGTGACAGAGAATGAGAGAGAAAAAAAGCTGTCCGGGTTTTTCCAAATGGGAGCCTGAAGAAGCTCCCAAGCAGTCAGCTTGGAGAGGGTGGGTAAAGCAGGGCAGGCAAAAAGCTCAGCTTCTCATTACATTACCGTAAACTTCTACCTTTGTTTGTGTGACCTATATATTGCCCTTTCCCTGACTCTCTCAAAATGTTCTTGCTAATGCCAAAGGCTTTCACCTTAGACCTCTTCAGTTTACCTCATCATATAGGAAGGCTTGTTATTGATGGTAGTTTGACAGAATGGTCAGTGCTTGAGAGTAGTTCTGAGGTAAAAAGAGATCTTTTTTCTTTTCCTTAAACAAAAGTATAATTACAAGTACATAAGCATGATGGTTGCAGAGTTTTGGTAAGTGTATTGGTTTCAGAATAGTTCCTAAGTGTGGTACTTTCAAAAACATTATATCTTCTTGAAGGTATATTCGCAAACTCAGTCACACAGATCAATTTTCCACACAGATTTTCACTAACAGAATATATTATTCTCATCTAAGCAGATATACATCCATTCAGTCTTTTTTCATACAACTTGCCTGACCTAGATAGAATAATCTCTCTCTCATATATAGACAGACTGACCCAGGTGCACACAGTTTGCCTGGTTTAGCCAGAATCCTGAAAACCTCTTCCTTCAGCTGATTAAAAACTGCATTTCATTCTGCCCTCTAGGGTACATTCCATCCAGCCATCCAGTTCCTCCTCATTCTTTCCTCAGAGGCCTGCGTTTAAACCCACAGTAACAATGATTAAAAATCCCACATTAGCAAGGAACAATAAAATCCAAATTAAATACATTACATGCAAAACATTACTGGTACACTGGATCTCTCAGAAATGTAGGAATGAATGAAAATATGAGGGGAAATCTCAATTCAAATGGAAAACAGTGGAATGTAACATTTCCATGTGTTTGTATCAAGTGTGTGGGTGTAGGGACTGTTTCTAGTATCACATATGCAGACAATAGTAAATATATAATGTGCTTTTTATTATTAGTTATTTTTATCTGTGGAAATTGCAAGAGAAACAAAAAAGATAAAATGTAATACATGCACAGTGCAACCTGCGCACTTTAACAGTGCACTGATAAAGCATGGTTAATTGACTATCTGATTCACCATTTGTCTCCAGATATCTTTTTTTTTTAGGTTTGCTTTTTAAATAAGATATTAGTTTGATCATACAAAAGATGGCATTTAGTGCTCTAACCATTATTTTGTGCTTGAGGAGAATTTTTCCTCTAATATCTGGCATAAACAACATGACAAGTTGTTATTGCGTACAGAACTGGCTCTTGAAGATAAGGCAGAAAATACTAACTACATAATTTAACAGTATCAGCTCTAGCATACAAGTGGACTTAAAGCCTATACCGACTAAAATGCTTGCCACAATAATTTTCCAATATTTTAAAGCTTGTGTTCTCTCCCACCACATATAAAAGAATACATATGTGTGTTAGAATCAGAATGTTTATTACAGATGGCCAAAGGCCATCACAATTGAGCAAATAAAACACATAAGTAAAGCATGAACAATAAACAGTAAAACTATAATGATGAAAACAGTAAAACACATTAGAACCTTTGTTATACACAGGTGAAAATCTCAACTGTTAAACACACTCTGCTGTGTGAACTGTGCTACACCATAAGAGATGTATGGATCCAAATTGGAAAGAAGGAGTGTTAGTTTTTCCACCACAGGAGAGGAATCAATTCTTTTAAGATTTCCCCCAAGAAATGTATTTCTTTGCTGTATATGCAAAAGGCAGAACAAAAGATATTGTGGAAGGTCTTCGGGGACTAAAACTCCATAAATATAAAAAAGGGAAACAATTGGTATTTGTGTGTAATGACCATCTTGAATGGCTGAGGGCATGGTTTGAAACCTCAGCGAAGATATATGTGCATCTGCTTAGCTTTTATTTTTACAGTGTGCTCAATAAGACTTGGAATTAATTGGCATGATCCTGCCAAAGTGAAGCCCTTTTAAGATATGAAATAAAAAGTATATATATATAGTTAATATTCAGAATACAACTCTAATATCTATTGTAAGCTAGAAGATTTACTTTTTGCATCCTAAGCCTTACAAATATATCTGGAAAAAATTTTTGGAACAGTAGAAAAAGCAGTTCCCCAGTCAATTTAAATTATACCACGAGTTTTCTCAGATTGCTTCACTATGCTTTAAGAACACTTGCCAAAGAGATGAAATGCAGAAATGGTTCATTTTCTTTGAAGCTGAAAGCAATCTCTTTGTAGTGCATCAGAGATAAGTGGGAAATAAAACAGTCCACAAACATCTGCTTGTGACCTCCATCATAAAACCTGAATTGCAGAAACGACAAATCACATTACAGCCAAAGGGTGGTAAATGGCACAAGGTTTATTCAGTGTCTGCAGCAATGCATATCCGCCTTAACTCTAACACATACCAGATCACTTTAAACATACTAAAAACTGCATTTGACATGATGGCACAAGATGAAGAAAATAATTGGCTCCCGATGATAAGAATATTCTAATTTTTTAAATGATAAATTGTGTGACAACGAGCTGGTTCATCTGATTTGAGCGCTAGGGCTGCCAGTAGAGTAATTGACAGAAGCTCTGTTTAGTTGGGGAAAGGCCTCATTGTAGTAAGAGAGGAAAACATTTTCATTGGTGGGAAAATTGACACAAATTTAATTTACTGGAAGAATATTCTGTTCTGGGTTGTTGTAAGAAAGCGGTGGACTAAATAAATGACAAGGAAAATGTTGATCTGAATAAAGTTTCCACGTTTTAAGGGAAGGAGGTTGTAGCACATTGACTCAGTTTGGAAATAGCATGGAATCACTGCTTATTTTAACTATGGTGTCAGGATTGCACTTCAAGCCTCAGCGGATGGTGTTGCCCTCAGCTGAGTACCTTTCCAGGGCCCACCATCATTGGCTCCAGTCATTTTTATTGCATTCAGGTAACTCAGACCAGTGTCTTCTGTCCCTTTAACTTCAGTCCTAGGTTTGGAGCCCTTCCACTGCTCCATGGCCCTGCCTCTCCGAAGGCAGCCCCAGTCAGCTGCAGGTATCTCCAGCAAGCGTTCCCTCAAGAACCCGCCTCCCTTCCTCTCTGCTCTAAGGACTGTGCCAATACCTGATGACTCTTTCTTCATGAGGTGAGACTTGCCCCTGACACACTGGAGAGACAAGTCCCCACTATTTCTCTGTCCTTCCCCACCCCATGCCAGTCCTGAAGTTTTATCAGGTTCTGTCTGGGGACCAGAAGACCATCCTGCCTGTGGCAGATGCCACTTCTGCTCTGGCTGTGGGTCTCATGCATGCCTCCTGCTGCCACTCAGGCCCACCCATGGTTAGATTATGAAACCAGGATTCAGTTCTCAGACTCTCACTCAAATCTTGGTTTGCGTTGACAAGTAGAGATGGGCACGAACCGAAATATGAACCAAAATTAAGCATGAATCAGGCCAGTTCATGGTTCGAGAACCACGGTTTGTCAGATCCCATTTCTGACGAACCGCCATGAACTTTCAGGCTGGTTCGTTTGGTTTATTTTTTGGTTTGTTACTTCAGGCAGCTTGGTGCCAATCAATCAGTTTCCTAGATGGACTTCCTGCAGACCTTCTGCTGACCCAGAAGTGAACTTCTGCTGGCCTGGAAGTGATGATTTTCTGACCTGGATGTGATGTTTTCATGAACCAAACGAACTGGTTCACGAACCAGGGGCAGGTTCATGAAAGTTCATGGTTCATGGTTCGTGAAATTTGATGAACCATGAACCACATGGTTCATTTTTTTTCTGGTTCGTGCCCATCTCTATTTACAAGTCACAGTTTCACCGTCTTTGATGTCTCTCACATCTCACCTGCTAAGACCTGACTGTTATTTTGCTCTGCACTGTGGCGAGGACATCACCAGAGAGCAAGCCAAGGTTAAAGCATAATATCCAAGTTTGTATACCACACAAAAAGCCATGTTTTTAAACTAACTGTGGTTCAGTCTCCAGGGAGTCAAGTTAAAAGGACCAGCTAGGAGGTAATGTGACAGACCTCTGCCTGAGACACTGGAGATTCTCTGCCAGCCTGAATAGACAATTCTGACCTTGATGGGCCAGTGATTTGATTCAATAGAAGACAGCTTCATATGTGGTTGACAAACCAACTTTATGCCACGGTTTCAGTTCCTGGTTTTATTTACCCTACTTAACTATAGTTAGTAGAGGGGCCACACTAACAATCACAGTTACCATAGCTGGTTTAATTATACACTGATTTTATGTAACATCTGAACTGAGCCATAGGGCCAAGCTACACATGACGAATTACACTTGAACAGCAAGTGTATTTCTCCCTGTTCACTTGCCCTCCACTCAATCCACTTGCCGTTCAAGTGTCATTCGTCATGTGTAGCTTGGCCCATAGTCTCCAAAAGCTAGAAGAATATCTGGCATTCCGAGTGTTGTTCAAAACATATATAAGGCAAATAGAAAGCATAGGGATCTAGCCTTGGTACCAATACTTTGTTCCAGCTTCAGTTCCTATGGTGGGCCTTCTGTATGTCTCTTCTGGGCTTTATTTTAAAGTGCTAAGTGAAGATAAGTGTGCCATGTGTAGGAAGGCACAGGTCTGGCAAGGGATACATGAAAGAGCGTGTCCAGAGGCTTACCCATCTAAGACTAGAATTGGTGGAGTCCAGAGGTGAAGATCACTGTGGTTAAGGGATGGACTCCTTGTGTCCATGGTCAGAGCTGAGGGGTCAAAGGGCACAGCAAAAGAATCAAGGTGCAGAGATGAATATTAATTCATCTGTGTTTCATAGTTCTTTGTTTCTTTGGCTGAGGCTATAGCGGGAGAAAAGGGGAAAGCAGAAAAGGCAATCAAAGGAAGCCAACAATGTTTAAAGAGGTTCATCAGAAAAATAAAAACAAAAATCCAAGTTCTGTAAAGGACTTAAAGAGTCAGTAAAGCAAATTTCTTTGTCTGAAAGGCAAAAATGACCTCTCTCGTCTATTTTCTCCATTACATGGGGAAAAAACCCTTATCAGGCAACTGGATGAAAAGTGGGGACACTGGTTATGTCAGTGGAAAAGTGGCTAGTTGGCAGCACTGGAGAATCAGGTTCTACTGCATCCACAAGGCTTTATCTGAGTCTGTCCACCTCCACTGGCCTTCGAGCCTGTAGGAAGTAATGGAAGCATGGCCTTCTCAGGACCACTCCTAGTTTGTTTGACGTACAAGCCAGATCACAGTTTTGCATCAGAAAAGGGGCATCCAAAACTTTACCTATTCCAGGATTATCTTCTAGTTACCTGGAATGTCAGGACCAGATGTTGGTCTGCAGTATGAGACCAAGATTCAAGTTCAGTAGCATCTACAAGATTGACAAGATTTCCAGAGTATAAGTTTTTGAGAGTCTAAGGTCCCTTCAAGATTTGACTCTTGAAAGTTCATAACTTGGAATTCTGGTTAGTCTTGAAGGTGCTACTGGACTCAAATCTTGCTCTTTGTCAGGGCCACAATGGCGAGATGTAGCCATTCATCAGCTTAACAGTGTGATTCTTAATTTACCTTTCCAAGGATGTCCATTTCAATGGACTTAGAAAGGCACAACTGCAGTGTTAGCCTTTGTTTCAAAAACATTTCATTAAGTGGCAAAATAAAGCTAAGCATATGGATGAATATTGGTCGTATTTTTTTCTTCCAAAAAACCTAAAATAAAGCTCATTTCTCAAAAGGCAGCATGCCTAACTGGCCTCCCTTTTATATACATTTGCATTCGTTGTAAATCTGTAAAGAAGAATGACATTATCTGCCAATTGTACAAGTTTTAGTCGAATACAAGACTTTTTCAGCCATGCTGAAGCCAGGCTTGGAAAAGTTAGTCCTAAAATTAGCACAGTCTAGTAGAACAAGTTGCTCTGATTTTGAAAATGGAGGAGCTGTATTTTTATAGCAGCTACATTATCTCTTTACAAGGAATGGCTTCTTTAATCTAAGAAAGCTGTTCCTTGGCCCTTGACCTCAACCCAGTGTAGCCTCAGCATGCCCTGCACTTCACAACTGTGCCTTATGTCCTCTCTACAGGCCTTGACCTGACCAAACTTCCACTCTTTGACAACCTGGAATGTCTGAACACTTGCCAGTTCAACTCACATTACTCTTGCCAGTTGCAAGCAAGGAGTCCATTTTTAACGGCCCGCTCAGCTGTTCACCAGCAGCTCAACCCTTTTCATTGGTTTACTTTTGTCTGTTAAACAATACAGCCCAATTCAGTCAGCAATAGGTGTGCGTGGGTTTATTAATTCTTTCTGCTTCGTGTTTTAAGTCCATGCAGCTGTCAAGTTTATTTTGTGTGCACGTGTTTTTGCACAGCCTTATCACAGCACCACCCCTCTGCTCCATTCAAT
Organism: Eublepharis macularius; assembly: GCF_028583425.1. NCBI lineage: Eukaryota > Metazoa > Chordata > Lepidosauria > Squamata > Eublepharidae > Eublepharis > Eublepharis macularius. Next base: position 35,953,778 of record NC_072792.1, on the reverse strand, counting down.
TACTGTGACGATCTGCCCAGCAACCTTCAAAAGACTCCAATATTTGTTAGTAAGTGGTTTATTGAAAAGTCGCTAGTATCATGATCTTACTGGTTCATTGTCAGGAATGAGGCACAACCAGGAATCAGGAACATATGTCATTCACAGGCTAACATTCTTCCCCATCCTAGAGGCTGGCTAATTCTGCTGGGAACTATCTGCATAGGGGAGGACACAGAGTTCAAGGTTATGTGGGTTCCTTTCCCAGCAGCAAGGAGCAAGCATAGTCTAAGAGAGATAACTCCAGGAAGAATTCACATCCTGGGAGAGTGAAGAAACGTAGCTGCAATGGATAATCGTAACCTCCAGCCCCCCCTCGCCCCCCCTCCCTGTATGGGTATGGCAGATGCTACCAGCATCTTGACAATTGCCCATAACTCCATTTGACTACCCATAACTCTGAGGGAGTATCAATTTCACCTACTGTGCAGATACAAAAGTGGCTTTGAAAGGCAACAGGAAATCAAACTGAAACACTACAGCTACTGTGCAACTGCACAGCTCTTCAGCAGCTGCTCAAGGCAGAAAGTGGCAAGGTGAACAGATCTGAGGTTTTGTTCAAACACAGTATGCTCACCAGTTGAACTTGGTCATGGTGATATTCACAGCATTCCTAAACAAAAGAAGGATCAGGCCACCTATGTACGTACGTATGTGTTGTTAAGTTGCAACAGACTCATGGTGGCCCCAGCAAGGGGCTTTCAAGACAAGTGTCTCATAGTGGTGGTTTGCCATTGTCTTCCTTTGCAGAGTCCTTTTTGGTGGTTCTTCATCCAAGTACCGACTCTACTTAGCTTCTGAAATCTGATGAGATTGGCCTATACCATGCCAGCTTCCCTCTATTGGGCCATCTAACAAAATTAAACATTACTTAAATATTTTAAACATTTAATCTCATACTGCTTTGCCAACAGAAGGAAAACAGATGGTAAAGCAGTACATAGTGGGTATCTCGCAATATTTTGAGAAGTTATGACATACTAACTTTTCAAACACAATGAAGGTCTTTAAGCCCTGCTAGCCCTAATGTTCATTAGTTGTCAGATCTCATCAGTAAGAAAAGCTTGTAGATGCTTCCCATGGTTTTCCATTTGAATGGAGAATTAAATGGCTTGCAAAGTAGTTTCCTTTTTTTTATTATTTGCTAATGTACTTTACCAGAAAACAAAAGGTGAGCTTGCAGCATTTGTATGGTTTTGCTGAATGGACTTCAAATGAGCAACCAGCTCATTTTGAACTATGAAAGTCCTAATGGTATAAAAAGAGAGCACCATTCAAAATGAGATGAAGACTTAAGGATGTGAGGAGATTTAATAACCACAGTTTTCCTTCTAGTGAGCTCAATAGCTATCTTTGTTCTGACCCCTGAAAGCATGTTTTTGAATAGCAAGAGGTAATACCAGTCCACAAAGGAGAATTCAGGGATTAGATACATAAATGAACCATCGTGTCCCATATTGATTAAGATACTTGGAATCGTATTGATTTGCATTTGGAAAAGATCTTCTCTTGAATTGCTTCATACAGTCCACTTTCCTACTTCAAATATAAAATATGATATACCTGTGTGAAACCTCTTGAGATATTTCTCTTGCAATATATATATATATATATATATATATATATCTTTCAACATTTTCATGTTTCCCTTAAGCTAGAATCTCCATATTCAGCTTGGAAGTTTGTCTTCTAGATTTTTCAAAGCTCGATCAAGCATGGCAATGTTAAGCAGGAACATCTGTGGCCTGTCAGAGAAATGAGATTCTATGATCACTTTAGGCTTCTTTGGACCAATCTAGATGTTAAAGCTCTTCCAGCTGCAGATGTAAAGCAGACTCTTCCTGCCATTACTATAAATTTTAGTACCTGGATATTCTGCCTTGCATGAAGAATGTCCATACAACCACCGGATACTCTTTCTGGTTGCTGGCAATGGTGATTCTCCCCTCTGACATGATATTTACAATATGGTAGCCACTCGTGTGATGTTAGAAGTGCCAAGTTCAGTGGGAGGGGCCACATTTTTTCTCATGCCAGCATTAGAAGAATTAATAACGATGTTTACATTGCTGTCTCCTCCAGTATAATCTTCAATTCTCGTTCGTTCGTTCGTTCGTTCGTTCGTTCGTTCGTTCGTTTGTTCGTTCAAATAACCATATCACACTTTTCTGCCCAACGAGGACCCAAAGTGACTTACAATATAAACAACAATGCAATAGAAACAAACATGTGAAAGCAGGGAAGGCTTCTGAAGAAGAATAGGTCTCTTGTTCTTTTCTTTTCTGCCAGATCTTTCAACTAGCTCTAGACTACAATTCTCAGACCAAGAGCTGAAGCACAAGAGCCCATTGGCTCCTGCCTTTGTCTATGCCCAGGCCTTACATATATGCAAACAAAGGGCAAATTAATTTAGCAAGATTTAATTCGGCTGCTGTTATTCAGCTAGCATGTTCTTCCCCGCCTTCCTCCCTGATGTTACTTAAGCAGCATAGGAAGGACACACAGTGCATTGGCTCATGACCTTTAAAATAATATCAGAAAGCCCCAAGTGATATGAGAGATCCTTGTTACTGGCTTTTATTCCATTGCTAACTTTAGTTCTAGCAGTTAGATAGGTTTTTTTTAAAATTATCTCAGGCTGTAATCCTGTGCATATTTGTTTACCTGGGCCATGACCTACTGTAACTTTGAGTGAAAAGGTTGAAAGAGGAAATGCAGAGTGCAGTCTGCATCAAAAAACGAGATGGGGGATGATATACTACAGAAGTTCAAAGAAAGGAGGACAAAGATGGTTTCTTGCATATATTTTTCTTGGAATTCTGTTCTCTTAGGACAGGAAAACAGAACTGAGGTTGGAATTTGTCCTTCAAGTTTTGCATGATGGTTACAAAAACTTTGGGGAGGGGTTGGATTTAATCTGAAATCCTGAAGAAAATATGAGCTCAAAGCCAAGCTTTATTTTTGAAGGTATTTTTCTGCATATGCTTGATACCCGGTAAACAGCTCTTGTATTACTGAACACCAGCTGTGCTTAGAGTATCTCAGAACAGTATAATGTAGAGTTCATAGATGAGTAGCAGTCAGAGAGGAAAAATCCTTTATATTTTACAACACACTGTGGTATGTTCATAGTGCATAAGGTTTATTGGTTACTCAATAAGAATCCCAAAGAGTGTGCATTGCGAGCCAAGACAATAAGCTCAACTATAGTCAGTTTGAATTACATTATTCCTAAAAGGCTCCGAAACATTTCAAAAGGATTTATCATTATCATTAGTCAACTCGTGTTATGGTCATAAAATAAATGATTTTTCATCATCATTGCGAAGGGATCACCTGAATCGCTGCACTTTTTATGCTAGCCTGAGTTCATTAGATGTGGCGATGAGAACATATCACTGGAAGGAGGCACAATTGGTTTCCATTTCTGATGACCTTTGATGACTCATTTTTCTTGAGTTGTTTTCAAATAAGACTATGGCTAGGGTCACGACACAACTAATTCTGTATAGCCAGCATACTGCAGCTGTTAGAATGTTGGCCTAGGATCTGGGAGACCCAGGTTTTGATCCCTACTCTGCCATGGAAGCTTTCTGGGTGATCTTGGGCCGGCCCACTGTCAGTCTAGCCTGCTTCACAGGGTTGTTGTAAGGATAAAATTGAGAATGCTGTAAACCACTTTGGGTCCCATTGGGGGAAAAAGTGGAGTATTAATAAAGTTAATAAGAAAAATAAATAAATAATACATCCACTGTGTTTATGTCTCTCTCTGTGTGTGGAGGGTGAATTAAACCTGGGTTTCTCAAGCAACTGCCTCCCCCCCAAAAACCAAAACCCTGGGCACATAGCAAATCACCTTGAAATGGAGGAAACTTTCCAAATTTGGAGATATGCTGCTCAAAAAAAAAATCAAGAATCTCTCTAGGCATTTTCAAACCAAAACATATATTAAAAGTAGCTATTTAGGTCCCTACTATTTTGCTGGTGGTGGTAGAGAATGCTGTCAGGTCATAGCTGATTTATGGCAACCCATGCTGGGGTTTTCATGGCAAGAGAATAACAGAGGTGGTTTGTCATTGCCTGACTCTGCAACCCTGGTCTTCACTGGAAGTCTCCCATCCAATCACTAAACAAGTCCAGCCCTGCTTAGCTTCTGAGATCTGGGCCGATTCCAGACAACTAACCTGAAGGTGCTGCATGCCGCCATGTTCCGGATCGCGACGGGGAAAATGCGAAATATTGCATTTTCTCGTGCGAGTTTGGCGTGACGTTGCACCAAACTCGCGTGAGAAAACGCAATATTTCACGTTTTCCCCATCGTGATCTGGAACATGGCGGCATGCAGCGACTTCAGGTTAGTCGTCTGGAATCGGCCCTGATGAGATCAGGCTTGCCAGGGCTATCCAGGTGGGCCCCTTTTCCCTAAACATGATTTTTTAAAAACAAAATGGGTATAGATCATTTAAAATAAAACTATGGGGCACTTCAAATACTTTTAAGAATTTTCTATTAACTTGTTTCTATTAAGCTTGTTGGGTATTTGTGATGTGTGAATCTGCTAATGCACTGGATTGGATCCATAAAAGCTGTCAGTGGAAGATGTGTCACATGTGGATTTTTGCAGGGCTTCTCTTACTCCAGCAGTCCCTTCTGACTCCCTGAAGTTTGATTCCCAGGGTCATAGGACTCACATGGACTAAGAGCTATGTGGGTACGGAGACGGCTGCAGTGAGAAGAGGGAAGGCAGCAAAATTACCCCCTCCTCTTCTTCTCCAATTGCAATTCTGCTGACCTAAGTTGGAAGTCAGGAGATGGAGCTCCCTTCCACATCTCTTGTAGCTTCCCTGACCTTAGCTTTCTAGGGACCCAAAGGGGTAAATGGGGTGGGAGAGCATTGCAGACCTGGGTGCCCTACCCCTTGGGAAGAAAGGGGGGTGCAGTGCCACATACTTTGCAGAGCTAAGGAGAGGGCATTTGGGCTTGCAAGGGCAAGGGAGGAACATCCAGGAGGAAGTCCAACAAACACTAGCTCCCAATGGAGCAAGATCCTCCTTTGGGGTAAAGTCCTCCTTGAGAGAGAAGGCTGCTCAAGAGAAGGAGCAGGGGAACAGACAGCGCCAGATCTAGGGTTACCCGCACCCGGGGCAACCCTAGGCTGGTGACCTCGCGCGTGCACACAGCACGTGCACACTCCCTGCACTGCGTGATGACATCACTTAGGTGATGTCATCATGCAGGGCAAAACAGAGGCAACGTGCGGGGCTGGGAAGCCTCCCGCGCCATTCGCCTCCCGGCGAATGGCACGGGCGGCTTCTCAGCCCGCCGCGCTGCTTTCACCTGCCCCGCAGGACAGGAGGCAGCTGGTTTGCCACGCACCCCCTGCCCTGTAGGGCAGGCAAAAGCAGCACGGGGGGCTGTGAGGCCGCCCGCGCCATTCGCTTGCCCCGCAGGACAGGGGGCGGCCGGCTTGCTGTGCACCCCCTTCCCTGCAGGGCAGGAAAAAGGCAGGGCGGTGCGGGCAGCCCCACAGCCCCCTGCACTGCCTTTTGCCTGCTCTGCAGGATGGGGGGTGCACGGTAAGCCGGCCGCCCCCTGTCCTATGGGGCAGGCGAAAGGCAGCTTGGGGGGAGGCTGCGAGGCTGCCTGCGCTCTCTGGCAGCTGGCAGCTGCTCCCTGCGCCCCCTCCCTGGGGGCGCCAGGGGCAGACTACCCCTCCTGCCCCCCCTCGATCTGGCCCTGGGAGCAGATGAGCTTGTCATATGAGTCTTCTGGGGGCAGGAGATCTCCCATCCTCATCTTCTATTGCCTGCCAGCTCTGTCAGGTCATGGCATTATGTCACTTACAGGGAAACCCTGAAAGTGACATCACTCTAGGAATTGCCAGAAATCTCACTCACTGGCAACGGGGAACAATACGTGGCCAGGGGAAGAGGAATACAAGGCTCCCAGTTGAAGGAGGCAGGAGAGGCAGGAAGGACTAGTGAGCAGTTAGGTATGGGGCCTTGGCAGGCTAGAGAGTACCAAGCCTCCTGGAAACTCAGAGGATGACATCCCTGACACAGAGGGAATACTGCATATGCATATTGTTTGATATTGTTGTTTTAAATTGTTGTACGTAAGTTTTATTGAAATGTTTTATAGAGTGTAATCCACCCTGAGCTTGCCTGTGTGGGGAGGGCAGAATAGAAGTTGAAACAAACAAAGAGACAGACAGACAGATATAGGGTACAGTACTTCAGAACAGTGATTTTGCTCTATATTCCTTCCTGTGTATATCGATGGAAAATCAATGGGGCCTGAACATCTAAAGAACAGTGACCCACTGCAATTGGTCTTCTCCTTGCTCTCAAGAAATGGAACCTTTCTGGAAAAGTTTCATAAATGCCTAATAAATACTTAGGCATGTCATCATGAGTACCTCCTGAGCCAGGGGAAAGGAGAGTTCATGGAAAGCTCTAATAGGATCAATAGCATGCAATTACTGCTATTGATCTGTCCAAGCAAAGTTCATCTTCCAAAGCCACAAGCCTAGACTCAGTGCCACGGCAAGCCAAGAGTCTGAATGTCAAGTATCTGAGAAGCAGGCCATCATTCTATTTTCTTTTCCTAAAAAGGAAGTAGGGAATGGGGTAGAAAAAAGGGCTGTGATGAATCTGCAACAGCCACTTTAAAGAAGACAGTCAACAATCCCACTTATAGCATACATTGCCTTTCCTTACTAAAAACAAATCCCATGAAAATTCAGTTCAACCCTCATAGTAATGGGCTAAGAATTAGTCTCAAAGATTTTTTTTTAATCAAAAAGGAACTGAATAAATGTAGATTTGAGTCTGTCTGCCACTGTGTTCTCTGGAGTGAAGATCCTGGCCAATGAAAGACACCCCTTCTGTCAACTGAGTCTCAGTACCATCAGGGAAGGATGGCACCATTCCAGTTTGCAATTAGTCAGCCTCATCCTTCCAAGCTTCCCTTCTTCATCTGTGGGTGATGCTAATCGAAACGAATGCAACAGCTGAAACTGTTTGCTTGAGACATCTCTTTGCTCATGTCATGTCCAGCAACTGCTACGCAGGTTGCTTACAGTGACTCATCTGCTTTCTGCTCAAGGAACACTGGAGATCAGAGTGCCTAGATATATGGAGAGCTGGCTGATGAATTGGGAGATGGGAAGTCAGGCCCTCTGTGCAGTCAAAGGATCATTAGAGATGCTCAAGCACATGCCGGTTCAGGTCACAGCTTGCTTACCAGTTGCAAGCAGGGAGCCAAGCCTTCAATGTGGCGTTTGACTCCTTATGAGGGGCTTGACAAACAGGGTTGGGCCCTTCATCAGCCCCTCTACTTCCCCCTCCCACAAAGTCTACAATGTGATGGAGGTGTTGGGAAGTGTTGAATGGTGATGACAGCAAACGCCAGTACGATGTAGTGGCTAGAGTGATGGACTAGGATCTGCTGGACCCAAGTTCGAATCCCTGCTTTGCCATTGAAGATCTCCACATGAACTTCAGCCAGTCACCTACTCTCAGCTTAATCTACCTCTCAGGGTTGTTGTGAGGAAAAAATGGAGGTGAGGAGAATGTCATGATGAGAAAACTGGGGTATAAAGTAAGTAGAATAAAACAGATGAAGAGGCTAGTGGGTAGCCTGCCATGGAAGGGACACACACACAAAGCTGAAGCAGCAGTAAGAGGAAAGTGGAAGTGTGCCAAGCTGGCAGTAGTGACTCTTTCCACTACTGCTCCTGTGTGCCTCTTTCCACTGCAGTCCTCTACACCGCTTCCATCTGTCGTGACGTGACTGCTTCTGCCTTCACAGGTCACCCTGTACACTTCTTGTCACCTGTCCCACACCCTTTTCACCATCCCTGCAGCCCACTGCTTGGCAGCTGCTTTAGGCCAATCACAGCGAGGCCAGGAAATGGGAGGCTCAGCCCATGGGGCATCATGGCAAGCAAGCACCAGTTGTTTGCCTGTTCAGCCTCAAAGTTGGTAGCATCCGTAGTGACCATAAATTCTCGCCTGCTCACTCATTTTCATAAAGAGGCCTTAGTCTAAATCAGATGGTTGGCCCCTTCCAAAGTTCTATTCCCACCTCCCCACCCCTCAATTTGTTGATTGGATGGAGTGTATCAGTTAAGCATCACTGAATCATAAAAATACCTAGAGAATCTCTCTCTCAATGGCTTAGCTAACAGGATATTTCAGGATACTAAATACTGAGCAAAACAGGAGGGCATTCAAGTTATTAAGTTGCCAGCAGCCTCTGGTGGGGTCCGACTTACAAAAAAAATGCCCGAGGATCCTTGGCCTAATCCAACAGAGATGCCCTCTGGGTCATCTATTTCTCAATGACCATCTTTGAGGGGTTTTTTTTTAGTGTCCTCTGTTAGTAAACTATTAGGTATGATATAAAGAATGTTTCATTTTATAGGTGTTTTATGCTATCGACTGCTACTAGCATGTCCCTACAGCTCAGGGCGATTTTAATCCATCTTCTAGACTGGATATAGTCTCCACTATTTATTTTATAGAATCCATAAAATAATACTTTTTTAGAGTCCATCAGTGTTAACAATGTACCGCGAGAGCTTCTAAGTTGCATGGGACTCTTTCTTCGACTGGATGTCATAAAAGACATTAAAAGGGAGGGAAAGAGCTGAGTTGACACAAAAGGAGGCTGGGAGGCCAGACACTTGACAGGGCTGTGAGCTTATTTTCCACGAATACTACTGCAAAACTTCCAGAATTTCTTTTTTTCCCCTACTGTTTGCATTTTAACATCCAGCCTGACAAAGAGTTTTCTGTAACTCAGTTGTTCGCATTATGAATTGTTGGTTGGAAATGGACAATCCGATGTGAGCATCCCTGAGGATTTTGTTCTAATAAAATGATCCCCAAAGTGTCCTGGCACCCACTAATGGGTTACCTGGTGCTCATGAGTTTCTTCAACAAACATCTCTCTCCCTCTAAGCAAAGAGCCATTTTTGGCTTTCCTCCATGCCACTGGAGCAAGAGGTGCTTCAGCAAAATCCAAGGAGGCATTACCTTTGTGTTGCAAGGACCACCCATTCAGAACAACTGATAGGACAGCTAGCTCGCAACCTCTCAACATTTTCAGATTGGGCCTAATATCGCACAGCAACCATTCTGTGATTGCTCCTGTGGCAGCCATTTTGTAGTATCAACTACTTCTCATTCTCAAAATTTGAAACTTACTTACAGGCTCCACAAGTTTGGGAACCCTTATTCTAATGAATCAACCTTTTTATGGATTCGGATGAATATATTTTTTCTTGTTTCCCCTCCCTTTTCATGCATTCTGATTTTTGAATTTAAGACTACTGTAGATGTGACATGTTCCTTTTTGGCAGAAGCATTGTCCTTTTTCAAGCATTTGCTGCTGTTTTTCCCCCCTCAACCATTTTGCAAACTGGCATAAGGTTTCCAGAGGTACTTTGTGCCCAGCAATTAAACTGGCACTAAGCCCCCATGGCTTCACTGACGGCTGTATCCTTTTGCTTGGATGCCAAAAAGCCTTGTCTATTTTGGGCAAAGCCGGCTGTATAGTTATATAACGCCAAGAACAATCCTTCACTCTGCCGTGAAAGGGGCTAATAACGCTGTTACAAGAGGTGTGCCCACTGTGAAAAGAGATTCCCTCTGGAGGACTGAGGGCAAGACAAAATTCTTCTTGTGGTTCGGAAGCTTAGTGCTTCCAGCTGCCCAGCCATCTGGCTTTCTGGAAAGAAGGTGGAGGAGTGAGTTTTCAGCGTAGATCTGTGCATCATGTCTGAGGATGTTTCTTATCATTTGCCGTGCATAAAACAAGCTGAATTTGTGCCTTACTAAAATAAAGTGAACGAACGAAAGAAAAATAAGTCATTTCCCCCTAAATGTTAGTTCCACTTGTGCTGCTATTTCCTTGGAGGAAATCAGGGGGAAGAATTAGAAATGATATGAAGGAGAATCAAATGCCACTGTCTTAAGGTATATAATCTAAAAAATACTTACATCCACGACTTGGAAGTTAGTTGTGTGTACTTTTCACAGAACTTAAAAGGAAAATAGTTGTTACGGTAGCAAATGAAGGATGTTTTTTTCATTCCCACCAAAACAAGGTACAATCCATGCAAAAATAAGCAGTGGTAAAGGACCATTATCTAAAGTATGAACTAGTTCTCAAGTAGTTTTGAAAAAAGAATTTCTTAACCACTACTGCCTCATTCATTCTTCCTTCTGTCCCACTTTTCCCTGAATCACAGAGTCCAGGAAATGGGATGTCATCTCAAATCATGACCTTGTCTATCCTCTCACAATATTGCATTAAGAAACTAAATTTTTGCCACCACATCATCAACAAAACATCTGTCAGTATGGATCCTTCAATTGGAGTCTAAGTTCAATACTCACCAGCAGCAAAACTCCATGATCAGTACAGAAAGAGAGCCAGCAGCCCTTTCTACCATCACTGAAAATGGGCCAGATAAATGCACATGCACATATGCACATGATGGATATGTTTCACTATCGCTTGGTATCATTTATGGTGTTTCAGGCATTGTTTAAATGAAACTATTGCGTAGGCTGTTTGTTCAAAATGGATTTTAAAATACGTAAATAAGATACTAAATGAATACATAAAGTTACATTACTGAGTCAGACCCTTGGTCTATCGAGACCAGTATTCTTCCCTGTGACCAGTTATCAGGCCAAAGTCTTTCACTTTACGTGTTCCTTTTAACTGGAGATGCCAGAGATTGAACCTGGGACCTTCTGCATGCCAAGCAGATGTTCCACCACTGCACTATGGTCCCTTCCCAGCAAGTGCACCATGTACACATGGCTCAGCTATCCCGTTTTTCATTAGTCTTTCCTCAAACAAACAAACACCCTGGTAGGCAATCATGATCAGTTCAGGGCCAGACTGGCTGTTTAACATACATGGAAATGTCCTGGTGGACCCTATGGGACCAATAGAAGCCAGGAGCAAGCACAGTAGTTTGGTCAGCATTAGTTCTTACAGTGATCTGTATCTTCTTGCTGGTTGCCTCTTCTAGGAAAGCTTCTGGTTTGTAGCAGCATTGAAGGAGGCAAGGGTTGCCCACACCTGGAGATCTGGAGGCAGTGTTTGGGGAAGAAGGTGTTTGGGGAGAAGATTATGTTAGCAATCAGACCCTTTCTCTCACTGAGGGGCAGTTTAAGTGCAAGACACTGCCTGGCCTAAAATGAAACAAAATGGATGCCAGCCAGGTGAGAGCCTGGGAAAATATTTTAGAAGGAAGTCAGAGCAGCTGACTAACTAATGGCCCCCTCCCCGCCCTGGAGAGACACATAATTTAGGACCGGTCTCTTAAGAAACTCTTAACTAGAGATGGGCACGATCCAAAAAAAATTGCCAATCCAGCTGATCGTGGATCGATGCTGGTGATGATCCCGACTAAATGATCCACACTGATCATCTCCTGTTCCCGATCCGTGGATCGTGGATTGTGGAGGCCAAAGCGAGGCACACTGCTATTCCCAGCTATGTGGGAAGGTGAGCGTTGGCGGTGTCCACCGGGCCCGGTGGGCACAGGGAGATGGCGACGAGCCACCTCCCCTCAGGGGGCAGGGGGTCTGGCTGCTTGCCGGCAGCACCCCCCATGTTCCCGGCCGCCAGGCCAAAAGGGAGCGTGCTGGTGAGAAAAGAACAGTGGGTGATGCTGGCGGCATCTATGTTTGTGTTTGGCCGTCTGTGTTTGGCCGTCAGAGCTGCCTATCAGGGTTTGCAGGGATGAGATTGGAGTGCCCATGGCTACAGAACACCTCCTTCCCCCTCCCTCCCCTGGGTGTCTTCTCCCAACTAGTGACTGCTTTGCTGCTCCGTGGTTGGAAGGAAGCCCTGCTGATCAAGGAAAGCTAGGCTTCCATTCAGGTTTCCAGGGTGACAGAAGGAGCGGAAACACAGCTCAGGCATCCCCCTGGCTCCGTTGCCCCGGGAATAGATTACTGGCATCTGAGTGTCTGGCTTCCCGATCCGAGCACGATCCAGCCCCGATCCAGCCCCCCCTCCCGATCGCTGGATCGTTGGCCGTGGCTGATCACAATCTGCTGAGTCACGATCGCACGATCGCCATTATCGTGGGTTTTTTTGGATCGTAATGCGGATCGTGCCCATCTCTACTCTTAACTAATCTCATCAACACCTGCCCTCACTTCTCCTTACCCATTTATCCTAGTTAAGCAACACTTAACACTATTCACCATACCTGGCAGCTTTTCCCATCTGGTACTCACAGCATCATCAAGCACCACTTACACATATTACCAACCTCCAGAAAACCCATCAAGTTATTATTTTGGGGGCAAATACATCAGCTTGCCCAGAGAGCATTTTGCTCTCTATCTGGAGTCCCTAGCCACCAGTGTGTGTGTATTCTGGGTCCCATACATACACCCTCAAATCCATTTAGGCCTTCTCTTCTTCTCTCCATGAAATGCTGGTTATTTCACTGCTACCTCCGTGGACCTCCATCTTTGAGACTGATAATTATAGCCTTCTCTAAAATTGCTTTCTCCCCTCTTCTCCCTGATTTCTACTTAGTTAGCCTTGTATGTGTTCTATGCGTGATTGTTTGCTTGTCCTTTCATTTCTCTTTTAATAAAAAACTTTCCGGCTGAGCATCTAGCTGGTTTATTTCAAGAGTTCTCTTAAAGGAAAAATTCCCGTAACCATTGGTGGAGAATCCCAGTTACCCCCTCTTGCTTTGTCTCCTTTAAACTAATTTCCCCCCAACTAATTAGAAAAGCGCCTATTTGGGTAACAATGGAGTCCAGCAGGGATGAAATTTCAGAGAATCATTTGTCCGAATCAGCCATTTTCTCCAGGGGAAGTGATTTTGGGAGAACTTCAGGTCCCACCTAGAGATTGGCAACTCTAGCTGGAAGAATCTAAGCCGAGTGGTCCCTGCAGAGCTGACCTGCTGCATAGACTGCTCACTTGGCTAATCCTTAGGGCATTTTAATTTCCTACTTTGCCCCTGGGTCAGCAGCACAGAATGCTGGCATCATCTGTTATATCAGGCACATAAGCTTATTTTGTTCCTCTGTTTTCTGCTTGCCACCCAACTCTAGTTTAAGACTGGATGCCAATGGGATCTAATTCAAATGTTACTGAAAGGTTTGGGACTGTGGTTGTCATGGGATCGAACCTTTCAGGCAACTCCAGTAGCATATGAGTCAGATCTAATATCAATTCATTTCTTCTTTTTTCCAATATTCATCCAGAACACAAACCATAGCTTCTCCCTTCCTTTTTTTTTGCCTTTGTGTGATTCAATAATGTTCTTTACAACAGATCTAACCAATGGAGTATCCAAGGTATCAAAATACTTCTTTAAAAAGCCGGATGACAACATAGGAAGTACAAAATAATGACATGTGCTGATTTCCCCCTGCATCATGTTAGACTAAAATCATATCAAAAATCAATAAATGTCTACAGTTGTGGAGGGACACTAACAATGAAATTGGAAATGCCAAAGGAAATAGAATAAAAAAACCTTCCTCTCTACACACAAATCCTATCAGTTGCTATAGAGCAAGAATTTGGTTTTAGCAGATGTGGTTTTAGCAGATGTGGTAAAAATATTGCTCACAAGATCAGTTTCTGCATTCCAAATATAGATGCATTGAAGAGAGCACAAAATAAATGTTATCAGTCTTAATATCCCTCTCATCTTCCAAGGACTTCAGAATAGTGTGTACAATTCACCTGTCCTCCATTTTCTTCTCACAACTACTCTTTGAGAAGAGGATAGTTTCCTTTGTGACAAAAATTATGAATCTCTGTCTGTAATAAAGTTCCATGTGCCTTCCATCTGCAGTTAGCAATAGGGCCACATGGGTAAGGGAGAGGTGACATAACCCTTCAACCTCCTGCTTGGTTGGCTGTACTGGTATCAACATTTTCAAGGTGGGGAGACACATGTTCTTTAACCACTTTTTTTTCCTTCAAAGCATTTCAATCAACAAGAACAACAGAGGTTGAAGAGAGAAATTTCCAGCTCCCCTCTTGCATGGTCACTCTTAATCCAAACTGCAGGTGCATACCTAACATTGCAACAGAGGAGAACAGTATGCTGGAGAAATATCTGAATGCCACTTAGCAAAGCAGATAACTATCATATTGCTCAAGTGCATTTTTAAAGTTTCTATCTGATTTATCTGATGGCTGTTTTCGCAAAGAATGAGGATCTGTCTAGATGATACATTTCTGCATGGGTCTGCATTGGTTTTAACATGCTTCCTTCAGTCACATGTCAGATGAAAGGAGCTGCTTCTTTAAAAAAGAGAGGGAGCTCAACCAAGTTCAAAATGGCCCCCAAAGAGGAGGGAGCGCTCCTGCCTTCCCGCAAGCCTTTTTCCAGCATGTGGAGAGGAGTTATTTTGCCAGCTGCTCCAGGTGGAGAATCTGTGCACAGATTCTCCATGTGGTGCTTCAAAATCAGTGCAATAATTTCCCTCACATGCAGTTTTCATATGAGAAAATGGCATTGGGGGTGGCAGGAAGCTTTCCTCCCCTGCACTGCACCATTCTGAGCTCATTAGACCTCTCCTTTTTTAAAAAGTCAGTTCCCCTCAGCTGACATGTAACTGCAGGGAACACTTTAAAACCAGTACATGCCCAGGCAGAAATATATTATCTAGCGAGACCCTGAATCAAAAAGGAAAGAGTAAAAACTGCAAACTGCAATTCTTTTTAGAGGAGTAAAAAGACCACGAAACATGAATCCTGAGGGTAAGGATCTGATTAGATGACATGTTAAAGGTGAGTCAGGTTAAACCCCAACCGAGCCTGCAGTTAACATGTGATCTGAAGCTCACCTTTAAAAATGGCTGTGGGGAGGGAAATCAGCTCCCGAGCATACATGAAAGTAGGAGGAGCTTCATCATTCTCTCCCTTGAAATCCCACATGCTTTCGCTAACAGAAAAGGGCTATGGGTGAGTGCTGCTTGTCTTACTGTAGGTTCCACATGTCAGCCCAGGAGACACATGGAACTGTCATTTAGAGCAGAACCACAAGTGACAAAAGGCACAGATTGGACACTTGTCAGCTTCCCTCAAGTTTTGATGGGAAATGTAGGCAGCTGGGCGGAATGTTGGACAAGTGACAGTTGAAAAGTCCATTGGACAGCAGTCGGAGAGCGAAGCTGCGAGACCAGGATGCCTACATTTCCCATCAAAACTTGAGGGAAGCAGACAAGTGTCCAATCTGTGCCTTTTGTCACTTGTGGTTCTGCTCTAAGACAAACAATCTCCCCTTCCCCCTGGTTCTCTTTTACTAGCAAAAGCAGGCCGGGTAGAAGGGTAGGGAATGCCAAAGCTCCTCCTGCCTCTGTATGAGCTCAGGAGCGGATTGGGCCCTTCTACCCTATGAGCGGGACCACAAGTGACGCCTGACACAGGTTGGACACTAGTCAGCTTCCCTCAAGTTTTGATGGGAAATGTAGGCATCCTGGTCTTGCAGCTTGACTCTCTGACTGCTGTCCAATGGACTTTTCAACTGTCACTTGTCCAACATTCCGCCAAGCTGCCTACATTTCCCATCAAAACTTGAGGGAAGCTGGCAAGTGTCCAACCTGTGTCAGACGTCACTTGTGGTCCCGCTCTATATTAAAGGTGAGTTCCGGGTTCCAGGTTAATCGTGAGTTTGGTTGGGGTTGCATTTAATGCCTCATCTAATCAGACCCTAATTCTCTATCCCTGCGGTTTTATAAAATAGAAAAAAGCTCAACGCACAAGTAAACCTACAGCAAACCGACTCTCTTTCTGACAGCTGTAAATGCTGAATCTTGTTCTAGTAAATGCTACTGAATCTTATTCTAGTGCAGCCAACATATCAGTGCTCCTTCACAGCATAATGCAAAACCGAAGAAATTATACTTAGCATTACATAGTGCTCAAAAACCATTGACACAGATTAATTACAAAGTTGCAGATCAATTGCATTCTGTTTAGAGGCATCATAGGTTTTTTTAAAAAAGTGCATTGAGTGATTTATGAACAAGAACAAAACCTTCACAATTTTAATTACCACCTTCATGTTTAAGTATGATATACAGTCATTGCCTATGTGCCCCAAAAGAAACACATGACAGAGTGTGTGTGCTACAGCCACAATTTTAATTATGCAGATCAGTTGAGAAGTGAGTGAGAGCCAGTGTGGTGCAGTGATTAGAATGTCAGACTAGGATCTGGGAAGACCAAGTCTGAATCCCCTCTCTGCAAGGGAAGCTTGCTGGCTGACCTTGGACCAATCACACTCTCTCAGCCTAACCTACCTCATAGGTTTGTTGTGAGGATAAAAAGGAGGAGAGGAGAATGATGTAAACTGCTTTCAGTCCCCATTAGGGAGAACGATGGGGTATAAATGATAGATAGATAGATAGATAGATAGACAGACAGACAGACAGACGGACGGACGGACGGACGGACGGACGGACGGACGGACGGACGGACGGACGGACGGACGGACGGACGGACGGACGGACGGACGGACGGACGGACGGACGGACGGATATTAGCAGTACATTCTGTTATTCATTACTCAGTTAACTTATGATGTCCTAGCTCTGGTGTCCTGGTTAGAGGTGGACACAAACTGGGAAAATGCCAAACTGCATTTCACGAACCACAAACCATGAACTTTCATGAACTTGTCCCGGTTCACAAACCATTTCATTTTGTTCATGAAAATGTCACTTTTGGGGCAGCAGAAGGTCTGCAGAAAAGCCCCTCCCTCTGTTGCTTAGGAAACTAATTGATTGGTGCCAGGCTGTCTATGGTGACAAACTGAAAAATGAACCAAATGAACCTGCCTTAAGTTCGTGGCTGTTCATCAGAAATGGGCTCTGACAAACTGCCAGTTCACGAACCTCGAACTGGCCTGGTTTGTGACGAACTTTGGTTCGTATTTCGGTTTGTGCCCATCTCTAGTACTGGTCCCTGAAAGGTAGACAAATGAGAATATCAAAAGGCTAGAGTCACACACAGCATTTCATGAAGCCATCATATGTTGGTAGAATCATAGTGCAAGCTGAAGCAGCTTCCGTGTCCTCCTTTATATCCCAAACATGTGGCATTATTTCTTCCACATACAGTTGCTTTCAAATTGATCATTCACTGTAACCTACTGTTAGAACCCCCTTGATATGCAAGCCTAATTTTTCTGAACTCTGTGAAGTTATATCTCTTTTGATATAAGTAATAATTACTATCCAATTATCAAAGTGACCCCATCTATGGATTCTTGAAGCCATAGATCCGGGCTATGGAGAGGGAAAGGAGATTTTTCTACAAATCTGGGGGAGACTTATAAATAAAAAAGGGGGTACCAAAAAAACTCCAAACAAACAGAGAACAACTGTTTGTGCAAGTGCACCACCAGAGAGCTAGAAGGTCCTAATAAAAAAATACTGTTTCTGTTTTCTTCTTCTAAACAAAGGGCATCATGGTTTTGGTTGCCACGTTACAACTAGACATGGGCACGAACAGAAAAACAAACAAACATGGTATTCATTGTTCGTTGCCATCCACGAACAATGAACAAGAAACGCTGATGAACATGATCCTGTCATGAACATGTTCATTGTTCGTGGGGGGCAGCAAGCTCTCCTCCAGCTATCAAGATCCCTACTGCACTACTCCCAGAAGACCTACCTGAGCAGGCAGCAGGAAAGGTACCAATAATGAATCATAGCTTGGCCCCAGAGCCTGGCAGCAGCTCTGGAACCTGAAGGGGTAGATCCCTACCTCACTACTCCCAGAAACCCTACCTGAGCAGGCAGCAGGAAAGGTACCAATAATAAATAATAGCTTGGCCCCAGAGCCTGGCAGCAGCCCTGGAACCTGAAGGGGTAGATCCCTATCCCACCACACACAAAGAAAATCCAAGCTCCAATGCACTCGCCCTGTCTCTCTAACAGCAGCTGTCTCTCCCTGAAAGCCAGAGCTGGGAGCCCCCCTCCCCCCTGGTATTTTCCTCTTGTAACAAATTTGGAGCTCCAGTCCACACTTGGAAGGAAGACCTGCCTATCTAGCTCAATTGGGCTTAGATTGAGGTTTCCAGGACAACAGCAAGAGTTCAGACAGAGTTCAGACAATCCCTTCCTGAGTTGCCATGGGAATTGATTGCAGGTGCCAGACTGTCTGGCTTGACGAACAGCAATGAACAAAACTTGCAATGACCACCTGTTCGTTTATAATAGGGCCTCATGAACAGCTTGTTCGCGAACAGCAGATTGGGTTGTTCGTGGGTTTTTTTTAGTTCATATTGCTGTTCGTACCCATCTCTAGTTACAAGTTGGAATTATTGTATATATCTTTAAATTGCAGAGGAAGTAATAGCGTGAATTTTGGCTTGCCTGACTTGTTTTTTCCACCCCTCCCCTCCTTTCCTAATATATACTGTACCAAAACTATTTGCTATATATCTTCATTTAAGGTTAACCCTTAATCCTTAACCCTGCCATAAATCTTAATTTAAGTCTTGCACATTATAAACCTTCCTGACAAAACAAAACCTGGCTCTAAAAAAATACAATATTACAGAGAGGTCAACTGTTGTAGGAGGCTTGAATGAATGTTTTAAGTTTGAGTATATAGAACAGTAAACAGCAAATATATATTATATATATTACTGAAAGATCCCTGCAGGTATTGAACGAATGCCATGTCTTTTGTGGATCATTAGATGGCAGTAAACAAATATACTGTACAGTTACAAGTATATAATTTGGTATAGGTAGCTGGAATACATTGTAATATCGATTCTCTAGAATTATACCTAAAACTGAAATGAAGCAATTTGGGAGGAGGCACCACAAACAAAGATTAATGCTCTGTGAAGGTCTTTGGTACAGGAGTTAAGGTTTATGATTTGTAACGTAAGAAAGCACATTCATTAGCTATTGAAATACAAAAGGGTAGATTTATGTAAACCACAATATAAACTGTCAGGGAAGAAATTATAAATGGATCACTGGAATGAACAAATAAGGCATTCATTACTGAATAATATATTGGATAGATAGTAGTATCACTGATTGTTAAAGGATGCTTTCAATGTTTGCAAGAGCATCACATGGATGCCTCACTACATTTATTTGCTAAATATCCTTAGCAACTGATACGTGCCATGTTCTCCTAACAGCTAACTGGTATTAAAGTCTTGAAGTAAGTGAGCAGCCTGACGGGATAGCCTATCAGAAGGAAGAGAAATGAGTATGATTTGCATAATTTTTATTTACAAGGCAAATGGTAACCTGTGTGTTTACTTTCCTAAGTGAGCAAATTTCCAGGTTTATGGTCTAGAAGGTGGGGGAGGTGAAAGGCTGGAATTTGTATGTTATGTGCCATTTATGTCGCAAAATAACGCAAACATTGAAAAATGTTTTTATTTTAAATGGAAAGGATTGATACAAAGTAATAGAAAATGGAATGAAACTAAAGATTCATGCATTTGATTTGCATGGGGAAACAAAACTGGAAGGGAGTTTCAGTCAGTGGAGCTGAAAAAGTCAGTATAGTTCCTCATCCTTTTCCAGGGTAAAATTGCCTACCATCCTCCACCAGTGGAATTGCCTTTCGCAAGGTACAGGGGGGGTGGGGGAAGACTCGGATATTAGCCAACATCAGGAGCAACTCTAACTCTCGAGGACTGAACTTTTTCCATATCTTGGATTGCAAGCCTGAAACATCTTGCCCTGACATCCTAAGAACTTTTCTTAGTCCACTAAAGTCAGTGTAATTCGAACTTACGAATGCACTGTTAGTGTGGTATAGAAGATAAAACTCTAGCTACAAGAGACAAATTACACAAGGAGGAGCACGTGAAGGGAGCCACAATGTTAGCCCAGAAGAATGAGTTTTAAAAGAGATTGGAAGGCTTTTTCAATTCTCCTCTCTACAGAGCCAGGGAGATCGCTGCTCAGAGGGTTTGTTAATTTCCTCTTTGCCTCCCTAAAGCTCTGTCAGTTTCATTTCCCCTTCTAAGAGCAGAAGAGGAAATAAACAAACCCTCTCAGCAGCCATCTCCCTGGCTCTGTAGAGAGGGGAAATTGACAAAGCCTTCCAATCTCTTTTAACACTCAGCTTCCCAGCTAACATTGCGACTCCCTTCACATGCTCCTCTTCGTGTAATTTGTCTCTTGTAGTTTAGCTCTAAGTTACTGAAGTGCAAACCTGTCAGTTCCCAGGTCAGATGCCACTTCAGATATGAGCTCCTTAGATGGCCTTTTGGCAAACCACATCTATGTCAACCTTCCACTTGGAGTTTATGGTTGTGTAAATATTGAGCTATCTAACCTGGGTGCTTCAAGGATGACTAAAGTATCTGTGCAGACAGTGCTCTAAAAAAATCTGTACAGGCTATTCCTTTACTAGTTAGTAGGCTGAGAAATTTTGTAATCAATCTGAATGCTAGACGTTAGACAAAAGTTCATAGAAATTGTTCTTTTTTAAAAAAAACAAGCAAGTCAAAGAAAAATAACACCCAAGGTTTTATGACAGCTAGAGAAACCACAGTTCTGTGAATTCTGCCAGATAAGGTTCCCCCCCTCCCTTTTTGCAGGAGAAAGGATGACATGAAACTGCTGTGGGCAGAAGATAAGGATGAATGTAAATCCCTTTTTCACACTCTATTTTTGTGAGCCATGTTTCTTGAGCAACCATGAATGCTGTTACAGTCTGGTAGCGAATGGCCCAATACAATTTAGCTTTATTTTCTGCCTGTGCGAGCATGGCCAAAGTTCTGGTATGGGTTGAGATCAGGACTTGTGAATCACAGGGCCTTGTGAGTTTCAAATGCAGTAACTCAGACTGTGGACTTCTGCTGATTGGAGATAAATCCCATACCACTGGAGCCATTGAAAACATAATTGTATATCTGGCAGTTTGAAAAGATATTGGTCAAATAGCCCAGGTTAGGATAAAGTGAACACATATAATAGGCTAAATATAAGTATTTGAGATTTAAACTTATTTCAAGTAAATATCTATTCCCTGCTCACAGTTAAGCAGCAATCATATGAAAGCTTATTTGGGATTAAATCCCATTTAATTGAACATAGCTGACTTTTGAGTAAACATGCATATAGAATTGGGCAGCATGGCTGCTGAAATCCCATTACAATAGGTGGGATGTCAACAGCTCAACTAGGTTCAGGATGGCAGTATAAATGAGTTTATATTCCAGTACTTCCGTGTAATCTTTCCGTGGACTGGGCCTTATTTTTTACCAAAGAGTATGTTTGATAGAAAATCCCAGGCACCATTTAACTTAATTTTATTTACCTGTTACATTTATATCGAACTGGGTATGATTCCCTACTCCTCTGCTTGAAGCCACCTGGGTGACCTTGGATCAGTCACTGCTCTCTCTGAGCTCTCCCAGCCCCACCCACCTCACAGGGTGATTGTCGTGAGGATAAGAATAACACATTTGTAAACTGTTCTCAGAGGGCGTTAAGTTGTCGTTGCTGCTGTTGTTGTTATATAGCCTTCCTTTTCCCAACAACATGTGCTAGGGTTCCCAGGAGGACACATCCCGGTACTGAATAAGCTACAGCAGTTTAGCTTCAGCAGAGTTACTATATTGTGTGTCTTTTTACTTGGAAGTCTGGGGTTCCTATTTTTTATATATATTGCTTAGGTTTGGCAAAGGTTGAACACATGAAGCTGCCTTATATTTTCTCCATTCTTCAATCAAGGTCAGTATTGTTTACTTAGGCAGGATCTTAATGCCAAGCTACAAGTGACACCTGACACAGGTTGGACACTTGTCAGCTTCCCTCAAGTTTTGATGGGAAATGTAGACATCCTGGTCTTGCAGCTTGGCTCTCCGACTGTTGTCCAATGGACTTTTCAACTATCATTTGTCCAACATTTCACCAAGCTGCCTACATTTCCCATCAAAACTTGAGGGAAGCTGACAAATGTCCATCCTGTGTCAGGCATCACTTGTAGTTTGGCTCTTAGGCAGAGCTTTCATATCACCTGCTATGTGAGTTTTTAAAATGGAAATGGCAGGAACTGGACTTGGGATCTTCAGAGCAGATGCTCTGCCACCGAATTTCAGCCCCTCCCTAACGTTGATTGCTTATGCACCCTCCAGCCATATTGTGGGACCTTAATAGGGTTGCAACTTGCTTGGTAATGGCAGTGATGTTCCGTGTTTCCCATCCTCGCTCAATGGAGCAAAAGAAGGAGAGAAGGGGAGGGAAAAACAGCATGGGGGAGTCACTTCCCAATGTCATGATACTCTAGGAATTTCAAAAATATCCATGGTAAAACCCAGGGCATCATGGCATCACTTTCTATTTCAGAACAAGAAATGATGTCATGATGACAAAACCACAGATTTTTTTTAAAAAGTATAATGATGTTACTTCCTGTTTCAGATCAAGAAGTAACCTCCAAGATTTTTTTTTTCCGGCTCTGCTCCTCCCACCATTCCACCCAGGATTTGCCAGCCAAATGCCGGCATTCCTAAACCTTAACCCAACCATTATTCTTTAGTTAGTTAGTTTAGAGAATTTATATACTGCCTTTCCACAGTCTTTCTCAAGGAGGCTTGTTAGAACTAAAACATTAGTTTAAAATCATAAAAATGTCCTACATTATCAATATAATAAAACAAAACACACCATTAAAAACAAACCATTAGAACCTTTAGATCTCAGATTAATTCTCATATTAAATATAAGACTGGAACTACTTCGTATGATCAAAATGGGATCTTCAGCGTCCAGGAAAATGATATTCATTGCACATGGCTTGAGGTTTGTTACTCTGTCACTCACATGGCCTGTGTTTTTCCATAAACAATAAGAAGAGCAACTTTCTCTGAACTTAGCAGACGAGCTCTTTGCTAATTTGCAGAGGAGTTAGCCATGTTAGTCTGTGGTAGCAAAATCAAAAAGAGTCCAGTAGCACCTTTAAGACTAACCAATTTTATTGTAGCATAAGCTTTCGAGAATTTTGAGATTCTCGAAAGCTTATGCTACAATAAAATTGGTTAGTCTTAAAGGTGCTACTGGTCTCCTTTTGATTTTGCTAATTTGCCTTTCTTAAATGTCAGATGCTAATGACGTGAAATGCTCATTGTCATGAAGCATTTTGATGTTTCACACACTACTAATTGGGAAGTATTCTCTTGCATTGTAGCATACTCCAGTTGAGAGGCATTCTTTTCCTTCATACACTCTCTTCATCTTTTCTGCTGTCCTCCCCCCCCCCTTTTTGGCCACTCTTACACCGTTCCAATTACCAGCCAGTGAGTGCCCTTTACAGTTGCTCTATATAGGAAGCTTCCTTCAGCCTGCATCACCAATGTCAGTAGCCCTGCAAAGCTAACTGTAAGAGCACTCAGCAGCCATTAAGACACATATCAATAGCTGCCTCTGCAAACTGAGAGCCAGTTTACACATTACCTTTGGCATATTGGTTGCTGATGACCACTAGCAATTGACCCTAACAGCATGGGTAGAAGATATGTGTGTTTTTTCTTGAGCAATGCAGGACATCAACTACAGACAATGTGTAAAATGAGCCTGAAAGCTAATTCAAATGTCCCTCATATCATTCCATAAAGAGATTATTTATATTTTAAAATGTGATCAGCTTCTGTTGTAAACTGTATTTCAAATGCCATAAGACGACAGCTCTTTCTCTGATGTAATGTTCAGCATGGTTGCCTGAACAAAGCCTAAAAACTTCTCACTCGATGTTTCAAGGGGGGGAGGCATTCAATGAGATGCAATGATAACTGACATTATTTTAGAAAAGAGTCCAGTAGCACTTTTAAGACTAATCATCTTTACTGTAGTATAAGCTTTTGAGAATCACAGTTCTGGTTGTTGTGGGTTTTCCGGGCTATATTGCCATGGTCTTGGCATTGTAGTTCCTGACGTTTCACCAGCAGCTGTGGCTGGCATCTTCAGAGGTGTAGCCAGCCACAGCTGCTGGCGAAACGTCAGGAACTACAATGCCAAGACCACGGCAATACAGCCCGGAAAACCCACAACAACCAGCGTTCTCCGGCCGTGAAAGCCTTCGACAATACATCGGATCACAGTTCTCTTCATCAGATGCATCTGATGAAGAGAATTGTGATTCTCGAAAGCTTATGCTACAGTAAAGTGGGTTAGTCTTAAAGGTGCTACTGGACTCTTTTCTATTTTGCTACTACAGACTAACATGGCTAACTCCTCTGGATCTATGACATTATTTTGGCATTTCCAAGCCTAAGGAAACTTCTTCCATCTTAAGGGAAGAAGAGCCCCTTAAATTGGAAGAAGAGCCCCTTAAATTGGAGAAAGATCAAACTATGATTAGTGGAGTGATATGATGCAATGTGTTTCTCTGTACTACACAGTCATCATTCTGATAATCATGTCATTCTTATGATTGTAGTATCCAGGGAGCAAACCTCCAGGCAGGACTTCATATTTCCTCATGGGACATCTATTTGTCTCACCTTTAAGATGGCATTTTATCTGGCTTTAATTTCTTTGCCGAAAAGCCAAAGGCTCTTTGTTTGCTTTATTTACACTCTAAGTTTACAGG
Organism: Eublepharis macularius; assembly: GCF_028583425.1. Lineage (NCBI taxonomy): Eukaryota > Metazoa > Chordata > Lepidosauria > Squamata > Eublepharidae > Eublepharis > Eublepharis macularius. Next base: position 35,929,136 of record NC_072792.1, on the reverse strand, counting down.
GATGGGAATCCCCATTGATATTTTTCCTAATATTGTATTGCATCATATGGTCTTAGAGTTTTCAGCCAGGAGATCATGGGGTAACACGTGAAGCAACCAGACTTGCCAGTCCCCATCTGGGAGCAAGGAATCCCCTGCCCTCAGTGGAGATGGGCACGGACAGCAATACGAACAAAAAAAAGCCACAAACAGCCCAATCTGCTGTTCAATAACAAGCTGTTCGTGAGGCCCCATTCTAAACGAACAGGTCATCCTTGCAAGCCTCATTCGTTGCTGTTCATCAAGCCAGACAGTCTGGCACCTGCAATCAATTCCCTTGGCAGTGTAGAAAGGGATTGTGCGAACTCTGGGCCAAGCTACACATGACGAATGACACTTGAACGGCAAGTGGATTGAGTGGAGGGCAAGTGAACAGGGAGAAATGCACTTGCTGTTCAAGTGTCATTCGTCATGTGTAGCTTGGCCCTAAGCCCAATTTAGCTTGATAGGCAGGTCTTCCTTTCAAGTGTGGAGCTCCCAGGAAGGGGGGCTCCCAGCTCTGGCTAGTTTTTGCAGACAGTGGAGAGGGAGAGACAGCTGCTGTCGGCATTTTGATAGAGAGATAGGGACAGGGAGAATGCATTGGAGCTTGAATTTTCTTTCTGTATGGTGGAATATGGACCTACCCTTTCAGGTTTCAGGGATGCTGCCAGGCTCTGGGGCCAAGCTATTATTTACTATTGGTACCTTTCCTACTGTCTGCTCAGGTAGGGTTTCTGGGAGTGGTGCGGTAGGGATCTACCCCTTCAAGTTCCAGGGCTGCTGCCAGGCTCTGGGGCCAAGCTATTATTTATTATTGGTACCTTTTCTGGTGCCTGCTCAGGTCAGGTTTCTGGGAATGGTGCAGTAGGGATCTTGACCAAACTTGGATGATGGCTGGAGGAGAGCCTGCTGGCCCCCATGAACAGCCAACCACGAACATGTTTATGAACAGGGCCATGTTCATAGTTGTTCGTGAATCCCTGTTCATGGATGGCAACAAACAATGAACATCATGTTCATTTTTTTCCTGTTCATGCCCATCTCTAACCCTCAGCCAGTGCTTCCTACCACTACCCAGCTGACCAGTTTGGGGTGGCGGGGATGACATGAAACTGGAGAGACTTACTGGCAGCGTAGCCATTCCTGGTGACTTTGTCACATTGCCGGCACCATGCATGCACAGAAATGAAATAATCACATAGTCAGGTGAAGCCCTGGTATTTGTGCAAAAACCATAGAGTTTTTCACAAATACCAGAGCAGTTCTGGAAGCACTGGCAATGTAATGACATTGCTTCTGGAAGTGATATCAGTGCCTTGCCAGCAACATCAAGATGTGACTGGCAAGGATACCCACAATTTGGCAAGTCCCCAAATTGTGGGTATTCTTGCCAGAAAATTGGATGCAATTTTCCATGTGAAAGATCCAAAAGTTATGGAAGAAGTATGAAAAAAAAACCCTTTCATAAGCTTTTAAATATGAGGCTTTTTTGATACCCAGCTAGATGTTAAACGAATGTTTTTACTGTCTCTCTGCTACATCATGGATTTGCTTTTACTGTTTTTTTCATTGCAAGTGGAAGATTCATCCTGTGTAATTGGGTGTTCCTCCAAGCAAAGGACATCACTTTGTTAGTACAGGACGTTTCTCAGATTGTTGCTGCTTTTCAGTATTGAAGGATACAGAAGACAGGTGCCATAGTGTCACTTAATAAGCTTGTATTTCTTCTACTGTATATAAAATCATTGGCTTACATTTTGAAATGTTACAACTGAGTACCATTGAGTGAATCCTCATACTGGGTTTACCATTGTGTAAAACTTTATTAACAGGAAAAAATGCTGTAGCTGAACTTGTTTATAAATCAATCTTGTGGCATCTCAGAGCACAGCACGTCTTTTAATTATTGTGCTGTGAGAAGAGCATAAACAACCCAAGACACTTTGGAACTTAAGTAGCAACTCATTTTTTTTAACATCTGGATCATCAAGAGCAAAACATAGGCAGGCACAATCTAACAGATGAGACTTTTAGCTTAGCTCATATTTGAGTCTTACAGACTGGCAGCCCTACAGACAGGCCTGAGTGCAGCGGGTTTATTACTATTGTTGCTTAAATTCAGTGTGGCTAACCTCTAACATAATGTTGTAAAATGCTTCTGTTGCTGAAAAATGCAACAAATCGCTGCAAGTTGTAAGTTCTGGTTATATACCATCTCTATTTCAGGAAGAAGTTTCTGCAGTACTGCCATCTCTTTTGGCTGGAGGGCTTGGGCTTCAAAGTAGCAAATATCATTACTGACACCAAATTTATTAAAAAAGCTCTGTATCTGGTACATTTTAATTTTGCCTTTCCTGCACTAAGTGTAGGAGAGTTTACATAGTTCTGTCTTCCCCATTGTATCCTCGCAACAATCCTTAGATGTGGGTTACCTTAACAGACCGTAGGTTGGATCCAACCAGCTTTTCTTCTGAAACAAAAAAGGGGGTCCCCTTTGATGACCCAAAAGGGCTGTGATGGGGATTATGTGAACCGCACAGACAAAATATGCGTGGAGCTGTAGATATGAAGAACCAATTGAAAAGGCTGACTGGATCCAATCTAATGCATCTCGGGTTCATCCTCCTCCAATGAAGTGGAGGAAAGCCAGATTTGAGACTTCGCTTTGAGAAATAAAGGCTCTGGGGAAGAAGCAAGTTGGTGCAAAGAAGCACATTGGTGGGCACTACACAAGCCATGGGAATGGGGACTGTATTAAAGAGGAAAACTGGGTGAACCTGAGTATAAAAACTCAGGCTGACCTAAGGTCACCCAATAAGCATCATCATGGAGTGGAGATTTGAACCTAGATATCCTAAATTCTAGCCCAACATTATAAACAATGCCACATGCCAACTTTCTTGAAACTTAAGACATGGCTTACATAAGTTTATGGTAGGATCTAGAGCATTCTTGTGAAATTTATTATGACTCATCAAGCTAGATACAGCCTGCTAAACAGGTTATTGAGTCTGAAATGTGCTTGACAACTCCCTATTTGTGCATTCCAGGCTGCAAAACGAGCTTACTTATTGGTACATGTGGTTGACAGTCTGCATCCAATTTAGTGACTTGCCAGTTGTGCAGGCTTTGGCTCATTGGCTCATCTCTTTAGTCATCCAATACTATGGGAGGATCTTAAATGGTTAATTTGCTCATCACCACCTAAAGCTGTTCTGCAATTAGTAAAGCAGGTCTTTAAGTAATTGATTTTCAATTATTGTAAATGATGTATTTGCTCTTAAACATTCCATTAAGGTGCACTTGTGATTAATATCACCAAACCTAGCTTCTTTTAAGTAGAAAACAAATAAATCATACACAAAAGATACTCTTGGTTAATAAGATTTTTGGAAACAAGACTCTGTGTCAAAAGCAATCTGTTGCACAACAAACAATTAGGAATGCAAGACTGAGTCAAATAAATTATAAGACTAGCCTAACTTCAGCCCCAGAAAAACCAGGTTGATATTAATTCTTGGGGAATCTCTAAATAGGTTTAGAAAGATATTTTGTTCAAAGAGTATATAAGGGAACATACCCTGTGTGCCAACATAATTACATTATTGGTAATTAGAAGTCAGCTGAAATAACTCATTTTTGTTTTCAATTTCCTTTTTTTGATTTGGTTGAAAAAATGTCTTTATTTTTGGCCTCCTTCTTAACTATTTCAGCCATGTCTTGAATGGCATTATAGTGAGCAATCAAAGACTTTCCTGAGAGACAAGAAGATGGATACCATCATTCTATACTACGTGGGTCCAGTCCAAAACACAAGCCTAAAAAATGGTAGCACCCACTTTTGGGGACTCTTTAAGGAGCAGTTTAATTGCCATCCAGATGTCCTTTGTCTGAGGATGCTGGTAATACATTGTCACTATGCATAGAGGCTTTTCTACCTATAAGTATCTCCTTTCACAGAGCCAAACTACAAGAGACGAATTACATGAGGAGGAGCACATGAAGGGAGTCACAATGTTAGCTGGGAAGTTGAATTTTAAAAGATATTGGAAGACTTTGTCAATTTCCCCTCTCTACAGAGCCAGGGAGATGGCTGCTGAGAGGGTTTGTTTATTTCCTCTTCTCCTCTTAGAAGGGGAGGTGAAACTGACAGAGCCTTCAGGAGGCAAAGAGGAAATTGACAAACCCTCTAAGCAGGGAGCTCCCTGGCTCTGTAGAGAGGGGAAATTAACAAAGCCTTCCGATCTCTTTTAAAACTCAGCTTCCCGGCTAACATTGTGACTCCCTTCACATGGTCCTCCTCGTGTAATTCATCTCTTGTAGCTTGGCTCACAAAAGCAACAGTGGAGTGTGCCAAGGGACTGTGGAAAACCAGTGGAAATTGTCCACGGGATAATCTGCAGCATAAGCACTGCCATCTTGACTGCCTGTGTATCTAACTGTAGAACTATGAGAAGTAATCATGACAGCCAGCATGGTGAAATGGTTAGAGTGTCAGACTTGAATCTGGGAAACCCAAGTTCAAATCTCCAATTTACCATGGACGCTTTCTGCGTGATCTTGGGCCCGTCACAGTCAGCCTAACCTACTTCACAGGGTGGTTTTGAAAATAAAATGGAGAAGAAAGAGGAGAATGATATAAGCTGGTTTGAGTCCCCATTGGGGAGAAATGCAGGGTAAAAATGATTAAATAAATAAATCCGCTGCTCAAGATAGCAGCAGAAGAGAAATGTAAAAGTTATGAAGTGTTTTGACATAGTTTTTTTTTTTTTTTTAATAATGGATTCCGTTAATTGAAATGAAAAAAAAAAGTTTATTTCAAGATGAAAGTCAGGCACAAAAATACACTGCAGCTTTTTTGATATTGACCAAAATGACCTGCAAGGCCATTGAGAGGTTTAAAAAGAAACAAAATTAGAACAGCCCAAACATATTCCAGATAGTAAAGCTGTCAACTGATTAAAACAATTAGCCAATTATTTGATTATGTCTGCATACATTTATTTGTGAATAAAAGCAATACTACTGACAACTGTGTTTAGATGCGAGCATATGTCATAGTGCACCATCTTGGGAGATGTATTCTGTGGTGTTTGTGAAAGACAAAGAAATTCTTCTAAGATAGCACTTGCCACCCCCAGTATTTTTGATAGAATTTGCATTTTAAAAATTAACAAAATAAAAAGATTCTGCTTGCCAATTAAACAAAGAAAATGTTTCAGTTAGTCAAAAGGTTTATAATCTGATTGATTCAGTGTTTCAGGCATACCAAAAAGATCCTGACATCTTTAATTAGAAAAAAGATCTTGTTGAATTCCAGCTAGCTTGCTTTCCTAACACTGAAATCCTAAGCAGACTTACTCCAGTCTAAGCCTATTGCTTCCAATGAACGTAGACTGGAGTAACTCTCCTTAGGATTTCACTATTAGTGTTTGATATATGTAAGGGATCTGAATCATGTATCTGATAGAAGAGCAGAAAAAGCACTCAGAGGTCACTTATTACCAGCAGTGGCACAGGATAGTATGTTGTGGACTTCCGGCTTGGGGATCATGGAGGGCTGACGCAGCTCGGGGAGCTGAGCTGTCCGTGTTGCTGTTTGTGAGGGCTAGTGGGGTGCAGATTGCCCACAGCCCCCTGTTCTCAGGCAGAGAACAGGCGAGTATGCTTAAGAATCCGAGAGTGAGTTGATCTTGGCTGTGGGGGGCAGAGATCTACGCAACGATAATCCACCCAGCCTTGAGGTCCCGCTCGTAGATGGGTGGCAAAGATCTCTGCAGCAGCTCTGGAGTCAAGCTTTTGGCTTAAGACCTCCGTACCCAAGCTTCAGCACCAAACTGGGAAGACTGGATTATTTTAATTACTGAAACAGCGATTACAACCCGTAAAGAAGGACTAATAAGGTAAAGATTGCTATCTCTCTTTTTGAGAAGAAAATCGGTAAAAGAACTGAATTAAAGTAGAAGATAAAAATTGCAAAAGATTTAAAAATTTACTGTGAATGTTCCGGCAAAGTAATTGAGGATAGTATGTTGTGGACCTTTGAAGATGCCCCTGCCATATTAGTCATGAGGGACCTATAGACCCATGAGAATCTAGTTACATAGTGTATAAACACTGGAACCTAACCAAGAGGTATGAAGAACCCAAGTCCATTTCAAATATACCTAAATCATTTAAACATACCTAACTTTCTTTTGCTAGTAATACAGTGAACATTCCTGACTGAGTTGCAATTTGATCTCAAATTGATAGCCACATCATTGTACACCTAAAAATAAGTTTATTGATGCAAGAGAGTCAACTGACATGCAGTATCTACTGTCTGAAGGAACAGCATTTTGGGCTGCAATATGCAGATGAGACAAGGAGCATTGGATCTACTGATGGAAATCTTTTCTATCAGTGCAAATGATTCATAGAATACAAACCAAACTTGTGCCCAACATCTGGTTCAACTGAACAACAGCATAAACAATTAAACTGCCTTGGATTGTTAGAGAAGGTTAACAAACCTGCTTCATATTTGTTTGTTTGTTTGTAAAACATTCCATGTTACCTTGCCATCAATACATTACAACATTTAAAACATTAAAGGAGCAGGAAGGGCTTCAGCGGGGTCACTAGATGAAGCTGGTGAAAGGTTCCTGTGGCCACTGCCACCACCTGTTTGTCCAACAGGAGACCTGGGTTCAGCAGCAACCCTAGCCTACAAACCTGCTCCTTTAGAAGCAACCTCAGATAGGACTGGAGATATCCCCATTCGTGAGTCAAACTTTCTCCCCATCATAGAATCTCCATCTTGATGGGATGAAGTTTCAGCTTGTTATCCCTTATCCATCCCAAAACTGCCTCTAGGAACCTGTTCATGATTTTCACAGCCTCCCTGGTATTATCTGCATATTGGTAGTAACTCAGTGCAAATTCCCAAATGACCCCTCCCATTGGATTTATGTAGATGTTGAAAAGCATGGGGGACAAGATGGGACCTTGCAAAACCTTGTAGACTAGTGGCCAAGGGGCAGAGCATCAGTCCTCCAGCATCACCCTCTGAAACCTACTTTCCAGGAGTGACCAAAACCCATCACAAAACCTGCCTCCCAGTTCCAACCCTGAAAGGCTGTCCAAAAGATTACCATGAGCATTGGTATCAAAAGCCACTGAGAGGTCAAGGGGAATTAACAGGGTCACACTCCTCCAGTCCATCTCCAAACAATAATCATCCATCAGAGTGACCAAGGCCGTTTCAGTCTCATGACCAGGCCTGAAAACAGATCGGTATGGATTGAAACAATCTACTTCATTCAAGATCCCCTGAATTTGCCCAGCCACAATTGTTTAATCACCTTGCTCAAGAAGTATTTCTTATTTTCAACTAGGGGTGTACACTTTGGGTTCCTAGTTCAGAAAAAAAACCCAAACCGGGCCCAATTTGTAAAGATTCAGTATTTCTGAATCAGGGCCAATATAAGGGCCCCAATTTGGAAATATCAAATCAAAGCTTCCCAAAGAAATTCGAATTGCTTCGGGAAGTTTTGAGACCTTTTTAAAGGGCTCTCTCCCACCACCACCCCACTTGCCAGTGACATCTTGGCAGCAGTGGAAGCAGCGGTGCTGGCTGCAGCCTTCCCCGCTGCCCTGCTGGCCAACGTGGTGGCCGAAGCAGCAGTGCGGGCAGCAGAGGCGCCGGCTGCGGCCTTTGGGAAAGGTAAATGGGATTGGGGTTGAGGGAAGGGGGCTCAGGGCAGGGTGGAGGGATCACTTCGTTATGCTCCAAATCATTTTGAAGCATAATGAAGAAATTTCCGATAACACGAATTATTCCGAATCTTTTTCCCGCTTCAGGTAAACCCACAGCGTATGTGGCTTTTGCATCAGAAAAAGCAAACAGCTACTGTTTGTAGCATCTCTGCTTTGTTTGGATTGCAGCATTTTGCTTAGTACTACTAACTGTTTGTTTTAGCTACTTATGTCCTGCAACAAAAAGGAATCATAAGTCCTTAAAGTCTGCAGTTAAAACACCAAACTCTGTAGTCAAAAAGCCAAATTCCAGTTATTAACATAATTATATAAAGCAAAGGATTCTGCATGTACTTCAGTTGCACAATATAATTGCTGTTATTTTGCAAGCTGTTTGTCCAATCTTATTAGTTAAAGCCAGAAAAGGAAATTATTAGAAGTCAGGTTTTGTTTACAATATTTGTTGCAATGTACATTGTCAGTATCTTGTGCAATCACCTTATACTGTATCAACTGTTACCTAAAGTGGCCCCATATCAGGGCAGGCACAAGAAGACAATCCTCTAGTCATGTAAATCAAGAACATCAATTCCAAGGTAGAGATCATTTGACTCCAGTGCAGAAATAGTTCCCAGATTGGCACAATAGTATCACAATCCTAAGCAGCTCTACTCAAAATCCTACTCAATTCTCCTCAGTGGGACTTATTCCTATTAACGTTTGCTTAGGATTGCAGTGTAAGTCTCTCTGGAAAGGAAAGAAGAGGAGGCACTTAACCAGAAAGCAATTTTATTGATCTACAGAAAGAAAGGGGGAAGTAAAACGGCCAGTATAGTAGACAGCGTGGCTGAAGTCAAATACAGTAGCAATTTACTTCTGCAATGCCAATACAGAATTTCACTTTTGCCCAATCCTAGCATTTGGTTGCATTACTTTTTGCTGTTGCCCAATTAAAATTGCTTTTGACCCAGACTGTGTTCCTCACACATGACTAGTCCAGATAAAAGAATCCAGAAAGAAAGAGATAGGTATCTGCATTTCCCCCCAAAGGGACAATATATATTGAGGGATGAATAGGGAAGGATTGTCAGGACAGGAAGGAAGGAGTTCCTAGCCATTTGGATCCAGAGGAGTTAGCCGTGTTAGTCTGTAGTCGCAAAATATTAAAGAGTCTAGTAGCACCTTCAAGATTTTATTGTGGCAACTTTATTGTAGCATAAGCTTTCGAGAACCACAGTTCTCTTTGTCAGATGCATGTGGAGATGCTATGGAGGAAGACTAGCTGTTGTAAGGTTGATGGCTGAGAACTGGGAAGTGAGAAGTTAAATGACAGGATAGAAAAACGCAGAGAGATATATTCAGGAGACTTCAGAGCTGCCATTCTGTCTGCTATTCTATAGTATTGGGTAAGAGTCAGCTAACCCATCTCTATATAGCAAATCAAGCTCTGAACATGGGGTTTATGCACGGTGGTTATGTGCAATGCACAAGACAAAATTGTTCCATGGTTCCTTCTTGAAGGAAGTGGTGGGATGTTATGGATTATGATGCTAAAAACTAATTTTTTAAATAAATATTTTGCATATTGTTCAGCCTGCAACCTCATTGGCAACCTTACAGCCAGTGCTTTTTTCCTGGGAAAAGAGGTGGTGGAACTCAGTGGGTTGCCAGCACAGGGGACAAGTCTTGGCAGGAGGTAGTGCCCCTGGTACCACATGAACATGTGAAATGTGTGTGCATGCTCCCAGGACCACACAATGATGTCACTTTGGGTCAGCTGGAACAACGGGGGAGTTTTTTAAAGTTTAAATCAGCCTCGGTGGAAATGGTCAAATGGCTGGTGGCCCCGCCCCTGTTCTCCAGGCAGAGGGGAGTTTAGATTTCCCTCCACGGTGCAGAGGGCAATCTAAACTCCACTCTGCCTAGAGATCAGGGGGTGGGGCCACCAGCCACTTGACCATTTTCAAGAGGTGTTGGAACTCCATTCCATCACGTTCCAGCTGAAAAAAAAGCCCTGCTTACAGCAATTTTGCAGCACTGTGATTCAGCAACTCATACTGTTTTTCGGAAATAGCCAGTTGTTTCATTCCTCTAAAGGGCATAGAAGAAGCCAGGTCCAAAAGACACATGGACAATGATGCTCCAGCATTTTACAGATAAAACAGAGATGTGCTTGTCACACTTCTATTTCTACATTAAATGCTTCTGCAAGTCCTCATCTGCAGTATTATGTGGCAAGTAGTAGCTTGTTGAATATAGTTTTTAAGCAAAAAAAAAGTTATTTTTAAGCTTAAAGATACACTATAAAAATACAGTTGTCCTATGAGCTGTTAGTACCACTTCTAGTTAACCTTACCAGGCTGAATAATGACAGGCTATGAACTATGTGATACTTTAGTGTTCATGCATATGTGGGAGTGCACTAGAGTCAAGATGTTCCCACATGCCCTAGAGTTAGCAACTTCAGTGTGGAACCTGGAATTCTCCTGGAGTTGCAAATTGTCTCCCAACGACAGAGATCAGTTCCCCTGGAGGAAATGGCAGCTTCAAAGAACAAACTCTATGGTATACCATAAAGGCTAGGAGAGACAGGTCAGATAGTGACATATCTTCCTCCTGAACTTTGCACTGCCCTCAGATCTCCAGGAATTTCTTAAGCCGTACCCACAATGAGAGAGTGAATGCAAAAAGTGAACACTAGAGATAAGTCTAGCAACTTATTCTAACAAAATTACATCCTTAACACCTTCCCCAAATCAGAATAAAATTCCGACAGTGATTTACAGTTCAAGAAAACAGGCCTATCCCTGATAAATAGGGACAGTTGGATTTACAAAATAAGTTTGTGTATATGTTTGATTGCGGCCGGAGTCTCTCTCTGGATTCTTCAGATTTATTTTGTAAATTAATAATTATCTCTTAAGCACAGAGGTGTCTGCTGTTCTCATGGCACTATAGGAGAACTAAACAAAATCAGAATAAATGTGGCAATTCGCTCTAATTTTCCGATGTTTTCCCTTTATTTTGAATGTGTCAGTCCTCAAAGTGACTCTGTTCTGAATGTGCATGTCACAGGAATCCATTCTTTCTGCACTGGCATTCCAGTTTTATAATTTATCAGGATCTGTTTGCAGTCTGACTCTGAAGAACACAAAGTTTAAAAAAGGGAGGGGGGGAATAAAGAAAAAGAACTGAAAACTTTTTGTTGCAGTGACTATAAAGGCAAATGGGAAAGTTTTATGTCCATAATATTTGTGTTACCATTTGTTTTTTTCAAGCTAATTGCAAGCAACTGGCAGAGTTCTTATACTACAGAGACCTAGACTGTGCATTAAATAAATGCTTGTTGTGTTTATTTGGTCTGAGCTGAGGAACTAGGCTAGTATTTCTTCTTTTATATTTACCAGTTGTTTACTTGTCGACGGTTAAAATGCAGATATTAGAACAAGAATCTGGGTCCAATAGCACCATAAAGACCAACTAGATTTCTGAGGTATGAGCTTCTGACAAAGGGGGCGTTGATTCTCAACAGCTCACACCTTGGAAATCTAGGTCGTCTTGAAGGTGCTATTGGGCCTAGCTCTTGCTCTTCGACTGCAGGCACAAATGGCTAACCACCTAAAACAATGCAGATTTTAGAATGCTTGCTTCACCACATCCTTTGAAAAATCTCTGGGAAACAGATATATCTGGGAAACAGATATGTATCTCTCCCTGCAAAACCAGATATATCTGGGAAACAGATCTCTCTCTCTCCCTGCAACACCCCAGATGAGACAAAAAGGAACTGGGTGGAACTATATCTATGGGGCCAATGCCCAAACATTACTGAATCATCAATCATCTAGACAGATTTCTCCTGGCCGCTTCTTTAGATCTTTGACCATGTTACTATTTTATTATCCATCCTATGACCTATGTACCATTTGGGAATATTTTGTCTTACCCACAATTTTATAGTGCACATGTGAAACTGCTTATTCTGAGTCAGAAGAATAATTTCTCAAGGTCACTATTGTCTACTCTGACTGGCAGCAGCTGTCTGCAGTCTCAGATGGAGGATTTTTATATTTTCCACTATCTGATCCTTTTAACTGGAAATACTGGGAATTGTACCTGGAAACTCCTGCATGCAAAGCAGATGTCCTCCTGAGCCATGTCCCTTCCCCGTGGTCTTTTGCATATATATTATACATGATATATTGACAATATCAAAAGCTGGAAACTACATAGGAAAATAATGTAGTGAAAGCAAAATAATAGGTATGGTAAACAGACAAAAATGTGTGTGTGTGTGTGTGTGTGTGTGTGTGTGTGTGTGTGTGTGTCTGTCTGTCTGTCTGTCTGTGTCTGTCTGTCTGCTATACAAGAGTAGTACAGACCATGCTCTCATTCCCTTTATTAAATCACTTTCTTGAACCATTCCTATTGCCTTTGTAAAAATACCCGCCGGAACCATTCTGTATTATATAGTTTATGAAATGTCAGGAGTGTGGGGGCCTTCCTGAACTTCAGTTTTTTCCCCTTTGCATCAGACAAATGTCTACCCTTAATAATAATAATAACATTTGATTTATATACCGCCCTTCAGGACAACTTAACGCCCACTCAGAGCAGTTTACAAAGTATGTCATTATTATCCCCACAACAATAATCACCCTGTGAGGTGGGTGGGGCTGAGAGAGCTCCGAGAAGCTGTGACTGACCCAAGGTCACCCTGCTGGCTTCAAGTGGGGAATCAAACCTGGCTCTCCAGATTAGAGTCCCGCGCTCTTAACCACTACACCAAACTGGCACCTTGCAAGTGATATCTCCATGAAAAAAAGAAAACAATGAAAAAATGAGAAACTGAATGGGAAATTATAGTAAATAGCCCTGGTAATATAGATTAACACAGAAACAGAATCTAATATGGAAGATCAATGCATACTGTGGGCACTAGGGGAGATAACTCTGGCATAGAGCATAAGAAGAGTGCTGATGTTGATTCGTTGGCCTTGTTTCCCCACAATTTAGTTTGAGTATGAAGGACAAAGCTTTGCTTTCTGGACTGCTCCTTTGTCACCCTACAAAACATTGTAACAGTTGCTCCTTAGTGACAATATATCAGCAAAACCATACTGGCTTTGGGACAAATATAAAACAGCAAGACAAAATATCTTTTAAAGGATGAAGCATGGGGAACTGTTATGTATGAAGAGGAGATGTCAGCCTATTACTGAAGAACTCGTTAGCTTTACTGAGAAATGGAGACAAGAAAGTGTAACTAAGGTGACAGATTACTGGCAAGCTAGACACATTAGTCTTTTATTTGTTCCTTAAAAATATGGGCTTGATGTTCACACAGCGCCAGTTTTGACCACAACTATGTTCTGGGAAAGCCCAGAACAACTAATTAATAAATTCATCTTTAACTTGTAGCTTTAGTTTTTGAAAGAAGCACAGAGACAGTTCAATTTGGCATGAAGGGCGGGGATGTTCCCAAGCACTAAAAGCCCACAGCTCCTTCATGCCTCAGGGTACGATAAAAATATAGAACCTGAATTGTGCCACTCCCCTATTTAACTAAGAGCGGGACCACAAGTGACGCCTGACACAGGTTGGACACTAGTCAGCTTCCCTCAAGTTTTGATGGGAAATGTAAGCATCCTGGTCTTGCAGCTTGACTCTCTGACTGCTGTCCAATGGACTTTTCAACTGTCACTTGTCCAACATTCCGCCAAGCTGCCTACATTTCCCATCAAAACTTGAGGGAAGCTGGCAAGTGTCCAACCTGTGTCAGGCGTCACTTGTGGTCCCGCTCTAAGCCTTCTGCAATTGCTATTGCTCTTTATGTTTATTCCTTGGATTGCTGTGGGAGGTGCAACCCTTTCTGAGACACTTTGATGGATCCAAATGATCAGAGAAACATGGATAAGATTAAGACAGGTTGTATTTCAACTCTTGTGAAATACCAACACTTGTTTGGATTTCTCTTGAAATTTCTTTGTCCCCACCCCCTGCCCCAGAGGAGCTAGTAAGTTTGCCTCAAAAGTTACTTCGAATGCAACTCAGACACAAATCTAGTTGTTGTCTTTTTTGCTATGTAGGGGCAGGCATGGGTATCAGCATGATATAATGATGAGAGTACTAGAGATGTTTTTAGGAGACCCAGATTTGAAATCCCAGTCAGTCATGGAACTGAATGGGTGACACCTTTGGCTAGTCACTCTCTTTCCATCTGCCCTAATTCTCAGGGTTGTTGCTGTGAAGAAAAAATAGAGGAAAGGAGAATGATTTTGTAAGTTATTTTGGGTTCCCACTGGGAGAGTAAGGTGGGATATAAATATATAAATACTTTTTTTAAAAAAAATGTTATTTCCTGACAAGAAAAAAGCTTGGCAGATGGGTGAAAAAAATGTTTGTCAATATCATCTCTGTATTCAGGCAGTGAAGACTATCACTGCTGAGAAAAGTAGTACCAATTGGATTTCTACCTGTTAAGGATTTTATTTACACCCTACCTTTCTCCACAATGGGAACCAAGGTGGCTTACATAATTCTGCTCTCCTCCATTTTATCCCTACAACAAACCTGTGAGGTAGGTTAAGCTGAGAGTGTGTGACGCACTGAGCTTCCATGGCAGAGTGGGTGATTGAGGCCTGGTTCTCCTAGTCTGACACTCTGACCATGATACCATGCTGGCCATGGCCATGGAAGGTAAAAGAAGACTGTTAGAAAGAAAAATAGTAAAGAGTCCAGTAGCACCTTTAAGACTAACCAACATAATTGTAGCATAAGCTTTCGAGAGCCACATCTCTCTTCATCTGATGCATCTGATGAAGAGAGCGGTGGCTCTTGAAAGCTTATGCTACAATAAAATTGGTTAGTCTTAAAGGTGCTATTGGACTCTTTACTATTTTGCTACTATAGACTAACATGGCTAACTCCTCTGGATGTTAGAAAGAAAGACATCAGTCCTTCTTCCTCCCCATCCCAATAGTCATTTCTGTGATCATTTCATAGCTAACTGGAGTTAACTTCCATTTCTTGTAATGGAACATGTTCTGGGGAAAATCTGGGAAAAGTATGTGGGTGGTTGCCGTAGCAAGAGGTGGTCTCTTTATCATGATGGTATGAACAAACCTGTTTAACTTGACATGAGAGAACCTATCATGTGATTAAAATAAACACTAATTAGAAGTTCGTCCTGAGGAGATAGGAAGAAAAAATCATAAAAGGGCATGCAGGCTTCCCTCATGTTGAGGCCTGAGAGCAGTTGCCAGGGCCAAAGCTTCACAATGAGAGCACTGAAGAGGGTAAAAGATGTAATATGGTGAGGAAAGGGAGAACATGGTACAGTGTCCTGAGAAATGGTGAGATAAAAATGTGATTAATAGATACACATTAGATTTAATTCATTAATACATTAAGTATGATTTTAAAAAATGAATGTACATGTACCAATCATATTTTACTACAGTTTAGAATTTTAACTCACCTTTGAATAATATTTTCCACAGTATATAAAGGGACTGCTCTCTCTCTCGCTCTCTCTCTCACACGCACACACAACACAGAATTGTTTCAGGGTTCCATTATAAATTAGGGACTAGCAAACAGCTATTATACGACCCTGTAGAATTGACAAGTAATGAAACTCGAATCATCAAACCATATCGTTTTTATTTTATTTTTGCTGGAAGTTCTAATTTAATACACTCTTGTATCCTCGAGAGACTTCTTAAATTTATTTGTCTTGCCAATTTCCATTACCTAATCCAAAATAATGGCCTAAAGTTGAACCCTTAAATTATTCTAATAGCATCTGGGAAAAGGTCTATGTTTTCAGAAGCCTCGTGATAATGTACAGATATACATCACATTAATGGGGACATGCTGTAGAATACCCCCATTAACATGGTTTTCATATAATTGCTATTTAGCCTAAGCAGCTATCCTCCGCCTTGCCCTCGGCATCAGTCCAATTGGTTTCTGCTCTTCACAAGGCAAGGGATTTAGCAATTCTGTTCCTGGGTCATTGGATTTTGACCCATCTCTTCATCTTTGCACTTTTAAATGCATCTAATTATATGCTTTCTCATGCCTCTATTGCCCTCAGTGAAGTTATCCATCCATTCATTTTTTAATTTTTTTTTAGTTTTCCCTGCAGCAGAATGGCTGATGCAGCCCACTCCCCACCAGGGTGACCAGATGCAAATGAGTGCAGAAATCTTGAACCTTTCATAGCTGTTTGGAAGTGGGAACTTTTAGCAAATGCTAGTTTTCCTACCTTGGCATGACAATAATCACTCTAGCTATCCAAATTGCAGGAGAATTGCCGGTGGCCATAGATAGTGCAATGAGGACTTGGACATTTACTCAGAGGCCAGATAATTACTCCCTTCTATAGGTGTGATTCTTGCTGTTGCTTCTCACCTATTGTCACTTCTCACAACTTATGGCTGTTTCCACACTACTCACCTTCAATTGGAATGCCGCAGAATGTTGTGAACAAAACCCAGAAGATAGTGTTTTCTTGCGCGAGTTTTGTGCCATGTCGCACAAAACCCACGTGAAAAAATGCTATCTTCTGGGTTTTGTTCACAACGTTCCACAGCGTTCTGATTGAAGTGAGTAGTGTGGAAACAGCTTATATCTTGGAATGTTTGCTTTGTACTGTCACCAATGGTGACACCATCTATGGCAGGGGTGGCCAAACTGTGGCTCAGGAGCCACATGTGGCTCTTCTAGACATATTGTGTGGCTCCCAGTGGTCTCTGAGGGCCAAGCTACACATGACGAATGGCACTTGAACAGCAAGTGTATTTCTCCCTGTTCACTTGCCCTCCACTCAATCCACTTGCCGTTCAAGTGTCATTCGTCATGTGTAGCTTGGCCCTCAGTATTGCCATGGCCATACATTTTATTTTAGTTTAATTTATTTCCCTCCCTCCCTTCCCTTGCTTTCCTCCTTTCTTTTCATGTCTTTCCCTCCATTTCCTTCTTTCCTTCTTTCGTTCCATGTCTTTCCTTCCCCTTACCTTTTTCCTTTCCTTCCTTCTTTCTTTCTATGGGCCAAGCTACACATGACGAATGACACTTGAATGGCAAGTGTATTTCTCCCTGTTCACTTGCCCTCCACTCAATCCACTTGCCGTTCAAGTGTCATTCGTCATGTGTAGCTTGGCCCTGTGTCTTTCATATTTTCAATAAAAGTGTTGAGATTGCCAGGGCCGGCTCAGAAAATACCTGGGGACTTTGGGGGTGAAACCTAGCAAGTATGTGACATCACTTTTGTAATTTCACTTCCAAGTCAAAGGTCAGGTGATGTTCCTTCCCAAGCTCCACCCCTTCTGATAATGTCACTTCCAGCATACTGCACCAAAACCCCACCCCTTCCTGTGATGTCACTTTCAGGACACTCCCCCAAACCCACCTCTTCATCTGAAGTCACTTCAATGCATCATGTCTTGCAGCTCTCAAACATCTGACATTTATTCTATGTGGCTCTTACACTAAGCAAGTTTGGCCACCCCTGATCTATGGTGTACCCGTCACCTATGGCAGCTCATCATTGGCTCAATCAATCTCTTTTCACTGGGACTTTTCACTAAGACTGTAGGAACTTGGTGTTTATTGATTCCTTTATAACTGCCATTTCTGGCTGGTAGACTGTATTAAGTTTGGAGAGTGTTATATTTTGTTGTAAAATTAGCTTATTTATCTTGTGTAACCTTTGCCTCCAAGCTGTTTGTATGCTTGTCAATGCAGGGGGGGGGGTGGCTTTGACAAAAATCTAGAAACAAATTAAACATTTCATTGTCCTAAGCTAAGAAGTGTTTAAAATTATCACAGTCGTCATTGCCATCATCATCATCTTCATCATCATATGAATAAGTAGCAGAAAGATGGAAAAGGAGGAGGAATAAAGATGCAATTTATGATGCTAAACAGAATAATACCTTTCGAAGCCAGTGATTCAACGGATTTAGAAGTACTTAAGAGTGCACTATGAATATCGTATTCAGTCTACATGATGGATTCATATATTTATTAATAATATTTGCCCATGAGCCAGAAAAGGTGGGCATAGCAACATTTGAACATGTGAAAATGGTATATTGTTCAGCTTTGATATTATTTTCTTGTACTTTTTCTTCAGATGGATTCCTGATCTAAATTTTACATTTTTTAATCACACAATGACTCCTATTGTATTTAAGGAAGTGGAGTCTTACATAATAACAGAACACAATGCATTTGTGTTTTATATAGATTGAGTACTTTTAAAAAGTGACTGGTTTTTGTTTCAGTATATCAAGATTATTAAGAAAAGAGTATCTCCCCCTACTTTATACTTGTTTGTAGTAGTACTTTAGGATATCTGATTTGGTCTGCAGCTTTACCAGCTGCAAAGGAAAGCTAGAAAATAAGCAAATGCTCATGGCATTCTGAATTGAAGCTATTGTGTAGCTTAATTTATGTTTCAGCATGTTAGGAATGCTGTGAGATTAACTCTGACATTGCTATACATAATAATGCAGGTTATTGATAGAAAACGCAGAATATTAGAAAGGTTCTGGACTTCCAAGTACAATTGAAGCCAAGACAATCTCTGCTGTAATCATGATGAGCCCTGACCTGGGCTGATTCCAGACGGCCCTCCCCACCCCGAAATGTTGCGCGTCGTCACGCAGAAAACGCAAAATATCGCATTTTCCGTGCGACGACGCGCGACAACGTGCGATGTTTCGGGGTGGGGAGGGCGGTCTGGAATCGGCCCTGAATGGCCCGGACTGGCCAATCTTGTCAGTTCTTGGAAACTAATCAGGGTCAGCCTTGGTTAATACTTGGCTGAGTGACCACCAAGGAAGTCCAGTTCATTATGTAGAGGAAGGCAATGGAAAACCACCTCCGTTCATCTCATTCCTTGAAAACCGCAGCAGGGGTTTCCTCTGATTTCTCACAATATTGTGAGGTGTTTGTGCAACTCCTGGGGCTCACCTGGTTTTTCCTACTCATTCTCAAACCTGCTTTGCTGCAGAGTTTTGGAAAGTTCACAGTAAAGCCTGTATAGCTGCTATGAAAGTGGGAAAATACAGATTTTTCCACCCACATGATAACTGTTTTCCCTGCCCCTATCCTTGTGTTAGCCATCTCCTCCCCTTGCTACTGGGGGCTTTTTAATTTTTTTAAAAAAATCATCACTAGAATATTGTAACAATAGATGTAACAGGTTTTCTGAATTCTCAGCTTTCATGCCTGAAATGCCTGAATTCTCCCTAGAAGCTAAACTGACTAAACTGAGGCTATTGTGCTTTGATCACATCACAAGAAGACAAGACTAACTGGAAAAGACAATAATGCTAGGAAAAGTTGAAGGCAGTGGGAAAAGACCCAGTATGAGATAGATTGACTCAATAAAGGAAGCCACAGCCTTCCGTTTGCAAGATCTGAGTAAGGCTGTTAATGACAAGAAGTTTGGGAGGTAGTTAGCTCATAGAGTCACAATAAATTGGAAGCTACTTGATGGCAAAATACACAAAATACTATGTTAGTTGTGTCCTTATATATGTCTGGCTTAGATCTGCATGACTTGATGTCACTTTCCACCACCACAAAGATTAAAAATGGCTGAGGCATTCCTCCCCCACCACCGCAAAAAAACTCTTAAATTTGGAAGAGCAGAGTTTTCTAAGAAGTTAAACTGTTCCTCTAATTTCATATCACTCTCTGCAGAAAGCTCAATGCCCTGATAATTTACAGCCCTGAGTATCTATGAGAAAAGATACTGCTTTTAGAATGGCAGTAATTTGTTCTGCTTTGCACAAATCCACTTTTGGATTTACATTCTTAAAAGAACTCAGATAAGCATACAAAGAGGATAGTGATTTGCAGTCATTCAAACTTTTAATTCTTTAAAAAAAAATCAAACAAAAGAAATGGGAGAGGAGGGCAGAAGGGAGGACACTAAAAGGGCAGTGGAGATTATATGGTGTTGAGCTGCATGAAATTTCCTCCATGAATTTCAAAACCATCTGAGGTCATAAATTCAGTGAGAGACAATGAACAGTCCAGAAAATCTATAGGAGGATGTGTGACAGAAAAGTGGCAAATAGAACATTGGTCAACCTGAACAGAACCAATTTTTCAAACATGGCTGCTAACTGGAACATTTAGAAATTTACTGTGCCATCCTAAGCAGAGTTATACTCTTCTACGTCTTCTGAAGTCAGTGGCCTTAATAGGGTATATCTCTGCTTAGGATTGCATCATTAAATACTTATAGTAACTGCTGTGTATGCTACAAGGAAAATATAAACTGGTCTTGGTAGAAAAAAAGGTAGTGTTCCATTGTCAATGACTATTTCCATTTGGTTTGGTTATTTAGAATCCTGGTAATAATTTTTTAATACGCTGAATTTAGCAACCCAGCCTGCTCTTTATGACCAAATGGCACACTGATTCACTCAGGTGTTCCATAACAAATCTCTCCTTTTTTCCCAGTTACCTTTATCAAGTCTTACTTCTTGGATTGCAGACCTTTTTGAAGCCTATGACAAACCTTAAGTTGGAACAGAATATATTTATAAACTGTGCAAGATGGTCAAGGGTATATTTGTTTTGTCCAAGAAGGTCAAGGATATATCATTTTCAATAATGTATTGTTTGATCAGTTGTTTAATTAATGCTCTTTTAAACCGACTTTCCGTGAAGAAGCCCAGGGCAGCATATATTGTTCTTCATCCCCCATTTTATCATCAAAACAACCTGGTGTGGGGTTCGTAAATCAGAGAGAGAATTGCTGGCCCAGGTTAACCAATACATTTTACAGAAAATGAAATAGGTGATCTATCAGTGGGACAAAACAAAAGGCAGGGGGAACGGTCCCAAACTCCAAGGAAAAACAAGGACACGCCAAAGGACCGCTGCTGCAATCCAAAGCTTTATTCACAAATGCCGTGACACTGAGAGATCGCTGTCTTTTGGTGCTACACCTCTGAAGATGCCAACCACAGCTGCTGGCAAAACGTCAGGAACTACAACACCAAGACCACGGCTATACAGCCCGGAAAATTCACAACAACCATCCTACTTATGTATTGTCCATCATAGCAAGAACTTCTCTGATTTGATTTAAATTGTCTTTGTGAAACTTATCACAGACTGCATCTTATGGGTGGAAGGCTGGGGAAAAATATGTCTTGACTAGTTGATAAAGTGTAGTTGGTGAGAAGACATCTGAGTCATTGATTGTATACACTACACTTAGAAGTGAAATTTTCCATCCTGGACTCATTGTAATTTACTGCTCAGCAAAAGGAAATATTAATAACCTGCCTGGCTGTGACATTGTCAAATATGTCATATTAAGATTGTAAAGCACTCCGTTCTCAAGAATAATGAACAGAACAAATCAAGATTTCTCATAATTCCCCTCATTGTGGCTCGTTCTCTACATGACAGTTCAGTCTCTCCCTACAATTTTTTTTTAAAAGGCACATCTTAACGAAAGGAACATGGCCATTAATTTTATGCTGAACTGGTTCTTTCATTCAATAGAATACGTATATTGCCCAATGACTACAATCACAGGGCTGAATCCAAACAGCTTTTACCGTGGTGCAAGAGGGCAGGGGGTCCTTTGAACATCAAAAAGGCTGTGCTGGGTCCCATGGGACCTGCTCGGACGCGAGGCAGGTAAGATGATGGCTGCAGTAAAGAGGAAAATCGGCTGCGATGGAACATAAAAGCTGGATGGATCCAACCCTTAGTATAATCAAGTATTGGTGGTTACCTGAAATATTATGCAGGATAGGATTCAATTTGTGCATCACCATTAGTGAAGGGAAGAAACTGTAGGGAGACCATACTAGATCAGGAAGTCTCTTTACACCAATAACCCTGAATGGCTCAGGTGATACTCCCTGACCAAATGGAAGTTTAGGGTTCAGGGTACTTTGCTGGATTGGGCTTCTATCAAAGCCAGTGGACTCAGAAAGGTGCATAGGATTGCACTGTAGCAGATCCATTTTTTGTGGAATACACTTTTGTCGTCCACATTCTAGAGCCAAATCTGGCACTATTCAATTTCCCCCACTCACAATGCCCCTTTTCTGAACTAGTGGCCTGGAAAGCATTATTTATGTGTCAGTGTTAGTTCACTGCACTCTGGCACAGCACATTTATTCCTAGGGATGCCAGCCTCCAGGTGGTGGCTGGCGATCTCCCGGAATGACAGCTGATCTCCTGGTGACAGAGATCAACTTCCCTGGAGAAAATGGCTGTCTTGGAAGGTGGACTCTATGGCATTATAGCCAGCTGAAGTCCCTCTCCCACCCAAACCCCTCCCTGTCGAGGCTCCACCTCCCAAATATCCAGCAATTTCCCAACCAGGAGCTAGCAGCTCCTTGTTTATTCCCCAGATAACACAGTCTGTAGTCATCGTAAAATGTCCTGACATACAATACCACTGTTCTAAACTTTTCCACATTTTTCTCTTTTTTAGAAAGATGAAAGCCTTTCATCTCTATTCTGAATTTATTTACGCTCACAAAAAGGCCAGCAGTAGACTGGAAATACTCTTCAAGGTTTTGCTCCCCACCACCCATAGTTTACCAGGCAATCGTGTTCTGAAAACTAAATCATTTTCTTTAAAAATTCAGATCTGAGTCAAGGGAACATTGCATACCAGCTCCCTGGTTACGGCCTGCTATTCATATGGAGCAACCGGTCCTGTCATGTACAGGATTAAGATTTTGCCAGCCCTTGCAAATGACAAAAATAAAACTTCAATCAGTTTAATTGTTACGCTGAACTACTAAAGCTTTAGCTGATTATTTGATGGTGGGGAAGCTAATTGGAGGAGCTGAGAGTTAAGTCTGCTTATTTTTTGATGCCACTGCAACATGTGCTACCGTCATAGGAAATAAAAATAAATCTTTTTTTGATTTAAACAACAAGCTGAAGCTCTTTTTAAATTAATTAGTTCATATCTAAAAAAAAGTCACCTATGTTGAGATTTATGTGACATGCAGGTGTGTTTAAATGATTTAACTATTTTTTAAAAATTATTTAACAGCCCTGCAGAAAAAGGTTTCCAGTTGTGTGCCACATGCATTACTTTTGGAGGTCCAAAGCCGGCACACCATGCAGCCTGATCCGGTGCAAATTTACCTAGAAGTAAATCCAACAGTGCAATGGGACTACTTTCAAATATGTATGCATTGGTGTGTGATGTAAGCCTGTGCATGTCTACTCAGAAGTAAGTCCCGCCTACTCTGATGGGACTTTTTGAGCAGTTTTGTCATGGTCCCATGAAGATCAGTGGCTTGAATTACAACTAACTTAATCCTATGCTTTTCTCATTTTAATTTTTAGAAAGATCCAGTAATTACTCCCCCCGCCCCCATCTTCCTCCAGCAAGAGAGACTTCTTCTGGATTGGGATCAAATGCTTTAGCCTTTTATGGTGCTAATCTCTAGCAAGGAATAGGAAACAGTTTTGATATATTTTCAGAAAATCTTTTTTTCTGGGAAAAGAACCATGTATCATATTTTTTATTCAATGTCAGTCTTGCCAAACTTCACATGTACGTGTGTGTGTAGAGATTCTTTCATCTGGTGTAACATTACCACTTATGTTCCATTCCATGACCAGAAGAGGGAGCACACATCATTGTTTTTGTGCTTAGAAAAACAAGTAAACAAATACTGCCGTTTATTTCAAGTCCTCTGCCTTGGGCTACTGTTTTAAGCTTAGGATGTTTTCAACAGAAGAATCCATGTGGCAATTATAGTGTGATAAGCTGAGCATGGTATCGATGCCCCTGTTTGCTGACAATATCACCAAGTGATAAAAAGACACCATCAGTGAGATGTAAATGGGCACTGAGATTTCTAGGGATGCAAGCCACCTTCTGTTATAATCAATAGAAATTTCCCAGTGGTTTATTGAGTGCAACCTTGACTTTCTTGTGATACTCATTGTCATCTAACAAGAGCTCTGGTCATCTAGAAGTGAACACACACACATGCAGAGGATGTATACTGAGTCAGACCATTGGTCTATCAAGGTCAGCATTGCCTGGCAGTTGCTGTCCATAGTCTCAGGCAGAGCAGGTTTTTTTTTTCTTTCTTTCATATAACCTACTACCTGCTCTAGCACTGAGCCACATCCCCTTCCACCTTCCTATAGCCCACCTTCCTTGCTGGTATCCAAGGTAGATTACGTAATATAAACGTGTAATAAAAAATAATATCATGCATATCATGCATATATTCCCCAGAGGACACTCTGATCAGGGGACAAACAGCTGTTGGTGGTCCCTGACCCCAAGGAGACCCGCCTAGCCTTGACTAGAGCCAGGGCCTTTTTGGTCCTGGCTCCCACCTGGTGGAATGCTCTGTCTGCTGAAATCAGGGCCCAGTAGGACCTACTATCTTTTCGCCGGGCCTGCAAGACAGAGTTGTTCCACCAGGCATATGGCTGAGGCTGGGCCTCCGCTGGCCCAGAAAAAAGGGGTGTATAAAACCCTCCCTGTGAAGGCTGTCCACCATCCTGTTTTAAAAGTGTTGTTTTTAATGAACATGAATTTTAATTGTATTTTAATATGTTGTTATCCACCCTTAGCCCGCTCATGGGGAGGACGGAATACAAATTTTAAATAAATAAATACAAGTCAGTGTGGTGTAGTGGTTAGAGTGTTGGGCATGAGTGTTGGGGTTCAAATCCCCGCTCTGCCATAGAAGCTTGCTGGGTGACCTTGGGCAAGCTGCCTAGTCTCAATATTTCATAGGCATTAAAACCACAGCCCTATTTGCATTATAAGAATGCCTTTCTGAACTATGATGGAAGTGTGTGGCTTCGTAACATGGACAGGCAGAACTGCAACAGAGAATGTGTGGGTAGGAGCATTTTTAGGGTATGGGCAGAGTGGCACCATCAGAAGGTTTTGTTTGAAGAAGCACAGCTGTAGCAACAGAGCATACTGGAGAGGCAGTCCTATAGAAGCATGGAGCTAGGCCATGAAGGGCTTGACGGCTGATAACCAGTAGCTTAAACTGAACCTGGAAATTCATTGGTAATCCATACAAGGACCGGAGAATAGGAATATGTGCAGTGGTCTAGTTAAGGACATAAGCTAGAAATCCCTGATTTGTACAGGGGTTCTGAGAGTCACTAAAGCCCCCCCTCCCCAGATAAGGAACTTCCCTTCACCTCACACTGAACCAGACTTGGGGGGAGGGGAATGAAAATTAAATGCAATTCATAAAATAAGATAAAATCACCTAGCATCATTCCCTAAGCAAAAATTTACCAATGGTCAGTATTCCCGCACTTTGTACCCTTGGGCTCCTTTTCTCAGTGATTCTAGATTTAAATCCCAGCTCAATTATGAAGTTACTGTGCAGTTTTAAGAAAGCTCTTGCCATTCCTTCCTTTAGCCCTTCCTTCACCATCTGTACAATAAGGTCAATAAAGCTAAATTATAAGTTGGTCGTATTTTAACTTTGCCAAGTTAAATTATTTATTGTATCAGTGATGCAAAACAGTTGGCTCTTATTATATCACCACGATTCTGGTTCTCTGCATCTTTGTTCTATGCCTTTCCCCACACATTATTTTAATGAGGAAAATTAAGCACTGCCTATTAAACCACTCCCTATTAAAATAGACTGCAAAGTTCTGCAAAGGTGAATATGTATTAGAGAGGGCTTTCTTAGACTTTATGCTCCCTGCTTATGAATACAGAAAGTCTGTCATGCTGTGCCGTCTCTGTTGTGTTCTTCTGAGCCTGCTCCAATTTATAAATGGTTCAGGCTGTAGAAGGGATCCGATTCTGAAAACAGTCGCTGAGAAAAAGGAATCAATTGATTAGCACCATGCCTTGTAACACACAACTCTTTAAATTGCTTTATTTTTTTAAAAAAAAGGAACATCTTAATGGACAAGTTTTTCTGCATGTACAGAAGATTTTCTAAAAAACTTATAGCAGGGCATAACAGATGAAAGGCACACAATTACAGCATGGAAATGGACATCCGGTTACAATTTCTTTTCAAAAACCGCCCCAATTTTGCTAGCATTAAAATAAAAGTGAATCGAATTATCTGATAAAAGGAAGCGGCAGCCCGAAGCTGTTCTTTGACACCACTGGTCTCATTACTTCCTAACTTATTTCTGTGATAAGTCACAAGGCTACCAAAATGCAATACCCTGTGTAGATCTGTTGGATCAGCTCCACGTGGGGGGAAAATGACAACTCTGAATCACGCTTCATTAGACCAGGCTTTGAATGAAGTCTGCAAATAATTCAATATTTTACAAGTCATTCACGTCAGCCTCCTCAATTTCTTTTCCACGTTGATTGTATTGACAGAATGTTTTGGAATTCGGTAAGCTTTGTTTTCTTAACAAATGACCCATTTGTGCCAAGAGATTCCTCTTTCATCTCCTAATAACTGAAAGATTGAAGTTTGTTAAGGAAACCTGTGTTTGTCCCTCCCCCCTTCCTTCAGGAGACCTAAAAGGCTCTTGAAACTGTGCTGAAATAGTTTGCCAATCTTTCTGAATGGCAGGGTGTATTTTTGAAACAACTGACTTTCCTAATTAAAATGGCTTCTGTGAAGGTATATAGATGAACTCCATCTATTTGAGGAGGAGAAGTTTAAAGAAGTAGAACTGAGAGTGTGAAGACAGCAACTGGATGACATAATTAGGTGCTGGATCCAGCGATCTGTCAAGGGAAGGCTCTGTTGGCCATAGATTTTTTCCCACTTTCCCAGGAGCCTTTCTGACCCTTGGAATGTTTATTCCCAGGATCAGAGGTCTGGCATGGACTAATAGCCACACAGGTCTGAAGGATGCAGTAGTGAGGGGGAAGGAACCCTTTCTGCCTTTTATATTACCATGCTCAACAAGTAGTTAAACTGTGGAACTCACTGCCAAGGGAGGGAGGGATGGCCTCAAGCACAGATAGCTTTAAAAGGGAGCAAGATACATTCATGGGCGAGAGGTCTATCTATGGCTATGGTGACTGAAGGGAGCGTCCACATGCAGCAGCAGCAAATTGCTGAAAACCACCACTAGGAAGCAGTACTACTGAAGCAGTAGTATGTCAGCCCCTATAGCGTGTTGTTTTGGCCTTCAAGGACAACGGGTTGGCTGCTGTGTGAAACCCTAATGCTGGACTAGATGGACCACTGGGCTGATCTGGCAGGCTGTACTTACCTTCTTATGATCTTGTACTTCTTCTGTCCATGCAGCTCCATGAGCAAGGTTCATGATACTTGTGTCTGCAGATCACTGGCTCCAGGGTTGCCAGGTCCCCTTACCCTCCCAGCAGGATGGGGAGACCTGGTACTCACCTTGTTCAACTCCTCACATGGGTGCTCTCCTGGTGCTCCCACTTCCAAGTGTGATGTCACTGTGCCCGGCAATGGGCATGAAAGGCAGGAGCAGTGACTTCATCGTGGCATGCCAGGAGTGCACCCACTGCATACTGCCCCAGGAGATTTTTGGCTCCCGTTCCCGTTCCCCAGGGCCTTTTCCCCCTGCCAGCCAGGTGAGTGGCAGTGGGGGGCAGAAGCTGGGAGTGGGGAATGCCCTACCTGACTGTGGGACTGGCAGCCCTAACTGGATCCAACCCCATGAGTAGTAGAAAAAACACACACACACATACACACATGGGACAAAATTTCAGGGAGCTCAGTAGGCTCCAGCAGGAGGGCAAAGTGGGAAAGTCTTGCTTTGTGAAGTCTACAGATAGTTGGATACTCACACTTGCTGCCTGTCAAAAGAGAAAACAGTTGGTCTGCAGCCTGCAGGTTTGCCTGCTTCTGGAGGGTAAATTCCTGGCAATTAAAGCCTCTGCCCACCAGTCCTCAGCTGATCAATGGGAAGAGGCAGGAGGGCAAAATGACAGGTGTGTGATCCACACAATGATGTCACTTCCGGCATGATCTGGAAGTGATGGCATCATGCCGGCCAAAAAACACTGTTTTTGTCAGAGTGTTAAAGAATCAGCTCTGGTGAGATGCTGTCACTTCTGGGTCATTCCCCCTTGGTTAAGTTCCCCCCTCCTGCTGCTGTTGCAGTCAGTTTAAGATTTGCTTTTGAATATACATTATATATATAAAATACATACTTAATTTATATGTATTATTTATTATATATTTATTATAACATAAATAATATATTATTATAGATATTATATATTATGTATATATAATGCAGCTGATGATTAAATTTACATATTGGTAAAAACTATGATAAGTTGGAAAAACACTAAGTTAAATGATAAAAATAACAAACTAAAACAAGCATAAAACAGACACAATTTTGTAGAAGGACTGAACAGAATTTGAAGAGAAATGACATATAGGAAGAATTTGGCCTCTTTGAATATTAACATGCCAAAAGAACCAATATTGACAGGTTCCCTAGACCTACTCTGGCTACTCTCTTGTAATGCAAAGGCCTGGCAGTATTAAAAAAAAAAAGCATTCGGTGTTAAGGAGGGGGGGGGGACGAACTCTCCTTCAACAGTGCCACTTAGGAGGGTGAGTTGTTCCCACATCCTGAGAATCAGGATTATTCATCAGCACAACTTTTATCTTTGGGTATTATATGGCATAGAAGTAAGCACTACAAATGCTCTTAAAATCCCCTGCCATTTGCAGTTTAATCTTGGATTTATTGAAGAGCGGTCCTTTGAATCTTGCTGTGAATGTTCCTTCCTCCACTCTGAAATCTCTCTGCTGCTAAAACCTGAAAGGGGGCCCTGTTTTCCTTTCAGAACCAAAAACAGGAAACAAGGTGTAATTTTTTTTTTCAGGGAAAAGGGGCCATGGACCTCATTTAGTGGATAGAGATGGATACTACAATTAAACCCAGAACTAAGTGTACTTAAGCTTATTTTTTTTCCAATAGACACATCTTGCTACATTTTGCCTTGTATGTGTTATTGACTGCTGGGACTGAAAAAGAAATAATTTAGAAGTTATCCTTGATCTGAAGTAACAGGCAACTGGGATGTGGTATTAAGCAGAATAGATTGGTTCATGGTTGATTTTCATGAGATGGAGTTTGCAGGACTTGAAATGCTGTGAACCCCACACCAGACTTGTGAAGTCCTGCTTCGAGGAAAACAGGGCTCCTCAGGTATTGGGAATTAGGGTTATCAACAACCAATCGTTTCCCCTGGATATGAGCCAATTGCGGTCGTGTAAACATGTTACCTTTTGTTTAGTGCATGAAAATGAAGGATCCTAGTGCCTGTGTTCTTATTGGGGAGTTACTGAAATGGGGTGGAGTTGGAGGTGTATATATCTGGCTCCCTTGGGAGCCACGTTGTTCTTTTTGCAAATAAAGTTACTATCATGAGCTGAAGTCACTGCCTGGCTGACATCACTTGAGCACTAGGCTCAATATTTAATAATCGACTGCTGGGACTGAAAAAGAAATAATTTAGAAGTTATCCTTGATCTGAAGTAACAGGCAACCGGGATGTGATATTAAGCAGAATAGATTGGTTTATGGTTGATTTTCATGAGATGGAGTTTGCAGGACTTGAAATGCTGTGAACCCCACACCAGACTTGTGAAGTCCTTGTTACTTGTTACACACAAGTAACCCCGCATGTGTTCCCTGCATGTGCTGTTTCCACTCCTGTTGCGACTGCAGCAGTGTGCAGAAGGCCTTCCATCCAATTGGCCTGTGCAAAGAAGGGAGCTCTGGGCCAAGCTACACATGACGAATGACACTTGAACGGCAAGTGTATTTCTCCCTGTTCACTTGCCCTCCACTCAATCCACTTGCCGTTCAAGTGTCATTCGTCATGTGTAGCTTGGCCCTCAGACTCTCAAAAGCTTATATTCTGAAAATCTTGTTGATCCCTAAGGTGCCACTGGACTCAGATCCTATAGCCTGAACCAAAATAGTCCTGGAGAGCAGCTGTTGCCAAAGGCCATGTGGTCTTCCACAATAGGCCAAAGAGTGCCTTCCTGTGGCTATTTGTCCTGCTTCCAGTGGCTGCCGAGTCTGCAGAGTGCTGCTGACAGGTAACGAGGTCCAGCTGGCAAGGCGAGGAATGTGCAAAGTCCGTAAATCAAGGGAGTAGTCGAGGACAGGCCGGGTCGGAGGTCAGAGAGACAGTTCCAAGGAGCAAACACAGGCAGTACAGTAGCAGCTTAGAGAACTCGTTGAAGCCACGCTGAAAGGAGCCCTCCCTTTGGCTTTTATACTCTATGGGCCAAGCTACACATGACGAATGACACTTGAATGGCAAGTGGATTGAGTGGAGGGCAAGTGAACAGGGAGAAATACACTTGCCGTTCAAGTGTTACTCGTCATGTGTAGCTTGGCCCTGAGAGTATTCAGTCAGCTCGCACAGCTGCTTCAAGTCTCCTCCTCTGAAGCCCCTCCTTCCTCTGAGAAGGCTGGCCTGTTCAGAGCCTGGAGGCGTGCAGATTGACGTCGGGTCTGTAAGTCTCTTCTGTCCCTGCTACGCCAACGTTGCTCTCGATAGTCTGGAGATGTTGGAGGGGATAAGGAAGCTGGCTGCGTCTGGGCTGGTGGCTCTGGGTGGGGAAGGGGAGCTTCTGGCTGGGATTCAGCATCTGACCGGTCAGCTGTGGTCGGCTGCTGGGAGGCAGGCTGCTCCTCCTCAGGAGGAGCAAGGCTGTCAGCAAGCGTCAGCTGTTCCAGCTCAGGCTGTACTATGACACTATTTATGTTTAGAGTAACAGTAGGGTTAAAGCTCCTTCTGCATGCTGCCATGGTCCCAGTGAGGACCAGAGGAAAACACACAAATAACATGTGACTATGATGGTGTTCACAGGTTGGGTGTAGAGTCCCCACCCTGTGAACTGTTATTTCGTGGAACCCAATCCTTGGAATGATGTAATTCTGCATAGGATGGCACTGTTAGTAGCTTATACATACTTTCATAGCCACTCTTGTAATTCAGGAATAATTTTAAAAAATGGCAAGCTCAGGTTCAGTGCACTCAGTGTTGCCATACATTCCCATAGCAACGGCCGACTGTGAAGGACTTGAAGAGAAGGAGAAGGCCGAGAAGGACAATATGCCCTGTAATCTTCTTTGGGAGAACTCACTTATAGAACTCGTCTTCCACAGGTGGGTAATAGACTTTTGTTATTATATTTTCTCTGGAGAAGGAGACTAATTGTACTGTACTGTGTAGCTGTTGACTTAAAAGTGACTGACTCTGTACAATAGCATATTGAAACATTATTTTCACTGCTTTGATTCTTCTGCTCCCCTTTTGACTCTTATCTTTGTTACTCCTTTTAAAGTTGATTTTATTTAGAAAATTCTCCCTATGAACACATCTGAATTCCTTCTCCATAGAAATTCTCTCTGGAATATGCTGTTCATGTTTGAATTGTCCATACCATGAATGTTGTTATGGAGAACTGTGCCTTGTGTGCACCTCCACACAAATAAAGCTCACATTAAGTCACAGGAGATCATTTATGAGAAGGACACATTATGACATTCTTGACACAAAAACAAGTACAGAATGGAACAAATGACATACTTCCTGCCAAGATCCTCCTTTTCAAATCATGCTAAAAACTGTTCATTTTCTGATGACTGCCAAATTCTCCTTTACCTAGTCCTTTCTTTATACTAGATTTCCAAAAATGGCATCATATATACATGAGTATAGGGCTATTGAGAATACAAGACCTGCTGGAAAGGACAATGATGCTAAGAAAAGTTGAAGGTGGTAGGAAAAGAGATGGATTGACGCACTAGAATATTGTAACAATAGATGTAACAGGTTTTCTGCATTCTCAGCTTTCATGCCTGTAATGCCTGAATTCTCCCTAGAAGCTAAACTGACTAAACTGAGGCTATTGTGCTTTGATCACATCACAAGAAGACAAGACTCACTGGAAAAGACAATAATGCTAGGAAAAGTTGAAGGCAGTGGGAAAAGACCCAATATGAGATAGATTGACTCAATAAAGGAAGCCATGGTTTTTCGTTTGCAAGATCTGGGCAAGTCTGTTCATGATAGGACATTTTGGAGGTCATTCATTCATAGGGTCACCATAAGTTGTAAGCGACTTGACAGTACATTACACACAAGGATATAAAAATGGATTTCTATACTAGGGATGTGCACTGAGAAAATTTCCATTTCCATTTTGGATCTGGGGATTCTAAACAAACTCTGTTCTGTTATTGGTTTGTTCCAGGTGGGCCATTCCTGGTTCAGAGCTTCAGAGCTCATCCATTTTGTCCCTTGTTCATGTACAAGATGAGTTTTTCCTGAGCATGCATGCATGTGCACTTGTGTGCGCGTGCACGCATGCACACACATATACAAACACACACACGCACACTTTTTTCAAGAGTGATGGAGAAACAAGTCTCTGGAGCAACTGTTTTTGCACTTATTGGCACCAAAATTGCACAGAAGATAATCCTGACTCTAAATCATCGACCTACTGAGTTTTCTCTCAAGTATACTACACATAACAACAACTGGCCCCTGAAGAAGGTGAGTGCCAGCATCTGGGAACACTTTATGGTGGGCAACTGGCCAGCAAAGCGGTATTAAGCAGCAATGTGGCTTGAGTCCAGCCAGCACAGTAGAGTCTCAATATTACATTTAAAAAGCCATGCTTTATGTTCCCTTTTTTCCATTTCAAAGTGTTAATAGTGCCAATAAATGATTGTTACTTTTGTGTCCTTGTGTGTTGCTTGTAGCCATGTTTCCTTATTTATTTATTTATGTCATTTAAATTCCGCCTTTCTCACATAGGGCCAAGCTACACATGACGAATGACACTTGAACGGCAAGTGGATTGAGTGGAGGGCAAGTGAACAGGGAGAAATACACTTGTCGTTCAAGTGTCATTCATCATGTGTAGCTTGGCCCTGAGACTCAAGGCGGATTACATAGTGTGAGATTAGTGCAATCAGTGGCAAGGACAAGGGCAGGAATTTCCATACAGTGTCAAGAACATTTCTATAAACAATGTCATAGGGTAAATGAATACAAGTTTACAAAGATATAGTATTAGCAAGGATCCAGTATGAGGTTGAAGAACTGCTGAAATAGAACTTAATCAGTTCTAGGACTGACATTAGACAACATGAAGTACAGGTAGTATTTAGGAGAACATATTTAAAGCAACAGATAATATGTAAAGCAACATAATGGTGAAGTCTATAGTTCCTCTTATTAGGGAAACATCTGGGACTCCTTTCCTACAATACCGCCCCCTTAGCTGAGAAAAGGTCTTTTTGAATAATTCAGTTTTGAATTGTTTGCGGAAAGCCAGGAGTGTGGGGGCTCTCCTTACCTCCTCAGGCAGGCCATTCCATAGGTTAGGGGCCACCACAGAGAAAGCCCATGTATGGGCTGCTGTTGATTTTGCCCATGACACCTGCAACAGACCCTGTTCAGATGAGCGAAGCTGCCATGGAGGGACACAGGGAGGGAGGCAGTCCCATAGGTATGCTAGACCAAGGCCATGAAGAGCTTTGTATGTAATAACCAATACCTTGAACTGAGCCCGGTAATTGATAGGTAGCCAATGGAGTGACTGTAGGATGTGATGTTCAAGCTCCTGCTCACTCCTGGTAATAGTTGAGCTGCAGCGTTTTGTAGCAATTGGAGCCTCCTAGTTAACTTGCATGGGAGACCAATAGTCAAGTTTTGATGTTACCATAGCATGGATCGAGGTGGCCAGGTTGGCCGTGTCAAGATAAGAAGCCATTCTCCAGACTAGAGTGAGATCCTAGTAGTAGCACTGGATCCAGTTTAACCCTTAGGTTCTTAACAGAGTCTGCAAGTGTCAAACGAACTCCATCGAAAATGGGCAGTACAATGTTTTTCAAGATCTCTGACTTCCCAACAAGCATTACTTCAGTCTTGTCCAAGTTCAATTTTAATTTGTTATTTTTCAGTCATTTCCCTACAGCTGTCAGGCAGCGATCTAAGATTTCTACTGCATCCTTGTGGGGACCTGGATAGCGAGATATAGAGTTGGGTATCATCTGCATATTGATGACCTCCAACTCCATAGCTGCGAATGAGTTTTCCTAAAGGTTTAACGTAGAGGTTGAATAACATGGGAGATAAGATTGCACCCTG
The DNA here is from genome assembly GCF_028583425.1 of Eublepharis macularius. Classification (NCBI taxonomy): domain Eukaryota; kingdom Metazoa; phylum Chordata; class Lepidosauria; order Squamata; family Eublepharidae; genus Eublepharis; species Eublepharis macularius. The sequence goes on along the minus strand of NC_072792.1, from coordinate 35,895,253 downwards.
CTGGACCCCACAACATAGTTCCCATTTGGTAGATAGCTGATCTCCGATGGCAGTCCTTTGAGTCTGTTCCGTGAGAAATGATTTAAACCAAGGCACATCCTTTGAGGCCCACTTCTGTTTCTAAATGCCTCAATAGGATGGCATGGTATTTCATTGCAATTTCATTCTCGGTCCCACAATGAGGGGTGGCTGGCAGCGAATCCTTTTGTTTCACTGCTCAGCTGCTTAATGGGATCTTGCCTTGGTTGCTGGCAATCCCCATTGCTCAAATGCAGGGAGGCAGGAAGGATCAACCCCCCTACCCTGGCCAATGCTCAAACAGACCTCGCTTTTTCCATGACTTTTTGTTTTACAGTGTAGGCAATCAGGGGCGACTTGGCCAACGGCTCACAGCAGCAGACTATATGGAGATTTGGAGAGTTTTTAAAGAAGTGTTTTGGCAGTCAGATGCTGGAGAAGGGGTGGGAGGCAGAAACCTGAACAGAAAACTACATTGGTTGACACATTTGCACAGGGAGCTTGTGCTTCCAGATACTACGAGCTGGGCTACATTCCATGCTTATGCACGGACTTTCTATATTCTGCTCTGCGTGAACTTTGGGCAAGTAGACAAGGTAGAGACTGCTGCTACAGTTATTCTTTTTCCTTTTGTAGAAGAACAGATAAAAATGGCCTCATAGAGCATTTGATTTAAATGGATGCCAAAAAAAACATTGCAATGCATATATTGCCCCCCGCCCCCGTCAGAAGAATGAGACAGACACAGGGCTTGGAATTAAGGGCCACTTTATTACATACAACATAAACGCTAAACTGCAGCAAGGCAAACTGGTGGTACAAGTCAAGCCATGGGCTCACCCCAGGACCTCCACCTTGACCTGTCATGGTGAGCCCCACAGCCCCAGGCATGAGCCATTCATGAAATGGTGACAGCCCAGCCGGCCAGGCAAAGGGTTCCCCGCCTTAAGCTCCTAAAGCCTCAGCCATACAGCATGAGGGAAGGACTTGCACCTGGGGTTCCCTGAAGGCGGTCTGACAGGTGGTAATAGCTGTAAAGTATTCCATCCCTCCTGACAGACCCCATTTCCTCACCAATGGGGAATTGCCAAGAGGGTGCTCACTGGCCCACTCCCTATTCCCCAACTTTCTCCTGCCAATGTGAAGGCCCAAGCCTCTGGTTAGGCCTTCGTGCCCCACAGGTGGCTTAGCGCCACCCCAAGCCTTGCCTCAGGTTCTGGAAAGAAGGGGGGATTTAATCACCAGCTTCATACAGGGAGCCCCATACAATTGCCGGCAAAAGTGGTCCCAGTTGGATGAGTATTAAGTCCCTAGCTAAACCCCACTGCAAGGTGAATCAGGTGCAAGCACCTCAAAAACCGGGCGTACAATGTAGCTCCAAAAGGCAGGAGAGGACCCTTCCTTCCATGCTACGTACTCAGTGATGGAATGTTACCCAAAACATATGCGGGAAAGAAATCCTTCCTCCAAACAGGAACACGGGGAGGACCCATCCTTCCTCCAAACAAGGATGCAGGAGAGGACCATTCCTTCCCCCAAACACCGGGGAGGACCATTCCACCCCAAAACAGTTGACATGGGGAGGACCATTCCTTCCCCAAAACCAAAGTGCAAGGGAGGACCATTCCACCTCCAAAACCAACAGCTCAAACCCAGCCTTCATGACCAGCCATCTCTGCTGCTCCTTGGTGGTCTTCACCGCAATCTGGCTCCTTTCTTCCGGCGCAGTCACACCTAGGAAAACTCCATTAGTATTAGGCATTATCGGTGCACCATGGCCACAGCAGAAGGGGCCCTCCCCTCAGAAAAGCAGCACCTCCCAAGGGAAGCTCCTGTGCACCGGGGGGGGGGGGGCGATGTCCCTCCCAAACAAAAAAGCTTCTTGAACAACAGTACCAACAAACAGACTATACCAACCTTTCGCCTGGGCCCGCTGCCCCGACCTTACCGGGAACTTACCACCCGCCATCAATTGCCCTCAGCCACACTGGGCTGATCCCCTTGGCATTTCCCTGCTGGCCTCCTCCCCCACCAGTTTGCCTACCACCCCCTCCTTGCTTGGATCCAGGACAGGCTGTATAGGGGTGGTTGCCAGCACAAGAGGAACATTCATGCCTGTATTTACAGCCTTTCCTATTGCAGGCACCTTTTGCTGTGAAATCCCAGCAAAGTAACTGGAGTTGCGACTGGTGACCATCAGGGGCATGAGCCCCTGCAAACACTAAGGGGCAGTGAATCAGCTGACCACTATCTGATCTATCACCAGAATTCAGCTTTGTGGGGGACATCACCTGCAGCGAAAGGTGCTGGTGAATCTTGTCCCAGGGGAGGTGCGGGTTAAGAGCTGCCCGCATCCTGAATTCTTCATTGTACTGCAGCCACGCAGTACTGACGAAATCAGTGTACCCCCTGTAAATAATGTTCAGGTACTGAAAAAGAGACACCTCCCCAAAAGGCTGTGCTCTACCCAAAACACCTGCATATATTAAAAATCCCAGGAGACAGTTGTGCCAGTTACGGCCCACCTTTTCTTCCTGATTTTTTCCTTGTTCCGCTCCTCCAGGTCGTCCTTGTCCTTCTTTTCCAATTCCCACAATAGAAGGGTGAAGACATCAGTGTACTCCCCTCTTACAATCCTATCCCTGGTGGCCTGGGTAAGATGGTCCCCAAGGGGAAGAGCTGTGTCTCCAAAGGGGAGTGCCCGGTATAGGACCTGTCCATAGGAGGGGGTGCCATAAGGCGGGAAGCCCCACAGCAGACAACCACCATATTGCTAACCCACTGATGGGAGGCAATGGGGCTGACCCATTGCTGTCTCCCAGGTAGCCTGAGGGCTCACTAATGCTGACTATGGGCCAAGCTACACATGACGAATGACACTTGAACGGCAAGTGGATTGAGTGGAGGGCAAGTGAACAGGGAGAAATACACTTGCTGTTAAAGTGTCATTCGTCATGTGTAGCTTGGCCCTGAGAGCACATAGCACTTGATACCTGCTCCTACCATTTCAACTGTCCTGGCATCACCCAAGCTGAGGTGTTGCAAGGAAAGGAAGGATAGGAAGGTATTGTGAGACCCAGGGACCTGGAAGCAGTGGCCTGACCCCAGAGTCTCCATGGCCAAGTGGACGCCTGCTGAGGCAGAGCTGACTTACCAACAGCCATGCTATGCTCCACTGTCACTGCTACTTGGCCTACGTCTCCCTGACCTTCCATCTCCACATCGACCACAACTTCTTTCTCAGCCACAGCATGCTTCCCCGGGCTGGTACTTGCCACCACTGCTGCCAAACCTGTTCTGACTCAAGGACAGAAAGACACTTCAGTAACTCCATCTGGAACTCCCCTGCAGACCCTGCCCTGACTGGCCTGGCTTGCTTTCCAGTGCTATTTGCCAGGGCAGTGTCCCCCTTGACCCTCTCCAGTGCCTCCAGATGCTTTAAAATTTGTATCCGACTACTACCGCTCCCTTCATCCTCAGAAGAGGAGAGAGAAGGCAGGGTCCTCTTAGGGGGTTGCTGTGCTGGAATGCAGGAGGGGAATCTGCCACAAGCTTCACTAAGAGTCCAGAGTTAACCAAGCCGAGCAGGGAACAAGCAGGGAGTGTAGTCCAGGGAGCTGAATTCAAAGGTCAGAGCCAAGAAAGCAGTCAGAGCAGAGCTGGGTCGCACTAGAGCCGAGCACGTCTGTGCACAAGTGCTTCTGCAACAAGGGAAAGGGCATCCTGGCTTAAGAGCAATCACCTCCAGGGCAGTGCTGCATCCTGCTAAGACTCAAGGTCACTACGCCGCTGTTTGAGTGCCTGAAGCCTTGCACTTTGTCTCCTTTCCTGTGCAGCAAGACGCTGCTGCACCCTGCGCTGCCTATCAGGCTCAGGGGAGCTGGGTGGGGATGTTGCCCTGGTCTCAACTGCTGGTGCAGGTAAGGGAACAGCCTCTGTCTCTGAGGGCCAAGCTACACATGACGAATGACACTTGAACGGCAAGTGGATTTAGTGGAGGGCAAGTGAACAGGGAGAAATACACTTGCTGTTCAAGTGTCCTTCGTCATGTGTAGCTTGGCCCTGAGTCTGCCCTGGATTCCTCCACCTGCTCTGGCAAAGGTTCCTGCTGTTCCACTCCCTGCTGGTCTTCCAAGCAGCTGACTCCGGAGGGGCTTGGAATACTCTCCCCTGTCATCCTCCCTGAGGTCTTCATCCTCTGAGGACTCAGAGCCCATGACAGTTGCTTCCTTATGGGCTGTTTGCCCTTGGACCGCCCTGTGCCCTTTCTAGAAGAATTCTCCCTTATGACTCCCTTGTTGACTGCCTTCTGCAGCTAAAGAGAAATGTAGAATGAGTATGTACCACATGCAAATGTACAGACTGGACCTGCAAAATGGATTTGCAGCCAGACCATTTAACCAGTGTACCAACGCAAGTATGCTGACTTGCAGCCGTGCCACTTAACCACTGTATCACAGCAGGTCTGCTGGCCAATCCAACAGGTCAGACAAATACCAAGCTCCACCCACCCCACAGGGCTTGGCTGACTACAGCGTTTAGGTACCCAACAAAATGGCAGACAACCACAAAATGGCGGGTACACCACAATAAGGAGTGGCAAAAATGCCCAAGACCCAAACCCAGGGTAATATAAAATGTGCTTCCCCTTACCACAATAGCCCAAAGGGTCACCTCAGGGGAAATACACCAGGCTTTGAGCCACCAGTCAACAATACCCCTGTTGGCACAGCACTTCACCCAGAATCCTGAGGGGAATAAACAGTGCCCGAGAAGCACCAAGGCCTTCACTTTGCTACAGAAATAGGCAGGGGGAAAAGCCGGGACACCAAACCCAGTAAGGCCTGCCATGGCGCAGAGCATTGCTGCAGCGAACAAACTGTTCCCTAAAGGGACCCCGGTCCAGTAAAGCCAGCCGTGGTGCAGAGTGCAGCCATGGCGAACAAACCATGCCCAAAAGGGGTAGAAAGGAGCCCCAGTGTCTCCGCCACTCTTCTAGGGCCACCACCGATAAAGTCAGGCGCGTTCTTCCCCACCACTTCAGTGGCCATGCCGGTGAAATGGGCCTAGCTAGTGCCCTTCCCTGCTGGAACCAGCCTGATCTCCCGGTGAGGAAGGCAAAGATGTTGTCCTACTCGCTCCCAGGAGCAATTCCATGCGATGGATGCCAAACAGGAGCCTTGCAATGCCTCCTGCTCCATCCGATTGCATGGAGCAACTGAAGCCACAGGGGTGGAGACGCCTTCTCCAGCTTCTGTCTCCACCCCCAGGCTGGACCCAGATGCCTGGGAAGGAGAGAGGTCTGTCTCCTCCTCCTTCCACAGGGGCAAACTTTGGCCCCCTATTAAACCTCTGCAAGGCAGCCAGGAATGGCTGCAAAGTTTTCTTAGGGAAAGGTTAGGGTATGCACATTTAAAAAACATTTGCAACTCATTCTATTTTTTTTAAAAAAAATTACTTTTTTCTTTATTATATTTATTACATGGATTAATGTTCTTTATTCTTTCCTATTGTCTTTAACAGTAAAACGCATTCCCAGCTGTAAATTCTGCCCTCCTTGCCAACGGAGCTGCAATTCTCAAGGACTATACCCCTCACTTAAGACGTCGTCAATGTAAAATTTCATGCAGATGGGAGAAAGACATGCCCCTTGATAGGAAATGAAAATTCTCATGGACAGAACAGACAGAAGCATACTTTCATGGCAACCCAAGAAAGTAGTTAATAAGCTTAAATAATTATTTATTTAAAATATCTATATGCAGGGGCGGCGCAAGTGTTCGCGGTGCTCGCAGCCGGCTGGCCAGGCGCCTGCCCATGTGCGCGCACGTGAACGTACTCACCAGCCCATGGGACCGCGTGCACGTGCACGCCGCCACTGCCAGCCCGATCGCTGCAGTGGGTGGCCTCTGAGCTCTCCTGCTCGGTTGCCTGCACTGCCGCAGATGCCTGCCCGTGGCGGCTGCACCCGGCTGGGGGCTTGTGCTGGCGGCGGCAGCGGCGGCGCGGGGCAGGAGGGATAGGAGGCTGCTGCTTTGTGGTGCGCGCTCCTGCCCCCTGCGCCTCCTCCGGTGCTCCCTCCGGCACCCCACGCCTGAGGCCACTGCCTACCTGGCCTCTATGGGCACACCGGCCCTGTCTATACGTCCATATTTCATCCAGCAATTTGGGACCCAAGGGGGATCTATAACAAGGGAATTCTGTTGTATACTTGACTGCATCTCTGTATGTATTTTTAAACAAAAACAGAACATGTGGACAGACATAAGAGGAGATAAACCCTACCCCTTTTTGTGCCTTACCTTGCTGAACCTTGTTGAACTCAGGGCCAAGCTACACATGACGAATGACACTTGAACAGCAAGTGGATTTAGTGGAGGGCAAGTGAACAGGGAGAAATACACTTGCTGTTCAAGTGTCATTCGTCATGTGTAGCTTGGCCCTCAGTGTTTCAAACCTAGGCAGTTTCCACACACTCTTAAAGGGAAGACCCACTCACCGAATGCTGGCATCTTTTCCCCAGGAATCCACATGGCTTCATTTGCAAAATTGCTGCAGGCCATTTGGCTTCCATGTTTTGGCACCTTTTCGGGGAATGCACTTTATGCACTTCCAGAAAATGTGCCAAAAACATGGAAGTCAAATGGAAGGCAAATGACCTGCAGCCATTCTGCAAACAAAGCCATGTGGATTCCCGGGGAAAAGCCGCCAGCATTCAGTGAGTGGGCCATCCCTTTAAGAGCGTGCGGAAACGGCCCTAGTTGGCAAGAAAGGTGCTGAAAAAATGGGAGTCCCCTCTGTCTAACCACTTGAGCTATTAACTAGACAGAATAACAGCCTCATCTGAACTCTTATAATTTTACACGTTGTTTAATTATGACATCAATACTAAAGAAAGCTGTGTGTACTGTTTAGGTTGTGTCTATTTACAGCTTGACTGCATATCACTAGAAAGAGGGTGAGATATTTTATATTTCACTCTTGCACAGAAGTATGGTAGAATTAAATTATGCATTCATCCTACAAAAGGTAGGCTTGGAGCTAGCAGAGGATTTCCACGGGTGGAAGGGAAGTTGGTTATCATCAATTCCACCCTAACACTGAAATCCTCTTACTCCCTGCCCTCCATTCTGCCTCTGAAAGACCCATATCTTTAGCATTCCTATGGGGAGTTCAATTACTTTTTCTGAAATTCACTTTTTAAATGTATAGCCATTGATTCCTCTTATTCTCTTTTTCTCTTTCATAAAAGAAATTTCTCTTTAATTTCTCTTGGATTTCTCTTTGTAGATTTCTATTACACCTCTATGCACCCTTTTGTAAGTTCAGGCTTTTCAAGGGTTTTTTTTTAATGTCACACCCCACAGAGTGCTCTAGCAGGACAAGGAAGGTTTGGGAAGACATTGCCTTCTTCCGAGCATCTGCAGAGTAAAATTCTGACATTTTGCAGTGCCTCCTCTCCTCTCTCCCCTTTATTCAAATGTCTCGGGGCCAAGCTACAAGTGACAAATGACTCTTGAACGACAAGTGGATCGAGCAGAGAGCAAGTGGAGGGCAAGTGAACAGGGAAGAATACACTTGCCGTTCACTTGTAGTTTGGCCCCCATTTGATCAAAAAGGAATTGATTTGAAACAGAATTCAAATTCCTATAAACAAACAAATGAGAAAACAAGCAAACAACCAAACAAACAAATGAATTGTTGTATTTCAGGGAGAAATTGGGTAAAGAGAAATTAAGAGAATTCCTCTTAGCATCGTTACCTGTCACCTAGGAGCAGTATGTTGAGGGGCATTTTGAGCTGCAGCAAGTTGAGAAAGGTGATCTGTTCAGCTCTGGAGTGCTGGGGGGGGAGGCTTTGGTTTTCCTCATGCACCATTTTCACTAGAGAAAATGGCCAACTGGGGCCTGTTTCCCCCCTTCCCTGGGCTCCCTTACTTTAAAAATCCCTCAAATCTAAGTTTATGTCATGAATATTTCAGGATTACCCTCTAGGGTCTTGGTTTTTCCTAAACTTGGCACATGGGAGGGCATCACCCCTTATTTTTATTGTAGGAAACAGAAATTGAATGAACCTACTTCTTCCCTGTTACAGTGTACTTCCCAAAGATAGCCACAAACATTAGCACAGAAGGTAAGGGTATATAGCTTAATCCATGAGCATGTGAAAGAAAGATATGAGGAAAGTATGACCTTGAAACTTGTGAGAAATTTTTGTAGTATCTCAGCTTACCACTGTCAATATTGTTGTTGTTTTGGCTGCCAGAAAACCCACTAGGCTGCCTTCACACTGTTTCTCTCTGATATTTCAGCTCTGTGCTTGGGAGAGAGCACAGCACTGTAGAAACCGGGGGAAGGCATTCAGTTCTCTGTTCTTCTCCCTCTTCCTTCCCAGCATATCTTTCAGATAAAATGATGACAATTGTTTTCTAAAATGAGCCTTCTCTTTCCAGCATAAATGTAATTGCTAATAAATCTGAATAACTATACCCTGCCCTTCCCACATTGCAGTATTTATTGTGGCGAGGACTGTGCAGATGTATTCTTTGTTGTCAGAAGGAACTTTACTGATGGCATAGTGTAGGTAAGATTCAGCCTCTGTATTGTTTTGTAATATGTGGAATTGACCTCTGCCCCCTCTACACCCACTGTATGCTCTGATAGGATTCTTTTTATTTCCATCCAAGTATGCCTGCTCGAAGCTAAGAGCCACAGTGGAAGGAATTAACTCACTCATATACACTTAAGCTTTTGTGAATGCTACAGAAAAGCTCCTACCCCCGCCCCTTGCCTTTTGTGCATTCAAGAAACAACTTGTTGTAACATTAGGTGTCAATTCCATTAATTCATTTTTACACCCATACAATTTACCTTCGGTCAAAAACCATCCAGAATAACTTCTAGATGGAGCTGTTGGCTGAATACATTTTATATAAACTTAAAAAGAAATTTTCTTCAGGTATTTATCTTCAAGGAGAGCCAGTCAGTATATTTATTACGGTCAGAGACCAAAAGTAATAACATACAACCTACAATCGAGGTAAGTCATATTATTTACAGAGCTGTCCAATAAAATTCCAGAGTTCAGATTCTTAAATATTTAACCTTAAGACCTGAGTTCCCTAAAGCCAAATTGTTAAATACTTAAATTCCTAAAGTTATAAAATATTTAAATATTTCCCCCTATAAAACACTTCCTGATCTGTATGGCCTGTACAGCAAATTTTGCCACCTTTAAATTTATTCCTTGATCCTTGTCGGCTAAAAGTTTATCTAGATAAAATCTATCATTTCTTCCCAGGAACTGATTGTAGACTGGAGTTATGAAGGTTGCTCTAATATTTTGATTGATTGATTGATTGATTGATTGATTGATTGATTGATTGATTGATTGATTGATTGATTGATTGATTGATTGATTGATAAAGCTCACACTCAAAAGTACATGTCCCCTTGTTTCTATCTTCCTGGCTGCACATACGCATACTCTTTTCTCAAGTGTTTGTTTTGGGTATTTACCCTCTATGACCAGTGACAGTAACATATCCATTCTAAGTCAAGGAGAGCCAGTTTGGTGTAGTGGTTAAGAGTGAAGATCTGAAGAACCAGGTTTGACTCCCCACCACTCTGCTTGAAGCCAGCTGGGTGACCTTGGATCAGTCACAGCTTCTTGAAGCTCTCTCAGCCCCACCAACCTCACAGGTGATTGTTGTGGGGATAATAATAACATATACTGTAAACCACTCTGAGTGGGTGTTAAGTTGTCCTGAAGGATGATATATAAATCGAATGTTATTATTATATAAGGATGTGGAAAGAGCTCAATACTGTTACTTCTGTTGAATTTACACTGTACAGTACAGTACAATCGGCAGCATTTCATGAATGTATGTTCTCACATACCCCAGTATGTGAGGTTCCCCACCACTACAGACCTGTGTTGTTGCATGCTGATTAGCAGCCAATTGTTTTAGAAAAGGATGGTCAAACCTGTTGGTTAACCAGTGATGATAGACTTTTTCAAAAAGTTTGTCATTTGGTGTCTGTCTAGGTCCATATTATCAATGTTATTTGGGTATGCATCTCTATTTTGTCATTTTATTAACTGGTCTGACCATCTTTGTCCATAAGGGAGAGTCAGTTTTCCAAAAAGCCCCTCTCTGCTGGTAGTCATAGCCCCAGGGCTCCCCCTAGAAACCAGCGCATTATGGAGCCAGAAGTGCTAGGAAATACCAACTTGTATCAAATTAGAGAAATATGTGTCATCAGATTTATCTCCTCTTTAGGCAGCTAGGAAGGTGGTTTTATTTCTCCCCTATTAGCATTCCCCTCAGAATAATATCAGCATCGTGAGTGGTTGCTTTCCCCCTTGCTTTGCGGACTTTCACATATGTTGGGTAATACAATTTCAATGCAATTTAGTAATCATTTCAACATATGTGAAAGCAGCCCTTGTCTACAGATTTACTTAATCTGCAGTGAAAATAAGCAAACAAATTAAGCACTGTTGTACTTCCACATCTTGAGGCCCTTCCTGCTACTACCCCCACCCCCACCCCAGCTTTGGCTGGGATATGGATGCTCAGGGATCTCTATTCCTACTTGTGTCTGAAGAAGGGAGCTCTGGCTCTCAAAAGTTTACACCCTGAAAATCTTGTTGGTCTCTAGGATGTCACAGGGCTCAGCTCCTTCTTAACAGACAAATGGCAGCTGCTCCACCAGAGTTGATAGTGTATCTTCAATTGTAGGGCACAGACGAACTGATCTTGCAAATGTCATAGCTCATCATACTTCTCCCACTGCAAGTGCAAAAAATATTTTTGTACCCCCTGAATCTAACTGAAACCTCACAGAAGCCAATCAGTGGTTCTTTCCATTAATGTCAATGAGTTTGAGATTTGATTTTTTTTAAAAAACATCAAGTATTTTTTGATTTAAATTACAAACAACGGGCTTCTGTACTTTCTCTCAAGACGCTCAAACAGTCTAATTAAAGATTCTTCTATTACTGTATCTGCTGTTCCCCACCATCCAAATCCTTTGGTATCTCAGTGATGCTTGCAACATAATTGCCTGTGGTTCAGCATGTTCATTAGTTAATTCCCCCAAGACCAATAGATTCATATTACGCTGACCTGCTGATCTGACGATAGTCAACCTTCTCCCCCAAATATTTCCCCACCGACACTTTATCAACTGCAAATGTTAACAAAATCTTCATTAATTTCTAATTGCCTATATGCCTAACACTTTCTTTGTTAAAACATTTTAAAAGCAATATAGATTAGATTGCTTGGAATCCTTATTGATTTAATACACTGTTTGGATTTAACAACATACTTCAATTCTTCCTAGCCTTTCTTTTTCCTAGACATTTTTTTGAAAGGAACTCATATTATTGTTCATACTAAGTGTGGATTGCATTTCATTAAGGGGAAACACAAGGTAAAAGAGAAAAATATATTCTCCATGTTTTATACACTTTAAAAAATACAGGAATTGGCAAAAGTGGTTGACTTTGAGTTGCTGAAAGTAAACCTGTTCAGAAAAAAACTGTCTCTGGAAAAATTACTGTCAAACTTCCCTTTATAACAATGCAAAACATGATATTATTTTTACTGCTACTGTTACTGAAGATTTATTTATTTGGTAGATACTGCAGTTAGGTGCTGTATGAAATACACGGGTTCAGGTCAAGCATCCCACAAAACCATGGCTTATGTTTAACTATGGTTTGTTTGTGAAGCCAGGATTTGGCACACAGATGATTAGTTATATCCTAGTTTGCTCTGACAGGCAGTGACTTACTGGGTTGCAAGGGAGCTCACATGCTCCTGTCACACCCCCGTACACCCAGAAGTGATGTCAGCTCATCTCCGAGAAATGCAAGAGACCCTCTGGTATTAGGGCAAAATGTTATGGTCAAACCATAGACTCTTCCCTAAATGCCAGAGCAATCCCAGCATCCCTGAGTGATGTGCTGACATCACTTCCGGGGACATGGGCAGTGACATTAGAGCATTGCGATGCCTCTCATATTCTCCAATTCCTGCCATTTTATCCCCCCTCCTCTGCAAGCTAAGTGGGGGATCCTCCTCCAGCAGTAGGTATGGCGGTAAGCCAATCAGACAACTGCTTGATTCATTGCACTTTCTTTGTTACCTGAGTGGGCATTGCTAAGAAACAAGCCAGGAATTATCCTGGATTAAGCCAATGGAGTCTAAATTAATATATCATGCAAAATAAAAATTAAGTCCAATTGCGGTTCATAGCCCAGCTTCGGATCCTGGTTTCATTGATCCAAACTAACCATGCTTAGTGAAGCGGCTTATGTTCAGACTATCTCAGTAACCATAGTTTGTTTAATGGAACCATGATTTCATGTTTCAAGTGACAAAATGTCTCTGTTGAAATATTTCCAATGAAACAAAAAAGAGCTCCATAAAAAAATAGTCCAGATGTGTTAGTAGGTTTGCTAGGAACACAGAATCTCACAGTCTGAGACTCTTGGGGCCGAACCTAGCGATTATTACTTCCATAAACCACTAGAAAATAAACCACATGGTTTCAATGAATGCATGGATTAATAAACCAGGTGGCTTTGAAGATACAGGCTATTCACTACACACAGTTTTTTTAAAAAATGTAGCTGAACATTTAGCCCCAGATTATTGCATCCCACCTCCATTGTACATGGAGGGGCCCTTACCATAAGGAAAAAAATCCATAGAAGTCTTAGAAAACCCCTCTTGTGTGTAGTCTAGCTGACAGCCCTGAGATCTCAACCTGATGCCAGAGTTTTGAAAATAAGACCCGAACCTGAGACCTGGCAACCTTTGGCAGTCCAAAAATGTTAGGTGGAAGCAGAAGGTACAGAAAAGAAGACATGCTGATAGTGTGGTTGAAAGGTTTCTAATAAGAGGTGAATTTTTGAGAATGCTGGAGAACTGAGGGAAGAAAATGAAGGGCTTAAAAAAAGAAGACACAAGGTCCTGATCTGTTCTCAGTTCAAAGAAAGGGGCTCACAGACTTACCAACAGGTGAAGCTGCAGCCAGAAGGCAAGGTTGAGGCAGAGGGCAAGTGTTGTCAAGACAAAGGGCACCTGCTAGGAGGAGTGGACAGAGGAGCATAGGAGGGACCTGGCTCCTCTCCAGCAGCCTCTCGTGGCCAGCACTGCCGTTCCTTTGTTCTGTCTTCACAGAAAGTTGCTGCAATGCTATGGCTTCTTTCCCTTTCTGTTTCTGCAAAAAGGGTCCCTACACTGCCACAGAGGGCCAAGCTACACATGACGAATGGCACTTGAACGGCAAGTGGATTGAGTGGAGGGCAAGTGAACAGGGAGAAATACACTTGCAGTTCAAGTGTCATTCGTCATGTGTAGCTTGGCCCAGAGAAAATCAGTACACCTTGGAGTCACTGCTGTTTGCTAGGCCACCTTACATGCTCCTTCTCTGACACTGTCTGGAGTCTTCTCACAGCAGAAAAAGAAGTCAAAGGACTGTACTAACTTCCAGGTTCAAGTGTAGAGCAAGAAGAGGAATCCACATACTGCTGGAAGGATGATATGCAGAGAAGAGAATCTGTAGCATGGTTTGGTGGCTGACTGTAGTAATTGCAACAGTAAGAGGGAGACTTGGTGGGCCTCCTCTGTAAATTTGTGTATCTATTTATATTATTTATAGTCCAACTTCCTCATTGAAACTCAAGGAAGATTACAGAGTACAATTCGATACAATCAACAGCTGGGACATTCCATAAACAATGGGTACAGATTGCAGATATAAGCAATTTGACATGAGATAATAAACAACTATAACAGCCTTTATCGAAGGATCTCTTAGGGCCAAGCTACACATGACGAATGACACTTGAACGGCAAGTGGATTGAGTGGAGGGCAAGTGAACAGGGAGAAATACACTTGCCGTTCAAGTGTCATTCGTCATGTGTAGCTTGGCCCCCAGAACCATTTCCTTATGGTACAGGCCTGTTACCTGTTTATGAAAGTCCTTCTGAATAATTCAGTTTTGCACAGCTTATGGAAAGCCAGGAGAGTGGGAGCTTTCTTGAACTCCTCAGGCAGGCTGTTCCATAAGGTGGGGGCCCTTGCAGAGAATGTGTGCATGGGCAGCTGTTGATATTTCCTACATGCAAGGTGGTACCTGCAGAAGACCTTTTCAGATGAGCTAAACTGACATGGTGGAGCATAGGGAAAGAAGCACTCCTGTTGGGACCAAGGCCATAAAGCCCTTTGTATGTGATAACCAACACCTTGAATTAAGCCCAGTAATTGATGGGTAGCCAATGGAGTGACTGCAAAATGGAAGTAATATGCATGGTCCACATAGCTACAAATAATAACTGGGCTGTGGCATTCTGCACCTACCAGCTTGAAATGTGCTTACAATCACAACTTTAATCAACTTCTGTTCCCATGGTCAGGGAATATGCATGTTAAGCATTTCTACCTTATTCAGTGCACATAAAAAGTACACTTTCAGTCTGAATTTTTTTGCACTGAATATATGGTCATTTTTAGGACATATATGTTTGCTCATTTAATACCAAAATGATAATGTCATGTACTAATTATTAACGTAATCTTGGAGGTTCTAAGTCTAAAGGGCTGACTGACAACTTTTTGATTTTAAATGTCTTGTAAGGGGACAGCTGCTGTTGTGTATCCCAATATTTGCAGATAATTGTAGGTTGTATAAATGAAGCCTTAAGGCTATAGAAGTTTGTGTAAGTGATTTGAATCTCCAGGAGCTCTGAGTAAATATCAGCTCTCTGATGGGGTAATTTAAGAGGATCAGTTAATAACAGAAATGGGTCTGCTTATCTTTGGATATCTGCTAGATTGGATTTGAATGAGGAAAATATTGAAACCAGATAAGGAACCTTATGAAGTTGTTCCGTATTTAGAAGGAAAAATAAAATGCACATCCAGAATTCTGTTCGGACTAACTTTGGCTTCGTACAGAAGTATGGGCTCTCATAACAAATGTTGGTGTTTTATCAGGTTTGTGGCACTGAAATCATCCAGAATGTATGGCTGAAACAGAATGCAAAGTGCCCCTAGAAAAATAAGTCCTGTACCCATGATGAATGCATGCACCTAACCAAAGAGCAGGAGTAAGCAGACATATGCCCATTTATCATATGTGGATATAGCAACTATGCAAAATGGCTGTGGGCTCCATCCCTCTGATAAGAAACACCTTAAAAGTGGCATTCCGGACTACTAGAACTTATGGATTGTATCCACCTGTAGGTGTTGTGACCACATGAGATGAATGGAGACAGTTGTAGGTAGAGCCAGTGTGTTCATTCATGGGCAGGGCCAGCCTGCTGGCTTTTTCTCTTCCTTTATGTATGCTGGTTTTGAAAGAGGAAGAGTAATGCTGTTCCTTTCTCAGAAAATTAGAATTACAGAGAAGTCAGGGATCTGTTTATCCTTTGCTCTTTGCTGCCCTGGCACTATCCTTTGCTGTATAGATTGCTATTCTCAGGACTTCCTCCTTGTGGCACCTTATCTTCTCTTTTTCTCAATCTTCAGCTTTCCTCACCATCTTGAGAGATGGATGCAGGACTTGTCTTGCAATCCACTGACATCCTTAGACTAGATAGATAGAGATTCCCCTCTCCTCTTTCCTATCAAATATGGAGCTCCTGCGATAAAGAACTTTCATTTATTTTCTAAACCTTAACTAAAGCTCTGAATATAAGTTTGTTTTCTCTCTCCCATGCACGCCTACCCACACAAAGCTGAATACTGCTTGAAGGTTATGCTTTTTCATCAGCTTTCCCATCTGATCAGTAATTCCTTTGATATATGGCAAAAAGACTTTCCCTGTAGGAGACTGTTTTTCCTTGGTTGTTTGATTCATCCTGGGTTTGATTGCTCTTTGGATTTCATTTCTGGAGTAGCCATTTGCCTGAAGTGCGTATTCAGACGCACCCGAAAAATACAACAGATGCTACGATCAGCAAAAGACAGTAGAGACCCCCTCACCTCTACAGGAGTATACCGTATACCCTGCAGCTGTGGACAAGTTTACATCGGGACCACAAAGCATAGCATCCAGACAAGAATAAAAGAACATGAAAGACACTGCAGACTTGGACAACCTGAAAAACCAGCAGTGGCTGAACATAGCCTAACTCAAACAGGGCACAGTATCTTATTCCAGGACACCAAAATACTGGACAACACTTCCAACTACTTTGTCAGACTGCACAGGGAAGCCATTGAAATTCACAAGCATAAGCAAAACTTCAACAGGAAAGAAGAAACCTTAAGAATGAACAGATCATGGTTTCCAGTTCTGAAAAACACTAGGCTAACAAAACACTCTATACCCGACAATAGCCCTGCAGAGAAGATTAGCACATCAAGCACCAATCCATATGCAAAAGAACCTCTTCAGGATACAGTGAAGCCTCCCGCCATTAGCATTCCACACCCTGGGAAAATCTTACAGGATGACTCAGCTCAACCCCACCCCTCCTGAGTAGATATAAATGACCTGCCAACATCTTTTCCACACTGTGACACTGAGAGATCTCTGTCTTTTGGAGCTACACCTCTGAAGATGCCAGCCACAGCTGCTGGCGAAACGTCAGGAACTACAATGCCAAGACCATGGCAATACAGCCCGGAAAACCCACAACAACCATCGTTCTCCGGCCGTGAAAGCCTTCGACAATACACCATGTATCATTTGTTTTGCATGCAGAAGTTCTCATGTTCAAAGCCCAGTTGAAAAGGATCAGACAGTTGGCAATGTTAAAGGCATTGTCCTAAGATCTGGGAAAGCTTCTGCCCATCAGATTAGACAACACTGACCTTGTAGACTAATGGTCTGCCTCAGAGAGCCCTTCTACCAAATCTGTGTTCTAGATAATAAAATGCGATTTGACACATAGTATGGGCTGACCAATTCTCCACTACTGCTATAATTGTGTTTCTGAAACTGTAACCTTTGATACAGCAGTTATAGTTGCAACACCAATGGCATTAAGATTCTCTCCATTGGCTTTTTGGAGATGTGGTCTGCATCCAACGTGGAAATAGTAATGAGATTTTAAAACTTTCATTAGACTGAATATAAGAATGATTGTAATCATTAACGAGGAAAAGAATGTAATATACCATTCAATCATATAAATGGCATCGCACAATGGTTTTAGATTAATGAATTTAAGCAATCACATTTACAGGAAATGAAGAGAATGAGTTTCGTTATATCACACAATATTGCCTTGATTTTGTAAGGACGTCTCACATGCCGAAAAAGCCGTCTGCAGGTGGATTATCCTTCTAGATGTAACCCAAGCACTTGACAAAAGTGGGTGTCCAATACATCTTCATATTGCAACCAGTCCCTTGGTCACATATGTGACAAGAGTCTAACAATCAAACTAGATGTGATATGGAGAGATCTGGGATTAGAATCTCGTCCAATTCTTTAAACTGCTGGGGCGAGCAGAGATTCAGATTGGAGGCATGGCAATGGACAATGAAAATTCAGCGCTTCCAATGTTCTGTTCCCCAATGCGAATTCCTTCCCAGAGCTACCTTTTGCTCATGGAGGAAAACATTCAAACACAATAGGAGTACATGTAGGCTTTTCCAGAAGGGGAAATAAGCAATTTCCAGAGGTGATTTGCATCAGGAAAACAGTAGGGAGAATTAACCCTCTTGCATCAGTGCCACTGCCTGATCTGAAGGCCCCCTCACACCTAATTGCACACCTGGTGGATCACACCAGTTTACTCTTCCCTTCCCTCCATCTTTTGGTGAACCACATTGTCAAGAATGCTAGAGCCAAATGTTTGTTGCAAGGGAAGAGTGGGGGGGTAACCTTTGTTGGCAGTAAAGTGTGCATAGCATCTACTGCACTGAGAGAATCTTTGAATTAGAAAGTATGAAGACTAGAGATGTGCACGAAATGGGAAAATTCAATGAGCCGCAATTCATGGTTCATCAGTTTTCACGAACCACAAACCACCAACTTCCACAAACTTGCTCCAGTTCCAGAAGGGGAGCTAAGCTGGCGTGGGGCATTTGAAACTGACAGCACCCCTTCTCCTGCTGCGAGCGAGCAGCAGGAGAAAGAGCTTTCAAACACCCCACACTCCCTTCACCCGATGCAATTTGAAAATGACAGTGCCCCTTCTCCTGTCATGAGTGAGTGGTAGGAGAAAGGGAGCTTTCAAACGCCCCACACCGGCTTCACCCATGCATTGGGTGAAGCCAGCATGGGGCGTTTTAAACTGACATCTTTTCCTTCCGCGTCTTTTCCTTCCGCGAGCTAGCAGCAAGAGAAAGGGAGCTTTCAAATGCCCGATGCATCGGGTGAAACCAGCATGGGGCATTTTAAACTGACAGTACCCCATCTCCTGCAGCGAGCAAGCAGTAGGCGAAAGGGAGCTTTCAGACGCCCCACACCAGCTTCACCTGATGCATTGGCATGGCGTGGGGCATTTGAAATTGAAAATGCTCCTTCTCTTGCCACTTTCAAATTTCCCACCTCACTGCTTTTTTCTCCTATGGGAGGTGAAGGAGGGAACCCTCCTTCCCGTCACATTGAGTAAAAAAGGAACTTGAAAATGAACCAAACGAACTGGCAGACCAGTTCGTGGAAGTTACTGAAAAATGTGCTTTCATGAACCACCAGTTGGCGAATCATGAACCGGCCTGGTTCGTGATGAACTTCAGTTCGTATTTCAGTTCAGGCCCATCTCTAATGAAGACAAAACATAAGGAGAGTATACAAAGATATAAAATGAAAAGGGAATCAGACTAGATTTCACAGGGTCAAAACTGACACAGTTTAAAAGATAAGTTATTAGAATCTCACATGATTAGAATTCTTTTACTAATTAGGATCCCCTGCAGCTGCAGACTAGAGTCCAGGGAATTGTTTAATCTGATTTTTAACCCTTTCCTCCCATGCTGTTTCCTTGATCTATATTGACACTGACTGCAAACTAAATTTTCTATCAGCAGAAGGTCATTTTCCTGCCTCCCTCCTCTTGCTGCAGCCCACTGATCTCAAGAACATGCCTTTTCTGGGAAACAGGCAGCACTAAAGAATGACAAAAGGGAGTTCTGCAGCAAGGGGGAAATCTGTGGAAATCACATGTGACTTGAATTGAGTCATGGATGCCTGACCCAACTCAGTCACACTTTCACACGTGGACTAAACTTTAAATACTTCTCTGTCAGGCCATGTGGATCTGAACCCTCTGAGTGAGGAGGGGCTTCAGGCTTTCCTTCTGCACCATTTCCCCCAGTAGAAACAGCCATGGAAGGGGGGATGTTGTCCATCTCAAGGAGCCTGAAAATTGGGTTGGGGACCTCTGCCCCAACTTGTGTCACACATAATGAGTATTTTGGCTCTCAGTCTCACCCAGGTCCCTTCCTTAGTACAACTCCTGCTCCACCAGTCTTTTGCCCATGAAGATCCCATAATGCCCCAGCACAGACATTTCACAAAGGGGACTGAGTGCATGTGTGACTAATGACAGGCCAGCTGACTAGAATCAGCTTCTGCTTAAGTGAGTAAGAACTGGTTATTAGGAGCCCTTGGAGAGCTAAGAAAGAAGCACAGTTGAGGAGAAAACCCTTTTAACCTAGTGATGGCCCAGCCTTTTCCGACTTTCCTTGTATCTATTGACAAAGATAGTATGGAGCCGCCGTCAGGGAAGGACTGAAATATCAATATCAGACTGAGAGTCTGACTTGGGATAAACGGCTGCTGAAAAGCAGGAAATGAGTTAAGTCTCCTTGCAAAAGGCCTTTCAATATAGTGAAGGAAGATTACTAATCGGGAGGAGACTGAAGGAGATCTTGAAGGCATAAAGGCTTCATGCAAGAAAGACTTTGGCAGAGCATCTTAAGACCAGGAACAAATGCAACTACTTCAGCTCATCCGTGATGAACTCTGTCTTGTTCTGCAGGCGGCTGTGAAGAGACTGGATCAATCATCTGAGTGTCCTTGGTGCATGTTAACAGCTGGGGAGAAGGAGCGGGTCTTTGTTTAAAAGGCTGCTTTAGCTCAGCTTTTCGTTAGGAATAAATTGAGTGATTAAATGAATCTGCTTAAAGCATCAATGTATTCCCTTCCAAAGTATCTGAATCTGAAGTATCTGAATCTATAATGTATCCTGTTGACTCTACCTCTCTGAACACAGTAACCCTCTGGTTCAGAGGTCTCCAAACTTTGACTCTAAGCAATGCCTAAAGAAGGCCGCATCTTAAATCAAAATGAAACAAAAATATTAACTTACCTATTTAGATCAACGGTAAATATTCAGAGGTCACTGAAGAAATGTTAACTTGAATGCAATCCATTTTGGAACAATATTTTATTGTCGAATCCTTTATCTAGCTACACATACTTACCTAGTCAGTCAAATCAAAAAGAGTCCAGTAGCACCTTTAAGACTAACCAATTTTATTTTAGCATAAGCTTTCGAGAATCAAGTTCTCTTCGTCAGATGCCTGATACAGAGACTGGTCAAACACAGAAGAGCAGAGGGAAGAGGCAATTGGGGGGGAGGGGGAGGGAGCAATCAAAACATTCCTTTGCTAGTATATGTAAACATCTCCTTTTGGTGTGTGTATCAGTTGGCTTCAAAGGAGTTTGCCCTGTTAGTTTGTAGAAGCCAAACAGCTAGACCATCCAATTCCAATGCAGTATGGGCCTTCGATAACCACAGCTCTCCCTGCCAGATGCATCTGACAAAGAGATCTGTGGTTCCCGAAAGCCCACGCCAGGTACCACTGAGCTCCCCCAGACCCCACCTCTGTAAAGGAAATCTGTTACCTGTGGTAATGTGATAACCATTCATAGTCCCTATTCAGTCCCAGCTTGACAGAGTCAAATTTGCATATGAATTCCAGTTCAGCAGCCTCCCGTTGGATTTTGTTTTTGAAAGGTTTCTGTTGAACTACAGTGACCTTTAAGTCTTTGATGGAATGTCCTGGTAGATTGAAGTGTTCTCCCACTGGTTTCTGGACGTTTCCATTTCTAATGTCAGATTTGTGTCCATTTATTCTTTTGCGTAGAGGTTGGCTGGTTTGTCCAATGTACAGAGCAGAAGGACATTGTTGGCACATGAGGGCATATATCAGATTGGAGGATGAGCAGCTGTAAGAGCCAGAGACACTGTAGTTGATGCCATTGGGTCCTGTAATTGTATTCCCTGGGTAGATATAGGGGCAGAGCTGGCATCTGGGTCTGTTGCAGGGCCTGGTACCTGTGCTGGTGACTCTGCTGGCCGATTCATGGTTGTGAGTGAGAAGTCGTTTAAGGTTGGGGGGCTGTCTGTAGGCAAGGAAAGGTCTTCCACCCAGGGCTTCTGAGAGAGAGGTATCATTTTCCAGGATGGGTTGTAGCTCACTGATGATACGTTGGATGGGTTTGAGCTGGGAGCTATAGGTGACAACCAGTGGTGTTCTGTTGTTAGTTCCTTTAGGTTTGTCCTGGAGTAGGCTGTTTCTGGGTACTAGTCTGGCCCTGTTGATTTGTTTCTTCACTTCATTTGGTGGGTACTGTAGTCCCAAAAATGCTTGTTGTAAATCTCTTAAGTGTGAGTCTCGGTCGAGAGCATTGGAGCAGATACGGTTGTAACGTAAGGCTTGGCTGTAGACAATAGACCGAGTGGTATGTTTAGGGTGGTAGCTGGAGGCATGTAGATATGAGTATCGGTCTGTTGGTTTCCGGTATAAAGTGGTATTTATTCGTCCATTATGTAGTTGTACAGTGGTGTCCAGGAAGTGTACCTGTTGTGTAGAGTGGTCCAGGCTTAGGTTGATAGTAGGGTGAAAGTTATTGAAGTCTTGATGAAATCTCTCAAGAGCTTCCTTCCCATGGGTCCAAATGATGAAGATGTCATCCAGGAATCTTAAGTATAGTAGTGGTTCCAGTGGATGGGAGTTGAGGAAGCGTTGTTCCAAGTCCGCCATGAATATGTTAGCATATTGTGGTGCCATGCGTGTGCCCATGGCTGTGCCATTAATCTGTAGATATAAGTTTTCACCAAATTCAAAGTAATTGTGAGTGAGTACGAAGTGACAAAGTTCAGTGGCGAGGTGTGCTGTGGTTTTGTCCAGGATAATATTCCGTATGGCTTGCAGTTCATCCGCATGTGGGATATTGGTGTACAAGGCCTCCACATCCATGGTTGCTAGGATGGTGTCATCAGGTAGGTTGTCAATGGACTGTATTTTCCTGAGGAAGTCAGTGGTGTCCCGTAAATAGCTGGGTGTGCTGGTGGCATAGGGCCTGAGGATAGAGTCCATGTATCCTGAGACTCCTACCGTGATAGTGTCTCTTCCTGAGACGATGGGGCATCTATTACCTAGTCAGTGTGATTTTTGTGGCTGTTTTTTGTTAACCAAGGCATTAATTTCCAACTCAAAGTTTGTGACAGACACCCTTAAAATGTTGTGTAAATGTTCATCTGTAAGTGACCTACACATGGATTTCAAAATTTTCATCCTGGAAAAAATTGGTTCACAGATGAATGTGGTGCCAAAGACCATGACATGCCTGCAGCAAATTTCTTTAGGTTGATAAATATATCAGGTAGACCACAATAGAAATCTAACAGAATATGTTTTGTAAATGTCTTTGTGATGATCACTGGCTTGCAAATCAATTTATTCTGAAAAAAGTTATTTGCATCTTCTGGCGCTACTTCAAATGGATTCTGAAACATTCTTATTTCCTTTTTATGCTTACAGCAAGCAGAGAATCTGTTCTGGAATTCCACCTGCAATAGGTTCAGTGCTTTGACATGTCTTTCAGCATTGAATTGTAAATTCCCGTCCTCCTCAAATTTTATTGTATTTATTTATGATTTTCGATTTTTATTCCTCCCTCCCCACATTTCCAGCAGGTTCAGGGTGGATCATTAGTTCATTGCAGCATGAGAAGTTTGAAAAGTTACTTTCAATAACTTGCTTCACAGAAATGTTTAGTTTTGCTTCAAAAGCTTTCAATTCAGAATACATGGCACACACACGCTTTTCTTTTCCCTGCAACTTTAGATTCAATGTGTTCAGATGCTCTATGATATCAGTTAAGAAAGCCAGATCAAAAACCCATCCAATGTCAGAAAGTATTTCTTGACCTTTTCCTTTTTCCTTGATGTCACTTCCAAGTATGTACAAGGAAGTTATGCATTGGTGTCATCTGCTATCAGTTTCCTGATCTTGGCCCCCCCCCCCCCAAGCTCTCTCTATTACTCAGTGCAAAATGGGGGGAGTGGCATCGGACAATAAAGTAGTATCACTTCTGGGTAAAAACTATACACACCTGGGAAATTCCTAGGGCATAAACCAATGTTTTGATGTCACTTTTGGGTACATACAAGGGAGTTATGCCACTAAGGGCCAAGCTACACATGACGAATGGCACTTGAATGGCAAGTGTATTTCTCCCTGTTCACTTGCCCTCCATTCAATCCACTTGCCGTTCAAGTGTCATTCGTCATGTGTAGCTTGGCCCAGAGTCACCTGCTGTCAGTTTCCTGTATTTCCACCTCCCCTCAATGCTCCAGCTTGCAACCAACCAAACTGAACATAACAGGTATTATAGCCTTGGAGATGGATGGCAACTCTCCCTCTTCCATTCCCAGTTAAGAAGCCAAACCAGAAGTTTCCACAAGGTTCTAGTTAGGATTGCAAGCTTTATAGATGGTCCCTTTAATTATACCTTTTATTCTAAGCAAATGGAAATTATTTTCTTGATGCCATGGAAAACTTCTGCTAATGTCTGCAAATCAAGCTACTTTTTAATGAATAAAAGTAGCTAGGTCAGTTCTCTAATGATCAGTTGATATTCCATCTATGGAGGCCTGCCATACATGGCTATGTTTACCTTGAAAGAGAGCAAAGCAGGCACATTGATGGAATATTTGAGAGAAAAGCTTTGCAACTTTCTCTATCAGATTCAAGAAAACCAAGGAAAACTCCTCTTTTGTAAGTTTTTTTCCCCCTGTTGGGGTTGGACAAACATTCATGCACAAAACATTTACAGTACAATTTAAATTGTACCATTCTCTTACAAAGGGAATTCAAGGGAGAAATGAATGTGAAATTACTGAATTAGAATTTGCTGACAAATTCACAACAATGTACCCCTCCCAGGTTGTTGTGGGTTTTCCGGGCTGTATTGCCGTGGTCTTGGCATTGTAGTTCCTGACGTTTCGCCAGCAGCTGTGGCTGGCATCTTCAGAGGTGTAGCACCAAAAGACAGAGATCTCTCAGTGTCACAGTGTGGAAAAGATGTAGGTCATTTGTATCTACTCAGGAGGGGTGGGGTTGAGCTGAGTCATCCTGTGAGAGTTTCCCAGGGTGTGGAATGCTAATGGCAGGAGGCTTCACTGTATCCTGAAGAGGTTCTTTTGCATATGGATTGGTACTTGATGTGCTAATCTTCTCTGCAGGGCTATTGTCGGGGATAGAATGTTTTGTTAGCCTGGTGTTTTTCAGAACTGGAAACCATGCTCTGTTCATTCTTAAGGTTTCTTCTTTCCTGTTGAAGTTTTGCTTATGCTTGTGAATTTCAATGGCTTCCCTGTGCAGTCTGACAAAGTAGTTGGAAGTGTTGTCCAGTATTTTGGTGTCCTGGAATAAGATACTGTGCCCTGTTTGAGTTAGGCTATGTTCAGCCACTGCTGATTTTTCAGGTTGTCCGAGTCTGCAGTGTCTTTCATGTTCTTTTATTCTTGTCTGGATGCTACGCTTTGTGGTCCCGATGTAAACTTGTCCACAGCTGCAGGGTATACGGTATACTCCTGCAGAGGTGAGAGGGTCTCTACTGTCTTTTGCTGATCGTAGCATCTGTTGTATTTTTCGGGTGGGTCTGAATACTGCTTGAAGGTTATGCTTTTTCATAAGCTTTCCCATCTGATCAGTAATTCCTTTGATATATGGCAAAAACACTTTTCCTGTAGGAGACTGTTTTTCCTTGGTTGTTTGATTCATCCTGGGTTTGATTGCTCTCCGGATTTCATTTCTGGAGTAGCCATTTGCCCGAAGTGCGTGGTTTAGATGGTTAATTTCCTCATTGAGAAAGTGCGGCTCACATATCCATCTTGCACGATCCACTAATGTTTTCATTATGCCTCTTTTCTGTCGGGGGTGGTGATTGGAGAAGAAACCTTAAGAATGAACAGAGCATGGTTTCCAGTTCTGAAAAACACCAGGCTAACAAAACATTCTATCCCCGACAATAGCTCTGCAGAGAAGATTAGCACATCAAGTACCAATCCATATGCAAAAGAACCTCCTCAGGATACAGTGAAGCCTCCCGCCATTAGCATTCCACACCCTGTAAAACTCTCACAGGATGACTCAGCTCAACCCCACCCCTCCTGAGTAGATACAAATGACCTACATCTTTTCCACACTGTGACACTGAGAGTGCTACACCTCTGAAGATGCCAGCCACAGCTGCTGGCAAAACGTCAGGAACTACAATGCCAAGACCACGGCAATACAGCCTGGAAAACCCACAACAACCATCGTTCTCCGGCCGTGAAAGCCTTCGACAATACCCCTCCCAGGGCTTAACAGGTTACATGGAATTCCTTACTCATTATATCACACTATAAGAGCAAGAGGAAAGTAGGAGTTACAGTGGTGAACTAGCATCTGGAGACTCAGGGCCAAGCTACACATGACAAATGACACTTGAACAGCAAGTGGATTGAGTGGAGGGCAAGTGAACAGGGAGAAATACACTTGCCGTTCAAGTGTCATTCGTCATGTGTAGCTTGGCCCTCAAGTTCAAATCCTCACTGCACCATGAAAGCTTGCTGGGTGATCCTGGGCCTGTTTGCTGTCCCTCAGCCTAACCTACTTCACAGGGCTGTTGCAAGGATAAAATGGACCCCGTCTCCCCACCCCGCGGCCGCAAACCAAATGCCCGGTAAGTCGGGTGCTCGCGCATCTGATGGCTCACAAAAATGTATGCTTGAATAAAGTTTGTTAGTCTTTAAGGTGTCTCTGGATTCTTATATTACAATTTCAGATTTTGATCCAAAATCGCCTTCTTCCCTCCATGGGTTTATGTGTACTGCTTACCATTTGTGATCCAGTCATGATCCAAGGTCATGTTCACACAAAATTATAGACCAAATTTTAGACAAAAATTTAGTAGGTGGGGCTGAGATGGAAGGGGGTGGAATGTATTGTGAAAACTTGATTGGCAGTGTGTCCCGCCCATAATTGTATATTAAGGATTGCATACAGACTAGTGCACATTCCTCTCCGCCAATGTTTCTCACATATGGCTTGTTTATGCATTGCT
Source organism: Eublepharis macularius (assembly GCF_028583425.1). Classification (NCBI taxonomy): domain Eukaryota; kingdom Metazoa; phylum Chordata; class Lepidosauria; order Squamata; family Eublepharidae; genus Eublepharis; species Eublepharis macularius. The sequence continues at coordinate 35,868,904 of NC_072792.1, read as the reverse complement.
GTTTTTACTTGGTAAATATACTTGATGCCTATTGTCAACAGTCATTAGGATCATTTACACCTTGTTTATTCAAGTATGTACTTTGCCATGCTGTGTCCTAGAAATTGATGATGCACACATAAATGATGCTTATTTTGCAGAATGAAGGATAACAGAAGTCAGGGATGTTCAACTATATTATATTACATTTCCTTTTTCCACGCACTTCCCCCATTTAAAAAAATAAATAAACAGCATGGCCTTAAATTGTATGTTTCAAATGTAGGATAAATCAAGTGTATAGTCTTTAGAACAGTAATCTGAATAATTCAGTTTAAAGGAAGCATCCTTGTTAGATGAACACTTTTGCCTATTCTAAATGAGAAGATTTCATGCCCCCATTGTTTGAAGGAGAGATCTGAAAAATATGCATTTGGCTCCCTTTGTGGAAGGGTTTTATCCATGCCACGTAAAATGAATGTGGCTATTAAGGAAGAGGGTTGGCTTAGATGCAGTGAGAATTTACCTTGCTTCCCCTGCTCAGGTTGCCAACTAGTCAGAAAAATAGAATGGCTTGGCCCACTCTTGTGGCTTTTAGCAGGAGATAAATATGTAGACAGTGCCAAAGGAAGCATTCTCATAGCAAGGAGACCACTTTTATCACCTGCGAATGTCTACAAATCAAAGTGCTGTTAATGGTACAGGAGCAAGGAGTGATAAAATGTTGGCAGCCCTTCACATTTTGCTTGGCATTAAAGACAATTATGTACATAGACACAGGAGCAGAAGCGGGGGGAAGTTGGCAAGCCTTTCTGCTCTGCTTGAAATTAAATGCAGGAGTCAGTCAATGGGTATGCTGTAACATCTGTTTGATGTATAACTCACACTGGGTTGGATCCAGTCACCTTTTTCTAGCTTCACTATTCTCCTTCCAACCCACCCACCCCATCCCATGTGGCTTTTGTCCATGCAGGTCCCATGATCCTCAGCATTGTCTTTCCTAGCGGTCAAAAGAAAAGCCACTATCTGTTTTTTGCCACTAGAAAATTTGGCTGGATCTTACTATAATTTTTGTTAATATAGCACACATATACACTATTTTCCATACATGCAGAAAGCTCTAAGGCATGGCTATGCTAACAATAACAGTGTGCTTATATAACACCCTTCTGGACAGGTTAGTGCCACACTCAGAGCAGTGAACAAAGTCAGTGTTATTATTATTCCCAATAGAAGGCTCCAAGCAGACTGCAAATTAAAATCTCATCCATACCTTAGAAACAGAATAACCATAGCCTTGGAGATGTATTACAACTCCTTCTTATCGCATTAGTGCCATTCAATTCATCAAGCAGTATAGAAGTCCAATCAACTTTTAAAAGCCCTCTTTAAAAAGTTCCATTTTAATCGGCTTCCTAAAACAAGCTTCTAATGGATCTTCTTGTCATGTGACTCCTCTGGGAAGCTAGAATAGCGAGTGTTAAAAGAGAATTGCACACAAATAAGGTGTTACAGTTTCTGCTAACATTTGAGATTTCTTGCTTCCCCCCAAAAATCACACTTACATCTGCTACATGCATTGGATCCAACTAATTTTTTTTTTGTTTTTGTCTTGCTCAATCTCACCCAATTCTCCTCTTTATTGCAACCCCCATTCCACATAACTTCCGCACAGGTCCCATGTATACATAATGGAGATCATGTCATTACATAAAACTCTTCTACTTAAATTCATCCTTCCTACTTTACGAAGTTTTTTTAAAAATAATAATAATAATAACAATGGTTCTTTGACATAAAGGTTGCTTTCTACCTTAGCATCTGAACATTTTATTTGGAGCTTCCATGTGATAAGATGCTGTAACTGTCCTCTTTACAAGTTTTTTCCTATCCACACTAAGTTCTTTCCTAAACCTGCATTACTCCGATTTAGTTGGAAAGCATGCTACCAATCATGTTGTTATGCTGTCTGAAAGAAATGGTGTGTATTTGTCTGCCTTACAGCACCAGTTGCCCCAAACCAGCCCTTCTGGGATGCCATTTTCCCACCATTTTTTTCCTTGCCATACCACCACAGGACTTTTTATAGACTTAAAAAAAAAAAGAACCTTGTAATTGTTTGTCAGTGTGCTATAGTACAATAACAGTATAGCTATCTACTGATGCCTAGTCTATTTACATTTCAGTTTTTAGTTCCTCTGAGTTCCCTGCTTTCACTTTTTGAAAATGAAGCTTCTGGTCCTTTTTGTTGTGAAGATATAAAGGGGAAAGGTGCAGGCAGTATTTGTTCAGATTTCCTGTAAAGGTATGGGGAGGGAAAGCTCCAAGATGGCTGAATTGTATAGAAATCATGTTAGTGTTTCCAACACCATCATGCAGTGTTTTTTTCTGTATACCAAGTTGTTGTTTTTTTTAAACCCTAAATGTGCAGATAAGGACTTCAGGTTCAGGGATACTATTCATAGCACACGAAGAAGAAAAAAATGAGTGGCAAGTCCCCACAGTGTAACACACATGGAAGGGATTTATTTATTTATTTTACAGATGGAGGAGAGAGCACAAAAAAGAAGTTACATCTCTAATATATATATGCCGCTGCATTTGGAGTGCTATCAAAAGCAAAAATGGTCCAAAGAGTACTTGCCATGTGGGGCACCAACCTTTCTTTTAATTTATTTTTATAGTTATACTCTACTTCTCTCCGCAGTGGGCCTCCAAAGCAGCTTACAACCTCATTCTCCATTCTAAATTCTCCTCTGTTTCCTGAAGGTTTCTTGTTGTTCAATGCAGATATTGTAATGTATGTATTTAGGGGAAATGTCACATAGATAATATTTGAAGGAATTGGGCTTCAGCTATGTCCACATGCAAACTGCATTATCTTTTTTTCCTCTCATATCTGTTCTAAGAGTCACAATTAAATTAGTGCACTAAGATTTATAGTAGACAGGTGTCCTCAAATTTTCACAAAAACCGCCCGGATTCTTTGTTCTGATATTAACATCCAAATTATGGCTTCAGTAGTGATAATGAGATAACCTGAGCAGGAAGCGGGCAGAAGATCTGACACGTTTGTCATCATGCTGTTGGAAGGAGACTGTTGTGCTGAAAGGTATGACTGCCAAAATAATGAGGTGATCTTTGATGAAACTGCAGGGGAATTGGGCTTTTAAGAGGGAAAAGAAACAAGGCGAACCGCTTTCTTAGGCTAAACACCTTCAAAAACACCTAAGCATCTACGATCAAAAACAGCAGATGTGGCTTGTTTGTTCATGTGGGACTTTGATTCAACAATAATGCAGTTTCACATTATTTTGCGTCCATGAAGTCCTGCTTGATCTTACCCGCTCTTCAGTCTTCTGCAGCCCAAGAATAGCAAGAAGCCTAATTCTGTCACTCCTGTCTGTGGTTTAGATCAGGAGATTTAGACTGGAGAAAAATGCTTATACATATGTATATTCCGTCAAGTTGCAACCGACTTATGGCTACCTCAGCAAGGGACTTTCAAAGCAAATCAGAAGAAGAGGTGGTTTGACAGTGCCTTCCTCTGCAGAGTCTTCCTTGGTGGCCGCCTTTCCAAGTACTGACCCTGCATAGCTTCTGAAGTCTGACAAGATCAGGGCAATTTCCACGCGTCTTACCTTTTGCTGGCGCATCACGGAAGACAGCATCTTCGTGTGCGAAGTTGCGCCAGGAAGACGCTGTTATTGCAGAAGACAACATCTCGTGCAATAGCAGCGTCTTCCTGGTGCGATTTCACGTGAAGACTGTCTTGCACGATGTGCCGGCAAAAGGTAAGACATGGAAATGGTCCAGGCTAGAGCATGCCACCTTCCCTAAAATGCTTATAAAGATTGCAATACAGTATGGAAAACATCATCACTTTGTGCTTGCACCAGTACTCAGCATAAAATCAACACTGTTCCTTACAATGGTGTAGATTTTCCAGCCCCCTCCAAAGGATTTGAAAAGTTCCCCAGAATGCTCCTTCTTCACTACCATCTAATAATCAACAGCTTGGATCCCGTTAATGAGTTATGTGCTTACTAAATAGTCTCTGCAGCAGAACATGCTTCCTCTGCCACTTGCACAAGAACAGGGGTTTTCAGTGCGCAAGGGGAGTTTTTAGCAGGAGAGCAAGCTCACTGTGGGCAGAGACTGTCTAGCATGCATTGGACTTGTTCACAGGTTCCAAGCCCATATCTTCAATTCAAATAACCTCCTTTTTCATGAGAAGGGTGTCATGAATGAGCCAGGATACCTGGGTCTAGGGGGAAGAAACAGTGCTGTCTGTTTGAAGGTGACAAAGGGTCCTCTCAGAGGCCTTTGGTCTGCACACAGCTGACCTGCCACTCTGTTAACGGAATTGGTCTCCCTGAGAGTAAGAGAATTTGTGGGGGAATTAGCAAGCAAGGAAGACAGCTTTGCAAGGGGCCGGTAACTATGAGATCTTGTGAGCCAATGTCTATGAGGATCTATTCCTCTAGAGAACCCTTTCAATAAGCAGGCAGATGTTCAATCAAAAAGGGTTTTTTATTTAAAATATTACAGATAAATTGCACACAAAACACACAGCGCGCACACACAGAGCTAACTAGAAAAGAACAGGGAGGGAAGTTGGAGAGAGTTGCAGAGTTGGTTTTATGGTTACCAGGTCCAGAAGATTGAGAGTGTCCAAGGGAGAGCAGCTTCAGTGACCAGTACTTCATGGCAAGAGGGAGAAGGGCTCGGAGACATGCCATCTGAGGGCATGTGGAAGGTCCAGAACATACACACTGAGCACATGGCAGGACAGTCATATCTACTGTGTAACATGCCCTGAGGCAGGATTGAGCATCTCCGCACTAAAACAATGCCTTAATGGTTCTTCCCAGGGTGGGACAAAGGACTGGGGAACTGTCTCCAGGGTGAGACAACAAGGCTGGTGAACTGTCTCCAAGGTAGGACAATGAACTAGGAAGGTTTGATTAGGTCTTCCTGGGAGGAACTATAGGTATAAAAAGATTATTTGATGACCCATGATGGCTGGATGGGTGAGGCTACAATAAGAGAGTGGGTAAAGGGTAGAATTGGCAAGGTGTGTGAATGGATTCATCCAAGTACCTCTAGAGACCTCCATTGTTCTACGGTTATGCACAAACTCCGGGGTGTGGGGCTAAGGGCCAAGCTACACATGACGAATGACACTTGAACGGCAAGTGGATTGAGTGGAGGGCAAGTGAACAGGGAGAAATACACTTGCTGTTCAAGTGTCATTCGTCATGTGTAGCTTGGCCCTAAGTTAGTCTTACTTCTCTTCTCACATTCCAGTACTTTTCCATTTCCTGCCTAGCCAAGCAGCTTGTCTGTGTTTTAAACACATGAACAGGGGGGGCTTATGATATTGCCATATTCATAAGCCTTAATACTGTGAGGGCAAGTATGACCACTTACAACTCTGGATGGCTACACTTTACAGTCCAGTATGAAAACATCTTTGATTCGTTAGTGACATTGTATTGGACAAAGGGGATGGCAGGCTTTGGGGATTCAGAATCTCAAGCCCAGATTGGGTGGTTGACCTTGGGACACACATGGGTCAGACTCTCAGAAGGTGCCGTCTCTTTGTCTTTGTGGTGTGCAGCATGTCGTGTGATGTGTGTGTATATTGCACACAAAGAGCTATGTGGACACCCGTCTAGCTTAACTAGAGCCAGGACTCATGGAATCTATAAGACTCTTTAGGTAGTCACGTTTCTCTGTTTTCCCTTTTATTTCTTGGAAGGCATGCTTTACTGTATTCCTGTATTTTCCATTACTAGGCATTGTGCCTAGTATTTTTATTAATTTATTTTTACTTTATTTTATTTATACCCCTCAGTTTTCCCCAACGGGAACCCAAAGTGGTGAACATCATTCTCATCTCCTCCACTTTTCCTCACAACAACCCTGTGAGGTAAGTTAGGCTGAGAGTGTGTGACAGGCCCAAGGTCATCCAGCAAGCTTCCATGGCAGAATAAGAAATCACACCCAGGTTGCCTAGATTCTAGTCTGTCACTCTAGCCACTAAAATTATTTAGTTTGAAAAGCCATGTCTGATTCCTGCAATGGCCTTTCGTTATGCTACTGAGTTAAACTCCTGTGTGACTGTTTCCTCTGATGCAGCTACAGAAGGCAGAGCAGCGTTCCTGCTCAAGCAGGGGATAGCAAATATTTCAGAGGTGATGATGACAACTGGGGTACAACAGAAGGGCATGAGCCCTCATACAGCATGTGTGCATGACAAAAGGAAGTAACTGCAAAAAGAAAAGCAGTGTGGGGCATTGCAGTAACCATAGGCTCCCAAACACATGTTGCAGGGTTCCCAGTTTGTGTGGATGTAACATTTGCAGAGGGTTAAGCTTTGCAGAATGTATTAAGATGCATTCTATGCCTCAACCAATAAATTATAAGGTAAATCATGTACCAGGCCATACGTTTGGGCAAAGTCAAACTGGGAAGTCAGCTTTGAGCCTGGGGTATGTTTGGAAGACATATGATGGCAGCTTCCTGCAGCTCTCTTCAATACCTTAATGGAAGACTTCCTGGGAACCCTAAGTAAACTGCCTTGAGTTCCTGATGGAAGAGAGGTAAGATATAAAAAACTGAGCATAGTGGTTAATGACACAATAATGACATACTTTGTAAACTGCTCTAAGTGGGCATTAAGTTGTCCTGAAAGGCGGTATATAAATCGATTGTTACTGTTGTTGTTATGGTTGTCGTTATCGTTATCGTTATTAAGTAGTTGCGCTGTGAATCAGCACTCTGCTGGTTTGACTCCCACGACTGCCATGAAGCACAGCAGGTGGCCTTGAGTGGGCCACTCCTCTCAGCCCCAGCTCCCCAGCTATATTGTGGAGATAATAATGACTCTGATATTGTGGAGATAATAATGGCTCTGAGTGGGGCACTAATCTGCCCAGAAGAGCAGTACATAAGCACACTTGTTGTTGTTGTTGTCATCCAAGTCTGACCTTCAGATCCATTCTGTAATCCTTGTCACATAGGAAATCTTTACAAGTGTACCATTGGGAACACTGGCGGTGCAATTTCTGATATGAATGAGAGGATTTCCCCATTTTCATTCCATTATTATTCCAGAATTTTGTTCAGTACTTTATATCACTCATTATTTAATTCTGGGTTAAGTAGGAGAAATTCTAATTTTATACTCAATTAGAATTTGTGTTCTTGGGTATCAATTCTATTTGGTTAGCATCCTATCTGTTTTTAATCATATCTGAAAATCTGAAAAGGTGAGATACTTATCCACAAATAACAATTTAATTGTGGGAGGCATTGGAAGGGTCTACCAGAGCCATCCTAAGCAGAGTTACATCCTTTTAAGCTCCTTGACCACACTGGAATTAGAAGGATGTTAACTCTGCTTAGAATAGCACTCTAAGCCACATACTAAGCAGCACATTTTTTACACTCCCGTAATCAAACAAGTAAATTACGCACATTTAGAGGATGTTCATAATCTTCCAAATGTAGAAAAGTCACTGAGCAAGTTGGAAAACTGCCAAGAACAAAAAGCTTCTTGGCACATCTTATATTTAAAGCTATTCTCTTGGCTTTTGCTGCCCCTTCATGCTTCACACATTACTCTGGCAAAAAAAAAAAAGTGATACAATATGTATAACTTTTGGAAAGCACAACCCCACGCCTCTGTCATTCATTCAGAGTGCTAACGTGATGTTCATAAAGATGACTTCCAACTCTCCTCACATCATCCTATCATCCTAAAATTTAGAGGATCATCTAACAGCAGTGTAGATTTGCAATACTGGCTTTGTTCCATTTTCCTAATTGAGTTAGATACTGTGGTAAAATGCAAACATAAGTAATGCCCCCAAAATTCCACCTCACGTTGATTTGAAAGCTATTATCAAACTACTTGAAAAGAAATTGTGAGCTACGCTTCTTAGGATACAATCAGTACAAACCTAAGCAGAGATACATCCCCTTTGCCCCCCCCAGTCGACACAAAAGGCAGAGACCAAGTTTGGGTATAACAAGGGCCACTTTATTAACTAAACAATAACACAACCTGTCATTGCGGCAAGGGATCTAACTGTGGTACAGGTCAAGCCCTGGGGTCCTCTTGGACCTCCGCCTTGACCTGTCTGGGCAAGCTCCCGCTGCCCCGGGGGTGTTCTATCCAATGGATGGCTGGGACCCGGCGGCCAGGCTAGTGGTTCCCCTGTTAAGCTCCATCCCCCACAACTGTGGAGCCTGGGGGGGGCTTGCACAGGTTCCCCACCTGGCAGTCTGCCCTCGCAGCTGGCAGCTGTACAGCCTCACCAACCGCTCCTGGCAGACCCCAATTCCCCTAATGGAAATATGCCAAGGGGGTCACCGGCCCGCTCTTTTTGATCCTATCCTCCCAGTGGTCAGCTATGTACAGCACCACCACACCAATTAACAAAATTCCCACAGTGCAAGGTAGGCAAAAAACAACTCACCCACAAGGCCAATCCAGTTGAGAAGAAAAAAATCCTACCTGGCCCCGTAAATGGCGACTGGCTAATCTTGCACTGTAAATAGGGAGAGGTGGGTGGGCCGAGCTCAACGCAGCAACTGTGACACTAGGGGGTGGAGTGGGCAAAAACACCCTGAATCTCCGCCCCTTGGCCATCCCTGGATGCTCCAGGAGAGGAAGGCTGCTTTTCCTCTCTGTGGCTGCAAACCCGGCCCCCAGCCTTAGCAGCCAAGCCTGCTGGCTGGGAGGGCTGTATTATCATTCCATGTGTCCACAATGGGTAAATTCCACTAAGTTTTCTTTTATCTATGATATATCTCTACTTAGGATGAATTTTTATCAGAGATGGGCACAAACGGGAAAAAATGAACTGTGTGGTTCATGGTTCATCACATTTCATGAACTCTGAACCATGAACTTTCATGAACTTGCCCCGGTTTCTTAACCGGTTCATTTGGTCCATGAAAATGCCACTTCCAGGTCAGCAGAAGGTCTGCAGAAAGCCCATCCCCCTGTTGCCTAGGAAACAAATTGATTGGCACCAGGCTGTCTGCAGTGATGAACCGAAAAACAAACCAAAGGAAGCAGCCTGAACCATTTCTGGTTCATCAGAAATGGGCTCTGATGAACCACCAGTTTGCGAACCGTGAACCAGTCCAGTTCGTGCCCAACTTTGGTTCATATTTTAGTTCATACCCATCTCTAATTTTTATATATTTTTTAACTGAAGCACACGTGCATTGCTGTACATTGGTATATAACATCACACCAAAAGAATTAACATGTGTGACCCCCATCAAGATTCTTTTTTGCTGTGCTTTATCTCATTAGTAAAATAGAAAAATGACAGGAATGAATGGTAGGAAGTGACAAATATGGAGGTGACAGAGGTGAAATATTTCCAGGAACCCTAGCAGATGCTGTAGAAGGATGTGGATACACTATGAGAAGGGGGTGGTCCCCCATCTTTTAAGAGGACCTACTGAAGACATCTTGCCAGAGAGGCTTCAACAGCCTGGAGTGGCCATGGATAAAATAAGGCCTGGATAAGATAAGAGCTTGGAGTCTACTCTTGTCTACTCAACAAAACTGTACTTTCAACCTCTAGCAAATGGCTTCAGGGACTCTAAGTTAGATAACACGCATTCCACAGCTGGATTTGTGTACTGTCTTTGGTCTAACCCTAATAGTCACAATGAGGTGTGTGATTTGGTGGAAGATTAATTCTTCCCGTATCCTTATAATACAGCGTTGACTTGATTTTCTTTGTTATGCTAAGGCAGGCTGTGCATAGCTTTATATCTACCGCTTCAAATTTTTAGCTATCAGGAGGTACATACAGCAATGAGAGACAAATTACTTATGAAACAGACACTAAATATTAAGAGAACTAAGATATTAGTGTGCTTGTTGTAATAGCTAATGGTCTCAGCAGATTGTTAACAAATACTTAGATGAGCTAGTGTGCTGTGGTTGTTGGAGCATTGAACTAAAAGTTCCAGGTTCAAATACTCAGGGCCAAGCTACACATGACGAATGACACTTGAACGGCAAGTGGATTGAGTGGAGGGCAAGTGAACAGGGAGAAATACACTTGCCATTCAAGTGTCATTCGTCATGTGTAGCTTGGCCCTCACTCACCATGAAATTCACGGGGCAACTTTGCACCACTAGTCAAGGTCTCAGCCTGACTCAACACACAGGATTGTTGCAAGGGCAGAATGCAGAAGGAGAGAGAACAACTACTTGGAAAAATGGCAGGGTAAAAAATGTGCTAAATAAATAAATACATTATCTAGCAATGCCAGGAAGGAAGATTTGTATTGGAAAATGGTCTAGTGTTAGGCAGACTGAAGTAGATGTAATGTATACAGTCTCTCTCGTTAATTTCAGTGTCAAATTAAGTGGAAAACTCAATGCATATTTTAAATGAATATTTTACTTAAAAATCAGCCCACTAAGAACAACATAAGCAGCCACCTTTTCCTCTCTGTCTTTCTAGATGAGAAGAACAATTGTGTCTGCATTTCAGATCAGCCACATCATCTTTATCTACATTTAGCTACCTCTAAATTATTAAAGATGGTGCAGTCGATCTGAAATGCAAACTTTCACAATTCCTCTCCTCTAGAAAATTGTTCACTCTTTTGATATATCAGTAAATCATAGCATTTTAAAAGAAAAAAATACCCTGCATTATTCATAAACAGCTGAAAAAATACTTCCATATTAAAAAAAATCTGCATAGCTCTCAAAAATAAGATTCTGCAACAACATAAAAAAACCCTTCCACTTTTGGGTAGTATAAAATGTGAGACTGAAGACAAGTTAAAATAAATTTCTACCCATATTCCGGGCACTTTAAAAAAAGGCAAAAATACTTTTATGAAATGCAAATTAAGGCATAATATTGAGACTGAGGGCCAAGCTACAAGTGACGAATGACACTTGAACGGCAAGTGTATTTCTCCCTGTTCACTTGCCCTCCACTCAATCCACTTGCCGTTCAAGTGTCATTTGTCACTTGTAGCTTGGCCCTCAGGGCCAAGCTTGGCCCTCAGGGCCCTCAGGGCCAAGCTACACATGACGAAAGACACTTGCCTGGCAAGTGGATTGAGTGGAGGGCAAGTGAACAGGGAGAAATACACTTGCTGTTCAAGTGTCATTCGTCATGTGTAGCTTGGCCCTGAGAAAGAACTTGAGGAACTGGGGGGGGGGTTACAATGCAATCCTAGGCAGAGTTACTCCACACTTACACAATTGATATCCATGGGCTGATATGAGAACAACTCTTTGTATGCTCACACTCTTATTGTTGCTATATTTGATTTATGTGGCCCTGACTAGAGGCTGATATAGACACAGACCCCCATGTGTTAACCACACACAGAGTCAAGAGGTTTGGCAAATAATATTGAATTTTCTGCTTCAAAAGGCCACTTTAGAATGTCTTCTAGCACTGTCTCTTTCCCCGACTGCAGGTGCTGATCAAACATTTGAATAATGTTGCATATTTTAAAAAAAATCCCAACATATAAAACAGTTGAGATGAAGGGAATCATTTCCCCTGTATATGTACATCAGTCCTCAATGTACCTGGGAATGTGATGGAAGTTTGAGTGACGTTTAGGATGAGTGTGTTGTGTTTTCCACATGCACACGTACAACAGGTTTTCAGGATTGGATCTGCTTTGGTCCTCTGTAATTCTGCACTTGAAGAGGTTGAACTGAGGACGAAGCTACAAGTGATGAATGACACTTGAACAGCAAGTGTATTTCTCCCTGTTCACTTGCCCTCCACTCAATCCACTTGCCATTCAAGTGTCATTCGTCACTTGTAGCTTGGCCCACAGACACAGACCCCCATGTGTTAACCACACACAGAAAGGGCTAGCCAGTACATGCCTCCTGGTCCTACCTCCTGCCTCTGTGTGATTGCCTGATTATTGGTAGGGCACAACTATGGGGAGGAAGTGGCTGAGGGCCAAGCTACACATGACGAATGACACTTGAACGGCAAGTGGATTGAGTGGAGGGCAAGTGAACAGGGAGAAATACACTTGCCGTTCAAGTGTCATTCGTCATGTGTAGCTTGGCCCTGAGTGTACTCACCCTCTCCATTATTAGCAATGCTGCTTTCCAAGAGACACTGATCATGGAAAAGGAGTGTTCGCACAGCTACCAGGTGATTGTGCGGAGGCAGGGCCAGTGTGCTTGCACCTGTTCTCCTTTTCTGTGCATTCAATCAACATGTGTGTGAGGGCAGGAAGGGGAGTCTGTACCAGACAAGTAATGACAGAATATCCGCACACACGATCCAAGGATCCACACAACTAATTTTAGGTGCCCAAGAGAGCTTTAAGACTCTGTGGTCCAATAGCAGCATTCTGGCTAGCACCCTCTCTGGCACATCCCATGTACTGCAATAGACCCATTTCTGTGCAGTTGAGGCACATTTGAGATTAAGCACCCATGTATGCCACCATCTAGTATGGTGTGAAGCGTAACATGCTTGGGATCAGAAGATGCTCCAGCGATGACTCCAGCCTCCATGGGAAGTGAATTCCCTAGTATAGGCCAGGCACGCCCTCTCTTTTTGCCACTGCAGAAATGACAAAGCACCTAGTGGCTATCAAGAAACATAGGAAAGGGGTTTTTTTTAAGCTGTTGGGCATGGAATGTTAAAGATTATGAGGATTATGAAATATAATATTCATTTATATTTTTGCCAGTAGTTTTGGTTCTCCACTTTTCGAATCAATCCTTATAAGGTTAAAAAAAAAAGCAAAAGAAGGCTTGAAAAGTGACCCCACACCCAAGGTAATGCCTACCAATGTGCTTCTTGGCACCCACTTACTTCTTCCCCAAAACATCTCTTCTTCAAAGCAAAGAGCCAAACCTGACTTCTTCGACTTTATTGGAGTAAGATAAGCTCCAAATGCATTGAGTTGAATCAACCAGTTCTTCACCTTACTACAACCCCACAAAGATTTGGTTCATGCAGATCTCTCAACATGCAGCTTACTTTTTCCTCCTTTTTTTTCCAGTGGAAAAGCTGGTGGGCTCCAGCCCGGCAACTTTTGTACTACGAAATGTCCAACTTACGTCATCACCACCATCATAATTTCAATGCAGTTATTTAGTACATAAATTACTGCGATACAATCAATGCAATATTGAGTCTCCCTAAGAATAAATAGAAAGTGAAAAATATCTGTTCCTTTTTATTTGTTGCTTTGAATGAGGGATTATGCTGCTGCTGCTTCCACAGTTAACTGAACATGATCTCAATATGAAGCGGTATTTTAAAATTCTGTTGCATTTGATCCCTTTCCTACTTTCCATCAAGATTCAAGGACTTGGCTGATTCGGTCTTCCTTTTGCATACTGGACACGATCAACAGAGACTTCTGCATTTAGGCAGTCTTGAAAATTCTTGTTTTCTTTTTGATGATGAAAGATCTTTTCCCTCAAACGCTGCCATTTCGGTAATACTACAGATGCTACAAATCAGGCATCATAATGCTCAAAATGAAAACATTACAGCCTTTTATCATTTGCTCCTATTAAAAGGCTGCACATTATTATTTTTTTTAAAAAACTAATGCCAATTTAGAATTTCCCCCCTCTATGGAAAATAAACCATTGAATTTGTTATACAGCCTTTAAGAATTTTTACAAGAATGATTGCAAATATTAGGGACCATAAAAATAAAGCTGTTGTCATAAAATAAAGTTGTTGATCTTTTAAAAAGATCAATAACTTTATTGATCTTCTTAACTATAATCTGCATTGAATCTGGATTCATACCATCTGAGGAGGATTTTAGAGGGAAAGAGCATGAAAGAACAATCCAGATTTTGAAGGATCTACAATATGCCAGTCCTATCACAGCTTCATGACAGGAAGTAGCAATTCAAAGGCCTCTGAAGGCATTTGCAAAAAAATAGATGTTCACAGCAGGAGTTCTCCATATCGTATTGGAAGATTTTCCAAAACTGCCAAAAATCTGAAGCATGACTTCGTAGATACTATGGTAAACTTATGGAAATTAGTTCATTAAATATTTTCACAGACTGTAATTTAGTTTTCGTAGCCACCTTGAGGAATTTTTGGGCCAAAAACATGACATTAAAAAGCAGGGAGACCAGAAAGAAGTTTACCACTCCTCTTACTTTTTGCTCCAAAAGGGCTGGAGACGATGACTTGGATTCCAGCAATCTGTAAACAGACTTGAACACATGAACATAAGACGCTGCCGTATACTGAATCAGACCATTGGTCTATCAAGGTCATTATTGTATACTCTGACAGCAGCACTCCAGGGTCTCCATGGAGGTCTTTCACATCTACTATCTGATTCTTTTAACTAGAGATGCTGGAGATTGAACCTGGGACCATCTGCCAAGCAAACGCTCTACCATGGAAACATTAGTGAGCACAGTTCAGCCTCCATGAAGTCTTCTGTAATACTTAATGCTTTCCTTCCTATATCTTTGTGCCTAGAAATTGCTTGAAAAGTAGCTTTCACAAGATGAAACAGGGCTCAGGGCACAACGTTCCCCTCCACCATCACCACCCACATACACATCTGCTTGCACAAAACCTTCTTGCACATGCAGAAACTTTCCACTGGATCCAAGCCAACATCCAGAACAGAAATTCTTCTTGTTCTTTTTGCATTGGCAGAGGGCCTTCGGTCCCTTTGTTATTAATATATACCTATGATGTTCAAAAGGCCGTTTGCATACTTGGAAATTAAGACAGCAATCCTAGGAATGTCTGCTGAGAATCTTGCTCAGGTCTTCTTAGGAGTGCACTGTAAAGACTTTTTAAAATACTGTGATTTTGCAACAATGGTAATTTATTTGGCACCACCTTGCAACACCATCAATCAAGAAGTAACCCATTATTAATATTGAATGCAATGCACACTTCATAGGAATTGAACAGCAATGTTCTAAGCACTGAATGTGTCATTCTTGCAGTTGCTTGGGAATGATGAGTGCTAAGGAGGTCAGTCCTGGCCAATTTTTTGTTTTGCTGATTATTATTCTAGTAACAAAGAACTTGTTGTGCTACTTTCTAGCCCTCATTGGAATTCAACTCCATTTACACCTCTCAGATAATATCTAGCATGTTAAAATCACTTAGATTTTTCAATTCCAGCTTGTTCTTTAAGTAAAAAGAATAGTTTCTTTTAGTTTTATTTATTTTATTTTTAAAAAAAAATGTTTTGACAATCCCTTATGAAAACTTCCACAAAATATACTCCAGAATGCTGGTGTATTTCTACATTTTCAGAGTTGCTCATTTCTTATTTACACTGGCCTTCCAGTAAATGTCAAAAAGAGATTCCTCAAAGGCCATTTCTGGACGTACTGGTTTTCACAAATGGGCATGTATGCTGCCTAGCCGTGAGCCTGCGGTCCATGGAAGAAGAAGCTGCTGATGGCTGCAGATCTATCCTGCATTCCCCTCTAACCCTTTTGGATCCTAGGAAAGTTTATTTCCTGGATCATGAGTTTCAAATGGATTAATAGCTGAATGGATGAGGAAGGTGAAGTGGGGAGGGGGAAGAGGCAAAACCACCCTTTCTGCCTCTTCCATTAGTATAGCTGTGTTAATTTCTCCCCTTTCCTCTACCATACTTCAGCCTTCTTGCCTATACAGCTATTAATCCACATGGGTCCCACAACTGCCTGTGGGAGGGAAGCACAGGAAGGATCTGCATCCTTGTACCTGTCAATTGCTAGATCTCATCCTATGTTAACATATCTTTACTGTTTGAATCAGCACAAGTATAAGGTCACCAAGGGACATCAAAGTAATACTTGCTTTTTAAGCTACCTCTGACAGTCTTTCCCGATAAAGGTAATATCCCTATTGGGATAAAAAAAAAAGATTAGATTAGATTTAACTGAAACTATTGGTGGAAACTGTTTATTGGACATATGTTACCTTAAAAGCTCAAGAGCACCAGTGTTAATGTATAGGAATCAAAGAAAATTGTATCTATATGGACTGATGCCATTAACAGTGTTTATTAATATTTTTAGAAAGTGGGCAGGGACAGGTGGAGCTTTTGCTCAACAGAGCTTCTGATTGGCCATTAACGATCTGATTGGCTATGCAGATTTTTAAAAAAATTTCCTTTGGCAGCCGCTTCCAACACAGCACAAAGATCTCAATACAGGACAGAAGATAAGCTGTGTGTGTGCCAGAAAACGTTTTTAAACAATATGCTCCTTTTCAAATTCATTTTGTTAAACAGATCAGCTTGAAATGTTAAAGAGTTACTATTAGAGTTATGCATGACCTCACTGCCAGTGATTCTATGATTAACTCCACTTCTTGTGGCAGGCGTTTTGGAGTTGTGTACGCCATCTCGTGCCAGAGTTCCAAAGGTGCCCATAGTCTCAAAAAGGTTAAGGATTCTTGCTTTAGAGACACAGGGCCAAGCTACACATGATGGATGACACTTGAACGGCAAGTGGATTGAGCGGAGGGCAAGTGAACAGGGAGAAATACACTTGCTGTTCAAGTGTCATTCGTCATGTGTAGCTTGGCCCACAGATTCCCATGAAACAGGATCCTCTACTTACTGGGGAGGGTGGGTCTACTTCTGGGGAATTAAGTCAACTCTCCATGGGCACCAGTAACAGGTAACTATTTGCCCAGTCTAAGTGTAATCTTGGAACGTAGCTAGATAGGAAAAAAATCTGTTAATGTTGACTTCCTGAAGTACTTAAATTGCTTTGGGTCAATGTCAAAAGTCCCATAGACCCATAGTTTGCAGCCTAAAACTGAAATATTAGTGTCATATGTCTACATTTATTCAGTCTAGTTGTGGTATCAGATACTGAAATCCTACAGCCCAAGGTCAGGTAAAAATATACACAGTTATGGTTCTTTATAATCTATTGATATTTTCATACCAGTCTTTAATTAATTTATGTATATATTGTACTTTTATCCAGGGGCGTAGACTTTCCAAATTCTCGGGGGGGGGGAGGGGCTGGGCCAGAGGCATTGTTATATCCAGTCCTTAAAAGAATCAGGGCCCAGTGACATTATAGGGAAGAGCCAATGACATCACAAGGAGGCTCTTCCATTGCTGCCATCTATGGCACTTTGTCAACAATTTGTTAATAGACATTACCCACAGAAGGTTGTCATGTCAGCATTTTCACGGGCACGAGCAAGGAATAGAGATTCTCTATTTCAAACACAGGATCGAGCCATTGCGAATAGAATTAAATGGGCATTCGAATTTTCTCTCTTAGCCAATGAAATTAAAAAAATTGTAAATCGTCATTGGCCATTAGTGATGGACATTGAGGGTTGTGCATTACATCCCTTATGTGGTTTTCGACGCACTAGGAGCATACGGGATTGTTTGGTCCGTGCTAAATTAGCTGATACCCCGGCCGAGAGGAATCTACCATTGGGGAACTTTAAGTGTGGACATTGTGGTATTTGCAGGAATATCTGGGAGGGCCATCAATTGGATATTAAGGACAGGACCATTTTTATTAATCACTTTGCAACGTGTCAAACATCTAATATTGTATATATGATTGAGTGCACCTGCCCTTTGCATTATGTGGGGTGCACCACACGACCACTTAGGACACGTGTATTGGAACATATTTCCCGTATTAAGAATAAGGTTATGGAAGCTCCACTCACTCAACATATCCTGTCCCACCATCATTCTGAATCAGATTTTCGAGTAGCAGTACTTTGTGTACTGAGAAAGGGTGATCAAAAGGCATTGCTTCAAAAGGAAGCGTTCTGGATACATACGCTACATACCAAGCATCCGTTGGGTCTGAATTTGGATTTGTCCCTACATTGTTTTTTATAAGTGAGTGTGGGGTATGGTCGTGTTCCCTTTAAAGAGCCTTGGGTCAATTACCGATGGAGACATACTTATACGGGCTTGTTTTGTTTGGGAAGGGCGCGCTAAAGAAGAGACTGCCGCCTTGTCCTTGGATTGCCCATGTGAAGCAATTTAGAAGTTAACCGCACAGGTCTGTTATGGAAGTTATTAAGTTTGTTTTTGGTGTTGTAAATGTGGGAGCTTTTGACTGCTATGTGTGAATTTATTATTGTCATTAGGCCACACCCCTGAAGAAGAAGATTTACGAAATCTGAGTTTGTAGCCGGCCCCGGATTGGGCGCACGGCCCGGATTTTGTTTATTCAACAACTTAATGGTCAACGGACCTCAAGCTGTGGATTTAAAGGACGAAGGACATTTTTGTTGGACTTTTACGGACTTTGGCACACACTGGAGAAGTATTAAGCAATTCAGTGCATTGTAAAGGTGTTATATGCTGAAGTCTTCCTGGAGTGTATATAATATTTGTAAATTACATGAACAAATGTAATTACATGAACAAATGCTGACAAATGTAATTACATGAACAAATGCTGTTAAATATAGTTTAAGCAATTTTTTTTGATTCTCCCGTGAGGGTTCCTCTTTAAATCGTGCATACAATTTCGGGAGACGCCATTTAGTTTCTCATCTATGGAGGCGGAGCCATGGAGGATTTAGGACATTCAGTCCCCCCCCAAAAAACAACAAACAAGCAAACAAACAAAGCTATTTCAACAAGGAAACATAGGGTCTACCCTTTCCCAGTGTTCCATTTCCAAAATACAATGTAATGGTAAAGTAACAGAAAAGTAAAGTAAAATAGAGACTCAGTTTTCCCTATTAAAAGGAACAGAAACTGTTCCTTAACAGAATAGCATTGATTGCAGAGAAAACATGATGATGGTCGGTTGGAGCATGCTGGTCAGTGTGAGTGTGAAAGAGAAAGAGAAAATAAACTTATACTTGCTTTAGTTTTAGAAAAGAAGTAAGAGTTCTTTGTTATAGGAATTCCATACTTTGATAGGAAAGTGGAGAAGATAGATTCCTATCTACTGATCTATTCCTGAGGAGGATATCTTGAGATCAGCAATCTACACATCAAAGGATAGTTCAGGGCAGTAAAGGAGTAAACAGTAAACAGAAGCCTTTCACATCCATACATCGTAATAAGAATACCAGAGTCTGGATTATTTTGATCTTGGTTCCCAGAGAGACATCTTTATCTTTAGGGATCTTCTCTAGCTCCCTCATAGCTGTGCTTCCAAGTCTCAATCTTCTTCTGATTTCTTCATTGCAGTCTCCCTTTTGGTTGAAGGTTGATCCAAGGAATAGAAAATCTTGGACAATTTCAAATTGCTCATTCTCAACTTTAAAATTGTGTAACTCCTATGCAGTAATTACTTTTGTCTTCTTGATGTTCAGTTGTAATTTTGCTTTGGCACTTTCTCCTTTAACCTTCATCAGTAGTCATTTCAAGTCTTCACTATTTTCTGCTAGTAATGTGGTGTCATCTGTGTATCTCAAATTTTTAATGTTCCTTCCACCAATTTTCACTCCATCTTCTTCTAGATCTAATCTAGCTTTCCTTATGATATGCTCTGCATAGAGGTTGAACAAGTGAAATAATATGCATCCTTGTCTGACACCTTTAGCAATTGGAAATCATTCTGTTTCCCCATGTTCTGTCCTGACAGTAGCCTCTTGTTCAGAGTACAGGTTGTGCATCAAAACAATCAGATGTTGTAGCACCCCTATTTCTTTTAACAGTCTCCATAGCTTTTCATGATCCACATAGAAAAAAGCTTTGCTGTAATCTATAAAACACAGGCTGATTTTCTTCTGAAATTCCCTGGTATGTTCCATCAGCCATCGTAAATTTGCAATGTGATCTCTGTTTCCTCTTCCTTTTCTGAATCCAGCTTGAAATCTAGCATTTCTCATTCCGTATATGGTAAGAGTCTTTGCTTTAGAATTTTGAGCATCACTTTGCTTGCATGGGAAATTATCGTGATAGTTTGATAGCTGTTGCACTCTTTAGCATCCCCTTTTTTAGGAATTGTAATGTAGACTGAGCACTTCCAATCTGTGGGCCATTGTTTTGTTTTCTAAATGTAAATTGGAGCCAAGCAATTATGTTGCAATTATGTCCAACAGAGGCCTTACAATCTGACTGTTACTACATTGAAAGTGGGTGCAGCCAGTCAGGGTTAAGGACTAAGCTACTTAGTGTGGGCCATAGCTATAGGTATTTTAAGGCATTGTATACATTCTTTTTATATAAAATTTATTTTTATAAATACAAGCAGAACAGAGAAAATAAAATAAAAACGATAGCACAATTATAATCACATCAAAAGAAAAAGAAAAGAAAGAGTAAACATATAATAAACAATATAAATAACTCAGGTTTTTTTTTATATCCAGCACATATCAATCCCTGAATGTGTTTGGTGTCTGTAAAAAAAGAAGGTATAGTCTCCAGTATTCAGATTTTTGATCCTCCAAACTTCTTCCAATTGTAACATTTCCATATAGTTAAACACATTCTTGAGAAGTTTGCCTTCTTTGGTTTTTTTCACCTATCTTTTTTTGAGAACCATTACCCCATTCATGTCTCCAAAGATCATTATCTTCTTGAAAATCAAAAATGGATTGGAAAATATTTTCATAAAAATGTTTCTCTTGCATTGTTTGGCACATATATTGTTGCTAGTGTGTAAATCTTGCCTTCCAGGAGTCTGATTTTCAAAATCATACAACTTCCATCAGAGTCTCTTCATTCTTCTGTAATATTTATTTAGAATTTTTTAATATAAACTGCAACTCCTTTTTAAAATCATAAATTCTTAATAAACCCAGAAATACATAAGAACAAAAAGCATGGCAAAGCCCTAAAGAATCATGGAAATTGTAATATGATAAAACAGGAGGGTAGGAAGTCCTGTGCTTCATTTGCCATTATAACTGAGTCCATCATGTGAGTTTGTCACTGCTTGCCCCTCGCCCCCCCCCATAGTTTACACCTATGCTTCTATCCCAGCTTCCTCACAAGCGGGCTCAGAGCAGGTTACAACAATAAAACAATTTACATTTAAAAACATCAGTAAAACAGTGGAATTCCCATTGACACCACCGCCTACCAGTAAAACACAAAGGGTTGGGTAAAAAGAGGAGGAACAGGCCTTTTCAATCAGCTGGTAACTCATATGGGAAAACCAGATGATCAAGCTGTAACTCATATGGCGGGGACAGATGATCACATGCCCTCTCCCGCCAGGTGGCTGGTTGGGATGCTTTCTGAATAACTGTTTTTTTCAATTTTTCAAATATTTTCAAATTATTTTCAAATAACAGTTCATGATGGGAGAATACTTGATGGGAGATACAGGCATGTTTTGAGGTGCTTTTGATTTCACTGTCACACAATGACTGTAAATATTGACATATGACTGAAAAAGCATGCCACATCTTCCACCAACCCAGTGTGGCTTATGAACTTGCCAGTTTTACCTCCTTGTTTTCTTCTCTCAGAATATATAATTTGTGCAGTGTTCATTTCCCTTACTTTATTTCTCATTGATTAAAATTGGGAAATGAGAAAATTCTTAACTTCCCAAATGAACAAGGGAAAGTGAGTGCAACCACCCATAAATATTCTTTAATGCTTGAATGAATCTATACTAACAACAACGACAAAAACATTGTAGATATTATAGGGGGGGGTCAACAGTTTTTAAATTGCTGCAAGTCTGCCATACTGTGCCGAATTTTACTGAATGTTCCCTTTCACCATGCTGGTGGAATAAATTGACTTGATTGTTGCTGAATGGAATTTTCAAACTTTACAATGGTAGATTGATGAAAAACTGTCTTGGAAAATGAAGCCATCTCTGTGTCATTCTGATGCATTGTGGGAATTTGAGGAAAGTCTATAAAGCATGGTCAATTCTTTTCCTTTTGTCCGACAGAAGCTCTATGATACAATGATCTTGAGCAGTATAAATTTATTTTTAATCATTTATTACCCAATATACAAAAGGGGTTAAAAATAAAATTGCTAGGGTCTTTTTTTATCCTTTCTAGCAAGGTAAGATGTAAGTATCTCATAGAGATATGAATCAGAAAAAGCTAGCAAGAAGAATGAAATATAACATCTCCTAAGATTAACATACAAAGGGCACTTCAGAAGAATATGTGCAGTAGTGTCAATCTTACTTAAAGAACAAGTACAAATTCATTCTGAATAAGATAAATGCAAATACCTACCCGCATGACTACCAAAAAAATGCACATTTAGTCTAGCCAAGGCAAAAGCTCTTAAAAGACCTGAAGAGGTCAACAAATAGGTATAAAGAGGAAGAAACCTCAGGGGAGGAATGCAAAAAACTGAGATGAACAGACATCTGTTGGAGGTCTATTTTACATGATTTCTCGCCAAAGCAATTGATGCATGAAAACCTGAATAGTATTCAGAGTAACACCAAGAGCCAGAAGTTTCTCATGGACAACCTTAAAATATATAGACCTATAAGAATCCTCTCTTAAGCACTCCAAGTAGCCTTACTAATTAAATGTGGCCTAATAAATCATCTAAATGTTTGCAATCAAACCAATGCCTCAAGGGAATTCAGAATGGAGAACCACACCAGCTACACAGAGGGGAATATTTAACAGGATATGTAAAAAAAAAAAAAAGTACATGGACAATATTTTCATTAACCAACACGATCTTTATGGCAGCCCCATAAAAGATAATGAGGGAGAATTTTAAGTTAAAAACTTGAACAGCATCATGAACATAACTCCCACATCCATTTTGGAAGAAAATATAATATGATAACACAAATTTTTGCTTTATTTCTTATCAATGACTGATGTGGTCCCCATTTCAAATTAGATGAAAATAGAATGTCCAAATATAAAAACTCCTTTACTTAGTAAATTTCTTCACTGTTCAGTGTACTGGACGATTGATTTACAAATGTGTTCCGTCAATGGAAATTTTTGCACCACCACCACCCCAATCACCAGAGTTGCAGGAAATGTATGGCCAAGGAAACAGATCTGGATGATGATGATGATGATGATGCCACAGTTCTTCCCCTTCCATGCTTACTTTTGATGTGCAGGCAGCATTTGATGTGGGAAAGCATCAAAACACAGTCTTCCACCTGCTGTCAAAAGTGGTACAACCCATGCTGCTTCTCTGCTTGTTAAATCTGATAGACTATCTGTTACTTCTTCAGATGTCTCAACTAGGGATGGGCACGATCCACATTACGATCGAAAAAAACCCACGATAATGGCGATTGCGCGATCATGACCCAGTGGATCTTGATGGTCCACGGCCAACGATCCAGCGATCGGGAGAGGCCTGGATCGTTGCATTCAGGCTCGGATCGGGGATCCAGACACTCAGGCGCCAGCAATCTATTCCCCTGGCAACAGAGCCAGGGGAAAGCCTGAGCTCTGTTTGCCCTCCTTCTGTCGCCCTGGAAACCCGAATGGAAGCCCAGCTTTCCTTGATCAGCAGGGCTTCCTTCCAACCACGGAGCAGCAAAGCAGTCACAAGTTGGGAGAAGACAGCCAGGGGAGGGAGGGGGAAGGGGTGTTCTGTAGCCATGGGAACTCCAATCCCATCCCTGCAAACCCTGATAGGCAGCTCTGACGGCCAAACAGACAAGCGGCCAGACCCCCTACCCCCTGAGGGGAGGTGGCTCGTCACCATCTCCCTGTGCCTGCCGGGCCAACACCCACCTTCCCACATAGCTGGGAATAGCAGCGCAGCCCGCTTTGGCCTCCATGATCCACGATCCACGATCCACTATCCCCAGCTTGGGAACGGGAGATTATCGGTGTGGATAGTTAATTCGGGATCGTCACCGGCAACGATCCACGATCAGCTGGATCATCAATTTTTTTGGGATTGTGCCCATCTCTAGTCTCAACCACCTTCTCAAGGAGGTTTGTATTTGCTGTTGCTTAGGTCACAAGAAAAAACTTAGCAGCAATGTTGCCACAACACTTATTGATACATTCCAAGACCACTTTGTAAATTTTCTGTGGTTTCTCATATTCCTCTTTAACAATGCAAGTAACCCAACAAAGCTTTAGTCCTTCAAAGAAGTGGACTTTACTCATTGCAGCTTATCATCTCCCTTCGCTCTTTTGTAAATAGTGTTTCTGTTCTTTCTCTGCTTCCTTCCTACTATCATTGTTTCTACATTAAAGAACATTTATGAATCAATTGTCTTTATCTCCAACCTTGATTGCACTCTACACTTTGGCTTTGGTGGCTTCATTCTTGAAGCGCCTTAACACTTGTGTATTCTGCAGAATATTATGAGTGGACAGCTTGTTAGGGGGAGAACTAAAAGAACCAGGAAAATTAGTGCTAGGCGGTATTTTTCTTTTCAAGACAAAAAGCAATTTTTGTCAATGATGAGACAGTTCTGGTGCTTTTTAATGAGGTTTCAAGGGTGCATGTGTATATTTACCCCTCCACTTTCTTATGTGGTAATTTTTTTAAAACCATGCTGTGTGTTTGAAAGATCAAAGACCATCACTGCCTGCTATGGAGACAGCATTTTCATTTTTCTTTTAAAGTCTATAGTGCACGCTGGTCTAGTGCCTTTGAAAAAATAAAATTTAAGCAAATGATTTGGAAATGTTGTTAAAGCAAATTAAAAAGAAATTGGGAATCTTCCTCTTCCCCAAGTGTTTTGCCACCAGCAAATTCAAATTTATTATTATACGGTCAAAGACCAGCATAGAGGGAATACTACAAAATTACAAAGTTAAAATGATTAGTAAAATAACCCAACATTAAAATAGTTAATTAAAACAGTAATATAAAAGGGTGGTTGATCGGTAAGTTGGCGACATAGAGGCAGCAACACCAGATGAGTCTCTCCGCTTTATACTGAAATATAATATACTATTATATATTATATATAATATATACTATTGAAGAGCTGCAGACTTTTATCACCTTTTATCACCTTTGTCCTTGACAAGCAAGCAAGTAAGATAAGCAAGGTAAGACTAGCTCTGGTTGAAAACTTGGGAAGTTATAACAAACCATTACTTATTTAGTCTATCCTTTCCACTTAGTCTCACATAGTATAATCAGCCCAGGAAAGGAGGTACTGTTAAAGGGGAAATGGAGCAAGAAATGAGAGTTAAGAAATAAGAGCCTTTCTTTCACTAATTGTGAAGAAAAAAGTTAACGAGAACAAGAAACGTACGAGAAAGCACTCCGATTTGGATTCCACAGGTACTTCTAAACCAGAGACGCAATTGAAAATAGATGACATGCTTCTGATTGATTTGGTGAGTCTGATAAAAGTAACCATAAAAAGTGAGATGAATCTGTATTTACGAAGATGTGTGTTTGAAGTATGTTCCAGAGAAAGTTTGGTACCCCTACTTCCTACAGAAAATAATGGAGCTTTAGTTCAATTCACTATTTCCTTGGATACTGTTTCCTTTATGCGAGCCAACCTTTCCTAGCTTGGAATTCTGAGGATGGGGAGCATCTTCCTTCCTGCACTGGGATGATAAAGTTCTTCCTTCCTATACTGTTCAGCAGGGATAATTTTTCACCCCTGCTCTTTGAAGCAAAAGACCCCATTTCAATGTAATTTTTCCCTTCTGAAAATTGAACCTATTCTTCTTTTTTATACCTTTTCCTTATTTCCTTGCATCACTCCCCCCAATGTATTTATTTATTTTATTTCAAATGTTTCTATGCCACCCAATCCACTTTGCATTTTGTATATCAATAAATCCTCATTATGCATTGCACCTGGACAAGTGATATGTATAAATAATATAAAAACTACATATAAAAAGCATACAACATGTAGCAAATGGTTGACAAAAACATTTATATATATATATATATATATATATATATAAAATGAAATAGGGACATTTTTCCTCTCTTATATACCTCAGGCAAGATCTTGTCAGATCTTGGAAGCTAAGAAGGGTCAGCCTTGGTTAGTAATTGGATGGGAGACCTCCAAAGAAGACTAGGGTAGCAGACTAGGGCAGACCTCCAAAGAAGACTAGGGCAGGCAATGGCAAACCACCTCTGTTAGTTTCTTGCCTTGAAAACCCCAGCAGGGGTCACCATAAGTCATCTATGACTTGAAACTTTCCACCACCACCAATATCCACCAGCATAGTTGATTAAGAACATAAGAACATAAGCAAAGCCATGTTGGATCAGGCCAGTGGCCCATCCAGTCCAACATTCTGTCACACACAGTGGCTAGAAATCCAGTGCCATCTAAAGGACTGTCAGTGAGGCCAGGACACCAGATGCCCTCCCACTGCCTTCCTTCCAGCACCAAGACAACAGAGCACCACCTCCCCACAAAGAGAATACCATCTATCTCCTGTGGCTAATAGCCACTGATGGACCTCTGCTCCATATATTTGTCCAGTCCCCTCTTGAAGCTGGCAATGCTTGTAGCTGCCACCACCTCCTGTGGCAACGAATTCCATGTGTTTATCACCCTTTGTGTAAAGTAGTATTTTCTTCTATCTGTTCTAACCCGACTGCTCAATAATTTCATAGAGTGCCCACGAGTTCTTGTATTGTGAGAAAGGGAGAAAAACACATCTTTCTCTACCTTCTCTAACCCGTGCATTATCTTGTAAACCTCTATCATGTCTCCCCTCAGTCGTCTTTTCTCCAGGCTAAAGAGCCCCAAGCGCCTCAATCTTTCCTCATAGGGAAAGTGTTCCAACCCTTTAATCATTTTAGTTGCCCTTCTCTGTACTTTTTCCAGTGCTATGATATCTTTTTTAAGGTGTGGCGACCAGAACTGTACACAGTACTCCAAATGAGGCCTCACCATCGATTTATACAGAGGCATTATGATACCGGCTGATTTGTTTTCAATCCCTTTCCTAATAACCCCTAGCATAGCATTAGCTTTTTTTATGGCAGTCGCACACTGTGCTGACGTTTTTAGTGAGTTATCTATCATGACTCCAAGATCTCTCTCTTGGTCAGTCTCCGCCAGTTCAGACCCCATCAACTTGTATTTATATTTTGGATTTTTGGTTCCAATGTGCATTACTTTGCACTTGGCTACATTGAACCTCATTTGCCACATGGATGCCCACTCTTCTAGCCTCGACAGATCCCTTTGGAGTGCCTCACAATCCTCTCTGGCTTTCACCACCCTGAACAATTTCGTGTCATCTGCAAATTTAGCCACTTCACTGCTTAATCCCAATTCCAAATCATTAATAAACAAGTTAAAAAGCATTGGACCCAATACCGACCCCTGTGGCACCCCACTGCTCACCACCCTCCACTGTGAGAAGTGCCCGTTTATACTCACTCTCTGTTTCCTA
Source organism: Eublepharis macularius (assembly GCF_028583425.1). Lineage (NCBI taxonomy): Eukaryota > Metazoa > Chordata > Lepidosauria > Squamata > Eublepharidae > Eublepharis > Eublepharis macularius. The sequence continues at coordinate 35,841,656 of NC_072792.1, read as the reverse complement.
TTAATTAGCCAGTTTTCGATCCACAAGAGGACTTGGCCCTTTATCCCATAGCTACTGAGCTTACTTAGGAGCCTTTGATGAGGAACTTTGTCAAAAGCTTTCTGGAAGTCAAGATAAACAATATCTATCGGGTATCCCTTGTCCACTTGTTTGTTCACTCCCTCAAAGAACTCTAACAGATTGGTGAGACAAGATCTTCCCTTACAGAACCCATGCTGAGTTTTCCTCATCAGCTTTTGGTCATCAATGTGCCCACTAATTTTATTTTTGATAATAGTTTCCACCAACTTACCCGGTATTGATGTCAGGCTGACTGGCCTGTAATTTCCCGGATCTCCCCTGGAACCTTTTTTAAAGATGGGGACAACATTAGCTACCTTCCAGTCCTCAGGAACAGATGCAGAGTTTAATGACAGATTACATATTTTTGTGAGGAGATCTACAAGTTCACACTTGAGTTCTTTCAGAACTCTTGGATGTATGCCATCTGGGCCCGGTGATTTATCAGTTTTTAAATTATCTAGCAGTCGCATAACCTCCTCTCTCGTCACCTCAATGTGACTCAGGTCTTTCAAAACCCCTCCCAAAGTCAGTGCTTCCGGAGTGGGCATGCACTTCTTATCTTCCACAGTGAAGACAGAAGCAAAGAACGCATTCAGCTTCTCGGCCATTTCCCTATCACCCTTTAGTAATCCTTTTACGCCTTGGTCATCCAAGGGCCCCACTGCCTCCCTAGCTGGTTTCCTACTTCTAATATATTTAAAGAATTGTTTATTGTTTTTCTTTATGTTCTTTGCAATATGCTCCTCATATTCCCTTTTTGCCTGTCTGATCACAGACTTGCACTTTTTTTGCCACAGCTTATGCTCCTTTTTATCAACCTCACTCCGACTAGTTTTCCACTGCCTAAAAGAATCCTTTTTACCTTTTACAGCTTCTATTACATTGCTTGTTAACCATGCTGGCCTTTTCCTAAACCTATTTGTGCCTTTCCTAACCAGCGGTATATATTTAATTTGAGCTTCCAGGATTGTAGTTTTAAATAGACTCCAAGATTCCCCAAGTGTTTTGACCTTTTTTACTTTCCCTTTCAGTTTCTTCTTCACGTACCCCCTCATCTCAGAAAAGTTACCCCTTTTGAAGTTAAACATGGCTGTGTTGGTCTTATTTGGCAATTTCCTATTTATACATATGTTGTACTCAATAACATTATGGTCACTGTTCCCAAGTGGTGCAATCACATTTACATCTCTCACCAGGTCTTCAGCATTACTGAGGACCAAATCCAGGATCACCTCTCCCCTAGTAGGTTCTGTAACCATTAGCACCAGAGAATCTTTAGGGAGAGTCTACTGAACCAGTTTAGTTCTGTAGCATAGATGCTTCCATAGACTTAAAAGGTTAACTGAGGGCCAAGCTACACATGACGAATGACACTTGAACAGCAAGTGTATTTCTCCCTGTTCACTTGCCCTCCACTCAATCCACTTGCCGTTCAAGTGTCATTCGTCTTGTGTAGCTTGACCCTTAGAATAAGACAACTAGACACTGGTTTCAAATATTTATAATTGGTTTGTTACTTTTTCATCATTTTGTCCTTGCTTGTCTCAATTCCAAGATTTTTCTTGTTGAGTTCAAAGTGAACTAAATCACGTGGACTATGATTCTTCAGCTGTAATGCCACAGAACCCAAATGAGATCTGAGGGCCAAGCTACAATTGACAAATGACACTTGAACGGTCAGTGTATTTCTCCCTGTTCACTTGCCCTCCACTCAATCCACTTGCCAGGCAAGTGTCTTTCGTCATGTGTAGCTTGGCCCTCAGAATCTCAGGATAGGTGTACAATAGGATATATTTGCTTGGTCTTATACAGCCAGCACAACCAGCTCTTCTTTAAGCAGAAGCAGTAATTATTGCAGTCACCAAGAGAGATTCTACTCTAAGATGTATATATTTTGTTCACTTTATTTATACTCCACCTTGTTTACTTTAATTATACTCTACCAGGAGGGACCCTACCTCTCTACTAGGGACCCAAGGTGGCTCACATTGTTCTCCTCCTCCATTTTATCCTCACAACAACCCTGTGAGGTAAGTTAGGCTGAGAGTGCATGACTAGGGGTGTGCAATCTCGGTTCAGGATTTGGGGGAAAGTGAGAATTTTGCTAATTCAACACAATCCAGCTTTCTTGTATCGCATTAGAAAATCTTGGAACCAATCCAGGTACTTGTATTGAGACTACCGAAAGTTAATTTAGGGGGAAAAAATTGGCTGTTTCCCTTGCTGTTTCCTTGCAAAAAGAACAACAAAGAGCATTTCTCACCTTTTTTGGAGAGACTGGAGGGAGGGTAGAGTGAGGCAGAGGCAGGAGGGAGGGGAAATGAGGCAGGGAAGGTCAGTGAGGGGCCAAACTCTGGCCAATGGTTTTCTCTGAGAAGGAGAGAGCCTTTTTCAAATTGCCATGCAAGAAGTTAAGAATCCATTAATATTTATATCTTTAGTGCTGTGTCCTTCCTCTCCTTTAACAAATTGTCTGTATCACTTTCCTTTTTCCATCTCTTTTCTCTGATAAGGATCAATGTGGCCAGAAGAGAAGAGAGTTATATTTTTAAGTATGTGGTATAGCATCCTGCTATCTATTTATCGGTTAGTATTCTTTATGTTATCATTTTGTTATATGGTTCTAAAAATAGAAGTTCAGTCACATCTTAGCACATTGTGATGCAGTTTTTTAAAAATAAATCTTGTTTCTTTAAGCAAATATTATTAAATACAGGCTTATGTACCCTTTCCCTTCAGAATTAGTTTATTTCTGAATAGGTTTGAGAGTGCTAGGCTTTTCAACACAATGCTTTTTTTCTTTTAATGCACCATTGGTATCCCTGTAGCAAAATCATTTCTAAATTCTGTCTTGTGCGGTATGGAAAATTAACCAGCTCAGCAGAAACTAAAAAAAGATTGAGTACCTGGAGGTTAGCTAGTAGAATTTCTTTCCCCAGGATTAAAGGTTTACACAAGGGAGAATGATGTGATTGTAGAATGAGACCTCAGGTCCAAATAAGAGGATAATAAGACACAATTGTTGACAGAGTACCTCCAAGAAGCTATGGAGGGGTCAAAAGAGCAGGGCCGAGCTGCTAGAGGGGAGATAACTTTGATTGCCACCCTCTAATTTGTGTCTTCAATTGGAGGGCTTCGGATGCACCATAATTCCGGTGAGCTGGCTGCAAGTGTGAATTATATTGGTCTGATTTATAGACTGTGTACACAGTGGACCCACTGGCACATTTTAGCAATAAATAACCAGCCTTTGGGATCCTAGTGTACTATAATCCTTCCAAAGTGATAGGAAACAGGGAACCTGTCAACAGAACCGAGAATAAATCCTGTCTTGATACATAGCTAATTTCTGAGGCAAGGACCTGAATCAAAGTGTGCTTGACCCCTCTTTTACTCTTCTCAAACTATATGCCCTGTATTAAATAACCTGGTTTTAGAAAGGGGATATAGTTCAGGAAGGAGTAGTCAAAATGATATTAGCATGGGGGGATATGTTTTCATGTGACATATTTGTTCCTTTTTCAAAGGTGCATTTAGCATTGCCAAGACCAGCTGAGAAAATTCCTGGAGGTTTTGGGATGGTGCCTGGGAAGAGTGAAATTGGGGAGGGCAGAATTCAGTGAGAATGTCACTTTGTGATGTCATATTTGGTGTTGTCACCTCCAGGTAAAAGGTCAAGTGATGGCACATCCTATGACATCTCTTCCAGAACCAAATCACTTCCAAGTCCTCAAACTTTCCCCCTTCCTGTGAAGTCACTTCCTCTTTTCAAAATTTAAATTTAAATGCTATGCCTTACATAACTTCCCACCCCTTTTTCTCCATCTTACATTGCATCTAGCCCTGCTCCCTGCCAGCTCAACAGTTATTGCTTGAGAAAAGTGTGGCAGTTTGAAATGGGGCCGTACTAGGTTAATGCCCACTGCAGGCATGGCCGTATTGGACATCTGTTGGTTAGCCTGGCTTCAATTTTAGCTGTAGCCAGACACCTGGCTTGTGATGTCCTTATTCTGGAATGGGGAGGTGTCCCTTTCATCCTAGGAACCTAGAGAAGTAGCCAGAAACCACCAATGAGGAAAAAAAATGTATTTATTTTTATTCATTTATGTCATTTATAGTCTGCCTTTCTCACTGAGGGCCAAGCTACACATGACGAATGACACTTGAACGGCAAGTGGATTGAGTGGAGGGCAAGTGAACAGGGAGAAATACACTTGCTGTTCAAGTGTCATTCGTCATGTGTAGCTTGGCCCTGAGACTCAAGGTGGATTACACAGTATGAGCTTAGTACAATCAGTATCAAGAACATTTCCATACAGTATATCAAGTACAAAAAGCCATAGTAACTTAGAGAGCAATCCTAAGGTCATCAACTCAAAACTAATTCCAATTTGATTCAATCGGTCTTACTGCCTGGGAAATGTTCTTATGATTTTAACTTTAAGCACATAACACTTCCAAGCCCCACCCCCCCATTCATGTTACATGAGATGTACGTGCAGAGATGGGAAACAGAAAAAAAAGTTTTCATTCAATTAACATTGATCCCCATTAATTTAGGTTTAGATTTAGGCCCCCACAAATCTGCATTGGATCAGGCTGCAAGTTTACATCTCCCCACTAGTGAGAAAGGAGCCCCTCAATGACCCATCTTCAGCGTTTCCCAATAAGTATTTCCATGGATAGTACAAGTATATTGCTAATGTACATAACTGTAGACATCTAAAGCATTTTAGTATGCACTAAAATAGAAATGTATTTTAGCTTCCTCATTCAAACAATAAATTAGCAGTAATAGGTGTGAAAACTTGAGAAGACACGCTATAAGGACTATCCGGACAAACATATCCAATGATACAAAAATCCCTTTTAAAAATTGTGACTAAACAGCACAGTAGGTATTTTTTAACAATGTCTTAGTTTAGGATCATCCATACTTCAGGGAAGTGTACTTTAAAGTAGAATTATAGTGTCTGTGTAGTGTCATGATAGTCCATAGACACTGATAGTGTCTGCATAGGTTTAGAAGCCACAGGAAGGTGGATGATAGCAAAAACACTTTTCTCTTATACAAGGATCCAATGTGGTATAGCAGTGTGAATGGTCGAGAGTCCCAAATAAAACCCATACCAGCCACAATGGACCTTGGATTAGTCTAGTGTTGTCAAAAGTCCCACTATGGCAGGAGAAATTCTGGTTGGAACCTTCATTGCCCACTGCCACTCTGGCTGTTGGCAGGAGAAAAAAAAATTACTATCAGTGTGACTGTTACTGCTACATTACTTCCAGGGAAAACTCAGAAGTGATGTCATGCCTCTCTAGGAATTGCCAAAAACTCAGTAGTTTTCTAGCAATTCCTAGAGAGTCATGCTGTCGTTTCTGAGATTTCCCTGGAAATAGTGTAACACCATGATGTTGATGGTGTTCCCTCTTGACTCCACCTACCCTCCCCCCCCCCCACACACACACCAGTTGCCAGCCACTGGCACTGGCTACTGGCACTGGGTGGCAACCCTAGGTTAGTAATTATTTCTCAGCCTAATCTACCTTGTAGAGTTGTTGTGAGGATAAAATAGAAGAGGGGAGAAGTGGCCTGAGCTTCTTGGCGGAATGGCAGTATTAAAACAAATCAAATAAATAAAACAGTACCTCGTGAATGATGGGCCACTTTTGATGAGTAACATACAGAATATATTGTAGTGATACTGACTACACATAAAGCAAACAATATTATACTTTTTAAAAGAAGTAACATTTGTGAAAGGAAAGAAAAGTTTGGGAGATATGATTTGGTTGGCCTCTGGGCCAAATCTAGAAGTCAACCAAAGCACATATCTCTTTCCAAACATACAAATATTCCATTAAATTGGAGTGCTACAACCCTCCATTAATTCTGTTCCAACCACATCCTATCTGCAGACTGCTTGGCTTCTACTACCTGCTTTATCCAGCTGCACTCATGGAAGCAAATAGAGATGCATGGTGGTGTGGCCCAGTAGTGGTGTGCAAGGGACAGAAGCTAGGGGGCTGAGCAACTGGTAGGGCAGTCAGAGGGCATGCCAGACTCCATCCCTCAGCCTTGTTGGAGCTTTTGGTGGACGTGATGGTCTGGGCATGTGGATCGGGGGAAGGCATGTGGCAGTGCTGGGCCAGGGACAACACAATGGGCTGCCCCATGACTCCAGTAAGCCTAATTTGGTGCCCCTGGTTGGCTTTTGGGAGGAGCTTAAGGGGGCAGAATTGAAGTTGCCACCATGCTTCCACTGTGGCTACGTAAAGGGATAGGCCAGTCCTTTACTTCTAAGAGGACTAAGAGGAGTAAATTCATAGAGTGTCTCTATGATCATGATCACTTTTTTCTCCTGCTCCCCAATCTCTCCAAGTCAAGAGACTGGGTCTAAAAGGGTGTATTTACCCACCCCCAATGGATCCTTGGCAGACTTGTGTGCATTTGGCATGTTGGGTTTCTAGGCTGTCCCCTCAAGCATACATCTGAAATAGTCGATGATGGTTTGAAGTGATCTTTTCAGCATTTGAATAATGCTCACAGGGAATGAGGCTTTCAGAAACAGCATTGTTCCAAGCATTCTGAAAGAATGAAGATTGTCTTCCCTTTTGTATGTCTTCAGTTCTCCTCCAAAGTGCTGGCTTGGGATATAGCTTCTACAGCATCCATTGTGTGCAAAGTGCTGTCAACTCGCAACTGACTTATGGCGACTCCAGCAAGGGGCTTTCAAGAAGTAAAGGTAAGAAGTAAAGGTAGGTTGCTGTTGCCTTCCTCTGCAGAGTCTTCCTTGATGGCTGCCCATCAAAGTACCAACCCTGCTTAGCTTCTGAGATCTGGCAAGATCGGGCTATATGATGCTGTTTTCTCTCCCACAACATTCATTAGAATGTAACAGTTACTCATAGGATATGGGAATTTTTGAACTCTGAGAAGTGGAAACACTTTGTAATGGATACATTATGCAGTGTACACTATTGTTTACAACAATAAACATATGTGACAAGTACTCAGGCAAAGTATCACATTACCAACCAGGTATGTGGTACTGTTTAAACTAGACTACAGTAGCAGAGCATCCACTTTTTTAAAATCCCAGATGTTTACTCACTCTACCACATCCAGTAAAAAGGATATCAAAGTATCTACAGGAGTTATGAGGCAAATTAAAACAATTGTGAAATTTGTAACTCGATATTTGTACAAGTTTCTTTTGTACAAATTTTAGCTTATTATGTTTTTGGTTGTGTTCAGACTTTTAAAGAAAGGATTCACAACTATTTTACAAGCCAATAGGACATGTAAAAATCCATTTTCCCCAGCTGTTTGCACTGTAGAATGGTGTTTGTATTTTTCTTTATTACTTAGATGAATGCCTCTTCATCCGTTCACCTCAAAAAATCCATTCAACGCTCAGTACTTTATTTAATTTGGGTATTTTACTTGCACATTTATCCACAGATAAAGTTCAGTTTGTGATTTTTATATTCACTTAGCATCTACTTGCTATCATAACTATTTAAAAAATACACTCTGGAAAGAAAACAGTTCATATATTACATTGTGCTGCTGATGTACAGCACTGTATGTTGTCAATAAATCACTTTCAGGCCTCATTTCTTTTGTTTTCAGATTTTTTATATTTCCCATTCAAGAGCTCTTTTCAGACAGCATCTCTGCACTGTGTTTTCTTGTGCAAGAAATAAATTACACACCAAGAGGTTTTTTTTTTTTTAATACTGTTAATAGTTATGAATCATTGTTTCTTAGTTCAATGTTTCATTTATACAATATCTGTCACATTACTGCAGGGTGTTGTATATGGCAAGATGAAACAGAAATATATATATATATATATATATATATATATACACATACACACACACACACACACACACACACACACACACACACACACACACACACACACACACACACACACACACACTCTCACCCAGAATAACAATAGACACAAAACAAAACCTCAACCTTCATTTTGTCATTTTTTTCTGTACAATAATAAGTGGTTGTTATCAGGGAAATGAAACTACAGGGAGATCAATCAGCGTAACTTGAGTGCTACATCTAATTTTGTGTGTTTAAAACTTGGTGACATGTCTTTGTTATTCTTATTAAAACAAATGCATTTGACAACCAGTCATGAAAAGTATATTACAGAGAAACTTCCACTGCCATTCAAATATTCATTTGGATTTCAGAAACTGTTCTTAAGTTTCAGTAGGATGCACCTTTCCACTCTCCTCAGCGGAGAGTGGCAGAAACAGGTGTCGTCAGATGAAAAAGGTCCTTGCTCTAGAGGATGGCTCCTTCTGCCAGTGTACCGTATTGATTTGCGGTACTGAAAAATCTACCATAAAGGACACTGCTGAAAAGGCACCCAGCACAATGTTACAGAGCAGCCTGAATAGCCTAAACTAGCCCAGGCTAGTGAGAAGTTGAGCATGGTTGGCTATGGTTAATATTTGGATGGGAGACCACCAAAGAAGACCAGGATTGCTCTGCAGAGGCAGGCAATGGCAAACCACTTCTATGCATCTCTTGTCTTGAAAACCCCATGAGGGGTTGCCATAAGTGTTGGCAGGTGAGATTAAAAAGAGATAAGTATGGTAGCAGAGTTTGATATTAGCACATTGGAAATAAGTAGACTTCTGTGGTTTTAGCTCTATAAAAATAACTTTACTACATAATAGGGAAAAAGGTACATTTGGTAAGAAAATAAATAATAGCTAAATAACTACATCTTGATGGCTAGTCTAGTATCTTAGATACTTAGAGACTAAGCTGAGTACAGGGAGCAGTTAAACAAAGAGCAATAAAACCTTAGTATATTTTGCTAGCTAATTGCCCCCCCCCAAATAAACTGGCTCATCCAATAGAAAATCCTAGATTCCTTCATTAAAACTAAAGACACCCCTTTCCATGGTGGGAACTTTTACTAAAGGCTTAAGTTGCCCTATGCTAACTAGCTATTTGACTAAACAAACAGAATAACAATTTAACTCTTTCATGATTGAAAGCAGGACTCTTGCAAAAATCCCAACAATAAGTCAGTTGTAAATTGATGGCACTTGATAATGATGATGAAGAAGAAGAAACAGAAATCACAAAATAATCAGCAAATTGACCGACACAGTTAGTAAAAATTATATATACTTCAAATTAAAACAAACGCCAGAACACATATAAAGATTGAACAAGTCTCTAGAATGGGGGTCCACAATATTTTTTATCCTGTGGGCTCCTTTGGAATTTTGATGCAGAGAGGTGAGTACAGCTACAAAATGGCTGCCAAAGGAGCCAGAGCCAACCACAAAATGTCAGGAAGTGAGGTTATGCATAACTCTACTAATAACACTGAAACATTTCAGGCAGAAGCTCCGTTTAAAAGGATGCCTTTAAATTGAACATATTGTTTAAAAATATCTTTTTACATACACACAAATTAAGTACATATATTGAGCTAGCTAATAAATCATCATCTGGCAGTATCAGTCTTCATTTTTTCTGGGATCGAATGTATTTTTGCAAAAGGAAAAGAGGGAAAATGTGTTTTTTCAAGGCTGTCTGTTTACATGAGCCCTTTCCTCATGATCTCCGACATTTTGAACTTGCACTAGTCCTGGTGAGAGGTCCTTGCAAATGTGTACATTAAGAGAAACATCCTGGCCTGATTTTGATACGAACTTGTTGAAAAGTGATGTAGCAATGCAATGCTATTATCAATTTCCACCTCAATTATTAAAAAAAAAATACATCAAAATTGTGAAGATCTGATGACTTGCAGTTAGGTGATTTAAGCGTTTTAGCCAAGCAGCCCAATCATGTTTAGGCAGAAATAAGTTTGGCTGTGTTTTTAGAATATCACTCTGCTATTTGCTCAGGTAAAGTACTTTACATAAAGCCACTATGTGCACTATACTGTAAACATCAAAAACTAAAAAAAAACCCACCTGGCCATGCAATGTTTCTAAAAACATTTGTTGGGTGCCTGGAAAGGTGCCTGTGCATGCCATGGCACCCATGGACACCATATTGGGAACCCCAGCTCTAGAACAGTACTAGTGGATTACTCATGTTGTTCTTTCCAAATCTTTCAAAGAACCATGGGAAAGGTTTGTTCCTTGTCCATTAGACAAAGAATCACTAATAGAATATTCATCCATTCCCCAAGTACTCTGTCATATCAGAGAAGTCATATCGGTGGAGAAGAAAAATGGCGATGGACCAGTAGTACACAGGCTTGTGTGCTCCCATGCTGTCTGTTTCTGTGAAGGCAAGTTTATGAAAATAAACCCCAAGCCTGTCTCCTAATGATAGGAAATGTATCAGCTAGGCGTGTTGAGGAATATCAGAGGATTTTGAGCCCTTTTAATTAGGGGCTTAACGATCTTCTATTTCCTCCAATGCAATAACATCGGGCAAAGAAACAGTTCATGCCAGCGGCTGCCAAGTAAGTCTGCTTTGCAAATATCTTTTTTATTTTTCTTTCCTGGATTTTGGACTTGCTAGGACCTTATTCTTTTTTCTTCTTTAAGTCATTTGTTCCCCCCCACTCTTCAAGAGACTGTGAAGTTTTATTTTGTATCCTGTATTTGTGCTCAGGACGAAAGCTATTTCAACACTGGAAAACTACAAAGATGTCTGCTAATTAGCTTAGCATTCAGGAATTTACTGAGTGAGATATAAAATAATTGGGATTTCCTCTCTGATCGGCAAGTTACTGATAATTAAGAACTGAGTTTGGGAACTCAGCAAGTATTTTACTCTGGCTGTGCAAAATGCTTGTTTTGGTTTGGTTTGTTTGGTGATTTTTTTTTTGGCATTAGGAGAAGAAACTGGGAGGGGAAAGCAGCCATTTAAAGCCAGGAGAAATGAGCAGTAATTTACAACTCTTTCCTAGCTTTGAAAAGAAAATGAGAATGTGCTCATACCACCAAGAGAGGAAGGGAAAAGCAGCCTGTTACTTATGACCCCTTTTATTTTTCAGTTAGCTTTTCCCTTTAACCCTCTTCTTACACCCTCTGGGTAGATTACTGCCACCAGGAATTACAGCCCAAAACAGTTAATTTTAAATTTCCCTTTTAATAATGTGCCAAAGTGTCAGGCTCCTTTGTGAGACTATGTGGCCCTGAGAGTAGGAATAATATATACTCGGGGGGAGGGGAGAAAACTTTTATTTTTACAACAAGTGTTTCCTACTAGTACTTAAGCTTGATGGTTTCAATGATAGTTTTCAGTTCTTAAAGTTTCCTTACATAGGCTCAGTCACATAGGTCTCTCTCTCTCTCTCTCTCTCTCTCTCTCTCTCTCTCTCTCTCTCTCTCTCTCTCTCTCTCTCTCTCTCTCAAACCTTTCCCTCTCAGGTGCACACACATTTTGCTTGCTTCCGATAGATCAATCATTCAAATGTACATAGACTTTGTCCCAGGCACACACACAGTTTGCCTGTCTAAACCAGAATCAATATTTCTCTCAGAAAGATATAGACACACTAACAGTCGAAACACACGAGATGAAATACCTAGATTCAACTCATGTTCTCTTACCTAAAGGTTTGTCTGGAAGTGTAGGTGTCCTTGCAGCTTAAATTTTAGCATTTACAGAGCAGCAGAGAGGGATGTGCGGGGGTCCTTGCAGCTTAAAGTCTCCCGGTGCAGCCAGGTGTCGCTCTGCAGGGCCAGGCCGTGTGAAGGGAAGGGAAAATGCTGTGATGCACCTTGAGAGTGGGAGGAAAGGCGCCCCACGCCTGTACTTCCCTCCTCGCTGCTCTGTAAATGCTAAACTTTAAGCTGCAAGGACGCCTGCACTGTAAATGCTAAACTTTAAGCTGCAAGGATGCCTGCACTGTAAGTGCTAAACTTTAAGCTGCAAGGACACCTGCACTGTAAATGCTAAACTTTAAGCTGCAAGGATGCCTACACTTCCCAGCAAACCTTTAGGTAAGAGAACACGAATTGAATCTAGGTATTTTGTCTCGTGTGTTCTGACTCTCAGGTTACACACAGCTTGCCTGCTTTGCCCAAACTGAATGTTCTCTCTCTGCTCGGTAACTAAAAACAGCAGTTCACTCTGCCACAATCTCAGTCATCAACCAATCATCTCACTCACTCATCCCTCGCTTTCACCCTCATTCTTCATCTGTACCCCAAGCATTTAAAGACACAGACACACTTAAAATCATTACATAGCCATTTAACCCTTTCCTGGATTTTAAAACCAGCAGAGAATAAGCAGCAACATTAGTACTAGTTCCTGGCTTTGAAAAATAAACAAATAAGAGAATGTGTGCATACTCGGGAGGAAGGAAGAAAATAGAGAAGCAGCCTTATGACCTTTATCTTGCTTTACTGATAAAAATGGCAGAAAAGGAGTACAGAGAGCTGAGGAGGGTGGGAATGGTTGCTGGCAGAGAGACAAATGAGCTCCTGGGGGAAAGGAAGAGGGGGGCATGAGAGGCAGAACCAGAGTTTTTGATTCTGCATGGACATAACACACACCAGCAGTGACTGGACAGCAGCTAAAAAAAAAAAGCAGAATGTATGCAGGGGGGGAAATGGGGAAAAGACAAACAAAAATCATTTTTGCTTCCCATGACACCCTTGCACATGCGGGACTCTGAACAACATGTGAAACAGAATAAATTCTGAAACGCTATAAAGTGACCATGCAGAAAACATCTGTTTTCTTTCTCTGCTCCCACATAATTTTATAAACCTTTATCATGTCCCACCTCAGTTGTCTTTTTTCATTTAAGAGCTCAGGTCAAAGAAACTTATTGTTAATAAAGGAAAAGAAAGTTGTTTTTTTCTAAACCAAAATTCCCAGTCTCTGTAGCCTTTCCTGATAGGAAATGATATCCAACCCCTTAATCATCTTGGTTACTCTCTTCTGGAGCAAATAATAAAATGACATTATCAGCAAATTTAGAAGTCACATCTCAGAAAAAGTTTGGGAGTATTCACTGCTTTCTTTCTGCTTTTTCCCAGGGATTCACTTTTAGCCTCTTCCTAGAACAAACCAAGGACTTACTTTGGTCCGTTGTCTGTTGGTGAAGATATGCTCCTATGGAGAGTTTCTGTGCCTTTTAATATGTTATGTCAAATTACTTATGTTTTGTTTCAGTAATGTTTCATCTCTATATTTAGATTTCTGCTTGCTTTCAAATTTCTGCAATCCATTCCCTATTGCATTGTTTATTGAATGTCCCAACCATTGATGGTATTGACTTACATTGTTTAATCCTCCTTGAGTCTCAGTGTGAAACGTGGATTTCTAAACTAAACTAAACTAAACTAAACTAAACTAAACTAACTAACTAACTAACTAACTAACTAACTAACTAACTAACTAACTAACTAACTAACTAACTAACTAACTAACTAACTAACTAACTACACTTTGTAGCTTAACTTAATTCCAATAAAGAAACCCTTGGATTTCCGCCACCACTTGATGTCAGGGTGGACAGCTATCATTTGCTGACACAACAGTGTAAGTAGCTCAGCATCAGACACAAGTACTGACATTTTAGATGTATTAGTTACATTATTTTAAACCAAATTCTTTAGCTACCACTGGAATAGCTTGCAACAGTAGTACATCCAATGTTCCATTTACTGTACAGTGCCATTTTCTGCCTCTAGATGGCTGCAGTATATAAATATTCACCAAAGGTTTACACCTATGTTGAAAGGCACTAAAATATTTTTGAAGAGCAACAAACAGGTGATAAAACAACAGGAAAAAAGATCAGTCAACTAATTGGATATACTGGCATGTATGCAACCACACATAGGCTAACTTTATGGAATGAGATTTTCCCACTTTCCCCCAAGGCAGCCTATTGAATCCTTCCACCCCTTGAAATTTTGTTCCTAGAGATCAGCATATCCTCAGTAACAGCACAATGGGCAAAGAGGTGATGCCCAGCGAGGGAGAGAATCTTCCAAAAACTTCCCTGTCATTAAATCTTCAGAGCAGTGGAGTTAGCAGCATGCCATTCTTTTTATAATTTTACCTGAGTTTGTGACTATCACCAATTCACATGATCCAATTAGATCAATTTCAGCAATACTTCTGATATTCAAGTCAAAGGAATTGTTCTTTAAACAAGGTTTTGACAGCTGGAAGATGAAAAATGTTGAAGAAGATGAAGAAAGGAAGAAGACAAGATGTGTCCTGGTAGGCACAATCAGAGCCTGAAAAGAGTTAAATTGGAAAGTCTCAAGCATCAGCTTTGCTTTACTTGGGGTGATAAAAGAATTAGGACATAGTTTATGAAGAGTTATATAAACTTCTCTTGAATGTGTTTGTTGTGACCCCCTTCACACTGTCTCCCATATAAAACCTCTCTTCCTTAGAATTGGAGATTCAGGCAGTCACAATTCGTCACCCATCTAGTCTCTAATAAGCAGAGAGCCTTGACCCCTTTTCACACTGGCTCACTTCTTTCCTCTTCCCACTAGATGGTCAGCCAGTTCCCTTTATTAACCACTCTTCACCCAGCTGTTGCCCAGGGCTGCTGGAGTCCAAGAACTCTATATGGCTTTACTTTTCTGCTGCCCCCGTTTCCCACATTAATAGAGCAACCAAAGCTTTTCCAATGTATATATGTTTTTCTTTTGTCTTCAGTCAGTAGATATTAACTTTAAACAAGGAGTGAACTTTTATCATAGGTTTAACAACATAGAAGTAGTTCATAAAATAGAGTTTCTTCACGCTTTCAGATCCTTTTGTTACTAAGTATAAGCTTCTTTCTTAGCGAGAGCAGACTCAGTCACTCTCTCTGGTTTAAAATCTACCTCTGCTCTATGCAGCAATCTCTACTCTCATTTAGCAGCTTTTCCCAACTGTCAGAGCACTCAACATTCTAACAGCTCCCATTGGCTGTTCTCAGGGAGAGGCGGAACCACAGCTGACTGTCACAGTAATGAAATTAAAGCACATATGAGATACAGTTAAGCTTTGTTGGTCCTGTTAGTAGCAACACAGGGCTACCCCTTCCATCACTCTGTCTGTTTACCCACCTTTGGAGATGAGGATCAAGTCTCCTGACTGTGGGACACTTGCAAGGGGGACGTAAAGGGAAGGTGGTAATGTAGAACACATAGGCTGAATTCACATATCATTTGATCTGTAGAAAATCCAGGATGTATATAATTGCAACCATACAATATCCAATAACACATGGACCTTACCATAAGGTGTAACATTGCCTTCTCTCCAGTCTGGAGCATGACAGAAATGAAGAACTGGCTTTTTCATGGTTTTAGGACAGGGGATATGAGACATTCCTTTCTAGAATAACAATTGGTTACAGCCTATTTTTATGTATGTCATTTAATTAGAAATATTAATTGTGCATATCAAACACATCTCACAATCTTTGTTATCTTTAACTCCCAATAAAGAGCAGTTTTAAGAAAGACTTTGCATATGCCCATTAATTACTGAATCACCTGTGATGGCTTTATAGCCTGTTTTTTTTTAGATGCTATATAGATAATGACCTTACCACACATTCCATTACACTACACATTGGCAAAATGTAGTAAAATGCTTCTTCCAACTTGGTTGGAAGACATAACTTTCTCAAGGTACAAGAACTCACTTTGGGCGGGTTTTCCATTTCTCCATGTTTGAGGACTGATACCTAATATAACAAAAGGGTTATGGGCTAATCCTTGATAAACTTTACTTCAAATTAAGCCATTCTTTTAAAATTAAGAACAACAGTCTGGTCCCTGACAAAATGAAGCATAGGCTAGATAAACACATTTACTTTCTGTACTTCAGTTTTAATCATATGTCAAAAAGTTGTTCAATAGAAAAATTGATTTATAAAGGGTGCTGGTTCAAATGCTTGCAAACATCTCTTATGAATGTTTGAGAAAGAATGAAGAAACAAACCCTTGTTACACTGAATCCTAGTGTAACCATAATCCATTTTGGTTGTAGCTAATCTTTTGATCATGACATTAAAATATATGCTATGGAGGCTGCAGCATGAAGATCAAGGCATTTGATTCAGTCTTAATGGCTGCTTCATTTCTTCTGTCTATAAGTCTTTCCAAGTCGATATTCTTCAAAAGCAGAAGATATTCTTTTGAAGTGATGCTGCCTCCTCCTTCTCTAAACATATATCTCCTGGGGGGAGGGGCAAGGAGCTAAGAATATTTAGTTTCTGCCTCACCAAGCTCCTATGTTCCCTCAAACATTCTGTAATCTGAGAGTTGTAAAATATTTGCTCTTTCAGTTAAAATGAAACTTTGGGATCCAAACTAAGCAAGTGGAACAGAAATCTGAATGGCTACCATGAAAAGTGTCAATATTCTTCAAACTAGTGATGTTTGTGAACAGTCCTTTCTTTGAATCATCTTTTGAAAGCTAGTTACCACTTCAAGTGACATCCTCTTGGAGAAAGTTATCAGTTGTTCTCAATTAGATCACATTTGCATTCTCACACAGATATTTAGGAACATGTCCATGTGCAGTGGAAGGGATTTCATTGCTTAGGCAACATGAGATGCACTATGGAGGGAAATAAGCAGTGAGCCCCATAGGGACTGTAGCTATTTAATTGGTTTTTATGTGATCTGAAACTGGGAGTAAGCAATGAAAGGGTCAAGTTTGCAGCAAACCCCAAATTATTTAAGATGGTGACAAAGGCAATGTGGATTGTGAAGAGCTCTAGCAAGATCTCTCCAATGGAGGCGAATATGCAAAAGAAGACCAATTTAAAAGTAGAAAACTGAAAAGTGGACTAAAAATCCTAATTATACCTGAATAAAATAGAAGTCTAGTGACACAACAGCTTAAACATATCTTTAGTGAGCTGTGGCTGATGAAATGTCATTGAAAACAAATGTTGAGTTGTCAAGGTGCCACTGGAACTTTGGGTGTGGGGCTACAATAGACTAACAGCTAACACAGCTACCCTTTTACTAACTATAGCTTACTGGAGTCTGAACTAGTAGTGAGTGATTAATTATGAAAAAGCTCTTGGTCCAGTGGTGAACAAGCTCAATGAAAACATTGACTCCATTGTCCCCATAACCTCCTCATGTCTTTTTGTCCCGCAAGATCCTCTGGCCTAGCAAAGCCAGAGACTTGGATGAATCCATTTCTCTGATATCTATTCAGAGTATCTCAGTTAAGGCATGTATTACCTCAGGAGTTTTCAGAAGAAAAGCTCCTGGCTGCCATTAGAATTCAGGGGCATATTAATTAAGGATCTTTTGTGCGCTCTTCCAAAAATTCCTCACATCCTGGCAATGAGTAAAAACCCATGTTTGCAGAATAATCATCTATTCTTCCAGAATCCTTCATACAATTTAGACTTTTCTGGAAATATAATAAAGCAGCCAGGAAGGGCCATCTCCTGACCACTGTCAGGTGGTTATGAGGTTTATCTGGTTCAATGCTGTTGGGAAATAGGTTTTTATCCATCTTCCCCAAAGCATTGTGGTGCATTTTTGCACTATCATGGGGCGGGGGAGATGTGTGGGATTTGCCCCACTTGTTCTCCATCCATCCAGCTATACAAGGTAGTTGCCACCACTCAAGCTCTGTTTTTTAAATTGATCTACCTAGCCTGTGGCTTAAGGAACAGATGGTGCTCTGTCCACATATTCACCTAGTTCCTATGCAACTTTCTCCTGCCTGCTGTATTACCTAGCCCATCATAGAACTGCAGAATACGGCAGAACTAAGAAAGGGAAATAAAAATATATGTGGCTGATCTAAACTATACAGTGACTAGTGTTACCTTGGCTTCCTCTCCTTGGAATGGACATGAGCCCACTGGGACATCGAAAACAGAGGTTGATCAATGCAGACTTTTCTCTGTGACCTCCCTTCTTTCCTGCTTGAGAGCTTTCACTGGAGTGTCCAGACCTTTCACCTCTTCCTTTCCCAACTGGGAGGGTTTCCCTTCATGATATTGTGAACTTGGGAGTGGAACTCCCATGTGGATCATGCTGCACTGTTTTCTCCAATCAACTTAAGGCACACATCTCCAGTTTTTATGGACCAACTCTAGGTTATCCAAATAGCCACCCATGTTGCCCTTCCTAGCGGTTGTAAATTAATATATCGAAAGTGATAAAGTGGCTTAGTGCTTATATAAATACTAATAAATATTGTATAAAACTGGTAAACTCTAAACAGCATCCCAAATAACTAGAATCACATTCCAATTTAAAGGTACAAGCAACCAGAAATGAACAACAATGTCTGAATGTTGGCCGTAAATTCACAATCAAGTACAATTCAAAATATTCCAAATATGATGCAGTCTTTCATTCCTCTTTACAGGTATTCAAAAACTAACAGTCTGTTCCTCTTCTTTCCACTTCAGGTGCGCAAAAGATGGATGATCCTATGGGAGCACCCATATATCAGGTAAGTCTCTAACAGAGAAGCCAGTCTTTAATCCTGTTTTTTTTTTTTTTCTTTACTGGTGGAGACAAGAATGGCGGGGGTATGCAAGATTCCCTCTCTGGACCCAACAAGGAGCTGGCCGAATAATTTACTTGTTTCATCAAATAGCTTCTTCAAGGGTCACAAACCCAGTCCACCTACATAGAGTCACCTTTGAAAGCAAATATGTTACAACTGCCAGTCTTGTCGCACCACAGTCCCCAGCCATGGGCCGGGCAAATGGTTATCTCCATTCAGGAAACTCATCTCCACTCAGCTTGCAATTTAAACAGGTTGTAGCCCTGTTTTCCCTCTTGAGATTGGGGTATCATGTGTGTAACTCAAAGCATCTTGCATCTTTTTATCACAACATGTACCTCCCATTGTTTCCCCAGCTTTTCTCTGATCTTTCTCAAACCTGCTTTGCTGTGCGGTTTGGGGAAAGATCTCATGCGGACACCCAATTGCAGCTGCACTTTCCTTAACCACATCAGCAATGTGGAACCCACACAAGCATGTCCCTGCATGGAAATAACATCAACTGTTCTAATGAAGAGATGTTCACAGTATCACCATTCCTTACACATGAATAACATGTGAAGACTTTCTTGAGATATTAGCAATATCACTAATATCAAAAGAGAGTCAGTTTTTAATGATAATGGCATTTTTATGTACACTATAAATACTCGTCCTGACCTGAATATGGCCCTTTTCACACTGCTTACCTTCACTCGCAACGACGTGGAACATAGCGCTAAAAATGCGGAAGATTGCATTTTCTCGCATGAGATTTGCACGATGTCGCACAAATCTCGCGTGAGAAAATGCGATCTTCAGCATTTTTAGCACGATGCTCCACGTCATTGTGAGTGAAGGTGAGCAGTGTGAAAAGGGCCTAGGTCAGGCAAGCCTGATCTTGTCAGACCTCAGAAACTAAGCAGGGTCAATCTTGGTTAGTAATTGGATGGGAAATCAACAAAGATGACTAGAAGTGCAGAGGCTGGCAATGGGAAATCACCTCTGTTGTCTCTTGCCTTGAAAACCGCAGCAGGAGTTGCCATTTTAGCTATGACAACAGCACTTTCCACCACCACACTAAATACTCAGCAGTTCCTTAGGTTTGAGTCTGCTGCATAATTGATCTTCTTACATGACACTGATGGAAGAGGATAGGAGGAGCTACTCCTGGGATGACTGCCACATTGTGAGCAGAATACACTGCTCTCATTGGTGAAATATGAAGTGCTCATAGGCTGAAAGTATAACACAGACAGCTGTAGGTTTCTGCATTTTTTTGTTTCTATACAAAAATTGCACCCAGGGCAAAGAGTAAGTGAAACAGAAAACGTTGTTATGTGATGTAATTAACTTGTGAAATTCACTGCCATAGGGTGAGATATTGGCCACTATCTTCAATAGGTAAAATGAGATTCAAGGAATATATGGAGAATTGTGGTTATTAGCCACTAAATTGCATCTCCATGTTCAGGGGCAGTGAATCTCTGAATATCAATAGTGAGGAGGGGGCAGCAAGTGTAGGAAGCCTTCCAGAGGCATCTGGATAGAAACAGTGTGAAACCAGGATTGTGACTAGTGGGTCATTACTCTGATCCAGAGGGCTGCTTCACGGTCTTATATTCATCATTTGCCACAATACTTCACCTGATGATTCTGAGCATGCACCAAGAGTAGACATGGGCATGAACAGGAAAAAAAAGAACATGGTGTTTGTTGTTTGTTGCCATCCACAAACAATGAACAACGAACATTGGTGAACATGATCCTGTTCACAAACATGTTCATTGTTCATTGTGCGTGGGGGCCAGCAGGCTCTCCTCCAGCCATCAAGATCCCTACCACACCACTCTCAGAAACCCTACCTGAGCAGGCAGCAGGAAAGGTACCAATAATAAATAATAGCTTGGCCCCAGAGCCTGGCAGCAGCCCTGGAACCTGAAGGGGTAGATCCCTATCCCACCACACACAGAGAAAATTCAAGCTCCAGTGCACTCACCCTGTCTCTCTAACAGCAGCTGTCTCTCCCTGAAAGCCAGAGCTGGGAGCCCCCCTCCCCCCTGCTCTTTTCCTCTTGTAACAAATTTGGAGCTCCAGTCCACACTTGGAAGGAAGACCTGCCTATCAAGCTAAATTGGGCTTAGATTGGGGTTTCCAGAGTTCAGACAGAGTTCAGACAATCCCTGCTTAAGTTCCCAAGGGAATTGATTGCAGGTGCCAGACTGTCTGGCTTGATGAACAGCAACAAAAAGCAATGGACGAGGCTTGCAATGACCACCTGTTCGTTTAGAATGGGGCCTAACAATTCGGCCACTCCCGGCAGCCACAAGTGGCTATGGCCGGGGGGCCGGGTTTGCAGCCTCGGATGGAGGATGGGACTTTCCCGCCCATCCGGGGCTTTCAGGGGGCAGGCGGAGATAGAGCCGTTTCTATCTCCGCCCTCCCTAGCACGCAGTTGCTCCAAGCGATCGGCCCACCCTCCTCTCCCTGTTTCAGTGCAGGATTAGCCGGTTGCATTCGAGCCAGGTAGGAATTTTTTCCTGCTCCCCCTGATTGGCCTTGGTGGGGGGGGAGTAGGTTTTTCGCCTACCTTGTACTGCAGCAGAGGATGGTGGTATTTTTAAGGGTGGTGCCTAGTAGGCTTCCCCTGGCAGGAGAAAGTGGGGAAATAGGGAGCGGGCTGGTGAGCACCCCTTTGGCAATTCCCCAACGGTGGGGAAATGGGATCTCTCAGGACGGAGGGTAATGCTTCATGGCTACCACCACCTGTGCAGACTGCCACCAGGGAACCCCAGGTGCAAGTCCTTCCCTCATGCTGTATGGCTGAGGCTTTAGGAGCTTGAGGGGGAATCCTTTGCCTGGCCGGCCGGGCTGAGGCCATTCCATGAATGGATTACGCCCGGGGCAGTGGGGCTCGCCCAGACAAGTCTGGGCGGTGGTCTGAGGGACCCCGTGGCTTGACCTGTACCGCATAGTTTGCCCTTGCCGCAGTTTAGTGTTGATGTTATGTTTAATAAAGCGGCCATTTATTCCAAGAAATTGTGTCTGTCTCATTCTTCCAACTGAGGGGGCAAACAGCTTGTTCGCGAACAGCAAATTGGTCTGTTCATTTTTTTTTTTTTAGTTTGTATTGCTGCTCGTGCCCATCTCTAACCAAGGGTAGCTGCCAGCTGGGAGGCTGCCATGATGACATATGCCAATGACTCTGCAGGCACACCAAGCAGCCTATAAAGTCAAAATACCTGTTCTTTGCAGTCATACCCATCCTGTCTCTTCCTTTAGATCATTCCTGACTGCCAGTAATCTTGTAAGCTTGGTGCAAGTGTCAACTGCAGCTACTCACTGGACATCTATCAGGACATTGAATGATGAATGCTACTGACCGGGTAGGCTCACAAAATAAAAAAGCCACTCCTAAATCTGAAATACAGCTCATTTTAAATTGTGAAATTATGGTTCAAGCGTGTGGGGATGTAACTTGGGAAGATGGTTGTTGTGGGTTTTCCGGGCTGTATTGCCGTGGTCTTGGCATTGTAGTTCCTGACGTTTCGCCAGCAGCTGTGGCTGGCATCTTCAGAGGTGTAGCACCAAAAGACAGAGATCTCTCAGTGTCACAGTGTGGAAAAGATGTAGGTCCTTTGTATCTACTCAGGAGGGGTGGGGTTGAGCTGAGTCATCCTGTAAGAGTTTCCCAGGGTGTGGAATGCTAATGGCGGGAGGCTTCACTGTATCCTGAGGAGGTTCTTTTGCATATGGATTGGTACTTGATGTGCTAATCTTCTCTGCAGGGCTATTGTCAGGGATAGAATGTTTTGTTAGCCTGGTGTTTTTCAGAACTGGCAACCATGCTCGGTTCATTCTTAACTTGGGAAGGCAGATAATAAAAACACAGCAAGCTTGATGCAAACTCACCACTGCATGATTCCCCCCCCCTTACAAAAAACCCAAGCTCTAGATGGCAAGGGTTCGCCATCTCCAGTCTCTCTTTTGAAGATCAGATTAATCCCCTTCTATGGTTACTACCTCTTCAACATCCTTCTTCCCTAACCTTGGGATTTCACTGGATATTCTTTCTTTGTAGCTTCACATTTAGTTTGATGTAGCTACTAGCTAAGCCCTCTCCAGTCAAGGCTCCCTTTTATGTTACCATAAGGATTACCTGTGGGAGATCTGGGACCAGATGTCATGATTCTCAAAGAAAATCAACTTTTCAAGCAAATACATACACACAGTACCAACACATAAGACCACCACCACTTGTATCATACCGATGGCCTTTAAGAAATGATTCGCAGAGATTCAAACGGCCTTGAATACAATGAAGTCACTTTCCTCTTGTAATTACTTTGTGTTGGGATGATGTTTCACTTCCTTCTCGGTGCTCTAATGATAAATTTCATCTTGATAACGTTAGCTTTTAGTCGGTGCATATTGTTTGTCATTTCTCTTGTTTCCTCTCATTAAATGCTTTCAAATTTAGCCCCATTCTTTGCAACTAATTGAAGCTGTTTGATGTTTCAAGTCTAATTTGGCTTTTTATGTCATTGGTTTTGTTCCCCTTTTATGCCGTTGCTCATGCCACAGCCTGCTTTTCCCCAGCCGTTCCATGCTGTCTTCCTTTTGTAATGACCTGCTTTTGTTTTCCTTTGGTAGCTAAAATCCCATCATTATCTAACTCAAAGTGCATTTAATCATTTTTCAACAACTCATGGCCTATTTCTGTTTTCTATCCTGCTACAGTGATGTTAGAAGTTAAGGAATATCATCCACTCTTGAAAATCTGACCTTCAAATCTATCTGATTATATCTCTGAGTTTGAGATTTTTTTTCTCTCTGCTTGTGTTTGTGGAAAAATGAACTTAGCAAGAAACGATCTGTCACATGGCTCCTGCAAATGTTACACAAACCATCTTCCAAAGCTGCCATTATAGCTATGGGAAGCTTAGAACAACATGGCCAGCATTAGTTCTGTGTCTACTTCACGTCTGAGGGCCAAGCTACAAGTGACGAATGACACTTGAATGGCAAGTGGATTGAGTGGAGCGCAAGTGAACAGGGAGAAATACACTTGCCGTTCAAGTGTCATTTGTCATGTGTAGCTTGGCCCTGAGTTGCAATTTTTCTGGGCCAGCAATGACTGAGGAAGAAAGATCTATTTTAATTGGTTTCAAACCTCCAGATGTTACCACAATGGCATGGAAAGCAGTGCACTCACAACTATTAGGGTTGCCAACAAGGGGTTGGGAAATTCCTGGAGATTTGAGTGTGGAGCTTGGGGAGGGAAGAGTTTAGGGAAGGGAGGGACCTCAGCTGGGTATAAGCAGCCACTTTCTCCAGAAGAACTAATCTCCGCCCTCTGGAAATCTATTGTAATTTTGGGACATGTCCAGGCCCCACCTGGAGGTTGGCAACACTAGCTACTGCAGTAATATATGAGAGTGACCACAGTAAGCCCAATGATACATATTATTGAGAAGTGCATGGGGCCTCCCTTGAGGACAATTTGGAAACTTCAGTTGGTGCAAAACATGATGGCTTATTTAACAGTTTGGAAGAAACATATATCTATTTTAAGAACTTTATATTCGCTGCCTGTTGTTTCCATGTTTGGTTCAGGGCTGGCTGTCAAAGACCTTCACGGCCTAGATTCACATACTTGCAGGGCTCCTTCCTCTGGTATGTATCCATTCTTCAGTTCCATTCTTCTGACTACAGTATGCTTGAAGTTCCCTGTTAGATCAAAATATCCCCAGCCACATTTGCAGGCCTTTTCTGTGGTAGCTAATATTGTGTGGAACGGCCTTCCTAAACCTGTTATGAATGTGTCTACTTTGTTGGAATTTGTAGAAGTCTGAATTGTGTAGGACAGCCTTTTCTGGTGACAATGAAATGATTTGGAGGAGCTAATGGTACCTAATCGTATGTGAAATCTATTCCTAGATTTGCAATGTACTTTTTAATTGTTTTGTAATGCTATGTTTTGAAATACCACCATAAACTGTCTTGAGTCCATAAATGGAGAAAGGTAGATTAAAAGTGTTTGTAAGAAATAATCAAATAAATCCCATTGCATTCAATGAGATGTATTCACATTCCAAGTGAGTGTAGAGAGAGCCTTATGCTGAATTCATCTGCAGTGAAACACTTTGATGACCAATTGATTACAACAGGACTGTTTCCACACATGTTGGATAATCCACTTTCAACATTTGGAACTGCTTTTCCATGTGTGGAATAAAAAATCCACTTCCAAAGGATTGCTAAAGTGCATTGAAAGTGCATTATTCAACGTGTGTGGAAATGGCCCAGGACAGTTAAGCAAATGTTTCTATCCCTCTCTCATTGAACATCAATAAATTAATAAAAAGTAGCATACCTTTGGCTGAATCATTCTCATTATGAATTCCTAAAGCAACATTTAGTCTGCTCTAATTCAGAGATGGGGCTATGAACTGTGATCTCGAGATAGCTTAAAAAAATGAAGTTGTTTCTCTTTCCAAGTATTCTAATGTGCATTCCCCCCACCCCACCCCATAGTATTTGACACTTAAAAAACAACCAGGCTTCACAGCAATTGGGATATACTGAGTTGTTGTATCCTTTCCATGCTATTGTTATGGCACCCTATCAGTTATTCAATAAAAAAGAAATGCAAAGGATTAATCTCTCTCTTTTTGTTATTTCTGTATCAGAAAAGATGCTGGGATTTCATAAGGGTGAAGATGGAGGTGACTAGAGACAGCATATTATCCCTGGAAGCAGGAAAGATAATTTTACAAAACAGATAAATGTATTGAAAGAAGTACAAAGAAAGAAAAGAGATCCGCCTTGGGCTAAGATTAGCATTTCAGGATGGATCTGGCTGTTTTCTCATAAGGCATTGAACCGGCAGCAGAAATAGGGTGCTTGCTGAGGAGGAACAGACTGGTTCTCATTTGAATGGCCAACTTGTTAACATCTGCAGAAATCCTCCTGAGGACAGTTTTGCTCTTTCTTAACTTTTCCTGATGTAGTAGTTCGGATTTTTTTCAAAAAAAGAATAACATGATACATACCCTTATACTATCAACTAGTGAGTCATTAAGTAAGGGCATACAAATAGTGAATTGGTATAATTTGTAGTTATCTACTCATAAGTCTCTACAAGTTCCCCTCTATTGTAATTGATCAAGAGGAGTTAGCCATGTTAGTCTGCTGTAACAAAATAGCAAAGAGTCCAGTAGCACTTTTAAGACTAACCAACTTTATTGTAGCATAAGCTTTTGAGAGCCACAGCTCTCTTCGTCAGATGCATCTATTGTAATCATTACTGTTTTGTTTCATATGTGTTGTACCTCTACTTTTCTCATATTCCATCCTCTGTTAGGATTGTAGAACCTCCACCACTCTATTTTTTCTAGTTTTACAGAACTATTTTTTTCTTCCCTCTAAATTTCCTGAATTTATATTTTAAAGATCTATTTCATCCTGCCTTTTACCCAAGATGCTCAGGGTGTGTGGATGGACTGGGAGCTTTGTAAGAGCAAAGCAAAATGAAGGTAACCCACTGTTGTGACACTTTTGAGGCTTGTCAGCTATTGTGATGGAGAGTTTTGTTTTTCTTTGATTTCAGTGGGAGTGATGAGTAACTGCTGAGGCGTATCCAGTCGACTTTTCCCATAATCAGGGCTTCAGAGAAAGCTGACTATGCGTATTTGGGTAAATGCAATAAAACAAATTTATATGCCTAGGATTATTCAGCAGTTATTATTTAAAAAATGACTATCTATCATTGGCCATTTTCACACTGTCTATAAATTGCACAACTCATGGAAGGCTGCCGGCTTTCTCGCAGGATTTTTGACGCCATCTGTTTACAAAACGCCACAAACAGTGATTTACGGTGTTTTGTGATCGGATGGTGTTAAAAATCGGGGAGGAAGCCGGCAGCCTTCCTTGAGTCTCATGCAATTTATAGACAGTGTGAAAACGGCCATTGTTACAATGAATGTGTGTATGTGTGTCATGGGATGGAGTCATATTGAAAGGATTACTCAGAAGGTTTGATTTGTAATGTACACACATCCATATTTATTTATATTCTGTGTATTTTTTTTTTACCCTGGTCCTCTTCCAAGGAGTTTGGGGCAACTCTTAGGATAGTTTGAGAAACAACTCTCCCAAAGTCAACCACAGCGGTAGGGATTTGAACCTGGGTGTCTAGTCCAACTCTAACCACTACATCACACTGGTACCCCTCTTTGTAGAGGCAGAGCAATGCCAGAGATTGTTGCTGGATTTCCCTTTCATGTTCTACACTTCACCTTTCCCCATGTACTTTGGCAGTCTTTCATTTCCGCAGTGGTGGTACTCTTCCCTTATCTTTTTGCCATGCACCAGGTTTGACTGTGTTCCTGCGTCAAACTCAGACTTTCCTCTTTTGCCAGGCATTTCAGTTTGAAGTTCTTATGTGAGAAAGAGCTCAGAGGTTGCATGAGTGTCTTCCATTCTAACTCTGTAATATGGTTCTTGTATTTATCACCTTGGCTTAACTGCCTTTGTGGTGTATAAGAGAAATTCTTGCACCATCATTCTTTATATTAACCTTGTGTATTATCCCTGGCTTCAGTTAATTCTGTAGGCTATCTTCTGAATGCTTTTAGCTAAGATTCAGGGCCAAGCTACACATGATGAATGACACTTGGACGGCAAGTGGATTGAGTGGAGGGCAAGTGAACAGGGAGAAATACACTTGCTGTTCAAGTGTCACTCGTCACTTGTAGCTTGGCCCGTAGACACAGAGTGAGTTTGGTATGTGGAAGGCAGGTGGAAGGCAGAAGGCCCTTTTAACAGCCCGCATTCCAAGCAGCAAGAAGAAGTCAATTAAAATATGATCCTTCTGCCCTTCTGTTACTCTGACAAATGTGAAATGCCTTTTTAGAGCTCCAGATACATAAGAAGGAGACATGGAGGTTGGCACAGGAAAGATATAGGACACAGTTGTCATCAAGGCAAATTCCACCTTGCCAGCATCCTCTCTAACACATGAGACACATTGCCCACAGGTTAAGCCCTCCTCAAACTGTCTGGCAAGGAAGGAGAGTGGGCTGAAGGGCAATATGTGGTGGCAGATCCAAGGGCAGGACCACTGGGTAAAGTTGTCTTCCATCAGCAGACTCCTGGATTGGAAAAGGTACTGAATTCAGGATGCAGCCAATCCTCCTTGGTATGTATAAATTTGTATAGAGTCAGATGTTTGAATTGCTTTTATGAATCTTTCATTTTTAAGAATCAGGTTGTTTTCAAGTAACTTTGCTGACTGGGCACTCCATTTCCTCACTTCCATCAGTTAGGGAAGTTCCAGAGCCAAGGCCTAGTCACCTCTGTGCACCTCTCCCCCTCCTGAGAGCCATTTTGATGTAGTGGTTAAGAACACGGGACTCTAATCTGGAGAGCCAGGTTTGATTCCCCACTCCTCCACTTGAAGCCAGCTGGGTGACCTTGGGCTAGTCATGGCTCTCTGGAGCTCTCTCAGCCCCACCCACCTCACAGGGTGTTTGTTGTGGGGATAATAATGACATACTTTGTAAACTGCTTTGAGTGGGCATTAAGTTGTCCTGAAGGACAGTATATAAATCGAATGTTGTTATTGTGTTGTAGCCAGATTTATTTGTTTATAAAATTTATACCCCCACCTTTCCGCCCCCATCAGGGCTACCAAGGTGGCTAACCGATTAAAAACATACATTAAGATAAAAAATCTTGAAAGCAATTAAATCCAAACAAAACACATCATTAAAACAATTAAATCCAAAGCTAAAATATGATACCCAAACAAAAGATACTACAATTAAAACACAGCAGGAAGGAAGGGTCACTCGCGAAATGCCGAATGAAACAAAAGAAGTCTTCACCTGCTGGTGAAAGATGGCAACAGAAAAGGACAGGCAGGTCTCCCTGGGGAGAGAGTTTTGTTGGCATGACTAAGGGCCAAGCTACAAGTGACGAATGACACTTGAACAGCAAGTGTATTTCTCCCTGTTCACTTGCCCCCCACTCAATCCACTTGCCGTTCAAGTGTCATTTGTCACTTGTAGCTTGGCCCTAAGAAGATTTGTGCCTGGCACTTGCACTCTTCTTCATGGTGTTATTTTTTTGATATGCTGCTACTACTATTTCCTAACTACTATTTTTTATACTTTTAGAAGGAGTGTTATTAGATTTCCTGCCAATTGTTTTATCAATGTGCAAAGCCACACTGATAACACAGGGGGAGCACAGATGGAAATGAACTGAAGAAGGTAAGGGGACTTGGGCTCAGTAGCAGAACATCTGCAGAAAGTTCCATGTTTAATTTCGGGCATTTCCAGCTAAAAGGATTGACTGGGCTGTGATGCAAACCTCACCCTGAGACCCTGGAGAGCTGCTTCCAGTTTGAATAGGCAGTGATGGCCCCGGTGGACCAATGGCCTGATTCAGTATAAGGCAGCTTCATGTGTTTGTGTGATTTGTAAGTTCCATCAAAATGCATACACGCAGTGCTTTGTACAAAAAAGCAAAACTATGGGTGATTACAAGGGTATGGTTTTCAATTTGAAAACAATGTCAATGCAATAATGCATTTAAAAATAAGTAGAGAAATTTCAAGTGTGGACATTTCTGGAAGAATCCCTTGTTTTGACACATTTCAGCTGTGTCCAAGATTGCAGCATATCCCATCTTTCTCATAAAGGGAGACTCAAACCAGGCTTCACTGGCATAGTCCCAACTCTACATCACAGTTTGTTTTCTTCATCACAACATACAGACATTTGTTTGGATCCAGCACAAAATTTCCACTTATGCTGTAGCTCTTTTGGAAGCAGAAACCTAAGAAAAACATTGCAGTAGCCTTGTATGCCAAATCAAACTTAATGTATCTCCACTTGGATTGTTGCTTGTGCAAGGTCTTGTGCAACCAATCCCTGCATTTCAGGAAGTGATCTGAGGGCCAAGCTACACATGACGAATGACACTTGAACGGCAAGTGTATTTCTCCCTGTTCACTTGCCCTCCACTCAATCCACTTGCCGTTCAAGTGTCATTCGTCATGTGTAGCTTGGCCCTGTGTCGGGTTGCCAGGTCCCCTTACCTTCCCAGCAGGAGGAGTGGGGAAGCAGGCACCCACCTTTTGGAGGTCTTTGCACACTCAAAGTATGCAAAGTATGCACATACTCCCGATGCTGTCATTTCTGAGGGCCCACATTGGCCCAGTGCAAACTATGGGAGCTCTCCTGCAGCCTGTGCAATGACATCACTTCCGGAAGTGAGGTCATAATGCTGTACCCAGAACTCACCCCAGGAGGTCCATTCCCTTGCCTTTCCCCCCTGTCAGCCAGGTGAGTGATGGCAGGGGTTGGGGTGGGAGTGGGGGATCCCCCGCTCCCAGCAGGAGATCAGCAACCCTAGATCCCAGGAGCTTCTTCTGACTCAGGGCCAAGCTACACATGACGAATGACACTTGAACGGCAAGTGGATTGAGTGGAGGGCAAGTGAACAGGGAGAAATACACTTGCCGTTCAAGTGTCATTCGTCATGTGTAGCTTGGCCCTCAGAATCGCTCCCTGAAGTACAACATGAGAGAGATTATTTCATAAAATCTTGCACACATCCTTGCCTATGATAGGAACTATTGCACAAGATGTCGGATAGGAGAGCGAGGTGGTGCACAAGAGCTTGCAAAACCTTTTCACAAGTAAAACTGCACTAAAATCTCTTTTTACATTTGCACATAGCTGGAATGGACCCATTGTGTTGGATCCTATGATTCTATTCCACATACGATGGCACTTTCCTCTGGTGCAAGGATTCTCCTCTGATCCAAGAGGCTCTTCTACCGAGTAGATCTTCTTGCAACTAAAGAGGGTTCCTTGTCCTAATGGAAAGCACAGTGATTTACTGGATGGGTCTGCATGAGCCAATGTTACTTAAACCATGGATTAGATCAATTGACCTTTTATGACCAAGTTTGAAATGTGTTATTTATTTTATTTATGCCCCTTTTTTCTCCCCAATTGGGATCCAAGTGGCTAACAACATCATTCCCCCTCTTCCCTTTTATCATCATAATAATAATGCAGTGAGGTAGGCTAGGCTGAGGGCCAAGCTACAAGTGACAAATGACACTTGAATGGCAAGTGTATTTCTCCCTGTTCACTTGCCCTCCACTCAATCCACTTGCCAGGCAAGTGTCTTTTGTCATGTGTAGCTTGGCCCAGAGAGAACAACTGGGACAACGTCACTCAGTGAGCTTCCACAGTAGCCGGACATCTTTAACCCATGTCTCCCAGTGAACTTCCATGTTAGTCTGGGGATTCAAACTTGAATCACCCAGATCCTAGTCCAACACTCTAACCTCTACCATTTCAAAGAGACTAAGGGCCAAGCTACAAGTGACGAATGACACTTGAACGGCAAGTGGATTGAGAGGAGGGCAAGTGAACAGGGAGAAATACACTTGCCGTTCAAGTGTCATTCTTCACTTGTAGCTTGGCCCTAAGTGCTTAGAAGACAGGATGTGAGCTGATTTTAGAAGATACAATATAGAACAATTTTTGCAAAAACAAAGGAAGATACTGAAAAAATTGGTTACTGTTCATCTTGAAGGTCTTAAAAGTTCCCCACGGGAAGCCAAATGTTTTGTAAAACCTTTTGAATTGTTTTAAGGAAGAGCAAGCCATCATGTTTTGTTCTGAGGTGGAAAGAAAATCTCATGTCAAGGTTAGGGGGAAAGTGCACAGCTTACACATTTGATTGATTAAATGTCTTTATTTCCATTTATTGTCATCTGTGGTATTGATTCACAACATTTTAATACAAGGGCACTGAAATGACTATTGGGGGTGATGAGAAAAAATATGGTGTGGTCAAGCAGGCTTCTAGACCAAGCATGTATGTATTACATGCAGGATTTTTTAAAATCGATTATCTGGTGGACATACATAAACATTTCATATTTCCATATTTTTTATTCATTTTTTTCCAGTCAGCTGCAAGCCTTAGAGTAGTTTCATTCACCATATTTTAAATTAGGCTCCAAACTGTAACCTACTGGTTTTGTTGGTTACATGGACATCAATGGCTTGTAACTTATTCCACAACAATCAAGTTTGGTTCCTATTGACTTGTTCTGTGCACACTAGATAGTCTTTGCCATGGAGGGCACTTCCCGTTGTGCTAGCACCTCGATTTGTACAAGATCAATGGTTTTCAATGAGCCCCTTGTCCATAATTTAATTTGTTCATAAATGATTTGGAATTGAGGGTGAGTGGAGGGGTCACATAACTGGCCCTTTAGAAAGTGCTAAAAGCCTACAGTAATTGGATAACACTTTGAAGTATCCAAGAATGAATGGAGGCATATTCAAGCCTATATCCTTTTTCCTATCCTTATGTCTATCAGTTAACAAGTACTGGTGAAAGCATCATTGGAACCCTATGATGAGAGCCCCTCCTGGCACATGTTTCTGTGCACCAGCTTTGAGAAAGAAAGTTCAGCAGTACGGCAGCAGTGAGGTCTGAGTCGCAAGTTGAAATCCTAAGGAGAGTTACTCCAGTCTGAATCCATTGAAATCAATGGGCTTAGACTGGAGTATCTCTGCTTAGGATTTCACTGAAAGTGCCTGAAGAAGGGAGCTCTGACTCTCAAAAGCTTACACTCTGAAAATCTTGTTAGTCAATAAGGTGCTACTGGACCTAACTCCGGAACAGCTGAAGAATGCAAAAGGAAACAAGTGTATGGCCCTGAGGAAACTAGAAAAGGAACTTTCTGTGGGAGCCTACAGCTATTGACTCTGACAGCTGCTACAGTCACTCAGGGAACTTTGAAGATGTGATGGCTTGGTCACAAAGGCTGCTGTGTGAATTGGACTAACCAGCTGTGGTAGGTGAACTAACTATGCCGTTGCTTAGAAAACATGGTTTGTGACAATTCTGACTTGCTTCCTCTCATACTTCTTTCTGAATTGCATCTTCAAAGAATAACCATGGTTATCATTCAGCCCTAAATTGCATGGAAACCACAATAGAGGACTAAAACTTTTCCACAACAGAAAATACATTTATCCATCATTTAAAAATTAAATATGTTATGACTGGCCATATGGCAGTGACTTTGGAGTGCTATCAGTTTAATGCCTCTCAGACCCAATTGGGATTTGCCCACTTTTGTTGAGAGAATCTTCTAGGTGACACTTCCATTTCAGTAGTAACTAGAATCACATCCATTTGTGCTGTAGTGGAATTTGGCTCATAATGTTCTGGTGTCTGAAATAAAGCCGAGCAGAACTTGTTGATGACAAAGGATTTAGCTGCTCCCTCTAACCCCAATTATCGGAAAGCTTTTAAGGAGTTGTTCTGCAAATTGGGATTCTCCCATAACGAGAATTACAATAAGGGATTGCTTTGAAACAATGTGAATGACTCTTCAGAGGAATTCAGATTTATTAATCTTCTTAGCTTGCTTATAGAGAAATTAAAATGAGTTTAGTAGAGGAAAATGCCTTGTAGCAGTGCTCTTAAAAAATCAGTAACTACTGAACTGGAAGCCCTTACGATAGAACTCAAAGCAGCTCAGCCAGATATAGAATGGCATTTGGATGAAATGTTGGAAATTAATTTTTGTGTGTCGTGGGGGACATATAGGCTAGACAGTAATGCTGTGTCTGCAGTTCAGCAAATATACAACTTAAGGAAAATAAGGGTGTCAGCAACTGATTATGGATCAATATTTTCACATTACCATTCTGTGCTGAATTAAAGACAGTGCATCTTTTAGGCTGAAGCCAAGTGGCATTTATCTGAAGGAGACATTCGGTCCTGAAGATAATGTGAGTCAGTACAGAATATGCCATCTAGTAATTGCATCTTGCCCTTTCTAGGGCTAAACAATAATCTAAATGACTCAATAAGACCCACAAACCCCAGAGTCACTATGTTTGGGTAGTCCTGGACAGCATTCTATACTCAAAGCTGTAACGCAATTTAAATTAAGGTTTGGTAAAGAGAAGTATGATTTCTAAACTTTAGTCTCATCCTAATTTAAAGGACGACATATTCGTAGCTGGCAGAAATTTAGCAATCGACATTCCCTGTAAGCTACATAAAATCCTTTATATACATGTACAGGGTAACAGAAAAAAGAAAACTGAAATTCAGTGCAAAGGTGCAATAGAAGGATTCAGGTAATATGAATTCATGAATAAACTTAAGACCCTGGACAGTGCTGTCCTATGCAAAGCACTCCAGTCCAAGAAGCACTCCAGAGACTAAACCTCTTGAGACATTTGGATGTGGTTTGTGACATTTCCCACGCCCAGCCACTGTGGGGCTGACCTTTTTTTATTTACAGGCAACCTGCTGGCCTAAAACAACTACTCACCCACAATGAGAAACTACTTAACAGTAGCATGAACTCTTGATACCAAGAACTGTAACAAACCAAGATGTCAGCTTGGCTTTTAGAAGCACTCCTGACCAAGCCTCTCAGAAGCAAGCATAGCTTGGAAAAGGGGATATATGGAAGAAGAGATACTGTAAACTTTACAGTGAACATGTTTGATAGGTTTATTTATATGATTAGCTATGATTGGTGTGCATCAACACCAGCTCTGTGAGGGAGGAAGAGAAGAGATATTAGAACTCCCACTGAGATTGTGCATGCATAAGGGAGGGTCCAAGGCTCAGTGGTCAAGCATCTGCTTGGTACAGAAAAAGTCCCAGGTTTAATCCTCAGCATCTCCAGTTGGGACCACATGGTATGTGATGTGAAAGACATCTGCTTGAGATCCTGGAAAGCCACTTCCAGTCTGAATAAATGATACTGATCTTGATGGCCCAATTATCTAATTCGGTATAAGGCAGCTTAATGTGTTCATGTGATACATAATATACTGCTGATTTTACTATACTGTTTGACTTCATGAGAAATAACCCGACAAACAGGTGCAAACTGTTCAAGAACACTGGAACTGTTTATTTTATTTTTTTAATCAGCCACCTTGGTGTTTCTGTTAAGGGCAGAAAGATGGGGTATAAATTGTGTATATAAATTAAAGAATAGGAATAAGAATAACAACTGCAGAACAGATCCTGAGTTAAACAGGTAGCTGTTTGAGCACCCATATATGGAAGGCATGTTCTGGCCTAGCTTTCTGAGTAATGGCTGTAGAAGTATGATTGCTATTCATTTTTATGAAATAATACTAATCATTATAATTAGAGATAGGCATGAACAGCAATACGAACAAAAAAAAAAGCCATGAACAGCCCAATCTGCTGTTCGTGAACAAGCTGTTTGTGAGGCCCCATTCTAAACGAACAGGTGGTCGTTGCAAGCCTCGTTCATTGCTGTTCATCAAGCCAGACAGTCTGGCACCTGCAATCAATTCCCTTGGCAACTTAGGCAGGGATTGTCTGAACTCTGTCTGAACTCCTGCTGTTGCCCTGGAAACCCCAATCTAAGCCCAATTTAGCTTGATAGGCAGGTCTTCTTTTTAAGTCTGGAGCTCCAAATTTGTTACAAGCAGGGGGGAGGGGGAATCCAAGCTCTGGCTTAGTTTGCAGACAGTGGAGAGTAAGATACAGTTGCTGTTGGCATTTTGATAGAGAGAGTGCATTGAAGCTTGAGTTTTCTTTGTGTGTGGTGGATAGGGATCTACCCCTTCAAGTTCCAGGGCTGCTGCGAGGCTCTGGGTCAAACTATTATTTATTATTGGTTCCTTTCCTGCTGCCTGCTCAGGTAAGGTTTCTGGGAGTGGTTCAGTAGGAATCTACCCCTTCAAGTTCCAGGGCTGCTGCAAGGCTCTGGGGCCAAGCTATTGTTTATTATTGGTACCTTTTCTTGTGCCTGCTCGGGTCAGGTTTCTGGGAGTGGTGCAGTAGGGATCTTGACCAAACTTGGATGATGGCTGGAGGAGAGCCTGCTGGCCCCCACGAACAGCCAACCTCGAACATGTTCATGAACAGGGCCATGTTCATGGTTGTTCGTGAGTCCCTGTTCGTGGATGACAATGAACATCATGTTCATTTTTGTTTCTGTTCATGCCCATCTCTAATTATAATTTCTTGGGATTTCTCTCTTCCCAGTTCTATCATCACAATGACCCATTAGGTTGAGAAATAATGACTGGCACAAGTCATTTAATAAAGTTCAGGGAAGAGCAGGTATTGAACCCCCCCCTCCATCTTCCTAGCATCCACTACAACACACAGGCTATATCCATGAAAAGGACTCCATTGACACCTGAAGGAAGAAGGCACTACTGAGAAGTTCTTTCTATCTCATTTATTTCTTTAACATTTTATATTCCTCTTCAGTAGAATGCCTTTGCTCTTCAGGCTTTCCTCTAGGCACTAGGCTTTTATCTGAGAAGTGACATCATTTTTATGTTTTATGGTCTGTTTCTATCCTGAGAACTATTTTATGGCTATCATTTGAGGCTGCTCAATGCTTGTTTTATGCTTTTTAAAAAGCCCTTGCTTAAGTTTAATAATTGTTTCAACTGGTTTGTTTAATTGTAAGGCACCTTGAGCAGGTTCTCCATAGAGATCACTTAAAGACATCCTTACTATGTGCCAGTAGGTGCTTCCCAAGCTGCTCATCTGGGTAGCTGAAGGAAAATGGCGGGGGGGGGGGGGGAGAGTAGTGACAGATAGCATTATGATTAAACTATAAAGTTTTGTCCAAATGTAGAACATCTCCAGCAACATGCTGATGTCACTTTAAGGCACAAGGGAAGTGACATCAATGTATCACATCATGACATCATTGACAAACACCCCCCCCCCCAAAAAAAAACTGGGTGACCCTCTCTCCAGTTGCCAACCTTTTGCAGGCAACCTGGTCTAAAGGCTAGTAACCAGTAACCTCAGTGGTGGACTTTTTTGCTACAAAAGATGCTCCCTGTTGTCATTAACAGATCCACTTGTTTAACTTTTTACCTGGAACTTGCTGATCACCATTAATGCACTCCCTATCCCACTCAAAAGCCATGCCATTATGATGGCTTTTGTTATACTGATTGTTACATTGTTAAATTGATTATTTTTTCCTCTAGTGATTGTTCTCTTTGAAAAAAGATGTTTTGAAACGGGCAATATTGGGATCTAGACAACCCGTTGAGGACTCATTACTCAAGAGGAATATTATTCATCATATTGACCTCACAGGACTTTTGTGCCTTGACAGAACTACAAGCTTCTGGAGAGAAGTATCATTGAATAAATTCTTTCTCCCTGCAAGTTGGATACACGGTGCTTTGGAACTGGCAATTATTGAAAGGACTTGTGTATACGGTGTTCCTTTTGCATTTGCACTTTAATTTTTATGTGCAATATATGAATAGCACTTTGGGCACCTTGCACTTTATCTATTGGTACGGTATCCTGATGTTAGCACTGGTATGAATATTATTCTGACTGTTGGGGATGATTGTTATTAAAATTGTATAGTTTGCACATTTGATCTCCAATACTGTGTGGTTCCACATACTGGTTGTGGTATATGTTACTGAAGTTGAAATAGCACCTCACCATCTATACTTCTGAATTTCAAGGCCTTCTCAAGGTGCTCTATAACATCCATACTCACTTAAATCAATCATACTTTCAGGCAATGATAGAATTCTCATTTAAGGGGATGTTACCAAATGTTGTGAGAACATTGGTTTGTTTTGAATGCTAAAGTTTCATGACAATACTGTGACAGCAAAATATTATAGAAATGTTGCTGTTAAAATTGACGCCTAGTCTTGTGTGAGTTATCTATCAGTGGATTTAAAATGCGTGGAAAATATACATGGCATAGAACAGCCTGGTATAAAAATGCCATGAAGAAATGAGAAGGGAAATTTGTCAAGAAAACAAGTGAGACAACAATCATCCTCCTAGCCATACAGGAAAATTAAAATAAATGGAGGAGGGGCTGTATATAAGGTTCTATTGTCCATATGCATTTCTAAGTAATGGTATCAAGAATCCATCAGGCTCAATAGCATTTAAATTCTGTCCTGACTCCTTTCTGTGCAATGAGGACTGAATGCTCTGTTGCTTTCCTAGTCAGGATGCCTTGGATGGATCCAATGGATAGAAGAATTATCCATTGCAGAGTGCAACTTCCTCACCTTCCCCTTCCTGCTGAAGTCCCAAATGCCCCCACCCCTCAATGGCTATAGTAGGAAGAAGAGGTGAGAAAGTTTCCTTCCTGTGTGGAAATCCTTTAATCCATGGAGAAACTAAGTTGAATCCAAGGCCTAGTCTAGGGGTGCCTGCCAATAACCTTTTAGGAAATGTCTGGAAATGTAGGGGTGGAACCTGGGAGTGGGGTTTTGGGAGGAGAGGCACCTCAGCAGAGTATAGTGACATAGATCCCACCCTCCAAGGCAGCCATTTTCTCCAGGTGAACTGATCTCATAGTCTAGAGATCAGTAATTCCAGGAGATCTCCAGCCACCACCTGAATGATGTCAACTCTAGCCTTCTCTATAGCATAGATAATAAACTGATACTGAGTGGAAAACACTGCAAGACTCCATGCCTCAACCACCTGAGATACTGATCTTCAATTACCTCTTGCCTGTTTCTTCAGAATACATTCTGATATTAACAGTGAAATCCTAAGAGCAAAGCTCGGGTCCAGTAGCACCCTAAAGAGCCAACTAGATTTCCAAGGAATGAACTTTCAAGAGACAAAGCTGTCTTCAGTCCCATTGAGTAGACTTGCTGTCTAACAGCGCAATCCTAAAGAGAGTTAATCCAGTCTAAACCCATTGATTTCAATGGATGTAGACGGGAGTAACTCTGCTTAGGATTGTACTGTAAGTGTGTGGCATCTGCGTCTCTGGACCTCAGAAATCTGATCTGCTGGCATGTGTGAAGAAATAAAAGGGAAGCAAAATATATCAAAGAAGAATGAAAAGTGAAAGTATAATCTGAGAATGCTGATTAATAAAACAGGGTGATGGAACGAAGGAAAAGTAGGAAACACATGTCCCTTTTCAGAACCCACAGGATTTTTCTTTTTAAAAAAGTAGAAGGGGGTAAAAAGGTCATGCTGACAATAAATAAACGAGTTAGTGTCTGAACTTGTATTAATTTATTTATATGGGAACTTGAAGGTTTTCTGTTTTCTGTTACTGCTTTCTGAGTATATGTTATATATTTATGTTGTCCGCTAACGTGCACTGTTCAAATGTCAAGGAATTAACCATGTTATGCAGTCATGGCTCAGCTTTTCAGATTACTTTTAGAGCTGGAATGACCTTGGGGATTTAAAAGAACATGGATCACAACTTTTCTGGTAGTGCATGCCCAGGGACAATCACAGATGCCTGATTATTAAGAACAACAATAACAACAACAACAACAACAATTGTAACAGCAAGTGAGGGATGGCAGGAAAGAGAGCCAAATGGTTGCACGTGTTACATTTTCTCTGATTTCAGGGTATATATTTGAGTTTATATACCCTTTAAAAATCTCTTACATGTAAAAAAAAGTTTTGGGCTAGTATAGGCTAGCAGAGAGTGCCATCATTCTGAAAAAACTCTCTTTGTAACTACAACAGCTAGCAACATGTCTCAAGAGAATGAAAAGAGCACAAATTCTGTTTCAGGTTGTGACAGACAATGAATGCTATCCATGTGGATGCTACATACTACAGCATGTAGTCAATGTGTCTCAAAGGAATGTATGTATGTCTTTTAACTTGCACACTTCACAAATGTTGTTATAGAACAGCTTCCTGTGGTAGCATCAACTGGTTATTTCATTGATTCATATTAGCAGTGATGCTGATTTTTTAAAAAAAACCGTTTAGGCATTTTAATTGAATTTGCATTTCTAAACCTTGATTTGGTCCATTTAATTCTCACCATGGCATCTGAGGGCCAAGCTACACATGACGAATGACACTTGAACAGCAAGTGTATTTCTCCCTGTTCACTTGCCCTCCACTCAATCCACTTGCCGCTCAAGTGTCATTCGTCATGTGTAGCTTGGCCCTGAGTGGGGCCAGGTATAGAATCTCCAAGGTTTGCAAACCCCCCCCCCACACACAAATTAAGCTTAACAAAAAGAAGGGGGATAAAATAAACATAAAATAATTTAAAATGGCTGAGATCTTGTGAGATCTTGTGAAACTACTCAAAAGATCTCAGATGCATTTTGGAATGTCTAGGTAACCATGAACCTCAGTGATGTTGTCTGTGGTTGCCTAGAGAATCCAAAAGGTCTCATAAGGTAGTGTCGAGAGATTTTGGTGGTTCTTTACTCCATAATGAAATTTAAAGTTGATCAGTGGTGGGTAGGGAAGGGGAGATGCAACTATGGAGACTGGAAAAGGGGAGGAGGATTGGATAGTGGAAGCAGAGCCTAAGAAGGATGGAAGATAAATGGAGCACAGGAGTGAGAAATGGCAACATGGATTCCCCTCCTTGATAAGACACATTGTTCCTCTCTTTTTTCTAATGATCAGTGAGGACGTTAGGTTCCCCACCCCCCCATGCTATCTGTTTC
Organism: Eublepharis macularius; assembly: GCF_028583425.1. Taxonomy (NCBI): domain Eukaryota; kingdom Metazoa; phylum Chordata; class Lepidosauria; order Squamata; family Eublepharidae; genus Eublepharis; species Eublepharis macularius. Next base: position 35,801,600 of record NC_072792.1, on the reverse strand, counting down.
TGAGGCTGTTCTTGTTTATTCTGACATCTAAAGTTCTGTTAAGCTAAGCTGAGTTATTTGTTCACCTGACTACCAGAAACATTTCTCTTAGAACTAACACAGAAATCTTTCCTGACCCAGTTGTGTGAAATCTTTTAGGTGGAGATGTTGGAATGGAATATGGGATCTTGGGCATACAATTCATGTGGTCTGTCACTGATACATGGGCACTTCTGTTTTAATTCATGTCCTTGAACATGTCCTTGGATTTTTTTTTAAATTCCAGAAAGATGATTGATAAGATTTACAATGAAACAAGTCAGCCTGAAAATTTAGCCCATTGAATTATACTGTTTGACTGATCAGAAGGTTAAGCCAATTAAAGAAAAGCAATCTCGTTTCAGTCTACACTGTATGCTGTACCTTAACCTCATCCACTTATTACCAAATCCTTGGTTCTTTCAGTTGAGAGGTGAATAAAATGGTCTGATTAGTGCTAACATCAGCACTTTGCAATAATAGTTTGGTCATGGGGAGTAAACACTCTAGTACAGTTTTTATTTCATTTATATGTACCTTGTCGAACTCAAAAACTGAGTTAGGTAGTAAAGAAATGTTGGCATTAAGTATGAAATAATCTGAAAGCAATTACCTTAAGGTCCCTGATAATAGTCTGTGAATACTCAGCATAGCCAATGTGTGGTCAGTATCAACGGCAGCCTCATGTTTACTCCTCCTCATATTGTCCCATTAATGTTCAGTAAGGTGGGACTTGACAGGGGATGCCATCATATTATGAATGCCTTCACCCTGGCTGCACTTCACTGGAAGAGAAATGTGTAATGCAATGATGTCACCTTACACATTTTGCTTACTAAATATTCCAGGAAAGAAAGGCGGATGCAAGGCTGTTGCTTGTCATCAGCTGCACCTTGGCTACAATTTGTCTTTCTGTTCTGATTCATGTGATGATCACTTTTGATATCCTGAATATGTGGAACTCATGTGGTCAAAGTGGATGCAGGTATCCACAGGTTTTCTACTGCTCACTATGATCCAGAATTTCTAGAGTAGAGTGATATAATCTTGTTGTTTCCTAAGCCTAGCACAGGCCACCTGCCTTGACAGCCACCATTTTTGAACTTCCTAATAGGCAACAAGATTTATCAAACCTCTATAGGTTTTGCCATGAATGGATGTTCGTGTTAGGGTTAGCTAAGTATTATTTGGGGGCTAAAATGCCTACTTCATGTCCTGCTAAACTCAGAAATGTTATCTGCTATATCAAATCTTTGATATAACAATTTTTAAAATCATTGCTGCTTTTATCATTCCTAGTTTTAATGCTGTAACTGCTACTGGTTTTACTAGTTTTGATAATACTGGTTGCAAAATTTAATTTTTTTACACATTGCCTTGAAAGCCTTGTTGCTTTGATTTGGAATAGAAATAATGGCAATTGAAGTCATAAAAATCGATCTTGCTGAAATTATAGTGACATCCCAATCCTCTGTGATTCAGGTCAGATGTAAAACATGAGCACGCATGGACTCTTGGGCTCTCCTCCCTCTGCACATTTGTATTCCTTCCACTCCAATGCTTTGTTTGTCAACAAATATCATTTGGTCTCATATGTGAACTGAGCAAGCTATGTCTTGTGCAATCGAGGCAAAAGATCAGTTTAGGCATTATACGAAACCATGGATTGATTATATTAACTGTGGTTAATGTGATTCTCTGAATGCAAGCCATCTGCTAAGTATGGTTAGTTTGGTTCTATCAAACTAGAATCTGATAGCATGATTTGAAGTTGATTTATTTACCGCTGTTAGACTGAACTATGAATATAGACATCTAGGCGTAATCCTGGCTTGTTCCCTGGTGTTGACCTCACATACTCCCACTGGCAGAGGCTGGCCAGAACAAAAGCGACCAACATCGGGGCAAACTAGGATTTGAATGATCCTATGCGAGTTGAAACCTGGCTTCACAAATTAAGCATACTTACAATAAATAACTATTTTGTGTTATAATTGAAGCAAGCCAAAGAATAATTTCTGCAAGCCAGTGGGTGGGAGTCAACCATTTTTTCAGCTGGTGAAAAAAGAATGGTCAAAAGAAAAATGAAAAAAAGACTGTGCCTGAGATCATGGGACCTTCATGGACAAAAGCCATATGGGCCATTTCCACACTACTCACCTTCATCTGGAACGCTGCGGAACGTCAAGAAAAAAATGCGGAAGATAGCATCTTCTCATGAGAGCTTTGTGCGACATTGCGCAAAACTCACATGAGAAGACACTACCTTCTGCATTTTTTTCACGACGTTCCGCAGTGTTCCAGATGAAGGTGTGTAGTGTGGAAACGTCCATGGTATCATGGCTGCAGTAAGGCAGGAAATTAGGAGAGACTGTGTAAAAAAATTAACTGGATCTACGTTTTCATAAAATGTAAAGCTATGGTTTGTCAATAGACACTACAGGACAGAGAGAAATGTGGCATAGGAGCATCATGAAGGAGAGGAAGTGGAGACTGGGGCGTGGAAATCTGAAGCTTGTTCGTGTAGGGCCAAGCTGTGGTTTGACATGTCCAAACTGAGCCTATATGTTGAAGATTAAAGGGATTCCTCTCAGAACTATTTTACATTTGTATGTACACCATCATTTGATTACCCAGCATCTAAATATTGGCAGCTGAATGTGAGAGCTGACTTTATTGAAACATGAAATGAGGTGTCAGTGGATGGTGTCAAAGCTTTGTGTGTGCTATTTTGTTTACGACAGATACAAGATGTTATTTTTTTTAAGTAGACTTTTTATTCCACCACTGATTTTAAAACTTTTAGAAACTTAGCATTCAGGCAGTATTTCCCTAAATCAACTCAAGACATTTACCAACGGCTTTATGAAGGTATAAAGGAAGTATAATAAAAAGAATAATAGAATTTTGGCTATCCAATTCACACTGGTTTGCAAATGCATCAGACCATAAGAATATATAACATCAATGGGTATGAAATTATTATCTTAGCATAAATACGACTGCATTGTTTGATGAGGGTTTGAAACATATAGTATTCTGTGCGATCTGTATGCAAATTCATTTTGCACAGTTGTTAAAAGAGATTGATTCTGCAATTTTTTTTTCACACTGCTCTCTGTTTTCATGATTTCCCTCCCTTTCATAATATCACGGATAACAACTCCCAGGCAATTTCATTTTCAGCATGGTTCATTATGGGGGAATACTTAATCCCCCCTAGGTTTTACAAGATTTGGTCATTTGAAGGTAATTACAAAACTACTTGCTGGCATGTGAATTGTAGCCTAATTAAACTAGCCTTGAGGCTGCTGAACTGATGATGCTGGATAAGCAACATTTTTGAAATTCCCTCACTACAACTGTGTTCTTATAATTTTGCTGATATCGTTCATTTTCTGCCAGATGACTTAGTGGTTACATATGACTCAATTTTTGTTTGGTTAGGTTGCATGAGGGGAGAAAATATTCCCCTTTTCAGGTCTCCTACTTGAGCAAATTAATCAAAGAGCCAGGTTTTCATTTATGAAGATGGCCATTTTTGTTGTTTGCTTGGCCCTCAGTTTCCCATCTTTTCCTTAAAGTAACATGTAATGTGAGTCCTTGAGGATAAAGACAGATGAACAGGGACACCAACTTCTGAACCAAGCCCTGAAGCTATCTTTTGAACTGTTGTTTGATCTACAGCAATTAACAGGTGAGAATGTTTAGCTCAGGGCCAAGCTACAAGTGACGAATGACACTTGAACGGCAAGTGTATTTCTCCCTGTTCACTTGCCCTCCACTCAATCCACTTGCCGTTCAAGTGTCATTCGTCATGTGTAGCTTGGCCCTCAGTAGCTTGGAAAAGCTTTCCTTGCTGATTCCTGCAAATTAATCCTTGATTGAAGGGACAGGTGAGGGTTTTTTATGGCTGATTGGTAGGATTGCCAGCCCTACCTAGACAAATGCAAGAAAATTGTGAAGGCGACGCCTGGGGAGTTTGGGGAGGAGGTGATGCCATTTCAGGGTGACAGTCCAGGAGTTTTCCTTAGTGTGAAAAATTCTTACAGCACCACTATGGAGGCCTCCCGTTTCCCACTCCTTAGGTGTTCAAGGGACTGATGCTGAGGGCAGGAGTTCACCCACTGTGGTTGGGCAACTGGCAGGCCTACCCATTGGTAACCCTACATATGCATGCAAGTCCAATTCCAGCAATCTGTTTCCTGTTCTTTTGAAATGAAAATAGCATGAGTTCACTGATGAATTCAAACCTTGGCAGAAAGAGTTACCCCATACACTGATGTTTCTTATGGTGCATGTTCAGCCAAATAAGAATCTTAATCAGGACACAGGAACAGATTGTTTATCACTACAGTCCTAAAGACACTTTCCTCAGAATAAGCCCTATTGAATTTAAGAATTTATGTCATAGGACTTACTTCTGAACTGGCTTGCGTAGGATTGTTCTCAGAGGGCCATAATTGTGTGGTGTAATTCGGCCCTCCCGGCTGGCTAACTAAGGCTGCCGGGGCCGGCGGCTCTATTTGCTGCCCTGGAAGGGGAAACTGGCAGCACGTCTTTTCTCGGGCATCCGAGTACTGGCTGGGTGGGGGAAGGGTCAGAGCTGAAGGCTCCACCTCCCCAGCCAGCAGTCAGCTCCTCAATCTAGGCCCACTTACCCTCCCTACAGCAATGCAGGATTAGCCAGTCGCTGGTTATTAGGGCCAGGTAGGAATTTTTCTCCTTTCTCAATTGGTCTACAGAGAGAGGTATTTTTCACCAACCTTGCACTGCATGAATGGGTTATGGCAATTAGTTAGGGTGGAGCTGTAAATTGATTGACCACTGGCAGGATTGGGCTGGTGAGTCCCTTGGCACATTCCCATTGGTGGGGAATTGGGGTCTGTCAGGATCGACTGGTAGGCTTCATGGCTGTCAGTTGTGAGGGCAGACTGCCTGGTGGGCCCCCCTGTACAAGTCCTTCCCTCAGGCTCCATGGCTTTGGGTGGTTGAAGCTTTAAGAGGGGAACCATTTGCTTGGCCAGCCAGGTCCCAGCCTTGAGTTTGGATGACACACACCTGGAGCAGTGGCGCTCGTCCAGACAGGTCAAGGTAGAGGTCCTGGGTAACCTCAGGGCTTGACCTGTACCGCCAATTAGCCCTTTGCTGTATTGACAGTTTATGTTGTATTTTGATAAACTAGCCCCGCTGTAATACCCGAGCCTTGTGTTAAGGTAGTATTGTTGTTTTTTAGGATTCTGTACTATGTTTTTACTTGTGAGTCACCTCAGTTGTCTGCAGAGGCAGCATGTAAATTCTCTCAACAAACAAGGAGTCAAACAAAAAGACAAACAGTACCATAATAAGCACTTCATCGTCCACTTTTTCAACCCTGAAACAGAAGTCGCTACTGCAATTTCCCATTTTTCAAGAAACAAAAATAGTTATTAGTTTCAGTTTGGTTCAGATTGTAACTGGGAGTGTGGCTGTGGCAGCCATGATCTATATGTTTCTGCAATTGGAGGCAGTTTTTTCCCACAATAGAAAAAATGGGGTAGCTGGGGCCACCTTCTTTGGGGAGCCATAAAATGGCCCCTTAAAGTCCAATCTTCATGAAACTTGAGGGGTCTTTAGAGGACAGTCAGGGGTATATCTACTGAAAATTGTGTCAATTTCTTTTGCAAAATGTGAAGCCCCTCCAAAAAACCCAGCACCCCCTGAGCAGGCTGACCAGTCACCCTCCATTAGTTTTTATTCTGGGAGAAAATGACTCCCATTGCAGAAACATATGGATCATGGTCCCCCCAGGATCCAATCTCCCTGAAACTTGGGGGAGGGGGTTAGAGGACAATTAGGACTAGGTCCCCTGCAATTTTGGTGGATTTTTCTTGCAAAATCCACCCTCCAGATTGCTCCCCTAGATAGCTCCCCTAGTTTTCTCCATAGGGAATAATGGAGATTGGAGGTGGCTTGGGGCATCTTCTTTGGGGGGCACAAAATGACCCCCCGAAGTACAATCTTCATGAAACCTGTTTTTTTTTCTCAAGAAGTGGAGTAGAGGGTTGTAATGTTTTAAATGTAAATATGTTTGTGGGTATTCATGTGGGGGGTTAAAATATTTGTTACTGTGGGTTTAAATGCAGGCCTCTGAGGTGAGCATGAGGGGCAGGGGTGGATGTGAGAATGGAGTATGCTGTATCCTAGGAAGTAAAGTGAACTGCAGTTTTTAATCAGAATGCTGAGAGAAAAGTGTTTATTCTGTCTAAGTGAGGCAAACTGTGTGGAAGCCTGAAAGAGTCTCAGGGCCAAGCTACACATGATGAATGACACTTGAACGGCAAGTGTATTTCTCCCTGTTCACTTGCCCTCCACTCAATCCACTTGCCGTTCAAGTGTCATTCGTCATGTGTAGCTTGGCCCTCATTCTATCTTGGTCATGCAAGTGGAAAGGCTTGAGCGAATATATGTCTGTATGGATGAGGGGACAGTTTATTCGGTTAGTGAAGATTTGTGTGGAACATTAGTCTTTGTGACTGGGTCTGAGAAGATATATTTTGAAACCACCAAGTTTATGAATTATTCTGAAAACAATAAATAATCAAAATTCTGCCACCATCGTGCTTATGTACTTAGATTTTATTTCTGATTAAGCAAAACATCTGATTCTTCTGAAATAAAGCATCCCTTTTTACCTCACACCAGCCCTTATGCACTGACTGTTCATACTACCATCTATAACCAACCTTCTTATAACACCAGTTAAATAAGAGAGAGCTAAAGTGAAAGCCTTTGGTGTCAGCTAAAACCATTTAGGAAGCACATAAACAGGGCAAAATGGCATAGGTGGTGTTAAAGGTGGGATTAAAATCTCAAAGGGAAGGTAATCTTGAGGTAAAAGCCTGGGTAAAGTAGAGAATGTCTGAAACACTGTGTGAGTGGAAATATAGATGTTGGTTGTGATCCGGGCCCTCCTGAGATAAAAGTTTAAGGTAACATAAAGAGGAGCTGAATTAAAGATCCCAGGCAGAGAGAGAGAGAGAGAGAGAGAGAGAGAGAGAGAGAGAGAGAGAGAGAGAGAGAGAGAGAGAGAGAGAGAAGAAAGAAAGAAAGAAAGAAAGAAAGAAAGAAAGAAAGAAAGAAAGAAAGAAAGAAAGAAAGAAAGAAAGAAAGAAAGAAAATTAGTTGTTATAGGGATCCTTCACCCCTGCCAGGGCACTGGTAGTGGTAACCCTCTCCAATGTGGTAAAGTTTCAACATGGCATGATTCAAGTTTGTATTTCAAATATTTTGAGATCTCTGTCTTTTGGTGCTACACCTCTGAAGATGCCAGCCACAGCTGCTGGCGAAACGTCAGGAACTACAATGCCAAGACCACGGCAATACAGCCCGGAAAACCCACAACAACCGTCGTTCTCCGGCCGTGAAAGCCTTCGACAATACATCTTTGTATTTCTTATTTCAAAAACTATGCATAGATTCTAATATCATTACCGTGAAACCATTGCACTATAAATATTATTGCAGCCAAATAGTGCGGATTAATCTTTTGTTTTTTGAAAAAAATAGTAATTGCAGTTCCTTTCTGTTTACCCAGATATGAGAACTTTCGTGCTGTATCGTAGTTCATACGCTAACCATATACCCAGCCAGAAGTTATTTGTTTTGAATAAATTTTACCTTTGTCTTGTTGAATTTCTTTTGCTCCTAAAATCATACTTCATATATATTTTGCAAAGAAAGTTGTATAGTACATTATTGTTGCATTTGCAGTCCTTTGGGGACAAATTTGCAAGTATGGCCACTTAGGCAATGTTTCTAAATTTTATGTGTACGCTCTGATCTTTTGCAAAAAAGTATTTTTATGAATAAAACATTGTGCATGAATTTATACAAATACAATACTTCTGGGTACAAATTACATTTGGGTGAATTATCCTTTTTTGTTTTTAACACTAAGGTCATTGAGAGCCATCCTAGCTGAGCTAAAACATACACAAAATCACCCACAAAGTTGGCATTCAAAATGCTAATTGGGATTTAGAAACAGACCTAGCTTTTAGTCCAACTCAAATTACTATTAATAAAAAAGTAGATCTTGAATTTTGAAGACATTCCATTTCAACAGGAGCCTAAACAGTACAGTTGTAGTGTTGTGTGGTATATTTACATGGACACTTTCATTAAGGCCACACTCAATTTAGTTGCTTCATCTTGTTTTTCATTTTTATTTCTTCCATTGTCATTAGAGCTATTTTTAAGACAGGGTAGCTATTTCCCTGTCTTGCTGTAGTACAGGGTAGGGGTGTGCGATTTGGGTTTCAGATTTGGCTAAACTAATAAAATTGGACCTGATTCACAATGATTCGGAAACCCCAAATAAAAGCTTCCCAAAGCAATTCATATCGCTTTAGGAAGCTTTGGGTCAAGGGATTTAAATGCCCCTGTCCGTGCCGGTGAGATAGGGGATCCATATCACAAGTCTTTCTTTCTTTCTTTCTTTCTTTCTTTCTTTCTTTCTTCTTTCTTCTTCTTCTTTCTTTCTTTCTTTCTTTCTTTCTTTCTTTCTACCGCCTCTGTGTGGCAAGACATGGGAGACTGCCATAAAAGTTTCTTTGATTTCATAAGGACCTCTGGAGTTGTCTGGGAGGACTGCTAGAGAAAGGAAAGCATAAGTTACTTAGGATCCAGAAAGGTTAAAAGAGTTGTTCTTTTGTTTTCTCTGGAAGGAAACAGGAGATGGAAAGATGTGAAGCAGAAAGGAGACAGAACAGGGAGAGGGCAGGGTAAGCTTGAGGGGAGGGCTGGGGAGTGGTAAGAATAGTCAGTTTGGTGTAGTGGTTAAGAGTGGTGGGATAAGAGTGGTGGGACTCTAATCTGGAGAACTGTGTTTGATTCCCCACTCCTCCACTTGAAGCCAGCTGGGTGAATACAGTCAGTCACAAGTTCTCGGAGCTCTCTCAATCTCACCTACTTCACAGATTGCTTGTTGTGGGGATAATAATACCACACTTTGTAATTGGCTCTCATTAGGCATTGTCTTGCGGAGTGGTATATAAATCAAATGTTATTATCATCATTATTATTAATAAATGGAGTTGGGAGGGGAAGGGGGAAGCAGGGAGGTAGCCATGGTCCCTGGGTGTGCCATCATGCAGCCAGCATGCCATCCTTGTAGAAGGGTGATCAATTCTTATTTCTCCTTTTGCAGAACAGATCTGTTGCACACACAAGACTTAAATGCTAACACGGATATATTGAGCACAAGGTGTATAGATTACACAAAGACATCACCAGAGCCAACAACAGAGAATTAATTCAGACCATCCACCTCTGTTCAGAGAACACACTCCAGAGCCAAAGCACTTCTGTGATTTTACTGCAGGTTTTGCACATACACACACTGTGTTCTCATTCCATGTAGAGTAGATCAATGAAGAGGATTACACAGGAACAATGGCAGCTTAATCCCCCCCCCCCAGCTGTGGGATATCTATTATATCGCCTGGAATTCCAAGTTTCCTCCCATCTCTCTTGTGCCACCTAATGGGCTGGGTTTGTCTCTGTCTCCGGGGAACATTCCAATAGTTTTTATGGTGTTACTTTTGATGCTGATCAAGGCTTTCATCACTGTCACCCCTGGACTCAGACTGGATGCTGAGCCTCTTGATTGTAGGCTGGTCCCTGGGAATCTCTCTTGGCTCTGCCCCACATGCTCACCCTTCACCAGTCATTCATTTGTGGTCACTTTCCTCATTGGTTTGTGTTTTATTTGGGGGAAAATGTGCTTTATTTGTTATTTTCAATAGCATTTTATTTGATTATAACCATTTTTAGATGCATTTTTATTGTGTGTGTTTTAAATCTGGTGGTCCTGATCAGGGTAAAAAGACAGGGTGTACATTTTAGTAAATGAAATAAAATAAATACACAAATCATATGACTTGTCCAACTCCATGTGTCTACAGGTGACCAGAGCCCCACCCTTGTGCAGTCATTGACAAGACCACTGAACCTTTTACAACATTGCAGACAAGATAGATGCTGTTAGTGAAGCAAAGATGAGAAAATCTGCTCCTGACAAAATTATTGTGCATAAGTATGAAAGGTTTGAAAGTGTTGTTGTTCTTTGCATTCACTGACACAACCATCATGCAGTTTTGCTTTCATTACAGATTGATGGTTCACCTCAAGTCTTTGATTGTTCACCTCAGCACCTTCTTAGAAATGTATACCCCGGTAAATTTCTATGATGAGCATATGTTGTCCTCCCCAGTGCTGACCAAGAACAATGTTTTGATTAAGACATAATCACTGTGCACACCCAGGGAGGATAAATATTTTACCTTCCAAGCAGAAATGGCTATTACAGAAGGCCCCTCCATGCTTGGTGCTCTGGCCTTCACTTCTGACATCGGAAGCCATCCCGTGTGTTGAGGACCAATTTAATACATTAACTCTCACCCAACTCATTCAAACAATAGTTCTAATTCATTTGACTGTAAAAGCATCTTCTGTTGTTAATCATTAGTCTATTAACTGCGAGAGTGGACAGCAAATCCCCTGCATGCAAATGAAACTGACGGATATACAAGCCAATAAGAAAATACTGTTTCCCAGGAAGAATTAGCTTTTTTTGGTGCCTTCTGCCAAGGCTTTAGACATCTTAACAGTAATCTGGGTAGTGTTGACTAAGGAACACAGTTATCTCTCGCTCCTCTGTTCGGCTACATATTCATTTCCCTGGTTCAATTACCTGCTGAGTGACAGCAGCAAATGAACTTCTCCAGAATGGATAAGCTAGAATTTATTATAGTGGCAGCCATGATATCTACCATGGCAAAGCATCAGCACAGGCCTTCCGGAATCTGGATGCTGTCCAAGTTTTCTTTGTCTTTCAAATAGGTACAAAATCCAAGCAAAACATAACCTGCAGGGAAGTCTTGTTCTCATTTAAGCTGCTGGTTTCAAAACAATGGGGGTGGAGAAGGAAGACTTGAGGTTGATTGCTGGGCTGCCTTTCGATCAGGCAATGGTGGTACCCAGCAACATTTGCCAGTTATCAAGTTGGCCACCATGGATGGACTTGAGTATCCTGGCTAACATTAAACATGGAGTCAAACAGCAGTCTCACCACTGCCAAATCCCTAAAGTAAGAGGGCTTACAAAACTTTAAAAGACCACTTGAGTAGATGTGGGTGAGGGATAGGTATTTTATCATTTCTCTTCTCAGGGCCAAGCTACAAGTGACAAATGACACTTGAATGGCAAGTAGATCAAGTGGAACACAAGTGGAGGGCAAGTGAACAGGGAGAAATACACTTGCCGTTCAAGTGTCATGCGTCACTTGTAGCTTGGCCGTCAGTCGCCCTCTATGATTGGGAGGTACCCTTCCTGCAAGAAAAATGGTTTCAGAAGAAAAAGTATGGGTGGGGAAAGGATGCTGCTGAAGTCTTGCACCCTTACTGAAGTCATGCTCTAAATCTTCCTCCATGCCCAGATTAAGTGTGCAACCATCACAATTTGTTGTGCAGTTGAGGAGAACATTGGTAGTCAGGTTCATTTTAGCATGGATTTGGCACTGGTTCACAGATGTGCAAGCCTGAGGGTCAGCCATTTCCCCAGACAATTGGGGCTTGATGATGGCGGTGCCAACTAATGACTCTTACCTGTGCAAATGAACCACCAGAGATCTAAGACCTTTGAGAACTTTTATTACACCAACAGTTGCCCATGAAACATTGGCTGATTCCACACACATTGGATAATGTACTTTCAATGCACTTTATCAGTCGTTTGAGGTGGATTTTTTGTTCCGCACACAAAAAAATCTGTTCCAAATGATTTATAAAGAGGATTGGAACTGCATTATCCAACGTGTACAGAATCACTCATTGTCTCAAGTGAAATGGGAAGCAAATCCATGGGGTCCTTCTCAAAACTGTGAGAAAATTGAAGAGTTTTTAAAATGCTCTATTCCAGAGCCTTCTGTACCCACTGAGATGCATCCAGTGTGACATTTCTGTTCATGCTATACTTCTTGCACAAGCATAAAGACAAGAAAAAGAACATAGGAGCTGCTTCTGCTAAGCCAATCTTATTGTACTCCCTCTTGTGTTTCTGCTTGTGCAAGATCTTGTACAACCAGTTTCTGGGCACTATGTTCAATAGGGAGGAAAGTGCTAGGTGCTGCACAAGGTTTGCACAAAGGGAACTCTTTCTGTTTGGGTATGCCTGGATCCAATCCAGTAGACTTAAAATGGTTTTGCACTGCAAATCACAGCCCCAGGAGACAAGCAGTGAAAAATTTTCAAGCAGTGAAAAATCCAGTGAAGTACCTGCTTGTACTTTTGGGATGGCCCACACAACTGGACTTAAAGTGCCAGAGGAACATAGAGTTGTTCAACCCACCCGCAAGGTTTACTTTTTCCCAAGCAACATAAACAAGAGAATCCATCAGTGGCTTTTCCTTTCCTCTGTGTTTTAGGTGCTAAAGAGTCAATTCTTGTCAACTATTTATTTCCCACCCCTTCTTGACATACAACTATCATGAGAGAAAAACACGATTCATTGTCTACGTTTGTGATACCAGCCAACAATACCCAGAGTACAGAAGCTGTACTCACTAGCAATAACGCAGCTTGAGGTGTAAATATGTTTAGAATGATACATTTACAGAGAAAGGCTGGGACTGAGTAATTGCTTTCACAACATGCATTTTTGTTTAAAATGCAGCAAACAGTTTAAGAGATGTTGCTTTCCCACCAGCAATGTAGCAATATTTTCTACCTTTATAAATACATATTTCCTGCAAACAGTTGCATAACTTGTTCTGTAGGTTTTAATGATTGAATTATATTATCCAAATCACCATTTTTGTTGCTGATTGCGATACTTGAGGGTCCCTCCCTCATACTGTGTTTGTTCAGCTGCAAAATGTTGACAATTTAACGGGGTATCTTATGGAAACAGCTGCTAGCTTTGATTTAGTTGAATACTTTAGTAGATTTTTTTCTCTCCTTTAGATTCGCCGTATTCTGATCATGCTACATAATTTGGCTGAGCGACTATTTAAGTAAATGAATTCACCAATGACTAAAATCCTTATGACATCAGTGCCATGTGTGAACCGCAGAATATTGGATACCAGGCCTGAAATTATGACCGACTAAGATGACAATCTAAGAGACAGGCTTTCCTCGTCCTTCAAACGCATGCGTGTGCACACACACACACATTTATTTTTGCAGTTTTGGGCAATCTCTAAGGAGTCATGGTATCATTTCCAGGCTATTCTTGGAATTGACATCATAACATTATCAATTCCTACCCCATGCCCCCTTCCCAGTCTCTCACTGCTTGCCAGGCCAAGCCTGGCTACACTACGTCAAACAGCTTTAATCTTGTACAGTAGCCAGTTCTATGGGCATTCTAGCATAAATTGGTCATTAATATATAATTCAGAGTCATTGGGAGGTCATACCTTAATAAACAAGCTACATTTGTAATATAGGAGCTGTAGCTTGTGGTCAGTTTTGCACCTGTACAGTCAATGGATAAGACCACCAAAGACATGTAGCTCCCAAGCTCATGAAAGTGACATGTTTTTTTATGCAGAGATTGCTCCCACTGCATCTGCACAGCCATTGTGCATCATTTCTATTAACAAACCGTCCTGCAGGCATAATGGATCAGATGTACAGAAGAGCACAAGCCACATAAGGCCTCTTTTGCCAGTCCAATACAGTTTAACAAGAATCAGGAGCAGAAGTATGGGTGGGGGGCAATATGTAAACAGGATATGCAAAACTGTTCCAGATCTGAACGATTCATCAAGCTTTGCCATTAACAGTCACTGAGTCAGTCAATCATAATGGAAGCAGAGAGACACCTCAATGTCTATCTAGAACTGTGATACATTAATGCTTTAAATACTTAAAGACTGTGGAAGGTAGACAGGTGTCAGCAGTGGGGAGGGAGGTTGCAGGAAAGCAAATATGAGCACTAACATGGGTAACTGGCTTGGTGAACAGTTCAGTGCACTTTGATTGGGCTAATCATAACTTGTGGATAGATCATAAACAAAACTGGTGAGTGGTGGAATATCTCCGGTAGGCACTGAAGGGTTAACACAAGAATATTCTGTTTTCCTTTTGATCTGTTTTCATTTAGCAACAGTAATATGTGCAGCACTATGCATAAATCATGCAAGTTCCAAAATGAATCTCTTCATTACTTATTCACATATGCAATTAAAAGGGCACAAAGCCATCCAGGAAACAAAATTTAACAGACAAGTTGAATACCAAACATTAGTATTCATTGAATTAAAGCAGTGTTTTTTGTGTGTAAGTGCCAAGGAAAGAGCTAGATCAGCTAATAAAATAATAAGTGAGGCTACCTCAGATATATGGATATTGACACATAGAAAAGCACCCATAATTTGTTTCCTGTGACCAAAAAAAGGTCCATATTCTCCACAGGATTGCATGAGTTCATCTTGGGAATCACAAGAGTAGAAGAATTTATAGGAAAATTACCTTAAGGATATGAAAAGCAGCTTCTAAAATCATAGATTTATAAGTATTTCCACTTTTCTTAAATGACTATCTGTTGCTCCCTTGGTACTTTTTAAAATTATGTTGTACATGTATGAAACAGCCTTATACTAAATCAGACTTTACCTAGCCCTACATTCTTCAACTGATATTTGAGTTATTTTTAATTCGGAAATTTTGCAATTGAAGAATATTCTATTCTCTGGTCCCTCGATCATACTATAACATAAATAGCATGTAAATTAATATACCAGAAGGGGAACTGTGAAATGAACACTTTGTTTGCTTGTTAACAAATGTAACATCTTTACATGGGAGCTTCTCGAAGAATGGTGCACAAAGTATACAAAGCAGAGACATCCAAACATGCCATTTTTTTCATTTCTCTTCACCCTGCATACTTTCTTTCCCCATTTTGTGGGGACTTCTTTTATGGCATTTATGTGTCCCTTTGTACAATGGTTACAATTGCAAGCTTGCCACTGAATGTCATTATGCTGGTAAGGGAAAAGGGAATCACAATTTTGTTCCAAGTACTGTAAACAAACAAACAAACACATCCAACTTTTGAATTGAACCAGAATAGCCATGAAGTTTGATTACATCCCTAATCCCAAATTCCACTCTAGGGAAGAAACAAAACCCAACTTTGACAATCAAGAAGTAATAACAATAACAATAATAATAATATTTGATTTATATAACATCCTTCAGGGCAACTTATCACCCACTCAGAGTGGTTTACAAAGTATGTTATTATTATCCCCACAACAAACACCCTGTGAGGTGGGTGGGGCTGAGAGAGCTCCGGGAAGCTGGGACTGATCCAAGGTCACCCAGCTGGCTTGAAGCGGAGGGGTGGGGAATCAAACCTGGTTCTCCAGATTAGAGTCCCGCCACTCTTAACCACTACACCAAACTGGCTCTCCTTGTTCTCCTTCCATTACCAGTTTTCCTCCATTCCTTGCTATAGAAGTATTTATGTCCACAAACTGTTAGAATATTTTTGAATGACAACATGTGGATCAAGGAGCAGAGCTTGGAGATGGAAAGGAAATCTGTTTGGTAACAAAAAGCCTCCTGCATGCATTATTGCAGCCATCATTGATTCAGTTTGATGTTTTTGTGGCATAGGCATTTCTCATAGGCAATTATGAAATGACTAGCAATAAAGCCCGTTGTAGGGGGGAAATACAATGGGCTTTAGAAAGCGGAGAGTGGGCAGACAGGCATTTGCTCCTCCTCTGTCACTTATTCCAGCTGGTGAAGGAGGGGAGTGGGCATTGTCATCTGCTCCATGCCTGATCTGCCTGATCTCGGCCATGTGAAGGGGTGGTGAGCCTTGCTACCTGCTCTATGCCTTATACATGCTGGGTAAAGGGGGGAGGGCATTGCCTCCTGTTCTGTGCCTGACTATGGCTGGGTGAAGGGGGGCAAGCATTGCCGTCTGCTCCAAACTTGATCCCAGTTGAGTGAAGGGGGGTGGGCATTGCCAACTGCTCCCCACTGGGTGAAGGGAGGAACAAGCATTGCCTCCTGCTCCGTGCCTGATCCTGACAGGTGAAGATGGGTGGTGGACTTTACTACCTGCTCTGCTCCTGATTCCAGCTGGCTGAAGGGAAGAAGGGCATTGCCTCCTGCTCTGCACCTGATTCGAGCCAGGTGAAGGTGTGAAGTGGGCATTGCCACCTGTTCCACTCCTGATCCCAAATGAGTGATGGTGAGGGTGGGTATTGCCACCTGCTCTGCTACTAATACCATCTGGGTTAAGGCAGGGGAGGGCATTGCCACCTGCTCAACTCCTAATACCAGCTGGGTTAAGGTGAGGGACGGGCATTGCCACCTACTCTGCTCCTAATAGCAGCTGGGTTAAAGTGTGTGTGTGTGTGGGGGGGCATTGCCATCTGATCTGCTCCTGATCCCAGCTGGGTGAAGGGGGGTAGGTATAGTAACCTGCTCTGCTCCTGATCCCTGCTAGGTTAATGTGCGGGGTGGGCATTGCTATATGCTCCACTCCTAATACCTGCTGTTTTAAGGCAGTGGGCAGGCAAAGCAACTTGCTGCTTCTGATCCCAGCTGGGTGAAGGAGGGGTTGGTATTGCCAAGTGCTCTGCTCCTAATACCAGCTGGTTTAAGGTTGGGGGTGGCATTGCCACCTGCTCCGCTCCTAATAACAGCTGTGTTAAGATGAGAGGGGAAATTCCACCTGCTCCGCTCCTAATTCCAGCTGGGTTAAAGCGGGGGGGGGGGGCACTGTCACCTGCTCCACTCCTGATCCCAGTCGGGTTGCCATCTGATCTACTCTTGATCCTAGCTTGGTGAAGGGGTGGGTGGGTATTGTCACCTGCTCTGCTTCTGATCCCAGCTGGGTGAAGAGTGGTGGGCATTGCCAAGTGCTCTGCTCCTAATACCAGCTGGGTTAAGGCAGGGGGTGAGTATTGCCATTTGTTCCATTCCTAATACCAACTGGATTAAGGCAGGGGGAGGGCATTGCCACCTTCTCCTCTCCTAATACCAGCTGGGTGAAGGCGGGAGGGGGACATTGCCACCTTCTCCCATCCCTCTCCTGGTCTGGGCTTCCCACCATAGTATATATTCTGGAGGGACATGGTGCCTTGCCTAGCCTTCCCTCCATGGCTGTGCCCTCTGGTGGTGCTTCAGGGTATAAAGTGAGTTGTCTGAAATACGGCTTAATTATATAGTAAGATGATGAGGAGCTGCAACTTAGTGGCAGAGCACCTGCTTTGCATGCTGAAGGTTCCAGGTTCAATCTCTGGCATCTCCATGTGAAAGGATCAGGTAGTATGTGATGTGAAAGACCTCCATTTGAGATCCTGAAGAGCTGCTGCTAGTCTGAGTAGACAATACTGAGTTTGATAGACTGATGATCTGATTCAGTATAAGGCTACTTCATGCGTTCATAGTGAACAGAAGGCTCACTGAAGAACCACTGGTACAGATGTGCAACACCAATACGTAGCATTGCTTTAGACATCAACCACATTTTGATTCCTTGCTTTGGAAGTTATTTCATTGGCAGTACTGGAGAACATGTGGTTTACAGAGAGAAAACTGCCCAAATCAATAACTTAGTGACCATTGCTCAAAAGGCAATTGAAGGAAGAAATAAATTCATAACCACATACCATGATTACAGAACTCTTTTCCACAGAAATTTGTGATGGTCGAGTATTTTAACCAATTAGCAAAAGCCTTGCATAAGGGCTTTTAAATCAAGGGACTAATTTAACATTTCCAAAACATTTGATCTTTGAGAACAAATATGAAACAAAAGGAGTCAATTCTATGGCTTATGACCAATCATGGAATCAGGAAAGCACATCCAGGTAAAACTGAAGATACCAAATGAGACAGTGAAATATAAATGTTATTTTCATGAGAGTGACTTTGACTAATCAAGATAAAGCAGAATCAGTGCTGCATTGGGGCTATGTGCATTTATATCAAACTGAGTTAATAAGTGACATCCAATCTTAATACATTAGGTCAAAAAGAATAAGAGAAATAATGGCACAAAATTGCTGCATAAATCTGAAGTTATCATCTTGGGTCTCAATCTAATTGCATAGTCTTCACATGAATTCATTTGAATTGCGGACATATGGTTATGATTTCCTAAAAATCGTTATAACTAATACTTTCCTGATGCATGTGGTAGTGATTAATATTGCCAAGCTGTGTTTTGCTTCATTATTTATGAGTTACTACTGAACACAAATTAGTCTTGTGCTAAGGATAGGTGTTCAGATGTGAAGTGTCTTGATTCCATGAATAAAATTGTTCTGATTGATAGGCTTTTATCATGGCATCACAAATTATTTCAGGTTTTGAGTTCAAAAAGCATTACCTGTGCATTTCAAAATGGCATACATCACCTGGAATGGATGGATTTTCAATGGAGCATTAAGACAAGAGTCTGTTGAAATGTGCATAAGCTTTGCAGCTACTGGCGATTAATATAGACCATTTCAGTGGAGGAAAATGACTTTGATTCATGTTTTATTGTAAAGTTGCTAGTATTTCATTGTAAAGATCCCAGTAAGTGTAGAACACATTAAATATAATAAGTTGCCCCATGCATGGCTTGTGTTCTTCATTTCCTATGCACTGGATCCAGTGCAAAATTTCCAGTTGCACTAGAGCCCAGGGCTCATTTCAAGGGGGAACACACAGGAACACAGTTCCAGCAGTTCCCCAAAGAGGTCACATGTCAGGTGGCCCTACCCACCTGACTCTCGGCCATTTTGGGCCCATTTCAGCCTGGATTGGGGCCGAAATGGCTCGGATCGGGCCTCTGATAGGTGGTGGATCACTCTTCCCACTCAGCAGCGGCCCGATCCTGACCATTTGGGGCCTCTTTTCAGCCATTTTCAGCCCCTTTTGCCATTTTGGGCCCAATTTTGGCTCTGAATGGCCAGGATTGGGTCCAAAACAGCCAGGATACGGGATGTCAGGGGCTGTGGCATATGCAAATCAGTTGTGCTAATGAGTTCCTCCATCTTTTTTTTCTACGAAATGACCCCTGCTAGAGCCCTTGAGCAAAGGGAAATGCAAGGGGTAGCCATTTGCATTAAGTCAGACTGATTGTATCCCCGTTGTGTTTCTGCTTTGTTGATTTCATGCCTATTCAATATGACAAGAGCTAGATTGAAGTATTTACCCTAGAAAACCTTTCTCCTAATCTCAGAAATTATGTGCCTGGCTGTGATTACGTTGTAGTAAACACCTTTATCTTTCCCCCCCACACAAAATGATACGTGGAGGGTTCTAATCACCTCTTGCTCAAGGGCCCTCGAAAATTTGAAGCCAGCTATGGATTTATGTATAAAAATCTGTTGGAAATATTGCCTCAAACATGAAATTCTGTGATACAAACAACTTCTCTTTAATCCGATGTGATTGGCTATGATCCTAAGAAATGAACAGCAGTGCTTAGTAAAGACTTCACTCCCTCAATCGCCAGCAGCTGTTTTCCCTAAAAGAGACAAGTTAGCTAATAAATGTGCAATGTTTATGTAGTTTCATTAAATATTAAAGTGCGTCAAGAGAAGATGGATTAGTCAACAGAAGGCAAGAGAGAAAACAGTAAACTGGGAAAATGTTATGCAGGCTCTCATTTTTTAAAAAAAAATCCAGAGCTGCCAATATAATCATTTTCTGCCAATGAGTTCAAAACCCCTCAAGTTCTAGGCATCTTTTACATATACTTTTATTATTCCATATCTCTTCAATCACAAATATAGAAGTTGTTAAGCAGACAACAGTGAAAAATTATGTCCCATTTGGTGGCAAGCTGCATTTTTCTTGCTTAGTTACTGATACTGACATTGCCAGAACTTGCAACAATGACATTTCTGTTCAATAAAACCTAATTCTTTATTTCTATAAAACTTAGATTATATGATTTTAACATCTTGACAAGGGTTTTTCATGCAGGCTGAAATCAATAGGACTTAGTTGGGTTTGCAGCCAATATTGGAAGTGGCCTAGAATATATTTTACATTCATCACCTCAGAACATTTCAATATTTATCCAACAGCAAGGGTCTCTTATACCAGAAACTCCCTCCCAGTGCACTGATATAGAGGTACCTCTCTCTTCCCTCAAACTCCTCCTCAGAAATCCCATCCACATTAATTCTTGTTATTCTCAAATAGAAATGAAGCCTCTTGCTGTTCCTTTTCCTTCCTGCCTACCCATGTCTCTCCCTTTCCTCTTTCTCTCAGTTTTTTTTTTAAATCCTAAATCCAAAGTTGAACAGGGATATCACTCTCTCTCTCTCTCCCTCCCTCCCTCCCTCCCTCTCTTATGCCATTCTGTAAATAAGCTGAGTATCTGAGCAGAATTGTTGAGGGTATGCTCAACTGGAAATCTTCCCTCCTTCCAGAATAGTAATAACGTCTTGGGGACACAAACAGGTCAATTGATGGATATATTTCTGCATATATGTTACTAATATTTTACCAGCATGTCCTTGTAATGCTTTCCTGCAGTTTCCCCTCCATGTTCCTTGCTCCTATTGCTTCCCCTCCCTGTATGGCAAGATGGCCAATACTTCCAACTACATTTTTTAAGAACAAACAATTAAGGATTCTGAAACACCCAATGACTCATCTCATGTCCTACCTGCTGGACACAAACTGGGAGCCGGACGTTTAACAAGCTGTTTGCCCACAAGGGAACCAACACTGTTTATTGTGCATCTTCCCTTTCCCCTCAGACCCACTGCCACCACTTAACAGACTCCTCACATGTCTTCTCCCCTCCGTGCCCTGCTGACACCCTGATCAGTTGAACCTGGCCACTACAAGGCTCGGTGTGTCATAGATATATGCCAATCTGGCAGCCTTTAACTGTGATTTTGGTGTCTTTATTTGCCTTATGAAAAGCACAATAACTTTCTAGATAGTTTTACTTTCATTTCTGGATGGAACTGTTTTGACTATGACTTGTCTGTCTAAAGCCAAGGCTAGAAGCATCTGGCTTGTAGCCATGGAGCAACTAAGATAAGAGTTTAGCAAAAGACAGTACATGAGGTTTTGTCTGTGGAGTGAAGATATATAAAGAAAAGTGTCCTGACTGACTCATCAATGCCCAGCCCAAACCCCTGGACCTAGAAATGTGAAATTTGGGGAGAACATTCCTTTCATGATGTAGAGGCTCACTAAGAAGGGATTTTAAGAAATTCGTTCCCTAAGGGGGTCAAAATGGGTAAAATGTGTTTTCCCATAGGGATACAACTTCCCTGGCTGGCAGGGTGCTCCCCCCCCCGCCAACTGCCACTATTCCCTGAGGTCATTTGCATATGCGGCCTGATTGGTCATCTCCCCAACATTCTAAAGAGTATACAGTTGCTATTGGGAGTCAATGAATGTGTCCTTAGATAAAAATACACCTCCCAGTCTTCCTCTCTAAGGTTGCCCTGTGGGGCCTGGCTTTCCTGTGTGACTAGCAGGCTCCTGCCTGCTTGCACCCTCCCTCTCCCTCTCCCTGATAGGTCAGCTGTGGAACTCTGTGTTCTGAGGTAAAAATCAGGTAAAGGAAACTGCAGACTGTTGAAGAAAGACAGTACAAGACGCCTGAAAGGGGATTTTATATAAAAATCAGTATGGCAACTGAGTTTTTAAATGTTCATGGGGAGATGGTGCACGACCTTTCTAGGGGCCATTTCAATGTGAAACTCTCTCATGAACCTGTCGAAGTGCCCACCACACCACCCCTCCTTCAGTCCAACTCTACCTCATACCTCTTGCAGCCATTATCTCTTACTGCCCCCAAGAAGCCTTCTAGCAGATGTTGTACAAGATATACTGATACTAAAAGGAGCAAGTAACTTAGAGATGTTGCAAAGAAATATGTACATCATACTCCTGTGGTGCACTGAGCAGCAGTGGCCAAGTACTAGCAAGTCCCAAATCCAAGGGAAAGATGACCATCCCTACAGGCCTGGGCTCAGTAGTAACGACCCTAACAGACCTAACTGTTAGCCAAACTGCCCTAAAGATGAGGAATTAATAAGCAGCAGGCTATTATTAAGGGATTATCATGACCAATGTATACCAGGGTAAGTAATCCTTGTGGCTGCCCAGTAAAGAGGAGACTAATATTTCAATAAATCAAAGCCTTTACTTAATAACTCTTCAGGCTTACAAAGTCTAAGATTCACACATACACATTCAATGAAAGACTAGGAAATAAAAGGTGGGAAGGTATAGAGACTGTCGCATTAGCAGGAGTGTCGTTGTTGGGCAATACTCACTTGTCCATTGAGAAGCAGAGATCTTAGCAGTGAGGGGGGGAGTCTAATGTAATGCCTGTACTACATTAGTTAGGATGGGGGGAATGGTGCGCACGTTGGGGAGCACTGGCCTCTCCCTTAAATAGCCAATTTCAGCCCCTAAACTAGACCGGGGTGGGCTTATGCCCTGTCAAATGGTTCTCAGGAAATTTAACAATAGTAAATAATGTGCCTCTCAGGTGGGATAAAGGAGATCTGGACTGGGTACTTTGGAGCCTAATGTTTGTGTGACACTTCAAGAATAACAAAGGGACAGGAGGAAGAGAGGATGAGGGGTGATTAATTTTTATGATGGTCCATGGTGACACTTCCAAAGGAAGGAAGGACAGAGGGGAAGAGCGGATGAAAAGTGATCTGCATTTTATGATTGTCCATTGCTTGATGGGTGGAAGTGATTATCTTGATTGTGGGATTACCAGGAGATCTTGAAGTGCCTTTTGTTCCTGGCATCTCCATATCAAGAGGCCCATCTGGAAAACAGTTCATGACAAGAAGCAGACATGCCATGGCTTCCTCGGGAAAAATAGTTGTCTTTTTAAAACTGTTCCTAGGAAAATGGCTTCTCTCTCTTTCACTGCTTGTCCTGCTTCCTGCAGGGATCTCAGCAGGGGCTAACATCTTGGCAACCAGGCCCATTTATCTAGGTGCAGTGTGGCCACTCCAGAGTGTTTGCAAAGAGGGTGGCTTGTGGGTGCTGATCAGCGGGTTGCCCTGCCAGTCCCATGACACTCCCTTCTTCATGCATCATATTTGCCTCAGTACCAAGTTATGCACAGTCCATATATAAAGGCCATGTCTGTGAGGGGAGTTTCAGGCAACATAACAGCCACTATATACCCTGATATCGTCACTATCATGGAGAAGTCCATGGACAGGCTGTGCAAGTGTGCCATTCTGACCCCCAAGGATGACAAGGCTGCCATCATTAATGAAACACAACTTTCCCTTGATTGGACAGAAATGGAGTACAGATCTGTGGACTCAGGGCCAAGCTACACATGACGAATGACACTTGAACAGCAAGTGTATTTCTCCCTGTTCACTTGCCCTCCACTCAATCCACTTGCCGTTCAAGTGTCATTCGTCATGTGTAGCTTGGCCCTCAGTGGTGCAAATGGATGATGAGGTCCACTACCTGTGGAGTTCCTCAACATGCTCAACCCTCCTGGCTTCCCAGCCCACAAGCTTCTCCTCAAAGTGGGGGCTCCAGTGATGCTGCTCCGGAACCTCAACCAACCCAAACTCTGCAATGGCAGCAGACTATGAGTGAAAGCTCTCCACAGGAACATCACTGAGGTCACATTGTTCACCAGCAGTGCTGGGGGGGCATCAGTGTTCATACCACGCATACCATTCATACCATCAGATAATCTCTTCGAGTTCAAGAGACTGCAGTTCCCCCTCAGGGTCTGCTTTGCTATAACGATCCACAAGTCCCAGGGGCAGATACTGAAGGTGACAGGAAGTGACTTGATGGAGGACTGCTTCTCACATGGGCAGTTCTGCATGGCCTGCTGCAGAGCGAGTTCACCCAGCAGCCTGGCGATCCTAGCACCTGAGGGGGAAACCACCAATGAGGTCTACAGAGAGGTCCTTCAGTAGCAAAAAAAAGGCTCTACATATTTTTCACTTTATTTATTGCACTACAATCTTTTCCTTTTAATATCTCTTCAATAAATGCTACATTTCAAAATTCACTTCATCAGTTTTCAGCATCAACATGCTTCACTATATTCAAATACCTTTGTGAAGCTCAGGTACTATGCTATTATACCACAAAACCAACTAAAAAAACCCCACCAACCAACCAATGTTACATACACTTAAATATTATAACTGGATTTAAAGTAGTTAAAAACCATAGTGAAGCACGGGCATCAAGCTAGTATTTTTATTTTTAAAAATTCAAAAACATGGCTTTCTTAAACCCAATTTTTTTATGTCAGAACAAATGTTTGATGGGGAACAGTTCCCCTCTTTGCAATGAAGTAGGCATCATGGTGTTTGTTTGTTTGTTTGTTTGTTTTAAAAGTGCCAGTATTCATATATAAGATTGCATTGATTTCTATCAATTCCCCCTTCAGGAGAGTCCCTCCTCAAAGGTGCTTGTACTCTGTACCAGTGAGTACAACCATTAAAAAAGTCCTAGGTTTAAACAAGAATGGCTTGGGGCCAAGGTACAAGTGCCAAGTGACACTTGAACGGCAAGTGTATTTCTCCCTGTTCACTTGCCCTCCACTCAATCCACTTGCCATTCAAGTGTCATTCGTCATGTGTAGCTTGGCCCTCAGATAACCAAGGGTTCCCCAAGAGGAGACTTCTGTGCCTCCTCAGAAAGGCAGTATTCAACAGCGCTATCCCTACAAGCAACATTTATATTTTGCCATTAATGATGTACAGATGTCAAACATCTTCCCCTCTCCTTTATGGTTGCCTGACTCACTTTTAATTAATGGCAAAAGTAGGAAAACTGTCCGGATCTGGAACAATTTACATATGTATATTCTTGAACTTCCTCATGGGAAATGTAGAGTTTTGTTTTTTTAAAAGTTCCTCATCAGCCACAGCTGTACTGTTTTAAACTTGTGAGACTAATAACAGAGGTACTTCGGGACTGTACGACTTGGCCTTTTGCACTTGCATCTCCAAGTTTGTTAAAAGGAAAGGAAGGTAACTGAGAAGGTAGGAAAAGTAGCAATAAATTGTAGGCCATTTATATGATGCATCCTGATGGCAAAGGTATAATAAGATGCCGGAACAGCTAAAGAAGTATAAGGAAGTTGCAGAATCCATGAGAGGAATTAACCGAAATGGTGAACGGTCCAGAAACAGATTTAATGTTTTCCTAGATCTATTTTAAAAAAGCTTTTACTGATCGGAATAGCATAACTTTATTCATATAAGTGCATTTAAATGAAAAGACACAAGCATGCAATTGAAGAGCACATTAATTGGGTGCTATAGCAGCATAATATTTCCTACTAATATTATAAGCCTTAATAAACACCGAATAGAAATGTTGTCCAAATCCATAATTACTAGGGATGTTTAGGGAATTCTCCCCTGCCAAATTTCTCTTCAGAGTTTAAGTATTCAAATTACCAGGATTTTTCTCCAGAGTGGCACTGATGTGATCAAAAACCATGGTTCTTTCTTTAAAAAAAACTTTCTGAAATGTATGGGTTTTCAGGAAGGCAACAAAAACACACACAAATAATGCTGGATTAACGTGTTTTCTGCTAGAGATTATTCTCTCTCCCCTTCTCTCTCCTTTCTGCCAGAGTGTTGATACGCTTCTGCACAAAGGCAACTTACAAAAACCCTTACATAACTTTTCTTCTCTCCTTTTCACATAAGCAAGTCTTGGAAACCTTTAAAATATTTTAAGAAGTTCCTCCTGCTGGAACGCACCAGGAGTGGAGGAATAAAGTAGAACTGTATATACTGTATGAGCAGATTCACTGTAAACTTACATAATTAAGCAACCCAGTTTAATTAAGCATTGCTTGAAGTAATTAAGTAATTAAACTGAGTAATTAGTGAAGGAATGTGTGGTTTCTTCAACTGGTTCATTGAATCATGTACAAATTCAGCATCATAAAAGATTTGCCCTGGAAAATAGTTTCTTTTATTGCGTGGGTTTTCTTCTCCAGAGTCATCTAGTAATCTATTCTGATTCTTCCTTGTGGATCTAATGACACACTTTGCATATTTACTCCCAATTAATGCATATCGTCAGATCTGCCTACATGGTCATGCTGTTTGTGCTTTGCACCCTTGCAATGGGAGAGGGAGTGCATCATGCTGTTGCAGCTCCCATGTTGCCAAGCATGCATGTGAATTGGGATGTCTATTCAACTGATCAGCTGGGGGAGAGAGCAAGATGTTCTTTGAGACATAGGGCCACAGCTGCAGCATATCTCTTCCCTCTCCTCCTCTTAATTTTTATCACAATGTAGTGTGCGACGGATGAGCTCTGTATCTCCTGTACACTGAGTTCTGCCTATGGCGTGCAAATGATTTCAGCCTGATCCTCATTTATGTTTGGTAAGTCTCATGTGGCTTGCTTCTGCTTGAAAAAGCCAGAGAACAAAAGCATGGAAGGTCTGAAAGGAAACACTCTACCTTTCTCTTCCCAACAAGCAGAAATTCAACAGCACAACACTGAAAGAACATAACAAGTGGAATCGATGACAACTCTGTCACAGCAGATTTCACAGCACTCTTTCATTCCTGGCAATTCTCTTGGACAATTCCCCTGACAACTGCACAGATTCAGCACTGATATGAGTACAAGAATTTCACTCATTCCTTCGGTTTTGACTCTCCAGCAACAGTACTGGCATTGGGTCTGGCATAGCTGGGCAGCATGAAAGCCTTTGGGTGCTCCAGCACACCAGATGTTTGGCAATACCAGTGACCTCGAGCTGCAAACCCCAAAGAATCAGAGATGCACGTGCTCTGACCCCTTTGCCCTCCCATTTGGAACAAAGAGACGGACACAAGGCTTGGGTAAAAAACAGGGCCATTTCTGACCGATTTATTTATAATTGAATAACCTAACAGCATAATAACGGCAAGGGTAACTAGCGGTACAGTTAGAGCGAGGGGTCAACCAGACCTGCTCCTCGAACTGCATAGGCGAGCACCCCCTGCCCCAGGTGCGAGCCATGCATGCATGGCTGTAACCCAGCCGGCCAGGCGAATGGTTCCCCCCTTTAAAGCACCATACACCCCAGCCGTAAAGCCCGAGGGAAGGCCTTTTCCAGGGGGACCCAGGGCAGCCTGCCCTCTCTGCTGGCAGCCGTAAAGCCCGCCGCTGATCCGTAACAGGCCCCCATTCCCCACCAATGGGGAAATGCCACCGGGTGCCCACCGGCCCGCTCTGCCTACCCCAACTAACCTGCCAACTATAAACAGCCTATCTCTAACCCCAGCAGTACAAGGTAGGCAAAAAACACCCCCCACCAACAGCCAAACAGGCGAAGGGCGAAAAAATTCCTACCTGGCCCCGAAACCGGCGACCGGCAAAACCTGTACTGCTGCAAACAAGGGAGTGGTGGGAGGGACGAGCTTGCAAAGGCAACTGAGCCACAGAAGAGGCAGGGGCCGGCTCGAAACTGCCGGCCACGCCTCCCCATATCCCCGGATGCAGGGAGGTCCGCCCACTTTTTCCAGGCGCGAGGGCAAAGGACGGCACCCGGGTAAGCGCGCGAGCACGCCCCCGGGAGGTGCCGATTTGCCCTCCCATTTGGAACAAAGAGACGGACACAAGGCTTGGGTAAAAAACAGGGCCATTTCTGACCGATTTATTTATAATTGAATAACCTAACAGCATAATAACGGCAAGGGTAACTAGCGGTACAGTTAGAGCGAGGGGTCAACCAGACCTGCTCCTCGAACTGCATGGGCGAGCACCCCCTGCCCCAGGTGCGAGCCATGCATGCATGGCTGTAACCCAGCCGGCCAGGCGAATGGTTCCCCCCTTTAAAGCACCATACACCCCAGCCGTAAAGCCCGAGGGAAGGCCTTTTCCAGGGGGACCCAGGGCAGCCTGCCCTCTCTGCTGGCAGCCGTAAAGCCCGCCGCTGATCCGTAACAGGCCCCCATTCCCCACCAATGGGGAAATGCCACCGGGTGCCCACCGGCCCGCTCTGCCTACCCCAACTAACCTGCCACCGACAGGGCCAAGCCTCTGCTTAGGCCCTGACGCCCCACAACTCCTGCAGGGAAAGCAACAACCCTTGCCGTAAATCGGTCAGAAATATTTCATTACCCTGGACGGACAGGTGAATGCCGTCACCTCTGTAGAGGTTGGCATACGTGTCACGAATCCGAGGGTGGGGCAAATAAATCCCCAGCCCTGCACACAATGCCTTGAACATAGCTTTGTTGGCCTTGCGCCTAGCGCGCTCAACAGCGTCGTGATCCAAAGCCTCCCGCCAAATACGGTGCGGGAGGATGGCAGACCAAATGATGAGGACACCAGGCCATTGCTTAGCAATAAACTTTAAGTCAGCCTGTGCCTGCATAGTAAGGGCCTTACCCTTAACCCATCCCAAGTCGTTGCCACCTAGGTGGATAACTAGGAAATCCGGCGGCGGGGAACACCGCCCCTCAAACAGGAGCGGCAACAGGCCCGGCCAACGCAGGCCCTGACGGCCCTGCCACTCGACCTGGGCCCAACGACTAAGGCCAAGCTGAGACCCCCACGGGGTCCTCTTGGCCTGATGCGCTGCCCAAAAAATCATACTGTGTCCGCAGATGAGGATCCGACACCTCCCTCGGCGAACCACAGCACCTAAAGAAGAAAAGAACAATTAGCCAAAGCTACAATTGATGCAGCAGGGGACGTACATATCCCTTGAACGCCGCTGAGCGCCACCGCCCCACACTGCGAATGGCCGCCTCGGGGCACCCCATAGCAGCAGCGGTGGAGGCTGCCCCAATACGAAATGAATGGGAGCAAAACTTGAAACCTTTCAGGCCGAGCCTGGCAAGCGCCCTCTCCGTAATGGACCAGAACTGGTACCTCGTAAGGGGTGTCCCATCACAGTGACGAAAGAGAAGCCCCTCCTCCGGGCCCCGTACTTTGAGAAAAGCTCGCAAAGCCCTCACCGGGCAAAGCTCCTCCTCAGCACACGTACCCAGCTGGACTACTACCCCTTTCCGGCGCTGGTCAGTCTTGGAACGACGAAGGCAGATGGAAACCCCGTCTCCATCAAACTGCACATCCCTAACCCCAAGGGCTCTACCAGACCTGTCATCCCGGGATTGTGCTACAAGCTCCCCGACTCTAAAAGCTCCAAAAAAGGCAGTAAGGGAAGCCGCATGGAAAAGAATGGCCTCATACTCCGAGGAGCAAATCGGGCCCCACGCCATACTCAAACCTCTCAAGATAGCAGGGGAAATGGGTTGCCTAGTATCAGGTCGAGATCCTACCTCCCTAGACCACCCCTCCAACATTTTCCGTACCCTAAAATCCCCAGTAACTTCCGGGAAACCCCGAGCCTTACTAACGAAGGCCAGGGCAGCCAAAAGCCCCCGAATGGACTTCACCGCCAGGCCAGCCCTTTTCCTTTCCACGCAGAACTGCATCAGGTGTTCCGCCGGAATGGGCCAGTGTTGCTCCAAACCAGCTTCCAGCCGGAAGCTGGCAAACTGTTGCACCGCACGATCATACGACCTTCTGGTGCTAGGAGCGATGGCTAGTCGGATGGCCCTGCGTGCTTCGGCCCTCCAAGAATCCACAGCTCCGAGGGTATCCGGACCGGCAAGGCGTCGGCATCTGGGGCCAATTGACGGAACCTCTCCATCTGCCGGCGAGACAGAGCGTCCGCCACCCCATTGTCTAGACCGGGAATGTGCCTCGCCCGAAACAAGACGTTCAAACGAAGGCACCTGAGCGTAAACGGCCTGACCAGCCGCATGACCCTGGGCGACCGGGATGACAATGAGTTAATAACCTGGACCACAGCCATGTTGTCACACCAAAAGTGGACTACATGATTGGCCAGCTCTTCCCCCCACAGCCATACCACAACCAGAATTGGAAAAAATTCCAGAAACGTCAGATCCTTGAGAATATCGCCGTCATGCCATGCAGCGGGCCAGGGCTCCGCGCACCAGTGCCCCCGAAAGTAAACCCCAAATCCCACTGATCCAGCGGCATCTGAGGACACACGCAGCTCCGCTTCGAGAAGCAGATCATCTCGCCAAAAGGTGACCCCATTAAAGGAGGTAAGAAACTCCTCCCAAACCCTAAGGTCATCCTTGATCCCATGTGACAGCCGGATCCTGTGGTGTGGGAGCCGAAGTCCGGCCATCACGTCACAAAGCCGCCGCAAGAAAGGGCGCCCCGGCGCCATCGCCTTGCAGGCAAAATTTAGGTGGCCCACCAACTGCTGAAGTTCAAGCAAGGAAGCCTTCCTTTTATCCTTGAGCACCGCCAAGCGTGCTCTAAGCTCAACCACCTTTGCCATTGGGAGACGAAAAGTCTGCTGAACAGTATCAATTTCGATACCCAGGTAAGTCAAAACCTGGGTGGGGCCTTCAGTCTTTTCGTGAGCTAGGGGCACACCCAGCTCCCCCGCCAAAGCTATGAAGCCAGCCAGCAACTGTTCACATTGGCCGGACCCCTGTGGTCCACAAAAAATAAAATCATCCAAATAGTGGGCGGAGTCACGGCAGTTCTGCCTGTGACGTAATGCCCACTCCAGAAAGGTACTAAATTTCTCAAAGGCCGAACAGGAAACCGCAACATACAAAAGAGAGAGTAACGGTATAGACTTGCAAAACACCAAAACACCAAAATGACCGTTACCAACTAACTAATCACTGTAAAAGAATGTTAAACACGTCTTGTGCAAAAATATGAAATTTACTCACACTGTAGATATGTCACAAGGTTGTTCTAGCCACTACTATTAGAACAACTGGAGCAATATATATATTTACACTTCAGTAAGAAACCTCAAAGGGGCAGTAGAACATTCAATAAGAGCCCCTATTGTTTGCAGAAGCATACAAACTTATCAAAGCTACAAAGAGCCTCTATGCAATTTCATCCAATTTCAGGAAACAGGAAACCGAGCATCCCATAGGGAGGGCTCTGTCCATGTAGAGCTGGCCATCAAAGGAGAATCCTAGCAACTCAAAATCCAATGGATGGACAGGTAAAAGACGAAAGGCCGACTTAATGTCGCATTTTGCCATTTCCGCCCCAATACCATTGCGCTTCACCATAGCCACCGCCTCGTCAAAGGACGTATACCGAACCGAGCACAAGTGCTCGGGGATGGCATCATTAACAGACCCACCTCTGGGAAAGGACAGGTGGTGAATTAAACGATACTCCCCAGCAGCTTTCTTGGGTACTACTCCCAATGGGGAGACCCTCAAATTGGGGACTGGAGGGGAATGGAAAGGGCCCAACACTCTCCCCTCGACACATTCCTTCCTAATTTTCTGCCTAACCACCTCCTCCATGCCAACCACCAAACGCAGGTTGGATGACATGAAGGGGGCCCGAGGGCCCTGAAAAGGTATCCTAAAACCAAAGCTAAACCCCTCTAACAAAAACTGAGCGGATTCCTTATCCGGATATCCTTGTAACAACTTATGGAGGACCTTCAGCTTTATGGGCGTTGGACCCCTTTTCAGCTGAAGGCTTCCACTGTCCGCCACCGGGCCGAGAACCACCTCCTCGCGGACGGGGGCGAGGACAAGCTGAAAAGGCATGGGGGCCTTTGCACCTGGGGCACTCGTGCCGAAACCCACACCCCCTCCTGGCGCACACCCCTTGGTAAGCGAAGTCCCAGCAAAGCAGCCGGGGCTGAACCGGCTGCCCCGCAGAGGTGCGGGAGCCAGGAGGGGAGGAGAGACGCTGTACCAAGTGCCCGCTGTCTGACCTGTCGCCCAGATTGGGCTTGGCAGGAGCCATAAGCTGCAGCCAAAGCTGCTGGTGAATGCGGTCCCAGGGTAGCGTGGGATCGACCGCAGCGCGCATACGGAACTCTTCGTCGTACTGCATCCAAGCAGCCCCGACGAACTCCGTATGTGCCCGATAGACTATATCAATGTATTGGAACAGAGGGGCAGCCCTCTGAGGTTGGGCACGCGCGATTACCCCAGCATAAATTAACATCCCAGGCAACCAATTCGCCCAGGTACGGTCAATTTTCCACCGTTTCAGCCGTTCCTTATCACGGTCATCCATGTCCTCCTTATCCTTCTTTTCCAGCTCACGGAAAAGGAGGGTAAAGACGTCCACGAATTCGCCCCGCAAAATCTTGTCCCTAGTGGCGGGCGTCAAGTGGTCACCTAATGGCAACGCGGTATCTCCGAACGGCATGGCCCTGTAGGGCATGACCCCCAAGGCAGGGTAATAGGGAATACCAGCGGCCGGGGGCCACATCCACTGTGACTGCCCGAAAGCGTGGCTGCCCACAGCATGGCTTGACACACCCGCCTGAGCCACCCCGGGAGCTGGAGACCCAGCCCCAACCTGCAATGACGGGGACTGGGAGCCCCACAATTGCCAAGGGCCAGGGCCGCTCTGAGCCCCCTGGTACATGTAACCAGGCCAGGGCTGCAAGCCCCCCATCGGGTTAACCTGAGACCCAACTCCCTGTGATGGAGGGATCCAGCTGGATGGCCCGGGAACACTGACTGGACCCCAAGGCCAAGTGTAAGAAGCGTGTGGTGCAGGCGGCTTACCATCCCCTTCCGGTTGGTCCACTACCACCGCAACAGGCGGCTCCTCCGCTGACTCCGTGGTCGCCTGTGCTTCCAGCTCCACGGCCCCTCCAGGTTCACTGCCACCAGACCGACCTTCCGCTGCACCGGCTGCCTCCACGGAACCTTCAAGGGTGGACAAACGATTTAAGACATCCCTCTGAAAAGTGGCAGAGGAGACCCGCTTAGAGGCCCTCTGCGCCCTAGAGGCAGCAGGCTGCCCATAGCCTGCCCCTTTACTTCTCTCAAGAGCAGCCAACTTAGCCAAAATTTCTTGCCTTGCAGCTTCCCCCTCATCCTCATCGGATGAGGACGCAGGCAACACGTGCCCAGCAGCGGGGCGTTTAGCAGGCTGCTTGCCCTTACTTACACCCACCCCCTTCTTGGGCAGCATGGCTCAGAAGGAAGCAAAGGGCAGAAACCACCCACGCCAACTGGACCCTCCGGATAGAAACCAGAAAGAAGGGGGGGGCAAACAAGCCTGAAGCAAGCTAAACTGGCCAGCACCACTCCAACTCCACACCCTCCGTACTCGCACTCTCTCTCTATATATATATAAGGATAGCCACAGATGCCTAAGTATCAGTTATTTGCAATCCCCTAGCAAGGTGGGAAGGGGGGGGGAATATGGGGGGGGGAGGCTACACTGACCCAGCTGGCGCACAAAGTCGCCCTGAGCCAGCACAAACCGAGGCAGAAAACCCCGCACCCAGGGCCAAAAAAGGGGGGGGGGAGTCTGAATGTGAGGCCCAACAGCAAATGCCCCAGCAGAGGCAACGGCAGGCGTGCGCGGTGCGCACGGGCTCAAAACACCCTCCCCGCAAGAAAGCAAGCCCCAGGAAAAAACCCAGCCGCGGCCGGAGCCGCCGGATGGAGAGGCCGCCGAGGCCGGGACGCCGCTGATCTCCAGACGCCGCCGCTGAAGCTCCCGGGCCCACATGCACAGCCGCTCCAAAGGGGAAGCACCCGAAAGCGCTTCCCAACTCCCGGGCAGTGCCCCCGGGGCTTAAAGGCCCGCACGGCCTAGCCTCCGCTCTTTGCAAGCCGGGGAAGCCAAGGGACGCTCCCTCTCCCACGAGCTTGCAAAGGCAACTGCGCCACAGAAGAGGCAGGGGCCGGCTCGAAACTGCCGGCCACGCCTCCCCATATCCCCGGATGCAGGGAGGTCCGCCCACTTTTTCCAGGCGCGAGGGCAAAGGACGGCACCCGGGTAAGCGCGCGAGCACGCCCCCGGGAGGTGCCGATTTCCTGCTGTCTTTTGAGTCATGTTTCCTGTCGAAGCAAAAAGCTTCAAGGGTTTAGAAGGCACAGTGTTTTCCCTTAGATATATTTAGGGACAATAGGACCATCAAAGAGGGCTGAATGGAACCTCCACCTATAGAGACATTGACATATTTCCTCTACTGCACTCAGGGCCAAGCTACAAGTGACGAATGACACTTGAACGGCAAGTGGATTGGGTGGAGGGCAAGTGAACAGGGAGAAATACACTTGCCGTTCAAGTGTCATTCGTCACTTGTAGCTTGGCCCTCAGCAATGCCTGAAGTCTTTCTGCAGCCTACGGAGTTGTCCTCCAACTTGAGTGGCTCTTCCAACTTGCTTGGAACAATAGGTTGCATACCAGTATATCTCTGAATGCCAGCTGCAGGCACAGCATCTAGGGAAAGCTTTGGCTTCTGAACCCCTGTTCTGGGTCTTCTGGGTCATCTGTGGGAAACCAAATGCTGAACTAGTTGGGTCATTGGTCTGATCTGGCAGGGCTGTTATGGTTTCTGAAGAGACAAAAGGCTCTCCCCAAATCATTTGGATAATTTGCTTTCTTTTGTTAGCATAGATGAAAGGGAGGGAAAAACACAAGCAGCCATTATACTTATCTATCAAGTATCCTGATGGATTGATATGGAGTGTTTGGTCTAGCTTTGTTTCTAGGGACTGTTAAAACAAATAGGAAGATAAATCTCTCTTTCTCTTTTAAATCACTTAGACTGTAAGCAGATATACAACAGATGAAGGATGATAAGAACAGAATAATCAAACTATGCATCACACACAAGTATTCCCTTCTGTTTGATATTCAGCATCAAAAATTGTTCCTGGGGGAAAGAAGGAAATGGTTCCTTCAGCTGTGAGGAAAAGTCTGACTGATAGAACAGGAGTGACAGGGCAAAAAAAGCTTTAGGTGCTGACAAGAATGTCATACTTCACAGCCTAGAAGACAGGAAATTTGAATTGGAGTACAGGATTTGTGATTGTGTTCATTGCTTGTTGGAGAAAAGGCTTGCATGAGAGTAGGGGTCCCCATGTGGTACTTGCCAACACCTTCTTGGAGCCTGCCAAGTGGTTTTAGAAAGAGTATGGGGCCAGGTAGGGCTTTTGCCAAGCAGGACTATATATATATAGCGGTAGCTGCAGCCACAGCACAAGGATCTTTACTGTGTGACTAAAGGTAAGCTGTGTGTATGCACAAAAATATTTTTAAACAATATGTTCATTTTAAAAAGCAACCTGTTAAGCAGTGCTTGTGGCTGAAATGTTGATGTGTTATTGTTATTAATGTATCCTGACATTTTGTATTTAGTTCCACCTTATGGGGCAGCCATTTTGTGGTTTGTCAGACTTCCAAAGGTGTCGGCATGATACAAGGGGGTACAATCATATTGGTTTCCCTTTTCTTGCTGAAACTCCCCAACATACTTACTGCTCTAGAGATTCTCCCATTCCACAGCAGCAGAAGTAGACTGGGAGACAAAAATGTCCCTGGAAATGGTGGAAGGAATGAAAAAGGTCTATCCCTGGCCCCACCCCTCAACACAGGAGGGGGTAGGGGTAGGGTAACCATGGCTTCTGCCAAGCTGCCCTCCACCCACACTGTATGGGGCAGGAGCTAACAGCTAGAAGCTGCCACAGCTCTCACTCACTTTCATGCCCATTTACCACATGCAAGTCAGCAGCTGCTGTCTCTCATGAGGCAGGGTCCAGTAACTTTTGCACAAGGCTGCCAGCTCACAGAAGTAGTGTGTCATGCCCACTTCTTGCCAATCTATCCTTTGAAGACTGGGGACTGCTGGCTCCCAGAAGTCTGGAGATGCTAGCTTGCAGTGGCAGCAGCTCCCACCTCTTTCAGTGGGGATGCCAGCTCACAGTGATGGTGAGGCATGCCCACTTGGGTTGTGTAATAAGGTACTGCTGACCCTAAAATGTCATCCATCTTTCCTATCATTGGCAATATCCAACACAGGCAACGTCCAACACAGAGAATGGCTACCTGATAATTTTCCAAACCCTGGTAATTTGAATCTGATAATTATCAGAAAAATCCAGAATTGGGATCAGGAGGCTTGTTTTCAGTACTCTGTTTGAAGTTTTCTGCAAAAGGGAGGGAGGGAGTAAAGAAAGGCTGGTCTCCTGGGTAATCTGATCCCTGAGCACAGCTGCCCTTGGACAATCATGCTATATTGTGCAGCAATTTCCCTCTCACTGCTCCTCATATGATGCTTGCTATGAAAAAGCCTTGGATTAATTGGGAGGCCTCTGCCTGGACCTTTGCTTGGAGAGTACAGACTCTGGAATCCTCTTCTAGACTACACTGGATCCTCCTCTAGACTTCAGACTGATTTGATTTGTTCGGATTATTAGTAATAGCTATTTTTTCCTTTTCCCCTTTGTGTTGTCTGGGGTCAGGGAAAGTTACTTTCTTGTTATTAATATACTGCTCTTGTTTTAACTGTTGTTCACTGTGTGTGTGTGTTTTTAGGGATGCCACTTACTTAAAAAAAAGTTGCTTCAAATATTATTTTCCCCATAAGGGGAGGATGGCTTGGGGCAGCTTCTTCAGGGGGGCATAAAATCGGACCCTTTTGTCCAATGCACTTGAACATAGAAAAGTCTTTAGGAAAGAGGGACAACTGGGACTGCTGAAATTTTGGTGCCGTTTGGTGAAAAACAGCAGTTCCGGAAAACCCATTTACCCATTGAATGAAGAGAGTGATGGCTAGGGGCATCGGGGCCCATAAAATTGGACCCCTTTGTCCAGTTCACTTGAGACCTGAGTGGGAGAAGTTTTGTAGTAGACAGGGAGGAAATAATGGGCAGATAGCTGATCTGACATTAATGAAAACAGAATGTTCACCTGAGATGATTTTCCAATACAACAAATATACTTCTGACATTTTATGAAAATAATAATCTTGCCCTTTCTGAAATTGCAATACAAAATAAAAATGATACCCTTTGAAGTGCACGTTCTTACTGCAAACTTCACAAGGAACTGCCCCATGATTGAGTCTCTCTGGTGGCCTTAA
This sequence comes from Eublepharis macularius, assembly GCF_028583425.1. NCBI lineage: Eukaryota > Metazoa > Chordata > Lepidosauria > Squamata > Eublepharidae > Eublepharis > Eublepharis macularius. The sequence goes on along the minus strand of NC_072792.1, from coordinate 35,764,688 downwards.
TGTTCTGGTTCTAAAGTTTCGAAGGGAAAATTCTATTCTGTAAATTTACTCTGCAGGAGGTTGGATCCAAACCTTAGGAACTCATGCAGAGTCAACTGTTACAATTCTCTTATAGACTCCTAAAGATGGAAGGGACCTTAGGCATCAATTTCAACCTTCTTCTCAATCCAAAATCCAAAAAAAAACTAATTCCAAACTGATAACTGTCCAAATCTTCTACAGCATGAGAACCCACATGAAACCAACATATAGGTTTCATGGTTGGACTGTTCTCACATCTGGATTTTCTCCAAATTTTCAACCATAATCCACTCTCCTTTAACTTAATCTACTCTCCTGTAAAACACTAGATCTAGTCTTAACCTCTAACACAACAAAGAATGCCTTTGACCTCTTATATGTGATAGTGTTTCAGTTAATTAAAGAGCACAATCATCTCACCCCTCAGTATTCTCTTCTCCAAGCTAAACATGTCTAGTTCCTCCACCCTTTTTGCACTGGATTTTGAAAGCGAGAGAGCATGCACTCATGTGGAACCTATTCTCTGCCCATTAATCTATTATCAGATGAATTTACATAGGAAAAGAGTAGTTAGCATTAGACATGGGCATGGAATGGGAAAAAAATGAAATGAGAGTTTCGTGTTTCGTCACGATCCACGAATCGCTAATCACAAAATTTCACATAATTGACATTTGCTGAAACGATTCATTAATTTCATGATTCATCAGAATCGGGGCATTTCAATGGCCCTCTTCATACCCGGAGATGCCGAACTCACAGGGAGACTTCAGCAGACTCTCCTCCATCCTCCCTCCCAGTTTGCAATACGTTGATTGGGAAGGTCAACAGGAAGGGTGGGAAGGGAAGTGCTGCCAGAGTGCATGACTGAAACGGGGACCAAAGTTGTTGGATCAGAGGAGGACAACGGACCAGCTGTGGTGTGGAGCTGGGATGGGAAGACAGAGTAAGGGATGGATTGCAGGCAGGGTTAGTCTCAAGAGTCTGGAATGTGGAGGACGAGCTGGTTGATTCTCCAAAACCCTGCCATTCATCCTGAGATGTGCTCTAAGGGGTGCCCACCAGAGACGATGCATGGTAGGATCCATGGTATAAATTAGGCTACCCCTCTGCCATAAGCTGTGTGCATGCTTTGGATCCAGCATCCACCCTTGAACCTCTGTTCGAGTCCTTCTGCTTTGAAGCGTAGGCTGCTCAATTCTCCTCCTCTCTCCCAGATATCTAGATGGTGACTATCACCCAGCCCCTCAAACTCTCTTTCTAGTTAGCTCTGAATGTGTGTTGTATGTGTGTGTGCTGTGTGCTGTTGATCTTTGGTATTCTTTGTTGAAATATCTGGTTATTGAAAAGAGTTCTTTAGTTGGGACAATCCTCATATACATTGATGGAGATCCCTCAGTTACTCCCTCTTGCTGCTAATTCTCCCAACTCACAAGGAGACCTTCCCTTTGGGTAACAGCACCAGACAGTTGACCCTCATGACCAGAAATATCATTATATCGGTGCCCTTCTAGGAGCAGAACTCTTCATACTATAGGTGGCAACTGAGATAACCACCCACATTTTGAAAATACATACATCAGGGAGAAGGATAGTGCTTTCTCCCTAACATGGTAGCTTTCCACCAGCACTGAGGTTTCAACATAAAGGAGCTTTCAGTCACATAAAGTTCCCCACAGTATTCCTAGGATGTGGAAAAATCCTAGGAATAAAGATCTAGAAGATATTTCTGAATGTCTCATTCATTTTTTTACTTTCACATAACTTATGTTTATTTTTTTAGGAAATGGTTTACAATTGCTTGAGAATGAGAATTTTATTAATGTAATGGTCAGTGACTCTGATTCCCGCCCAGAATTTTCAATAATAAACAGCCCACATGTCGGCATGTCTGTTTTATCTGCCTGAATTACTTTGCCAGTATAGTTGTGGAAGTGGCAACTGGAAAGCCCTTCCCTTTCAGAGTTCCAATGACACCACTCAATATATGAGGAGGCTTCTCATTTTCCCTGCACAAGTCCATTCTCCTTAGGAATTTTATAAAGGAATATCACTCTTCTCCAGCCTCTCAAAGCTATCGGCATGCTGAGTAGCAAGCATGAAAGGATGAGGGCAATATTTAAGAGGTTTGCTTGTGTGTATGTGTGTGTGTGTATGTAATGGACCCAACAATTCTTTGCCCTCCACAGAAATTTAGTGCATCCTTATGGCTACATTTCCATACACATCCCCACAATTTATTGGGTGTGTCATTATTTATATTCTCTTCAACCAACTTTTGGTTGAATATTCTCTTCTCTTCAACCAAAAAAAATCTCTTCTCTTCAACCAACTCTTAATTCAAAATTGAGTGTCATGGCTTGCTATATTTGCAAGATTAAAAATTTTAACAATGTGTTCTCTACTAGCAGTTGGAAAATATATTTGGAGCTTTTTCACACTTCTTCGTTGTTTGGCATTTCATTAAAGCAAAGGAAGCAAGAGGCTTCCCGAGGCAAGATTATTTCTCCTTGAATCATTCGGCAGGTACTCCTCCAGTATTAAATAAATCCTTTATAGCACAACACTTTTTAAAAAGAAAGGTTTAAGTTATTATGACTCTAAGGTTTCCTTTTTTTCAGAATTGTTTTTACAGGTTGCCTAAGTAACAACTCAAAAGCTTTTTTAAAAAAAAAAATTAACGCAATAAAGCTTTTAAAGTAAAAATGTTTCACTAAATATCATTAAATATACCTTCAACCATTTTCTATACTTGCATTTGCTACTCAAGTCAGGCAGCTCATACCTTACTTTACAACAGAAGAAAAAAATGCACATACAAGACCAGTAGAAAGCATTTCCCTTCACAAAGTCATTGCCTTCTGTCTTAGCAACTGAATAACTCCAACCATATATTACTTTTCTTTCTTTTACCTCAATGTGAGGTACATGTTAAGTAGCATGTATCTGATGCTCTCCTCACTCAAAATAGAGTTCTGACTTGCATAATCTTGTTTTCAGTATTATTGCTTTAGAAAACCTCATTGCTCCCTTTAAAAAAAAATCAAATTTGTGCATAATTCTGTGCATTCTTGGCTTTCCTCAGTATTCAAATCCTTCAGTTGGTGTGTCTTCACTCCCCTCTACACTATGAATCAGATAAGCCAGTTTGGTGTAGTGGTTAAGAGTGCGGGACTCTAATCTGGAGAGCCAGGTTTGATTCCCCACTCCTCCCCTTGAAGCCAACTGGGTGACCTTGGGCTAGTCACAGCTTTCTGGAACTCTCTCAGCCTCACCCACCTCACAGGGTGTTTTGTTGTGGAGATAATAATTACATACTTTGTAAACCGCTCTGAGTGGGTGTTAAGTCATCCTGAAGGGTAGTATATAAATCAAATATTATTATTATGTTATTATATGAACATTGATAAAAAACAGCAAAAAACAGCCCGATTCCTTTGGTGTTGTGCTTGATTGATGTCCTTATGTACAGTTGGGCTTTTATCACTTGAAAAGGCATGCCAAATGTGATTGCATCAAGATCTGTGCAGTATGTGCAAAAACATAATAAAATGGGTTGAAACTGTCAGACTTGTGGCTAGATAACTTTCTTACTCCAGACTACCTTCTGCAATTAGACAACAGTCCATTGTTTCCAAAAGGCTTTTACTGAAGAATTAGTTCATTATAGTCCACTAGCCTGAACACAAGGTCCAGGATGGTACATGTGCATTGTTACCAATGACAAGCAAAGCATGAGATACAGAGTAACAGATCACAGCAGGCCCATCCTCCCCCCGCAGTTCTCAAAACAACCCCTTTGAAGACGGAAGAGCGAGAAGCTCCCAAGGCCGGTTCTTGGTGGAACGTCGGTAGCCAAAACAATCCATTTCTGCAAGATAGCTTCCTGGGAACCTTGGCACCTGGAAGAGAGAGCACTTACACACTGAAAGGATTAAAATGGAGTCAGTAAAGCAAAGGCATACATGACAGCAGTCTGAACCTGACATTCTGCCCCCTCTAAGATGCCCCCCCTCCAGGTTTATGTGGGTAGCGGGAGTGGAATGCTTTAACCAAACTAGGGGCATGAACGTGCACAGAGTTCACCCATTCATCAAATCCAGAATCAAAGTCCTTCCATCTAATGAGATAAAATAACTGGTTTCTTTGTATTTTAGAATCCAGTATTTGTTGTACTTCATAGTGGGTTTGATCATCGATCAGAGTGGGGATTGGAGGGGCACGGGTGTGCCATTGATCGGCAGTAGGGGCCTTTTTCAACAAACTCACATGGAAGGTATCATGTACATGACGAAGATTCTTTGGCAGATTTATAGCAACAGTCACTTTGTTGATTACTTTGCGAACAGGAAACGGACCTAAGAATTTCAACGCTAGCTTGCGGCTGGTTTGGGTTGTTTTCAGATTTTTCGTGGAAAGGTAGACTAGATCACCCGGCTGTAATTCCCATTCTGCCGCGCGGTGGCGGTCAGCGTATTTTTTGTAATCCTGTTTGGCTTTGATGAGATGTTTCTTAATCTGCGTCCACTGTTGGGCTGCTTCCCCCCACCATTCGGTGACGTCGTTGGAGGCTGTAGTAGGGGGAGGAAGCGCCTCAAATGGGAAGGGCTTGAAATGGAAGCCATAGACGATTTTGAAGGGAGTTTCTCCCGTAGAGGCGTGCACACTGTTATTATACGAGAATTCAGCCAAGGGGAGCAAATCGAACCAATTATCTTGTTGGAAATTAATATAACAGCGCAGAAATTGTTCTAATATCTGATTTGTTTTTTCTGACTGTCCGTCTGTTTCTGGGTGATGGCTTGAACTCAGACCTTGTTCAATACCCAGTAGTTGTAAAAGCTCCCGCCAGAAGTTGGCAACGAACTGTCCGCCGCAATCTGAGATCACCTTGGATGGAAAAGAATGTATTTTTACAATGTTTTTCATAAAGATGTCGGCTAGCTTTCTAGCCGAAGGAATTGTAGTACAGGGTATAAAATGGGCCTGCTTGGAGAATAAATCGACTACGACTAAGATACAATTGTGTCCCTTGGAGGGGGGCAAGTCTGTGATAAAATCCATGGAAATTATTTCCCACGGTCGGCTTGGCGTTTCTAGAGGTTGCAGGAGTCCCGGAGGCTTTCCTTTTCGGGACTTGGCGCTGAGACAGATGGGGCATGACGCTACATATTGTGAAATGTCCTTGCGCATGCCCGGCCACCAGAATTGGCGTTGTACCAAATGAAGTGTTTTTAAGTACCCATAATGTCCCGCTGTGGGAGCATCGTGACAGCGTTGTAACACTTCTTTCCTTAAGCTTTTGGGTACATAGAAGCGATCTCCCCAGAGCCATTCCCCCTGATCGGATTGTTGCAGTTTGTCTTTGGGCACATCTTCCCCCTCCTTTTCTACTTCAGCTTTTAATTTTTCTCTCCATCCCTGGCCGGGTTGGGGAAAGCGGGTGGTGCGGCTGCGTGTTGTCACCACGCCCCCTAATTGCGTAGGTGAGAAGACTGTGTCTATTGTCTCCTCCCTTTTGCTTTTGTGCTGGGGCATGCGTGATAGAGCGTCCGCCAAGAAGTTGGTTTTCCCAGGGAGGAAGTTCAATGTGAAATCAAATTTAGAGAAAAACTCCGCCCATCTCAGTTGTTTGGCGTTAAGCCTGCGAGGGCTGCGCAGGGCTTCTAAATTTTTATGATCCGTCCAGACTTCGAACGGATGGCGGGCTCCTTCTAACCAATGTCTCCAGGTAGTGAGAGCCGCTTTTACAGCAAAGGCTTCTTTCTCCCATACATTCCAATTCCTTTCCGATTCTGAAAATTTTCTGGAAAGGAAGGCGCAGGGTTTGAGCTTTTCATCCGCCCCCCGCTGTAGCAGTACACCCCCAATTGCCGTGTCGCTGGCATCGACCTGTACTATGAACGGGCGACTGTCGTCGGGGTGTTGTAGAACGGGTTCTGATACAAACTGCGTTTTAAGGTGATCGAACGCCGTTTGGCATTCCGCCGTCCAAGCCAGTTTTGCACTTGGTTTTTTGGCTTGGTCCCCCTTATCTTTGGTTTTCAACAGTTCAGTTAGGGGGAGTGTGATTTGGGCGAAATTTGCGATGAACTCTCTATAGAAGTTGGCAAAGCCCAAGAAGGATTGTAAGTCTTTGCGGGTTGTGGGGGTTTGCCAATTTAGAACTGCTTGTATTTTACTTGGATCCATTTTCAAACCTTCCTTAGAAATACAATAGCCCAAGTAAGTGAGTTCCGTTTTGTGAAATTCACATTTGGAGAGTTTAATAGGTAACTGGTTATTCATGAGGGTGGTTAAGACTCTCTTTACCAATTCTACGTGTTCCTCTTCAGTTTCTGAATAAATTAACACATCATCCAGATACACCACTACACCTTTATAGAGGAATTCATGCAGAACCTCATTAATCGTGGACATGAAAACTGAGGGGGCTCTGGCCAGGCCAAAAGGCATAACTAAGTATTCATATTGGCCGAGTGATGTGTTGAAGGCTGTTTTCCATTCATCCCCCTCTCGAATACGAACGTGAAAGTAAGCATCTTTCAAATCTAATTTCGTAAAGATCTTACCTTGAGCCACGACGTTGAGTAGATCTCTTATGAGCGGAATAGGGTAGGCATTGCTGGAAGAGACCGCATTAAGACCTCGAAAGTCCGTGCATAATCTCAAGCCCCCATCTTTCTTTTTTACAAAAAGTACTGGCGCTGCATGGGGACTGTTAGCTGGCCGAATAAATCCTCTTTGAAGGTTGAGGTCGATGAATTTGCGGAGCTCCTCTCTTTCGTTGGGACTCATAGGGTATAGGCGGCCTTTGGGCAGCGAGGCGCCAGGTAAAATTTCCACAGCACAGTCTGTCCTCCTGTGAGGAGGTAACGAGTTGGCTTCTTCTTCTGTGAAGGCTTGGGTGTACGCCCTGTATTGTTTGGGTATTAGGTTGATTTCTTCCTGGGAGAGGAGAGCCGGTTCGGTTGTGGTCGGATCGTTTCCCCAATTTTGATCCCACCGATGACCTTTGCATGACTCATGGGTAAATGTGATGCTTCCCTCTGCCCAGTTGATGTAGGGGTTATGATCGCATAACCACCGGCTCCCCAGAATCAAGGGGTACTTTGCTGTGGCACTAATAACGAAAGATCTTTTTTCCCAATGTTGTCCCATGCCTGTGATGATTGGCATGGTTTCGGTAGTCACTGGATTCATGTTAGTGCCATCCATTTGCTCGAAAATGACCGGTATGTCTAAGTCTTTGACAGGGAGTACTAGTCCGTGTACCAAGGCTGGTGCAATAATGTCTCTAGAGCAGCCCGAATCAATGAGGGCTTGTACCCGGATGTGCATCTTTCTGTCAGCATTCACTAAAGTCACTGGTATGAAGAGTATGGACCCATACGGTCGGTTCGGTACCGGAACTGACTGAGGTTTGATCTGCCGTTTGGGTCCTTTCACGACAGATCCATTTCGTTTCCCGAGGAGGGGCTTTCTGGATTCTCCCCTCCCGCCATCGCCGTTGGATCATATTCCATAACTTCTTCCAGTTCTAGCCCCCTCTCAGGGGGATTTCTTCTCGGCGCTCCCCTACCTCTTGCCGTTCTGGGGGCTGGGGTAGGGCGCGGTGGCGCCGGGTAGGCAGCGGGGGCTGGGCATCTGAGTTGGAGCAGAGGTCTTTGCACAGGCCGATAAGGACATTGCGCTGCAAAATGACCACTTTGTCCACACTGCAAACACAATCCTTGTTGCCATCTAGCATCTCTCACTCCACGGATAGCGTAGCCAGCCCCCCGGCTCCCTCGAGCAGGAGTGGAGGAGCGTCTCTGGCCCGGAGGTTGTTGGTGTTGCTCCACCAAATGAACTTCCATCAGACGGTTTTCTACTTCACAGGTCAATTGTATCCACCCCAACAGAGTAGGAGGATTATCTTGCATTAAAGCTCTGTCCAGCAATCTAGGGTTTAAACCCTGTTTAAACATGATAATCTTGGTGGATTCCTCACACCTCGGGCATTTGTCAGCGAGTTGTCGGAATTTTGCGGCATAGTCTCTAGCCGACATGCTGCCTTGCCTGATAGCCTGCAATTCTGTTCGGGCTCTGGTTTCTTCTAAGGGATCCTCATATTGAGCTCGGATTGCGTCTACCAGCCCTTGGAGGGTATCTAACTCAGGGGCCCCCACGTTATACAGTCCTACATACCAGTCAGCTGCTTTGCCTTGAAGACGTGACCCCAGATGTTCGATTTGACTAGCTTCACTTCCGAAAAGATGCCCCCAACAATTAAAAAATTGCACTACTTGTACGAGGAAAAATCCCAATTTGGAAGGGTCCCCATCGAACGTGGCATCCAACTTGACCCAACCCATTGGAAGGTCTTGTCGAGGGGCCGGCGCTGGCATTGGATAGATATCGAGTAGTTCGAGGGGTTGTCGCGGGGCCGGGGCCGGCATTGGATAGACGTCTAGCGGGCCGAGGGGTCGCGGAGCTGGCGGCATCTGTGGTCTCTGTGGTAGAGGTTGTTGCGGGTGCGGTCGCGGCTGGCGCAGTGGAGGTACTCCCGGGCGCGGCTGGGGGAAAAGTCCTCTCGGTATAGGTTGCGTTGGCCGCGTTGGTGCTGGGTCCGTTGCCCCTCTCGGCTGCGGCTGATGAGGGGCCGGTCGTAATGGTTGGGGATGGAGTGGTAGCGGACGAAGCGGAGGCGTATCATCTCGCGGCCCCGGGGTTGGTCCCGCTTGCGTAGTAGGTGGAGGGGCTACCGGCTGATCAGCTTGCGTCGTGGTTGGAGGGAGGATTGGACCCCCCGGTTGTATCGGTTCCCCTCCGCCGTCGGTGGGACGGGGCTCCCCCGGTTGCGGTCCGTCACCCCCTCCACTGGTTCCGTCGTCAACTGGTCTGGCCGGCTGGTCAGGCTGGGAATCATCTGGGCATGAATCATCTGGAACGGGTCCTTCTCCGGGGACCTCTTCCTCATCCCCCGTCTCTGGTGGCTGTTGCGGCCAGGGTTGCGGCCGAGGCAGGAGCGTTTGGAGATTGGCCAGACTCTGGCTGATGTCTGGCCATCCAGCGGGCCGTTCACGACCGCCGTCCCCCGCGACTAGCACCGATAGCAAGTGGACGTCACTGGCTAAACTTTCTTCCATATTTATGAGTCTGTTTTCCAAGAGCTGTACTCTCCCCATGGTTTCTTCACCCTCAGCAGCCTCGGCCGTCTGCGAGGTTTGCCCAGTTTCAGCCCGCGGCCCCGTGGTGAGCGTTTGCTGCCAAGGCAGGGGTGCCTCGTCTCCTCGCTCCTCTTGGGACCTCGCGGCTAAAACTCCTTTTGTCAGGCCGGTGATTGCCGATATACCTGAGTCAATGGCTAACGTTCTGCTCTGCAGTTGCACCCACTGGTGCTCACTTACGTCTTGTTGCCCCGACCACGGGGTGACTTCCGCATAATCCCAACTCAAGGTGCCACGGCGGGACGCATCCCACTCCGATTGTTCGGTCGTTCTATTCCAGTAAATCCAAGATTGATCACCGGTTTGTTCAGGGATGGATTCCAGACTACGCCGACTATCCAGCTGTAAGTGCGTGAACATCGTGCTGGCCCTCCTATCCCTGGTTTCCCTTGGTCGCGCACCCCACTGTGTCGGGGTAGGCAGCGATAGCAGTGGGAGAGCCGTGGCCTGAGGCTGCGTATCAGCCCTGCTTGGAGCAAGGGTATAGATCGTTGTAACCGAGGAGTTATCCTCCCTCGGTGCAGGTACTTGAGTGTCCGAGCCTTGAGAGCCGGGAGAGGCATACGGGTCAAACAAAGGATCCCTGACAGGGACAGCTTTGGAGTCCGTCTGATCCGGCTTAGGCATTGGAAAAAGGATTGGTAACAAAATGTCAGACTTGTGGCTAGATAACTTTCTTACTCCAGACTACCTTCTGCAATTAGACAACAGTCCATTGTTTCCAAAAGGCTTTTACTGAAGAATTAGTTCATTATAGTCCACTAGCCTGAACACAAGGTCCAGGATGGTACATGTGCATTGTTACCAATGACAAGCAAAGCATGAGATACAGAGTAACAGATCACAGCAGGCCCATCCTCCCCCCGCAGTTCTCAAAACAACCCCTTTGAAGACGGAAGAGCGAGAAGCTCCCAAGGCCGGTTCTTGGTGGAACGTCGGTAGCCAAAACAATCCATTTCTGCAAGATAGCTTCCTGGGAACCTTGGCACCTGGAAGAGAGAGCACTTACACACTGAAAGGATTAAAATGGAGTCAGTAAAGCAAAGGCATACATGACAGCAGTCTGAACCTGACAGAAACCAACCAACTTTCCAGCAGGTAAAGAGAGGTCGGTCTTCTTTGACCGATCAAAAAGCTATGCTGGGGATCATGGGACCTATATGAACAAAAGCAGTCTGGAACAAGGTAAGAAATGGAACTGCACAAGACTGAGCAAGAAAGGTGGCTGGATCCAACCCAATGTGTTGGTCCTTAAAGAATGAGAAAACCAGAAATGAGATCCAAGGAATCAGAAATTAACAATTGTTGGCATGTACTGGCACTTAAATCACAGTTGGCCTCCTCTTAAAATGTAAGTTGATATTCATCTAGGGGGAAAGCCATTATGAGGTATTAAGTGAAAATAATTAGTACCTTTGGGCCACTATTTTTTGTTTCTTGTGCAATTTTCACAGAAGTTACTATTACATGTTTTCCATTGCAGAGGATGAGAAAACTGAGCAGCTGATGTTTCAAAGTTCAGATTTTTAGAAGAGCTAAATAATTTTGTTTTAGTAATGGGTCATTTTAAAAGTTTAAGGTAAAAAAAAAGGAAGTAAAAGTGAGTTAATTGGTTGTTAAGGGAACACTTTTAGGGATATATTAATCTCAATTTGCATATTGTTGGCATATCTGAGTCCCACATGTGATTAAAGGGAGTTATAAATATGCAGCATAGTTTTGTGTGTATAGAAAAGCATGAAGAAAAGTTGGGACTTCTAATTTTGGGCGCTTGGAACTTGGAAGTAGAAAGAAAGGGGTAGGAGGAAGGGCATTCTGCTCCAATAAAGGAGCAGACATGAAGGGAGTATAAATAAGTTTTAACTATCTAATTAACTGTTATTTCACTTTTAGTGGAAGTACATTGATTTTGAGTGGAGAGACCATAAATGCTGATGATCATGTGCTCTGCATAAACAAAAGCCATATGTGACGAAGCAGAAGGTTCTATGTTCAGTTCTATGGAAGCTCCAGTTAAAGACTCTCATGAAGGAGGTGCTAGGAAAGACCTTCCTCATAGAAAAACCTGTGAATCTAGAGCTCCACTGCCAGAGTAGATAACTATGAGCAGGGGTCATTTCATAGAAAAAGAGCTGGAGGAACTCATTAGCATAACTCATTAGCATAACTCATTAGCATATGCCACGCCCCTTGACATCACCAGAAATGTGTCATTGGCATAGCTGATTTGCATATGCCACACCCCCTGACATCACCTATCCTGGCTGTTTTGGACCCAATCCTGGCCATTCAGGGCCGAAATTGGGCCCAAAATGGTGAAAAGGAGCCCAAAATATTTCCTTCCCTCCTTTTAATGTGTAGTCTTTTTGTATATATGGGAACATGCCCACAAGTCTAAAGAAAAGGGTAGTATCCAGACACCAATTTGAAGGGCTGCAGTTGGCAAATCAGTGATGGATCCTATAAATTAGCTGTGGCAGCTGGCCAACTATTTTGATACAGGAGGTTGGATACAGCCAGGTTTTTAAAATCTTTATTGCTAAATCCTCTTTCTTCCTACAGCCACTGTCCCACATGGCTTTTATCCATGCACTTCCCATAACCCTCCATCTAGTCTTTTTGGGTGGTCAAAGGAGATCCTGCCACCTACATTCACCAGAGGAAACACTGGAGATGCATTAAGATGAGTTCCCTTCTTGTGAAAGAAGGGCACTACTACAATGGTACAGAAAATTATAGCTACACCTACAACCAAATGGATGGTGGTGCGTAGGTATATGCAATTCAGGTTTCTGATTCGAGGTACGTACCCGATTCGGACCTGATTCGCAATGATTCAGGATTTCCCAATTCGGAAACCCCGAATCAAAGCTTCCTGAAGTGATTGGTATCAATCACGGAAAGGGGCATTTAAACCCCGGGATCAGCTGCTTGGCTGGGGAAATCCCCACCAAGCAGCTGATCCAGCTGGTGGGGGTTAAAATGCCCCCTTTCATGCTGCTGCGAAGTAGCATGAAAAGGGACATTTAAACCTGTGGATCAGCTGATTGGTAGAGAGCTCCCCACCAAGCAGCTGATCTGGGCCTTCCCAGTCACCTTGCTGGCTGCTGTGATGGTGGAAGAGAAGGCATGGGTGGTGAAGGAGCTGGCTCCCACCTTCCCCACAGCCCTGCTGGCTGCTGTGGCGGTGGAGGACATGATGCAGGCAGCGGAGGAGCCGGTCAGGCCTTCCCCGCTGCCCAGCTGGACTTCTTCCTGGCTCTACAGCCAGATAACTGGGGTGAGGTGGGGGTGTGGTAGGGATGTAGAGGACGGGGGACTAATTGGGGGTTTGGGGGGGGCTGGGAGAAAGGCAGCCTCCCTCTTCACTTCGGTATGCTCTGATACTTTACGGAGCATATTGAAGCAATTTAAATAACTTAAGCTGAAGCAGCTTGCCGCTTCGGCTTTCAGGGTATTACAGATCATTTTCCCACTTCAGGTAAACCCAAAGGAAAGCAACACTTAGCAAAAAACCATTAATAATATGGTTGGGTTCACTCGCATTTAGGATGTTTTGTATCCTTGAATTCAGATAATCAGCTTTGAGCACAGCTTTATTCAAATCACTTCAATGGTTGTATAATTACTTTGAAATTTTAACTAAAATGGAACCACTTGTATTTATTTATTTTAAAATATTTATACCCCGCCATTTGTCTTAACTCAACTTACAAAATGTTTAAAAGTGTCTTCTTCTTCTTCTTTACATTTTGCTCATTTTAAAACTGAAACAGATAACTATCTGCAATGTGTTATGGGTACCTCCTCACACACACTGAGGAGGACTTAACCAGTTTTTCTGCTGATAGAAAAAGGGACCATTCAAAAAGATTATGCTGATGATTACTGGACCTACACAGAAAAAGCCACATGACACATGAGTGATTGAAACACAGGGAGCTAGGTGAGATTGAATGGAGAAGCTGGTTGGATCCACCCATCTAAGTTACTGAATATACGACTCTAGACTTTTGTGTATCTTTAAGTCTAACAGTCACTGATTCTTAGTAGAGGTGGGCACGAAATGAAATACGAATTGAAGTTTGTCACGAACAGGGCCGGTTCATGGTTTGTGAATCAGCAGTTCGTGGGAGCTCATTTCTCATGAACTGTGACAAATTTTAGACCAGTTCATTTGGTTCATATTTTGGGTCATCACTAGGGGTGTGCAATTCGGGTTTTTGAAACCCGAAAGAAACCCGAAACAAACTTGTTTCGGGTTGTTTTGGGTTATCCGAAACATTTTGGGAAACCCAAAACGTTTCGGGTTATCCGAAACAAAATAACCTGAAAGGTTTCGGGTTGTTTTGGATTGTTTCGGGTTTTTCAATGGGAAAATGCCTCCATGCTGGAATGCCCTTTGGTGTGCCCCCCTGCTGTGTAACCTAAAGCTGTTCAAGAAATAAAGTGTTTTTGACAGGAATTGTGCTTTGTGATTCTCTGATGTTAAGTGAGTTGTGTTATTTTTCTGTGTGGGAGACTGCTGGTGTAATGTGTCATAATGCTTTGCCTACTTGTACTTTGAAAGGGAGAAAATAATTTTTAAAAAAACTTTATTTTGTGTTGTACATGTTTTATTCTTTGTTGTGCAGTTGGTTCCCATCATGGGGAACAATGGGGCTGGCTGGCCAGCCATCACTGTAGGTGGGGGGAGGGGAATTTGAGGGAGGGTGTCTGTGGTTCAGGTGCTCTTTCACAGGGACCAGCTGGCACTCAGAAGTGTGCCCACCATTGTTGCACCCCTGGGCTGTGCAGAATTGCCAAGGGAAAGAGAGTTTAGAAGTTCCCAGCATAGGGAACAAAGGGAGAGGGCTGGCCTTTGCCAGCCTGTTCCTGGGGTTATGGGTGTGGGGCTGCTGGGGGTGGATTTGGGTCTGTGAGGGGCTAATGTGGGGATTTGGGTCTGTGTGTGGCAGCTGGGGGGGGAATTGGGTTTGTGTGGGGCTGTAAGGGGTGGACTTTGGGGGCTGAGAGGACCTACTTGGGGAGGCCATGAAATGCCCCCCCCAAGTGGGAGCAGGCTGAGCCTTGGTGGGGGTGGGAGGTAAGGTGGGAGAAGGGCCCATGAGGGTAGGGGGGCATTTTGCATACAAAATGCCACCCCTGGCAAGACAAGCCTCCCCCAGCTGTAGTAGAGAAAAGAGCACCTACTTGGGGAGGCCATGAAATGCCCCCCCCCAGTGGGAGCAGGCTGTGCCTTGGTGGGGGGTGGGAGGAAAGGTGGAAGAAGGGCCCCAGAGGGTTGGGGGGCATTTTGCATGCAAAATGCCACCCCTGGCAAAGGAAGCCTGTCTCTTCATTTTTTCCCCATAGGAAATAATTAAGAAGAAGATGAGCAGCAGCAAGCTAACAATATGCTCACCCTTCCCTTTCTTATGCGAGTATAGGGGGACCTGGTTTGGGGGGCCATAACATGGCCCCCCAAAGTTCAATCGGTCTGAAACTTGGGGGGTTGTTAGAGAGGGGTTAGAGGAAGGTCCCCACCAATTTTGGCTTGATTCGGTGGGAAAATGCCTCCCCCAGGCATCCTAGAAGACGGAGGCATTTTCCCATTGAAAAAACCCGAAAGAAACCCAAAACAACCCGAAACAAACCCGAAACGCTAAACCCGAAACGGCTAGCCGTTTCGGGTTTTGATGTTTCCGAAACAGATTCTTGTTTCGGGTAAACCCGAAACACGAATCAGAGTGCCTTTGCACACCCCTAGTCATCACTGTAAATAGCCTGGCACTGATCAATCAGTTTCCTAAGCAATGGAAAGATGGGCTCTCTGAAGACCTTCTGCTGACCCAGAAGTGACATTTTCATGAATGGAATGAACTGTTTCATGAACCAGGGCAAGTCTGTGAAAGTTCATGGTTCATGAAATGTGATGAACCATGAACTGCCTAGTTCAGAATTTTCCTGGTCCATTCCTTCTCTAATTCTTAGGCTTGAAAAATCCTTGTAGCAACTGCAAGCATCTTGTTTTTCTTTGATTCTCCAAATTTCCCATGCAGTAGAATTTGTCCCTTCCAATCAGAACCAATTAAGTAAGGGTCAGCTGACTTGGAGAAGGCATCTCCCACCTGGCACAAATCTTGCTCAGCCCAGGTAGGGTGGCTCCCAGCTGGTGCTAACCAGGTGCAGGGCCCAGCAGAGTTGTGAGTCTAGTTGGACCTTTCTCCTCCCTCCATCATAGAAGCGGGGCTATTCCTTATCCCACTACACAGTTCTGAAAACAAGATAGCTGGGGGAACTTTATACTGTGATCTGTAAAATTGAAGCTCTTAGTCCAATTCACTTGCAACTTGGAGGGGGGGGGGTCTTTTGTGGATAGGCAATTATAAAGCTCAATTCAAGATATTGGCCATCACACACAAAATCCTTCATGGCCTTGGTCCCTCATATCAGTTGGACCACCTCTCCTGCTATGATCTACCATGCAACTTTGTTCGTCTTGGTGGGATCCTCTACAGGTGCCCCCCAAATGGGCAAAATCAACAACAATCAGTATGTGTGCCTTTTCTGTTGTGGTCCCACCTTGTGGAACCATAATGATTTATTTATTTTTTACAGAAAGTCATTTGGGGAAAATTGTTTCAGCTGGTGTCAGCTGTGTTATCAGATTTCTATTTGTTTTTCAGTTTTCCACAATCCAGATCTCCATTATATTGTCTACTGGATACCCCGTTCCTGGTGATTTAAATTATCTCACTCTGTATAATCTTTCTTAAGCCTTGAGAGAAAGGCAGAGTATAAATGATGTAAATAAATAAGTAAGCTGCTGTTCTCTTAGGTGAGGGAAGAAGTTTTTGGTAAGTGCTTTGTACCTAGCATTTTGGAAAAGCTTTTGTAATCGCACTATTACAATCATAAATGATAAAATTATGAGCAGTGACTTTAGCTGACTATAAAAAAAAGAATTAAGCACCCCCCCCCCCCTCCACAATAGAATACAAATGATGATTAAATTTTGATTCCTGAGCACTCGGGAGAGAACCAGCAAGGCCCAAGAGAACAGGAAATAATCTGTCTGAAGACAATAGAATAAAAATAATAGAGCAGGGAGAAGCAAGACTTTGTTGAAGGGAATTTACTGAGGATAAAAAATGTAGTGTGAAGCCATCCTGAATCAGGAAATATACTGGACCAGTTCACATGTTAGTGGCTGCTTCCACACACGTTGGATAACCCACTTTCAATACTCTTTAGTGAACATTTGAAACTGATTTTCCATGTGTGGAACAAAAAATCCACTTCAAAAGGATTGTGAAAGTGCATTGAAAGTGCATTATTCAATGTGTGTGGAAATGGCCAGTGAGTCCATCAATCTCCGATATATTGTGGGACATGGGCTTACACACATCCAAGGTAACTTGTGACCTAGGTGTTACTACTGACACATATATATTCAAAATTTCCTCCATCTTCATTCCCTTTCAGCTGTTTTTTGAGGTATATAGAGAAATTGCAATACAGAAGTATACGTGTATTGTTACATCACAGGTATGCACAACACTATGGATGAACCTCTGTCCCAGCACATGGAAGAAATTGCCACATTTCTTAGGGTCAAGCTACAAATGATGAATGACACTTGAATGGCAAGTGGATTGAGTGGAGGGCAAGTGAACAGGGAGAAATACACTTGCCGTTCAAGTGTCATTCGTCACTTGTAGCTTGGCCCTAAGATTAAAGATCTCCAGCCATTTTACTTTGTTGCTCTTATGCTATAGCTCCATCTCAAACTTCTATGCATTGGTGTCAACTCTCTCTTTCTCTTCTTTCAAATCCCTCCCAAAACTTGTCCATAAACCCTTTCACTTAACCAACCAATCCTATCCCAGCTGAAACAAGGATAAGTAGGCAAGGCTGCGTGTTGGTTCCCTCTTCCCTTGGCTAAACTTCCTCTTCTTCTGTTGTCTATCACAAAATGGCTTGGATCCAGTCAGCATTTTGGGGCAATCTCACCAAATTTAATTTATAACATATTTGGAGGCAAGGTGATGCTCCTAAGGGTAGCAGGAACCCCAGAGAAACGGATCCTGCACATCGAGAGCTTCGTCATCAGTCAATCACCCCCTCTCAGTCCTGGCATATGATGTGTTTTCTGCTCAGACCCTTACTTCCTTCCCTCAACTGTGTCATGAAGGTTTTGGTGACACCTTCTCACTTGTCCAATGGATACTTCAGTAAGAGAGCTATCCCCACTGAGTCTACAGCTATTAAACAACAGCTACATTATTTTGTCAAAAGGTTGGACACTTGTCAGCTTCCCTCAAGTTTTGATGGGAAATGTAGGCATCCTGGTCTTGCAGCTTGGCTCTCCAACTGCTGTCCAATGGACTTTTCAACTGTCACTTGTCCAACTTTCCGACAAGCTGCCTACATTTCCCATCAAAACTTGAGGGAAGCTGACAAGTGTCCCACCTGTGCCTTTTGTCACTTGTAGTTCCGCTCATAGACCCTGATTCCTATCTGGTGTTACTCCAGGACAAAACACTGAGGAATGCCAACTTAGAATAATTAGACAGCAAGTCTATAGCAATATAACTTATGCACAAAATTTCCAGAAAGATGGGGAATTGTGTTTAAACATTAAACCTCCCACAGATTCAACAGACAATTCAAAGTAGGCTGTACTATTCCTTTGTTGTAAAGAGGGCTATACTGATTTAAAAGGCCTGAATGTTGGTTTAAGTGGTTTGTGGATTGCATTCTTCCTGGTTTAATACAAGCATATAAAAGGGAGGGGGGTACCTCCAGCCTTCTGATTTAACCATTTATAAATTGCATCTATTAAAAACCTTTAAACTGCTTTTTATTAGCAGTACCATAAACTTTGTATTGCCATAAACAGTACACTGCTGCAGCAATGCAAATGGACAGATTTAAGTAATTAATTCTTGACAGTTTCATGTTAATAGCTGTCTATAAACATTCAGTGCTATTTTCATTTTTACAGGCTGAATATAAAAGACTTCTCGGCGTAAAGATGCAGGCAACAGCATAAGAAAAGCCAGATTGGGCCTGCACAGTGTGTTATTTGAGAGCCTTGCTGGAATCTAATTGATACAACAAAATAATTGGGCTGAACCCCAGAGGTATACTTTGTTTTAGAAATTAGAGATCCACCCATCACATTTTTCATCTCACTAAGAGCAGTCATTCCTTTTCATTGTTGATAAAGGATGTGCAACTGTCCTAGCTCTGAAGCTGCCAAAAGCAATCCAAAATCGCAGCTCCTCATCAGTCTTGGGCCAATTCACACTGGTAATGAAAGCAGGCTTCTTTTCATGCCACTTTAGTCATCATTTTAATTCAGTGGCCGCCTAGGCTGGGGTCAATTGCTCGGCTATTTCCAATCTAATCTTTACTCAGGTAGGAACAGAAGACAGTGATCATAGGCAGGGCTTTTTTCCTGGGAAAAGAGGTGGTAGAACTCAGTGGATTGCCCTTGGAGAAAATGGTCACATGGCTGGTGGCCCTGCCCCCTGATCTCCAGATAGAGGGGAGTTGAGATTGCTCTCTGCACCACTTGGTGATGCGGAGGGAAATCTAAACTCCCCTCTGTCTGGAGATCAGGGGGCGGGGCCACCAGCCATGTGACCATTTTCAAGAGGTTCCGGATCTCCGTTCCACCGTGTTCCAGGTGAAAGAAAAGCCCTGATCATAGGTGAAGCGGTCGCTTTGAAAGAACTAGCCCCCCCCAGGTTATACGGTCCTCCACCAGTCCCGGACAAGTGGTCGGGGGGGAGGTGTGGCTTTGCGCATTCAGGAGTCTTTCTCCTTCAGACCACTCCCCACCCCAAAAATTACTGGCATTGATTGTGTGGGCCTAGTGTTGGACGCCGAGGAGAGGTTGGCAATATGTGTGGTGTACCGACCGCCTACTGCACCTGCATCTTCCCTGTCTGGTCTCTTGGAGGCGGTGGCCAGCTGGGCCTTGGAATTCCCGAAACTTTTGGTTCTCAGGGATTTCAACGTCCATGCTGATGATGATGCCTCCATGCAGGCCATTGACCTGGTGTCCTCCATGGCGGCCCTAGGACTCTCCCAGTTTGTTTCGGCTCCCACGCATCAAGCAGGTCACACGCTGGATTTGATTTTTGGGGCAGGGATGATGGTGGTCCTGGATGCCTATGATGCAGTGCCATGGTCAGATCACTTTGTTCTGAAAGCTCGTCTGAGCATGCCGCTCCTTTCCCGGGTGGGCGGTGAGCGGATTTACGCTCGCCCGCGGAGGCTTATGGATCCAATTGGTTTCCAGGCGGCTCTGCGGGATCCGATGCCCCCTGGCAGTACGTTAGATGAGCTGGTGGATGATTGGCATGGCCGTCTTTCCGAAGCCATCGACGCTATTGCCCCCTGCCGTCCTCTCCGAGCCCGCAAACGGGTAGCTCCTTGGTTTACCGAGGAGCTTCGCCAGATGAAGCGGTCTCTGAGACGACTAGAGCGAGTGTGGAGGCGGGGGCGTGACGAAGAGGCAAGAACATCTTATAGGACGTTTATGAAAGCCTATGAGGTGGCAGTGAAAGCAGCAAAGAGGGATTTCTTTGCTGCTTCCATTGCATCCACTAGCTCACGCCCGGCTCAATTATTTCAAACAGTTCGGTCCTTGGTCTCCCTCTCTCAGGGAGACCACCAAATTCTTAATTCAACTATTGGCTGCGAGGCTTTTGCGAGCTATTTTGCGGGTAAAATCTTGTCCCTTCGCCGTGGCCTGCCACCCACTGTTGATACAGTAAGGGAACTGGAGACCCCTTGGCCGTCTTCTGGGTCCGTATTAGACCATTTCAGCCTGCTCTCTCAGGACGATGTTGACAGGATCCTGCAGGGGATGAGGCCAACCACCTGTCCTCTGGACCCCTGCCCATCCTGGCTGGTGAAGGCCAGCTCGGAGGGGCTACGGGACCATCTGGAGGCCATTGTTAACATCTCCCTGAGCTCTGGGGTTTTTCCAGGAGTGTTAAAGGAGGCGGTAGTGCGGCCCCTCCTGAAAAAACCATCTTTGGACCCCACCGACCCGTCCAGTTACCGCCCAGTGTCGAACCTCCCGTTCCTGGGCAAGGTGATTGAGCGGGCGGTGGCGGTACAACTGCAGGAATTCCTGAATGATGCTCTAGTCCTGGACCCATTCCAGTCTGGCTTCCGTCCTGGCCATGGGACGGAGACAGCCTTGGTTGCCCTCACAGATGACCTTTGCAGGCATCTGGATCGAGGCGGGTCAGCGCTGCTTGTGTTACTTGATCTCACAGCAGCGTTTGACACGGTTGACTATGATTTGTTGGCCAGCCGCCTTGCCGACGTGGGGATTAGGGGGACAGTCTTACAGTGGCTGGTCTCCTTTCTCCAGGGTCGGGGACAGAGGGTGGCGCTCGGGGGAGATCTATCGGCCCGTCACCCTTTGGTGTGCGGGGTTCCCCAAGGGGCGATACTCTCCCCAATGTTATTTAACATCTATATGCGCCCCCTCGCCCAGTTGGTGCGGAGGTTTGGGCTGGGTTGTCATCAATAAGTGGATGACACCCAACTTTTTCTGTTGATGGACGGCCGGCCAGACACGGCCCCAGACAATCTGGCCAGAGCTTTGGAGGCTGTGACGGCATGGTTGAAACAGAGCAGGCTGAAATTGAACCCAGTGAAGACGGAGGTCCTGCAGCTGGGACGGGGGCTGCCAGATGTTGGGATCCAGCTCCCTGCCCTGGATGGGACACCACTGGCAACTTTGCCAGTGGTAAAGAGTCTGGGTGTGTTCCTGGATGCCTCCCTATCGATGGAGGCCCAGGTCACGGCGGTTGCCAAGTCTGCATTTTTCCATCTTCGTCAGATCAGGCAACTTGCCCCCTACCTGACGCCCCAGGACCTGGCTACAGTGATCCATGCAACGGTCACCTCCAGGCTAGATTACTGTAACTCACTCTACGCTGGGCTACCCCTGGGCCTGATCCGGAAACTACAACTGGTCCAGAATGCGGCGGCACGGGTCCTGACTGGTATACCTTACCAGTCACACATCACACCTGTCCTGCGCCAGCTGCACTGGCTTCCAGTTGAATTCCGAATCAGGTTCAAAGTGTTGGTTCTTACCTTTAAAGCCCTGAGTGGGTTGGGACCGGCATATCTTCGGGACCGCCTCTCCCTGTACGTTCCCTGGAGATCGCTCCGATCAGCGAATAAATATTTACTTGTGGTCCCCGGCCCTAAGGAAGCCCGCCTCGCTTCAACCAGGGCCAGGGCTTTTTCAGTCCTGGCCCCAGCCTGGTGGAACGCTCTGTCAATGGAAACCCGGGCCCAGCGGGACATATTATCGTTCCGCCGGGCCTGTAAGACAGAGCTGTTCCGCCAGGCGTTTGGTGATTGCCATGTCGGCCTCCCACCTTTGGGGTGGGGAAGGTTCTCCCCACCACTGCACCTTGTTAATTTGTTTTATTATTTGTATATTGATTTTAGTTTTTGTTTTTATCAATTTTAACTGTTCACCGCCCAGAGCCCCTGGGATGGGCGGTATATAAATTGAATAAATAAATAAATAAATAAATAAATAAAGATACAGAAATTATCTCATCGAATATATTCGACAGTCAGATTAACCATATTTGACTATCAATGATCCCCAGGTCCGTTTTACTTGGCACCAAAGGACACGAATGCCCATCAAACAGATTTCTCATAGTACTTTTTTTTCAAAACTGTGTACGCATGTATCTCCAAATAGATTAGCAGTTATTAACATCGCTAAGAACACTTTAGAGAAACACCAAAAGACAGGATCTTTTTAAAAGCACAGCATTTATTTTTGTGACTGATTGTACTGGCTATTTAAATAACTGGCTAAGTGGAACAGTGGTGCAGCAAGAATTGGGGGAACAGAACTCAGTTGGTCTATGTGAGAACACGTGAAAAAGGCCATTTGTGTTGTACTGCACACAACTGTACTGTAGAGTGAAGCAGCCTGCCAAAGGTCACAAAGGGGTCAGTGAACCAAGGAACAGTCCATCAAAAATTCAGCTTGATATTCGCAAATGAAAAACAGGATGTGAGCCGAACTAGCATTTGTTTGAACATCACTAATCATAAGCTTGTCATCTGTTACATATTTCAAATGATTCCTTACTGAATTTTTACATTTTAAGTGTTTCATCGTAACTGTAAAAAGCTATTTTAATATAACACAATACAAGGTCATTACAATCCTACAAAGTAAAGTCTGACACAGTAAGTCACAAAAAGCCATGAAAAACATAATTCATACAAAATAAAAAATAAAAGAGGGAAAACTGACACAAATATAAATGTTAACAGTTTTAGACATTTGACAGTAGCTGGGACAAAGGAATGACAGAGTTGGGCAAAAAATCCAATTTGTTGACAAGCATTAATCTTCTTGGACAAAATGAAAAATTGTGAAAGTTTTGAAACCATTTTTGAATAAACTCAGAATCTGAATCTTGAAAGCTTGAGATTTAGAAGACAACATTTGAAATCTGTTTTAGAGGCTGACAAACATTTCCTTTGTGCATTCACTTGTACAATCTGGAATTTAAAATGTATTTCTTTGTCACACATTTGAACTCTCATGATCACAACTCTGATATGTCCAGCAGGAACTATGCTTGAAACTCATGCCTTAATTAAATCAAAGTCAAAATCTGTTTAGCACAGATGTAAGAAGGTTGAGTTTCAGGGCCATCTAGAAGGAATGGATTAATGTATAAGGTGGGAGGTCTGATTTATGAATATAGCTGCATCTGTCTGTGGGCTTCTTTTATATGGATGCTTGTCATTTGCCATTCTTTATTGTGATGGAAATGTCTGAAAACCTGTTGTTTTCTTCCAGGGAGGATTCTATTTTTGACGTAATGATGGGTGGAATTTATTGGAGTCCTTCTGTCCATAAGATAAAACTACCATGAAAATAATGGAGCTGTCTGAAAGGTTTATTAACTCAAGTGCTCTGAAATGCCTCTTCTAGATTCCTCATAAAAGTCTCGTGTGTTTTGTTGTTGTTTGGGTGAGTTTCTAGCATTCTTGAATCTTCGAAGGTATATTTTTGGGACAACATTGTTATAAATCATGGAAATGGAAAATGTTCCTTGCACTGTAGACAGGGTATGTTTTATTTAAAAGAGCTTAAGTAGGGCTCTGTTCATGGTAAATTGCTCAAATGCTTTAAGATGTGTTAATAAGAAAATGGAGGGCTTTCCAACATAATGTAGGAATTTGAGAAACTTTCCTGAGAAAGGTGTATAGTTGTATTTAAGTTCTGTCACTGCTTCTTTTTAAAATCCCTTTCAGTTAAAAGCAAGCATGAAGTTGAATTAACTACTTCCAAAACATCCTATCTTTGACAGCCTTGCTCAGGTATTGCAAAATTAAGGCCATTGAGTCAATTCACCTCCTGTTGAGGCATTCCTCTTTTCCTACAGCTTCCAACTTTTCCTAGTATTATTGTCTTTTCCAGTGAGTATTGTCTTCTCATGATGTCACCAAAGTAATGTAGCCTTAGTTTTGTTATTTTAGCTTCTATGGAGAATTTGGACGTGATTTGATCTAGAATTCACTTGAGCCAGCTCCAAAAAATTATTTCTACAACCTCAGTCTAGCATGGAAAGTGGCCCCCTACCTCAACAAGGGTGATCTGGTCACCTGGATCCATGTCATGGTAACATCAAATCTCAACTAGTGTCATGGGCTATGCATAGGCACCCTCTCTAAGCTAACTCAGAGACTCCAGTTGATACAAAGTGCTGTGGCTCAGTTATTATTGGGACCTAGGAAGAACAGTAATATTACTCCCATTCTGCAATTACTCACTGGTTACCAATCACTTGCTGGGCTTAAGGCATTGGCTATCACATACAAAGCTCTTCATGGTTTTGGTCTAGTATATCTATGGGACCACCTCTCCCTATGTTCTGCCATGGCAGCTTCACTCATCTAAACAGGGCCTTCTGCAGATGCCACCTTACCCTTGGGTCAAATGAACAGCTGCTTGTACATCTACGTTCTCTGTGTGGGGTGACCAGCATGGGTGAGGGGGCCCAGGTGACAAGCCATGAGGTCAGGCAAATGTTGTTGAGGATTCAATCTCACCCACCCTAGGGACAAAGGGCACAGTGGCAAATCCTATGCTTTGCAGGCCCACCTGCCCCTGATTGGGTCCAAGGACAATGCTGTGAAACCCAGTCCCCGCTCCAAGTGCACAGCCAAGCCCCATGAGGAGAAGCAGGCTGGGGGAGGGGTACAGCCCCTATCCCACCTCACGCATTTTAATCTCTGCAGGAAGGGGCAACCAACATGGCAGGATGAGGGGCAGTGAGCCTACTGGCAGAGCTTGGGAAGGGTTTTTTTTTTTTGTCTCTAGCCTCGGAGGTTAGTCACCCAACTAAGGTTGTCTGTCAGCTTCCTCCCTTGCCAACAAATGGTAGTGAGAACCATGAGGGGCTGCTCATGTGAGTCCAAGCCCCTCCCACACTCCTCCCTGCTCCATCCCTGGCTTCTGCCTCTGGTACACACAGGCTTACCTGCGGGCTACATTGTGGCCAGGAGGTGAGGTTGGGTGTAGGGATGACTGCCTTGTGAGTTCCCTTTCTTATGCAGGTCCCATGATCCTCAGCATAACCTTTTTTGTGTGGTCAAAATGACTCTTTTTTCATTAGAGGAGTAACTGGTTTGATTCAACCCTGTTCTTGCTGAATTCTAACACAATAATAAATATGTATTAATAATTTTTTTTCTCTTGAATCTTGGTCTAAATTAAATGTCGATATAATACTAGCAAAATCTAAGATGAGGTCATAATTAAAACCGTCAGTGTAAAGCCAACATTAGCAGCAGCATAATTAAATCATCTAACAAACCATCAGATATAACCAACAGTTTTGTAGCCATGAATGAGAATTACAGACTAGAGATGGACATGAACCGAAATACAAACGAAAGTTCAGCACGAACTGGGCTAGTTCATGGTTCATGAATCAATGGTTCATCAGAGCCCATTTCTGATGAACCACCATGAACTTTAGGCTGGTTGGTTTGGTTCATTTTTTGGTTCGTCACTGCAGACAGCCTGGCACCGATCAGTTTCCTAGGCAACAGGGGATAGGCTTTCTGCAGACTTTCTGCTGACCTGGAAGTGATCTTCTACTGGCCTGGAAGTGACCTTCTGCTGCCCCCGAAGTGATGATTTGCTAATCTGGAAGTGATGTTTGCACAAACCAAATGAGCTGGTTCACGAACCAGGACAGGTTCATGAAAGTTCATAGTTCATGCCCATCTCTACTACAGACTGAAAAAACCAAGGACCCTTACTGAAAGCCAGGAGTCCATGCAAAGGTCTTCACTTGAGTGTGAGCCTTGTTAGATAAACTGTAAGAGAAATATTGAGGTAGTAATAAGGAAGCCCCCATTTCTACTAGACACGCATGGTTGAGATCCTGGCAAGCCATGAAAAAAGAGCAGAGTGGATTTAGGATTGGATTTGGTATGGATGATCAAAACCTTCTCTGGTTTTATTGTTCTACTCTCAGAGACAAACCTAGTAAATTATTGAGATAGGCAAAAGGTGCCTTTTCACCCAAAGTACGTAATTTACCTTACAGAAGGGTGGCTTTTTACCAATCGGTGTGTGTGCTTTTGAATCTGACACCCGCCCTCAGATGCAAGTCTGAGTCTCTCTCCTTGCCATGATATGCTGGGCACATCAACATTGCTTTCCTAAGGTCATCCCCTTTCTCTACTAGATTGGTATATATTAACCCCTTCTTAACTGCTTTCCATCTTCCTCACTGCTTTCCAGTTCGCTTTGTATGTGTAGTAAGAATTATGTGGAGTTGCTTTTATTACATACTTAATAAAAAACCTTTCCTGTTGGACACCTGCCTGTTTATTAAATCTAGAGAAAGCAATCCTGATATACATTGGTTAAAAGATCCTAGTTGCTCTCCTCTTGCAGCCTCCCCTTGTTGCTCATTCCTCCAACTCACAAGAAGATCACCTCTTAGGGTAACAGGAACCCCTTCCCATCTGTCACAGAATATCAACATGTTTCAAGGGATTTTAAGACACATTCAAAGTTAAGTAATTCTAGCTGGGCTTCTAACCACATCATCAGGCATCTTATCCAATTAATTATATTCTCATTAATGAACCTTTCTGTGTGCCTCAGAAGACAGTTTGAAAACTATTATTATAAGGCAAAGGAAATCGGTGCATATAGTTGAGAAAACAAACGCGCTCTGAATCTTCACATTTCTCAACATAAGCATTAAGTGAGAGAAGAGAAGAATGAAGCTTGGCATTATGCAATAGGCTGAAAGCTCTATTAATTCTCATATCATGTACCATCTCTTTTGTACATTTGTGTGTGAGTGCGTGTCCCTGTATATGTGGTGTGGAAATTATGGGCCGTCTCACAATGTGATAAGGGTAAATAACACTGCATTCTCTGACAAGCTGATTGTCTTCAAAAAATGAACAACTATTAAATCTGTTATGATGAAATTTCATCGAGGACAAAGTGTTCTCCTAATGCAATAATTTTAAAGCAATAGTTCTTCCATCTGGTAAATGGAATTCATAGTCTTTGGATTCAAACTGTTTTAATGAAAGAGCAATTGTCTAGGAAAATGCACTCGTAAAAAGTTCCATTTTCTCTGAAGCTAGGCTAGTTGAAATTTTGCACTTGAGAAGAATCCTCTTATCTGAAATTAGTTCATTGATTTGCATACATACCAACCTCAGATGGAAAGGAGATTTTAAAGTGAAAACACCATCTGCATTTATCTTTAATGACAAGCCATAGAGTTGCCTGAGAATCTCATTTTCAATAACTGCTTTGCAAAATGGTTTACAAGTCATCATAATCATTACTATTGAACCTAAAAAGCTAATATTGGAAAAGCCAACTGCAGTTCAGTTTGGCCAAAAATGGGGGTACACCATCTTCTTTGTAATTAATGGTTTTCCAAATAATATTCTCTCTCCACTCATCTTCAGAGTGCAGCCATTGGTGATTGTCTCAACACAGTCACACAACATGCAGGTCGCTTTTATATTCAGCAGAGGAGTGAAGCAGAAACCATTTGAAATTGCTTTCATCTTGGGGCTAACCTGAATTATGTGCAATCACAACACTTCAGTGCGACAGATATGGAGAAGTAATGAACATCTACAGATTTCAGTAGAGTCAATGGGAACTGAGTTTAATCAAGCATTTTAAATAGGTACTGAGGTTGAGGTGACCCATCCCCTTCTTCAGCACTCCCTAGTAAAGAAAGCTAGCTCACACATATAGCAGCTATAGAACTCCACTGTGTTTCCCCATTTGGAGAGAATGGATGCAAGCACAGTAACTGGTGGAGGAAACAGCTATAACACTCTACTGTGTCTCTGTCAGCCAAAAATCTAGCAGAGGTCATCTATATCTGGGGGGGGGGGTACTCAAGCCAGCAAGCATACCTGACCTGGAAACATTTTATAGGAGTCAGGCAATATTACTTATTTTTCTGGTCTATTAGTACAAGGCTGTGCACCCTGCTTTCCACTATGTGGGCATGAGCAAGCTACAGTTGTTCTATGATAACGAGTGGTTTTTTATCATCTGTTATTTCTATTTAAGAACATTATGCCATGAATATACTGTCTTGTGGAGGGCTAATCACTTATTCTTTGTCACGTCTCCTTTTTCTTTAGCTATAAAAGAAGACCAGCATCTTCTAAAGATTAGAAATAAGATATTCCTATATATACGTAGTATATGTATTTGGTTTGGTTTTGACTTGATGTCTTCATCATCTGGAGCAATTATCTTGCATGTGTTTTTAGTGACAGATGTCTACTTGAGGCATATCTGAGTGGAACATGCAGGCTTAGCTATGCTTCTAGGCTGCACATGGAAACCAACTCTCGGTGTCTATGAATGATTTTGTGTATTGTTTTCAGTTAGTTTTGAGCGGATGAGGTCAGCCTAGGTTATGACAGTGTTTCGCTGAAAATTTCTTCACAGATTTTTCAAGTAATGATGGATATCATGACTAGAGATGGGCACGATCCAAAAAAATACCGATTAAGCTGTTCATGGATCCAGGCCGCTGCCGAACCCAGGCCACCGATTCTAACCGAACAAGTCCTGTTTCCAGTCCAGAATCGGGAAGGCCAAAGCGGGAGGGTGCCCCACTGTTTCCAGCGATATAGGAACGGTGGCTGGTGGCAACCGCTGCCAGACCTGGCGGGCAGGGGGAGGCGGTGATGAGCCACCTCCCTTCAGGGAGGGAGGGGACATTCACACACACACACACACACTTAGAGTAGAGGGGGGAGTTTTTAACCCTGCAACGAGCCATCTCCCCTCAGGGAGGGGACATTTCCAGAGCCGGATCTACGGCTGCCAGCACCCAGGGCAACCGTAGTCAGGCACTTGCGTGCGCTCGCGCATGCTCCTGGGTCGCCCCCCCTGCCCATGCAGCAAGCTGGCTGTCCTGGTGTGCTGCAGAGCTGGTGGCAGCGCGAGTGGCTAAGCGGCTGCCCGTGCCATTCACCTGCCCTTTTGCCTTTCCTCAGAACAAGGGGCGGCCGGCTTGCCCGTGCGCCCCTTGTCCTGGGGAAAGGCGAACGGTGCAGGCGGCCTCCCAGCCTCCTGTGCTGCCTTTTGCCTTTCTCCAGGACAAGGGGTGGCCGGCTTGCCCACGCGCCCCTTGTCCTGGGGAAAGACAAAAGGCGCAGGCAGCCTCCCAGCCACCCACACTGCCTTTTGCCTTTCCCCAGGACAAGGGGCAGCTGGCTTGCCTGGGGAAAGATGGACGGCGCGGGCAGCCTCCCAGCTACGCGCACTGCCTTTTGCCTTTCCTCAGAACAAGGGGCGGCTGGCTTGCCCACACGCCCCTTGTGGGATGCAGCCGCGACCCCCGGGGGCCCCCGGCCCGCCGCAGGCGGGGCGGGGGGCGTCGGGGGGAGCGGCGCAGCCGCGGCCCCCGGGGGCCCCCGGCCCGCCGCAGGCGGGGCGGGGGGCGTCGGGGGGGAGCGGCGCAGCCGCGGCCCCCGGGGGCCCCCGGCCCGCCGCAGGCGGGGCGGGGGGCGTCGGGGGGAGCGGCGCAGCCGCGGCCCCCGGGGGCCCCCCGGCCCGCCGCAGGCGGGGCGGGGGGCGTCGGGGGGAGCGGCGCAGCCGCGGCCCCCGGGGGCCCCCCGGCCCGCCGCAGGCGGGGCGGGGGGCGTCGGGGGGAGCGGCGCAGCCGCGGCCCCCGGGGGCCCCCGGCCCGCCGCAGGCGGGGCGGGGGGCGTCGGGGGGAGCGGCGCAGCCGCGGCCCCCGGGGGCCCCCGGCCCGCCGCAGGCGGGGCGGGGGGCGTCGGGGGGAGCGGCGCAGCCGCGGCCCCCGGGGGCCTGGCTGTCTTTGTCTTTGTCTTTGTCTTTGTCTTTGTCTTTGTCTTTGTCTTTGTCTTTGTCTTTGTCTTTGTCTTTGTCTTTGTCTTTGTCTTTGTCTTTGTCTTTGTCTTTGTCTTTGTCTTTGTCTTTGTCTTTGTCTTTGTCTTTGTCTTTGTCTTTGTCTTTGTCTTTGTCTTTGTCTTTGTCTTTGTCTTTGTCTTTGTCTTTGTCTTTGTCTTTGTCTTTGTCTTTGTCTTTGTCTTTGTCTTTGTCTTTGTCTTTGTCTTTGTCTTTGTCTTTGTCTTTGTCTTTGTCTTTGTCTTTGTCTTTGTCTTTGTCTTTGTCTTTGTCTTTGTCTTTGTCTTTGTCTTTGTCTTTGTCTTTGTCTTTGTCTTTGTCTTTGTCTTTGTCTTTGTCTTTGTCTTTGTCTTTGTCTTTGTCTTTGTCTTTGTCTTTGTCTTTGTCTTTGTCTTTGTCTTTGTCTTTGTCTTTGTCTTTGTCTTTGTCTTTGTCTTTGTCTTTGTCTTTGTCTTTGTCTTTGTCTTTGTCTTTGTCTTTGTCTTTGTCTTTGTCTTTGTCTTTGTCTTTGTCTTTGTCTTTGTCTTTGTCTTTGTCTTTGTCTTTGTCTTTGTCTTTGTCTTTGTCTTTGTCTTTGTCTTTGTCTTTGTCTTTGTCTTTGTCTTTGTCTTTGTCTTTGTCTTTGTCTTTGTCTTTGTCTTTGTCTTTGTCTTTGTCTTTGTCTTTGTCTTTGTCTTTGTCTTTGTCTTTGTCTTTGTCTTCGTCTTCGTCTTCGTCTTCGTCTTCGTCTTCGTCTTCGTCTTCGTCTTCGTCTTCGTCTTCGTCTTCGTCTTCGTCTTCGTCTTCGTCTTCGTCTTCGTCTTCGTCTTCGTCTTCGTCTTCGTCTTCGTCTTCGTCTTCGTCTTCGTCTTCGTCTTCGTCTTCGTCTTCGTCTTCGTCTTCGTCTTCGTCTTCGTCTTCGTCTTCGTCTTCGGGCAAGGGCAAGGGCAAGGGCAAGGGCAAGGGCAAGGGCAAGGGCAAGGGCAAGGGCAAGGGCAAGGGCAAGGGCAAGGGCAAGGGCAAGGGCAAGGGCAAGGGCAAGGGCAAGGGCAAGGGCAAGGGCAAGGGCAAGGGCAAGGGCAAGGGCAAGGGCAAGGGCAAGGGCAAGGGCAAGGGCAAGGGCAAGGGCAAGGGCAAGGGCAAGGGCAAGGGCAAGGGCAAGGGCAAGGGCAAGGGCAAGGGCAAGGGCAAGGGCAAGGGCAAGGGCAAGGGCAAGGGCAAGGGCAAGGGCAAGGGCAAGGGCAAGGGCAAGGGCAAGGGCAAGGGCAAGGGCAAGGGCAAGGGCAAGGGCAAGGGCAAGGGCAAGGGCAACCACTTCTACATGCAAAACTTAAAACTTTTGTGGTACCAAGTTGTAATGTTATAAAATGTTAAAAATTTCATAAAATTGTAATTTTACTAACAATCCAACTCAAATAAGTGTATAGATAATTCAAACAGTATAGCTTCTATAATCATATGAGGCATAAATATTAAACATAACTTTTAAACATTAAGTAAAAAGTATTAAATACTTGAAGGGTTGAAGGTTTTATCTCAAATCCTGAGCAGCTTGAAACCTTCAAGTGAGAACTGAAAACACGTTTCTCTGTTTTAGAGAAACTGTTTTTCAGTACAAAATAAACAGGATAGATGTTTTTGTTGCACTGTCCCAACCAGGAGACAGACTCCTCCTGAGAGTTTAATGGCTTCTTTCATTAACAAGAGCTAGTCTTTTTTATTAAGTGAGGTATCAAAATATAAATGTTTATTTAAATAAAACATAGAAAAATAGAACAGATGAACACAACAAGAATTAAGTTTCCTAACATTTCTTAATGAAATCTAACTCAGTCAGATTAACGATGAAATGCATTCAAGTTACCGTAGCACATATTACAAGGGTAAGTTCCCTGCCTAGATCTTCATGAGATTTCTTTTGGCCAAAACCCTGATCTCCTATTTGGATTACCATTTTTATATATTATCTTATGCAGAAATCTAAGATCTTTTCATATGATAACATAGATAAATATCAAACCAATCATAATTTAATTCTTTTTTACTATTTCCAATCATGTGACATTCTACCTAGCCCAACTGCAAGGTAAGAGAGATGGATAGTAAAAATGACAGGAAAAGTTACATGACCAGATCATCCTTGGTCCCTCCTAACAATTACAGAATATTTATCTGATACTGTTCACTATTTTTAATTGGCTGTCAAAGATAAAGAAGCACCAGTTATACACCATACTAGAAAAAGAACTACAGTGAAGTTCATACAGCGTTATTTAGAATGCATATGTTTCACGAAGTATGTGTTCTAAACCATAATCAGCAGTCTACTGGTTTGAATCCCACTACTGACATGAGCTCAGTAGGTGGCCTTGGGTCAGCCACTCCTCTCAGCCCCAGCTCCATTGTGGGGATAAGAATAACACTAACTTGTTCACTGCTCTGGGTGAGGCACTAATATGTGTAGAAGAGCGGTATATAAGCACAGTTATTATTATTATTTATATTTCCATGACACCATCCCTTGACCTGTGAAATTAAGTATTTTGATAAATATGAAAGTGATACAAAATATAAATGCATTGCATAATGTGTGAGTGTACATATACAAACTTTAAAAATTGTATTGGATAATACCGCAAAGCATGATTACTGAGAAAGCTGCTTTCACTGCTTTCAGTGTGGAGAGCTGCTTGTAGATCAAAACAACCTGACGAGCTGTCTTCTTGCAGAGTGCACTTGATTCTCTTGGCTTTCAAATCTGCTTTTGTTCAGCATGGGTAAATCAATGTGTCAGCAGTAAACATTTGTATCACTCCTCTCTGAATGACCTTTTAAATTTTACTGCCTATCGTGTCAAAGCAATTAAAATTAACAATACAGTTACTAAGCTGCTAAGATCAATTAATGGCTCTTAGGCTTTATCTATTGATCTAGTGACATCTTCAAAACCCACTGGTAACAGACTATGCATACTTCTCTTCTATCCACAATATATACACAAGGATTGATTAAATATTCTTATCTTCTAAATTACATATTTAAATGACATATTCTTATCTCCTAAATTAATTAGTCAAACTCTTACATCAAGGATTGGTGACAAGTTGTGGACAGACGATGCTTGGACAGAATGTACACTGAGAATAAATGACATCAAACAAATTGGAAACTAAATAAATCACTTTTATTGAACAAATAAATTTCTTCTGAAGTCTCTTTAGAAACTAAACAATAGAAACAAACTATGTGGCATTCCTCAAATCCACGTGAAGGATGCTATGGAAGTGGTACTTGGAGGGAAATTAATCTCCATTGCCTCCTGTCATGAAGAGCAAAAAGAAAACATTAGAAATGAAATGATATCTAGAATAAGAAAACTAGAAGATGAACACAAAAAAGGCCACCCAATCTATAAACTTGCTTGCATGAAAATTAGAGGAAAAAAACTCCTCACATTCTATACAAGCTATTAAAGGCACCCAGGAAAAACTCAAACTAATTCTGAAAAATTAGCCGATGTATTTGCTGAATACTACCAAACCATTTGTACAGCAGACAATCCTGACACTAATAATATTTTAAATTATTTATCATCACAGGAAATTATTTGGAAAAAAACTCACAAGAACATAAACAATATCTGGACCAACCAGTCACAACAGAAGATGTTACAATCACTATCAAATCCTTGAAAAAAATAACAAAGCTTCAGACAGGGATGGATTCCCTGCCAAATTTTTACAAAAAAATATATTCACCTACTTTCAACTCCACTAACTGCCACATGCAACTCTGTTATGTTAGGAGGTAGTATCCCTCTATCTTGGTCAGAGGCTGAAATAGTAGTTACTCCAAAAAAGGACAACCATATTACAAATACTAAATCTTCTCAACCAATACCCTTACTGAATCAAGACCAAACGATCTTTACAAGCAGATTTGCCAAAAGATTTTCTAAATTTAAATAACCAACCACATTCACCTTGACCAGACAATACACGTAACACTTTAACTATAATTAATTTCTGTGAAGCATACAAAACCCCTGCATTACTTCTGGCCTTTGATATAGAGAAGGCATTTGATTACGTGGAAATACCATATCTAAAACTTTTACTTCAAAAAATGGGTTTTGGCAACCAATTCTAAAATGCCATTAATGCTCTTTATCTTTCTCCCAAAGCTACAGTTGGGACTAACAATGTACATTCAATAGATATCCATATAGCAAGGGGAACTAGACGAGGCTGTCGCCTTTCCCCATTTCTGTTTGCCATAACTATAGACAGGGCCAATGCTACCATTAGACCACCTAGGCAGCCGCCTTGGGCACAGACCTCAAGAGGGGCATAGTTTTATGCAGATTACTTTCTTGAAAAAAATGCAACTGAGAAAACCTATTGAGCACCCCCTAAATGGTCCTGTCCACAGACATCAAGCAGCTCAAAAGCACACTGTAACGTTTTTATTTATTTATTTATTTATTTATTTGATGTATACCCTGCTCTCCTCACAGATGGGCTAAGGGTGGCTAACAACATTAAAAAATACATTAAAATCACAGAAACATGAAATCAATAATATTTTTTTAAAAATAATTAAAATAGTCCAGGAGCAGGCTATTTAAACAAATATTGGGAGTCCGTATACAGGCATGGCAGATGGCTGAGGGCAGCTCCGGAAGAAATGGTGGTCTTAGATGGAAGAAGAAGGACACCCGCTGGTACTCAGCGAAAGGCCCAGCAGAACATCTCCGTTTTACAAGCCCTGCAAAACTGTAACAGGTCCCACAGGGCCCAGATCTCCAGCGGGAGAGCATTCCACCAGGCCAGGGCCAGGGCAGAAAAAGCCCTCGCC
Source organism: Eublepharis macularius (assembly GCF_028583425.1). Lineage (NCBI taxonomy): Eukaryota > Metazoa > Chordata > Lepidosauria > Squamata > Eublepharidae > Eublepharis > Eublepharis macularius. Next base: position 35,730,155 of record NC_072792.1, on the reverse strand, counting down.
CTGGTTGAGGCCAGATGGATGTCCTTTGGGCCAGGGACCACCAGGAGTTGCTTGTCTGCAGAGCGCAACACCCTGCAGGGGACGTAATGAAAGAGGCAGTCCCGCAGGTATGGAGGTCCCAGTCCATGAAGGGCTTTAAATACCAAGGTTAACACCTTGAACCGGATCTGGAACTCCACTGGAAGCCAGTGCAGCTGGCACAGCACATGATGAATGTGCGCTTGGATGGGCGTTCCGGTAAGGATGCGTGCCGCTGCATTCTGGATCAGCTGTAACTTCTGGGTCAGACCAAAGGGCAGTCCAGGATAGAGTGCGTTGCAGTAGTCTAGCCTGGAGGTGACCGTTGCATGGATTACTGTGGCCAGGTCCTGTGGTGAAAGATAGGGCGCCAGTTGCCTGCCCTGTCGAAGATGAAAAAAGGCAGACCTGGCAACAGTCATGACCTGGGCCTTCATTGAAAGTGTAGCATCCAAGGTCACACCCAGACTCCTCACCATCAGGGAAGGTTTCAATTGTACCCCATCAACAGCTGGGAGCCGGTTCCCAGCTCGATTGCCCCATGATCCAGACACAGAACCTCTGTCTTCAGGGGATTCAATTTCAGGCAACTCTGATGTAACCATACCGTCACAGCCTCAAGACCCTTGACCAAGGAATCCAAAGCAAGATCGGACTGGCCATCTGTAATGATTCCAAGTAAATGTGTGCATGTATCTTTAAATGCTTGATGAGATAGGTGAAGAGTGGGGGGGTGAAGGAGATGGATGAGTGAGTGATATGTGTCAGGCTATGGCATTCCAGACTTGATAGTCTGTTTCACTCCCTTCTGCAAGAAGACGAGGTCTTTTGATTTCAAAAGGTTTATTGTGAAAGACAGCATTCAAGCCCAGATGTGCATATTCCAGGATTAGAGATCCTGGCCGAGCAAAGCGTTGCTAGGAATGAATCATAGAGCAAAGGTTGTTACATTTCACACTCCCGGAGCCCAGCCTCTCCCCCAAGTTCATACAGCAAAACTTCTCAGAGGTGCGCTGAGCTGGCCAAGGTCGAAACAGCAGATAAGACAGGATCCTTTCCCATGGAATCGGCTCCTTGCAGGTGTTGCCTGGAGGGAAAGAAGTCTAAACACTACACGATTAAATATGGCGTTACTTGGGTTAAAACAGTTTCTGACAATATGATTGGTTGAGGACTGAGAGGGTGGGTGGAGTGAATGCAGTTTGAGACTGAGAGTAGAGAGAAAATTTTTAGTCAGAAGAAAGCAGGCTAGCTGTGTGCCGCCTGAATATGTTGAAGTGTTTATGAGAGAAATATAACCTCTGTGGAACCTGAACTGAGCATGTTTGTGAAAGGACACTCAGTCAGGGAAAGAGAGGCCAGCTGTGTGAATGAGAGTAAATGAAGTAACTTTAAGAACCGAGAACTACGTTTATGAAACCGATACGCTTCTTGAATAAATAAAAGCTTATTTTTGTTTTGCTATAGCAAAACAGTGTAGCTGTCATTGCTATATCCCATTCCTATCTTCAGGGCCACATAGAACCACGAAGGAGCCTGACGCTTAGGAACGTTACCAAAGGGAAAATTTAAATAAAATATGTTGGAATAAAATATTCCGGGTGGCAGCAGACTACCCAGAGGGTTAAGGGATAGATGAAAAGAAAAATCTACCCTAAAGAAAGTAAAGCTCATAACACCATCCATCAGCAGATATTGCTGAGTGTCATCCGCATACCAGTGACAACCTAGCCCAAAGCTGCGGGCTAACCGGGCAAGGGGGCACACGTAGATGTTAAATAGCATTGGGGAAAGAATCGCCCCCTGAGGGATGCCACATACCAAAGAATGGTAAGCAGACATCTGTTCCCTGAGTGCCACCCTCTGTCCTAGATTGTGAAGGAAGGAGTTCACCCATTGCAGGGCTGTTCCACAAATCCCTACATCGGCAAGGCAATGGGTCAGAAGATTATGATTGACCATGTCAAATGCTGCTGTAAGATCTAAAAGTATCAGCAGTGCCGACCCACTCCGGTCCAGGTGTCGCCGCAGATCATCTGTGAGGGCAACCAGAGCTGTCTCTGTACCATGGCCGGGCCTGAAGCTGGACTGGAATGGATCCAGGATAGAGGCATCACCCAGGTATACCTGCAGCTGTTCCGCTACCGCCCTCTCAATTACTCAAAGTTATCTCAGAAGTCTCAGTCAACTTGAGAGGAACAATCCTTAGTGAAACTACTCCTTTTTAGCTCTCCAGAGAGCCAGCTAAAAAGAAGAAAGCAAACAAATTAAGTAACTGCAGACAAAAGTATCTCCTTTTCAAGTACAACACAATTCTCTCTCTCTCATTGTCTCACAGCAAACATGAGAAGGGGGTGGGAGTAGAAGACACTCTGTTGTGCCAGCCAGGAAAAAGGTGGGGAAATAGCTTCCAATGCTACAAAAAGAAACTTTTCAGCAACTTGAGGAAGCCAAGCAAGAAGTGAGAAGGAAAACAAAAGGGAAAAGGTGGGAAACTGCCTCCAGAGCTAAGAAAAAAACCCACTTCATAGAGCAAACCGTATCCCAGCAACACCAAGAGAAGAGGCAGAGTGGAAAACACTAAAATCTTCACAGCTATTCTGCTGCGTCTGGAAAGAAATGGGCAGAAAGTCAGCTTCATGGCTGCAATAAAAGGGAGGAAAGTAGGGAAATTCTGCTGTAGCAATGCGCATAGCATACTTGCTGCAGAGGAACAAGTGCAGGGAAAAATACCTCTGCACTAGAACCTACAACTATATAGCCAAGCTTTTAAGGTTTCCTCAAAATCTGAAAATCCTTTAAAGAGTTATGATGACCTCGTCCAATCCTTAAGGCCACTTTTAGTAGGTGCTCGAGAGGGAAAACTGGTCAAAACCAATTTGTCATCTAAACCTTGGTTTGATCAAAGCTGTATTTGTGCTAAAAATGCTTTAATCTATGCCTATAAGCTAGCACTGAGAGCTGATGAAAAGACCAGACAAGATGCATATAGTTCTCTTTCATTTTTAAAAAAGAAATATAAATCACTGGTTGCCCGCTGTAAGAAAGAACATACCAGAAAACTGTGGGCCGATATAATTGAAGCAGCTAGGAGCAAAAACTCAGTGGTGTTCTGGAAACTAGTGTCAAACCGCGCCTCCACAGCCGCCTCCCCCTTGGCTTCCTCTATCCCCCCAGATAAATGGACTTCTTTTTTCCAAAAAATGTATGATGATCCTATTCAACCCCCTCCTGCCCTAACAATAGAAAATCTGGCCAAATGCCCCCCAGTTCATGCCGAAGAGGTAAAAGCTTATATTAGCCAGTTAAAGAATGCAAAAGCCCCTGGGCTTGATGGAATATCTCCAGAATTACTAAAAACAAATAAGGACTGGTGGGAAACTTTCCTAGCCTCCCTATTTACTTATATTGATGAAACCGGCTACATCCCCAATGATTGGGGAATGGCTATAGTAGTCCCCTTCCATAAGAAGGGAAAGAAGGAGGATCCATCCAATTATAGACCAATCAGCTTACTAAGCATTGTAAGCAAGTTGTCTATAAAACATCTGCTGGAGAAATTTCTAGACTGGCTAGAACAGGAGGATATAATTGCTGATGAGCAAGCTGGGTTTAGAGCTGGCAGGTCAACAATAGATCACTGCCTAGTAATGCAACACCTTGTAGAGAAATACGCTACAGGAGACCAAGCATCACTTTACCGGGCATTTGTTGATTTAAAAGCAGCTTTTGACACAGTCTCTAGAAATAGACTTTGGAGGAAACTGCAGGCCTCCTCTATTGGTAGGCGACTGCTGTCCCTTTTGGGGGCTATGCACAAGCAAACTGCCCTGAGTAAGGTGCAGCCGAATTGGGCATTTGACTGACCCCATTCAAACTTAAAGGCAGGTGTGCCTTCTAGCCCCCTTTCTGTTTATCTTCTACATCAACAATTTGGTAAACCTTTTGAATGCCCCTGGATTGCAACCTCCCCAATTAGCAAATAGGCACATTCACGTACTGCTCTATCCAGATGATGCTGTATTACTTTCTAGGACCCCCATAGGGCTGAAACGAGCCCTAAAAAAATTCTCCCAATTCTGTGATACTGAACACCTTCTAACTAATTACGAAAAAACTAAGATCCTGGCTTTCGGTAAAAATCCAAAGATCAGACAATGGGAGCTTCAGGGGCATCAGTTAGAACAAGTTACCAGCTTGAAATATTTGGGTGTAGTTTTGCAAGCCTCAGGTACCAAAACAACACATAGCAGCTTCATTGCTGATGTGGGAGAAAAAACAGCACACGGTATACTGAAATTCTATCGATCACAAGGGGGGCAGTATGTACCGGCTGCACTCAGATTGTTTAAAGCCAAACCATTGGTCCAATTAGTATACGGATCATTCTTGGGGCTGCCATCCTCCTCTTTCTCTCAACTTGAGAGAGTACAGTCCAAATTCCTTAGAGCCCTATTACCAGTGCCCAAATGCATGCCTAACTCATGGGTTAGACTGGAAACAGCTTACTAAGGGTAAGGGTAGAGGCCAGAATCACCATCCTTTCCATTTTCAAATGGCTGTCAGGACGTCTAAACCCGCAAGGTCTGCTCCTTCTGTTATTCCAAGACAAATTTCAATTTAATTGGCAAAAGGCGACTCTGAAATCCTTGGGAAAATTGGGTCTTTCCCCTCAAAGTTTGCTAGTCATGGGGTTAGACCGAGCAAAATCACTCATTAAGCAGAGAGTGATAGACATTGAAAGACAAACAGATTTACTTAGAGCACCAGGTTTTATTTCTTCAGATACTACTAAATATATTGCCGCTCCTGCAGCCTATTTTTACTTTGGTTGTTGTGGGTTTTCCGGGCTGTATTGCCGTGGTCTTGGCATTCTAGTTCCTGACGTTTTGCCAGCAGCTGTGGCTGGCATCTTCAGTGTAGCACCAAAAGACAGATCTCTCAGTGTCACAGTGTGGAAAAGTTGTTGGCAGGTCATTTATATTTACTCAGGAGGGGTGGGATTGAGCTGAGGGCCAAGCTACACATGACGAATGACACTTGAATGGCAAGTGTATTTCTCCCTGTTCATTTGCCCTCCACTCAATCCACTTGCCGTTCAAGTGTCATTCGTCATGTGTAGCTTGGCCCTGAGTCATCCTGTAAGAGTTTCCCAGGGTGTGGAATGCTAATGGCGGGAGGCTTCACTGTATCCTGAGGAGGTTCTTTTGCATATGGATTGGTATTTGATGTGCTAATCTTCTCTGCAAGGCTATTGTCAGGGATAGAATGTTTTGTTAGCCTGGTGTTTTTCAGAACTGGAAACCATGCTCTGTTCATTCTTAAGGTTTCTTCTTTCCTGTTGAAGTTTTGCTTATGCTTGTGAATTTCAATGGCTTCCCTGTGCAGTCTGACAAAGTAGTTGGAAATGTTGTCCAGTATTTTGGTGTCCTGGAATAAGATACTGTGCCCTGTTTGAGTTAGGCTATGTTCAGGCTCTGCTGATTTTTCAGGTTGTCCAAGTCTGCAGTGTCTTTCATGTTCTTTTATTCTTGTCTGGATGCTACGCTTTGTGGTCCCGATGTAAACTTGTCCACAGCTGCAGGGTATACGGTATACTCCTGCAGAGGTTAGGGGGTCTCTACTGTCTTTTGCTGATCGTAGCATCTGTTGTATTTTTCGGGTGGGTCTGAATACTGCTTGAAGGTTATGCTTTTTCATAAGCTTTCCCATCTGATCAGTAATTCCTTTGATATATGGCAAAAACACTTTTCCTGTGGGAGACTGTTTTTCCTTGGTTGTTTGATTCATCCTGGGTTTGATTGCTCTTCGGATTTCAAACCCAGGATGAATCAAACAACCAAGGAAAAACAGTCTCCCACAGGAAAAGTGTTTTTGCCATATATCAAAGGAATTACTGATCAGATGGGAAAGCTTATGAAAAAGCATAACCTTCAAGCAGTATTCAGACCCACCCGAAAAATACAACAGATGCTACGATCAGCAAAAGACAGTAGAGACCCCCTCACCTCTGCAGGAGTATACCGTATACCCTGCAGCTGTGGACAAGTTTACATTGGGACCACAAAGTGTAGCATCCAGACAATAATAAAAGAACATGAAAGACACTGCAGACTTGGGGCCAAGCTACACATGACGAATGACACTTGAACGGCAAGTGTATTTCTCCCTGTTCACTTGCCCTCCACTCAATCCACTTGCCATTCAAGTGTCATTCGTCATGTGTAGCTTGGCCCTTGGACAACCTGAAAAATCCGCAGTGGCTGAACATAGCCTAACTCAAACAGGGCACAGTATCTTATTCCAGGACACCAAAATACTGGACAACACTTCCAACTACTTTGTCAGATTGCACAGAGAAGCCATTGAAATTCACAAGCATAAGCAAAACTTCAACAGGAAAGAAGAAACCTTAAGAATGAACAGAGCATGGTTTCCAGTTCTGAAAAACACCAGGCTAACAAAATACTCTATACCCGACAATAGCCCAGCAGAGAAGATTAGCACATCAAGCACCAATCCATATGCAAAAGAACCTCCTCAGGATACAGTGAAGCCTCCTGCCATTAGCATTCCACACCCTGGGAAACTCTTACAGGATGACTCAGCTCAACCCAACCCCTCCTGAGTAGATATAAATGACCTGCCAACATCTTTTCCACACTGTGACACTGAGAGATCTCTGTCTTTTGGTGCTACACCTCTGAAGATGCCAGCCACAGCTGCTGGCGAAACATCAGGAACTACAATGCCAAGACCACGGCAATACAGCCCGGAAAACCCACAACAACCAGTGTTCTCCGGCCGTGAAAGCCTTCAACAATACATATTTTTACTTTCTTGAATCCAGTAACTCCAGAAGGGCATTTACTTTAGCTAGGAGTTCAACTCCACCCTCTGCCATTCTGGCAGGAAAGTTTAAAGCTGTCCCTTACTTTCTTAGGCTTTGCTCCTATCCCCTAAGAGAAACTGACTCAATGGAGCACATCTTCTTTAACTGCCCAAGTCACAGTAAAATTAGAGCGGAAACCATCAGTCCATTAGTAGAAAGATTCCCTGGAAGTTCAAATAAAATCAAACTTGATTATCTTCTGTCTGATCGGAATCACCAGACAACACATCAAGTAGCAAGATTCTGTGGCCAGGTCTACAAGCAACGTAAATCGTATAAGGCAGACTGAATGTATTTTAACTTTTTAAACAACTAATTTATGATGATCTTATTTTTTTACTCATATTTATTCATCATTCTTCCCCTGTATCCAATCTCTTTTTTTTTGAAATTTTTTTTATTGGTGAGTACATAAATATTACACATATTCCCCATCTTACCGAAATTATATCGACCCCCCTTCCCCCCCTCCTTATAGAATTCCAACAGCTTTCCAACCCTTAACCCCTCTATTATTTAACTTGTTTTCAACTAAATTCTTCTAAATCATATTTATATTATATCTCTTACTCTAAGCATATTCAAATTCTTTTATATTTCAAATCCGCTAATATATCCAATCTCTACATCCCTATTTAACCTATATATTTTTAATAAAGTTTTCTTAATAGTAATACTAGCTTAGATTAATTAATAGCTAAATTTTCCCATTAATGGTAAAGTTACTTCTCCCTCCCATTTATAAGGTCACAAATTAATAGTTCTCAAACTGCCACAGTCCTCCTTTCACATCCCATTTTTTTTCTAAGTATTGTTTCAACTTCCCCCAATCTGCAATTTATTCTCCTGGATCACCCTGTATCCAATCTCGACTGTTTTTAAACTGATTTGCAAATGGTTTTATATGTACTGGTTGCAGACTATAATAATAAACGTGACTTGACTACCTCTGCACTAAGAATAGCAGAAATACCTGAACCTACTTCATGGGATGAATTATCCTAGCTACCACCAGAAGAAGCTGAGAAATGGAGAAAAGCGGAGGGTGTGGTGTCAGTGTTGAAGAGAATGATAGCACATTGAAAGAGCTCCGTCTCTCCCATGCCTGAAATTTAAAATTTATGTTGGAAGGGTAAAGTAAAAATATTTACCCTTCCAACATAAAGATACACTAAGAGATCCGAAAGGCAGATTCATATTTATTAAAGGCACTATAGAAAACCAAACTTACACATTTGGCTCAATTTATGCCCCAAACCAAGACAGCCTAATGAAATTCTAAAACAAAGTTCATCAGAATACACATGTATCACTTAGTATAATGTGCTCTAAACCATATTTTCATGACAAACCCACAGAAACAGCAACAACATAGTCTAAGAGTATAATGAAGAGCAACAAATAGAAACAGAAGGATTAAAAGTATCCTACTCACTAGGTTGGAGGCAAGTTCTGACGACAACAGGGCCAACAACAAAGATTCTCAGGTCAAACTCCATGGTCAAGTAACAGATTCCAAAATCAAAGACTGTGACCCACCAAGGCTCAGGCAGCCAGAACCGAAGAGCTCACCAACAGCCAAGTTCAGAATACCACAATTGTGACTAGCTAATCCCATGCTAGCTGCGGCCTTATAAAGGGAGTTTCTCCTACAGGTGAGGCTGGGTTCATTAAGCTTCTTTCTCCAAGCTGGCTCATCTCTGCTACTCACGAGGAGTAGATCAGATCCTGTACTGGCTCTCCTGACATTTCCTCAGCAGGGGGAAGGCCGTGGGCTGCCAGGCATGCGCTCCTGTGCTTGGTCCATGCCTCTGCCCTTACCCTCAGCCTTCGCTGCTCCTGGAGTTCTTTGGGAGACAGTGGCAGGTCTGGCAGCAGACAGGTCCATGCTAAGGACCTGGCTTGATGACACTGTGGTTGCCAACCCTCCTGAAGATCCCCACAAATTACAACTGATCTCCAAATGGCAGATTTTAACATTCTCCGAGAGTTACAAATGACTTTCAAATGACAAGTTTTAATTATCTCAAACAGAATGGTGGCTTTGGAGTGTGGCTTCTGTGGAATTATACCCCACTGAGGACCCTCCATATTATGATTGCCGTACCTGGAGATCTCCTTCCATTTCAGCTGAACTCCATATGTCCTATTTTACCTAAATTGGAGACAATGGTGGTATTGGGTATTGGCAATTGTCTCCAATTGGAGATAGTGGGGTATAATTTGTAACTCTCGGAGTTCTCTAGGTGGGTTGGCATCAATTGTCAGGTAGTACCTATGTGGAGTATAATTCCACATAGGCCAGCCTAAGAAGCCCCCATGTCTTGGAGAATGTTAAAACCTGTCATTTGATCAGTTGTAATTTGTGGGGATCTCCAAGAGGGTTGACAACCACAGTGTCATCAAGCCAGGCAGCCTTAGCATGGACCTGCCTGCTGCCAGAACTGCCACTGTCTCCCAAAGAACCCCAGGAGCAGCGAAGGCTGAGGGTAAGGGCAGAGGCATGGACCAAGCACAGGAGCGCATGCCTGGCAGCCCACGGCCTTCCCCCTGCTGAGGAAATGTCAGGAGAGCCAGTACAGGATCTGATCTACTCCTCGTGAGTAGCAGAGATGAGCCAGCTTGGAGAAAGAAGCTTAATGAACCCAGCCTCACCTGTAGGAGAAACTCCCTTTATAAGATCCTGTACTGGCTCTCCTGACATTTCTTCAGCAGGGGGAAGGCCGTGGGCTGCCAGGCATGCGCTCCTGTGCTTGGTCCATGCCTCTGCCCTTACCCTCAGCCTTCGCTGCTCCTGGGGTTCTTTGGGAGACAGTGGCAGTTCTGGCAGCAGGCAGGTCCATGCTAAGGCCGCCTGGCTTGATGACACTGTAGTTGTCAACCCTCCTGGAGATCCCCACAAATTACAACTGATCTCCAAATGACAGGTTTTAACATTCTCCGAAACATGGAGGCTTCTTAGGCTGGCCTATGTGGAATTATACCCCACATAGGTACTACCTGACAATTGATGCCAACCCACCTAGAGAACTCCGAGAGTTACAAATTATACCCCACTGAGGACCCTCTGTCATGGCCCAGTCTGAGAGTGAGTACAGGATCTGATCTACTCCTCCTGAGTAGCAGAGACGAGCCAGCTTGGAGAAAGAAGCTTAATGAACCCAGCCTCACCTGTAGGAGAAACTCCCTTTATAAGGCCGCAGCTAGCATGGGATTAGCTAGTCACAACTGTGGTATTCCGGATTTGGCTGTTGGTGAGCTCTTAGGCTCTGGCTGCCTGAGCCTTGGTGGGTCATAGTCTTTGATTTTGGAATCTGTTACTTGACCATGGAGTTTGACCTGAGAATCTTTGTTGTTGGCCCTGTTGTCGTCAGAACTTGCCTCCAACCTAGTGAGTAGGATACTTTTAATCCTTCTGTTTCTATTTGTTGCTCTCCCTTATACTCTTAGATTATGTTGCTGCTGTTTCTGTGGGTTTGTCATGAAAATATGGTTTAGAGCACATTATACTAAGTGATACATGTGTATTCTAATGAACTTTGTTTTAGAATTTCATTAGGCTGTCTTGGTTTGGGACATAAATTGAGCGAAATGTGTAAGTTTGGTTTTCTATAGTGCCTTTAATAAATATGAATCTGCCTTTCGGATCTCTTAGCGTATCTTTATGTTGGAAGGGTAAATATTTTTACTTTACCTTTTCAACATAAATTTTAAATTTCAGGCATGGGAGAGACGGAGCTCTTTCAAAGTGCTATCATTCTCTTCAACACCGACACCACACCCTCCGCTTTTCTCCATTTCTCAGCTTCTTCTGGTGGTAGCTAGGATATTTCACCCCATGAAGTAGGTTCAGGTATTTCTGCTGTTCTTAGTGCAGAGGTAGTAAAGTCAAGTTTATTATTACAGTCTGCGACCAGTACATATAAAACCATTTGCAAATCAGTTTAAAAGCAGTTGAGACTGGATACCGGGGAAGAACGATGAATAAATATAAGGGTAAAAAAATAAGATCATCATAAATTAGTTGTTTAAGCTGCCTTATGTGATTTACATTGCTTGTAGACCTGGGCACAGAATCTTGCTACTTGACATGGTGTCTGGTGATTCCGATCAGACAAAAGATAATCAAGTTTGATTTTATTTGAACTTCCAGAGAATCTTTCTACTAATGGACTGATGGTTTCCGCTCTAATTTTACTATGACTTGGGCAGTTGAAGAAGATGTGCTCCATTGAGTCAATTTCTCTTAGGGAATAGGAGTAAAGCCTAAGAGAGTAATGGACAGCTTTAAACTTTCCTTCCAGAACGGCAGAGGGTAGAGTTGAACTTCTAGCTAAAGCAAATGCCCTTCTGGAGTTACTGGATTCAAGAAAGTAAAAATAGGCTGCAGGAGCGGCAATATATTTAGTAGTATCTGAAGAAATAAAACCTGGTGCTCTAAGAAAATGTTTGTCTTTCAATGTCTGTCACTCTCTGCTTAATGAGTGATTTTGCTCGGTCTAACCCCATGACTGGCAAACTTTGAGGGGAAAGACCCAATTTTCCCAGGGATTTCAGAGTCGCCTTTTGCCAATTAGATTGTCTTGGAATAACAGAGGGAGCAGACCTTGCGGGTTTAGACGTCCTGACAGCCATTTGAAAATGGAAAGGATGGTGATTCTGGCCTCTACCCTTAACATTCCTGTTTCCAGTCTAACCCATGAGTTAGGCATGCATTTGGGCACTTGTAATAGAGCTCTAAGGAATTTGGAGTGCACTCTCTCAAGTTGAGAGAAAGAGGAGGATGGCAGCCCCAAGAATGATCCGTATACTAATTGGGCCAATGGTTTGGCTTTAAACAAACTGAGTGCAGCCGGTACATACTGCCCCCCTTGTGATCAATAGAATTTCAGTATACCGTGTGCTGTTTTTTCTCCCACATCAGCAATGAAGCTGCTATGTGTTGTTTTGGTACCTGAGGCTTGCAAAACTACACCCAAATATTTGAAGCTGGTAAGTTGTTCTAACTGATGCCCCTGAAGCTCCCATTGTCTGATCTTTGGATTTTTACCGAAAGCCAGGATCTTAGTTTTTTCGTAATTAGTTAGAAGGTGTTCAGTATCACAGAATTGGGAGAATTTTTTTTAGGGCTCGTTTCAGCCCTATGGGGGTCCTAGAAAGTAATACAGCATCATCTGCATAGAGCAGTACGTGAATGTGCCTATTTGCTAATTTGGGAGGGTGCAATCCAGGGTCATTCAAAAGGTTTACCAAATTGTTGATGTAGAAGATAAACAGAAAGGGGGCTAGAAGGCACACCTGCCTTTAAGTTTGAATGGGGTCAGTCAAATGCCCAATTCGGCTGCACCTTACTCAGGGCAGTTTGCTTGTGCATAGCCCCCAAAAGGGACAGCAGTCGCCTATCAATAGAGGAGGCCTGCAGTTTCCTCCAAAGTCTATTTCTAGAGACTGTGTCAAAAGCGGCTTTTAAATCAACAAATGCCCGGTAAAGTGATGCTTGGTCTCCTGTAGCGTATTTCTCTACAAGGTGTTGCATTACTAGGCAGTGATCTATTGTTGACCTGCCAGCTCTAAACCCAGCTTGCTCATCAGCAATTATATCCTCCTGTTCTAGCCAGTCTAAAAATGTCTTCAGCAGATGTTTTGTAGACAACTTGCTTACAATGCTTAGTAAGCTGATTGGTCTATAATTGGATGGATCCTCCTTCTTTCCCTTCTTATGGAAGGGGACTACTATAGCCATTCCCCAATCATTGGGGATGTAGCCGGTTTCATCAATATAAGTAAATAGGGAGGCTAGGAAAGTTTCCCACCAGTCCTTATTTGTTTTTAGTAATTCTGGAGATATTCCATCAAGCCCAGGGGCTTTTGCATTCTTTAACTGGCTAATATAAGCTTTTACCTCTTCGGCATGAACTGGGGGGCATTTGGCCAGATTTTCTATTGTTAGGGCAGTAGGGGGTTGAATAGGATCATCATACAGTTTTTGGAAAAAAGAAGTCCATTTATCTGGGGGGATAGAGGAAGCCAAGGGGGAGGCGGCTGTGGAGGCGCGGTTTGACACTAGTTTCCAGAACACCACTGAGTTTTTGCTTGTAGCTGCTTCAGTTATATTGGCCCACAGTTTTCTGGTATGTTCTTTCTTACAGCGGGCAACCAGTGATTTATACTTCTTTTTTAAAAATGAAAGAGAACGATATGCATCTTGTCTGGTCTTTTCATCAGCTCTCAGTGCTAGCTTATAGGCATAGATTAAAACATTTTAGCACAAATACAGCTTTGATCAAACCAAGGTTTAGATGACAAATTGGTCTTGACCAGTTTTCCCTCTCGAGCACCTACCAAAAGTGGCCTTAACGATTGGACGAGGTCATCATAACTCTTCAAAGGATTTTCAGATTTTGAGGAAACCTTAAAAGCTTGGTGATATAGTTGTAGGTTCTAGTGCAGAGGTATTTTTCCCTGCACTTGTTCCTCTGCAGCAAGTATGCTACGCGCATTGCTACAGCAGAATTTCCCTACTTTCCTCCCTTTTATTGCAGCCATGAAGCTGACTTTCTGCCCATTTCTTTCCAGACACAGCAGAATAGCTGTGAAGATTTTAGTGTTTTCCACTCTGCCTCTTCTCTTGGTGTTGCTGGGATACAGTTTGCTCTAAGAAGTGGGGTTTTTTCTTAGCCCTGGAGGCAGTTTCCCACCTTTTCCCTTTTGTTTTCCTTCTCACTTCTTGCTTGGCTTCCTCAAGTTGCTGAAAAGTTTCTTTTTCTAGCATTGGAAGCTATTTCCCCACCTTTTTCCTGGCTGGCACAACAGAGTGTCTTCTACTCCCACCTCCTTCTCATGTTTGCTGTGAGACATTGAGAGAGAGAATTGTGTTGTACTTGAAAAGGAGATACTTTTGTCTGCAGTTACTTAATTTGTTTGCTTTCTTCTTTTTAGCTGGCTCTCTGGAGAGCTAAAAAGGAATAGTTTCACTAAGGATTGTTCCTCTCAAGTTGACTGAGACTTCTGAGATAACTTTGAGTAATTGAGAGGGCGGTAGCAGAACAGCTGCAGGTATACCTAGGTGCTGCCTCTATCCTGGATCCATTCCAGTCCAGCTTCAGGCCTGGCCATGGTACAGAGATGGCTCTGGTTGCCCTCACAGATGATCTGCGGCGACACCTGGAACGGAGTGGGTCGGCACTGCTGATACTTTTAGATCTTACAGCAGCATTTGACATGGTCAATCATAATCTTCTGACCCATTGCCTTGCCGATGTGGGGATTCGTGGAACAGCCCTGCAATGGCTGAACTCCTTCCTTCACAATCTAGGACAGAGGGTGGCACTCAGAGAACAGATGTCTGCTTACCATTCTTTGGTATGTGGCATCCCTCAGGGGGCGATTCTTTCCCCGATGCTATTTAACATCTATATGTGCCCTCTTGCCCCGTTAGCCCACAGCTTTGGGCTAGGTTGTCACTGGTATGCGGATGACACTCAGCTCTATCTGCTGATGGATGGTGTTATGAGCTTTACTTTCTTTAGGGTAGATTTTTCTTTTAATATATCCCTTAACCCTCTGGGTAGTCTGCTGCCACCCGGAATATTTTATTCCAAGATATTTTATTTAAATTTTCCCTTTGGTAACGTTCCTAAGCGCCAGGCTCCTTCGTGGTTCTATGTGGCCCTGAAGATAGGAATGGGATATAGCAATGACAGCTACACTGGGATATAGCAAAACAAAAATAAGCTTTTTTTATTTTATTTTTTTAAAATTTTATTGGATTAGAAACATATGATATCCATTACAATCAATTTCCTTTAAATTCTAATATTCCAATTCTAACCCCCTCCCTTTCCCCCCCTTTTATTGACTTCCAACAGTTTTCCAACCCTTTGTCTATTTTCCCCCTACTCATTTCAAACTTATTTTATCTATTAAACATATATTTTCACTCTCTTCTAAGCTTATCTATTATGACACAGTGCTATCTCTATTTCCCTTCCCTTTTAACTTATCAACTAAATAATACATTCCTGGCATATATTCTTCAATAGTCATTTTAGTAGCCTGTACTCTATCTTACTCATTCTAGTCTCGTCTATATGGTACAAACAATTTGTCCCTCATTATACATAACTTTAAGTACATTATAAGCATTGCATACATTCAATATAAGTCAAGCAATTTGACCCATACTCCATATGTTACTCTTTACTTCCTTCTACATATCTTATCTTCATACTATTTTAGTTATCTAGTTTCTCCATTATACAACTATCTACCAAAAATAGTCAATCATTTTAACCCATATACACATTCAGCATGAGTCAATCAATTTAACCCATATTCTGTATGCTACTATATATTTTCCCCCCTTTCTTGCATTCATTCATTTTGATTATATAAATTCTCCATTATACAATTATCTGCCAGTGATGAAATTAATTAATTTCTATCCTTATAGATCTTATAATAACACCTCTATTACTTAATACTATGTATAGTAATCAAATAGAATAATTGCTTAGAAATTTTCAATTAACTCTCCACCCCCCGGTATAGTCACTTCCCTCTTCTTTTGTTATATTTCAGTAATTTTCAAACTGCCACAGTTCTCTTCCCACCTCCCATTTTTTCACCAAATACTGTTTCAGCTTCTCCCAATCCGTGTTAAACTGTCCTGGATCAAGGTCTCTCAGTTTTCTTGTCATTTTATCCATCTCCGCCATGTACAGCAATTTGTAAATCCAGTCCTCAATAGTTGGCACTTCTTGTACTTTCCACTTTTGCGCGTATAAAAGTCTGGCCGCTGCTGTCATATAAAATAGCAATGTCCTGTATTGTGCTGGAATGTCCTCAATTCCCAAGTTCAGTAGCAGGAGTTCTGGGTTCTTATTAACTTGAAATTGTAAAATCTCACTTATTACTCTTATTACTTCCCCCCAGTACTGCCTAGCTACTTCGCAAGTCCACCACATATGATACAAAGATCCTTCACGTTTTTTACATTTCCAGCATTTATTAGACGTATTCAAGTTCCCTAGTGCAATTTTCTTTGGTGTCAAATACCAACGATAAATGATTTTATAGACATTCTCTTTAATATTGGTGCATGTCGTGATCTTCAACGTATTTTTCCACAAGTATTCCCACGCCTCCATTGTTATTTCTTTGTTAAAATTTATAGCCCACCACCATTTGCACTTTATCTGTCTCATCTTCAGTGTACCATTTTAACAACACCTTGTAGACCTTAGAGATTTCCTTTTTGTCTTCTTGTAAAATTACTTCCTCTAATTCCGAGTTCTCCATTGTTATCCCTCCCTTTACACAATCGGAGTTGTAAAGATCTCTAACCTGTCTATATTGAAACCAGTCATAATTTAAAGACAACTCTTCTTGCGTCTTTATTCTTAATTTAGAAAGATCTGTTCGTATTATTTCCTTGTACGTTAAACATTGTTGTTCATTATCAACAGTTCTCGGGTCTATTACTTCGTAAGGAACCACCCAGGAGGGAGTTCCTTCCTGAAGGTAATCTCTATACTTCTTCCAAATTGTGAAGAGGCTTCTCCGGATGTAATGGTGCAAAAACATAGAATCCGCTTTTACTTTTTCATACCACAGATATGCATGCCATCCAAATATTTTTTTGTATCCCTCTAAGGCCAGTAATTTGCGGTTTTTCAGTGTCATCCAATCTTTCAGCCACACCAAGCAAATTGCATCGTAGTATAGTCTTAGATTGGGCAGTTGCATTCCACCTCTCTCTTTTGCGTCCTGTAATACTTTCATTTTCACCCGAGGCTTCTTGCCTGCCCAAACAAAGTCCGATATTTTCCTGTGCCATTTTTCAAACTGCTTAGAGTCCCGGATAATTGGTATTGTCTGTAACAAAAACATCACTCTTGGCAACACATTCATCTTGACTACTGCAATTCTTCCCAACCATGACAAATTCAATCTATTCCATTTAATCAGATCTTGCTCTATTTGAGTCCACAATTTCTCATAATTATTCTTGAATAGATCTATATTTTTTGCAGTCAGTTCAATTCCCAAATATTTCACCTTACTTGTTACTTCACAGTCTGTTATTTCCGTTAATAACTGTTGTTTTTGTTTAGTCATATTTTTACATAGTATCTTTGACTTCTTTTTATTTACATAAAAACCTGCCAGATCTCCAAATTCTTTTGATTTTTTCTATTACCTTAGGCATGTTCTCGATTGGATCTTCCACAATTAACATTATATCATCTGCAAATGCTCTGACCTTATAGGAAAAGTCTTTTATTTTTATTCCACGGATCGCATTATCTTCTCGAATCTGTATCATCAAAATTTCCAAAACCAAAATGAACAACAGTGGAGACAGCGGGCAACCTTGTCTTGTACCTTTGCCTATAGTCAATTTCTTAGTCAGCTCGTCATTCACCACAATTGCTGCACTCTGGTCTCTGTAAATTTCTTTCACTGCTCTTATGAATCTTTCTCCCATTTGTAGCTGTTCCATAGTGGCAAACATAAAGTCCCAGTTCAAATTGTCAAATGCTTTTTCAGCATCCACAAAGAAGAAACCAACCTCCTTATCACAACGCCTATCATAATATTCAATAGCATTTATAACTGTCCTTAAATTGTCTTTGATTCTTCTATTCGGTAAAAAACCAGCTTGTTCTTCTCCAATAACTTCGGATAACCATCCCTTTACTCTTTCTGCCAAGATCTTCACAAAGATCTTATAATCATTATTGAGTAAGGAAATAGGTCTATAATTTTTAACATTGGTCAAGTCTTGTCCTTCTTTGGGGATCAATGTTATATTAGCTTCACTCCAAGTATCTGGAATTCTTTGATCTCTCAAAACACCATTGATCACTTCTTTTAGGAATGGTACCAGTTCATTGACCATTACCTTATAAAATTTACCTGCAAGTCCATCAGGTCCTGGCGCCTTTCCCAGGTTTGTTGACTGTATTGCCTTCCTTATCTCTTCCTCTGTTACTTCACTATTCAATTTGTCTCTCCAATCTTCCGAAATTGCTGGAAGCTTCATTTTCCCCAAATATGTCGCTATTGAGTCTTTATTCACTTCTTTTTTATTGTACAGTTTAGCATAAAATTTGTAAAAGGCTCTACTAATAGCAGTCTGTTCCAAATGTGCTTTATTGTCCTCACATATTTTATTTATTGTCTTCTTCTCCATTCTCTTCTTCAATTGCCATGCCAGGTATTTCCCAGGTTAATTTGCACCTTCAAACGACTTTTGGTTCATTCTCTTAAGATTCCATTCCAGTTCTTTGTTATTCATTGCCGTCAACTGCTCTTGAAGGATTTTAATATCCTGATAGATTTTCTTTTCCCCTGGTCTTTTCTTTAGTTGTATTTCTTTGGCTTTTATTTTCTCCATAATCTCCTGTCTCTTCTCCTCTCTTTTTTTTCTGGCTCTTCCATTTAAGTCCATTAGTGTGCCTCTAATTACTGCTTTGTAGGTATCCCATACCTTATTGGTTGGTACTTCTCGATTCATGTTATGTTGTATGAAGAACTTAGTTTCCCTTCTCAACATCTCCATATTTTCTCCCTCTTGTAACAAATCCTCATTTATTCTCCATCCTTTCCTCTTAGTTCTTTTTCCGAACTTCCACATAATTGGATTATGATCTGAGCCTACCATGGGCATTATTTCCACATCCTTAGTCCAAAGCACTAAGTCCTTTGAGGCCCAGATCATGTCAATTCGTGATAGAGTGGAGTGTCTTGCGGAGAAAAATGTATACCTTTGGGATTCTGTATTCTCCATACATCTTCCAAAGTTTCCTGTTGCATTAATGCAAAAAAAGTCTTTGGTAATAGTCCTCTTTTCTTTTGTACAGTTGCTGATTTTTTATCCTGCTCCAAATTTGTGACTCCATTGAAGTCTCCTGCAAGAATTATCTGGTCATAAGAAAGTTCATCTAATTGCTTCCTCAGATCCTCAAAGAAGCTCTCTTTTGCTCCGTTAGGTGCATAAATTCCAATCACCAACACTTTCTTTAAATTCCATGTACATTCTACTGCTAAAAATCTGGCTTCCACATCTCTAATCACTAGCTTTGGCTGTAGCTCCTCTTTTATATATAATGCCACTCCCCTTTTTTTCTTTTTTGAGGCCGCTACAAAATCATTGCCCAATTTGCTCGATTTAAGATATTTTACATCCTGTTTTCTAATATGAGTCTCTTGCAAACACACAATATCACATTTCTGTTTTAATAGCCAGTGGAAAATACTTTTTCTCTTATTGGGTGAGTTAAGTCCATTTACATTCCAAGATAAAACTTTACACTCCATATTCATAGCCTTGTTGCTGGTAAGTCTTTTTCATTATCTCTCAAAAACTTTTCCATTTCAGATTCAGATCTGATGCGCTTTTTCACTCCTCCAAACTCAAATGACAATCCTTCCGGTAATTCCCATCTGTACGTTATTTTCATGTCCTTCAGAATCTGGACTAAAGCTTTATATTTTTTCCGGTCAAGCAACACTGATCTTGGTAGCTCCTTCATAATAATAACCGTCTTGCCATCAACCTCCAATGGGTCTTGAAATTGCTTACTCACAATCATTTCTCTTATATTTCTAGTCGTAAATTGCACAATCACATCTCTTGGTAGTTTCCTCTGGGTCGCACATCTTGAATTTATACGGTACACCACATCTAGGATAGCCACAGTTTCCTCCTCCTCCTTCCCCAGGTATTCTGCTAACACCTTGACAATTTGTTCTTGGGCTGTCTTTCCTTCCACTTCCGGCAAGCCACGAAACCTCAGCTGCTTCTCCATATGTTTACTCTCCGCAACTGCCATTCTTCCCCTCATCACCCTCATCTCTGTTCGTTGCGTGTCTGCTAAATTATCCACCGCATTTTCCACTACCTTGACTCTTTGCTGTGTCACCTGCAGGTCATTTTGTATTATTTCCATACCCTTCTTCACCTCTGCCAGTTCATTCTTTACTGTCTCTTTAACCTCTTTCACCAGCTCAGGTTTCATGTCCTTGAGCTCCTTAATCGCTTCTGAAAGTTTTTTATCCAAGTTCTCTATCGCCATTTGCCACTCTTTTTTCGACATCGTGGGGCTTGCTTTACCTCGCTCCCACGAGTCTGCTCGCTTCCTTAACTCCGTGGTGTTTGGCTTGGCGTTCTTTTAATTTAATTTAAATGTCCCGCTTTTATAAGGAGAAAAAAACGTTTAAAGAGTCCAAAATGTCGGGCGTCTTTTCTCTATGATTTTTCTATAGTTTTTGTAATCCAATATGGCCTACTTCCTCTCCTGCTGAAGTCGAGACTCTTCCCTTTTCAAAGATGGCGATTCCCTTCTTCCTGTCCTCCAGTAGGGGCCGTCTCTCTCCAGCAGCTCTATTGCTGTTACGTACTTCCTGTTTCCTGACTCCCCACAGCAGCTCTTGCGATGGTAAAAACTTTCTCACAGCCTACTATCTTCTTGTGACCACAGGTATGAAAAACAATAGTCCAATTTCTTTAATAACTTCATTTAGCTTAGTCCTTTTTCTAATACAATTCTTGCCGAATCTTCCCCTCTTTATAATCAATCTGTTGCAGTTTAAAAGTCCACTTTAATACTTCGTTACTTTAATTAATCCATCCCATTTCAAGAGATAGTGATCTATACCTTTTTAAACGTCTTTCTGGGTTGTAATCACTGTTGCAATCTCAGATTCTCCTTCAGCTTCTTTCCCCCTGTTGAAGCTTGGGCATGTAGGTCTTATGCCAGCCGCATTGGCTCCAGGACTGCCGCAGAGATTTTAGCTGACCTGTCTTAGGGTGGGACCTCAAGGGTCGGGAGAGAGTCCGTTGCGCAGGACCCCCCCTCGCCCGAAATCAACGCGCCCTGAGGTACTTAAGCATTCTATGCCTGTTTTCCGCCTGAGAACAGTTGGCCGCGAGCGTGCATTGCCCCGCCGGCCGTTGAAACGGCAGCCCGGTCAGCTCAGCACTTAGAGCTGCGTTAGACCTTCATGGATCCCCAGCCGGAAGTCCCAAAAATAAGCTTTTATTTATTCGAGAAGCGTATCAGTTTCATAAACGTAGTTCTCGGTTCTTAAAGTTACTTCATTTACTCTCATTCACACAGCTGGCCTCTCTTTCCCTGACTGAGTGTCCTTTCACAAACATGCTCAGTTCAGGTTCCACAGAGGTTATATTTCTCTCATAAACACTTCAACATATTCAGGCAGCACACAGCTAGCCTGCTTTCTTCTGACTAAAATTTTTCTCTCTACTCTCAGTCTCAAACTGCATTCACTCCATCCACCCTCTCAGTCCTCAACCAATCATATTTTCAGAAACTGTTTTAACCTAAGTAACGCCATATTTAATCGTTTAGTGTTTAGATTTCTTTCCCTCCAGGCAACACCTGCAAGGAGCCGATTCCATGGGAAAGGATCCTGTCTTATCTGCTGTTTCGACCTTGGCCAGCTCAGCGCACCTCTGAGAAGTTTTGCTGTATGAACTTGGGGGGGAGGCTGGGCTCCGGGAGTGTGAAATGTAACAACCTTTGCTCTATGATTCATTCCTAGCAACGCTTTGCTCGGCCAGGATCTCTAATCCTGGAATATGCACATCTGGGCTTGAATGCTGTCTTTCACAATAAACCTTTTGAAATCAAAAGACCTCGTCTTCTTGCAGAAGGGAGTGAAACAGACTATCACGTCTGGAGTGCCATAGCCTGACACATATCACTCACTCATCCATCTCCTTCACCCCCACTCTTCACCTATCTCATCAAGCATTTAAAGATACATGCACACATTTACTTGGAATCATTACAGATGGCCAGTCCGATCTTGCTTTGGATTCCTTGGTCAAGGGTCTTGAGGCTGTGACGATATGGTTACATCAGAGTCGCCTGAAATTGAATCCCCTGAAGACAGAGGTTCTGTGTCTGGATCAATCTGGGGCAATCGAGCTGGGAACCGGCTCCCAGCTGTTGATGGGGTACAATTGAAACCTTCCCTGGTGGTGAGGAGTCTGGGTGTGACCTTGGATGCTACACTTTCAATGGAGGCCCAGGTCATGACTGTTGCCAGGTCTGCCTTTTTTCATCTTCGACAGGGCAGGCAACTGGCGCCCTATCTTTCACCACAGGACCTGGCCACAGTAATCCATGCAACGGTCACCTCCAGGCTAGACTACTGCAACTCACTCTATCCTGGACTGCCCTTGGGTCTGACCCGGAAGTTACAGCTGATCCAGAATGCAGCGGCACGCATCCTTACCGGAACGCCCATCCAAGCGCACATTCATCATGTGCTGTGCCAGCTGCACTGGCTTCCAGTGGAGTTCCAGATCCGGTTCAAGGTGTTAACCTTGGTATTTAAAGCCCTTCATGGACTGGGACCTCCATACCTGCGGGACCGCCTCTTCCATTACATCCCCTGCAGGGTGTTGCGCTCTGCAGACAAGCAACTCCTGGTGGTCCCTGGCCCAAAGGACATCCATCTGGCCTCAACCAGGGCGAGGGCTTTTTCTGCCCTGGCCCTGGCCTGGTGGAATGCTCTCCCGCTGGAGATCTGGGCCCTGTGGGACCTGTTACAGTTTTGCAGGGCTTGTAAAACGGAGATGTTCTGCTGGGCCTTTGGCTGAGTGCCAGCGAGTGTCCTTCTTCTTCCATCTAAGACCTCCATTTCTTCCGGAGCTGCCCTCAGCCATCTGCCATGCCTGTATACGGACTCCCAATATTTGTTTAAATAGCCTGCTCCTGGACTATTTTAATTATTTTTAAAAAAATATTATTGATTTTATGTTTCTGTGATTTTAATGTATTTTTTAATGTTGTTAGCCACCCTTAGCCCATCTGTGAGGAGGGCAGGGTATACATCAAATAAATAAATAAATAAATAAATAAATAAATAAATAAATAAATAAAAAGTTACGGTGAGCTTTTGAGCTGCTTGATGTCTGTGGACAGGACCATTTAGGGGGTGCTCAATAGGTTTTCTCAGTTGCATTTTTTTCAAGAAAGTAATCTGTTTAAAACTATGCCCATCTTGAGGTCTGTTCCCAAGGAGGCTGCCTAGTTGGTCTAATGGTAGCATTGGCCCTGTCTATAGTTATGGCAAACAGAAATGGGGAAAGGGGACAGCCTTGTCTAGTTCCCCTTGCTATATGGATATCTATTGAATGTACATTGTTAGTCCTAACTGTAGCTTTTGGAGAAAGATAAAGAGCATTAATGGCATTTTAGAATTGGTCGCCAAAACCCATTTTTTGAAGTAAAAGTTTTAGATATGGTATTTCCACTTAATCAAATGCCTTCTCTATATCAAAGGCCAGAAGTAATGCAGGGGTTTTGTATGCTTCACAGAAATTAATTATAGTTAAAGTGTTACGTGTATTGTCTGGTCAAGGTGAATGTGGTTGGTTATTTAAATTTAGACAATGTCTTGGCAAATATTCTTGTAAAGATCGTTTGGTCTTGATTCAGTAAGGGTATTGGTTGAGAAGATTTAGTATTTGTAATATGGTTATCCTTTTTTGGAGTAACTACTATTTCAGCCTCTGACCAAGATAGAGGGATGCTACCTCCTAACATAACAGAGTTGCATGTGGCAGTTAGTGGAGTTGAAAGTAGGTGAATGTATGTTTTTGTAAAAATTTGGCACGGAATCCATCCCTGTCTGAAGCTTTGTTATTTTTTTCAAGGATTCGATAGTGACTGTAACATCTTCTGTTGTGACTGGTTGGTCCAGATATTGTTTGTGTTCTTGTGAGTTTTTTCCCCCAAATTTCCTGTGATGATGAATAATTTAAAATATGATTAGTGTCAGGATTGTCTGATGTACAAATGGTTTGGTAGTATTCAGCAAATACATCGGCTAATTTTTCAGAATTAGTTTTGAGTTTTTCCTGGGTGCCTTTAATAGCTTGTATAGAATGTGAGGAGGTTTTTTCCTCTAATTTTCATGCAAGCAAGTTTATAGATTGGGTGGCCTTTTTTGTGTTCATCTTCTAGTTTTCTTATTCTAGATATCATTTCATTTCTAATGTTTTCTTTTTGCTCTTCATGACAGGAGGCAACGGAGATGAATTTCCCTCTAAGTACCACTTCCATAGCATCCTACATGTGGATTTGAGGAATGCCACATAGTTTGTTTCTATTGTTTAATTTCTAAAGAGACTTCAGAAGAAATTTATTTGTTAAATAAAAGTGATTTATTTAGTTTCCAATTTGTTTGATGTCATTTATTCTCAGTGTACATTCTGTCCAAGCATAGTCTGTCCACAACTTGTCACCAATCCTTGATGTAAGAGTTTGACTAATTAATTTAGGAGATAAGAATATGTCATTTAAATATGTAATTTAGAAGATAAGAATATGTAATCAATCCTTGTGTATATATTGTGGATAGAAGAGAAGTATGCATAGTCTGTTACCAGTGGGTTTTGAAGATGTCACTAGATCAATAGATAAAGCCTAAGAGCCATTAATTGATCTTAGCAGCTTAGTAACTGTATTGTTAATTTTAATTGCTTTGACACGATAGGCAGTAAAATTTAAAAGGTCATTCAGAGAGGA